>NC_138304.1:62300000-63590000 GCF_965601325.2 Salmo salar | reverse complement strand
TTAAACAGCGGTTGACATGCTTCAAAGTACGGTATTGGAATATTTAGAAATTTTTTGTCACGAAATGCGTCATGCGCGTGACCCTTATTTACACTTCGGATAGTGTCTTGAACGCACGAACAAAACGCCGCTATTTGGATATAACAATGGATTATTTTGAACCAAACCAACATTTGTTATTGAAGTAGCAGTCCTGGGAGTGCATTCTGACGAAGAACACCAAAGGTAATCAAACTTTTCTAATAGTAAATCTGACTTTGGTGAAGGCTAAACTTGCTGGGTGTCTAAATAGCTAGCCCGTGATGCCGGGCTATGTACTCAGAATATTGCAAAATGTGCTTTCACCGAAAAGCTATTTTAAAATCGGACACCTCGATTGCACAAAGGAGTTCTGTATCTATAATTCTTAAAATAATTGTTATGTTTTTTGTGAACGTTTATCGTGAGTAATTTAGTAAATTCACCGGAAGTGTTCGGTGGGAATGCTAGTTCTGAACGTCACATGCTAATGTAAAAAGCTGTTTTTTGATATAAATATGAACTTGATTGAACAAAACATGCATGTATTGTATAACATAATGTCCTAGGTGTGTCATCTGATGAAGATCATCAAAGGTTAGTGCTGCATTTAGCTGTGGTTTTGTTTTTTTGTGACATTATATGCTAGCTTGAAAAATGGGTGTCTGATTATTTCTGGCTGGGTACTCTGCTGACATAATCTAATGTTTTGCTTTCGCTGTAAAGCCTTTTTGAAATCGGACAGTGTGGTTAGATAAAGGAGAGTCTTGTCTTTAAAATGCTGTAAAATAGTCATATGTTTGAAAAATTGAAGTTTTTGTATTTTAGAGGAATTTGTAATTCGCGCCACGCCTATCATTGGATATTGGAGCAGGTGTTCCGCTAGCGGAACGTCTAGATGTAAGAGGTTAATCCTGTATTGACGCTTTGCTTGTTTGATGGTTCGTCTGACAGCATAGTGGGATTTCTTATAGGCGTCCGGATTAGTGTCCCACTACTTGAAAGTTGCAGCTCTAGCCTTTAGCTCGATAAGGATGTTGCCTGTAGTCCATGGCTTCTGGTTGGGATATGTACGTATGGTCACCGTGGGGAGGATGTCATCAATGCACTTATTAATGAAGCCGATGACTGAGGTGGTGTACTTCTCAATGCCATTGGATGAATCCCGGAACACATTCCAGTCTGTGCTAGCAAAACAGTCCTGTAGCCTAGCATCTGCGTCATCTGACCACTTCTGTATTGAGCGAGTCACTGGTACTTCCTGCGTTTGTTTTTGCTTGTCAGTAGGAATTGGGAGGATAGAATTATTGTCAGATTTGCCAAATGGAGGGCGGGAGAGAGCTTTGTATGCATCTCTGTGTGTTGAGTAAAGGTGGTAAAGAGTTTTTTTTCTCCCTCTGGTTGCACATTTAACGTGCTGGTAGAAATGAGGTAAAACGGATGTAAGTTTCCCTGCATTAAAGTCCCCGGCCACTAGGAGCGATGCCTCTGGATGAGCGTTTTCCTGTTTGCTTATTGCCGCATACAGCTCATTGAGTGCGATCTTAGTGCTAGCATTGGTTTGTGGTGGTAAATAGACAGCTATGAAGAATATAGGGAAACTCTCTTGGTAAATAGTGTGGTCTACAGGTTATCATGATATAGTCTACCTCAGGCGAGCAAAACCTCAAGACTTCCTTACTATTAGATTTAGTGCACCAGCTGTTGTTTACAAATATACACAGACTGCCACCCCTTGTCTTACCGGAGGCTGCTGTTATGTCTTGCCGATGCAGCATAAAACCCGCCAGCTGTATGTTATTCATATTGTCGTTCAGCCACGACTCGGTGAAACGTAGGATAGTACCATTTTTAATGTCCCGTTGGTAGGATATACGTGATCGTAGTTTGTCTATTTTGTTATCCAATGACTGTACATTGGCTAATAGGACTGATGGTAAAGGCAGATTACACACTCGCCGTCAGATCCTTACAAGGCACCCCAACCTATGACCCGATATTGCTGTCTCTTTCTCCTGCGAATGACGGGATGAGGGCCTTGTCGGGTGTCTGAAGTAAATCCTTCGCGTCCTACTCGTTAAAGAAGAAATCTTCTTCCTGTACGAGGTGAGTAATCGCTGTCCTGATATCTAGAATCTCTTTTCGGTCGTAAGAGACGGTGGCAGAAACATTATGTACAAAATAATTTACAAATAACGCAAAAAAGCACATACAATAGCACAATTGGCTAGGAGACCGTAAAACGGCAGCCATCTCCTCCATTGTATTTAGAGTTCTGAAAAGGATGCATTACTTTTTTACATTTACGTCATTTAGCAGACGCTCTTATCCAGAACGACTTAGAAATTGGTGCATTCACCTTATGATATCCAGTGGAACAACCACTTTACAATAGTACATCTATATCATTTTTTTGGAGGGGGGGGGGGGGGTTAGAAGGATTACTATATCCTATCCCAGGTATTCCTTAAAGAGGTGGGGTTTCAGTTGTCTACGGAAGGTGGTGATTGACTCCGCTGTCCTGGCGTTGTGAGGGAGCTTGTTCCACCATTGGGGTGCCAGAGCAGCGAACAGTTTTGACTGGGCTGAGCGGGAACTGTGCTTCCGCAGAGGTAGGGGGGCCAGCAGGCCAGAGGTGGATGAACGCACTTCCAACATCTGATTCAGTATAAGCAGTCTCCGTTCCTAGAGAGGAGAAGTATTCGTCAGGCAAAGAGGTCATGTTGGCGTCGGTTCTGTGACACCATTGAAAGGGCGACACCTGTGGGAGAAGTGTGGGGGATGAGTTGGGTCAGAAGGGAGTGGGATTATCCAGTGTTGACGAGTGGGAAGGATGTGGCAGTAACAGATGACAGTGTTTGTCCAAGTGCATAGCTCAACAAATTTGTCAGAGGAAGGGCAGAGGGAGAACGAGAGAGGAGAGAGGAGCAACCTGGAGTGCTGGATAGGACAGAGGATGTAAATGATGCGTTGAATGCACCATTTACCATGGCATAGGTGTAAATGGCAATAGGTAAGGCTGGGTTAACTTCACCTGGGGAAGATGAGGTGTGCTATGTTATGTTCGCCCATCTTAGTGATGAGACACTGGATAAGGTATTGGTGTTGTACAACAGTGTTGGAGGAGGGGAAACTACCATGCAGCTGGAAGGAGGGAGTAGTGGTACCAATCTGGAAGCCAGGGAAGGAACCAACAAGGCCAACAAGCTATTGGCCAATAGCTTTAACATCACATGTATGTAAGATTATGGAACGTATGATTACGGAGAGGCAAACTTACTTCCTGGAGAGCAGGGGGCTAGTATCGCCACATCAGAGTGGGTTCAGGAAGGGTAGGGGAACTATGGACCTAGTACTCTGCTTAGAAGCAGAGGTCAGGAAGGTTCAGGTGAACAAGGAGACTGTTGTAGCTGTCTTTTTTGATGTGGCGAAGGTGTATGATGTGGAAGGAGGGGTTGTTAATCAAGCTTGATATTATGGGGGTAGGAGGAAAAACACAACTGAATAGAGGATTTCTTGTTTGGAAGGTCTATCTAGCTGAGAGAGACTTTCACACCCTATCAGGCAGCTACCTGGTGGATAACGGTACACTGCAGGGGAGAGTGATTAGTCCTCCATTGTTCTCAATCATGATATTGGGAGGTCAGTATTTGGGAGGTCCCGTGTGGCTCAGTTGGTAGAGCATGGTGTTTGCAACGCCAGGGTTGTGGGTTTGATTCCCACGGGGGACCTGTACGGGGAAAAAATGTATGAAATGTATGCATTCACTACTGTAAGTCGCTCTGGATAAGAGCGTCTGCTAAATGACTAAAATGTAAACGTATTTACAGATGATGGGGCCTTATGGAAGAGGGGAAGAAATGTGCCATACATAGTCAGGAAGCTACAGGAAGCAATTGATGAGGTGGGCATTAATGTGGGATTCAGGTTCTCTGTAGAGACAACTGTGTTCTTTACCAGGTGGGAGATGAGGTTATATGGATGAAACTTGGAGAAGGTGGGGTCCTTCAGGTTCCTTGGGGTATACTTTGACACTAGACTGACCTGGGCAGAACACTTTGAGAGAGTGGTGGAAAAGTGTAAGAAGGTACTAAATGTGATACGCTGTCTGACGGGGAAGGAGTGAGAGGCTGGGCGTTCCTCATTGAGGACCATGTATGTTGCATTGATCCAATTTGTAATAGCCTATGGCAGTATAGCATATGGTTCTGCAGCATGGACCTCATTGGAAAGGCTAGATGTCATTCAGGGGCAAGTGCTCAGAATATGCAGTGGGGCCTTTCAGATCTCCCCAGTGGTTGCACTACAGGTGAAGATGGGGGATATGCCATTGCAGATTAGGAGACAGCAGCTGGCAATGAATTATTGGGTCAACCTACAGGGACATGGGGTGTTTCATCCTGCGAAAGGAATTTTACAGGCATGCTGGGAATATGAGCGAAGACAGAACACAAGCTTTGGGTGGGTGGGTAACACCCACGCGAATGAGATGGGACTGTATGGAAGGGAGTTTGTCTGACAGTAGCTATTCCTGGAAATCCACCATGGCTACTCCCGCCTCCAGTAGTGGATCTAGAAGTGTTGGAGGGACTACAGAAATATAGGGAGGGTGTTGATCCATCTGATTGGTTTAAGAGACGTCTGGAATAGATACTGTGTATCAGGATTTTGTGGTCATTTACACAGATGGTTCAAAAGATCCAAGGACAGGACATAATGGGTCAGCATTTGTAGTGCAGGAATGTGGGGTGGCAGTCAGGGAATGTATTACAGATAATCGGGCTGTATATATGGCGGAGCTGATAGCCATATTGTTAGCCTTGCAGTGGGTGGAGGAAGTCAAGCCAGACAGAGTAGTTATTTGCTCTGATTCATGTGCAGTGTTGACAACTCTAGTCCTTTTGCTCACGTGGCAGACAATACCTGCTTTATGAGGTGCTGAAAACCCATGGCAGGATTAGACAGATGGGTATACAGATAAGATTTACTTGGGTCCCAGCCCATGTGGGGGTGGAGGGAAACGAGGCAGTTGATGTACTGTCTAAACAAGCACTTAGTAGTGAGGATGTTGTAGTTTCAATGAGCAAGGCAGAGGCAAAAAGTCTGATATGGACAGTAATGGTGCAGCGATGGCAGGATCAGTGGATTAGAGATACTAAGGGCAGGCATTTATTTCAAGTACAGAGTAAAATCGGCGAGGGGAGGACGACAGGAAGGGACAGAAGAGAGGAGGCTATTTTTATAAGATTAAGGGTGGGACACAGCCGGTTGAATAAGACCTTCAATGTGATATGAAAGTGTGGTTATTACCAGGAAACAGAGACTGTATTGCTACAGTGTGGGCAGTATCAGAGGGAAAGAGTGAGATCTAGTATGAGGGAGTTTACTGATTTGCCAGCTATCTAACTTTTTGTATGGGTTAACTAGCTAACGTAAACTCACTCACTTTTGTACATTGCCTTGGTCCGTACAATTTACCTTATTTTAGCGCCCAAAAAAACGTAATACTTCCAGATCAACTGTAATGTCAATACCATTGTAAAGCACAATTTCTCCCCTTTCCAATAGAATTCATGCTGAGACCTCCACGCTGCCCGTTTTTGCATGATTCAAGAAGTCAATGAGCTCCGTCGGGTCTTTAAAAAAATGGTGGGTGGGGAAGCGAAACTAATGCGTGGTAGTGAGAAGGAGAGGAGATGTGTGGGAAAACTGCTTTTTTTCACTCGATCTGTCCAACTTATCACCTTATCGCCTCTAAAATGTAAATAAAACACTATAAAGAGTTTATATAATGTGTCATTACATACCTATACTAGGCATCCCCCCTTACCCCCGTCACTGTCCATTTCTTGTTTTTAAACGATGAGAGAAATGCTACACCTTGTGGAGAGAGATTGTAAGACAGAAATAGTTGCTTTATGCGTGCTGTACGTTACGGCATGACACGTCACGATGTAACGGAGGGTCAGTTTTTTTCAACTTTTCTCCAATACTATAGAGCCATTACCATGTCGATCAACGCTTGAATAGAAACGTAGTTCACACCCCAGATTTTGAAGTCAACACAGTTGCTACAGTCCCATTAGTTTTCTTTGCAGCCTCGTTTGAATGTTGCGGTTGCACACATTTGTACGGAATGGGGTGAGTTTACGTTATCTAATTAGCTATCATAGTTCATGAGAGAGAGGCATTAATAAGCCACTAAGAAGGGAAGATGAGGACAATGAGTTGGCCAAATCTAGCTAGCTAACGTTAGCTACTGCTGGTGATTAGCTAGTCATTGGTGTGTAGCTAACTAACATTAGTTATGTGACTAGCTAGCATGTGACTAGCTAGCAAACATATTTTTTCTCTTATGTTAGCACCTAATGTTAATGTTAGCTACTCTGGGTAACATTACTAGCAGTCAGATGTAAAGTTACCTAGCTAGTAACCAAGGTGGGAAAGCATAACTAGCTGGTTCGCTAACTAGCTTGCTGTAGTTATCCAACTATAATAAATCAAATTGTATTTGTTACATGCGCCAAAAAAAATAGGTGTAGAGCTTACCGTGAAATGGTTACTTACAAGTCCTTAACCAACAATGCCATTTTATGAAAATATTTACTAAATGAACTTTTTTGTTGTTGTACAAAATGAAAAAAGTAACAAAATATCAATAATGATGCTATATACAGGGGGTACCGGTACCAAGTCAATGTGCGGGGTACAGGTTAGTCAAGGTAATTTTATATGTGGGTAGGGGTAAAGTGACTATGCATAGATAAACAGCGAGTAACCGCAGTGTAAAAACAAAGGGGGCAGTGTTCCCCAACTGGCGGCCTGCGGGCTAAATTTGGCCCTTGTGTGGTTTTATTTGGCTCAAGTTTTCTGAGCAAATTTTCATTGTTAGACATAAGACTGTAAAAATACCAGGAAATGAGCTCAAAATTATTTTAATTTAAGAAATCTGTTCCCACACATAGAGAGACAAGTGATCGTATACAAATGTAAGCAAGGTTTGAAATTATTACATTTTAGTGAAATATTATATATGTTTGGGCTTCTTGCCGTCAATATGCAGTCTACAAATTATTTGTTATTATAAACTGCGTGGTTCCAGCCCTGAATGCTGATTGACTGACAGCCGTGGTATATAAGTCCGTATACCACAGGTATGACAAAACATGCATTATTACTGCTCTAATTATGTTGGTAACCAGTTTATAATAGCAATAAGGCACCTTTCAGGTTTGTGGTATATGGCTAAAGGCTGTATCCAGGCACTTCGCGTTGCGTTGTGCATCAGAACCGCTCTTAGCTGTGGTATATTGGCCATATACCCCCCCCCCCCCCCAGGCCTTATTGCTTAATTATGTTCCGGCCCCCCTACCATCCGCTCAAGAAGAAAATCTGCCCGCGGCTGAATCTAGTTGATGATCCCTGGTCTAGGGTTTCCAGGTTGATGGTGTTGTGAGCCATAACTAGCATTTGAAAGAACTTCATGGCTACCGACGTGAGTGCTACGGGGCGGTAGTCATTTAGGCAGGTTATGTTTGCTTTTTTTGAGCACAGGGACTATGGTGGTCTATCACGACTCAGGCTAAAACCCAGATGCAGACACAGGTTGCAGATAAACTCTGAGACTCGTACTATTTCATTACAAGGTGCAGGAAATCGGTAGGTCAAGGCAGGCAAAGAGTTGTAATCCAAATCAGAGTCAGGCAGGTACAGGACAGCAGGCAGGCACAGGGTCAGGACAGGCAGAAAGATCAGAACAGGGAAGACTAGAAAAAGCAAAAACTAGAGAACAGGGAACACGCTGGTTGGACTTGACGGGACAAGATGAACTGGCAACAGACAAACAGAAAATACAGGTATAAATACACGAGGTAATGGGAGACACCTGTTGGGGGTTGGAGACAATCACAAGACCGGTGAAATAGATCAGGGTGTGACAGGTCTGCTCGAAACATGTAGGTATTACAGACTCTTGTCAGTGAGCGGTTAAAATTGTCAGTGAAGACACTTGCCAGTTGGTCCGCGCATGCCCTGAGTACACGTCCTGGTAATCCGTCTGGCCCCGCGGCCTTGTGAATGTTTACCTGTTTAAAGGTCTTGCTCACATCGGTCAGAAGTTTATATACACTAAGTTGACTGTGCCTTTAACCTGTTATGGCTAGGGGGCAGTATTTTCACAGCCGGATAAAAAATGTACCCGATTTAATCTGATTATTACTCCTGCGCAGAAACTAGAATATGCATATAATTATTAGCTTTGGATAGAAAACACTCCAAAGTTTCTAAAACTGTTTGAATGGTGTCTGTGAGTATAACAGAACTAATTTGGCAGGCCAAAACCTGAGAAGATTCCATGCAGGAAGTCTGTCTGACAATTTCTTGCCCTTCTTGATTATCTCTATCCATTACAGAGGATCTCTGCTGTTACGTGACACTTCCTACGGCTCCCATGGGCTCTCAGAAGGCGGCAAAAAGCTGAATCGTGGCTTTGCAGGCTCTGGTTGAAAAAAAGTAGCGCGTTTGGGTAGTGGCTGGTTACAGTACTGTGAGACTCAGGCTCGTGCCCGCGTCGACAGAATGCTTTGTTTCCTTTCGTCTGTTTACCTAAACGCAGATTCCCGGTCGGAATATTATCGCTTTTTTACGAGAAAAATGGCATAAAAATTGATTTTTAAACAGCGGTTGACATGCTTCGAAGTACGGTAAAGGAATATTTAGAAATCTTTTGTCACGAATTGCGCCATGCTCGTGACCCTTATTTACACTTCAGATAGTGTCTTGAACGCACGAACAAAACGCCGCTATTTGGATATAACGATGGATTATTTTGGACCAAACCAACATTTGTTATTGAAGTAGCAGTCCTGGGAGTGCATTCTGACGAAGACAACAAAGGTAATCAAACTTTTGTAATAGTAAATCGGAGTTTGGTCAGGGCTAAACTTGGTCGGTGTCTAAATGGCTAGCCGTGATGGCTGGGCTATCTACTGAGAATATTGCAAAATGTGCTTTCACCGACATATCGAGTGCATAGAGGAGTTCTGTATCTATAATTCTTAAAATAATTGTTATGTTTTTTGTGAACGTTTATCGTGAGTAATTTAGTAAATTCACCGGATGTTTGCGGGGGGTATGCTAGTTCTGAACGTCACATGCTAATGTAAAAAAGCTGGTTTTTGATATAAATATGAACTTGATTGAACAAAACATGCATGCATTGTATAACATAATGTCCTAGGGTTGTCATCTGATGATCATCAAAGGTTAGTGCTGCATTTAGCTGTGGTTTTGTTTTTTGTGACATTATATGCTAGCTTGAAAAATGGGTGTCTGATTATTTCTGGCTGGGTACTCTGCTGACATAATCTAATGTTTTGCTTTCGCTGTAAAGCCTTTTTGAAATCGGACAGTGTGGTTAGATTAACGAGAGTCTTGTCTTTAAAATGCTGTAAAATAGTCATATGTTTGAAAAATTGAAGTTTTGGGATTTTAGAGGAGTTTGTATTTCGCGCCACGCACATCATTGGATATTGGAGCAGGTGTCCGCTAGCGGAACGTCTAGATGTAGGAGGTTAAACAGCTTGGAAAATTCCAGAAAATGAAGTCATGCTTTAGAAGCTTCTGAAAGGCTAATTTACATCATTTGAGTCAATTGAAGGTGTACCTGTGGATGTATTTCAAGGCCTACCTTCAAACTCAGTGCCTCTTTGCTTGACATCATGGGAAAATCAAAAGAAATCAGCCAAGACCTCAGAAAGAATTGTAGACCTCCACGTCTGGTTCGTCCTTGCGAGCAATTTCCAAATGCCTGAAGATACCACGTTCAATGCCACTTTATATAATGTTTACATACCCTACATTAGTATATACTGTACTCTATACCATCTACTGCATCTTGCCTATGCCGTTCGGCCATCACTCATTCATATATTTTTATGGACATATTCTTATTCATTCCTTTACACTTGTGTGTATAAGGTAGTTGTGAAATGGTTAGGTTAGATTACTTGTTAGATATTACTGCATGGTCGGAACTAGAAGCACAAGCATTTCGCTACACTCGCATTAACATCTGCTAACCATGTGTATGTGTCAAATAACATTTGATTCATCTGTACAAACAATAATACGTACGTATAAACACCATGGGACCACGCAGCTGTCGTACAGCGCAGGAAGGAGACTCATTCTGTCTCCTAGAGATGAACGTACTTTGGTGCGAAAAGTGCAAATCAATCCCAGAACAACAGCAAAGGACCTTGTGAAGATGCTGGAGGGAACAGTAACAAAAGTATCTATATCCACAGTAAAACAAGTCCTATATCGACATAACCTGAAAGGCTGCTCAGCAAGGAAGAAGCCACTGCTCCAAAACCGCCATTAAAAAAAGCCAGACTACAGTTTGCAACTGCACATGGAGACAAAGATTGTACTTTTTGAAGAAATGTCCTCTGGTCTGATGAAATAAAAATAGAACTGTTTGGCCATAATGCCCATCGTTATGTTTGGAGGAAAAAAATTCACCCAACTTATTGTGGGAAGCTTGTGGAAGGCTACCCGCAACATTTGACCCAAGGTAAACAATTTCAAGGCAATGCTACCAAATACTAATAGAGTGTATGTAAACTTCTGACCCACTGGGAATGTGATGAAAGAAATAAAAGCTTTAATAAATTATTCTCTCTGCTATTATTCTGACATTTCACATTCTTAAAAAAAAGTGGTGATCCTAACTGACCTATGACAGGTAATTTTTACGAGGATTAAATGTCAGGAATTGTGAAAAACTGAGTTTAAATGTATTTGGCTATTGGTGTATGTAAACTTCCGACTTCAACTGTACTCATCAATGCCATTGGATGAATCACGGAACATATTCCAGTCTGTGCTAGCAAAACTGTCCTGTAGCATATCATCCGAGTCATCTCACCACTTCCGTATTAATCAGGAGGATAGAATTATCGTCAGATTTTCCAAATGGAGGGCCAGGGAGAGCTTTGTACGCATCTCTGTGTGTGGAGTAAAGGTGCTCTAGAGTTTTTTGTTGTTGCTCTGTTTGCACATGTGACATGCTGGTAGAAATTAGGTAAAACTGATTTAAGTTTGCTTGCAATAATGTCCCTGGCCACTAGGAGCGCCGCTTCTGGGTGAGCATTTTCTTGTTTGCTTATGGCCTTGTACAGCTCGTTGAGTGTGGTCTTAGTGCCTGCATCGGTTTGTAGTGGTAAATGGATGGCTACGAAAGATATAGATGAAAACTCTCTTGGTAGATAGTGTGGTCTACAGCATATCATGAGGTACTCTACCTCAGGCGAGCAATACCTCGAGACTACCTTAATATTATACATCACGCACCAGCTGTTATTGGTGGCCCCTCACTTCTCCTCCTGCACATGCTCAGACATGGCGTGGCAGAGGGTGTGCTGAAAGCTGTTGGAGAACATCCCGAAGTGCTGGGTGGGATGGTGCAAGCTGTCAGCAGGTAAGGGAAGGGAAGGGGAGATAGCTAGAGGTTATAAAATGGTTTCAAATTGTCTGTATCTTTGTCCCCGTCTCCATAAGGTAAGTGTTATTTTTCCTCTAGGCCTGACAGAGGTCCAAGGATCATGGGGAACCTGGTGTTGAAGAACAAAAAGGCCTGGTTTGTCACCTATAAACTGCTCCAATACAAGTATGAGGTGAGACGGTGAACTGATGTTGAACTGGGCAGTCAGTCATTCATTCTGTACGATGCATCTATTCAATCTATCATTGTTGGAATTGAAAAGACCTCTGTTATAGCTGAAGTCTTCAACTTAATTCACAGACTCATGTTTTGAGGATTCTTTTGGGTTACCTGGCTCAGGACAGGAAGAGGCCACTACTTATACAGTTGAGTGTACAACGATGTCTTTAGTGTTGTGATGATATGTGTATTTATGACAATGTTGTTTATTTTGTGTGTGTGACTGTGCGTGTGTCCAGGTGCTGCAGTCGCTGTGCCAGGCCTGGAGCAGTAGCTCTATGTGACCCGGGCTCTGCTGCTGTGTGTGGGACTACTGAGTAATGCAGAGTTACAGGTGTTACGCTCAGGTATACCCCCAACACTATGGCACAGTATTGTGTCACACGATCAGAGCTGTTCACACTACTTTCTGACCTGTCTGCCTCCGGGTTGTATTTAATGTACAGTGTACAAATCATGCACAATTTTGACAAGGTGGTAGATACTGAATTTATACTGTTTTCCAAGGTATGTGTCGCTTTTTCACATTTGTTAATTGGTTTTGCAAGAGTTTGTTGGTCGGTTCATTCGTTTTCCAATATGTTGATTCCATTGGTTAAAAAAGTAAGAATAGCATGCAATGTCCAACCAAAAATATAAGCTTGTTTTACTCCATTGTTTGTAAACAGTATAATTTGACCATTTTTTTTATTTTGGTTGCATAAATAATGATTACCAAATATTACAATGAATGTAAATATGAAATATCAAAACCGAATGGAAACCCCTTTGTTATTGGCAATAATTAAACTTAATGGTGAGACATGGAATAGTAAAAAAAAGTGTATTTTGTAACGCTGGATGTTTGAAATATGAGTAGGTGATTTGAGTCATGCTTCTTCAGTAGTGGAATACATTAGCACATGAATGTTGTAAACAAATATTGTGTGTAAATACTGGAGTGATGTATGATTGTTAATAAAACATTTCATAGACCAATTTTTGACACGGTGTCCATGTGTATGCAAGTATGTTGAAATTACGTTGTTTTCAAGTCATTGAAACAATAACCTGAAAAAGACCCTATTGTCAAACCAAAACCGAACGTACATGGACATCGGGCATAATCGTCTTTTTAATGTCTTTTCAACTACATTTTGCTAGGTGGGATGCCATTGCACAACCATAGGCTTCTACAAGCAAGGTACTGCTGAGGTTAATACATTTTTGAAGATCTGAAGTAATCTATTTAATTTGTCGATTTAGCTAAAATAGGCATATCACCTCTATAAAAAATAAATATTAGGCTAGTTGATTTGCAGCCAGCCACCACTACTGTGTAGATATGCCTATTTCTCAAATCAATATGGACATGGGGGCTTCTTTGTTGGAGGGATCCCTATTCAGAAACAACAGGTAGCCTAGGTCTCTGGTGCCGCGTTCAAAACCACTGGGAACTCGGGCCTCTTTCTAGAGCTCTGACTTTCTGACCTAAAGATCACTGATGTCATGATCCCAGTTGTCTTAAAAGCACCATAAAACTCATGGTAGGCTATACCCTTCGCCAGCTCATATCTGTGTGAAGCTGGATTCAGTGCTCTCGTCTGCATTAAAAACAAATATCGATCCAGGTGGATGTGACAGCCGAGATAAGGTGCGCACTGTCGACCACGCCCCTTGACTTTGAGAATCTTCAACACGACACGCATCAAGCACACCCATATCTGAGTGTTTTTCAATTGACTGCCAAAGCCCAAAATAAAAAAGTAAACATTGGCTGTTAATTATGTAATTTTTTTACATGGGTGGAGTAGCAATACTTTTCATTTGTCAAACTGGGGTCGTGGTTCAGAATCGTTTGGGTTTCCTCTTGATTGCTAGAAATAGCATAAATTGTTCGTTCAACAGTACTGACAAACGTATTGATGCAAGTTTTTGTGCGTCTGCCTCACCACACATTGTTTTCACTATATCAACTGCGGCCGGTAATATCAGTCTTTGCAATAGTGTGTGGTTTCATAGCGTAGCGTGCTTAGCCATTCACTGTGGCAATGATTCAAGTGCAACGGTCAAGTGGAGGCTTTTCCCATGATCTAAGGGCGCTCATTTAGATTTGGAAGATTAACCATATTAAAATGATTTTGAGATACAAAGACGATACTATTATATACACTACCGTTCACAAATGCTGATGGTCCAGATACTCAACTAGTCTAAGGAAGGCCACTTTTATCTAAGTGACCCCAAACTTTTGAATGGTAGTGTATATATTTTTATATATTGTTTTTATTTTCTTCACGATTTTGGAAATTCTCCCGTGACCCGATTTTCATATCAGGCGACCCCACATGGGTTAGGCCATCAATGCCTTTAGGCTATCCATTTCTGTGGAGAAGTCTTATGGTTGGTTATAAACTGGGCTTGAATTGGTCCAGATTATATAAAGCGATCTAGGCTATAACAATGATTAACTCCACGATTATTTCTGCATAGTCTACTAGCCCATCAAAGGTCTTGCTCAGCCTCAACATGGATTCTTGGTAGGCCTATAAGCTTATGAAAACATTCACTTTTAAATGTAAAGCATGTGTCATTATCCCACGGAAAATATGGTTGTTTTAAATGCTCCGCAAGTTAGAATATTAGTGGTTGGTTATGCCTATAGCAAAATACTAATAAGATATCATGGGTATAGAAGAGTATGGGTCTATTCATAGACCAAACAGCTTAACAGAAACACTTTTTTTTTTCTCAGGAGAGTCACATTGAATCAGGCTATTCATTTCAGTGCAGTTGTGTTCTTACACATTATCTCAAACGGAACCGAAAACATACCAGTCTAATTTCAATCACAGATCATGACAAGGCCCGAACTAGCCCACTATCACCTACAGATTTGATACACATGAAGGCCTATATCTAATCTGGATTTTTACAAAGAATAGCCTGACTAGGAATCTTTGACTTCTCCCCACACCATATATGTGTTCCCAATTAGACTACATTTAGTCATATTAATAAGGTTTGACAGTTTTACTACCCATTTGCATAGGCTAATCAATGTGATTAATGATATTTAATAAATGACTAAATTAATGACTATTGTAGTGGAAAAATAAGAGAAGGTGATATACTCGCTACTAATGACTGGCTGGCGTGCGAGGCCCAGCATAATGACTCAATCACGATCTATGACATTGTTTGGATGGCAGACCATCTGTGGGCTATCACAAGGTTCAAACATACCTTATCTGTGGAAATCTCTAGGAAGAGACGTTCCCATGGAGTCCTGGGGTCACTGATGAGAGCTGTGAAAACAGATGAATCAACAAAGTTAATGTTACTGTGTGAATTAAATTGTCATGTTTAGATTGTTTCAAGAGTTCATTAGGAGCTATGAATTTTGATATAAGTTATTGTACTGTAAGTGCTATGGATTTGTTACAGGGAAACTATTATTTAGTTCATCGGATGATGGATTGTTCAGAGGGAGTGTCCGCTCCCAGACAAGTGTCTGCTCCTATCATTTACATTTAGTTGATTATATTAGAATCTGGGTATGTTTTCCTGTCTTTTGTTTTAAATAGTAGTTTCTGCTTGAATTTGGTTGAAAAGACAGTGAATTTGTTCATCATTTGAGAACTTGCTACCACGCTCCTGTGTTCCGTGTGGCTCAGTTGCTAAAGCATGGTGCTAGAGTTGTGTGTTCGATTCCCACAGGGGATCAGTACGAAAATGTATGCACTCACTACTGTAGGCTAAGTCGCTCTGTATAAGAGCGTCTGCTAAAATGTAAATGTATCAGACACACATAGTATTTTGTCTTAGAGATTATTCTGAACTGAAGACACGGTGTAACCAGGTTAAGTATTAACCTATTGGTGATAGTCATTTACTCTGTGTTATTCTGTAATGTATCATTTATTTCCTGTACATTGGTTGCCAGGATTAGTTATTTGTATCTAACCTCTTAATAATTGGATAACAGTCATTCATCATAGTCATACTGAGTCGGTGATGCAATGATTCGCTATGTTTTAGATCCTCTAGAGGCGTGTTGGAGAGCACAGGGCCTGTTGCATTTATTCACATGATAGTCAGATTTATAAATGTAGTTTATTATTATATTCAACATCATTTTTACATAATGGGTGGATAATTACCATCAAACTACATCCTCAGTCGATGGGGACTTCCACCAATCTACACTACTGCTTTACATCTGAACACGTTTTTAGGGTTACGCCTAGGCCTATTCAGTGGCGATTTTAGCATGTAAATGTTGGTGGGGCAAAAAATATATACATATATGTTTAGATGCATGCCAGCAAAGCCACAACACTAAACATTAATTGGACTATAACGGTGACAAACGGTGCCCTCAAACTGTTAGAGCCCTACATAAAGCTGTCCCAACAGCAGAGTCCCAGCAGCAATCCCAACATCTTACCACTGTTACACCTTGTTGTGCTGTGCTCACTTGAACAGGAAGGTGGTGCTGCTGTCCTTCCTGGGAAAATGTTGTCATCAAAATCTGTCATTCTCTGGATTTATGGTGCTTTCAAGACAACTGGGAACTTTGATAAAAACAGGGTCGAATCATGATGTTAGTGATCTTCAGGTTGGAGCTCAAGAAAGAGGCCGGAGTTCCCGACTTGGAATTCCGAGTTGGATGACCGTTCAAAACGTATTTTCCCAGTCGGAGCTCGTTTTTTCCCCCGGGTTTTCAGTTATTTTGAATGCGGCCGAAGTCCTGCTGGATTGACAGAATGGCCAATGTTGAATGTTTATCCTTTTAAGCTTGGAAAAGAGACCCTTGAACCCGTACTTGGACTACACATCCACTCCACTGAATAGCAGGCTAGTGATTGCTATGCAATGCTTGCAGTTAGCCATTGATTCCTTCCAAACCACTCGTTAAATTTGCGATTTCCAACTTATGGTGTAATGTTTATGTCCAATGGCTGAGGAGCACCGATACGTTTTATCTATAATTTCTCTTCATAATTTAATAACTTCAATAACTTCATATGACAAGGATTGAAAAGGATTTGCCAGTAGATTGATGATTCATGATGATGACCGCTAGCTAAGATTTTGAAAGTTTGATGTTGACATGATCAGTCAAAGCAAAGCTACTGTAGATATAACGTGATTTGACTTTTTATCTGTGGACAATGACCTGGAGCCTTCTTGGATGGGCACTTCCAATGTAACTCTATGGCAGCACCCAAGGATCTTGAATTTTTTAGCTCTCCCTGTAGATTTTGCGGTGACGTAGTGTCCCCTTGAGTGACAGAACACTGAGCCAATCACGGCGCAACTAGAGAACATTACTAACCCCTATGCTCCATATTTTCCGCTGGCTGCCTCACCACCACAGAAAGCACTGAGCAAGGAGCTGCCTTACTCAAGAAATCAAGAGACCATGTTTGTATGCGGCTTTATTAACTCAAAGATCTTATTTTATTTATTTTTTACATTGTTTGCAAACTGATCTGTGACACTTATTAATGCCAAAATGACATGCAAAACAGGCACAAAAAAATATATAAATATACATATTTGAAATTATATATATTTTTAAGCTAAACTGGTGAAGCTCTAAACCGGTTGCCACTGGGCCTATTCTATGTAAAGATTAGGCTATGTGTATTGAGTGTAATAAAAAAGATGTCTAGACAAGGAGGGAATGTGTGTGTAGCGAAGCTGCAGTAAAGGCATGTTTCTGTCTCCTGACAAATCGTGTGCATTTATTGTGATTGTGTGAATTGTTTGTCATTGTGTGACTTCTTTAGGCTACCCTTTGTTTGTTAATGTTGATAAATTCCCCTTTATGTACACTAGATGGCCAAAAGTATTCGGCTATTTCAGCCACACCCGTGGCTGATAGGTGTCGAGCACGCAGCCATGCAATCTCAAGTTTTTTAAAACTATAGCTCTTGACACATTGATGAAAATAGTCATGGCCTCTAAACCTTCAAGCTGCATACTGGACTCTATTCCAACTAAACTACTGAAAGAGCTGCTTCCTGTGCTTGGCCCTCCAATGTAGAACATAACAAATGGCTCCCTATCCCCCGGATGTGCACCAAACTCACTAAAAGTGGCAGTAATAAAGCCTCTCTTGAAAAAGCCAAACGACCCAGGAAATATTAAAAACTATCGGCATATATAGAATCTCACATTGCTCTCAAACATTTGAGAAAAAGCTGACTCACTGCCTTCCTGTAGACAAACAATGTATACGAAACATTTCGGTCTGGTTTTAGACCCTATCATAGCACTGAGACTGCACTCGTGAATGTGGTAAATTACCTTTTAATGGCATCAGACCAAGGCTCTGCATCTGTTCTCGTGCTCCTAGACCTTAGTGCTACTTTTGACATCATCTATCACCACATTTTTTTGCATTTGGGCAGGTAGGAGAACGCTACCTGCCCGAATGCATAGTGCCAACTGTAAAGTTTGGTTAACGTGGAATAATGGTCTGGGGCTGTTTGTCATAGTTCGGGGTGGCCCCTGAGTTCCAGTGAAGGAAAATCTTAATGCTACAGCATACAATTACATTCTCGACAATTCTGTGCTTCCAACTTTGTGGCAACAGTTTGGGGAAGGCCCTTTCCTGTTTCAGCATGAAAGTGCCAACGTGCACAAAGCGAGGTCCATACGGAAATGGTTTGTTGAGATCGGTGTGAAAGAATTTGACTGGCCTGCACAGAGGCCTGACCTCAACCCCATCGAACACCTTTGGGATAAATTGGATCGCCAACGGCGAATCAGGCCTAATCGCTCAACATCACTGCCCGACCTCACTAATGCTCTTGTGACTGAGTGGAAGCAAGTCCCTGCAGAATTGTTCCAACATCTAGAGCAGGGGTGGGCAATTCCAGTCCGTGAGGGCCTGATTGGTGTCACAGACTCCAATAATCACCTAATCATGATCTTCAGTTTAGAATGCAATTTGATTAATCAGCTGTGCTTGCTAGGGATG
The DNA here is from genome assembly GCF_965601325.2 of Salmo salar. NCBI lineage: Eukaryota > Metazoa > Chordata > Actinopteri > Salmoniformes > Salmonidae > Salmo > Salmo salar. The sequence goes on along the minus strand of NC_138304.1, from coordinate 63,571,284 downwards.
GAGAAAAAGTGTGACACCAATCAGGCTCTTGAGGACTGGAGTTGCCAACCCCTGATCTAGAGGCTTCCCAAAGGGGGGACCAGAGGGGGGACCAACTCCATATTAATGCCCATGATTTTGGAATGATTTGTTTGACGAAGAAGTATCCATATACTTTTGGCCATGTAGTGTACATCACCACCAGTAAATGTTCATTGTTAATTCCCATCTTTTATAATCTACAATGTTGATGTTACAGTAGTTTCTCTTAATAACCTGTTAGGGCTAGGGGGCAGTATTGACACGGCTGGATAAAAAACATACCCGATTTAATCTGGTTACCACTCCTACCCAGTAACTAGAATATGCATATACAAATTACATATGGATAGAAAACACCCTAAAGTTTCTAAAACTGTTTGAATGGTGTCTGTGAGTATAACAGAACTCAAATGGCAGGTCAAAACCTGAGAGATTCCTTTACAGGAAGTGGCCTGTCTGACCATTTCTTGAACTTCTTTTCCATCTCTATCTTTTACTAAGGATCTCTGCTCTAACGTGACACTTCCCACGTCTTCCATAGGCTCTCAGAGCCCGGGAAAAAACAGAATGTCGTCATTCCAGCCCCAGGCTGAAACACATTATCGCCTTTCTCAAGTGGCCGATCAAGGGACTCTGGGCTTATGCGCGTGACCCGACCGCCCCCGCCTTTGTGATTTTTTCCTCTGTTTGCCGAAAAGGAGATTCCCTGTCGGAATATTATCGCTTTTCTACGAGAAAAATGGCGTAAAAATTGATTTTAAACAGCGGTTGACATGCTTCGAAGTACGGTAATGGAATATTTAGAATTTTATTGTCACGAATTGCGCCATGCGCGCGACCCTTCTTTACCATTTCGGATAGTGTCTGGAACGCACGAACAAAACGCCGCTATTCGGATATAACGATGGATTATTTTGGACCAAACCAACATTTGTTATTGAAGTAGCAGTCCTGGGAGTGCATTCTGACGAAGACAACAAAAGGTAATCAAACTTTTATAATAGTAAATATGATTATGGTGAGTGCTAAACTTGCCGGGTGTCTAAATAGCGAGCCCATGATGCCTGGGCTATGTACTTAGAATATTGCAAAATGTGCTTTCACCAAAAAGCTATTTTAAAATCGGACATATCGAGTGCATAGAGGAGGTCTGTATCTATAATTCTTAAAATAATTGTTATGCTTTTTGTGAACGTTTATCGTGAGTAATTTAGTAAAATGTTAGCGAATTCCCCGGAAGTTTGCGGGGGGTATGCTAGTTCTGAACGTCACATGCTAATGTAAAAAGCTGGTTTTTCATATAAATATGAACTTGATTGAACAAAACATGCATGTATTGTATAACATAATGTCCTAGGGTTGTCATCTGATGAAGATCATCAAAGGTGAGTGCTGCATTTAGCTGTCTTCTGGGTTTTGGTGACATTATATGCTGGCTTGAAAAATGGGTGTCTGATTATTTCTGGCTTGGTACTCTGCTGACATAATCTAATGTTTTGCTTTCGTTGTAAAGCCTTTTTGAAATCGGACAGTGTGGTTAGATTAACGAGAGTCTTGTCTTTAAATAGCTGTAAAATAGTCATATGTTTGAGAAATTGAAGTAATAGGATTTTTAAGGTTTTGAAAATCGCGCCACAGGCTTAAAGTGGCTGTTACGTAGGTGGGACGAATTCGTCCCGCCTAGCCCAGATTAATGCAATTCAAACTGATCCACAAGTTTTGCTTTATTTCATAACATTTACGTTTTTTGTCAATTCCTTCATTGTTTTGTCATTTCTTTGTCTTTTGTTTGCATGTCAGCATGTCTTTTTTGTCAGTCCTGTCAATGTTGAGTGATCACACATGCCTTAGCACGCATAGAAGTAGGCTACTTTGCCTGCTTGCAAATGTGTGCTAAAAGTGGGAATGTTTCACAGTATTTCTGATTATCTTAACTCACCACCACCAATTAAATTGCCGGGAACCACCACTGCAATATAGGCCTATCTAGAACCTAAAAGGATTCTTCCGCTGTCCCTATAGAACCCTTTGAAGAACCCTTTTTGATTCCAGATAGAACCCCTTCAGTGCCTAGGTAGAACCATTTTGGGTTCCATTCCACAGAGGGTTCTACATGGAACCCAAAAGAGTTCTTACTGTAATCAAAAAGAGTTATACCTAATAACCAAAAAGGGATCTCCTTTGGTGACAGCCAAATAACCTTTTTGGAACCCCTTTTTCTAAGAGTGTACTCAACAAGTTCAACCTGTTCAGTTTACACTATTTTCATTCTGTACTCAAACATCTGCCTGGTGTTCAAGATAACACGCAATATAGCACCACCAACTTTGAAGGTTTTCATCAACCTCTGCTCAGACTTAAATAGCAGTGTTCCAAGAACCTCCACCAGGGGTGACTGTAGCGCCTTCAAAGGGACAAAAAGCAGACACGAGGGCACCCTACACTCATTTTAGATCCCAAGGAGTCTTTATTTTCATACAAACACACTATCACATCACTATCTCCTTTGACATCTTTCATTTATGGCATTTCAACATTGACACAGAGGGGCACATCACACTCATTCATGTCTTTTCTTGGAACTCCACCCCTCCATGCTCCCAGAGATAGCAAAACATTCAGTTTCATAGAATGAAATATCCTTCCCACCGCCATTTACAATTTTGTTCTTTAATAAGAAAAATTATATTATAGCACATTAAATTGTTATTTTTGTAGACTATAGGCTACTCCTGTATCTACCTTGTACAATACTGTAATCATTGAACAAAGTAGTGTACCCATCAACATATACAATTTAATTGATCAATTAGATAAATAATACTACCACATACATTATTGTAAAATAGGCTACTCCTACATCCACACTGTAATAGGATACCATTATGATTTCATTGGTCTTGTAAGGCATGATTTTAGGCCTTCAATCGAAGTTGTATGTTGTACCTCGTTTCCCTCCTTCAGGGAAAATTAGTTAGGCATCCTCCATTCAACTCAGGTGTGAACGTGTAGGACTACTGAGAGTGGAAAAATAAATCCAATAGCTCCAGCACACAATGGCATGTAGGGGTAGTGTATTACAATGTAAAATACGTAGACTATAGATCCTATAGCACCCCGTTTGTATATTTTCATTTACAATAGAATTTATCCATGAAATAAATACTAGAACATCAAATAACTTTATTATTGTACACTAACCTATTCCCCTATCGACACAGTAAATAACATTGCCTACGTGCCTTCGACAATACATTTATCAATTCTGCATAAAGTGATTATTTTCAAATAAACCAAATGTGCCTCATCAACACAGTAGGCCTAAATATTTCCTAACAATATCACAACTTAAATATACTTACTCCTCAATCGGATCAAGGACATATTGGTAATTATTTTCATCGTCTTTAAGGAAACTATTTGGGCCAGACACTCGAAAATCGCGTCTGCTGCTTGTTGTGTGGTGTAACATTTCTTTGACATAGTTTTTCCTGACCTCTCAAGTATCTGCCCCTTTTTTTCAATTTTTGCCTAAAATGACATACCCAAATTTAACTGCCTGAAGCAAGGATATTGTCACGTCCTGAGCAGTAGAGGGTGTAGTTGGGTCAGGATGTGGCAGAAGGGAGTGTGTGTTTTATTGTTTCATTGATTTTGGCCGTGTGACTTCCAATCAGGCACAGCTGTAGAGGGTAGTGGTTGATTGGGAGTCACACATAAGTTGCCTACGTTTCCTTTGTGTTTCGTGGGTAATTGTTCTTGTCATTGTGGTTGCACCTGACAGGACTGTGTTGGCTGTCAGTTTTGTTGTTTTTTTGTGAATTGCATAGTGTTCGTGTATTAAATATGACGAACCCTAACTCCGCCGCATTTTGGTCCACTTCTTCCTTAGACAGCCGTTACAGAATTACCCACCAAACCAGGACCAAGCGGCGGAAGAGGAAGGAGCAGCAGGAGTACAGCGTGATGGACCAATGGACTTGGGAACAGATCCTGGATGGAGAGGGACCATGGACTCAGGCTGGGGATTATCGCCTCCCGCAGTGGGAGATTGAAGCGGCGAGAGCGGAGAGGCGCTATTACGAGGAGAGAGAGCGCAACGAGCGCGAGAGGCAGCCCCAATAATTTTTTTGGGGGGGGGCACACGGGACAGTCGGTGGAGCTGAGGTCGGAACCAGAGCCAGTCGGGATGACATTGGAGGTGAGCGAGGGATATGAGGCAGAGACTGTGACGGGGTTAATGGGGAAATTAGGAGAGAGAGAGATGAGAGAGCTGCTAGTGTGGTGCATAAAGTACGGCATTCGTCCTAATGAGCGTGTCGTGGGAATGATGTCACCTGAGGCAGCTCTCCATACTCGTCCTGAGGTGCGTGCTGGTTGTCTGGTAAAGACTGTGCCTGCGCCCAGAAACAGGCCTTCTGCATGTCTTCCCAGCCCTGCACGTCCTGTGCCTAAGCTCAGAACCAGGCCTCCTGCATGTCTTCCCATCCTGGTCAAGCCCGTGCCTCCTCTACGGACCAGTCCTCCAGTGGGTCTCCCTATCCTGGTCAAGCCCGTGTCTCCTCCACGGACCAGTCCTCCAGTGGGTCTCCCTATCCTGGTCAAGCCCGTGCCTCCTCCACGGACCAGTCCTCCAGTGGATCTCCCTATCCTGGTCAAGCCCGTGTCTCCTCCACGGACCAGTCCTCCAGTGGGTCTCTCCACCCTGGTCCCTCCTGTGCCACCTCCTCAAACCAGGCCTCCAGCGGGTCTTCCCAGACTGGTGAGTCCAGGGCCTGCGCCCAGAGCCAGGCGTCCGATATGTCTCCCCAGCCTGGTGAATCCTGAGCCGGAGCTGCCAGAGTGGCCAGACTGCCCGGAGCTGCCAGAGTGGCCAGACTGCCCGGAGCTGCCAGAGTGGCCAGACTTCCCGGAGCTGCCAGAGTGGCCAGACTTCCCGGAGCTGCCAGAGTGGCCCTCCTGTCCTCCGGCCCTGCCAGAGTGGCCCTCCTGTCCTCCGGCCCTGCCCAAGTGGCCCTCCTGTCTTCCGGCCCTGCCCGAGTGGCCCTCCTGTCCTCCGGCCCTGCCCGAGTGGCCCTCCTGTCCTCCGGCCCTGCCCGAGTGGCCCTCCTGTCCTCCGGCCCTGCCCGAGTGGCCCTCCTGTCCTCCGGCCCAGCCCGAGTGGCCCTCCTGTCCTCCGGCCCAGCCCGAGTGGCCCTCCTGTCCTCCGGCCCAGCCCGAGTGGCCCTCCTGTCCTCCGGCCCAGCCCGAGTGGCCCGTCTGCCAGGGTCAGCCCGAGTGGCCCGTCTGCCCGGCGCAGCTATCGGCGCCACCGAAGTGGGCGACGCCGAAGGTGGAACGAGGTCCACGTCTTGCACCTGAGCCACCTCCAGGATAGGTGGGTTGGGGAGGGAGGGTGTAGCACAGTGCCGTCGTTGACGGCAGCCACCCTCCCTTCCCTCCCTTTTTTTTGTTTAGGGGATTTTTTTTGGTTTGTTGTCGTTTTGGTTTTTTTTTTCCTGTGTTTTGTGTAGGTGCATTTCGGGGTATGCACCTTTGAGGGGGGGGGGGGGGGGGGGGGGGGGGTACTGTCACGTCCTGACCAGTAGAGGGTGTAGTTGGGTCAGGATGTGGCAGGAGGGAGTGTGTGTTTTATTGTTTCATTGATTTTGGCCGTGTGACTTCCAATCAGGCACAGCTGTAGAGGGTTGTGGTTGATTGGGAGTCACACATAAGTTGCCTACGTTTCCTTTGTGTTTCGTGGGTAATTGTTCTTGTCATTGTGGTTGCACCTGACAGGACTGTGTTGGCTGTCAGTTTTTTTTTTTTTTGTGAATTGCATAGTGTTCGTGTATTAAATTTGACGAACCCTAACTCCGCCGCATTTTGGTCCACTTCTTCCTCAGACAGCCGTTACAGATATGCATATTCTTGATACCATTTGAAAGAAAACACTTTGAAGTTTGAGGAAATGTGAAATGAATGTAGGAGAATATAACACATTAGATCTGGTAAAAGATAATACTAAGAAACAAACATGTGTTTTTAAAAAAAAAATTGTACTATCATCTTTGAAATGCAAGATAAAGGCCATAATGTGTTATTCCAGCCCAGGCACAATTTAGATTTTGGCAACTAGATGGCAGCGGTGCATGTGCAAAGTTTTAGACTGATCAAATGAACCATTGTATTTCTCTTCAGAATGTTGTATCAAGACTGCCCAAATGTGCATAATTGGTTTATTAATAACTTTTCAAGTTCATAACTGTGCCTCCTCAAACAATAGCATGTTATTCTTTCACTGTAATAGCTACTGTAAATTGGACAGTGCTGTTAGATTAACAATTAATTCAAGCTTTCTGCCAATATCAAATATGTCTATGATCTGGGAAATGTTCTTGTTACTTACAACCTCATGCTAATCGCATTAGCCTACATTAGCTCAACCGTCCCATGGGAGGGACACCGATCCCTTAGAGGTTAACCACTAGGCTACCTGCCCACCTGAAAATATTCAGATATAGCGTCATCCCAGATTTGGAACCTGGGGGGGCATGGCAGCCATTTTTCAAAATGACCACCAATGGTTGGCCTACCATTATTTTACAATTCAGGAGAGAGGTACAATTTTAAACAGAGGTAGGTTTATGGACCTGAGAAGATGTAGATGTGGAGCCCCCCCAGATTTGGCCCTAGGAAATGTCCACAGACAGTAATACAATTTACAGTTCAGAAGTCTTATTTTGAGATGAACACACCAATTTTGGCACAGAGGTAAATTTAGGTACCTTGAAGACATTTAGACAGGGAACCCCCGCAGATTTGGACCCTGGGGGCCGTGTCAGCCATTTTACTAAAAGGCTGCAGACTGTACCATTATTTTGCTAACCTTTAACCTACAAAGAGTCATCGCCTTTTAAAAGTCATATATTTCTTGCCTATACTTCTGGTCCTGGATCTCCTGAAAACCAGAATATTTGATAGTAACACACAGGATATTACAATGAGAACAGAGGGAAACACAGCAGCCATTTAGGCTACATTTTTAAAAAACATTTCTAGGATAAGTGTAACAGAGGTGAGTTAAACTCCTCTAGTGATGAAGTAGCACTGCCTTTGACTTAAAACCACCCTTGGCCAAAGAGTAAATATTTTGTTTTGTCTAATGGTTAAGACGTGTGGTTCTGGAGTAGGAAACTGGGGTTCACGTCCTACCAGTAACGTGAGCATGTAAACAAATGGCTACTAAAGCTACTTTTCAATGCCCATATCAGGAGCAAATTCAGTCTAAATACAGTTGTAACTGGGAACATATTGCAGCCACTAGGTTGGAACAGTTAACAATTTCTGTGGACAATTCTCTCAAGCTGTGTTTCAGTCAGAACTGTGCCTGGCACACAATCTTTTACTTTCAACCTGTTTCATGAACAAAGGTGTGACACACTAGTTTTTCTAATTCCAGATGAATATGTTCTGCAAATGGAATAATTTAAAGGCCACGTCACAGTCGATAATCTACTGTTAGTGTTTCCCTGGCTAAATTGGTGAGCTGATTTTGGCCATCAGTTGATTTACAGATCTAGGCCTGTAGAACGATAAACTTTCCTCCATTTATAGTTAGGCTATGTATAATATGCAGAGGTGTGTAGATTATAGAAAATCTGTACTTGAGTTACTTAGATTGTAATTTACTAAATTAAAATTAGCCTTCTTAAGAAACTACTCAAGTAAGAGTAAAAAAGTATCTGGTCAGAAAACTACTTAAGTACTAGTTACAAATTTAGTTAGGTCATTTTTTACACCATATGGTAAACTGTGACAGCACATCAAAAGGACAACCACTTAGTGCAATTGATTTGACATTAATTTATTATTAAAGCCTTCCAGCACCATCTTGCAGATGTCTCCCAGCACACGTAGTCTCCAATGAAGATTAACATCAAACTAAGTCCGTAGGCAGTACAGTTTCAATTACGGTCATTCAATTTTGACTGAATATCTATCAATGTGCACAATTTCATAAAAAGGTACATGTACCTTATAACAAAAAGGTAGTAGCGTGGATCAGAAAACCAGTCAGTATCTGGTGTGACCACTATTTGCCTCATGTACCGCAACACATCTTTCGCATAGAGTTGATCAGGCTATTGATTGTGGCCTGTGAAATGTTGTCCCAATCCTCTTCAATGGCTGTTGCGAAGTTTCTGGATATTGGCAGGAACTGGAACACGCTGTCATACACGTAGATCCAGAGCATCCCAAAAATGCTCAATGGGTGACATGTCTGGTAAGTATACAGGCCATGGAAGAACTGGGACATTTTCAGCTTTGTGTACAGGTCCTTGCGACATTGGGGCCATGCATTATCATGCTGAAACATGAGGGGATGGCGGCAGATGAATGGCACAACATTGGGCCTCATCACGGTTTCTCTGTGCATTCAAAATTGCCATCATTAAAATGCAATCGTGTTTGTTGTCCGTAGCTTCTGCCTGCCCATACCATAACCCCACCGCCACCACGGGGCACTCTGTTCACAATGTTGACATCAGAAAACCGCTCGCTCACACGACACCATACACATGGCCTGCAGTTGTGAGGCCGGTTGGACGGTAGCATCATGTTCTTGTTTTTTTTTATTTACGTATAGCCAGGGGCATACTCCAACACTCAGACATGATTGACAAATTAAGCATTTGTGGGGATGACCAGGGATGTTCTCTTGATAAGTGTGTGAATTGGACCATTTTCGTTTGCGTCCCACCCTAGTCAACAGCCAGTGGAATCGCGTGGCGCGAAATACAATACCTCAAAAATGCTATAACTTCAATTTCTCAAACATATGACTATTTTACACCATTTGAAAGATAAGACTCTCGTTAATCCAACCACGTTGTCCGATTTCAAAAAGGCTTTACAGCGAAAGCAAAACATTAGATTATGTCAGGAGAGTACCCTGCCAAAAATAATCACACAGCCATTTTCAAAGCAAGCATATATGTCACAAAAAACAAAACCACAGCTAAATGCAGCACTAACCTTTGATGATCTTCATCAGATGACACTCCTAGGACATTATGTTATAGAATACATGCATGTTTTGTTCAATCAAGTTCATATTTATATCAAAAAACAGCTTTTACATTAGCATGTGATGTTCAGGACTAGCATACCCACCGAAAACTTCCGGTGAATTTACTAAATTGCTCATGATAAACGTTGACAAAATACATAACAATTATTTTAAGAATTATAGATACAGAACTCCTTCATGCAAACGCTATGTCAGATTTTAAAATAGCTTTTCGGCGAAAGCACATTTTGCAATATTCTGAGTACATAGCTCGGCCATCACAGGCTAGCTAATTTGACAGCCACCAAGTTTGGGGCAACCTAAACTCAGAATTACTATTAGAAAAATTGGATTACCTTTGCTGTTCTTTGTCAGAATGCACTCCCAGGACTTCTACTTCAACAACAAATGTTGTTTTGGTTCCAAATAATCCATAGTTATATCCAAATACCTCCGTTTTGTTTGTGCGTTCAGGTCACTATCCGAAGGGTGACGCGCGAGCGCATTTTGTGACCAAAAAAATCTAAATATTCCATTACCGTACTTAGAAGCATGTCAAACGCTGTTTAAAAGACATTTTTATGCTATTTTTCTCGTAAAATAGCGATAAGATTCCAACCGGACAACGTTGTATTCATTCAAAGACTGAAAGAAAAAAATGGAGAAGTCTCGTGAACGCGCATCTCAGTCTCACTGTCCCCAGGCAGGCCACTTACAAACTCTGCTGCTGTACTTTGCCCAGAGACAGGAGACATGTCATTCCGCTTTCTGAACGCTTTAGAGAGCCAATGGAAGCCTTAGAAAGTGTCACGTAACAGCACAGATGCTGTAATGTCGATAGAGATGCAACAGAAGGACAACAAATTGTCAGACAGGGCACTTCCTGCATGGAATCTTCTCAGGTTTTGGCCTGCCATATGAGTTCTGTTATATTCACAGACACCATTCAAACAGTTTTAGAAACTTTAGAGTGTTTTCTATCAAAATCTACTAATTATATGCATATTCTCGTTTCTGGGCAAGAGTAGTAATCAGTTTAAATCGGGTACGTTTTTTATCCGGCCGTGAAAATACTGCACCCTAGCCCCATCAGGTTTTAACACAGGTGTGAGTGTTGACGAGGACAAGGCGTTCGAATAACAGACTGGAAGCTTCAAAAGGAGGGTGGTGCTTGGAATCATTGTTCTTCCTCTGTCAATCATGGTTACCTGCAAGGAAACACGTGCCGTCATCATTGCTTGCACAAAAAGGGCTTCACAGGCAAGGATATTGCTGCCAGTAAGATTGCACCTAAATCAACCATTTATCGGATCATCAAGAACTTCAAGGAAAGCGGTTCAATTGTTGTGAAGAAGGCTTCAGGGCGCCCAAGAAAGTCCAGCAAGCGTCAGGACCGTCTCCTAAAGTTGATTCAGCTGCGGGATCGGGGCAGAGCTTGCTCAGGAATGGCAGCAGGCAGGTGTGAATGCATCTGCATGCACAGTGAGGCGAAGACTTTTGGAGGATGGCCTGGTGTCAAGAAGGGCAGCAAAGAAGCCACTTCTCTCTAGGAAAAACATCAGGGACAGACTGATATTCTGCAAAAGGTACAGGGATTGGACTGCTGTGGACTGGGGTAAAGTCATTTTCTCTGATGAATCCCCTTTCCGATTGTTTGGGGCATCCGGAAAAAAGCTTGTCCGGAGAAGACATGGTGAGTGCTACCATCAGTCCTGTGTCATGCCAACAGTAAAGCATCCTGAGACCATTCATGTGTGGGGTTGCTTCTCAGCCAAGGGAGTGGGCTCAGTCACAATTTTGCCTAAGAACACAGCCATGAATAAAGCCATGAATAAAGAATGGTACCAACACATCCTCCGAGAGCAACTTCTCCCAACCATCCAGGAAAAGTTTGGTGATAAACAATGCCTTTTCCAGCATGATGGAGCACCTTGGCATACGGCAAAAGTGATAACTAAGTGGCTCGGGGAACAAAACATTGATATTTTGGGTCCATGGCCAGGAATCTCCCCAGACCTTAATCCCATTGAGACCTTGTGCTTGTAATTATACTTCAGTATTCCATAGTAACATCTGACAAAAACATCGAAAGACACTGAAGCAGCAAACTTTGTGGAAATTCATATTTGTGTCATTCTCAAAATATTTGGCCACGACTGTACTTTAAAGTATTTTTACTTAAGTACTTTATACCACTGACAGACGTAAAGGGGAAACAACAGTATCAGCCTTCGCAACATTTGGTTCGGGGTTTTCTTCCGACAACGACGATATAATAATATAAATCTATGTAACTAAACCCCACCTCTTTAAGGAATACCTGGGACAGGACTAAGTAATCCTTCTAACCCTCCCTCCCAAAAAAGATATAGATGTACTATTGTAAAGTGGTTGTTCCACTGGATATCATAAGGTGAATGCACCAATTTGTAAGTCGCTCTGGATAAGAGCGTCTGCTAAATGACGTAAATGTAAATGTGTACTTATTCCTTAAACTTCAAAGGGCATTAGCGGACCAGATTCAAATACATGCTTTCTCTAGCAAATGTGTGCCTGGACTACACCGTTAATTTATTTTGCTTATTGCTTGCTTTCAACATATAATAAAACAATGAATAAATAAAATTATATATTTTCCCTAGCGAAAAATACATCTACACCTACAAATATTGTCAATTTATTGTAATCCACAGAAGAATTCGCACAAGACGCGCTCTAGCCTGCACGTAGCTGGCTGAACTGAAGGAGTGTGCCCCCATACTCACTTAAAAGACCTTCACTTGAAAAATGAGAAAAAGGCTGCAATAGTACTGTTTGTCCATTTTGAGAAGCAGTAGCCAGTATACACTTCCTAAAAATAATCAGAATTAATCTAAGATAATTCAAGAAGTCTGTCATTAATTTCCAAAACAAACAAAAACGTCACAAACTGTTCCGAACTGCTTCTGCTGGGACACATGGACACCTTAAGTGCATTACTTCACCAGTAGTTAATTATTTAGCCACATTAGCTGACACTGGGTAAGATGCTGGATAAGAGTGTCTGCTAAATAAATAAAAACAAGTTCCTGCAACCTACTACACATTGTTAAATGTTAAAACAAACAACACAAACAAGAGCTTATGTTGATGCAACTTGATAATGCAGACGGAACATGAGATGACTGCGTCTGCTGCTGTTATACAAGCAATGTCTTTCCTCCCTACTATGTGATACCACAAACAATGGTGGATCAATGGAGAGGATAAAGGATACATTTTCCCTCACCCTGAACAGTTGTTACCAGCAGGAGGGAGGAATGCTATTTGTGTTGGCTTTTCCAAGACTGGGCATAGACAGTCTACCTTTCTTCTCTGTTTGGTCATAACAGTGAAGACTTTACAGTGCAGTCGGAAAAAATTTACAACACCCAAAACAAGCACTCTTGACATTTAGATTAATGTACAGTCACTTCGCCAATTTTTGGCAGTCTTGAAAAAGATCAGCAAAAAGGACTCTATAACATAAAGAATATAAATACCGAACCTCCCCCCCACGATTCATATAAAATCAAACAAAATGTAATCTGCATTAACATTCTACTTTAAAAAAAGTGAATCTCAGCTGTATTGAGTCTCAACTGTATTGTGGGCTTTCATGTATAAAAAAGTATACAAAAATAAGGTAACGCATGTAAAATCCATTTGTCATCCATCACCATGGGGAAAAGAAAAGACTTTCATGAATCAGGCCATGGGTACAAAAAACAACAGAAAACCCAAATATACAATTTACCATTATTAGGGCAACAATTAAGAAGTTTAAAACCACTGCAACAGCGGTAAACTTACCTGGTAGAGGACCCAAGTGTATCTTGTCCCCAAGTACAGTGAGGAAGATGTTTCAAGAGGCAAAGAAATGTCTAAGGGCCACAGTTGGAGAATTACAGAACTTGGTCACATTTTGGGGTCACCAAGCCTCCAAATCTACAATTAGACAACACCTGCATGCCAAAAGGCTACTAAGGTTGCCATAAAAAAAGCCTTTATTGAGAGCAACCAACAAATGTAAACGCTTGGAGTTTGCTAAACGGCATGGAAGACGAGGAGGCAGATGAAACGGCTCTTTGGCTTCGAAAAAAGGATGCATATGCAAAAAATAACCTTATACCTACTGTAAAATATGGGGGTGGATCTTTGATGTTATGGAACTGTTTTGCTTCCGCTGGTCCTGGGGTCCTTGTTAAAGTCAATGGTATAATGAATTCCACCAAGTCGTAAGAGATTTTTGCAAAAAACCTGGTTGCCTCTGCCAGGAGGCTGAAACTTGGCCGCAAGTGGATCTTCCAGCAAGACAATTACCCCAAGCACACGTCACAATCCACAAGGAAATTGTTAATTGCCCACAAAATCAAAATTTTGCAATGGCCATCTGTCTCCGGACTTGAACCCTATTGAAAATCTGTGGTTTGAATTGAAAAGGACAGTCTATAAGTGCAGACCGAAGGATATCAAGGATCTGGAAAGATTATATGTGGAGGAATGGTCTAAGATCCCTCCCAATGTGTTCTTCACTCTCATAAAACCCAATACTGTAGATTAAGTGCTATTATCCTTGCAAGGGGGGTGAACAAAGTATTGAAAACAGGGGTGCCAATCATTTTTGACACCAATCTTTTTTTATATTTTTTTAATTACTTTTATAACAAAATATTTTTATAATATTAGTATAAAATAATGTTTTTTTTTGCACACAATATATTTCAGTATTTGTATTGTTTATTTTATACAGTCTTTATCAAAGGTGGCAATAATTTTGGACTGTATATATTACTTATGAAAGCTTAGTTTAGAGTTTCATCCATTCTGTATAGGACATGTGTAGACAAGCTAAGCAGTTTTAATTGGCATAATTTAGGGCTTATATTGATGGACCTCTAAAAAGCCCCTTTGTCTCCAGGGACAGAGGAATGAGGAATATACCAATAGATCTCTTTAATCTGAGTCTTTGAGGACAGAAACCTTGTATTTAGTCATAGGGGAGAGTCACATTTTCCTCATGGTTTGTTGCTGTTAGTAATGACTTGACAGTGTCCCAATAAGAACAGTCTTTTGTCAGACACTTCAAAGGTTTGTTTACAGTAGAGATTGACAGGGAGGCGTCATGCCCATATGGGGTAAGGAGCACGTGGCCTCTCAGATGTTCCTGTTTAAAATAACAATAAAACATTTATTTGGATTTTTTGTTGCATTTTTGTTGTTTCTCTGTTATTCTATTAGCCACCTAGCAATTTTATGAAGTTGGCTTTAGCTAGCCCAAATAGATTCCCAATCTCCCAACCTCACTAGCTACCAAGAAGCTATTTCAGGCTGTCAATCCAGATAGAGTAGCTAGCTTGTCTAACCAGGGCCCGCCAGAAAACATGTGATGGCAGCGCCACCTCACTTTTAATTTAGTTTAATAAAATATATTGACGCTAAGCTTTAGAAAGAGGAGCAAAGTACTGATTTTTAGACTGATTTGTCTCATGATTTGTCAACTTGCTGTCACGTATACTCCCACTCCGGCCTCTAGGTCATCAGGCTGATGATTATCCCGCACACCTGTCACCATCGTCTCGCACACCTGCGCCTCATGACACTCACCTGGACTCCATCACCTCCTTGATTATCATTCCTATATCTGCCACTCCCCTTGGTTCTTTCCTCAGGTGTTATTGACTCTGTTTTCATTTTGGTGCGTTGTTTGTGTTTCGTGTTCATTGTGTCTTTTTATTTATTAAAACTCTCTCCCTGAACTTGCTTCCCACCTCTCAGCGCATTCGCTCACATTTTCTCTGTCCGGCTCTTTGCATGTTAGATTCAGGGAAATCGTAGGTTGTGTGAGCAGGGCACAAAGCTCAAGGCGTGCATGATAACACATCACTCCTGACGGAGACAAGCAAAAACTCTTACCTAAATATAGCAGCCTATGACATTAGTGATCTGACATGTTGTATTGCATGGAAACAGCAGCTGCATAGTCTATCTAGCCTACTATGCACCCTGTCCCTCTGGCCAGAGTACAGGAAGTTGTAACGTTGTGTATTTATATCCCATTTGTTTATGAGAGAATGCGAATGGGATAACATTTGGTTTATATTTAAACTTGGGCTGACAAGGGCCTCCCGAGTGGCGCAGTGGTCTAAGGCACCGCATTGCAGTAATAGCTGTGCCACTAGAGATCCTGGTTTGAGTCCAGGCTCTGTCCCAGCTGGCTGCGACTGGGAGACCCATGGGGCGGTGCACCTTCACCTCTCTCAAGTCCGGACGGGAGTTGCAGCAATGGGACAAGACTGTAACTACCAATTGGATACCATGAAAAAATATATATAATTAAAAATGACCTAGATTTGTTCAATCCAAAATTATTAACTGGAATTAATCATTAAACACAATAGCTGACATAGACTGTGAGCAAATGTTTTATTAGGCCTACAGTTGCATAGGGTAGGACTACATAATGCAAACCTGCATAAAGCAAGCTCAGCCCTGTTTGAGTTGTCTGAGTTTTATTGACCAATCATGTTGCTTCTCTGTGTCTGTGTATAGGAAACCCCCCTAGTCCTTGTTTAAAATATAATTAATATGAACAAGTACAAGGTTGCTGCGGTTTGACAATGGTTTCATCCTCCCAAAGGCCAGGAGTTTTTCCAGGAGATTTTTTTCGACCATATGACCTGATTAGAAAAACTCAACAGATGAATCATGTCATACTGTATAAGGTCCAGAGTTTTACCTGGTTAAGTTACCAGATCAGGAAAAACTACAGGCCCCAGATTTGTTTTCTTCACACCACTCTGGGACATGTGGTTCCACCTCTGTGTCTAACTATCTTAGCTGGTATACCTGCTGGCAAGGTTGGTAGACTTTAGAAAAGCAAGCAATTACTAAATGTTCTGAATAATACTCACATTCCTCTTAATCTTTTACCCAGATTTTAGCAGATGCATTTTGTTTCTTAAAAAAATAACCACCAGTCAGGAGGATACAGACAGCTCAAGAGGTATGCTTAGATATGCATAAAAATCTACAATGTTGACTTAGACCTAAGCAATAATGGTTATGGCTCTATATTGCAGGAAAAATAAAGTTCAAAATTCTCCAACTTACGGAGAAGTCCACGATCATCTCCCCTCCAGACCACCCCTCAGCCATCCTCACGTACTTTGTGCTACCTCAGATTTTGGGGGTGCATGACACCCCTGGATGCAATCGGAAAAGGTTTTCACCTCTCTCCAACCTGTTCCCAACCTCTCTATTGTCTCCACGTCATTGCATACAGTACATTCCGATGGCGAAGCAGGACTGAGAATCAATACATGCTGATCTCTATAAGCATTTTAAGATGCCGTCAGTTATCCACCTTATGCACCCTAACTCTGCTTAGTGCTGGTCTGATCCAGTTTCTGGCACCCGCACCAAAACCTCTGCTACTCACCTTGACATTGGATGTCAGAGCCAGACTCATCTGACCACTATAGCCTTGCATTCAGCAACCACTCGATCCTTAGTCACTTTTGACAGAAGACCCACAGTCTCTAAAACACAAGCCAGTATAACATAGGCACCATCATACACACAAACTGAAAACAGAGTTGTTGTGCAAGCAGCTCAGTCCATGCTGGTGTCCTTGAAAAAGTACTCATGCCGGCGTGAACTTCACCTAACAAGTTCCGACTTGTGAGGTTCATGCCACCTGTAAATTGTAAATGTCTACAAGAAAAGCTTGATGTGATGTAGTTAGATTAATTAGTTGAATTTGAATTAGGATGTAAAGTTCCAGAATCCCTTCCAAGTAACCCTTTAAACTCATTAATTGACTTACATCTGAGTGCTTTTAGTGTGCTTGATGTCGCCAGTCTACTAACCACTGGCCCTGGCAATCATCAAATCAAAATTTATTGGTCACATACACGTGATTAGCAGATGTTATTGAGGGTGTAGTGAAATGCTTGTGCTTCTAGCTCCGACAGTGCAGTAATATCTAACAAGTAATATCTAACAAATTACACAACATATACCCAATACACACAAATCTAAGTAGGAATGAATTATGACTATATACACATATGGACGAGCGATGTCACAGCGGAACGGACTAAGATACTAAGTAGAATAGTATAGAATACAGTATATACATCTAAGATGAGTAATGCAAGATATCTAAACATTATTAGGTGACTAAGATACTGTTGAATAGTATAGAAAACAGTATATACATATGAGATGAGTAATGCCAGATACGAAAACATTATTTAAGTGACTAGTGTTCCATTCCTTAAAGTGGCCAGTGATTTCTAGTCTATGCCTATAGAATGCAGCATCTAATGTGCTAGTGATGGCTGTTTAACAGTCTGATGGCCTTGAGATAGAAGCTGTTTTTCAGTCTCTCTGTCCCAGCTTTGATGCACCTGTACTGACCTCGCCTTCTGGATGATAGCGGGGAGAACAGGCAGTGGCTCGGGTGGTTGATGTCCTTGATGATCTTTTTGGCCTTCCTGTGACATCGGGTGCTGTAGGTGTCCTGGAGGGCAGGTAGTTTGCCCCCGGTAATGCGTTGGATAGACCACACCACCCTCTGGAGAGCCTTGCGGTTGCGGGCGGTGCAGTTGCTGTACCAGGCAGTGATACAGCCCGACAGGATGCTTTCAAATGTGCATCTGTAAAAGTTTGTGAGGGTTTTAGGTGAAATTTCTTTAGCCTCCTGAGGTTGAAGAGGCTCTGTTGCGCCTTCTTCAGCACACTATCTGTGTGGGTGGGCCATTTCAGTTTGTCAGTGATGTGTACGCCAAGGAACTTGAAGCTTTCCACCTTCTCCACTGAGGTCCTGTCGATGTAGATAGGGGGGTGCACACTCTGCTGTTTCCTGAAGTCCACCATCATCTTCTTTGTCTTGTTGACGTTGAGTGAAAGGTTGTTTTCCAGGCACCACACTCCCAGAGCCCTCATCTCCTCCCTATAGGCTGTTTCATCATCGTTGGTAATCAAGCCTACTACTGTTGTATCGTCTGTAATCTTGATGATTGAGTTGGAGGTGTCTTTGGCCACGCAGTTATGGGTGAAGAGGGAGTACAGGAGGGGGCTGAGCACACAGCCCAGTGTTGAGGATCAGCGGAGTGGAGGTGATGTTTCCTACCTTCACCACCTGGGAGCAGCCCGTCAGGAAGTCCAGGACCCAGTTGCACAGGGCGGGGTTCAGACCCAGGACCTCGAGATTAATGATGAGCTTGGAGGGTACTATGGTGTTGAATGCTGAGCTATAGTCAATAAACAGCATTCTTACATAGTTATTCCTCTTGTCCAGATGGGATAGGGCAGTGTGCAGAGTTACACGCACCTGCTCCCCATTAGTACACACACCTGGACCTCATCATCACCTTGATTACTTTCCCTTTATTTAGCCCAAGTCATAAGGCAGTATTGGTTTGTGTTCACGTTCAGAACGCGTCACCTATTTTGTTTGTCTGTCTTTTTCTTATCATTAAATTACTCCCCTTCTGCACCTGCTTCCTGCCTCCCAGCGTCATCATTACAGAATACTGCCTCGAAAATATGGAAGCAGCAGAAAATGAAAACATCTCTCAGACAGTCGACGAACGGGGACACCTAATCCGTCAACACCACGATCAGCTGGTACAACTGGGAACGGCTATGGATGAGGTCCTCTGCGTTCTCCACCGCCTCGACATCACCCGAGATGATTCACCTCCAATTAGCGGAGGGCCTCCTACCACGAGTCGTCCCAGCGAGCCAGCCCCCCAGCCTACGCAGCAGTCCGCCCAGGTTAACGATGCCCAACTGTTACTCCCGGACAAGTATGACGGGTCTCCATCCAAATGCGTGGCTTCCTACTTCAGGGCTCCCTCTATTTCGCCCATCAGACAGGAGCTCACTCCACCGAGAGGTCCAAGTTTGCCACGGTTGTTTCCCTACTGACTGGGCCGGCGTTGAAGTGGGCTACAGACGTCTGGGAGAGAGGAGAGGACGAGCTGGGTTCCTACGAGAGGTTCATGCTCTATTCATGACGGTCTTTGACCATCCACCGGAGGGCAGAGAGGGAGGTGAGCAACTATTCCAACTCCAGCCGCGTGCCCAGACCGCTGCGGAGTACACCCTCATCTTCCAGACCGTGGCAGCTTCCAGAGGATGGAAGCTGCCTCTCGTCCTTCTCCTTTGGTCGTCCTGAGACAAAGCCTGAACCCATGGAGGTAGGGGCCACACACCACTCTGCGGCAGAGTATGCTTCATCGGAGACAGCTGGGGTTCCTATTATGGCCAGGAGGGGCACCTGCTTCTGCGGTGTCTGGTGTTGCCCAACCCGGGGTCCACGGGGACAGAGGGGCAGCCCCGTGATAATCCGTCTCCCAGGGTTTGGCGTGAGTATTCCATCATCATGGCTTTCCGCCAAACCGTTCCTGGTTTCGATTTCACTGGCTAGCTGTCCCTCATGTATTCTTTCTACAGCTCTAGTGCAGCAGGGAATTTTATCGACCGGCCCTCGCCTCCTCCCTGAACATCCCCTCGTACCCGCTCTCCTCTCCTTTTCCGGTCCAAGCCCTGGATAATCGACCATTGGTGTTCCGGCACTATCACGCGCATCACAGCACCAAGATAGCCTTCCCTTCCTCATCACCTACGCACCCGTACACAAAGTAATTCTCGGCCTCCCGTGGCTCTAACGTCATGACCCTAACATCACCTGGTCAAGGATGAAAATCACTGTCTGGGCACCCGGAAGACCTGCTTTCCCTTACCCTGTGATTCCAAGGCGGTTGAGAGTCCTGTGGTTGCTGTCCAGCCTGACATCCCGGACATTTACCAGGATCTCCAGGAGGTTTTCCCCAAGATCCACGCCACCTGTGTCCCTCCTTATCGCCCCTGGGACTGTGCCATCGACCTGCTTGCAGGCTCTGCACTGCCGCACAGCCGCGTCTACCCTCTGGCCGTGGCTGAAACCGAGGCCATGGAGGTGTACATCCAGGAGGCTTTCCAACAGGGTTTGATCTCCACATCCACCTCCCCTGCACCGGCAGTCTTCTTCTTTGTGGCCAAGAAGGACGGAGGTCTACATCCGTGCATCGACTACAGGGGCTTCAATTCCATCACCACCAAGTACCGCTACCCTCTCCCGTGTGGTGCCGGCCGTGGTCGAACAGCCCCACGGGCCTGTTTTGTTTTTTACTAAACTGGACCTGCGGAGTGCCTACAATCTGATCCGGAAGGGGGATGAATGGAAAACGGCCTTCAGCACAATGTTTGGGCACTACGAGTACTTGGTGATGTCTTATGGATTAGCCAATGCTCCGTCGGTGTTCCAGGCATTCGTGAATGAGGTGTTCCGGGACATGCTCGGGTGCCAGGTGGTCGTGTATATCGACGACATCCTGGTGTACTCGACCACCTTGGAGGAGCACATCACCCACGTCTGGGTAGACCTGGGACGCCTCCTGGAAAACCACCTGTATGTCAAAGCACAGAAGTGCCAGTTCCATCAGGTCGCTGTCTCCTTGGGATACCGGATCAGCCCGTAAGGAGTGGTGATGGATGAGAGGAAGATCGAGGCACTCAGGTCATGGCCAGTCCCAACCACTGTAAAGGGACTACAATGTTTTTTGGGGTTTGCCAACTTCTACCGCCACTTCAGTAAAAACTTCAGCTCCATCGCCTCTCCTTTCAAGGGCAGTCCCAGTAAGTTGTGTGTAGTCCTGCATCCGATGAGGCCTTCTGTCTACTGAAGGGGCATTTCACCACTGCACACCACTGGATGAATTTTGCCCTTTCTCTGTCAATACCTTGAAGAGGCTTGGTTGAGGAAACCCACAACAGCGGTGTCATCTGCATTTAAAAAAATGTCTGGGCTGCGTCAGAGGCTTGACAATCGTTTGTGTACAGTATCGGTGAAGTACGCAACCTTGAGGGGCTCCTGTATTCACCATTCTAGATGTAGAGATGGTGGAGTTAAACTTCACTTGTTGAGTACGGCTAACAAGGAAACTATTAATCCACTTGATCAGTAGAGAGTTGACACCCAAATTCACCAGCTTATTCACCAGTAGGTGGGGTTGGACGGTGTTAAATGCGCTACTGAAGTCAATGATTACAATTTTCACTAGGCTATTTGCCTTTTCTAAATGTTACTAGATAGTGTTCAGCATGACCAGTAACACATCATCATCACCCCTGGAGACACAGTAGGTAAGTTCAGTAAGCTTCTCCTATTTTGTTTATCTGCCTTTTTCTTATCATTAAATTACTCACCTTCTGCACCTGCTTCCTGTCTCCCAGCATCATCATTACATAGTGCCAGTAGATAATGCAATTGTGCAGAAAGCAGTTTTTTTTTTAAATTTAGGTCAGAAGACCTCTTTTACAAGGGAGACCTGGACCTTCTCTCATTTGAGAAAAAAATCCATCCCCCACTCTCAATCAAGAAACCGATAAGTGGTTGAGGAGATGTCAATTCGTTAACAGGCGAACATAAGGGTGTCCTCCCCTCCTTGATAGAGCGCGTCGGAGGTGCTTTGAGAGTTATTTAAGATACTCTTCAAAGAGGTAGGGTTTCAGACATTTTCGAAAGATGGGCAGGGACTCCGCTGTCCTGACTTTAGGGGGAAGCTTGTTCCACCATTGGGGTGCCAGGACAGAGAGGAGCTTTGACTGGGCTGAGCGGGAGCTGCCTTCACATAGGGGTGGGAGGGCCAAGAGACCAGAGGTGGTGGAACGAAGTGCTCAGGTTATAATGTAGGGTTTGACCATAGCCTTTGCACTCTGGGACTGAGACACAGTGGAGTTGTCAAACGTGATGGAGATGTCTGGGAGCAGGCAGTCTTTTCCCAGAAGTAAGACCAGCTCAGTTTTGTCGAGGTTGGGCTTGAGGTGGACCAACAATAAGCTGAGATGGGGGGAAAGAGAAGAGTAGTTGAGTGTCATCAGCATAGCAATGATAGGAGAGACCATGTAAGGATATAACAAAGCCAAGTGACTTTGTGTAAAGAGAAAAGAGGAGAGGGCCTAGAACCAAGCCCTGGGGGAAACCAATAGTGAGAGCACGTGATGCAGACACAGATCCTCTCCACACCACCTGGTAGGAGCGACCTGCTAGGTAGGATGCAATCTAGGAGTGTGCAGAGCCTGAGACTCCCAACCCTGAGAGGGTGGAGAGGATATGATGGTTCACAGTGTCGAAGGCAGCTGATAAATCTAGGAGGATGAGAACAGAGGAGAGAGATTCAGCTTTGGCAGAGCGGAGAGCCTCTGTGACTCAGAGGAGAGTGGTCTCAGTTGAGTAAGCCACCTTGAAGCCTGACTGGTTTGGGTCAAGAAGATGGTTCTGAGAGAGATAATGAGTTGCTCAGACAGCCCGCTCAAGTGTTTTGGAAAGAAAATAAATGGATACCGGTCTGTAGTTTTTTACTTCAGAGGGGATGAGTGATGGTTTCTTGAAGAGGAGAGCAACTCTGGCCATCTTGAAGTCAGAGGGGACGCAGCCAGTGGTCATGGATGAGTTGATAAGGGAAGTGAGGAATGGGAGAAGATCTACAGAGATGGTCTGGAGAAGGGAGGAGGGGTACAAGTGGGCAGGTTGTCGGGCGACCAGACATCATTAGTCACAGGATTTCATCTGGAGAGAGAGGGAGAAAGAGGTCAAGGCATATGGTAATTCTGTGTGAGTGGGACCATTGGACTCAGCAGGCTGAGTGAAAGAGGAACAGATGTTGTCAACCATTTTTCAAAAGTGGTTGACAAAGTCATCAGGCAGAGAGGGAAGGAAGGAGGTGGAGGACTAAGGAGGGAGGAGAAAGTGGAGAAGAGTTTCCCAGGAAGCTTGACATTTAGAGTGATAGACAGTGGCTGTAGCCGCGGATATAGAGGAAGAGAAGGTAGAGAGGAGGGAGTGGAAGGGTGATAGGTCCTCCGGAAGTTTCGTTTTTTTTCCTGCTCAGTTGCCCAAAGCCCTGTTCTGTTAGCACGCAGTGAGTCAGTCAGCCACGGAGCGGGAGGGGAAGATCGTAAAACAAAGTAGTGATCAGAAACATGGGGTTGTTGCAGTGAGATTAGTAGGTGGACAGTCTCTTGTGAAGATGAGGTCAAGCGTATTGCCTGCTTTGTGAGTGGGAGATGACTGGGATAGGGTGAGGTCAAAAGAGAAAAGAAGTGGAAAGAAATTAATTGAAGACAGGCGTCGGGAGGTTAATGCCACCCAGTACAAGCCATCGTCAGGAAATTAACTTGGTGTCAATCTCATTGAGCAACTCACCAAGGGCACCTGGTGAGCGATAGATGACAACAATGTTAAGACTGTGAGAGAACACATAGTCAGATGACGAGAGAGCAGCTAGAGTAGCAGTGTTCTTTGGGGAAATCCATGTCTCCATCAGGGCCAAAAAGTGTAGGGACTGAAGTGTGAACTCAGCCTTATTGACCGCAGATCAGCAGTTCAGAACGCTGCCGGACACCAGGAACTCCACATGGGTTGTGCTTGCAGGGTACACTAAATTAGAAGGGTTGCAGCCACTGGAGCTTCTGTAAAACCTACAGGCAGAGGAGCAAACTGGGATGGGAAACACAGACATACTTGCAAAAGCTACAAAAGAGCAAAATGAGATCATCAGAAAATAACTAAGTAAGATACTCAAGTGAGAGTGCTGTGGAGCTTTTCTCTCTTTCCTTCTTCAAATAACTCGGTAGGACAACTCTGTCGAACGTCTTTTTTTCAGTGTCAGTCTTCATTTTGGTAACAACACTACCGCTTGACAATGCTGCCAATGAAAAAACAGTGGATGCAGTACTAGTACTACCTCCCAGCACTGATTGCTGATTGCCTGGCAGAAGTGAAAAAACTCCCTACAATACAACACACCCACAATTTAGCAAGACTAGCAAGGCCTGAAACTAATCTAATTCCAACATGACAGTCACAAGTACTGAGCAATCAGACAGCTCAAACAGCAATGATTGACTAGGCTACTGTAAAAGAAAATACTTGTCATTTTATCTTTGAACTGTCTTGCACAATTAACTTGATTGGGATCCACAACACGTCATTTACCTGATGACGGGCAAGTGAAGAAGGAGAGTCTCGTTTCATACAAGCGGATTTTCGTCCACGTTCCCTCTCCCTGCCGCCTCCTCGATTACCTTTTAACTTTTTAAAAGGAGGCGAGAGAGGACAAATTGAGAAAAGGCCCTGGATTCAGACAGGCAAAGCTTCTCATGTAAGCTAACATAAAAATACTTACTGTTAGTTATCTAGCAGGAGGAAAACAGTTTAGGAAATATAAATATAATTACCTGTCATGAACTGGTAATCTGGGAAATTAAATCATTTGAATTACATTTATCAGCTACATGAAGTGTACATGAAGTGTCCTTCCTATAACCTAATTATATAACGTTCCTTCTTGATTAGAGAATTAATTGTTAATTGTTGGGAACAAGGTGATGTGCCACGACCATTGAAAATAGGAGGCGTTAAGACCTTTTGAATTGAAACCAAGGTGGACCATGATAAGTCATATGCGGAAGCGGACTTTGTCAGGTGCTCTCGGAAATGTTTATAATTGTCGGTCCAAACTAAGGTTCACCTTCAAGCCTCTCTTATAAACACAGACCCATAGTGGCAATGGAGGCTCAACACTGCCACTGTTATGGCAGTTGTTGGTTATGGGTAGAAGAGGGTGGGTAGATCTTTCTTGTGAGGGGGACAAATTAATCAAACTGACTGGTTTTACGGTAGTGCGTAGTCACTCCCGGTCCAACTACACCCACCTCTCTTGGTCAGGGGGTCACACTAAAAGGAATGAATCCCCTGGGTCCATAAAAAAAAAAAATTGGGATCAGAATGATCCGGATTCTGTAATCTTTTTGGCAATGTGGATTTTCAATGCTTTGAACAGGGCCTAGTTTCCCAGAGCCTTCGTAGCGTTAAGATCACCATTAGAACCATTTTATGATGTATCTTTAGTAGCCAAGGTGTTTCCCAGAGCCTTCATTAGTAAGATGGCTCTAAAAAACCTTTGCACATCTACGAGTGAATCAGACCACTTGTAGAGCAGCCAAAGTGTATCATTATATTTTACCCTTCTATTTTACCGTTATGCATCACTTTATTCACAGATGATCTCCGCTAAACATAGCCTCACGATATCGTGAGGCTGTCTAACTTCCGAACGAAGATGACTACAAATACAAAGTTGCCAAAGTATTTGCAAATGTTACAAATGAGCGAAGTATAAAATTATGCTTTAAATGAAAACCGAGTTGACTTAAGAGATAAGCATGGGCCTATATGGGCTATTTCAATCATATAGAAATAAATTGAAATCCAGTTTTATTTGTCACATGTTTTGTAAACAACAGGTCTAGACTAACATTGAAATGCTAACTTATGGGCCCTTCCCAACAATGCAAAGAGAGAAAAATAAAATAGGGAATAAATACACAATGAGTAACGCTAACTTGTGTATATACACAGGCTACCAGTACTGAGTCAATGTGCAGGGGTACGAGGTAATTGAGGTAGATATGTACATATACAGTGCCTTCAGAAAGTATTAATTCCCTTTGACTTATTCCACATTTTGTAATGTTGCAGCCTCAATTCAAAATGGAATACATTTATTTTTTTCTCTCTCACCCATCTACACACACCATACCCCATAATGACAAAGTGAAAACATGTTTTTAGAAATGTATTGAGAAGTAAATACAGAAATATCTCATTTACATAAGCATTCACACACCTGAGTCAAAACCCGACTACCCAGTTGCAATGCTTGCGGTTAGCCACTGTCACCGATTCCTTCCAAACAACTCATTGTTGAATTTGCGATTTCAAGCAAAAAAAGAAACGTCCTCTCACTGTCAACTGTGTTAATTTTCAGAAAACTTAACATGGGTAAATATTTGTATGAACATAACAAGATTCAACAACTGAGACATAAACTGAACAAGTTCCACAGACATGTGACTAACAGAAATGGAATAATGTGTCCCTGAACAAAGGGGGGGTCAAAATCAAAAGTAACAGCCAGTATCTGGTGTGGCCACCTGCTGCATTAAGTACAGCAGTGCATCTCCTCCTCATGGACTGCACCAGATTTGCCAGTTCTTGCTGTGAGATGTTACCCCACTCTTCCACCAAGGAACCTGCAAGTTCCTGGACATTTCTGGGGGGAATGGCCCGAGCCCTCACACTCGATCCAACAGGTCCCAGATGTGCTCAATGGGATTGAGATCTGGGCTCTTCGCTGGCCATGGCAGAACACTGACATTCCTGTCTTGCAGGAAATCACGCACAGAACGAGTAGAATGGCTGGTGGCATTGTCATGCTGGAGGGTCATGTCAGGATGAGCTTGCAGGAAGGGTACCACACGAGGGAGGAGGATGTCTTCCCTGTAACGCACAGCATTGAGATTGCCTGCAATGACAACAAGCTCAGTCCGATGATGCTGTGACACACCGCCCCAGACCATGGCAGACCCTCCACCTCCAAATCGATCCCGCTCCAGAGTACAGGCCTTGGTGTAACGCTCATTCCTTCGACGATAAACGCGAATCCGACCATCACCCCTGGTGAGAAAAAAATGCGACTCGTCAGTGAAGAGCACTTTTTACCAGTCCTGTCTGGTCCTGCGACGGTGGGTTTGTGCCCATAGGCGACGTTGTTGCCAGTGATGTCTGGTGAGGACCTGCCTTACAACAGGCCCACAAGCCCTCAGTCTAGCCTCTCTCAGCCTATTGCGGACAGTCTGAGCACTGATGGAGGGATTGTGCGTTCCTGGTGTAACTCGGGCAGTTGTTGTTGCCATCCTGTACCTGTCCAGTAGGTGTAATGTTCGGGTGTACCGATCCTGTGCAGGTGTTGTCACACGTGGTCTGCCACTGCGAGGATGATCAGCTGTCCGTCCTGTCTCCCGGTAGCGTGTCTTAGGCGTCTCACAGTACTGACATTGCAATTTATTGCCCTGGCCACATCTGCAGGCCTCATGCCTCCTTGCAGCATGCATAAGGCACACTCACGCAGATGAGCAGGGACCCTGGACATCTTTCTATTGGTGTTTGTAAGAGCCAGTAGAAAGGCCTCTTTAGTGTCCTAAGTTTTCATAACTGTAACCTTACCTTCTATGGGCTACGTGGGACGCTAGTGTCCCACCTGCAGGACACAGCCAGTGAAATATCAGGGCGGCAAATTCAAAAACAACAAAATGTCATAATTCTACTTTCTCAAACATACAACTATCTTACACCATTTTAAAGATACACTTCTCCTTGATGTAACCACGTTGTCCGATTTCAAAAAGGCTTTACAGCGAAAACAAAACATTAGATTATGTTAGGAGAGTACATAGACAAAAATATTCACACAGCCATTTTCCAAGCAAGGACATGTATCAATAAAACCCAAAACACAGCTAAATGAAGCACGAACCTTTGACGATCTTCATCAGATAACAATCCTAGGACATTATGTTACACAATACATGTATGTTTTGTTCGATAAAGTTCATATTTATATCCAAAAACAGCATTTTACATTGGCGCGGTACCAGAGACGAAAAGTCAAAATGTTCCATTACCGTTCTTAGAAGCATGTCAAACGCTGTTTAAAATCAATCTTTATGGTATTTTTAACGTAACATTGCGATAATATTCCAACCGAACAAGAGCGTATTCATTCAAGGAGAAAAAGAAGGAGGGGCGTGCTCGCGGGATCGAGCATTTTTTGGTTTATATAGTAAGTGTTCATTCCAATCCCTTTGTTGCCAGGCAGTCCACTCAGTAACTGAGCTCCTATTATCTGCCCAGTGACAGGAGAATGCTCAAACCACTTTCTGAAGGCTTTTGACAGCCAATGGAAGCCTTAGGAAGTGTAACATAACCCCACAGATACTGTAGTTTCAAAAGGGACTAGAAAGAAGAACTACAATTTTCAGATCCTCCACTTCCTGGTTGACTTTTTCTCTGGTTTTTGCCTGCCATATGAGTTCTGTTATACTCACAGACACCATTCAAACAGTTTTAGAAACTTCAGAGTGTTTTCTATCCAAATATACTAATTATATGCATATTCTAGTTTCTGGGCCAGAGTAGTAACCTGTTTAAATTGGGTAAGTTTTTCATCCGGATGTGAAAATACTGCCCCCTAGCCCAGACAGGTTAATTGCCTACCGTCTGTAAGCTGTTAGTGTCTTAAAACCTCTCTAGGCTAGGTGGGACGGTAGCGTCCCACCTGACCAAGATTCAGTGAAAGTGCAGGGCGCCAAATTCAAACTACAGAATTGTAAATATTTAACATTTGTAACGGCCATCGTCAAAATGAGAACAATGTGCAGCGGTTACAAAACCAGCAACAGTTCTGTCAGGTTACAAAACTAAACAGAAAACATTCACCCACAAAACCCAAAGGAAAAACAGGCTGCCTAAGTATGACTCCCAATCAGCAACAACCATGTACAGCTGTTCCTGATTGGGAGCCATACCCGGCCGAAACAAAGCAATCCCAAACATAGAAAAACCAACATAGAATGCCCACCCAAATCACACCCTGACCAAACCTAAATAGAGACATAAAAAGGATCTCTCAGGTCAGGGCGTGACAACATTCTTGAAAATACACATGCAATATGTCAAAATAAATCTTAACTTCTTGTTAATCCAGCCGCGGTGTCAGATTTCAAAAAGGCTTTACGGCGAAAGCAAACCATGCGATTATCTGAGGACAGCACCCCCCCATACAAATGCATAATCATTTTCAACCAGGCAGGTGGCGACACAAAAGTCAGAAATAACGATATAATTCATGCCTTACCTTTGAAGATCTTCTTCTGTTGGCACTTCAATATGTCCCAGAAACATCACAAATGGTCCTTTTGTTCGATAAACTCCTTTTTTATATCCCCAAAATGTCTACAAATTATCTATTAAATAACCTGTAAACTTTATCCAAACATT
Organism: Salmo salar; assembly: GCF_965601325.2. Classification (NCBI taxonomy): domain Eukaryota; kingdom Metazoa; phylum Chordata; class Actinopteri; order Salmoniformes; family Salmonidae; genus Salmo; species Salmo salar. Next base: position 63,542,236 of record NC_138304.1, on the reverse strand, counting down.
TCAAACAACTTTCCTAATCCATCCTTAGGTATCCTAAAATGTAAATAATCGATCAAATTTAAGACGGAATATACTGTGTTCAATAGCGGATAAAATCAAAGTGGAGCGAGCTACAGGTCGAGCACCCCAAACAAAAGAGTCCACTTGGCTTGACACTCATTCTGAATAGCCATACTTCTTCATTTCTCAAAGGAAAAACATCAACCAATTTCTAAAGACTGTTGACATCTAGTGGAAGCCATAGGAACTGCAACCAGGTGCCTCATAAATCTAGTTTACCATAGAAAACCAATTGAAAACACAGTGAACTAAAAAAAAAAAAAATCCTGGATGGTTTGTCCTCGGGGTTTCGCCTGCCAAATAAGTTCTGTTATACCCACAGACATAAACGTTAGAGTGTTTTCTATCCAAATCTACCAATTATATGCATATCCTAGCTTCTGGGCCTGAGTAGCAGGCAGTTTACTTTGGGCATGCTTTTCATCCGGAAGTCAAAATACCGCCCCTATCCCAAAGATGTTAACAACTGTTCCACAGGTGCATGTTCATTAATTGTTTATGGTTCATTGAACAAGCATGGGAAACAGTGTTAAAACCCTTTACAATGAAGATCTGTGAAGTTATTTGGATTTTTACGAATTATCTTTGAAAGACAGGGTCCTGAAAAAGGGACATTTCTTTTTTTGTTGAGTTTAGAATCACCCATGGCAGTGATTACAGCTGTGAGTCTTTCTGGGTAAGTCTCGAAGAGCTTTGCACACCTGGATTGTACAATATAAAAATTATTCAAACTCTGTGAAGTTGTTCACCATTGCTAGACAGCCATTTTCAAGTCTTAGCATACATTTTCAAGATGATTTAAGTCAAAACTGTAACTAGGCCACTCAGGAACATTCAATGTAGTCTTGGTAAGCAATTCCAGTGTATATTTGGTCTTGGGTTTTAGGTTATTGTCCTGCTGAAAGGTGAATTTGTCTCCCAGTGTCTGTTGGAAAGCAAACCAAACCAGGTGACTGTGTTTAGCTCTATCCAGTTTCTTTTTATTCTAAAAAACTCCCTAGTAATTGCCGATGACATTATACAGCCACCACCATGCTTGAAAATATGAAGAGTGGTACTCAGTGGTGTTGGACTTGCCCCAAACATGATGCTTTATTATTTAGACATACAGATAATTTCTTTAATACATTTTTTGCAATTATACTTTAGTGCCTTATTGCAAACTGGATGCATGTTTTGGAATATTTTTATTCTATACAAGCTTCCCTCTTTTCACTCTGTCATTTAGGTTAGTATTTCGGAGTAATTACAATGTTGTTGATCCATCCTCAGTTTTGTCCAATCACAGCCATTAAACTCTGTTCCTGTTTTAAAGTCACCATTGGCCTCATGGTGAAATCCCTGAGCGGTTTCCTTCACCTACGGGAACTGGAATTAGGAAGGATATCTTTGTAGTGACTGGGTGTATTGATACACCATCCAAAGTGTAATTAATAACTTCATCATGCTCAAAGGTATATTCAGTGTCTGCTTTTTTATCCAATTTTTGCCCATCTACCAATGGGTGCCCTTTGCGAGACATTGAAAACCTCCCTGGCCTTTGGGGTTGAATCTGTGTTGGAAATTCACTGCTCAACTGAGGGACCTTGTATGTGTGGGGTACAGAGATGAGGTAGTCATTTAAAAATATTATGCTAAAAACTATTATTGCAACATATTAGGTGACTTGTTAAGCAAATTGTCACGTCCTGACCAGCAGAGGGCGTATTGCTTAGTCTTGGTCAGGATGTGGCAGGTGGTTTGTGTTTGTTAAATGTTGTGTTGGTGATTGGGACTTCCAATTGAAGGCAGGTGTGTATAGTTGCCTTTGATTGGAAGTCCTATATAGGTGTGTGTGTTTTTCTTTGGGGTTGTGGGGAATTGATTTTGCACTGCGTTTTGTATAGCCTGCAAGACTGTCCATGTCGTGAGTACTGTCTAGTGTTGTTTTTCAAGTGGATGCCTTACATGTTTTGTCAGTAATAAACATGAGTGTCCACAATCCCGCTGCGCCTTGGTCCTTCTCTCTCCCATGCGACATATTTGCCGAAGAGTATGACATTTTCTGTGACAGAATTCCCCACCAAACCTGGACCAAGCAGCGGAAGAAGTCTGGCGAGGACTGGGGAATGCGACGGGTAAGGGAGACCGAGAGGCACCCCCAAGATTTTTTTAGGGGGGGGCACAAGGGCTGTTTGACGGGGCAAGACTGGAGTGCCAGTCAACAGTCACCAGAGCTGCCCGCCAGTCAACAGTCACCAGAGCTGCCCGCCAGTCAACAGTCGCCAGAGCTGCCCGCCAGTCAACAGTCGCCAGAGCTGCCCGCCAGTCAACAGTCGCCAGAGCTGCCCGCCAGTCAACAGTCGCCAGAGCTGCCCGCCAGTCAACAGTCACCAGAGCTGCCCGCCAGTCGTAAGTCGCCAGAGCTGCCCGCCAGTCGTAAGTCGCCAGAGCTGCCCGCCAGTCGTAAGTCGCCAGAGCTGCCCGCCAGTCGTACGTCGCCAAAGCCGCCCACCAGTCGTACGTCACCAGAGCCGCCCGCCAGTCAGGAGTCACACGAGCCGCCCGCCAGTCAGGAGTCACCAGAGCCACCCGCCAGTCAGGAGTCGCCAGAGCCGCCCGCCAGTCAGGAGCCGCCAGAGCCGCCCGCTAGTCAGAAGCTGCCAGAGTGGCCCGACTGCCCGGAACTGCCAGAGTGGCCCTCCTGTCCTCCGGCCCAGCCCGAGTGGCCCTCCTGTCCTCCGGCCCAGCCCGAGTGGCCCTCCTGTCCTCCGGCCCAGCCCGAGTGGCCCTCCTGTCCTCCGGCCCAGCCCGAGTGGCCCTCCTGTCCTCCGGCCCAGCCCGAGGGGCCCTCCTGTCCTCCGGCCCAGCCCGAGGGGCCCTCCTGTCCTCCGGCCCAGCCCGAGGGGCCCTCCTGTCCTCCGGCCCAGCCCGAGTGGCCCTCCGGTCCTCCAGCCCAGCCCGAGTGGTCCGTCTGCCAGGGTCAGCCCGAGTGGCACGTCTGCCAGGGTCAGCCCGAGTGGCACGTCTGCCCGGCGCAGCTAGCGGCGCCACCGAAGTGGGCGACGCCAAAGGTGGAACGAAGTCCACGTCCTGCACCTGAGCCACCTCCAGGATAGGTGGGTTGGGGAGGGAGGGTGTAGCACAGTGCCGTCGGTGACGGCAGTCACCCTCCCTTCCCTCCCTTATTGTTTAGGGGTTATTGTTTGTTGGTTTTGTTGGGGTATTGGGGATTTTCTTGTGTTTCTCTTTTTTTTAGGTGCATCCCGGGGTCTGCACCTTGAGGGGGGGGGTACTGTCACGTCCTGACCAGCAGAGAGCGTATTGCTTAGTCTTGGTCAGGATGTGGCAGGTGGTTTGTGTTTGTTAAATGTTGTGTTGGTGATTGGGACTTCCAATTGAAGGCAGGTGTGTATAGTTGCCTTTGATTGGAAGTCCTATATAGGTGTGTGTGTTTTTCTTTGGGGTTGTGGGGAATTGATTTTGCACTGCGTTTTGTATAGCCTGCAAGACTGTCCATGTCGTGAGTACTGTCTAGTGTTGTTTTTCAAGTGGATGCCTTACATGTTTTGTCAGTAATAAACATGAGTGTCCACAATCCCGCTGCGCCTTGGTCCTTCTCTCTCCCATGCGACATATTCGCCGAAGAGTACGACATTTTCTGTGACACAAATTTTTACTCCAGAACTTAAACGAAACGGTTGAATACTTATTGACTCAAGATATTTCAGCTTTAAATGTTATATTAATTTGTAAAAAATTCTAAAAACAGAATTCCACTTTCACATTATGGGGTATTGTGTGTAGGCCAGTGACACAAAATCTAAATTGAATACATTTTCAATTCATGCTGTAACACAACAAAATGTGGAAAAAGTCAAGGGGTGTGAACACTTTCACACAGTAGCAGCAATGTATGTGATGAGTCAAAAGAGTTAGTGCAAAAAGGGTCAATGCAGATAGTCCGGGTAGCTATTTGGTTAACTATTTATCGGTCTTATGTCTTGGGCGTAGAAGCTGTTCATTGTCCTGTTGGTTCCAGACTTGGTGCATCGGTACCGCTTGCCATGCGGTAGCAGAGAGAACAGTCTATGTGGCTGGAATATTTGACCATTTTTAGGGCCTTCCTCTGACACCGCCTGGTATAGAGGTCCTAGATGGCAGGGAGCTCAGACCAAGTGATGTACAAGGCCGTACACACTATCCTCTGTAGTGTGATGATGCAGCCAAGATGCTCTCAATGGTGCACCTGTAGAACTTTTTGAGGATCTGAGTGGCCATGCCAAATCTTTTCAGCCTCCTGAGGGGGATGTGTCATTGTTGTGTCTTCTTCAATACTCTTGGTGTGTGTGGTCTATGTTAATTCCTTAGTGATGTGGACACCGAGGAACTTGAAGCTCTCAACCCGATCCACTACAGCCCTGTCGATGTGGATGGGGTGTGCTCAGCCCTCCGTTTCCTGTAGTCCATGATCAGCTCCTTTGTCTTGCTGACGTTGAGGGAGAGGTTGTTGTCCTGGCACCACACTGCCGGGTCTCTGACCTCTTCCCTATAGGCTGTCTCATCGTTGTCGGTGTTCAGTCCTACCACCGTGATGTCATCAGCAAACAATGTTTTATTTATTACACTCATATAGCAGTCAATACGAACTGAAAACCATGAGTTAATGGATAAGAGCAACAAAATAAAAAAATAAGAGGTTTATTTATCCATAATATCCTGCAGTATTAAAGTGAATCATTAATCAATAACAGAAATATGGGATTGGTGACCTCATGTACCATTCAGTTCTAGACTTTGGTATAGTCAGTTGGTTTTGGCTGCGGGTGTTCCTGGCTGTCACTGTGATTCAGTCAGGGGGTAGCCAGTCTCTGAATATATGTTTTAGGAGGCTGACAGAGAAGTCATGCAGAGTTGTGTCTGTCTTTCTTGAAGCCGGGGTGGGGACAGGGTCTGATGTGCCTCAGTATAACTGGAGTATCCTCCTAGAATGGTGGCATCCTCTCTTCTGAATAGACTGGAATAGACTGGGCCTGGGTCAGTGAGCTGTTCCAAGCGGTAGCAGCATACTCCAGGGTAGGGAATATGTAGCCGGTGTAAATACTCACCAGTTCTTCCTGTGGCCCATGGAACCTTTTAAGGCGGCAAAGGAGAAAACGTTTTCTGTTGCTCTTGGTTGCAACCTGCTCTTCACATTGTAAGTCCTTCTGTACCATTACCCCTAAAATCTTCACACTAATTGATTGATCAAATTTCATAGACCATTTTTTTTTAAATACATACGTAAGGGTGCTCCAGTAGGTGACGCATCCACATACAATTTAAGAAAATCTTCCAGGATAACACAAAAAAGCTTAAAAGCTTATTTCCATGGTGGTCCTTTTGGGCCACACACTTTGAGATCCTGGCCCTCGATCTGGAGAGGGCATGAGACAGGTTGATTTATTGTGACGGTCACAGATATGGACCATGCACTTGGCAGGGTTCAGTGACATTCTGCTTGCATGATACCACGTGTCGAAGTCGTTCAGGGCCTGCTGTGGTGTACTGATGTTTCTTGTTGTACACGTGTGGACCAGATTTAGATCGTCAACATATTTCCCCCTATTGTCGACATCCTGGGCTGCACTGTCTATGACCGCAAGGAAGATTAGAGGACCCAGAAGAGTTAATTTAGCCACACCTCCCGTCTGCTCCTGCCAGTCTGAGAGGCCGTCTTAGTAGCGTACCTATTGTTTGCGGCCGGTCACAAAAGTGCAGAGCCATGCTGTGAGGGCAGGTGTGACTCCCAGTTGTATTAGGTGTTCAATGGCAATGGTGTAGTCAATTTTGTCAAAGGCCTTGTAGAAGTCAGTGGTAATTAGGATGGTTATGGTGGAGAGGATGTCTGATTGCTTATATAAACAGTCCAGGAGGCTAACAAGTGCAGGGGTATATGATCTTTCTGGTCTGCTTCCAAACTGTCTGCGGTCTATGTTGCGTGTAATGTCTTCCTTCATCCAGGTGGCAGTGAAGCTCTCAGCAACTTTTGATAGTTGTGGTGTCAGGGATATTGGCCGTAGCTGGTCGATTTACGGAAGGTGGGTCTTGGGGATGGGCACGACGGTGGCTTCTTTCCACTGGGAGGGGAATTCACCTTGCTGGAATTAAGTATTGAGGATGTCACATGGGTTGACTCAACTTGCAGGCAAATTCTCGTAGGATCCGCTGTGGCACACCGCGGGCTTTGATCACATGCAGCTTGTCATACACCTCCCAGGGTTCGAGGCTGGGAGGATTGTTGTGTCCAGTGATTGGCTGACCTGAGAAAACCGGTTGTTAATTTCAGTTGCTATTCCAACTTTATTGTTCTGATCATAGCTAAGAGGGGCCTTTTTCATTCCAGACATGGTTTGCACCTGTCTGGGCCACTGTTTAGGTTTTTCTTTTTTTAAGATGAGCAATCTGGTTAGAATAAAATTCTGTTTTGTGCTCTGTTTTGCATGACGGATGGCTTTCTGAACTTTGTTCCTGTAGAATCTTTCCAAGCCCATATTCCTTTTGACAACGAGTGATCAGGTTCTTGATATCAGCTGTCATCCAAAGTTTGTCAGTAGGGTACATTTTCACAGCTAGGACAGAGAACGTGATAGTTACACACAGAGGTCAATGTGCTATAGAAGGCAGCAGTCTTGGATGTTGCATCAGGGATGTTGTGTACTGCTTGGTTGTGATCCACTTTCCAAAACTGTTCAGGTTCGATTGTCTGATTGGGCAATACTCTCACTTCTGTTTTTTTGGGCTCTTGTCACTGAGGATAATGGGTGGTAGGATGGTTGGTTTATGGTACAATTGTGTCATGTTTGTAATGATTAGGTCCAGTATTGCCTCACCTCTGGTACCATCTTGCACAACTTGGGTTAGCCCATTTCCTTGATAGACAGTGTTTGTGTAAAATCTATTAAAAGTCTCCTAGTGTGACAATAGCATAGTTAGGATACTCAATTTTTAAATAGGTCTGATGATGTTATAAGATGGTCTCTTAACGCATTTTGGTGAGGAGACTGAGGGGGGATGTAAACAGTACATATGGCAATAGAGAGGGGGCGAGGCCGGTGGCAAGGTCTCACCCAAAACCACAGGCACTCCAAATATTCTGGGACAGGGATATATGACAGCTTGCGGGATGAGATGCTATCTCTAATGTACTTAGACATGCCTCCTCCACTGCGATTGGTTCGACACTTAGAATAGTGGGAGTAGCCATCTACTCCGAGCGCTTCCTCTGGGTGATGCGAGGAAAACCAGGATTCAGAAATTGTAGCGATGTCAGCTTTGTTAATGGACAAGGTTGCTTCTAGCCCCCCCACACAGCTTTTTTTTGCCCTCCGAACAGCCTCAGTTTGTCAGGGCATGGACTCTACAAGATGTCGAAAGCGTTCCACAGGGATGCTGGCCCATGCTTCCAATGCTTCCCACAGTTGTGACAAGTTGGCTGGATGTCCTTTGGGTGGTGGACCATTCTTGATACACACAGGAAACTGTTGAGCATGAAAAACCCAGCAGCGTTGCAGTTCTTGACACAAACTGGGATCTTGCTGGTTTACAATGGTCTGGATGTCAATTAAGTTTTGCGCGTTTGTCTGATGCGGGAGTGCATTATTTAAAGTTTGGGAGCACTCGGAGCATCCATTTCCAACAATAGTTTGAATATACCGGGAGTTACAACTTGCTCTCTTCCCTCTCCGGCATCCTCTCTGGCGAAGTATACTGTGAGCTTTGAAGAAATCCTTGATGTCGAAAGTAATGGGTGTTCGCATCTTTTGAAAACTTCTTAAGAATGTCAGTGAGTAGCTCTGGGATGCTGAGCAGTTTGATGAAGAAGTTTGTTTAATCATCCAGTTTAGCATTTTCCTTATAGGATTTCAAGATATTTACTATGTAGACTTGATAAGCTACCAGAAAATTAAAGTTTAAGTAAAATGTGTACATAGAAAACAATTAAAGATTAAATTAGCAGGAGTAAACAACCAAGGCTGCCATATGGCGCCATGGAATCCACGGAACCTGGGTGAACAGGGAGTGCAGGAGGGGACTAAGCACGCACCCCTGAGGGGCTCCCATGTTGAGGGTCAGCGTGGTGGATATAATATGCCTATGCTCACCACTTGAGGACGGCCCGCCAGGAAGTCCAGGATCCAGTTGCAGAGGGAGGTGTTCAGTTGAGCTTGGAGGGGACTATGGTGTTGAACGCTGAGCTATAGTTGATGAACAGCATTCTCACATACACTGTAGGTGTTCCTCCTGTCCAGGTGGGAGTGAGCAGTATGGAGTGCAATAGAGATTTCGTCAACTGTGTATCTGATGGGGCGGTATGCGAATTGGAATGTGTCCAGGGTGTCTGGGATGATGATGTTGATGTGAGCCATGACCAGCCTTTCAAAGCATTTCATGGCTATAGATGTGAGTGCTATGGGGCGATAGTCATTTAGACAGGCTACCTTCACGTTCTTGGGAAACGGGACTATGGTGGTCTGCTTGAAATATGTAGATATTACAGACGGTATCAGGGAGAGGTTACAAATGTCAGTGAAGACACTTGCCAGTTGGTCAGTGCATGTGCAAAGTACGGGTTCTGGTAATCTGTCTGGCCCCACGGCCTTGTGAATGTTAACCTGCTTAAAGGTCTTACTAACATCGGCTATGGAGAGCAAGCTAACACAGTCATCCGGAACAGTTGGTGCTCTCATGGATGATTCAGTGTTGCTTGCCTTGAAGCGAACATAGAAGGCATTTAGCTCGTCTGGTAAGCTTGTGTCACTGGGCAGTTCGTGGCCTGGTTTTCCTTTGTAATCCATTATAGTTTGCAAGCCCTGGTTCATTTGATGAGCATCAGAACCGGCGTAGTAGGGTTCGATCTGAGACCTGTATTGACGGTTTGCCTGTTTGATGGCTCATCGGAGGTTGTAGCAGGATTTCTTATAAGTGTCCGGGTTAGCGTCCCGCTCCTTGAAACCGGCAGCTCCAGCTGTTGCTTGTAATCCATGGCTTCTGGTTGGGATATGTACGCATGGTCACTGTGGGGGCTACGTTGATGCACTTGGTAATGAAGCCGGTGACTGATGTGGTAAACTCCTCATTGTTATCAGATGAATCCTAGAACATATTCCAGTGCTAGTGAAACAGTCCTGTAGCTTAGCAACCGCTTCATCGGACCACTTTCGTAATTGTTTCTTCCTGTTTGAGATAGCAGAAATCAGGAGGATAGAGTTATGGTCAGATTTGCCAAAGGGACGGCGAGGGAGAGCCTTGCATGTGCTTCTGTTTGTGAAGTAAAGGTGCCATAAATGTTGTTGCTTCTAGTTGCACAGGGTGACATGCTGGAAAAAAATTGGGTGAAATGGATTTTAGTTTCTCTGCATTAAAATCACCGGCCACAACAAGCATGACTCAGGGTGCGCATTTTTTTGCTTGCCTATGGCCCTATACAGCTCATTGAGTGCGGCCTTAGCGCCAGCATCTATGAAAATTATAGATGAAAACTCCCTTGGTAAATAGTATGGTCTGCAGCTTATCATGAGTTATTCTAACTAGCAAAAACTTGAGACCTCCTTAACATTAGAAATCGCACACCAGCTGTTGTTAACAAAGACACACCCCTCCCCCCTCATCTTAACCAAGGCTGCCAACCTGTCTTAACGATGCATGGAAAAGCCAGCAAGATGTATATTATCCATATCCTTGTTCAGCCAGGACTCCGTGAAACTTGGAATATTACAGTTCTTCAGGTCCTGTTGATAAGATAGTTTTGAACAGAGTTCGTCCAGTTTGTTCTCTTGTGGCTGTATGTTCGCAAACAGAACGGAGGGTAGAGGCGGTTTATTTGCACACCATTGAGGTTTAGTCAGGATGCCTGCTCTTTTGCCTCTGCGCCGTCACTTCCTTTTTTGAGTCCCGGGGATTAGGGCCTGGTCCGTGCCGACTAGTTGAAGTAGAAATTGTCATCCAAATCGTGGTTAGTGATCGCTGTTCTGATCTCCAGAAGCTGGTTTTGGCCATAGGAAATGATAGTGGAGACATTATGTAAAAAAAAATTGAAATCAGCATAAAAAACTAAATAAAACATCTGCTATCCCCCGCAATGCCTACTTAGATCAATTGAGGTCGATTTTACCACTAAGCTACTGTCTGTTTGCCTGTTTAATGATGTGTGACAACATGTGCGCAATGATGTGTCCAATATGTAATTTAATGCATTATTACTGGGTAAGCATAATAAGCCACCTCAATTGCCTATTTTCAGCCATAGGTGGTTTTCTAAACATTTTCATCTTAGTTACATTGATATGTCTTAGTTGTAGTGACATTCTAAATCCACCCTTCCAGTGGGATCAAGATAATCCAGATTTTTGGCATCAAAAAATGACATTTAATTATTATTAAAGGTCAGATTGGATTACCAAATCCGAATCCCTATCCAGAGGATCAGAATCAGTTTACCACTAAGTGTGTTGTTGACGAAACCTGTTCTACTAGCCTGAGTTATTATACTCGACACTGACATAAATGTTTCAAAACGCGAATTCTAATTATTTGTGTGATTGGTGTAGCCCTTACCTTGGCCTTTTTTTGATAGCCGTGTTGTTCTCTCTTGGACAAGTTGTGGGTTACCTGTCAAGAGGAGACACATGGACGCCCGGTTGGCTTAGCTAGCCTAGCTAGCCTGGAGCCTCAAATGGAGGATGCTATCAAACATTTTCAACGCTGCAGGAGCTGTGTTTATTTTGCTTGATTCCGGGACAATATGGACCGCCCGGACTTTCAATGTAACAACTGTTTGCTTGCAGAGGACTACAGGGGCAAAGTGGCAAACAAGTAGCAAACCTGGACAAGCTACTGGGGAATCCACGGGCGGCTACTTTTTCTTTCACTTCTACCCCAGTAGCCGGACGCCACTCTGGTCTGGTGGAAGTGTTGCCGCCGTGTCGGCTCTCCACAGCCGACTGGCTTGTACTCTGCAGGGATCCCTCCCAAATGGGTCTCCCCCATCCCTAGCTCCTGGATGACTTGGTGGATGTTCCTGTTCTCGATCCTACCAACCAGTCATGGAGATATGTCACTCGACATGGAAGTCAAAAACAGCATCCTCTGGCACCCGCGCCTTGTGGAGATGTTAAGCTTGGACCGGACACAGACCAGAAACATTCCATTGATCAGGGACATGGAGACTATTCAGGATTGAGGCAACAACGAACGGAGCAAAGTATAGAGAGATCCTTGATGAAAACCTGCTCCAGAGTGCTCAGGACCTCAGACTGGGGCGAAGTTTCACCTTCCAACAGGACAACGACCCTAAGCACACAGCCAAGACAATGCAGGAGTGGCTTCTGGAAAAGTCTCTGAATGTCCTTGAGTGGCCCAGTCAGAGCCCGGACTTGAACCAGATCGAACATCTCTGGAGAGACCTGGAAATAGCTGTGCAGCAACGCTCCCCATCCAACATAGCAGAGCTTGAGAGGATCTGCTGAGAAGAATGGGAGATAGTCCCCATATACAGGTGTGCCAAGCTTGTAGTTATACCCAAGAAGACTTGAGGCTGTAATCGCTGCCAAAGGTGGGTCAACAAATTACTGAGTAAAGGGTCTGAATATTTATGTAAATGTGATATTTCAGTTTTTATTTGTAATAAATTAAGAAACATTTCTAAAAACCAGTTTTTGCTTTGTCAATATGAGTTATTGTGTGTAGACTGATGAGAAAAAAAAAAGAATTAATCCATTTTAGAATAAGGCTGTAACTCAATAAAATGTGGAAAAAGTCAAGGGGTCTGAATACTTTCCAAAGGCACTGTAATCCAAGTAGTATCAGGAATTCCACAGGACAGCTGTCTAGGCCTCTTACTTTTTAATCTTTACTAATGACATGCCACTAACTTTAAGTAAAGCCAGTGTGTCTATGTATGCGGATGACTCAACACTATACATGTCAGCTACTACAGCGACTGAAATTATTTTCAGAGTGGGTGGCAAGGAATAAGTTAGTCCTACATATTTCAAAAACAAAAATAATTATATTTGGGACAAATCATTCACTAAACCCTAAACCTCAACTAAATATTTTAATGAATAATGTGGAAATTGAGCAAATTGAGGTGACTAAACTGCTTGGAGTAACCCTGGATTGTAACCTGTCATGGTCAAAACATGTTGATACAACAGTAGCTAAGATTGGGAGAAGTCTGTCCATAATAAAGCTCTGCTCTGCCTTCTTAACATCACTATCAACAAGGCATGTCCTACAGGCCCTAGTTTTGTCACACTTGGACTGCTGTTCAGTCGTGTGGTCAGGTGCCACAAAGAGGGACTTAGGAAAATTACAATTGGCTCAGAACAGGGCAGGACGGCTTGCCCTTAAATGTACATGGAGAGCTAACATGAATAATATGCATGTCAATCTCTCATGGCTCAAAGTGGAGGAGAGATTGACTTCATCACTACTTGTTTTTGTAAGAAGTATTGACATGCTGAATGCACCGAGGTGTCTGTTTAAACTACTAGCACACAGCGCAGACACCCCATGCATACCCTACAAGACATGCCACCAGAGGTCTCTTCACATTCCCTAAGTCCAGAACAGACTCTGAGAGGCACAGTACTACATAGAGCCATGACTACATGGAACTCTATTCCACATCAGGTAACTGATGCAAGCAGTAGAATCAGATTTTAAAAACAGATAAAAATACACCTTATGGAACAGCGGGGACTGTGAAGACACACACACACAGGTACAGACACAGACATATACACACACATGCTAGCACACGCACTCTACACACCCGTACATTGAAATATTGTTGTATGGTGGTATTATACATTTTGTATTGTAGATATGTAGTGGTGTAATGTTATATGATGTACTGTTTTATCTTTTGTTTTATGTGTGATGTAAGTGCCATAATGTGTTTGGACTCCAGGAAGAGTAGCTCCTGCCTTAGCAGCAGCTAATGGGAATCCCTAATAAATACAAATAAATACAAATAGTAAATCAAACTTCATAAAAGTGCTAGGTGGATAGTAGTGTTACAGAGAAACAACAACAAAACTAACAAAAAAATGTAATATGTTTTTCTTATTATATATATATATATATTTTTTTTAAACAGGACAAATCTGAGGGGGCACGTACCCGTCTGACCCCTATGGGGATGACGCCTCTGGTGTCCTGAGCCAATGAATAATAACAGGGTGGTAAGGTTGGGCAGAACTGCACCCTGGTATTGAAGAAGTGGCCCAACTAGCCTGTCTGGCTAAAGAGTGGGAGGGGCTTTCACCTGTAGTGAAAAGGTGTAGTCTAACCTGAGCAAGGACAGAGAGGAGCAAACATACTAAGGGCCAGCAGTGACAATCCAGATAGTCAGTGACAGAGGACAGAGAGGGAGAGAGGCAGACACCAAGATTGATCAAAGCTCAAGATTTGAAAAGCATCCAGCTGCAAGATGCCAGCTCTGTGGCGCTCCACTTTCGTCCTGGTGATGATACTGCTTGCCATTAGTAGGCCCAGCCTGGCATCTCAGGCAGGGAAAACAGAATCTCAGGCCACAGGAAATGGAACAGAACATACTATCACCACCCTGCCCATCGTTATCTGGAAGTGGGAGGAAATTCACTTCCCATATCTGGTGGCACTCTGGATCCTGGTCAGCTGGCTCTGCAAACTCGGTGAGTTCCATACATGTACATCAGTGGAAGCTGGTAACTTGAAAAATTAAGGAGGATGGGAGACTCACGGTATATGCTCAGAACACAAGGAGACGACAAATGAGGGTATGAGGCATGAGTTGGGGTGTTCAGAGGCTTGACGTCAGTGCAGGACAGGGGTTGAGGTGTTCAGAGGCTTCAGTGCAGGACAGGCTCATCATGGATGGATGGTGTTGGAAAAGAGCCCCACTCTTCTGTGGGGGGAGGGAAGGATTTGACAGGGAAGACAAAAAACAATAACACAATACACTACACAGTTACACAAAAGATCTGAGAAGGAGTTAGTCCAAGCAAGTAAAATCATTGATGTGTAATAATGTGATTGTGTTTGTGATTGACTCTACATACAGTAATGAGAGAAAATTGATAGGGGTACTCACAGTTCTTGGAGAGGAAACATTCAATGTGCCAGTAGATGAGCAGGCACATGAGAAGTGACATCAGTTCATGTTAGGAGAGAGTTGACAATGGTAGTGGAGAGGAGTGGTCATCACCTCTTAATCAGGGAACAGGAGGGGACTTAGCTGTAAACACAAATAGCAGATACATTCCATTATTGCTGCGCCATCGTAGTTTTGGGCAACGAGTTTCTCCATGAAGTTAAACTCAGACATATCAGAATTCACAAAGTCAGACACAGACTGCACATCTCGCCCACTTGACACATCAAAGTAGCCAAAGAAACATTCCTGAATAAAGCCCTGATCATCCACATACCTGACAATAACTGACAACTGCAAGCAGACTAGTTGCACCAGAGGGAGAGCCTATGAAGGGACCCGTTTTTCCTAATCAGGTGACATGGTTTAAAGAAAACTCCTGAAAAAAACTCCTGGCCCTGGGGGGATGAAAATCCTGCCAAACTGCAATAACCTTAAACTTGTTTATATTAATTATATTTAGACTAGATTAAGAGGGGGATTTCCTCTACCCAGACGCAGAGATAACAACTGATAGCGAATAAAACTCACAGGGCTGAGCTTGCTTCATGCATGTTTGCATCATGCAGGCCTATGCAACTGTAGACCCGTCATCACTATTATGTTGATTGATTAATTCCAGTTAATTATTTTGGATTGAAAACGTATAGGCAGCCTAGCCAAGTTGGAATATAAACCAAATTTGATGACATTCACATTTTCTCCTCACACAAATGGACTATAAATACATAACGTTACCAATTTGTTTACCCTGAGCAGATGGACAGGGTGCATAGGCTGTATGTAGCTGCTATTATAAGTAGCCTACAGTTGATCAGACTGAAAAATCGTCTCGTTTTCATCCCATACAGTATGTCAGATCTCTAATGCAGGGGATCTTAAACATTTTCAGCCTGGGACCCAAATGAGAAATTCTGTGTTTTCCTGGGACCCAAGCTTAGGAAAATATGCAACTATACATAAATATCGGTACATTTCATTCCCCTTATGCCTAAAACAAATGCAATATAGACAAAAACAAATAACAATTAAATAGTCATATAAATAACTATTCATGTTTATTTTCCCCCATTAAAAACACTCTTACATATCTGTAGCTAGGTTGTAACTGTTGCTGTTAAAATACAATACATAATTTTCATTCTGAACTGGAATAAACCGATTGATCACATCACACAGATGTATAACAGAAAACACACAGGCTTTTTGATAGTGCAACCCTAACTAACAGTACAGATGAGAAATGATCAGGCCTACTGTACATCTTACTGTAGAAATTATTTTTGAAAGAAAGTCTAGGTTGGAACTGCTGCTGTTGAAATACAATACATATTTTTTATTCTGAACTGGAATTAACTGATTGGTCACATCACACAGATGTAGACCATAAAACACACACACAGTGAGAGCATGTCTATTCTGGGTTCCATTTTTGACAGTGCAACACAGGTCATGCTCAGCCTTGAAACTGTTTCTGTACTTGTTTTTTAAGTATGTCAGAGTTGAGAACCCCGACTCGCATAGGTATGTGGTGCCAAACTGGACCAGAACATCTACTGCTTTCTCAGTCAGACAGGAGACCGCTTCCTGCTGTAGATGAGCAACCCAGAACTGTGCGAGTATGTTTGCCTCAAAAAGCATCTTGTTTCAATCAGTTTATTCCAGTTAAGAAAACTATGTTTTATTGCATTTTAACAGCAGCAGTTCCAACCTATACTAGTTCCAACCTAGACTAGTTTTCAACAATAATTTCTACAGTAAGATGTACAGTAGGCCTGATAATTTGTCATCTTACATTTACATTTTAGTCATTTAGCAGATGCTCTTATCCAGAGGGACTTACAGTAGTGAATGCATACATTTCATACATTTAATACATTTTTTCCCCATACTGGTGCCCCGTGGGAATCGAACCCACAACCCTGGCGTTGCAAACACCATGCTCTACCAACTGAGCCAACTGAGCCACACGGGACCATCTTCATCTGTACTGTTACTAGGGTTGCACTATCAGTAGCTAGCTGGCTTTGACGAATGTTAGCTATGTACAAGGCCAAGGGATTGTTTGAAAGAGAAACACATGTAATGTTACTACTATGAGAGTTAGTTAGTAACGTTACTCCCTTGTTTCTGCTGATCATCACCTGTTATAAAATGACAACAATGTCTTGCTAGCTGACTTACTTTTCCACTGTCGAAGCACTGTTTCCTGAAGCATCCTGCCATGTTCTGAAAGAACTCCCTGGGTTTAACATCATGCTGTGGATGTTTGGTCAGGACGTGTCATTTTATTAATTTGTTCGTTGAGAGACTCATTACTAAGCACTTCCCCGCACAAAACACATTGTGGGCGCTCCTCGTTATACGTTTGTAATGAAAGAGAGAGAAACTCATCGCTGTATATGCGTTTCATGACAATTAAACTCAGTCAGAACTTGTGGCTAGCATGAGTCCATTTCATGACAGCAGTGAGTGATGGCGAGTAGGAATAACAAGTTTGTGGCTTGAACAACAGCGCTGCATCGTGTGTGTCGCAAAGTAATCTTCAAGAAGCACACTGCTCCCTCTCGCACTGAACAGTTTGCGCAGATGCACTTGGCTAAATCAATTCCAGTAATTAATGAAATAATTACACATTTACTCTGACACGTCGTGACCCACAATTAACAGGTCCGCGACCCACACTTTAAGAAAGGTTGCTCTAATGTTTAGGTGTAGCCTAGGCTGCTGCAACATTTATGTAATGAGTGTTTTCTTGTGTCTGTCCGGAGTGATTGTGTTATCACTTTTGCTAAATAAATACAAAATGAAAGTGGAAAGCCCACTTGAGCGGCACAAAAAAGGGCTGCGTCAACCTCTCTTTAATCTCACTTTTAATGGATGATGTGATGGAAGCTATAAAATCATTCTCAATTGATTTTCCGAGAATCTTGAATCTGATGTGGGCATTTATATGCTCTCTTCTTTTGTTATGCTGTTTACCTGAATGATCGATGTTCTTCAGGTCACTGTACCCCCTTTCACCCAAGGCTTTCTAAAAAGCAGGCAAGGCCAGCAATACAGGCAGCTTGATGGAAGGCTCCTCTTAGCCAGCCATACTTTTGATACCAATTGGTATTGAACGCCCTCACCTTTTCATCCTTCTTCATCAAACTGATCTCAGGCAGAGGTCGACCCTCGGTTTCCATGTACACCTGAGAATGAAAGGGGTTCTTCAACAAAAAGTCCACAGCATTTTCGGTAGCATTTGCCATTCTGCCAACCTGGCGGCAAAAACTGCATGCTCGCACTGGTAGCTAGCTACGGCTACTTGCTACTGAAGTTAGCAAGGCAAATGGATTAACAATTCACTATCTGGACACAATAAAGTAAAAAAAAAAAAAAAAAAATTTTTATTATATACCTCCTCTGTCTCCTGTAATTTGAAGAAACTAATTTGAATTGAATAATATAAAAAATAATGCTCAACTATCAGTTTTCACTCTCAATCTCTAACCAATAATGTCAACAACTCACCAAGCCTCTCAACACATAGAACCCCCCATAATGCTCTGCGGCACAACCCCAATACAACACACTAGGTTTATTCTCTGATCCTAATCTTATGATTGGATGGACAACATGTCAGTTCATACTGCAAAAGCTTTGATTGGTTGGAAGTCGTCCTCCGGAAGTGGTCATAATTACCATGTAGGTCTATGGAAGGGGGTGAGGCCTACGAGCCTCCTAGGTTTTGTATTGAAGTTAATGTAGCCAGAGGAAAATGGAAGCCAGCTGTCAACCGGCTACACCATGATGCTACCCCAGAGAGTGCTGTTGAAGTTACTATAGACCTTAATTGAAAAACAGTGTGTTTAAATCAATTATTTGGTGAAATATTCATATATTTAGTATAGTTTTATCTATAAAGGATAACTTTTGTTTCACTATTTTTATTTTTATGAAATTTCATTGAGGAGGACAGTCCTCTCCTTCCTCCTCTGAGGAGCCTCCACTGATGTACATCCCCTTCCCCAGGCTACTCTTCATCGTTCCATAGATTGCCACCTTCTATTCACGCTCTGAGAGTTTGTTTGCGTACGCTTTACTTTACCCTGAGTCATAAGAACCAACATTAAACTGTCATAATCAATACATAACAGATGTTATAAACCAAGCTGGTGTCAGCTTAAGACAATGACTTTACACTGTCATGACACAGCAAATTAACTGTGTGTTAGTGTAAAATTGTTCTTTGCAGATTTGGACATCAGGTGACCGTTTAATTGATGCAGGACTTATTTATGTGTTTCAACAGAAAAGCTGAGAACTTTGATTGAGTCTGGCAAGCGATAATGTAATTTGTGCTAATGTATATGCATATGTACAGATATGAGTTATGGAGTGTCATCTTTTGAACGTTAATTGTTAAAGGTAATGGAGCATCTACCGTGTTGTGTTATGTTTTGGTCTTGTTTGTTGTGGTGACATGGTGGTCAATAGCAATGTGAGTGTACACAACAGACACAATTGAGATGTGACATTGATTACACTTTTTGTGTGTTTGCGTAATACAGTGCATACACTGTGCATAGATAGTTACAGTGCCTTCACAAAGTATTCACACCCCTTGAATTTTTACACATTTTGTTATTACAAAGTGGGATTAAAATGGATTTAATTGTATTTTTTCCCCAATGATCTACACAAAATACAACAAAAAGTGGAAGAAAAGTCTAACATTTGTAAAAATAAATATATACAGTATATATAAAAAATACACTAATATACTGTATCCTGATAAGTATTCAACTCTCTGAGTCAATACATGTTGGAATCACCTTTGGCCGCAATTAAAGCTGTGAGTCTTTCTGGGTAAGTCTCTAAGAGCTTTGCAAACCTGTATTGTACAATATTTGCACATTATTCTTAAAAGAAATCTTCAAACTCAGTCAATATGGTTGTTGATCATTGCTAGACAGCCATTTTCAAGTCTTGCCATAGATTTTCAAGCCGATTTAAGTCAAAACTAGAGTTGTGCCGAGTACTCGTATTTTTTGTAATTATCCGTGATGGGAAACATTATTTTCAGCAGCCAGCACGCGTCTCTCTTTCACTCAAATAGTGTGAAGAGCTGTGTGCTCTAAACAATTATTGGCTAGTTCTTCTGTCTGTAAAGAAATGGGCAGGGTATTGTTGTAGCCTGCTGCAACGATTGGTTTAGAACAAGTCACTCTCCCTCTGCGCTCATTTCCCCAGAGAGAAATTCACTCATCTCAGGGCACAAGTCTCCCCTTTTCCAAACATTGTGTATTAATCAGAATCCGTATCTAGTCATTGTTGTGCAATCTACTTATTTCTTGTCGACTTTGCTGAGGCCATATGGTTGTTTTTGTCTGTCTACTTGGTATTGTTTAGTAGGCCTACTTTGTCTGTCATTATAATTATTCCATTGCTGACAATGTCTGTGTTATGTCGCAATCGAAGCCCATGCTTGCTTGCTATTATTTATTTGCATACGCACAGACATGTTCACCGAGCGACATATCATTAGAAAATAAAATGCCAAATGTATATGGTTCATTTTTATTCCACATTTTTAAAGGGGTAGATTGTTTATTTTTATAATACAAAAGTTTTGCTCCTCTCAAATGTGAAACAATATATGGGGCAAACAAATTAGCCTACCTTCATCTAAATCTGCGTCTGGAATAAATGCAGGCAGTAGTAGCCAGCCATGCATTAGGCTATTTATGTGCATTTTTATCTGTCGCGGTCTTTTAACAATGTGTGTGAATAAGTGAAAGAACAAAGATCCCACCATGTTGAAGGAACCAATTATCTGTCAGCATTTATAAAGTTCTTGAAAATGTTCTTAAGTTTCTTGTCATGTTTCTTCTTAAGGAAGTAGTTAAGAAAAAATGTGATTCTTGAAAATAAAGTTATTGTATATCTTAATGTTGTTAAGATAGCTAAACCCTTAGCTTATTCTCATGGACGTGAGAAAATAAACTAATGAAAGAAATTGAACATGTTTAATTGAAAAAAAATCAGTATTGATTGTTTGAAATCCCCCCCCCAAAAAAGAAATTGACCAGTATTATCAGTAAGAAATATGCTAGTTAGTAGGCTAACTCGGTTGCATAGCAACAATCATCTTAAGATAGTTAAGAAGTTCGTAAGAAAACATTGAGAAGTTTTATGACAATCATAAATTCTTAAGAAATGTTTGAGGAATTGCACCTAAACTTTCTTATGAACTTCTTTTTTTTTTTAAAGAAGCTTCTTAGGTTTTTGCGTAAGAAGTGTTTTGTGAATCTGGGCCCAGCGCCTGGTTTTGCGCCCTTCCGCTTTTGCGCCCTTCCACGTCACTTTATACTCAGAAGATTTCCGCTAAACATAAAATCAAGATATTTATCTGTCTTTCTGTGACCACAGATAACTTCAGAACAAATGTGACTACACATACAAAGTTACCAATTTCTTTGCATTGTTACTAACAAACGAAAAATAAAAATATGATTAAATGAAAATCGAGATGACTGTATTACAAATATAAATACAGTGTAGGCTACATACTGTAGATCTATTATTTCAATGACATTACAATCCATTTCATGTTTTCAGTTGAGTTTAATTTAACTATTTGTATGTTACTGTCTGTCATTTTTGCTTCAATATATTTCAGTATGTTTAACATGTGCACAATAATGTGCCAAATCTTAATTTTGTGCATTACTATAGGGTAAGCATTATGTCACGTCCTGACCATAGAAAGCTTTTATTTTTCTATGGTAGAGTAGGTCAGGGCGTGACAGAGGGTTTTGCCTAGTTTAATTATGTCTATGTTGGTTCTAGTTTCTTTTTTCTATGTTGGGGGTTTGGTCTAGTTTATGTATTTCTATGTGCGGTTCTAGTTGTTGTATTTCTAGTACAGAATTTTTTTTTATGAAATATATGCATTCACTACTGTAAGTTGCTCTGGATAAGAGCGTCTGCTAAATGACTAAAATGTAAATGTACATTTCTGTGTTGTTTTTTTGGGATGATCTCCAATTAGAGGCAGCTGGTCTCTAATTGGGGATCATATTTAAGTGGTTGTTTTTCCCACCTGGGTTTGTGGGAGATTATTTTGAGTAAGTGTATGTTGCACCTCTTCATCACGGTTTGTTTTGTTTATGAGTTTATTTGTTTGTCTTGCATAGTTTTACAGTTTAAATAAAATGTGGAACGAAACACACGCTGCACCTTGGTCCAATTCTTCAGACAGCTGTGACAGAATCTCCCACCACCAACGGACCAAGCAGCGGTCAGGAGGACTGAACCTGGGAGGAAATCCTGGATGGGGCAGGACTCTGGACAAGGCCCGGGGAGTATCGCTGTCCAAAGGAGGAGATTGAAGCAGAGAGAGCAGAACTGAGATATTATGAGGTGTTATACCATCAAGGCAAGCAGGCGGAGACAGCGAGAGAGGAACGGCGACAATACGAGGAACTAGCACGGCAATGACGGAAGCCCGAGAGGCAGCTGCTAAAAATGTTATGGGGGGGCACACGGGGAGTTTGGTGGAGTCAGGTTTGGGACCTGAGCCAACTCCTCGTGCTTACCGTGGAGAGCTGAGGGGTGAACCAGAGCCAGTCAGGGAGACAAGTGAGGATCTCGACGCAAGATTCCGGAGAGAGGTGTTGGCATTGAGAGCGCTGCAGAGCGGGCGTGCTGAGGAGCGTGACACCAGTCCGGTGTCATATGCACCAGTTTCACGCATCTGGCCTTCAGTGCGCCTCCCCAGTCTGGTACGTCCTGTGTCTCCTCCACGCACTCGCTTGAGGGAGCGTGTGACCTGTCAGGCACCATGTCTCCAGTGCGCATTCACAGCCCAGTGCGTCCTGTGCAAGCGCCCCGCACTTGCCGGGCTAAAGTGAGCATCCAGCCAGGACAGATTGTGCCAGCCCTATGCTCCAGACCTCCAGTGCGCCTCCACAGCCCAGTACGCCCTTTGCCTGCTCCTCGTACTCGCCCTGAAGTGCGTGTTACCAGTCTGGCGCCACCTGTGCCAGCCCCACGCATCAGGCCTCCAGTGCGCCTGCCCAGTCCGGTGTGTCCTGTTCCTGCTCCACGCACTCGCCCTGAGGTGCGAGTTACCAGTCTGGCGCCACCTGTGCCAGCCCCACGCATCAGGCCTCCAGTGCGCATTCCCAGTAGAGCTTCCGGCGACAGTTCCCAGTCCAGAGCTTCCGGCGACAGTTCCCAGTCCGGGACCTCCTGAGACAGCCCACAGTCCGGAGCCTCCTGAGACGGCCTACAGTCTGGAGCGTCCTGAGACGTCCCCCAGTCCAGAGTCTCCGGCGACGTCCCCCAGTCCGGAGTCTCCGGCAGCGGTCTGCAGTCCAGAGCCTCCGGCGATGATCCACGGTCCGGTGACACGAAAGCAGAGGGATCATCTAGCAGAGCGGTGGCTACGCCCCGAACCGGAGCCGCCTCCTATGCTGGCGGATAAGCTGGATGTGAGGGTTCTTCGTCCCGCACCAGAACCGCCTCCGATACAGGAGGATCCGCATAATGTGAAGGTTCTTCGTCCTGCACCAGAGCCACCACCGACATTAGACACCCACCCTAACCCTCCCTAACCCTCCCTGTGTTTTTGTTGTTTGGGGTTGTGCGTTCGGAGTCCGCACCTTTGGGGGGGGGAGGGGGGGGGGGATACTGTCACATCCTGATTATAGAAAGCTTTTATTTTTCTATGGTAGAGTAGGTCAGGGCGTGACAGAGGGTTTTGTCTAGTTTATTTATGTCTATGTTGGTTCTAGTTTCTTTTTTCTATGTTGGGGGTTTGGTCTAGTTTATGTATTTCTATGTGGGGGTTCTAGTTGTTGTATTTCTATGTTGTTTATTTTGGGATGATCTCCAATTAGAGGCAGCTGGTCATCGTTGTCTCTAATTGGGGATCATATTTAAATGGTTGTTTTTTCCACCTGGGTTTGTGGGAGATTATTTTGAGTAAGTGTATGTTGCACCTCTTCGTCACGGTTTGTTTTGTTTATGAGTTTATTTGTATGTCTTGCATAGTTTCACAGTTTAAATAAAACGTGGAACGAAACACGCCTTGATCCCATTCTTCAGACAGCCGTGACACATTATAATAAGCCGCCACAATATTTGTAGCCATAGGTGATAGTATGTCTCTATGATCTGATCCCTTGTCAGTATTGTGGATTAATTATAATGTTAGGTAAGATATGAAAAGTAGAATGCTGATCAGTGAAAAGTAGAATGCTGAGCAGTGCTGCCTTTCTTTCAATCCACGACGCACTTATCGAACGTTTTCTCTGCATGAAGTTTTGGGAAATGCATGTTACAGCTTCGGCCATTGTAGGAAAGATGCTTCATTAAAACATTCGTAAGCCTAAGTACAATCGCTATGGGGAAACCGGGCTCAGGTCTGTTTAACTTTGCTCCACCTGAATCTACCAAAATATTAACCTTTTGTCTTTCATTCACTCTGCATATCTCTGAATTTGTCTCTTTGTCTTGCTCTGTTCACCAACAGTATTCCAGCTGAACCCCTGCCTGACCAGAGTGATCCCGGAGAGCGGCCTCCTCATTTGCATCGGTTGGGTCCTGGGCGGCATCATCTATGGGGCAGACAAGGTGCAGACCTTCAGGCTGCAGCCCTTCACCTTCTTCTTCTACCTGCTGCCACAGATCGTCCTGGACGCGGGCTACTCCATGCCCAACAAGCTGTTCTTCGGCAACTTGGGCGCCATCCTGGTTTACGCTGTTATTGGCACCTGCTGGAACGCTGCCACTTTGGGACTCGCCCTTTGGGGGTGCTGGTTGGGCGGGGCCATGGGTAAGGCAGGCAACTTATACGTCCCAAATAGCACCCGAATTCCTATGCTAGTGCACTATTTTTGACCAGATGACCCTGGTCAATAGCAGTGCACTATATAGGGAATAGGGTGCCATTTGGGACAGGCCCAACCAAAGCCTGAACTGACCACCATAGAACAGATCAACATAAAGGACAGGTTCTTCTATAGTTTTCCAATGACTGAAACTGGCATTTGTGAGGTCCTCAGAGTTAATGTGTAAGGTAGATCAAAGATCTGAGATCATAACACATTTTACCCTGGGCCTCTGTAGGTAATATCGACACTGGTCTCCTGCAGTTGTTGTTGTTTGGGAGTCTGATTGCTGCTGTGGACCCCGTGGCTGTGATTGCCGTGTTTGAGGAGGTCCATGTCAACGAGGTCCTGTACATCCTGGTATTTGGGGAGTCCCTTCTCAACGACGGCGTCACAGTGGTCAGTCTCACAAACTTGATCATCCTCATTCATCATTATTAGGCTGCGTCCCAAATTGCACACTTCCCTATATCAGCCATACTCAATAGGCGGTGTCAATACGGACCGTGAGCCTCAAGCTGCAATGTCGTTATTTGGCAGGGCATCAGCAGTTTTACTTTTTTATTGTCAGTCATTGCTTACCTTAGTGAGCTATTTATTACAGTTAATCAACTAGCCCATGTCAGCAAGCATTTTTAGCTAGGTTTTTCAGCCTATTGATTTTGTTGTAATGTTCGGGTTGCTCAGATATCACATGAACACACATAAGAAAACATGGAAAAATCTATTTAATTTTAGGATATTAGCTTTAAAACTGCACAAATGTTTTTTTTACTACGCCCATTATGACAATCGATAATGACAATATCCATCTGGACCTTTCCCATCCTAGGAAATTTGCGAGGTTTTACCTTCTGAAATAGTATTTGAATACCCCTGTCCTATATAGTGCACTACTTTTGATCAGGGCCTATATGCCATTTTGATTAGCCTCCTTTCAGATGGTAGCCTACTGTTCGTATCATTAAATTTTCTTCTTCTGAAAACGCTTTCACGTCCGTGTTGTTGTTGCTGAGGATCATTAGCCATAGTTGATCATACTTCATGTAAGAAAACTGACATGTAGGCTAATAAAATCATTATGGAGAGCAGACCAAGCTGTAACAGTTTGAACCTGACGCATGGCACAATAGTTGGGCCTGTCATCCCACTGGGCACACCACGTCATTTCAACGTGGACATTTAGGTAATATTTGCTTGAGATGTTGATCAATGAGATTTCAACTGTTATTCACCCACTCAAAAAGGAAGACGGAGTTTGTTGAATTCCCAATGTGTTATAACGCCTCTTTCAACCATCTAAAAGCACAAGCACATAACAATGGAAAAACAATGTCTGATTTTTGGTTCAGTTGTCGTCTAAATGTGTTTCAACCATTTAAATACACAGAAAAGTTCAAGTGTCTTTATTTTTACCACAACTTAATGTGTTATCACTGTGCTTCATCTAGAAACACAATCAAATGACCTGAATTGCAGTTGAGATTACATTAAACGTACATGGTGCAAGTAATCAATGCTGTTTGAGATTCTGCGCAGATTATTATAGCAATTGTGAAGAGCTCTAAAAAAAAGACCTGCATCCTTTTCATGCTACAGTGTCCTAAAGTATTCATACCCCTTGACTTATTCAAAAAAAAATTGTGTTACAGTCTGAATTCAAAATTGATTAAATATACACTACCGTTCAAACGTTTGGGGTCACTTAGAAATGGCTTTGTTTTTGAAAGAAAAGCAAATTATTTTGTCCATTAAAATAACATAACATTGATCAGAAATACAGTGTAGACATTGTTCATGTTGTAAATGACTATTGTAGCTGGAAACAGCAGATTTTTAATGGAATATTTACATAGGCGTACAGAGGCCCATTTTCAGCAACTATCACTCCTGTGTTCCAATGGCACGTTGTGTATAGCTAATCCAAGTTTCTCATTTTAAAAGGCTAATTGATCATTAGAAAATCGTTTTGCAATTATGTTAGCACAGCTGAAAACTATTGTCCAGATTAAAGAAGCAATAAAACTGGCCTTCTTTAGAGTATCTGGAGCATCAGCATTTGTGGGTTCGATTACAGGCTCAAAATGGCCAGAAACAAAGACCTTTCTTCTGAAACTCGTCAGTCTATTCTTGTTCGGAGAAATGAAGGCTATTCCATGCGAGAAATTGCCAAGAATCTGAAGATCTCGTACAACGCTGTGTACTACTCCCTTCACAGAACAGCGCAAACTGGCTCAAACTAGAATAGAAAGAGGAGTGGGAGGCCCCGGTGCACAACTGAGCAAGAGGACAAGTACATTAGCGTGTCTAGTTTGAGAAACAGACGCCTCACAAGTCTTCAACTGGCAGCTTCATTAAATAGTACCCGCAAAACACCATTCTCAACGTCAACAGTAAAGAGGCGACTCCGGGATGCTGGCCTTCTAAGCAGAGCTCCTCTGTCCTGTGTCTGTGTTATTTTGCTCATCTTAATCTTTTCTTTTTATTGGCCAGTCTGAGATATGGCTTTTTCTTTGCAACTCTGCCTAGAAGGACAACCATCTCTACAGCACTCCACCATTCAGGCCTTTTTGGTGGAGTGCCCAGATGGAAGCCACTTCTCAGTAAAAGGCACATGACAGCCTGCTTGGAGTTTGCCAAAAGGCAGCTAAAGGACTCTCAGACCATGAGAAACAAGATTCTCTGGTCTGATGAAACCAAGATTGAACTCTTTGGCCTGAATGCCAAGCGTCACGTCTGGAGGAAACCTGGCACCATGGTGAAGCATGGTGTAGGCAGCATCCTACTATGGGGATGACTTTCAGCGTCAGGGACATGGAGACTAGTCAGGATCGAGGGAAAGATGAAGGAGAAAAGTACAGAGAGATCCATGATGAAAACCTGCTCCATAGTGCTCAGGACCTCAGACTGGGGCGAAGGTTCACCTTCTCACAGGACAGCGACCCTAAGCACACAGCCAAGACAATGCAGGAGAGACTTTGGGACAAGTCACTGAATGTCGTTGAGTGGCCTAGCCAGAGCCAGGACTTGACCCAGATCGAACATCTCTGGAGAGACCTGAAAATATCTGTGCAGTGACGCTCCCCATCCAATATGACAGAGCTTGAGAGGATCTGCAGAGAAGAATGGTAGAAACTCTCCAAATACAGGTGTGCCAAGCTTGTAGTCATACCCAAGAAGACTCGAGGCTGTAATCGCTGCCAAAGGTGCTTTAACCTGTTTGGTATAGGGGGCAGTATTTTCACGGCCGGATAAAAAAACTTACCCGATTTAATCTGGTTACTACTCCTGCCCAGAAACTAGAATATGCATATAATTAGTAGATTTGGATAGAAAACACTCTAAAGTTTCTAAAACTGTTTGAATGGTGTCTGTGAGTATAACAGAACTCATATGGCAGGCCAAAACCTGAGAAGATTCCATACAGGAAGTGCCCTGTCTGACAATTTATTGTTCTTCTGTAGCCTCTCTATCGAAAATAAGGCATCTGTGCTGTAACGTGACATTTTCTAAGGCTTCCATTGGCTCTCAGAAGGCGCCAGAAAGTGGAATGAGAGCTCTGCAGTCTCTGGGCTAAGTACAGCAGCTCTGTTTGTTACTGGCCTGCCTGGGCACAGTGACACTGGAAATGTGCGTCCACGAGACTACTCCATTTTGTTCTTTCAGTCTTTGAATGAATACAACGTCGCCCGGTTGGAATATTATTGCTATTTTACGAGAAAAATAGCATAAAAATTGATTTTAAACAGCGTTTGACATGCTTCGAAGTACGGTAATGGAATATTTAGATTTTTTTTGTCACGAAATGCGCCCGCACGTCACCCTTCGGATAGTGACATCAACGCACGAATAAAACAGAGCTATTTCAATATAACTATGGATTATTTCGAACCAAAACAACATTTGTTGTTGAAGTAGAAGTCCTGGGAGTGCATTCTAACGAAGAACAGCAAAGGTAATCACATTTTTATTATAGTAAATCTGAGTTTAGTGAGCACCAAACTTGGTGGGTGTCAAATTAGCTAGCCTGTGATGGCCGAGCTATCTACTCAGAATATTGCAAAATGTGCTTTTGCCGAAAAGCTATTTTAAAATCTGACACCACGATTGCATAAAGGAGTGCTGTATCTATAATTCTTTAAATAATTATGTTTTTTGTAAACGTTTATCGTGAGTAATTTAGTAAATTCACCGTAAGTTTGCGGTGGGTATGCTAGTTCTGAACATCACATGCTAATGTAAAAAGCTGTTTTTTGATATAAATATGAACTTGATTGAACAAAACATGCATGTATTGTATAACATAATGTCCTAGGAGTGTCATCTGATGAAGATCATCAAAGGTTAGTGCTGCATTTAGCTGTGGTTTTGGTTTTTGTGACATATATGCTTGCTTTGAAAATGGCTGTGTGATTATTTTTGGCAGGGTACTCTCCTGACATAAACTAATGTTTTGCTTTCGCTGTAAAGCCTTTTTGAAATCGGACAATGTGGTTAGATTAACGAGAGTCTTGTCTTTAAAATGGTGTAAAATAGTTGATTGTTTGAGAAAATTGAATTGTGGTATTTTAGTTGGTTTTGTATTTCGCGCCGTGCGATGCCATTGGCTGTTGGCTAGGAGTTCCGCTAGCGGAACGTCTGTCCTTAACAGGTTAACAAAGTACTGAGTAATGGGTCTGACAACTTATGTAAATATTATATTTCAGTTTTGTATTTGTAATAAATGTGCAAACATTTCTAAAAACCTTTTATTCCTACGTCGTTATGGGGTATTGTGTGTAGATTGATGAGGATTTTTTAAATCAATTTAAAATAAGGCTGTAAAGTAACAGAAATGTGGAAAAAGTCAAGTGGTCTGAATGCTTACCAAATGCATTGTACAATTATCCAAGCAGAACATACATCTCCTTCAAATCTTGATATTTGGTTGCGTTGACAAACAAAAACAATTTAATATCCATTTTGTCTTCAATTTAATAACTTATATGTGGGATTCATGTATCCATCTCAACCAAAAATCAAAAGTCAAATCAAACTTTAAATATACTTAACTTAGATTTTTAGGGTGATTGAGATGAAGATGTTTATAAAACATATTAAAACATACACTACATGACCAAAAGTTTGTGGACACCTGCTCATCGAACATCTCATTCCAAAATCATGGGCATTAATAAGGAGTTGTTCCCTCCTTTGTTGCTATAAACAGCCTCCAGTGTACTGGGAAGGCTTTCCACTAGATTGTGGAACATTGCTGCGGGGACTTGCTTCTATTCAGCCACAAGAGCATTCGTGAGGTCGGGCATTAATGTTGGGCGATTGATTAATGATTAACTTGTAGACTAAACTTGAAATCAACCAAAGCTTGAAACCCTAGGCATACAGTATATGTATTGTTTATTTTTAGTTGGTTCCTGGGTTGAAACACACTATATGTACAAAAGTATGTGGACACCCCTACAAATTCTGGATTCGGCTGTTTCAGCAATACTCGTTGCTGACAGGTGTATAACATCGAGTACACAGCCATGCAATCTCCAGTAGACAAACATTGGCAGTAGAAAAGCCTTACTGAAGAGCTCAGTGACTTTCAACGTGGTCCCGTCATAGGACGCCACCTTTCCAAATAGTCAGTTCATCAAATTTCTGCCCTACTAGAGCTGCCCCTGTCAACTGGAAGTGATGTTATTGTGATGTGGAAACTTAAATTATATTTAAAAAATGTACATATGAACACACTAGTAATAGATCATTTATTGTATCGCTGAGAAAAGGGGACACAGTCTTCCAGGAAATCATCCACTGCTCTACACACATGAACTGAAATTAGGCTAACTATTAGAAGTTTAGCAAACATAGCTGTAGATAGATCAACTTTCCAGTAGGAGGTGCTGCCTGGCATATACTTTTTTCTGATAGTGGATATAATGTTGTTTCAGGTACAAATTCAGGTACAAATTTTATACAAGGTTTATCTATGTTGTCACGCCCTGTCACGTCCTGACCAGCAGATGGAGCTGTTGTAGTAGTTTTGGGGTCAGGACGTGGCAGTCTTGTGTGTGTGTGTGATTGTTCTGTGTTGGTCTTGTGACTCCTGATCAGGAACAGCTGGGGATCGTTGTTCCTGATTGGGAGTCATATATGTAGGAGTATGTTTGTCACTTGGTTTTGTGGGTAGTTGTTTTTGCACTGCGTTGGTGAGCCTGCAAAACTGTTTAGTGTTGTGGGTATCATTTATTGTTTTGTCAAGTGGATGCGTTACTCTTTTTTTGTTAATTAAAATATGAGTATCCACAACTCCGCTGCATTTTGGTCTTCCCTGCAACACAACGAAGGATTTTGTGACACGCCCTGACCATAGAGAGCCCTTCTTTCTCTATGGTGTAGTAGGTCAGGGCGGTACTAGGGGGTATTCTAGTTTAACATTTCTATGTTGTGTTCTACTTTTATTTTCTATGTTGGTGTTTTGTATGGTTCCCAATTAGAGGCAGCTTGTCTCTAATTGGGGATCATATTTAAGTAGCTATTTTTTCCCACCTGTGTTTTGTGGGATATTATTTTGTTTGTGCACGTGCACCACGTAGTCACGTTTTGTTGGTTGTTTATTGATTTATTGTTTTTAATAAATATGTGGAACTCAACATCCGCTGCGCTTTGGTCCCGTTCTTACAACAAACGTGACAGAATATCCCACCAAACCAGGACCAAGCAGCGTGTTCACCAGGTAAAGGAGTTTGGACATGGGAAGAAGTGATGGGTGGATGCGAAACCCTTCCTTGGCGGCAGATGGAAGGTAATAATGGAGGACAGCGACGATGCCAGGGTTCGCTGCCACAGAGAGCCCAAGGACCACCCCTTGTGCCCCCCCCCCCAAAAAAAACTTGGGGTTGCCGGTCGAGCCAAGGAGAGTGCCAGAGCCCGAATGGCAAACTCTGGAGGAGCGTGTCAGAGAGGCAATGGAGAAGTTGGGAGAGAAATGAGAGATGTTGTGCAAGTGTATTCTGCTCAACATTCGACCAGAAGATCCGGTTAGCAGTCTGGTGAAACCTGTGTCAGCTCCACGCACCTGGCCTCCAGTGCGCCTCCCTAGTCCAGTACGTCCTGTGCCTGCTCCTCGCACTCGCCCTGAAGAGCGTGTCACCAGTCCGGTGCAACCTGTGCCGGCTCCACGCACTAGGCCTCCAGTGTGCATTCACAGTCTAGAGCTTCCGGTGACTTTTCACGGTCCGGAACCTCCTGCGACGGTCCACGGTCCGGAACCTCCTGCGACGGTCCACGGTCCGGAACCTCCTGCGACGGTCCACGGTCCGGAACCTCCTGCGACGGTCCACGGTCCGGAACATCCTGCGACGGTCCACGGTCCGGAACCTCCAGCGATGGTCATAGGTCCGGAGCTTCCAGTCAAGGCGTCCAGCTCCAAGGCCGGAGCCTTCTTCTGCGCCAGTGCCCAGTCCAGGCACGGCGTCCAGTCCAGCTCCTGGGCGGGAGCCTTCCTCTGTGCCGGTGCCCAGTCCAGGCACGGCGTCCAGTCCTGCTCCATGGCAGGAGCCTCCCTCTGCGCCGGTGCCCAGTCCAGGCACGGCGTCCAGTCCCGCTCCAGGGCCGGAGCTTTCCTCTGCGCCGGTGCTCAGTCCAGGCATGGCGTCCAGTCCTGCTCCATGGCCGGAGCCGCCTTCTGTACCGGGGCTCAGTCCAGGCATGGTGTCCAGTCCAGCTCCAAAGCCGGAGCCTTCCTCTGCGCCGGTGCCCAGTCCAGGCACGGCGTCCAGTCCAGCTCCATGGCTGGAGTCATCCTTTGCGCCGGTGCCCAGTCCAGGCACGGCGTCCAACCCGGCTCCATGGCCGGAGCCCTCCTTTGTGCCGATGTCCAGGCACGGCGTTCAGCCCGGTGCGATGGCCGGATCCGGGGTCTGGGAGGGGGCTACGACCTACACCGGAGCCGCCACTGACACTAATCACCCCCCCTACCCTCCCCATTTGGTTTCAGGTTTTGCGGCCAGAGTCCGCACCTTTGGGGGGATACTGTCATGCCCTGACCATAGAGAGCCCTTGTTTCTCTATGGTGTAGTTGGTCAGGGCGTGACTAGGGGGTATTCTAGTTTAACATTTCTATGTTGTGTTCTAGTTTTATTTTCTATGTTGGTGTTTTGTATGGTTCCCAATTAGAGGCAGCTGGTAATTGTTGTCTCTAATTGGGGATCATATTCAAGTAGCTATTTTTCCCACCTGTGTTTGTGGGATATTGTTTTGTTTGTGCATGTGCACCACGTAGTCACGTTTTGTTGTTCGTTTATTGATATATTTTGTTTTGCTAAGTTTCACTTTGGAATAAAGATGTGGAACTCTACACACGCTGCGCATTGGTCCCGTTCTTACGACAACCGTGACATATGTTGAAAATGGGTTACCATGATGACATAATCCTGGGGTAGAAATGTCACCCTCAAAACAACAGTTGCTGACTTTTTACAAATCCAATGTATTTTCCACGTAGATTCCACATCACAATTTGTTGACAAATTACATTGAACATTAATTCAACCTTTTTGTGCCCAGTGGGATTGTATTTAAGTAAAAGTTTTACCCTCAATTCAATCTTTTCAACAAATTAGATCAACCAGTACTGTTTTCATAACTTTTGCAAATCTAAATGTGTTTTATGCTCATATTCCATGTCACAATACGTTGATAAATTACATTGAAACAATGTTGATTCAACCTTTTTTTTTTGTGCGTAAGGCGCTCTAACCGTATTTGTCCCATGATGCAGCCTAAGGTTGATAAAAAATAATATATATATATTTCACTCGAAGTGTTTTTAAATATACGCATGGGTTTTGAAACAGAGATAAATATGCAGATGCATCTTTCATTAATCTCCATTCTGAACACCTTCTCCATAAACTACATACTAATGTTGTGCCAAACAAATTCTGCATTTAAAGGGATTGCTTTAGATAAATGAACCGAAAAACCCCTTGATCAAATTGGTAGGCCACCCAGTGGGTGTGTTTTCTGGCATTTAATTAAATCTATTCAGTGCGCACAAGGTGCCACACACACACAAATCTCGTTACACACGTGCATAGGGTAAGTCTGAATACGCCCCTTGGTAAGGAATATAGGGTGCCATTTTGGACACACTTAATGTGTATATTAGTTTTTTGCAAAACACATTTACTTAACTTTTTGTAATGTGCTAAATAAGAAGTATGTGGACATCCGAGTGTAATGACATTCATCATTGGAAACCTAAACCCAACAAATGAAGTACAAAGGCAATACACAAGACAAGTCATGTTGACTGAACTGCACCGGTCAGTCACACTCTTTACTTCAGGCCTACATAACATCAATCATATACAAATAGTCCAAGAATACCATTTTAATCTAATGGATTATCTTACACAATTGATTCAATTAATTGTAACACATTAAATAATGTAAGGTTCAATTTATTTGGTTGCTTAAGCTCCTCAACTCCTCAGTGACCGGTCATCTTTATTTCCATGTTCCCTCAGGTGCTGTTCAATGTGTTTGATGCATTTGTGTCGCTTGGAGGGCCACAAATCGACATTGTAGAGATCATCAAAGGCATAAGTACGTAAGAGCACACCTTGGCTACGTCCAAAATTGCACCCTATTCCTTATATATTGCAATTATTTTACATTTGACATTTTTGTCATTTAGCAGACACTCTTATCCAGAGCAACTTACGAGTGCATACATTTTTTCCAACTTCCTTATATAGTGCACTTATCTGCGCTATGTAGGGAATAAGGTGCCAGTGTTTCATTCTCAGGCCAACAAATAGAGCCCTGTCAGATAGTCAATAGGTACAGCTTATTGTGCCGACTTTAAGCAAACTGTAAGGGTAATGCAACAAGCAATAGAGTATGTAATCTGTCTAACCCAGGGGTAGGCAACCCTGGTCCTGGAGAGCGTCAGTTGGTCAGGTGGGGTATCTAGTTGGGAAAAAGTCCTGCATTACCTGCGGCTCTCCAGGAACAGGGTTGCATACCCCTGGTCTAACCAACATTTTATATATTCATTAAATAATGACTTACTTTGTTCCCTGTTTGCCTCTATATGTCCTTCTGACTCTCTTCTTCTTCCTCCTCCGTCTCTCTCTTTTATCACCTTCCCCTCTTCCTCCTCTGCTCTGTGTAGTCTCATTCTTCGTGGTGGCGGTTGGAGGCTCCCTGGTTGGTGTCGCCTTTGCTCTGCTGATCTCGCTCCTGACCAGATGCACCAAGAACATCCAGATTATCGAGCCAGGCTTCATCTTCGTCCTGGGCTACCTCTCTTACCTCACAGCCGAGATGCTCTCCCTATCCGCTATCCTGTCGTAAGTCTTTCTGACTGTTATGTTGATTTATTATGCCATTTACTGTATACCCTTTCTGTTAGGTTTTCAGTGGAACACCCCTTAACATGATATTTCCACTTACCTTGGCTTAGTTTTTAGATATGTATTTCAGTTACTTAGAAAAAAAGGAGCTATTGTAGGGAAGTCGGCTGACTAAAGACCAGGCCAATTCCAAATGCCTTGTAGTTGGCAGACCATACCCAATACATATCTACAACGGTAGAGATGAAAAGACGTGACACTACCCAGCCAATCTTTTCCTCCATTACCAATGCACTCTGGATTAAGGCGTCTGCATGCTTCCCAGACGAAACAGTTTGGAAGAGTTTGTGCATATATTATGATGACATTTTGTGATGTTATTGTTTGTTTTGGACTTTTTGGCTATTCGGCCACACCAATTTTTGGACGAAGTCGGTAGCCAGAGTCTATGCACCTTCGTTGGTGATTGGTCAAGAGTAGGGATTCTTCAATAAAGTCTTTGTTGTCATTCAACGAGAGGTGACTCGTTTTCATGCACATTTCATTGAGAAATACTGCACCAAACATCTTAGGTGTAATATTGCGTGACTAAGGTCTCCTTGGCAAAAAGGTCACAATTAATGACAGATTTCTTGAGTTATTTTAGATTAATTCGGACTATTTTGGGGGTGGTTATGGCATCTCAAAATGGACAAACAGTGCTATTGTCGCTTTTTTCTTGTTTTTCAAGCGAAGGTCCTTTAAGGGAGTATGCGAGCTCATGGTTCGTGTGAAGCTGACTGAAGTATGCTGATGCCTTTACAAGATAACACCCCAGTGGGCAATTACATGGCAAAACATCCACTTCACACGTTCTATCCAAGACAGGGTGACACAGTAATAGCAGGGGCCCGCCAACTGGTTTGCCCTAATCTAAAAAGACAGAATCCAGACCATTCAAATGGAATCAGGAAAACATTATTGTTAACACCAAAAACCTTGCTTTTTGGGAGAAATCATTACATAAGGATCCAGGCTGGGAGGCAAGAAGTGTACTGATGCATGCTATGATCATTGTGTGCTGTAGAAATGCTAAATTATATTGTGTATTCTAAACTTTGTGAATAACTTCTATTTCAAAGAGAGCAGGTCATGTTTTGTATCATTATGTAGGTAACATTATGCCCTGAACAATGACCCACCTTTCCCGGTTGTA
Organism: Salmo salar; assembly: GCF_965601325.2. Lineage (NCBI taxonomy): Eukaryota > Metazoa > Chordata > Actinopteri > Salmoniformes > Salmonidae > Salmo > Salmo salar. The sequence continues at coordinate 63,506,587 of NC_138304.1, read as the reverse complement.
AAAAGGATTTATCCATCAATAATGGAACAATATTACATTCCCTAATGAAAAGAACTCTGCTCCCTGGGGCTGGGTGCACCACGGAATGTTTCAGCCAATCAGGCAAGGAGCCTCAGCACCTAGCCTCGCCCTCACTGTCCATTCGACCTGAACAATAAAAGCGTGGCTCGAATAATAGCCACAGCCCACCAAAATCCTTCTGCTGCCCGGAAATCAGCGTAGTTGGTAACTGGAAAGCTCCCCTTGCTTATTGATCCCCTCGATCTCAATGAGTGGAGGCCAAACACCAATATTGGATTTTTAATGTCACAATGGCTCTCACAATAAAGATTGCAGATTACGCACCTGTTTTTAGGTTAATGTAATATACTTTTGACTCAAATCCAATTGCCTTTTACTTCCCTTGAGGCGCCTTTGTAATGTAACATATGAGGATGACTCACCAGTATGTGGAATAGTCAGAAATGAAAGTTCCGGCCTTATAAACAAACTATTTCATGCAGAAAGCACACTAATCAACATTAATAAACACAACTTCAAACACTTCTTAATGCTATTCATTAAACTCTAACATCCAGTAATGTCTCCATTATCAAAATAATATATTATGCCCACATCTAGAGATGAACAACAATGCAAGAAGTTGTAACAGCCCATAGAATTTACAGAAGGGAGGGAGAGGGGAGGAAAGTAATGCGTGGCGGCCTGACTTTGATTTTAAAAAAATGTAAGAGGCAGGAAAGAAAGAGTTCTCGTTAAAATGTTCTTGTTAATAAAAACATCACTGTACTCTGAGAAATGAACCAGACTTTAGCATCCTCACACGGGCATCACCATAATGTAGCGGAGTGGCCTAACATTATTATAATGTCTAATTAATTGGGTAATTAATTATGGAATATAAAATATGTATTGAATAAAAATATGATTTGAATGGATTGCCAAGATTGTACAAAGCTGTCATCAAGGCAAAGGGTGGCTACTTTGAAGAATCTCAAATATAAAATATATTTTGATTTGTTTAACACTTTTTGGGTTACTGGGTCAAAGACGTATAAGGTTTTCAAAGTAGCAAAAAAATAAAACAGCAATTACAATTCCCTAAAATAGTTTTTTTTATGTTAATTGGTGTGTCACCTATGCCCTTATTTTAGTTATATTCAACAATAAAGCCAATAATTAACTTTTATTGTGATTCATTTGAATGTACCCTAGTAAAATGTCATTCAGTATCACACTAATCACAATACCATGCTTAGACTGGCAGAAATATAACTACCCAGAAAGAAATTACATTTTATTTGGAATACCACATATTTGATGTGTCACGGGTACAACTCCATTTTTTTTACAAAAACTTCCTGCCTTACTGAAAGAAGATCTAAAATCTATGAAAATATCTTTCACTTCATCCTTTGAGATTTGTTTTTGTCTCTTGAGTCAACAAAACAAAGTCATTGTATTTTAATATAAAATACTGGTGTTATACTGTATGACAATATTTCGTTACCCTGAATGACACATATCACTACAGCCCACAAATATTGATTAAATGGGATTCCTTCAGAAATAACAATAATGATCCTGTGGACTATTATTAGTAGCAGCAATAGTATTTTTCAAGGACTCAGATGGTTTCTCCAACTCTGGAGGTGCAGGTTCATGTTGTACTTGTACAAGTTCTTTATTAAGGACAAAGAAGGAAAAACCCAAAACAAACACGTATACAAAACACAATGACGAATAACAGGCCGATAAGGCACAAAGCTATACACAGCACAATCTCCCACAAACTAACAGGTGAAAACAGGTGACCTAAGTATCACTCTCAATCAGCAACAACGATGTACAGCTGTTCCTGATTGAGAATCATACCAGGCCAACACAGAAATACAAAACTAGAACAGCCCCTTAGAAATACAAACACAAGAACATACCCAACACCCCGGAACACATAAATCAAATACCCCTCTACAATACACACACACACCCCGAACCACCTAAATCAACTACCCCCTCTACACCAATAAACCCCAGAAACACTCTACACAAAATATCCCTCTATCTAAACACATACACAAAACCATGAAAACAAATACCCTCTGCCACGTCCTGACCAAACTACAATAACAAATAGACCCCTTTACTGGTCAGGACGTGACAGTACCCCCCCCCCAAATGTGCAGACCCCAGATGCACCTCACAAAAAAAAACATCTACAAAATAATTCCCCCCAAACTAAAGGGAGGGAAGGGAGGGTGGCTACCGTCACCGACGGTTCCCGTGATACACCCCCCCCTCCCCAACCCACCTATACTGGAGGTGGCTCAGGCTCAGGTCTACTTCCACCACCCAACCTGTCCACCCCCGCTGAATGCTCCCGGCTATGATGTGTCGCTGGAGACCTCGGGCTGCAGAGCGAAGCTGAAGGCTCAGGACTGTAGAGCGTCTCCAGGAGCTCCAGACTGTAGGCCGTCTCACTCGGTTCCGGACTGTAGGCCGTCTCACTCGGTTCCGGACTGTAGGCCGTCTCACTCGGTTCCGAACTGTAGGCCGTCTCACTCGGCTCCGGACTGCACACTGTTGCCGGATACTCTGGACGGGGCACTGTCGTCGGACACTCTGGACGGGGCACTGTCGGCGGACACTCTGGACGGGGCACTGTCGTCGGACACTCTGGACGGGGCACTGTCTTCAGAAGCTTGAGACTGGGCTGACGCACTGGAAGCCTGATGCGTGGAGCTGGTAGTGAAGGAACCAGCCTGGAGACACACCTCAGGGCTAGTGTGGGGAGCCGGAACAGGCCGAGTTGGACTGGGCTGACGCACTGGAAGCCTGATGCGTGGGGCTGGTAATGGAGGTACCAGCCTGGAGACACGCACCTCAGGGCTAGTGCGGGGAGCAGGAACAGGCCGAGTTGGACTGGGCTGACGCACTGAAGGCCTGGTGCATGGTGTGGGTACTGGACGTGCCAGACTAGGGATTCGCACCTCAGGGCCAGCACGAGAAGCAGGAACTGGATACATCGGGCCATGGGTAAGCAATGGAGGTCTGGAGCGCACCTCCTGCATAACCCGTCCTGGCTGGATGGTAATAGCAGCCCTGCACGAGCAGAGTGCTGGTACAGGGCGAACTGGGCTGTGCAGAGGCCTGATGGTTGCCGTGCGTAGAGCAGGCGTAGGGTAGCCTGGGCCTAGGAGGTGCACTGGTGGCCAGATGCGCTGTGCAGGCATCCTCCTTCCAGGCTAGATGCCTACTCTAGCACGGCACTTGCGAGGGGCTGGGATCGCTCGCACCGGACTGTGCGTGCGCATGGGCGAGATCTTGCGCACTACAGCATACTCCGGCGCTCTCCGCTCCAAATGCTTCCCGTAATAAGCACGGGGAGCTGGCTTAGGGCTCACCCTTGGCCCAGCCAAACTACCCGTGTGCCCCCCCCCCAAAATAATTAATGGGGGTGCCTCTCGTGCTTCCCCATCAGCTCGTACAAGGCCTCATATCGGCGCCGCTCCGCCTTGGCTGCCTCTATCTCCTCCGGTGGGCGGCGGTATTCCCCAGCCTGGTGCCAAGGTCCAGCCCCGTCCAGAATTTCCTCCCATGTCCACGATTCTACCGAGTACTGCAGCTGCTCCCTCCTCCGCTGCTTGGTCCGTTTTTGGTGGGAGATTCTGTCACGCGTGTCGTAAGGAGAGGACCAAAACTCAGCGGGAATATGTACACTCATCTTCTTTATTAAGGACAAAGAAGGAAAAATCCAAAACAAACACGTATACAAAACACAACGACGAATAACAGGCCGGTAAGGCACAAAGCTATACACAGCACAATCTCCCACAAACTAACAGGTGAAAACAGGCGACCTAAGTATGACTCTCAATCAGCAACAACGATGTACAGCTGTTCCTGATTGAGAGTCATACCAGGCCAACACAGAAATACAAAACTAGAACAGCCCCTTAGAAATACAAACACAAGAACATACCCAACACCCCGGAACACATAAATCAAATACCCCTCTACAATACACACACACCCCGAACCACCTACATCAACTACCCCTCTACATCGACACTTACACCAATAAACCCCAGAAACACTACACAAAATATCCCTCTCCAAACACATGAAAACAAATACCCTCTCTCAGGACGTGACAATCGTTTTGATGTCTTCACTATTATTCCACAATGTAGAAAATAGCAAAAATAAAGGAAAAACCCTTGAATGAGTAAGTGTGTCCAAACTACAGTAAACGGGGTCACACCTATCATTTAAGTCAATAGGAAACTTTCTTAGCAAGTAGGGATAAACCGCAGGTGTCACAATTATAATCTGAAGGTTCTGTAGACTTCTTTTAATGACAAGTCGGATTCGAAATCTCAGAGACAGTGGCATTTTTTTATGTTTTTTATTGATCTACCTACAGTGAAGACGCTCAACATTTACATTATATTCAGTTATCTAACAGACTCCCATCCAAAGCAAACCACAGGAGCAGCCAGGGTCAAGTGTCCCGCCCAAGAGCATGTCGACAGATCTCCCATCAAGTCAAAATGGGGATCTGAACCAGCGACCTATTGGCCACCGGCCCAAGCTCCCAACCACCAAGCCACCAACTATCCAAGATCCCCCAACAGTTACCCGAGAGCTGTCCCTCAACCATCTTAGACCATTGTAGCTCAATTCCATTGTAGTTCAATCTCTTGGGTCCCTGTTCAAATAGTTCCGGGTTGGCGTCTTCGTCCAACTGAGATCGAAGCGAAAGCAAATGACAATCTGTCTCCCTGTGGTGTAAAACCCTTTTGGTTCCCTTGGAAGTGAGTAGCAGTAAAGGAGCAACCTCCCAAATTCTATTGTCACACATTAACAACCTGTACCCTAGATAACTGTAAGCTCTTCCCTAGTCCCCTATAGTCTAACATTGTTATCTCTAAGTAAGCATGGATAACTTGACTGCCAGTGAAGCCATTGTAGCTGATTTTACCTCTACGGCAAATCCGAGTTACAGTGAGGGAAAAACGTATTTGATCCCCTGCTGATTTTGTACGTTTGCCCACTGACAAAGAAATGATAAGTCTATAATTTTAATGGTAGGTTTATTTGAACAGTGAGAGACAGATTAACAACAAAAAAATCCAGAAAAACGCATGTCAAAAATGTTATAAATTGATTTGGATCCAAAGACAGTCTGCAAATTGAGCTGGATGAACTAATTGCTCAAGCCCAGCAAACAAAGAAGGAAAATTACACACTCAAACAAGAACATGATACCTTACAGAACTCGGTACTAGTTAGAGGAGGAGCACAAAGACATGGCTAGACAACTGGATGGCTGGACTGAAAGACTGACGCACAGAGAGTTAAGGAGGAACTCACTGCACAAATAGCATTTTTGGCCGAGTCTAAAGAAACACATGCATCTGGACTCTCTGGGTCGTAAAGTACAATAACTTACGGCCGTAATGCTCACTCCCGAGGAAACTGAAGGAACATTGGAATTGGCGCAAAACTTTATCCTAAAATCCAATAAGAAAGCAGAAAGACTCTCAAGGGAGTTACAAGAGATCAAAGCAGACAGCGCTCAACGGAAAAGGGAAGCCTACAGGCTGCATGAGAAAATCGTGGTTTTACAGAATAAGTATGAACAGGCCAAAAGCGAGCAACAAAACTGGGTATACAAATCCCGGACATCCAACTTAAAACAAGGCCAACTGACCACTGACTTAATTGGCACCTCACAGGAACCTCTCATACGCACAGGAAACATTGACGGCCATGCTATGGGCGACAATACCTACCCAGGTAATGGTGAGCCCAGAGAAAGGAAGGGTACATCAACGACAAATCTCCACACTTCTCCACACAACAGCGATGCTGACTCTGAAGGGAAAAACCCAGTCCCTGATAATCGTCGCTCAACCAGTAAGGAGGAACCATGAGCCTACCGAATAATGCTAAACCAACTGAACGAGGAGTATAGATCAGTGGTTCCCAAACTTTTTATAGTCCCGTACCCCTTCAAAAATTCAACCTCCAGCTGCATACCCCTTTTAGCACCAGGGTCAGCGCACTCTCAAATGTTGTTTTTTGCCATCATTGTATGCCTGCCACACACGCACACACACACACACACACACACTATAAGATACATTTATTAAACATAAGAATGAGTGTGAGTTTTTGTCACAACCCGGTTCGTGTGAAGTGACAAAGAACTCTTAGCAACCAGGGCACAAATAATAATTTTGCTTTTTATTTAACCATCTTACATATAAAACCGTATTTGTTCATCAGAAATTGTGAATAATTCACCACAGGTTAATGAGAAGGGTGTGCTTGAAAGGATACACATAACTCTGCAATGTTGGGTTGTATTGCAGAGTCTCAGTTTTAAATCATTTCCCACACACAGTCTGTGCCTGTATTTCGTTTTCATGCTGGTGAGGGCAGAGAATCCACTCTCACATAGGTACGTGGTTGCAAAGGGCATCAGTGTATTAACAGCGTGATTAGCCAAGGCAGGGTACTCTGAGCGCAGCCCAATCCAGAAATCTGGCAGTGGCTTCTGATTAAATTACATTTTCACAGAACCACTTGTTGCAATTTCGATGAGGCTCTCTTGTTCAGATATCAGTAAGTGGACTGGAGGCAGGGCATTAAAGGGATAACGAATCCAGTTGTTTGTGCCATCTGTTTCGGGAAAGTACCTGCGTAATTGCGCACTCAAATCACTCAGGTGCTTCGCTACATCCCTTTTGACATTATCCGTAAGCTTGAGTTCATTTGCACACAAAAAAAATCATACAATTGTCGTGTCTTTGGGCACCATTAACTGAAGACATGTTTATCAAAATAACTCCCTGTAATTATTATCACGCGATTAAACTGATTAATCGTTTAACTGTAATTAACTAGGAGATCGGGGCACCAAGGAAAATATTCAGATTACAAAGTTATAATTTTCCTAATATAACTTTCCTATATTATAACATTATTTATTATATTATATTATAGTATAGGCCGATTATCTTCTGGTTTAAATGGTGTATTTTACCTCACGTCCAGTCTCATTCCAAACGTCGTAAATTGTTGTATCTGCACGAACCCAGCCTTTACTAAGAGTCATCCATACATCAATTGTTTACTAAACTGGGTAATTCACAGAAAGCATACAAACAGTTGGTTATCGTTACAAAGCATTGGTGGAGTAATGTGCCCTAGTGGGCTAAACAGGCATGGCGGCCTGTTAAACAAACAAGGGGGGTGGGGGCAGCGGAGAAGACACTACAGAGTTGATAAATATGAACAATTAATATGCTAAACCTTTGCACATGAACGCTCACTCATTCGGGAACAATTGCAATCAATATATATTTGCGCTCAGTGTGTGTCGGGATCCTTGTTGCGGAGTTCTGTTCTGTTGGAGAGTTTTGTCCGTGTTCTCTCTCTCTCTCTCTCTCGGTTAGAATGGATCTTTCAAAGTGACATTCATTAATGTCGTTATAGAATGGATGTTTCGTCAGTCTTCGCGTTCGATGATATTGAGTACTTAGCTGCAGACTAATAATTAATATCAAAGACTTGTTCTTATTCTGTCGGTATCGATAGTCTAAAAGTTAACCACGTGGTGTAGTTAACTTTCAGTAGAGGAATTGGATGGTCAAACCTATTGGCCAACTCCTAATGGAGTGGAGGCCTGGTCTGATAAAAGAAAATCAGGGTGGGGGTTTTATACGTGAACATAGAACAGGCTTGTCACATGACGCCTGGTCCTGTCTGTGTCCCTGGGGGGCGTGCTGATGACTGATTTAAGCTTTGAACAGAAATACATTCTATCACATTAACATCAGTACATAGCATCTCAACGTATTCCAAATAGCTTTATCCTTATTAATACATTTTATACAACCATTTAGATGCAAGTCCAATAGCTGAGGCTATTATTTATTTTGCTCAACACTAGATTGTTTAATTTGATTTTTGGCAGTGAAACGATGCTACTCAGGCGAGAAAAAAACCTCACCCAAATGTATAGCCTGTTTGAAAATATAAATGAAATATTTTTTGGGGAATATATATTTTTTAATGTGAATCACATTTTATTTGGCGTACCCCCGACGGCATTGCGCTTAACCCTGTTTGGGAATACCTGCTATAGACCTATGCAAAAATTGTATCCTTAAACAAACTCACTGTGAGTGATTATATCAAAGGATTGAACTCAATGTTAAACATTTATGATATCAAAGAGAAGGATAAACTCTCCGTTATCTGGAAAACAACTGGCCCAGACATCCACAAGGTCATGGCAGAGTTTCCACCTGAAGCGACAAAAACATACGCGGGCATATGCAATGATCGCAGAATGGGCGAAACGCATTGATGCCATTACAAATCTTCTGCAGGCATCTATCGTGAGACAAACACGACTAGAAAGCCCTAAAAATGATCAGAACCGTCTTAGGAAAGCATTCTATGGGGATCGGGACCTAGACCCTGTGGCTGAAAACCTGAATGTTATTCTTAGATAACTAACATGTATGCTGGGAGTCGGGAAGCAGGTACAGGGAGTGAATTTAATAAATAAACGAACATGGAACAAAACAAGAAACACGAGTAGCGTACAGACATGAAACACAGAAACAGTCAATAATGCCTGAGGAAAGAACCAAGGGGAGTGACAAATATAGGGGAGGTAATCGGGAAGGTGATGGAGTCCAGGTGAGTGTCATTAGGGGCAGGTGCGTGTAATGATAAGAACTGGCGACAGCGAGCGCCAGAGAGGAGGAGCAGGAGTAGACGTGAAATTACCCCCTCCCTGACGCACGGCTCCAGCTGCAGGATGCCAACAGAGGGAAGGTTCCGAGGACCAGGAACGGGCCAATCGCTTCTGCTGAGGCGCGGGACCCTGCAGAGCCAGCTGAGGCACGGGAACCTGTAGAGCCAGCTAAGGCGCGTGAACCAGTCGAACCGGCTGAGGCTTGGGAACCTGTCGAACCGGCTTTGGCATGGGATCCCGACGAGCCAGCTGAGGCATGGAAGCCTGATGAGCCAGCTGAGGCTTGGGAACCTGAGGAGCTTGCTCAGCCATCCCCAGTAGCTTCGGCAATGGAAGCCTTATAAGCCAACCAAGGCTTGAGAACCTGTCGAGCCAGCTGAGGCATGGAAGCCTGATGAGCCAGCTGAGGCATCCCCGGTTGCGTCGGCAGCCACTCTTGGACCCGACATCACCAGTAAAAAAGCAAAAACAATCCCTGTTGCTTCCATTTGGTGGAGCGTTATTCTGTGACGTGAACGCTGGGAGTCATGAAGCAGTGAATTAAAAAAATAAACGATCATGGAACAAAACAATAAACATGAGTAGCGTACAGACATGAAACACGGAAACAGAGTCAATAATAACTGAGGAAAGAACCAAGGGGAGTGACATATATAGGGGAGGTAATCATGAAGGTGATGGAGTCCAGGTGAGTGTCATGAGGTGTAGGTGTGCGTAACGATGGTGGCAGGTGTGCATAATAATCAGAAAACGGGTGACAATGAGGGCCAGAGAGGAGGAGTGGGAGTAGACATGACAATAACATGCAAGTAACCCTCAGAAGTTTTCTGAAAGTACACGAATACATACAAAGTAATGTTGTCACCGCATGCATTCCCGAGACCTTGCCCATGAACGTGGGAAAGCATGGAAAAGCCAGACAGACAAAACTTACGCACACTAAGCCCATAAGTGTTTCTCCTCGAAACAACCTCCTTGCTCCAGTTGAAAGGGAAGAAACTTCCACAGCAAAGACCTCACCCAACTCACTCCAATCAGAACTAAGACAGAAACTCAAGATACCAGAATACCAAACAAAATAGAGACCAAACCAAAGGGTCAAAGCACATCCAAAACACCGATGGAGACATGGACTGGGCTCAGAACCAACCACCCATGGAGTGGAATCCAAACCAACCACCCAGGGACTGGTTTCCAAAGTAACCACCCAGTGACTGGTCTCGGAACCCAGTGCCCAGGGAATACAGTACCAACCAATCACCAAAAGAAAGGCTTTCATCCAAGAGACAACCCCTCAATCCTAAAGGTTGACATGAACCAACCACCCCTCAGACAGTTCTGAGATCTCCCGAGAAAAAATTATGTTATGGGCATTTATGTGCCTATCACCCTTGAAGGTATAATGATGTGCGAAGCATTATTAGATACGGGGGCTGAAATCAGCCTCATGTCACAGACCTTATTCAGCAACGTCCAGAGGATGGCTGGATCCCAGGGTAGGTGGCTTAGAGTAGAGAGGTGTGACTTTATCATAACAAGCTCCACTCAAGACGAGTCTCCGATCACACAAAAAAAGTCTGGATTAAAATGACCTTTGAGGAAATTAAGTGGTACATCCTGTCCTTGGCTCTAAATTAGAGATTGAATAGCTTCCAGTTTGGCAAAACCTACTGAACAGGTTGGCCCCACTAATTGACTGAAGCCAAAATCAATTGTGGGCTCAAGTCAGAGATCCTGATATCATGACACCACATGACCTCCAGGGCATACACTGTGATGTGGTTAAGGCAGACAACACTGCTAACCACTCCGTCGATGCAGATCTTTACATGGCAGAGGAGCTATGGGAATCTGGTGGCACCCACTTGCAACACTCAAACCCATACAGATCAGTTGCCTAAGCTATCCTCGACGCCAGATTAGAACTGGCCTACCACCAAATGCCTTGGGGAAAGATAAACATTCCTCTGTGCTTTAGAACAACCTATATCTAAGCTTTACTGCCCACGTGTTGTAAATGGGGTACAAATAGAGGGAAAATGTACGTGATAATGGCACTGTGGTCAGAGAAATCGTCCATCAGTAAATCATTGTATGATTTTTTATGATTCAATTCCTTTTTTATGATTCAATTTATGACTCCATCTTGCCATCACCCCATAAGCTGTTTCCACAGCAACAAGAGTGTGTGCCACAAAACTCCAACTTCACAAAAGGAGTTTAAACAGTACATGCTTGTTGTGCCAAACCTGACCCACTCTGTTTACATTGGTGCAGACATACTAGTGCGATTAGGGACACAGCTAGACACAGTAAACAACGTTCTGTGCTCACAAGCAGCTGTGGACATGATTGCTCTTTTGATTTGCAGCGCATGCGCTCCAGTCTAACAATTCCTCAAGTTATGAATGAATGGAAATCTGTCATTCATGCGAAAACACTGGGAGTCCCACTCAGACCGAATCTAAAACTAGGTCAATCACGCCAATGGCGACAGCTAGTCTTACTGGGGTCCGACACATAACGGAAAAGACACTGCAGACAAAAATACAACATGTATTTGTGTGTGTGTGTGTGTGTGTGTGTGTGTGTGTGTGTGTGTGTGTGTGTGTGTGTGTGTGCATCTATCAGTTACACATGCAGTACATATACTCAACAAGTAGGTCGCATTGGAGAGAGGTGTTGTGCCGTGAAGTGCTGCTTTATTTGATTTTTGAAACCAGGTTTGCTTTTCACTTATGCTATATAAGATGGAAGGGAGTTCCATGCATGGCTCTGTATATACTGTATGTTTCCTTGAATTTGTTGTGGATCTGGGGATTGTTAAAAGACCCCTGGTGGCATGTCTGGTGGGGTAAGTGTGTGTGTCAGTGCTGTGTATAATTTGACTATGCAAACAATTTGGAATTTCCAACACGCAGTCAGTCTTCCTCAACTCTCAGCCAAGAGAGACTGGCTGTTGGAAGTTTACATACACCTTAGCCAAATACATTTAAACTCAGGTTATTGAGAGAAAAGGGGCCTAGGAAGCCCTAAGAAGTTTTAATTTTAATAACAAACTGTAAATACGAATAAAATTGTTAAATTACGAGCCTAGTTGATTTAGCCACAGAAAAAGCCAGGAACCTTCCCGCTTGCCATGATTGCCTATGTAACAGTGTAGGTTCCGTCCCTCTCTTCGCCCCAACCTGGGCTCGAACCAGGGACCCTTGCACACATCAACAACTGACACCCACGAAGCATCGTTACCCATCGCGCCACAAAAGCCACGGCCCTTGCAAAGCAAGGGGAACAACCACTTCAGGTCTCAGAGCGAGTGACGTCACTGATTGAAATGCTATTAGCGCGCACCACCGCTAACTAACTAGCCATTTCACATCGGTTACACCTAGTTAAATAAAGGTTAAATAAAAATAAATAAAAACATTTTTGCTGAGATAATGGATGGACTGGGCATGCCGAGAAATGAGTTTTGGATTGGTCTGCCATGTAACGCGCTTCTGTCTATAACATGAGCTGGTCAGTATGTGCAGGTAATCCTTTTTAATGTGGCTTTTTTTTTTAAGATATCACGTACTGTAATAGAACTGCAAATGTGTTGCAAAAGTGTTGCTCTCCACTTTCTGGAGGACCGAGTTTTGATATCTGTGGAATGCACGGTGGAAATAGAGTATGATAGCTAAGGAGATGGAGAAAATTCTGGCATTTGATTGCAAATATGCAGACGGAGTCGAAAAGAGAAAACACAAAAGTCTGCTGTATAAAACACCTGTCTCCGGATTACATGGCAACCATGGCATCTGTGAAAGACGTGTGTACGGGTAAGATAGGCTCGCTAGCTACATTTTCAGATATTACACGTTGCTAATTTTGTCAGAAAGTTATTTTCATTTCAAGTTAAAGTTTACTGTTAACTAGCTAGCTAACGTTAGCTGGCTGGCTTGCTAGCTAACGTTACATGTATGATCTGTGTAGTAATATTATTCGTATCTTAGAGCCATTTGCATTGCTGGTTATAGCCTAATGTTAGCTAGCTAGCTAACATTGAACCTGGTTGGTTAGCTACCTGCAGATAAATGCAAGGTAGTAACGTTATGAGTTGGGATTATGGTTAATTGTTTAGCTAGCTAGCTACAGGTTTGCAATGAATGACTATGCAAGTAACCATTTCAATAGAATGTTCATAATGTCACTACGACAACTGTCGATAGACGTAGTTGGTAAATTTGCTCTGGCTATCTGATCCAATTTCAGAGCACTCGTCTGAGTGTGCCAAAGCTCATAATAAGTGACGAATTTACGAACGCTCAACACCCGTTGAAAATGGCCGGTGTCAGTAAACATAGGCAAAATAGCATAATTAAATTGTTGGCAGCAGCACAGTTGCAGTCACCAATGCTATGGATAACATAAAAACAGCATAACCAGCTCTGCTAGAGCGAGTAAAATGGTCAGAGTGAGCTGTTCCCTCATTTGTGTCTGAAAGTTTCTAGCAAGCTAGCCAACGTCAGCCAGTTAGCTTGGGTGTTTGACTGCTGTTGTTAGGTCAAAATGCTCAGATCAACCCTACTCCTCGTTCAGTGTTCAGTGTGCGCTCTGAGCGCTTCGAGAGCGAAACACTATGAATTTACAATCGGAGTTTACGAATGCATAGAGCTCACACTGGCACTCCAGATTGAATTTGTGAACACACCGTAGTATAAACAAGCCTTTAATCTTGAAATCTTTTGTTGTTTGGTACATGGCCTCACATGTGAATCCTTAAAGAGCTGTGTTGGGCTAAAGCTTAAGAGGGGGTGAACGAACGATGCAGAATGGGTGTAGGCAAAGAAGAGCTCTCCAGTAGGTGTACCAAAACATTCAAAGGACCTCTGCGTTCATCCACCTCTGGCCTGCTCGCCTCGGATAGGATAAAGTAATCCTTCTAACCCCCCCCCCCCCCAAAAAAGATATAGATGTACTATTGTAAAGTGGTTGTTCCACTGGATACCATAAGGTGAATGCACCAATTTGTAAGTTGCTCTGGATAAGAGCGTCTGCTAAATGACGTAAATGTAAATGTAAATGATTTTCTCAAAAGTGAGGTACAAGTTTATCAACCTTCAAAGAACTGCTTTCAAAGCAGTTCTTCAACTGTAGTGTATGATAAACAATTTTCTAGCTCGAGTCTACTTTTATCCAATGTAAAAACCATTTCAAATTTTGCTACATAAGACCAAATTGAGCTGGTCGGTCACATATATGAATGTTATCTGATGTTAGTGTCACGTCCTGACCAGTATAAAGGTTATTTGTTATTGTAGTTTGGTCAGGACGTGGCAGAGGGTATTTGTTTTATGTGGTTAGTGGTGGTGTTTTATGTAGTAGGGCGTTTGATTTATTATTTCCGGGTTTTTGGTCTATGTTCTATGTTTTGGTATTTCTATGTTCTTTCGGGTTTGTTGTATTTCTATGTTTAGGTTAATGGGGGGTTCGACTCTCAATTGGAGGCAGGTGCTTTCTCGTTGCCTCTGATTGAGAGTCCTATATATGGGTAATTGTTTGGGTTAGTGTTCGTGGGAGATTGTTTCTTGTTTTGCCTGTGTGAGCCTTACAAGACTGTTGTTGATCGTTCGTTCTTCTTTTGTTATTTTGGTGTTTTCTTGGTTAAAATAAAATACAAGATGAGCATCCACATTCCTGCTGCGTTTTGGTCCTCCATTCCCGACGACAACCGTGACAGTTAGCAAGTTATCGATTATTGAAGGCTACATATATTAATATGGGCTATTTCAGCCCTTCCTGAGTAGCTTTTCAAAGATAGACATAATGTGGTAAAGAGCAAACAAAGCAAAATAGAAATGTCCTTGTTTTTGAAAGAAAAGTACATTTGTCCATTAAAATACCATCAAATTGATCAGAAATACAGTGTAGACATTATTAATGTTGTAATTGACTATTGTAGCTAGAAACGTCATATTTTTTTATAGGATATCTACATAGCTGTTCAGAGGCCCATTATCAGCAACCATCACTCCTGTGTTCCAATGGCATGTTGTGTTAGCTAATCCAAGTTTATCATTTTAAAAGGCTAATTGATCATTAGAAAACCGTTTTGCAATTATGTTAGCACAGCTGAAAACTGTTGTTCTGATTAAAGAAGCAATACAACTGGCCTTCTTTAGACTAGTTGAGTATCTGGAGTATCAGCATTTGTGGGTTCGATTACAGGCTCAAAATGGCCAGAAACAAATACCTTTCTTCTGAAGCTCGTCAGTCTATTCTTGTTCTGAGAAATGAAGGCTATTCCATGTGAGAAATTGCCAAGAAACTGACAAGAAACTGAAGATCTCGTACAACGCTGTGTACTACTCCCTTCACAGAACAGTGCAAATTGGCTCTAACCAGAATAGAAAGAGGAGTGGGAGGCCCGGGTGCACAACTGAGCAAGAGCACAAGTACATTGGAGTGTCTAGTTTGAGAAACAGATGGCTCACAAGTCCTCAACTGGCAGCTTCATTAAATAATACCTGCAAAACACCAGTTTCGACGTCAACAGTGAAGAGGCGACTCCGGGATGCTGGCCTTCTAGGTAAAGTTGCAAAGAAAAAGCCATATCTCAGACTGACCAATAAAAAGAAAAGATTAAGATGTGCAAAAGAACAGAGACACTGGACAGAGGAACTCTGCAATCCACAACAATGTTGCTCTGTCTTGATTGTCCCTCGACAATCTGATTCTTCTGCCGTTGTCATGGATTCACATACAGAACTGATGTCCTCTCTCAATGACTAACAGATTGCTGTCATCTTGCCATTTTCATGTTTAAACTCATCGAGCTGACCCTGGGAGAACTGCAAACTGTTGTTCACATCCTGGACCTCTATGGTCAGGTCGTCTATTATTTTATTTGTTGACTACACCAGTATTTGGACATAAAACTTAACCTGTTAGGGCTAGGGGGCAGTATTGACACGGCCGGATAAAAAGCATACCCGATTTAATCTGGTTACTACTCCTGCCCAGTAACTAGAATATGCATATAATTATTGGCTTTGGATAGAAAACACCCTAAAGTTTCTAAAACTGTTTGAATGGTGTCTGTGAGTATAACAGAACTCATATGGCAGGCCAAAACCTGAGAAGATTCCATGCAGGAAGTGGCCTGTCTGACAAGTTGTGTTTCATCTTGGCTCTTTTTATTGAAGACTGAGGATCTTTGCTATAACGTGACACTTCCTACGGCTCCCATAGGCTCTCAGAGCCCGGGAAAAAGCTGAACGATATCGAGGCAGCCTCTGGCTGAAACACTTTATCGCTTTTGGCAAGTGGCCGATCAGAGTACTATGGGCTTAGGCGCGTGCCCGAGTCGACCCCATGCTTTATTTTCTTTTGTCTGTTTACCTAAACGCAGATTCCCGGTCAGAATATTATCGCTTTTTTATGAGAAAAATGGCATAAAAATTGATTTTAAACAGCGGTTGACATGCTTCGAAGTACGGTAATGGAATATTTAGAATTTTTTTTGTCACGAATTGCGCCATGCTCGTCACCCTTATTTACCCTTTCGGATAGTGTCTTGAACGCATGAACAAAACGCCGCTATTTGGATATAACGATGGATTATTTTGGACCAAACCAACATTTGTTATTGAAGTAGAAGTCCTGGGAGTGCATTCTGACGAAGAACAGCAAAGGTAATCCAATTTTTATTATAGTAAATCTGAGTTTGGTGAGGGCCAAACTTGGTGGGTGTCAAATTAGCTAGCCCGTGATGGCGAGCTATCTACTCAGAACATTGCAAAATGTGCTTTTGCCGAAAAGCTATTTTAAAATCGGACATAGCGATTGCATAAAGGGGTTCTGTATCTATAATTCTTAAAATAATTGTTATGTTTTTTGTGAACGTTTATCGTGAGTAATTTAGTAAATTCACCAGAAGTTTGCGGTGGATATGCTAGTTCTGAACGTCACATGCTAATGTAAAAAGCTGGTTTTTGATATAAATATGAACCTGATTGAACAAAACATGCATGTATTGTATAACATAATGTCCTAGGAGTGTCATCTGATGAAGATCATCAAAAGTTAGTGCTGCATTTAGCTGTGGTTTGGGTTTATGTGACATTATATGCTAGCTTGAAAAATGGGTGTCTGATTATTTCTGGCTGGGTACTCTGCTGACATAATCTAATGTTTTGCTTTCGTTGTAAAGCCTTTTTGAAATCGGACAGTGTGGTTAGATTAACGAGAATCTTGTCTTTAAAATGGTGTAAAATAGTCATGTTTGAGAAATTGAAGTAATTGCATTTCTAAGGTATTTGAATAACGCGCCACGGGATTCCACTGGCTGTACCCTAGAGAGGTTAACAGAGATAAATCCATCATGCCACACCTCATTGGCGAGGTCTCTTAGCTCATGGGGTGACATCGTATCGTCATACGCTTTGCGTATGATCACAAATGATCTGAGGGATCTCTGCATGTTGTCTAGGAATAAGGTTTTTCAATTATCCTCTTCCTATGCACTGGGTGTATACGCCCTTGGAAAGAGGGCCCATTTCATCCTATCATAGTAAGTTCTAGGGTCCTCGTGGTATCCTGGTTTTACCTGAATGGCTTTCAAGAAAGATTCTGTGAAGTCATATTTAACCTCTCTAGGGTAGGTGGCACCAAATCGTCCCACCTACGTAACAGCCAGTGGAATCCTGTGGCGCGTTATTCAAATACCTTAGAAATTCTATTACTTCAATTTCTCAAACATATGACTATTTTACAGCATTTTAAAGACAAGACTCTCGTTAATCTAACCACACTGTCCGATTTCAAAAAGGCTTTACAACGAAAGCAAAACATTAGATTATGTCAGCAGAGTACCAAGCCAGAAATAATCAGACACCCATTTTTCAAGCTAGCATATAATGTCACAAAAACCCAGAAGACAGCTAAATGCAGCACTAACCTTTGATGATCTTCATCAGATGACAACCCTAGGACATTATGTTATACAATACATGCATGTTTTGTTCAATCAAGTTCATATTTATATCAAAAACCAGCTTTTTACATTAGCATGTGACGTTCAGAACTAGCATACCCCCCGCAAACTTCCGGTGAATTCACTAACAATTTACTAAATTACTCACGATAAACGTTCACAAAAAGCATAACAATTATTTTAAGAATTATAGATACAGAACTCCTCTATGCACTCGATATGTCCGATTTTAAAATAGCTTTTTGGTGAAAGCACATTTTGCAATATTCTAAGTACATCAGCCCAGCCATCACGGGCTAGCTATTTAGACACCCGGCAAGTTTAGCACTCACCAATATCAGATTTACTATTACAAAAGTTTGATTACCTTTTGTTGTCTTTGTCAGAATGCACTCCCAGGACTGCTACTTCAATAACAAATGTTGGTTTGGTCGAAAATAATCCATCGTTATATCCGAATAGCGGCGTTTTGTTCATGCGTCCCAGACACTATCCGAAATGGCGCAATTCGTGACAAAAAAAATCTAAATATTCCATTACTGTACTTCGAAGCATGTCAACCGCTGTTTATAATCCATTTTTATGCCATTTTTCTCGTAAAAAAGCAATAATATTCCGACCGGGAATGTCCATTTAGCTAAACAGAGGAAAGAAAACAAAGCTTTCGGTACTCACAGTACTGTAACCAGCCACTACCCAAACGCGCTACTTTGTTTCAGCCAGAGCCTGCAAAGCCACGATTCAGCGTTTTGCCACCTTCTGAGAGCCTATGGCAGCCGTAGGAAGTGTCACGGGACAGCTAAGATCCTCACTCTTCAATAAACAGAGACAAGAAGAACGACACCTTGTCAGACAGGCCACTTCGTGCATGAAATCTTCTCAGGTTTTTGCCTGCCATATGAGTTCTGTTATACTCACAGACACCATTCAAACAGTTTTAGAAACTTTAGGGTGTTTTCTATCCAAAGCCAATAATTATATGCATAATCTAGTTACTGGGCAGGAGTAGTAACCAGATTAAATCGGGTACGTTTTTTATCCAGCCGTGTCAATACTGCCCCCTAGCCCTAACAGGATAAAACTTCTTCAGGATTGGTGGGTCCCCTGCGGGACTGTTGAGCTAATGTAGGCTAATGCGATTAGCATGAGGTTCTAAGTAACAAGAACATTTCCCAGGACATAGACATATCTGATATTGGCAGAAAGCTTAAAATTCTTGTTAATCTAACTGCACTGTCTAATTTACAGTAGCTATTACAGTGAAAGAATACCATGCTATTGTTAGAGGAGAGTGCACAGTTTTGAACATGAAAAGTTATTAATAAACAAATAAGGCTCATTTGGGCAGTCTTGATACAACATTTTGAACAGAAAAGCAATGATTAATTGGATCAGACTAAAACTTTGCACATACACTTCTGCCATTATGGCCTTTCTCTTGCATTTCAAAGATGATGGTACAAAGAATAGTTTTTTTTTTCTTTGTATTATCTTTTACCAGATCTAATGTGTTATATTCTCCTACATTCCTTTCACATTTCTACAAACTTCAAAGTGTTTCCTTTCAAATGGTACCAAGAAAATGCATATCCTTGTTTCAGGGCCTGAGCTACAGGCAGTTAGATTTGGGTATGTCATTTTAGGCGAAAATTGAAAAAAGGGGGCCGATCCTTACCTGTAATATATTCATGTTAAGTTCCACACCCGTCCTATGGTTGATTACCTAGAGAGTAATCCTGACCTGTATCTGACCCCAAATCTAATCATCTGTCCCGGTAAACCCTTCATCTGAGATCATGCAGATTGTCTGTGCGGCCTAGAGCCGTTTTCTGAGGATGAACGATGTCAAGCTGCGGTGTCCGCTAAGGATGACGTAACAGCCACGCAGGTTGAGATAGCTGGCAATTCGTGGCTCGTCAGTACCCCGTCCAGCCACGTTATAGTCACATATGATCGTCATGACACTGTCCCTAAGCTGCCCCTCCCAAATCCAACTAGAAGGAGATATAGTACACCTAGGTGATGTCGCGTTGTACTACTTAGACTTAGATAGACATGATAAAGTGCGAGGAAGAGGAGGGAGAGAGGTGTTTACCTTTTACCTTTTTTGCAATGCACTTTCTGAACTGTTAAAGGCAGCAATACGCAACAAAATGTTTAGTCTACTGGAAAACCACATGAAGAAGAAGAAAAAGGAGAGCGAGTTGCCACTCATAGGCTGGACAATAGAATGAGTCAAAATTCACCCAAGGCTGAAAATGGCAAAAGAACGTTGGCTAAGCTGGAACACTTGCGCGAGCCCATAGCAAATGAATGGAATGGAACGTTCGCAGAGGCTGTTTTGACTGGAGTGATGTTTACATTACATTTACATTTAAGTCATTTAGCAGACGCTCTTATCCAGAGCGACTTACAAATTGGTGCATTCACCTTATGATATCCAGTGGAACAACCACTTTACAATAGTGCATCTAAATCTTTTAAGGGGGGGGGGGGGGGGGGGGTTAGAAGGATTTCTTTATCCTATCCTAGGTATTCCTTAAAGAGGTGGGGTTTCAGGTGTCTCCGGAAGGTGGTGATTGACTCCGCTGTCCTGGCGTCGTGAGGGAGCTTGTTCCACCATTGGGGTGCCAGAGCAGCGAACAGTTTAGAATTCCATTTCGCCTAAATGGCATCAAAAATGTAGCCCTTTTTATTTTACCACTACAATCTGTTCTTAGGACAAAACTGAAAAATAACAACTTGTGTAAAAATTTAACATCCGCACCTTGATGGTGCCAAGTGTGCTTATGTTTGCATAACGAGGAAGTAGGAAAGAAATGGCAACTTCTGACTATTTCTGGTCTAGCGTTTGATGACATCGAGATACACTGCCCAGCCTTACATAATTCAAGAGAGGAGATTCTCATTATTAAAATGGTGTCCGAATTGAAAAAATGTAAATACACACATTGCGAGATATTTGGCGAAATATACCAACATGCTTCTCCATAGGAAAACAATGGGGGGAGCTCAGCGTTCCAAGGGCAAAAGGTATTTCGGGGCTAGCGTTTGATGACAACGAGATACACTGTCCAGCCTTACATAATTAGAAAGAGGAGATTCTCATGATTAAAATGGTGTCCAATAAAAAAAAATCTAAATATACACATTGCGAGATATTTGGGGAAATAGACAGACATACCTATATTTCCCAATAGTAAACAATGGGACGACCTCAGAGTTCCATGAGTCATTTTTTGTTGTTTACATTTTAACTATAAACAATGTGAGCAGGTCTCCATTGCCAACAATAGCAAAGCAGGAATTGTGACATAGTATAATAAACTTGGATTAGAACGTTCGGAAGGCGAGTTGGTGCCACAGTGTTCAATAGAACTAATAGGAGCTGGCAGGGTGAAAAATGCCCTAAAATAAGGCCTGTTTTTTCGTGATTACTTCAAAACTACGGCAGGCAGCTGGGATATATGGTAATATTATGAAACTGGGCTCCACCGCGGATGCAATGAAATAGTTTTTATTAGAAAAAAGCATTGTTAAAAATGTAATGTGTCCAGCCGACCACTCAGCAGGCGGGGGAGGGGCTGTGCTTATGCCGTGAACGAGTAACACAGGGAGCAGGGAGGGAGGAGGGTGGGAGAAACGATGAACAGCAACCAACCAAGCCGACTCGCGCTATATTTGAATAATAGCTGCCGTAGGTAGGTTATTTATCATCCAATAGGAGCATGTAGTACCTGTCTTGACTGCATCAAATTGGGAGATGCTAGTTAAGCTAGCTAGATAGGAAGGCTAATTGAAGCTGCATGTGCTTTCTTGTCCTACAGTTACAAATAACAACAACTCCATTCAGAATATTACATAGCAGCCTACCTGTTGGCTCTTGGTCGTTGTAGCCTATCCTTCTCCTTTAACTTAGAATTCTGTCATTTTAATTCAATATTCTATTGATTAGATATCTCCTAACTTTTGCCACACACTGAGGCTCCATGACTGTAGCCTATTGCCACTTTGATGACTTGTGATTGGCCAACAAAAAGCTACACGCGCCACTCTCGTGAAAAGACAGGGGGGAATAGTCAATTATTATGAACCAGTCCACTTGTTTCTAATATGAGTTGGATTATATTAATATTGATATGAAATATATGTATATGTATGGAAATAAGTTATTGATCTATTATATATGGATTCATGATGTATGATTTTTGTCAACAATTTTCCCTCATTTACCTGGGTACAGAGGCCAGGCAAAAACCCCTCCCTCCCCATTTCCCTTGCAACTTTGAAGCTTCCCGCAGTTGAATCAGTCCACTATGCTGTTCCAACCTGCTGATGCAAGACAGAATGAGAAGCTGAGCAGCCCACGACAGCGGGTCGTTAGGGGGGGACCTCGAGGGTCCTCAAAAGGATAATACATTTTTTTTTTTATTATTCCCAGCTCATGAGGCCCCTTGATGATATGAGGCCTGAGGCAATTGTAACTCCACCAGTAACAGCACCGTAACAGCAGGGGCCCGCCAAATGGTTTGCCTTGCTTTTAATGGACAGAATCCAGACCGTTCATATGGAATCAGGAGAACATCCTTGCTTTTTTACATAAGGATCTAGGCTGGGAGGCAAGAAGGAAACTGATACTCTGAACAATGACTCACCTTTCCTGGTGGGCAAAGGATGTATCCATCAATAATGAAACAATATTCAATTCCCTAAGGAATTCCCTAAGGGATTCTTCACCCTGGGGCTGGGTGCACCTCCTGCTACCACGTAACATGCTACCAAAGAACATTTCAGCCAATCAAGCAAGGAGCCTCAGCACTTAGCCTCGACCTCACTTACCTCACTGTCCATTCAAACTAAACTATCAAAGCTGGTGTGAATAATAGCCATGGCCGACTGAAATCCTTCTGCTGCTCAGACGTCAGCGTAGTTGGTAACTGGAAAGTGGCCCTTGCTTATTGATTCCTCCCCACCCCCCCGATCTCAATGAGTGGGGGCCAAACACCAATATTGGAATTTGAACGATTGTCCTCTGCTCTCGCTTCGATCTCAGTTGGACGAAGACACCAACCTGGAACTGTTTGAACAGGGACCTTTCGCACTGAAAGGATGTTTGTGAATCCGAGAGATTGAGCTATTACCGGATTACACGTTAGCACATTCAATGCAGCCCTTCCTCACTCCTTTAATCCCTATTGGTGTAACTTTCTTTCACTTAAATTCCCTGCTTTGTCTCGTTTAGAATCATCGTGATTATAGTTTTTCTATCCTTGTGAGTTAAAAGAAACCATCCTCCTATCCCTACCTGCTAAGAAAGTTTCCTCAGGACTTAAATGATAGGTGGTGCCCCGTTTACTGTAGAATATGGATACATTCATATTTTATATTCCATAATTATTTACCCAATTAATTAAACATTATCATAAGAACCTAAAAAGGTTATTCGGTTGTCCCTATAGGATAACCCTTTGATGAACACTTTTTGGTCCCAGGTAGAACCCTTTTTGTTCCAGGTAGAACCATTTTGGGTTCCATGTAGGACCCTTTCCACAGAGGATTCTACATGGAACCAAAAAGGGTTCTCCTATGGGGACGCCGAAGAACCCCTTTGGAACCCTTTTTTTTCTGAGAGTGTATGTATGAGCCATTTATGACCCTTGAGGTCAACTATGTCAGAGCTCTCTATTTATTTAATATACAGTACCTACTGCATTTTAGTATATGTTCTAAGTGACATTACCCTTTTCTTGCTGTGCCATAGGTGTACATTCTGTGGGGTCTGCTGTCAGAAGTATATCAATGCCAACATGGACGAGAAGTCGGTCAGCACGGTACGATACACAATGAAGGTGTTCGCAAATGGCTCAGAGACCATCATCTTTGTCTTCCTCGGCATCTCGGCAATAGATCCGTCTATATGGGTGTGGAACACAGCCTTTATCCTCCTCACACTCCTCTTCATCTTTGTGTTCAGGTTCATAGGTGAGTTTGGCTCATAATCTTTAGTATGATTTTGTGAAAGGGGGAATCAATGGAGATTCTATTCCGCTCAATCTCTATAGGATGAACAATATTGTAGTTTGGAAGTTCAGGCAATTGCCAATTTGCAATCCCTGTGTGTGTAGTTCAATATTATACACAAGGATTCTCATTGAAGGCTTCACATTACCAGCACTGACACGATGTGTGCGTATGCAGAGATTGGAAAAAGATGCATCTAAAAATAGCTTGTTTCAAATACGAAATACCCGACAGGCCAATTCCTTGAACGGGCGGGCCAGTCCAAGGCATTGATGCTATGGACTGGCCCGCCCGTTCCCCAGACCTGAATCCAATTGAACACATCTGGGACATCATGTCTCGCTCCATCCACCAACGCCACGTTGCACCACAGACTGTCCAGGAGTTGGCGGATGCTTTAGTCCAGGTCTGGGAGGAGATCCCTCAGGAGACCATCCGCCACCTCATCAGGAGCATGCCCAGGCGTTGTAGGGAGGTCATACAGGCACGTGGAGGCCACACACACTACTGAGCCTCATTTTGACTTGTTTTAAGGACATTACATCAAAGTTGGATCAGCCTGTAGTGTGGTTTTCCACTTTAATTTTGAGTGTAAATCCAAATCCAGACCTCCATGGGTTGATAAATTGGATTTCCATTGATTATTTTTGTGTGATTTTGTTGTCAGCACATTCAACTATGTAAAGAAAAAAGTATTTAATAAGATTATTTCTTTCATTCAGATCTAGGATGTGTTGTTTAAGTGTTCCCTTTATTTTTTTGAGCAGTATATATTTTCTCCCCAATTTCGATCTTGTCTCATCACTGCAACTCCCCAACTGACTCGGGAGAGGCAAAGTCATATATTCTCCGAAACATGACCCTCCTAACCGCACTCCTTATCACCCGCCAGCTTAACCTGGAAGTCAGCTGCAACAATGTGTCAGAGGAAACATAGGTTCAACTGGCGACCGGGGTCAGCCTGCAGGCACACGACCTGCCACAAGGAATCATTAGATCGTGATGAGCCAAGTAAAGCCTCCCCAGCCAAACCCTCTCCTAACCCGGGCCGGCGCTGGGCCATTTGTGTGCCATCCTATGCAGCACAGCCTGGGAATGAACCCGGGTCTTTAGTAACGCCTCTAGCACTGCGATGTAGTGCCTTAGACCACTGCGTCATTCGGGAGGCCCCAAATACAGTCATTAAGGTATTTTCAAAATACAAAATAAAACTATAACAATTTTCTCAGTAACGATAATCGTTTTACTTGCTATGACTTTGATGTGTAGTTTTTTTACAACTTTATTTGATGAAGACTGTTAGTTTCTATGGATAAGAGAGTCTGCTAAATGACCAAAAATATACAGAAAATAATTTACAATAGCAAAGCACACTGGATATTATTATTGGTCTCATTTCGGGGCTGGAGCTATTTAGAATAATAACGAGCATGCTTTGCGAGTGTTCATTTGAACATTTACAGTACATGTACATTTTGGTAATTTAGCTGACGCTCTCATCACACCAGTGCCATCAGACTTCTAATACCAATGCATGGTAAAGGGGACCACAAAATTGTGAACTGCAATAAAAAAATGGTACGGAAAAGTATTTAGAATTTTGAAAAGGAAAATTACAGCTCTCGAAAGTATCTTGTTACAAAGTTATTCAAAATTAATAGAATACCTATTTGAAATACTGTCGCTAGTGAAAGTCTACACACCCCACATGAAATTACTATACTATTATTCACTGTAGTGTTTTCACATTATTCTACAGTATAATAAAAAAACTCTATAGTAAGTACTACACTTGAGCAAGGGATACTACATTGTGGATTATAGTATTCTACAGTATACTACATGATTCTATAGTAAGCACTACACAATCGAGGGATAATACGGTGTGTAATATAGTATTCTACAGTATACTACACCACTCTATAGTAAGTACTGCACTCGAGCATGGGATACTACAGTGTGGAGTATAGTATTCTACAGTATACTATATGATTCTATAGTAAGCACTACACAATCGAGGGATACTACAGTGTAGAGTATAGTCGTCTAAAGTATATTACAGTTAGTACAGAATTCTATAGTAAGTACTATAATATTCTGTAGTAAACTGTAGTATTCTCCTTTAACTTTGCTCCTTTCATAATTATTTTGATCCTGACAAACTCCCAAGTCCCTGCCAGTGTCAATCATGTCCATAACATGATGCTGCCATCACAATATTTGAAGATGATCAACAACATTACATTCACTCCACATTACTTGCCTGTGTAAAAAAGTCCACTCCAAATCATCCATTCTGTTTGCAACAAGGTTGTTAAGTAATGCTGCAAGATAACACAGCAAAGAACATTTATAGTAACTTTT
Source organism: Salmo salar (assembly GCF_965601325.2). Classification (NCBI taxonomy): domain Eukaryota; kingdom Metazoa; phylum Chordata; class Actinopteri; order Salmoniformes; family Salmonidae; genus Salmo; species Salmo salar. The sequence continues at coordinate 63,480,446 of NC_138304.1, read as the reverse complement.
TATTAAAAACAGAATTAAAAACTGCGGGCTTGGGTCCAATACAACACATGGAGAAAGGTGGAACACCTAGTCAGTTGTACAACTGAATGCATTCAACTGAAATGTGTCTGCTGCATTTAACCCAACCCCTCTGAATCAGAGAGGTGCGGGGGGCTGCCTTAATCGACATCCACATCCACATGACAGAGTTTTACCTTGTCAGCTTGGGGATTTTGTTTCGGAATTCCCATAACTTGAAGAACCAAATCACAAATGTATGGTGGAGACAAACCGGCAGAACAGAAAAAAAGTGTGTGCCTTCACCCTGCATAAAAGAGCTCTCCCACTCACTCATCATTTTCAAAAGGTGCAGTGAAATACTTAATTGAAAACATCCGAAAACCAGGATTATGTAAATAACCTTGAGTTCTATATTTCAAATACTCGTTCCGTATTTCACAATGGGATTTAGTGAACTCCTGTATCGCAACATGCTCTCCAAAAGCCAAGAGGTCCCGGCACAGATGACCCTCATAGATCCCGAAACAGATCTCCCAGAGGAAACACGTCCAGTTCTCTGTAGCAGAGGGCCGTAGCAGGCCACCTCTGAAGGCCAACATCCAACTATTAGAATAAATCCTAATAGCCCCCACTATCCCAGCAGGATAGTATAGGAGAAGAGAAAGGTATCCACCTTCTGTTGAAGGCAGGTACCAAGGAGAGCATAACAGCATAGTATGAGGGTTTCGTCCACTCCAGCAAAGGTACAGACCACACTCTGGAACAAAAGGAGATGCTCTTCTGGGAAAGGCAGCAGACAGGAAGTCAGAAAGAATCCCAAGAGCCGACCATGAATAAACTATTCGACTTGAGCCACAGAGAGAGGTTAAGCAGACTACATGTAGGTAACCCAACGAAAACAGACCCCGGGGCAAACAGTGTGTTAGCAGGCGACCAAAGGAAAACGGTCCACATGCTGGTCGTGCGCAGGGCATGTAGCCAACTGGCGACCGGGGCAGACACACAGGTCAAAGGGTTCCATATGTAAGGCTGCCGTACGAGACCCTGCAAAAGCCAACCATATCAGGACTGGTCATAAGGAGGTAGAGAACCGCCTGACTGGAATGTCACTTGTTATCGAGATGAGCTCGTAGGGCGAGGTGGAAGCCTAAATCCCCCATTATGTGACACGGAGAGGGTATGAAATGGAAGTAGAAAATCCATGGTGTCTCATGGGTGAAAATCTATGGGTAGAGATTCTGCGGGGCTGTGAAAAATAGATGGGTAGATGAAAAATGGATCTTGAAGGTAATGTTTGAGCCTTTTCGAGACTGAGCCCATAGTGCATAGTGGCAGGGAGGTTAACCATGTCAACCCACGGGGCTATTGTGAGTGAGAGAGCAATTGCGTCACACCCTCCATACGGAGCCTCTGCACCATATAGCCAGATCAAGCATAAATCGGCTTTTAGGACGGCTGCAAAATCCGGATTCCTCCATGTTGTGCTTGTCCAAGCTCGATGTGCCTTAACCAGCACTTTGTCAGTAAGGGACTTATAGTATCCCACAAGCACTTACATTCCCGTAGGCAAGCTGGAACTGCGGGTAGCAGTTGTTTTATTAGGGCTGAGCTAGTGGAAACTTTTCTCCCATTGTACCGATCCCTTTCTTGGTTTCTGTTCCCCAGGGGAGCCGGCCACTCGATCTCCAGCCTGGTCGTGGCTCGGCTACAGACATCAAAGAACCCAAATTCCAGTGGAGCAATGGCGTCTTCTCTGTCTTTGGGGCTGTCCCACCTAAGAGACTGAGAGGGTGGGACCTGGTCGACCTCAATGTCAGTTGCCGCCTAAAAGAGACTGGCAAAGTTAATCTCGCCATTATCCTCATCGTCCCTTAATTTGCCTTTCCCCAAGACTGATAGAGGGCAGAATCAAGGCTATCCATGATCTCGTTCCAGCTATGCTTGGTCGTGATTTTAACCGGGCTACCGAGAGAGAGGCCCGTTTGAGCCTCTTCTTCAGATATGCCTCGGTTAGCGACTTCCAGCAATCGTAGAAGTCAAAGTCCTTGAGCGCCATCTTGGCATGTTTCTGTCCCAAGCACATGATGCACAGAACATGGGGATTTGAGTGCTGAGCAAGCTCGTTTTGGGTAGGGATGGTGGTAGCCATTGTGGAGAAAGAAGCCATGACAGCTAGCAGTGATTAGCACAAAGAGGTTTTTACATGAGCAATACTACTGTGTTGCAGGTAGAATAACATGGTTAGCTTGCCTTGCAGCATGCTAGCCAAGTTAGCATGAGCCATGCAGCCTCGGATAACTGAGCCCCAATAGCTAATGATCAGGCTAGCTAGAAAAAGTAGAAAAGTGAATTTCTACAAGAAATACGGTTACTACTCAGCCTCATGACTGGGTCCGAAGTCACACTTTTGTCAGCAATAAGCCTTGCGGGTCGCCTGTGAACTTTTAAGAGGAAAAACAAACCAGTCGTGCTAAAGGAGAGCAAGAGTTATGGAAGAGAAACAAAAATTGTCAGTGAGGAGGAGGGTGTCCTTTTTATGCAGGTTTAGGGCTTGATAAGCTTGCTAATAACATTGCTAATAATACAGTTAGCTAGCTTGCAGAAAGCCATGCTCCCGAACTTTGGCAACCAATAAGTATTTCTTAAACCTTCCGCTTTGAGCTGGATTTGTCAATGTGTAGTTCATACAAGAGAAACACAAATTGTCAGTGAGCAGGAGAGTGGCCTTTTTATGCAGGTTTAGGGCTGGATAAGCTTGTTAATAACATTGCTAATAATAAAGTTAGCTAGCTTGCATAAAGGCATGCTCCCGAACTTTGGCAACCAATAAGTATTTCTTAAACCTTCCGCTTTGAGCTGGATTTGTCAATGTGTAGTTCATACATGCATAATCTATGAGCAGAATTACTCTTACCTCAATTAGCCTTGAAATCCCTAGTTTGAAAGCTACAGTTTTTCTGGAAGCTTTGCTGCGCCATTTTCCTTAGATTTTCCCCCACGTGGGGGGGAGTTCAAGTTCAACCAATGAGCTTTAACCCTTCACCACATCACAGCAGAGCGAGTGAAAGAGAAATTATGTGGTGCAGATATCTGGACATATGTGACGTAGTACGCGATTGTTGGGGATAACTTTTGGCTCGCGAGTGCTACTTTCAGAACTACTGGCTGAAAAGTAAACAAAAGTACCATAGAATTTCTTTAACATTGACAATATGGTCAGAGTAGCTACATTATCCCTATTGATAAGGTTGTCATTGTCAAAAAACTGATGTTTTCTTTTGGTTGAAAAGGTCAAACATCACAACTCTGTAAATCTGGTAACAACATTTTCTATTGAGTTTACCACGTGTAATTCCAATTTGGAGGGTCAATCATTTCCCACTGGGAACTAGGAGCTTCTGATAACTCCGATAGCATGTGAACATGGCATAACTCTGAGGTGTGAAGACATAAGCAATCAAGACGTCTTCATGTTTTATCTTTTATTTAATTAATTAGGAAAAATACGTATCATTTTATTTCACTTTGAAAATGTGAAGTAGGTTGTATAGATCTGTATGGAAAAACTCTAATTTAATCCCTTTTTAGATGTCATTTTATGGCAGCAAAATGTGAAGACTCTGCAAGGGGGGTCTAGACTTTCACTAGGCACTGTACATGTAACAGAAATACTGCCTATCTCTGTGTGTATTTATATCACAGGGGTCTTTTTACTGACCTGGATTCTGAACCAGTACCGACTGGTTCCCTTGGACTATATTGATCAACTAGTGATGGGCTACGGTGGCCTACGAGGGGCCGTAGCCTATGGCCTTGTGCTCCTGCTGGATGAGAATAAGTACAAGGAGAAGAAACTGATGATCAGCACCACCCTCATAGTGGTGTACTTCACTGTCATGTTGCAGGTAAAATAGCTAATTTAAATGTCAAACTTCAGTCCATACATATTTCACCATTTGTAGTTTTCTTTCATACACTATATGTCTTGACCTTAACAAATAAATGTGTTAATTTCCTACCGGTTTACTATATTTTGTCCTTATTTGTTGCAGGGAATAACCATGAAACCACTGGTCACCTGGCTGAAAGTGAAGAGAGCAGCAGTGACAGAACGCACACTAGCTGAAAAAATACAGAATAGGGTAACTATCTGATAAGAAGTCTTTGTTGTTCATCAATCCCAAAGAACCAGACAACAAACCTTATATCTCTCTAATAAATCCCCAAAGTAATGTGTCTACTTTTTGTAAACTGTACTACACACTTTTTCAATCACAGGTCTGTCAAATGAATGACATAAACAGAGTTCCAAAGTTCCAAGGTTTATCAAGAGGAGAACACAAATAAATTAGTAGCAGGGCAAGATTAATGTGGACTTTAAATAAAGCACGCTCGTGATGAAACAGTGTGAGATAGCGCACTCGTGGTATAATACTCTTATAGGATAACAAACTGGTGGTAATTGGCATGAGAATGCATACTCTGCTTTTGACTCAAATAGCTCCCTCCAAAGAACAGCTAGCCCAGGAGGTCTCTAGGAAAGAGTGGTGACACAACAAACAACAAACATATAAACAAAGAAAATGTAATTAGTCCAACCTTCTAATGCAACCCCAAGTATTTTACCTGGATACCAGCTCATTTGCGTCAGGGTCATGACACAAAGCCTGCTTCAGGCTGTCTGTTGGTCCATCCCCCACTCAAAGAGAGTATTGACTGCCATTTGGATATCAGAAAAAACTACTTTGTCTGGCTTTGTCATGACGCCTGTCTGGCTGACTCTGCGTCCGAGGAAGGTAACCTCTATCTGCATGAAAATGCACTCAGCCCAGCTCTTTTGATTCAGCCCAGAACTTCCTTAACATTTTCCAACGCGGTTTCGAAACCTTGTCCCACGCACCAGTAGGTCATTGAAATACACCAAACATTGTTCCGGGCACACCTTTGAGAACCTACTCCATAAACAATGTCTTTGGTTTGTCTTCGGGTGCCAGAGGTACCTGCCAGTATCCTCTCCATAAATCCAGGGAGGAGAACCAAGCTGAGCCATCAACATAACCAAGGCATCTGTCTCTCCGAGGCAGTGGATAGGTGTCTTTCACCGTCTTGTTGCTAAGTTGCCGATAGTCAGCAGATAACCTATAGGTTCCATCCTTTTTGGGGACCATGACTATGAGGAGGCTTATCAAGGTTTGTTGGTGTCAGTAGATGCTATCTGTTCTATGAGCTCATCCGCTGTGACTTCACAGGCATAGGACATCCATCTGGCGCATTGGCAGATGGGGTGTGTGTTGCCTGTGTCAATGGTGTGCTGCACCAAGTGGGTTCGATCTACATCATTAGGGGTGACAGCAAAGCTGTGCCGGAATGTGTAAAGTAGGTCCCAGACTTGTTGTCGCTCCCACATGGCTTTGACAGTGGCGACTGCTGCTGATTCTGCGTCTGTGGTGACACTTGCCGTCTGTAGAACTGGTGTAGGCGGGGACTGTAGTTGCTCATGGGGCTCCATGGTGGTGGCTATCATTGGATAGGGGAAACATGCACTCTGCAAAGGGGGCTTCCCACTGAAGGCTAGGGCTTGTCGGTTGGCATGGTTGGTTTGCTCGTACTGGGGAAGGCAGACTCACTGAAAAGGGGGATGGGTTTATAATGTTGGAACATAATGGTATTTGTCTGGAAGTCAAGCTTTGCCTCAGTCACCCACCTGTGTCAAGACTTCACAGCGTCCCAGTATAGGAGCTCTTTCTCCAGTTACCATGCTCAAGGTTAAGCCCCAGTTGGTTAAGGGTCACTGTGGAACCTGTGTCCAGTAATGCACATGTCAAAAATAACTTGACAGCAGTTAGTGGCAAGGGGGATAGGTGTACAGAGGCGGAGGGTTCTGGAAGATGAAGGGTGTTTATCAAGGGCTGAATGTCAGTAGCTAAACCCTTCTTTTATAAAGCATCAACCAGTTCATCTAAAAGTGTTGAAATTGGTCAATTGAAATATAATCTTTACAAAATAAATATTTTTTTCAGACCTTTGACCACATGCTTGTCGCCATAGAGGACATTTCTGGACAAATAGGAGATAACTACATGAGAGCCAAGTATGTGGACACTAACATCATATCAACTTCAATAAGTTATTATTAACATAAGTATTATTTAAATAAATGTATTACATACCATACCTTCAAAGACTAAAGTTAGCACTAAATTGTTTTTTTACTCTCTTCTCACATCCTTCTAAGGTGGAATAAGTTTGAGGAGAAGTGGTTGTACTGGTTCTTGATGACGCCCTCTGCCAGGAAGTCTTGTGACCCCATATTCAACATTTTCCACAAGCTCAACATCAAGGATGCCACAAGCTATGTGAAAGAGGTAAGAACGACTCACAAGGTCAGGGAAAGCCATGACAATTAATACTGTAGTTACAATGCTACACAATAGATTAACCTCCAGGATCATTGATTTACTGTAACATTACAACAAATAGAAAAATTGGATGGCAGACCATGAAAGATGTGTATAGCAGATGTTGCAGCGGGTGCAGTGAAATCGTTGTGTTATTAGAACTGTTAGGCACTAATAACACAAGCAATTCACTGCATGCGCTGCTACATCTGCTGTACTGTGTACGTGACCAATAAACTTTGATTTGATGAAGAATTTGTATCCCATTATCATAGGGAGAACGCAGAGGCTCATTGGCGTTCGTACGTAATGAAAGCAAGGCCGATGTGGATTTCAATAAGAAGTTTGGTGCCGATTTCTCAGAGATGATGCCTTACATCATGACAGAAAATATGGGACCAGATCATGTTCCAGTCTCCTCCATCTTGTAAGCAACATTGCCTAACTTAGTCTGCATCCCAATAGCACCATATTCCATAGTGCTGAGGTCAAAAGTAATGCACTATAGGGAATGCACTATAGGGTGCTATTTGGGATGCAACCTTATGCATGTCTAAAACACATGCATCATGAACTTGGGATGGTAGAAATGTAAACTTAAACCCTGTTGGGGGATTCCACTCCAGAAAAAAATATGTTTGTTATCTCAGAGTGTTCTGGCAATTATAACATAGAAAGTATATTGGATGGAAAGACGTTTGACATGGCCAACAGCTCTAAAGAGAGGCTAGCAAGCAATGCTACCTTTAGGCACAAACACGGGTTTAGTTTAAAGCAACCTTGGACAACCCTGGGGCAAAGTACAGGCACTGAAACTGATAGTGTGTGCAGCTTACTCACCCATTTTGCAGATGTAATGGCTAAGTAAAGCAGAGAACTAATTTCCATGCTTTCCAATGGCGCAAACTATCTGCTTGGTCACTGGTTGTAGGTGATGCACGCCCACCTGCGGCTAAATAACTGCTACACGTGATGCCAGAAAGACTGGCAGGGCTGGGAACAGGACAATAGGAATGGAGATTAAGGCATGTATAATGCAATCCATCCTTAGAACAACCTTTCATAGCGGGGGGTGCTTGGTGTCATTGTCCATTTGGAAGACCCATTTGCGACCAAGCTTTAACTTCCTGACTGATGACTTGAGATGTTGCTTCAATATATCCACATCATTTTCCTTGCTCATGATGCCATCTATTTTTTGAAGTGCACCAGTCCCTCCTGCTGCAAAGCACCCCTACAACATGATGCTGCCACCCCTGTGCGCAAGCCTCTGCCTTTTACCTCCAAACATAACAATGGTCATTATGGCCAAACAGTTCTATTTTTGTTTCATCAGACCAGAGAACATTTCTCCAAAAAGTACGATCTTTGTCCCCATGTGCAGTTGCAAACCGTAGTCTGGCTTTTATATGTCAGTTTTGGAGCAGTGGCTTCTTCCTTGCGCGGCGTTTCAGGTTATGTCGATGTAGGACTCGTTTTACTGTGGATATAGACACTTTTGTACCTATTTCCTCTAGCATCTTCACAAGGTCCTTTGCTGTTGTTCTGGGATTGATTTCCACTTTTGGCACCAAAGTATGTTAATCTCTAGGAGACAGAACGCGTCTCCTTCCTGAGCGGTTTGACGGCTGAGTGGTCCCATGGTGTTTATACTTGCGTATAATTGTTTGTACAGATGAAAGTGGTACCTTCAGGTGTTTGGAAATTGCTCCCAAGGATAAACCCGACTTGTGGAGGTCGACAACTTTTTTTCTGAGATGTTGGCTGATTTCTTTTGATTTTCCCATGATGTCAAGTAAAGAGGCACTGAGTTTGAAAGTAGGCCTTGAGATACATCCACAGGTACACCTTCAGTTGACTCAAATGATGTCAATTATCCTATCAGAAGCTTCTAAAGCCATGACATAATTCTCCGGAATTTTCCAAGGTGTTTAAAGGCACAGTCAAGTATGTAAACCTCTGACCCACTGGAATTGTGATACAGTGAATTATAAGTGAAATAATCTGTCTGTAAACAATTGTTGGAAAAAATACTTTTGTCATGTATAAAGTAGATGTCCTAAGTGACTTGCCAAAACGATAGTTTTTTAACAAGAAATGTGTGGAGTGGTTGAAAAACGAGTTTTAATTACTCCAACCTAAGTGTATGTAAACTTCCGACTTCAACTGTAGGAATTCCTCTTGTCCAGATGGGATATGGCAGTGTGCATTGCGATGGCGATTGCATCGTCTGTGGATCTATTTGGTGCGGTAAGCAAATTGAAGTGGGTCTAGGGTGTCAGGTAAGGTAGAGGTGATATGATCCTTCACTAGTCTCTCAAATCACTTCATGATGATAGAAGTAAGTATTACGGGACGATAGTTATTTAGTTTAGTTACCTTTGCATTCTTGGGTACAGGATCTATGGTGGACATCTTTAAGCATGTGGTGACAGTAGACTGGGATGGGGAGAGATTGAATATGTCCGTAAACACTCCAGCCAGCTGGTCTGCGCATGCTTTGAGGACGCGGCTAGGGATGCCGTCTGGGCCAGCAGCCTTGCGAGGGTTAACACGTTTAAATGTCTTACTCCCGTCAGCCACGGAGAAGGAGAGCCCAGAGTCCTTGGTAGTGGCCACGTCAGTGGCACTGTGTTATTCTCAAAGCGGGTGAAGAAGGTGTTTAGCTTGTCTGGATGTAAGACGACGGTGTCCGTGACGTGGCTGGTTTTCCCTTTGTAGTCCGTGATTGTCTGTAGAGCCTGCCACATACGTCTCATGCCTGAGCCGTTGAATTGCAACTCCACTTTGTCTCTATACGGACGTTTTGCCTGTTTGATTCCCTTACGGAGGGAATAACTACACTGCTTGTATTCATCCATATTCCCAGTCACCTTGCCATGGTTAAATGTGATGGTACGCGCTTTCAGTTTTGCGTGAATGCTTCCATCTATCTACGGTTTCTGGTTTGGGTAGGTTTTAATAGCCACTCATACATCCTGATAAACTCAGTCACCGTATCAGTATATGCGTCAATGTTATTCTCGGAGGCTACCTGGAACATATCCCAGTTCGCGTGATCAAAACAATCTTGAAGCGTGGATTCCGATTGGTCAGACCAGCATTGAATAGTCCTTAGCATGGGTACTTCCTGTTTGAGTTTCTACCTATAAGAGGTGAGGAGCAAAATTGAGGTTTGATCAGATTTGCCAAAAGGAGGGCAGGGTAGGGACTTGTAGGCATCCCGGAAGTTGGAGTAGCAGTGGTCGAGTGTTTTAGCAGCGCGAGTACTACAGTCAATGTGTTGATAGAATTTCGGCATTCTTTTCCTCAAATTTGCTTTGTTAAAATCCCCAGCTAAGATAAATGAAGCCTCAGGATATGTGGTTTCCAGTTTGCATAAAGTCCAGTGAAGCTCTTTGAGGGCTGTCGAAGTATCGGCTTGATGATGGAAATATACACGGCTGTGGCTATAACTGAAGAGAATTCTCTTGGGAGGTAATATGGTCCGCATTTGATTGTGAGGTATTCTATGTCGGGTGAGCAAAAGGACTTGAGTTCCTGTATGTTATCACAATCATACCATGAGTCGTTAATCATGAAACATACACCCCCACCCTTCTTCTTCCTGGAGAGATATGTATTCCTGTCTGCGCGATGAACTAAGAACCCAACTGGCTGGACAGACACAGACAGCATATCCCGAGAGAGCCTTTGTTTTCGTGAAACAGAGTATGTTACAATCCCTGATGTCTCTTTGGAAAGAGATCCTTGCCCTGAGCTCATCAACTTTATTATCCAGAGACTGAACATTAGCGAGTAATATACTCAGAAGCGGTGGGTGGTGTGCGCGCATCCTTGTCGGACTAGAAGACCACTCCGAGTACCTCTCCTTCTCCGGCATTGTTTTGATTCGGTCTCTGGAATCAGTTCAATTGCCCTGGGGGGTACGAAAAAAGGATCCGTTTCGGGAAAGTTGTATTCCTGGTCGTAATGCTGGTAGTGCTTGTGAGTAACCGCCGCTCTGATATCCAATAGTTCTTCCCGGCTGTATATAATAACACAAAAAATGTCTGGGCTAATAATGTAAGAAATAACACATAAAAAACGAAATACTGAAAAGTTTCCTAAGAGCTAGGAAGTTCCTCCCAGAACTATGCGATGAGAAAGATACCTGATTAACCCAGGTTTTATTGAGCTTGAGATGCTCACTATCTGGCAGGTGCCTCTCTTGTAATAAAGTTCCATATAAGGGCATATCGTCAATATAGCAGGGTTTCCCCCGAGGGCGCTCATGTGCAGTTGTTACCCATCTCCGCTGCTGTGGCAGTTGGCTTAATAAAATAATAGCAACAAATGTAGGTGGAAAAGTACACATTTCCTGACTCAAAACCGATAGTACTTTTGACAAGAATAACTAATTCAGCCGTACACTTTCAATAAAACAATGAATTTGACCACAGTTCGTGGATTTGTGAATCATTCACTGACAACAGAGCAGAGTGAAGCTTGCATCTAGCAATGTCATGTGATCCGTTTTTGCAGCTGTCTCAGTTCTGCACTCCAGTGAGAGAGAGGGGGAGAGTGCAAACTCCACTGAACTAGTTTCAATGTATGGAATTACTTGGGAGTTTCTGGATTTTGGGTAAACTTCTTTAAATTAAGACACCGTGGAGCCAGCATGAGATCTGGCTCAGAAAATGTACCTCAATGCAGGGATGAGAAATGCGTTGTCCTCCGAATTGTCCCATTATCCCACAGTGGCATATCCCATCCCTGCATTGAGGTACGTTTTCCGACCCATATCTTGTGCCGGCACCACAGTGTTTTAATGTAACCATGATTGCATTCTGACCCCAGTGCAGGTCAGTGTGAACAAGTGTAACTGTAGGGTCTGTATTTTCTGGCAAAACCTGAATGGTAGGGTCTGGGATTTGGGATCAGACATCACATAGGCACATCGAATCCTTGCTATAGTTGAAAAAAATAATATTTGAGACCACACTATTGTCCCATAGTATGATAATATTTTGTCTTCAGCATCCTAAATAATACCACGGATGCACAGTTTTTGTAATATTGAACCTGGAGGCAAAAAGGGTAAGTGCGAATCACACATTCTAACTAAATGAAGTTTACCTAATCACTAATCTGCATTGTGTTAAAAACTAATAAGCAGTTTTAAGGCACAATTTGGTGAAATCCTCAAAGGACTCAGAAAGCCTTGGTTTCCCATTACTATACACAGGTATGGACAATGAGTGTACACCCTCCCTTGTCATCCGTGGTAGAACCAAGTTCGCTAGTCAAGAGTTCCGTCTCGCTTATTTTATCCCCAAAACTCACCAGCCATTAGGTGCCTGCCACTGGTTACAATAGAAACAAAAGTATATGGTAGCAAAAGCACGGTTAATACAGATGCCCAATCCCAAATCGACCCCTAAATGCACTTGTGGAGAACTGAGAGGATTTGATTGGTATAAGCAACGTGGTGAAACATACACCCAGCCTTTCAGAGGGCAAGGTGGTGTGATTACAATTTTGCTTACACAGTTGGAAAAATCGACTCACATCTCCACAAGTGCATCGGGCGTAGGGTTTAGGGGTCGATTTGGGATTGTGTGAGATCATTCTCATTGCTCTTTAATGTAACACTTACAATATGTAGGTCAGGGCCCGGTTTCCCAGTATCATGGAATTTAGGCTTAGGAGTGTTTTAAAGATGCATCTTTCCTACAACGGCCGAAGATGTAACATACATTTCCCAAAACACCACACAGAGAAAACATTCGCTAAGTATGTCATTGAGGCATGTGTCCATAGTGATAGGATCGAAAGAAAAGCATCGCTGCTCTTGGATCAGATTTATTCATTCAAATCTTAACTTAACATTAGAAATATTCCACAATACTGATGACGGATCAGCTCCTAGAAAGATATAATCACTTAATGACTGCAAATATTGAGGTGGCTTATTCTAATGCTTACCCTATAATAATGTACTAAATCAAGATTTGCCACATCATTACACACATGTTGTTACACATCATGGAATAAATTGAGGCAAATATTACCGACAGTGGCCTATTTCAGTTAAATCCAACTCAATTGAATGAACAATTTATTTAAATATTGAATTACAGTATATAGACCTATGTAACCTATACTATAGGCTATTTACAGTGATGGAAAAAAGTATTTGATCCCCTGCTGATTTTGTACGTTTGCCCACTGACAAAGAAATGATCAGTCTATAATTTTAATGGTAGGTTTATTTGAACAGTGAGAGACAGAATAACAATAAAAAAATCCAGAAAAACGCATGTCAAAAATGTTATAAAATGATTTGCATTTTAATGAGGGAAAGAAGTATTTGACCCCCTCTCAATCAGAAAGATTTCTGGCTCCCAGGTGTCTTTTATACAGGTAACGAGCTGAGATTAGGAGCAAAATTGTTGTATGCCCTATATATAGCATTCTGTTGGTTGCAAGAATTTTATATCATAAATTAAATTGAAAAACTCTAAGTGTTGAATAAAGTGTTGTTTTTTGTACCAGTTCATAAACCATATGCCATGGAATTGGTACATCGAAAATCTCTTCCCATTTATTTTGCAACCTGTATGGTGCAGCTGTCAACTTTTTTGTCCTCAAATTAAACTGGAATATTTTTCTATTTATGCCAGCTCCTTTCAGCGAATTTGTATCTTTAATATATGGCAGGCAAACAAGTTCCCTACCTTTTCCCTTTTCCCTTTTCCACTTTCCTCCTCCATTTGTGTGGTAGTGATGCAATCAGTTGGTTGTAAATTTGGATTGAGCAGATATTCCCATATATTTTTGATAACTGCATATGTGACATAACTCCTCCCTTTCTATTCATAATACCATTAATAAATATAATTTCAAAAATAGCATTTTTTCCATAAAGAATGTTTTTTTTATTAATCAGTGTATTTGAGTATAACCATAACATTTGATGTAATATTTGATCTATATTTTCTGGAGGATAAAACTGAAATTGTAACCACCTTTGTTTGGCTTGTTTAAGAAAGTGCGATATTTAGACAAAATTTCATTTTCAATTAGTCAGAAATGAGAAGTTGTAATCTGTTTGAAGGCAAAAAAGGCCATTTTTGAACCTTTCTTTAATAATCTACTGGAGAACCATTTTGGGTTTAAGTATAACTTATGTATGAGTGAAGCTTTTAGTGAGAGGTTTAAAGCTTTGACATATCAATGGGCACGTTTCATTTTGTCTGGCACTGCATTCCAAATAAAATGAAATACTTTTTGCTCATATGATTTTTAAAAACGAGTCATCTGGAGTAGGCAGTGCCATTAGTAAGTTAGTGAACTGTGATAGGACCAAAGAGTTAATCAATGTGATTTTTTCCATAAATAGACAAGTATTTACCTCTCCATGGTTGCAGAATCATATCTATTTTGCTAACTTTCTATTGAAATTAATTGTGGTAAGTTCATTTTATGTTTTTATATATTTTTTGAGATGTGAATACCAAGTATGTCTACTTCACCATCGCCCATTTTATTGGTAAACTACAAAGTAGTGTAAACGATCCAATACGTAATATGGTAGACTGTCGGAATATGGTTTTAATTCAGAGAGCCTAGAAAAGTGATCAAGATCTTCAATGAAACTGTGCAGGGATATAGAAAAACTAGAGTCATTGGCATACATTGACACTTTTGTTTTTATCCCCTGGATTTCTAACCACTTGATGTTCTTGTTGGATCTAATTTTAATAGCTAGCATTTCAATGGCCATAATAAATAGATATGGAGACCTCAGACAGCCTAGTTTTACTCCTCTTAAACGCTCAATACTTCTGAGAAGTAACCATTGTTTACTGTTTTACATCTGGGGTTGCTGTACATAACTTTAACCCATTGTATAAGAGATTCACCAAAATTAAAGTAATCCAGGCATTTATATGTAAATTCTAGTTGTACTTTATCAAACGCCTTTTCAAAATCTGCTATGAAGTCCAGGCCTGGTATCTTCGGTGTTTCATAATGTTCAATTGTTTCAAGTAATTGTCATATATTATCTCCAATAAAGTGCAACTTTATTAAACAATGCTTTTTGGAAACAGCTTGGAGATTTAACGATGCTCCTACGAGGGTTCTAATGATGAACTTAGACTTAAGATGCTTTTGGGAAACCGGGCCCTGGTACTTTTTCAAGTCTGCCCTCCAGTGGCCAGCAAATTACCAACAGTGAATATGTATGTTTCTTCCCTTCCAGACGGGACAGTGTGCCCTCTGTTTGCCTGGACATGCATGAGCAGGACCTGAAGATGAGGGAGTCAGAAGACTTTGACGCACGCCATCTGCTGCAGCAGCACTTGTACAAAGGCAGGAAACAGGTATTGCTTAGTCAAAGACAATTAGATCCTCAAAAATCTCAGGTGCGCTAAAAAAACACACTCTTTTTTACCCTCTTCTCTTGCTCTCATTCCATCACCTAACAGCACAGACACAGGTACAGTCGGAAGCACCTCGAAGTCAACGAGGACGAGCATGAGGTGCAGGAGATCTTCCAGAGAACCATGAGGAGCCGTCTAGAGTCCTTCAAGTCAGCCAAAATGGGTGTCGCTCCACCCAAGAAGATAAGCAAGCATTTAAAGAAAGACCAGCCACAAAAGGTCAGGGAAGACCACTTTTCCCTCCTTCCCCCTTGTCTTCATAACCATCCTCTTGGAGGCAATGTGATAATATGTATGTTGTGTATTTGACTTTGTCATTTTTAGATGCCAAATGGAAAATCCACGGATAACAGTAAAAGCAATGCTTATGGGGATGAAGGTACTTCTTTGCTCTTTTCTGTTCACTTCTCTTTTGCATTATATGAGAAGGTTGAGGTCAAGGGTCATTCTTAAACTACGGTGGTGTTTTTGTAGATTTTTTGGGGGGGGTACCTATTCTAATCAACTAATACGGCAGCTTAATGCCTTTTAATAATTTGTACCATTATGATATCATTTTGCCACCAGTAGGAGTAGTAACACCAATGACATGTTTTAGGTATTTGAGGGTTTTCATAAATGGATGGCACATATTCTCAAGTAATAATTTACTAAAATGAAATGATTAACCATTTTGCATACAATGTAATTTCCCTTATTTTAAATTGAGTAACACCAATGACACTTTGTATTTATGTAAAATTATTGCTTCCGTCCCTCTCTTGCCCCAACCTGGGCTCGAGCCAAGCAAGGGAAATAACTACTTTGTCTCGAGTGACGTCACCAATTGAAACGCCACTAGCTAACTAGCTAGACATTTCACAATGGTTAAATGTATCAATGGAATCCTCAATTTTATAACATATTAAATGGGTGTGATTAGCTAATACTTTTCTTTAATATAAGCCCCTCCCCTGATAAGTTTGCCACTGGAGGGAATGCTCAATGTCCTTGTATACAGTCTCTTTGGAGTGATTTTCAAGCCAGTAACACCAATGACATAAAACATTTGTGACACATAGGAAGAGGACAAGGCTGCTTACATTTGCTTTCTGCCATTTTGGTTTAGATACCTGTGCATAAGTAAACAACATAATTTAATTGTTTTCTGATTGACTGTTTCTATCTGCCTCCAGATTTAGAGTTTTCTGAAGGAGACAGTGCCTCTGGTTGCGAGGCTGCTGGCGGTTCATTCCCCATGACAGCCTATAGAGGAGGTAAGAGAGTCTTCTTCACATCAACTCAAAATGAATTAAATCAACCAAGTTAAACATGTCTAAATCAGACACTAAAACACTTCAGTCACTAAACAACAATAAGCTCACCTCTTAAGAGACCTTTCAATCGATGAAATAATTTCCAATTATTTTAAATCTCTCTCCTGGTCTAGCTGGAATCGTCAACCCAGCTTTCATGGCGGAGATGGACACCATGGACCCCATGCCACCAATGCAGCAGATTCCTTCATGGCTGGCTGAAGCCGGGGTGGACAGCAGCACCGTGGTCCCTTCTCAGAGGGCTCAGCTGAGACTGCCCTGGACACCGAGCAACCTCCGCCGCCTGGCTCCGCTGCGCCTCAGTACCCATTCCAATGACTCCTTCCTGCTGGCTGACTCCCCTGCCACACAGGAGGGCATCTCTGAGCTCCCACCACCACCTCCCCCACAAGACGGACAGGGTCGGGGTACCCACAAGTAGCCCTTCCACAAACTGACCTCTTTTGACCCCTAACCCTGGGTCCAGGTTCTGACCCCAGTTGCCAAAGATCAAACTGCAGACATCAGACTTGTTTTTTGTTCTGTTCAGTTGTTTAATCATAGTCCTGTATACCAAACAAAACAATCCAGGTCGTCACCCTTGTGCTCTCCAAATAAGGCTTTGGGAATTGCACAATTTACTGAATTCTTCCGTATGTGTTTAATTGTAGGTTAGGTTTTATAAAGGGGACTGCACTGTATGCAACTCCATCTTAAAATATGGAGATCATCATGAGACCAACACCAAATAAGAATAATTGGACATGTGACCTTGCCGTCCAAATCCATGGACTCAGTTTACCTGACAAAACCAATCCCTTAAACAACTCACTTAGATCCAATGTTGACCGATAGTAACAGAAAGTTTAACCACACTCACTATATTTAAGTCCATTGAATGATACCAAACAAGCAAGTTTATGCATGGTTTCAGACTGTCCTTTTTGTGACCACACCACCTCAGCCCTTAATGTGAGAAAATAATCTAAATTTATATTGCAGATTTAGAAATGTTAGGCCTATTGCAATTATATTGATTGAAATGATGTCTTAATCGCTTTGTGTGTGTTTTTTTCAGTTTGTTTGAGAGACTTGTAGCCACTATTTATTCACTAATAAAGTGTATTGGCCACCTGTATCTTGTATCAGTTTGTTCGCCTTTTGTATTACACTAATCTAAGCAGAATAATGTTCAGGTGAGACATATTCACAGATGGTGAGGGGCTGCAACAATCATTCACTTACAATGGTGTTATTCATAATAGCCTGGTGTTCCACAATGACTAGCTTTGTGTCTCTGTTATGGTAAATATTTTTTTTTCGTAAGGGTGTAGATTTATTTTTGAATAATATCAACAGTAGGGCATTTCCATGTGAAAAGCCCCATGAACACTAACGTGAAGTTCAAAGGATCAAATTAGGTGTTAAATAAAGCTATGAGTCTATATTTTGGAAAGATTAAGACATACAGCACATTCGGAGAGTATTCAGACCCCTTCACTTTTTCCACATTTTGTTACGTTACAGGCTTAATCTAAAATGCATTAAATAGTGTTTAACCCTCATCAATCTACACACAATATCCTATAATGACAAATCAAAAACAGATTTTTAGAAATGTTAGAACATTTATTAAAAATAAAAACAAATCACATTTATGTACGTATTCAGACACTTTACTCAGTACTTTGTTGAAGCTACAATATGATGATACAAGCTTGGCACACCTGTATTTGGGGAGTTTCTCCCATTTTCCTCTGCATATCCTCTCAAGCTCTGTCAGGTTGGGGAGCGTCGCCACACAGCTATTTGCAGGTCTCTCCAGATGTTCGATCGGATTCAAGTCCGGGCTCTGGCTGGGCCACTCCAGGACATTCCGAGACTTGTCCCGAAAGCATTCCTGTGTTGTCTTGGCTATGTGCTTGACATCGTTGACCTGTTGGAAGGTGAACCTTTGCCCCAGTCTGAGGTCCTGAGTGCTCTGGAACAGGTTTTCATCAAGAATTTATCCCTCGATCCTGACTAGTCTCCCAGTCCCTGCCGCTGAAAAACATCCCCACAGCATGATGCTGCCACCTACATGCTTTACCGTCGTGATGGTATTGGTCAGATGATGAGCTGAGCCTGGTTTCTTCCAGACGTGACGGTTGGCATTCAGGCAAAAGAGTTCAATCTGGGTTTCATCAGACCAAAAAATATTTTTCTCATGGTCAGCGTCCTTTAGGTGCCTTTTGGCAAACTCCAAGCGGGCTGTCATGTGCCTTTTACTGAGGAGTGGCTTCCGTCTGGCCACTCTACCATAAAGGCCTGATTGGTGGAGTGCTGCAGAGATGGTTGTCCTTCTGGAAGGTTCTCCGATCTCAACAGAGCAACTCTGGAGCTCTGTCAGAGCTCCCTGACCAAGGCCCTTCTCCTCCGATTACTCATTTTGGCCGGGCGCCCAGCTCTAGGACGGCCTTGGTGGCTCCAAACTTCTTCCATTTAAGAATTATGGAGGGGAGACCTTCAATGCTGCAGCAATGTTTTGGTACATATCCCCAGATCTGACCCTGTCTCAGAGCTCTACAGACAATTCCTTCGACCTCATTGTTTGGTTTTTGCACTGACATGCATTGTCAACTGTGGGACCTTATATAGACAGGTGTGTGCCTTTCTAAACCATGTCCAATCAGTTGAATTTACCACAGGTGGACTTCAATGAAGTTGTAGAAAGACCTCAAGGATGATCAATGGAAACAGGATATACCTGAGCTAAATGTTTTGTCCCATAGCAAAGGATCTGAATACTTACATCTACTCATTCGAGGATTTTTCTGTATTTTTACTATTTTCTACATTGTAGAATAATAGTGAAGACATCAAAACTATGAAATAACACATATGGAATCATGTAGTAAACCAAAAAGTGTCCAACAAATCAAAATATATTTAATATTTGATATTCTTCAAAGTAGCCACCCTTTGCCATGATGACAGCTTTGCACACTCTTGGCACTCTTCAACAAGATTGAGTCTATAATACTAACATGTTTCAAGCAGACCACCGTAGTCCCTGTGCCCAAGAACACAAAGGCAACCTGCCTAAATGACTACAGACCCGTAGCACTCACGTCTGTAGCTATGAAGTGCTTTGAAAGGTTGGTAATGGCTCACATCAACACCATTATCCCAGAAACCCTAGACCCACTCCAATTTGCATACTGCCCACAGATCCACAGATGATGCAATCGCTATTGCACTCCACACTACCCTTTCCCACCTGGACAAAAGGAACACTTACGTGAGAATGCTATTCATTGACTACAGCTCAGAGTTCAACACCATAGCACCCTCAAAGCTCATCACTAAGCTAAGGATCCTGGGACTAAACACCTCCCTCTGCAACTGGATCCTGGACTTCCTGACCCTCCCCCAGGTGGTGAGGGTAGGTAGTAACACATCTGCCACGTTGATCCTCAACACTGGAGCTCCCCAGGGGTGCGTGCTCAGTCCCCTCCTGTACTCCCTGTTCACCCACGACTGCATGGCCAGGCACAACTCCAACACCATCATTAAGTTTGCAGATGACACAACAGTAGTAGGCCTGATCACCGACAACGACGAGACAGCCTATAGGGAGGAAGTCAGAGACCTGGCCGGTTGGTGCCAGAATAACAACCTATCCCTCAACGTAACCAAGACTAGGGAGATTATTCTGGACTACAGGAAAAGGAGGACCGAGCACACCCCCATTCTCATCGACGGGGCTGTAGTGGAGCAGGTTGAGAGCTTCAAGTTCCTTGGTGTCCACATCAACAACAAACTAGAATGGTCCAAACACACCAAGACAGTCGTGAAGAGGGCACGACAAAGCCTATTCCCCCTCAGGAAACTAAAAAGAATTGTCATGGGTCCTGAGATCCTCAAAAGGTTCTACAGCTGCAACATCGAGAGCATCCTGACTGGTTGCATCACTGCCTGGTATGGCAACTGCTCGGCCTCTGACCGCAAGGCACTACAGAGGGTAGTGCGTACTGCCCAGTACATCACTGGGGCTAAGCTGCCTGCCATCCAGGACCTCTACACCAGGCGGTGTCAGAGGAAGGCCCTAAATATTGTCAAAGACCCCAGCCACCCCAGTCATAGACTGTTCTCTCTACTACCGCATGGCAAGCGGTACCGGAGTGCCAAGTCTAGGACAAAAAGGCTTCTCAACAGTTTTTACCCCAAGCCATAAGACTCCTGAACAGGTAATCAAATTGCTTCCTGGACTATTTGCATGGTGTGCCCCCCCAACCCCTCTTTTTACGCTGCTGCTACTCTCTGCTTATCATATATGCATAGTCACTTTAACTATACATTCCTGCACATACTACCTCAATTGGGCAACCAACCAGTTCTCCCGCATAGTTAGTAACCGGGCTATCTGCATTGTTTCCCACCCACCACCCGCCAACCCCTCTTTTACACTACTGCTACTCTCTGTTCATCATATATGCACAGTCACTTTAACCATATCTACATATACATACTACCTCAATCAGCCTGACTAACCGGTGTCTGTATGTAGCCTCACTACTTTTATCGCCTCGCTACTGTATATAGCCTGTCTTTTTACTGTTGTTTTATTTCTTTACCTACCTATTGTTCACCTAATACCTTTTTTGCACTATTGGTTAGAGCCTGTAAGGTCTACACCTGTTGTATTCAGCGCACGTGACAAATAAACTTTGATTTGATTTGAATTCCCAGATAGCCTATTCAGGTATGATGAATCCTTATCATTGATTAATTCAATTTGCTTTTGCAAATTCATTCACGTCCAACTCCCACAGTACTGGTACAGTGCTGATGGTTCATTAACGTCTATAAATAGATTAAAATCGTCTTTGCAGCTCCCAACATATTCCAAAACCAAACTTTAGAAAATTAGGAAAAAAACATTTTCCTTTCAAATGTTCTAATAATGTTCAAGCTATCAGAGAGTGTAGTCCCTACTTGCCCGCTAATTAGTGAACCTCGACCCATAAATGGATTGATCTCGGACCTCAACAGCAATACCAACCTTAATTATGCCATTAGCGGAAAAACAGCAGACAACAACGCTTTCCAAAGTCAACAATCGGGCGCAGGCCTCGTAAAGGTTCTCTCCAGTCTAGCCCTGATGTCTTGCCATCCAAGATTGGCATCGGTCCAATACCGCAGTGCACAATTGAAGCACGAGCAGGTAACGGTAGACATAAGGAGACAGGTGGAGAGAACCGGGAAACCAATGACAACTGCAGGAAAGGGAAAAATTCTGCTAGCTATGGAACTGCGTTTGAAAACGGAACAATTAAATGTAATTGCAAAAATGTATGACGATGAACAACCACAAACTCTTCAACAAAATCGCCTTCTACAGGAACTAAATTGCCTTCTACAGGAACAACTCGATCTAGCCAAAACTAAATACGATGATGTCCATGCCAAACTAGATAAGTCTGACGAATTATCTACAAACAGGAGCGCTCAACTTGATAACATGCATGCAGTTTTGTTGAACGTTACTCAAAGTAACACAGTTCTACTCAAAACGTTGCTGACCAAAGACAATCAGTTAGTGAACACGATGACTAATTTGGATGACAAATCAGCAGAACTTATTGAAATCGCTGACCAAATGAATGATGAGAAAACTCAGTTGATGAAGATGGAAATATTGATTTCTAAGCAAGCGGAGGAAATCTCATCACTGAATCTCTCGCTCCGAAACTACACTTCCAGGACGTATCGCTCGTTCACTCTGTGTATATTACCAGCCTCGAAACTGTACCCCTGCTACTTGGAGCAGACTTGATGGATCGGTTACTCCCATTGATGGTTTGGAAAACCAACCAGGTATGGTCACAGGCCACAGTGCCTTCTCCACTGACTACACTGTCTTCCCCTAACGCTAGCTGCAACGCAGTCATTCACAAGGGGTTTCTGTCGAAAGCACCCCTTGGGACAAAGACGTTTAGAAACCTCATGGTGCAGAATCCGATCCAAGGAGATATTACGATATCGCGACACATTCCATCAGCCAACCTGATTTGACCATTCTTTTCATGATTTCAAGCCAGCTGTCTCTGTGAATAAGCAACTTCCCTCCTCCTTGCAGTCGTGCAATACGGTAGTTGAGATGAACTTCTCTTGCCCTTTGGACACTTCTGCAAGCACTGCGGCCGTCTTAGCAAGAAAAAAATCGATGCGCAGTAAAACCTTGAAATCAGCCCTTGCCTTAACAGGAAGCCAGTGTAGGGAGGCTAGCACTGGAGTAATATGATCACATTTTTTGGTTCTAGTGATGATTCTAGCAGCCGTATTTAGCACTAACTGAAGTTTATTTAGTGCTTTATCTGGGTAGCCGGAAAGTAGAGCATTGCAGTAGTCCAACCTAGAAGTAACAAAGGCATGGATACATTTTTCTGCGTCATTTTTGGACAGAAAGTTTCAGATTTTTGCAATGTTACATAGATGGAAAAAAGCTGTCCTTGAAACAGTCTTGATATGTTCTTCAAAAGAGAGATCAGGGTCCTGTCACGTCCTGGCCAGTCTAAGGGTTAATTGGTATTGTAGTTTGGTCAGGACGTGGCAGAGGGTATTTGTTTTATGTGGTTAGGGGTGGTGTGTTTGTTGTAGGGCAGTTGATTTAGGTATTCCGGGGTTTTTGGGCACTGTTTGATTTTCATGTATTCTATGTTGAGTCTAGCGTGTCTGTTTCTATGTTTGGGTTCATTGGGGTTGGGACTCTCAATTGAAGGCAGGTGTTGTCTATTTGCCTTTGATTGAGAGTCCCATATATGAGGGTGTGTTTGTCTTTTGTGGGAGATTGTTGTGTGCACTGCGTTTGTTTGAGCCTGCCACACTGTTGCCGTTGTGAGTATTGTTTGTTGTTTTGTTTTTTCTCAAGTGGATACCTTACATGTTTTTTTTCAGTAATAAACATGAGTGTCCACAATCCCGCTGCATTTTGGTCCTCCTTTCCTCAACACGACGAAAACCGGGACGGGTCCAAAGTAACGCCGAGGTCCTTCAGTTTTATTTGAGACAACTGTACAACCATCCAGATTAATTGTCAGATTCAACAGAAGATCTCTTTGTTTCTTGGGACCTAGAACAAGCATCTCTGTTTTGTCCGAGTTTAAAAGTAGAAAGTTTGCAGCCATCCACTTCCTTATGTCTGAGACACAGGCTTCTAGCGAGGGCAATTTTGGGGCTTCACCATGTTTCATTGAAATGTACAGCTGTGTGTCATCCGCATAGCAGTGAAATTTAACATTATGTTTTCGAATGACATCCCCAAGAGGTGAAATATATAGTGAAAACAATAGTTGTCCTAAAACGGAACCTTGAGGAACACCGAAATTTACAGTTGATTTTTCAGAGGACAAACCATCCACAGAGACAAACTGACATCTTTCCGACAGATAAGATCTAAACCAGGCCAGAACTTGTCCATGTAGACCAATTTAGTTTTCCAATCTCTCCAAAAGAATGTGGTGATCGATGGTATCAAAAGCAGCACTAAGATCTAGGAGCACGAGGACAGATGCAGAGCCTCGGTCTGACGTCATTAAAAGTTCATTTACCACCGTCACAAGTGCAGTCTCAGTGTTATGATGGGGTCTAAAACCAGACTGAAGCGTTTCGTATACATTGTTTGTCTTCAGGAAGGCAGTGAGTTGCTGCGCAACAGCTTTTTCCCCAAAAAATTGAGAGGAATGGAAGATTCGATATAGGCCGATAGTTTTTTATAATTTCTGGGTCAAGATTTGGCTTTTTCAATACTGTTGTACCTGTTTTCTCCAGCATCTTCACAAGGTCCTTTGCTGTTTTTCTGGGATTGATTTGCACTTTTGGCACCAAAATACGTTTATCTCTAGGAGACGGAACGCGTCTCCTTCCTGAGCGGTATGATGGCTGCGTGGTCCCATGGTGTTTATACTTGCGTGCTATTGCTTGTACAGATGAACGTGGTACCTTCAGGCATTTGGAAATTGCTCCCAAGGATGAACCAGACTTGTGGAGGTCTGCAATTTTTTTTCTGAAGTCTTGGCTGATTTCTTTTGATTTTCCCATGATGTCAAGCAAAGCGGCACTGAGTTTCACGGTAGGCCTTGAAATACATCCACAGGTACATCTCCAATTGACTTCTAAAGCTTCTAACATCATTTTCTGGAATTTTCCAAATTGTTTAAAGGCACAGTCAATTTAGTGTCTGTAAACTTCTGACCTACTGGAATTGTGATACAGGGAATTATAAGTGAAATAATCTGTTTGTAAACAATTGTTGGAAAAATTACTTGTGTCATGCACAAAGTAGATGTCCTAACCGACTTGCTAAAACTATAGTTTGTTAACAAGAAATTTGTGGAGTGGTTGAAAAACAAGATTTAATGACTCCAACCTAAGTGCATGTAAACTTCTGACATCAACTGTATACAGCTACAGACTGTGAATTTGTAGTCTTTAGTTTTGTAGATTTCTTAATCATTCATGACGTCTGGTTCAACACCGTCCTCATGCTTTCTAGTCTATAGTGTAGTAGCCATTTCAATGTGGGGACTCAGTCCCTGCATTTTCTTGACAAAATGTACATTTTGTCAGAAGTGGGTTTTATGCACTCTGGAAAAGGGGGGCGTTCCATGATGCCGATGTAATGTCTGTGCCCATGTGGGCGTGGCCACTAACTTGGTTAAGTCTTCATATGAGAAACAATTCTCTCATTTAGAAGGCTAACATCACATTACATCTTCTCAAAAATAGTTTAATATTTAATCATATATGTTCCACAACATATATGAGATGAACTTCTCTTGCCCTTCGGACACGTCTAGTAACGGGGAACTATACTCATTCAGAGATACAGTTATGTTGTTCTACCGTCT
Organism: Salmo salar; assembly: GCF_965601325.2. NCBI lineage: Eukaryota > Metazoa > Chordata > Actinopteri > Salmoniformes > Salmonidae > Salmo > Salmo salar. The sequence continues at coordinate 63,455,433 of NC_138304.1, read as the reverse complement.
TTAGTTATATCACAAATTATTAATAATTTCGACAGGATTGTTCTTTAAATTCCCAGGGACTATTCCAAATGTTTGGAATACAGAAATACTGTTTAATTATTCAACCTTTTTTCTGGGGGAATGGCCCTAGCCCTCACCCTCCGATCCAATAGGTCCCAGAGGTGCTCAATCTGATTGAGATTCAGGCTCTTCGCTGGCCATGGCAGAACACTGGCATTCCTGTCTTGCAGGAAATCATGCACAGAACGAGCAGTATGGCTGGTGGCATTGTCATGCTGGAGGGTCATGTCAGGATGAGCTTGCAGGAAGGGTACCACATGAGGGAGGAGGATGTCTTCCCAGTAACGCACAGCATTGAGATTGCCTGCAATGACAACAAGCTCAGTCCGATGATGCTGTGACACATCGCCCCAGACCATGACGGACCCTCCACCTCCAAATCGATCCCACTCCAGAGTACAGGCTTCAGTGTAACGCTCATTCCTTCGACGATAAACGCGAATCCGACCATCACCCCTGGTAAGACAAAACCGTGACTCGTCAGTGAAGAGCACTTTTTGCCAGTCCTGTCTGGTCCAGCGACGGTGGGTTTGTGACCATAGGCGATGTTGTTGCCATTGATGTCTGCAGTCCTCATGCCTCCTTGCAGCATGACTAAGGCACGTTCACACAGATGAGCAGGTACGCTGGGCGTTTTTCTTTTGGTGTTTTTCAGAGTTAGTAGAAAGGCCTCTTTAGTGTCCTAAGTTTTCATAACTGTCACCTTAATTGCCTACCGTCTGTAAGCTGTTAGTGTCTTAACGACCGTTCAACAGGTGCATGTTCATTACTTGTTTATTACTTGTTTATGATTCATTGAACAAGCATGGGAAACAGTGTTTAAACCCTTGACAATGAAGATCTGTGAAGTTATTTGGATTTTTACTAATGATCTTTGAAAGACAGGGTCCTGAAAAAGTTTACTTAATGAAGCTGCCCGTTGAGGACTTGTAAGGCGTCTGTTTCTCACACACAACATAACTATTATTAATGTGTTAAGCTATACATAATTATATTTGGAATAAACAAAGTTTGATGACATGACAATTCCCACTCTCTCTTCGCCTGACTCTATACCTTCGGGATCATTTTCTGCTGCGTTCCACAAAATTAAGGCCCTAAAAAAATTCCTCATGCTTTTACCCAGTCTTCCCCTTCTGGCCATAGGTTACAAGGGGTATTCTCAAGCCATGTTATTTTCACTTCGCTCTCCATCTCCTTCCTCTTCCATGGCCTCCCGATATAGGAGAGTACGGTGGCCCTAATCAACTTTACCTACTCTTGTGGTAACTCAGCACTGTTTATACATTTCAACATCAAAGCCCTCAGAAGATGCTATCCCAACAATGCTACCACTAACACTGCCCATGATGCATACTTCAAAATATTCCTCATTTGCGCTATAGTCCAGTTCCATGCTGTTACTATAGCATCCTTCAGTTACTGTCCCTACAGCGACTGCTGTGAGAATAGTTATTGCATTGATTGTCTCCTGCTCCTGATCTCCTATTGCCTTTGTTGTTCCCCGATAGATTTAGGACTGAATCTTTCAGATACTCCCTACCTCCGAAACGTCTACATATGCACAATTGAGAGCATCCTGTCGGGCTGTATCACCTCCTGGTACGGCAACTGCACCGCACGCAACCGCAGGGCTCTCCAGAGGGTGGTGTGGTCTGCCCAACGCATCACCGGCGGCACACTGCCTGCCCTCCCAGACACCTACAGCACCAGTGTAAACTTTGGGTCTCAGCGGTTGATAAGCAGCCCCCTTCTGACACTTTCCTGTCACTGTCACTCGGTCCCAATCTTCTGGGAGATATGTCAAGTGTTTGCTGGCTGTTAGAAATGGGGGAGATATTAGTGGCGTTGGAAGAGTATCCAACCTCACAAAACTCTGAGTCACATGTTTCTTAATAACACTCTGCAGGTACTTCCCTTCCTTAATTTATGAGCCACATAGATCTCCGCTCCAGTCATTTCCCAATTCCCCGTAACGCTAACGCCTTGGTTTTTGGGACTCCACAGAATACACTGATGTCGGTCCTCCAGCCTTTGCAATTAACATCCTTATGCAGACATTCTGTCTCAAACACATGCCCCATATGTACCTTGCCTCTGGACACAAATACATTTGCACATAAATCATTCTAACCCATAACACATTAGTCACTACTGCTAATCCACTTCTATAATTATAAACATACTAAAACATTCTAAATCAATTAGTCAATTTCCAACAATCCCTCCTCTGGAACAATGATCACTCATGTTCCACGACACCTAGAAAACATATTAATTTGAACAGGGAAGAGAGAGAATACATGTTTAATAATTTCACACCACCCTTGATACAAGTGAGACTGGGAGAAGAACCGTCCACCCGTTCTATTCAATGCCAATGGGATGCTAGTCTCCATGCCAGTCCCCTTCATCCTCATCCTCGGATGTCAAAGCAAGACACAGACTATGAACCTTGTACGTAATTAATTGTACTGTATCATCCAGCAATCCATATGTATTGCTGCGCTTTAACATTAGGATCACTGGCAACCCGTCATTCAGGGCAGGGTTTTGAGGCCCACATTTCTTTTGCTAAAAATGTGGGGCTCAAAACCCTATCTTGAATGACGGGTCACCACTGATCCTAACGTTAAAGCTTCCCTGTTCAAATCAATATGTTTTCTAGGTGTTGTGGAATATGAGAGTGATCATTGTCCAGAGGAAAGATTGTTGGAAATACACTACCATTCAAAAGTTTGGGGTCACTTAGAAATGTCCTTGTTATTGAAAGAAAAGAAGAAAAAAAATCCATTACAATAACATCAAATTGATCAGAAATACAGCATAGACATTGTTAATGTTGTAAATGACTATTGTAGCTGGAAATGGCAGATTTTTTATGGAATATCTACATAGGCGTACAGAGGCCCATTATCGGCACGTTCCAATGGCACGTTGTGTTAGTTAATCCAAGTTAAGCATTTTAAAAGACTTATTGATCATTATAAAGCCCTTTTGCAAATATGTTAGCACAGCTGAAAACTGTTGTTCTGATTAAAGAAGCAATACAACTGGCCTTCTTTAGACTAGTTGAGTATCTGGAACATCAGCATTTGTGGGCTCGATTACAGGCTTAAAATGGACAGAAACAAAGTACTTTAATCTGAAACTCATCAGTCTATTCTTGTTCTGAGAAATTAAGGCTATTCCATGCGAGAAATTGCCAAGAAACTGACAATCTCGTACAACGCTGTGTACTACTCCCTTCACAGAACAGCGCAAACTGGCTCTAACCTGAATAGAAAGAGGAGTGTGAGGCCCCGGTGCACAACTGAGCAAGAGGGCAAGTACATTAGAGTGTCTAGTTTGAGAAACAGATGCCTCACAAGTCCTCAACTGGCAGCTTCATTAAATAGTACCTGCAAAACACCAGTCTCAACGTCAACAGTGAAGAGACGACTCCGGGATGCTGGCCTTCTAGGCAGAGTTGCAAAGTAAAATTAGTAATTTGGAACAAATCAGTGGCTAACTGCAAGCAGTGCAATGCAACCAATAGCCTGCTATTCTATTGAGTGGCTGTGTGTTTTTTTTCCTGAGTTCCCACCATTAATCCAGAGATTGCCAGACTTTGGTGACAAAGTTTGATGACAAAACCGCTGAGCCACCTTCATGTTTAAGTGGGCACATCACAAGCCAAGGTGAGCCCAAAAATGTATTGTATGCTGCTGCATAAATTATATAATATGAAAGGGAGATATGCATACTGCAGCTAAGAAAGTAATACTAAGTATGTTATGTAGTAAGCTGTTAGTAGCCCATGTGCCTCACCTTAATAATTTGGTCTATTTTCACCTCTTAATTTTGCCTAACGTTACTGTTTTTTTTATAACCTGTTTTTGAGAAATGTCATCATCTAATATTGTAAGAGGTTTCATTGTCTGCTTATATGCCCCCTTTATTTATCCTACGGTTCTGACTTACTGTAAGAGCAGTCCATGTTCTGCATTCTGTCGCTGTACATTTCAAAAGTGCTGAACACATAGTTATATTGACTATGTCCATCGTCGCTCGCTCATTAGTCTTAATCGAAATTACTGAATGCCTCTTATCCAATCATCGTTCCCTTATGCCATAATTTGTACATGTCAATTGTCAGCCATATCAGCTATGTTTTTTAAAAAGGCAGTAAACGAGGCAGAATTAATTGTTTCGCTGCCAGACAAGGCTCCGCTGATAGCCAGGTGTAAGCGATGGTGAGGATTCACTCCATTGTGCTGGAAAGAAAAAGCTGTCCCAACAGCAGAGCTATGTAGGACCTAACAGTTTGTGGGCACCACTTGTCGACGTTATAGTGTAATTAATGTATTGTTTAGTGTTGTGTAGTGTCTTTGCTGGCATGCATCTAAACATTTTTGGGGGAGTTTGCCCCACCAAGATTTACATTCTAAAATCGGCACTGATTAGGATTCTGATGACATTGTAAAATGACTGCTCTCAAAATACACCATCATGGTAAGCCCAAGCTCTCATCTAGTGGGTTCTGTAATAACCTCCCTCTTGGAGGACATGATAAAATAAGGTTTAAAGGGAGGAAAACCCTCCCTACACTCAATAAATTTGAGCAGTGCACCCTCCCCTCACTTTGTGCTCTCCTCACAGCTCTTTCACTCCTTTCCGAATCATAATAAAACACTTGATAAATTATCCAACCCAATTTTAGAATGACAGTCCTTAGTGCTTCGCTTTGAGTTGATCACTCGAATTCGAGACCCTCAATTTAGCACACACTGACAGTTAGAATGTACATTTACAAAACAGGGAAAATATATAAACAGTATCTACTACAAGATAAAAACTTTTCTCATTACGTCCCGTTTGTCCCTGTTTTACTGTCGCGAGTGGCATGTTTGTATTTGTATTCCTGGGGTCCAGCAAAATTAAGGCAGTTAATAACAGATCGGTATCTCAATGCATTTTAATCTAAATTACAATAAGCATGTGTAGACCTCCAAAATCAACATGATACCCCAAATAAACAGTTTACAGCAACCTTAAATCAATTCACAGGCACAGTTGACCACCCCCTCCTTCCCCGCACTCTTTTTCCGGTATTTCTTCATGTTCTGCTTCAGATAGTGTTTCAGTTTGTCCTCCAAATGTCACATGTTCAAAGTGGATGGCCCTTGATAATGTATCTCACCTGAGCCGCCACTGTTGTTTACATTCCATTATAACTTGTTCATTTTTCAACCAGTATACCAGCATCATGAAAGAAGATTGGACGGCATCTGTCTCCATGCCTACTCCACGTGGACTCATGTCACACTCCTGAGAGAATAGGCATTAGAGAAAAAGGCATTTGACAGCTTTGAATGGATGCTGTGTACTGGTTGCTGGCTTGGACTTAGGTCTCAGTAGAAGTGGTGAAAGACAAGGTCGTAGTGAGCGCCTTTGTCACTATTTCTTCAGCCGGTTGGGGGGGGGGTGAAGCTCACACTGTTCTCGTCGATTTATTCCTTCCATGCATCAAGATACCATCTGCAGTCACTATCACCATAACTTCGAGAGAGGATAGACCAAAACAACAGTTTAAGGCATTTCTGAATCAGAAAATCCAAACAACTATTTACCGAAAGACAAATTATTACCTTCCTAATTTTCTTAATACAACATTTCTAAGACAAATGTTAAAGAGCATACCAACACACTGCTCACACCATTTTCCAAATTGGCTTATACACCCTTATCATACTGGCGATCTCACTGCAGAGTTACCAGGTCAGGGATTTGGAGAGCTAACCCTTAGGGAGAAACCCCGACCATAATCTGGTGAGATTTGTATCGAAACAAAGTTAAAAACCAAAACATAAACAGCTATACACTTCTTGATATTATACTTAAATCTCACCCAACATCTCTATCCTTTCTAGTGAGGTTGATCAGGCCTCACCAGAAAGTTAGGACAAAGGTCATCCAACACCATTAAGTATTTTCTTTCCCTTGGTTTAGAAACCATTTCAAACATTTCCATCATTCTGCATTCCCAATTTACAACCAAATTCAAAAGACCCCACACAATAAATCAAACATGGTATTAACGCCACTAACAAATATTCATAACCGTTGTTGTTGTGTGTGTGTGTGTGTGTGTGTGTGTGTGTGTGTGTGTGTGTGTGTGTGTGTGTGTGTGTGTGTGTGTGTGTGTGTGTGTGTGTGTGTGTGTGTGTGTGTGTGTGTGTGTGTGTGTGTGTGTGTGTGTGTGTGTGGTAAAACGTGGAGCAAAAACACACAAATGGCCAGGCCTTACTTATCTGGGAGCTCCCTTTACGGTCGGATCCGGATACCTTTATACTTTATAAAACTGCAGAATTTCACTAACTGTTCTTCCAAGACAGTCTCAGGAAACACCTCAAAGAGAGAGATAATGACACCCCATCCACTCCTGGAAGAGAAAGTGTACATTTCGTTAGTATTCACTATGCTAAACTTAATCAGCAACACAAACATTTTAATTACAAACAAAACACGATAATGCTCAGACCACTGTCCTACCATTGCCTTAATGTTCAAAATTGTTAAAAGGTCATTTTAGGTTTGGTAACCCAAATGCGGTCACTTGAAATAATTGCTTTTTCAAAACTCTACTACAATTACTCACAATATTAACTCTAATTCCCCCCCAAGCTTGCAAGGATTCTTAACTATTTTCAAAGGTAGCGATACGCACTTCTCCGGGGAGTAGTTATGGTATTTGTGCCTATTAATTGGTCACAGCGCCTAATACCTTTTATTAGAACCAGTACTGAAAAGTCTGCCAATTTACTATTACGGGTGACCTAATGTCTTATACCAGTGTTACGCCTCAAATATCACTGTTGTTAACAACACACATTTCCGAAATTATTCACAGTCGTTTCCTATTTCCACATAATCTGTCAGTGTTCCCCGTCCCAATAGGGCATAAACCAATCTCTCTCTTTATTGCTAGTGTTAATCCATATAAATCACTTTCAAACAACATTTGAATATCTTCTTGCTTTCTAACCATGAATGTGGCTCTCCTCCAGAATTTATATGCAACCTTTTATCACCATGGACTTATTCTCTACAACCTACCTAAGCATGACAATTTACACACACACACACACACACACACACACACACACACACACACACACACACACACACACACACACACACACACACACACACACACACACACACACACACACACACACACACACACACACACACACACACACACAGGTCTAGTAGGGAACCAAGCTAACTCGAGATTTACCCCTTGCAGGTACCAGCCTGCTCAGGCTTACCTTCCAGGACTTACCCTACTCTTTATGGTACTCGTAGGAACATTTTTTACATTTACATTTTAGTCATTTAGCAGACGCTCTTATCCAGAGCGACTTACAGTAGTGAATGCATACATTTCATACATTTTTTCTCCGTACTGGTCCCCCATGGGAATCAAACCCACAACCCTGGCATTGCAAACACCATGCTCTACCAACTGAGCCACACGGGCCACACAGGAACCAAACCACTCAGGATTTAACCCCTAGGACTTACCCTCTGCAGGTTCCAGCTTGCTCGGGTTTACCTTCCAGGATTTACCATATAGCATTAATCTACAACCGGTCGTAATACAATGGGGTTACTGAATAAATTTAGGCTTTCCAGGTCCGTATCCTATAATTGGTTCAGCCTACGACTCTCATCTCCCCAACATGTCAGAATGAGTGGTAAATGTGCCTACCTTGATTTTTGGTGCCTGCTCCTTTTTCACTGTTTTGGACTCTCGTTCGACTGTAAATTGGGGTGAACCCTATTTTTTTAATTTATCTGTTATTTTACCAGGTAAGTTGACTGAGAACACGTTCTCATTTACAGCAATGACCTGGGGAATAGTTACAAGGGAGAGGAGGGGGATGAATGAGCCAATTGTAAACTGGGGATTATTAGGTGACCGTGATGGTTTGAGGACCAGATTTGGAATTTAGCCAGGACACCGGGGTTAACACCCCTACTCTTACGATAAGTGCCATGATCTCAGAGAGTCAGGACACCCGTTTAACATCCTATAGGTTCTAAATAAACAGAGCAAATCTCACGGATGACTAGTAAAGCTCAAAGCAAGTTTATTCACCCTCCGGGTCACACAGCTGCATAAAAAAATACATGTTTCCATCAGCAAAAGTGTTTATACCCCCCTCCCCCTTTTAGGCGGAGTCTCCTCCTTTTCTCTAAACACTACATCTTTGTTGCTAGGCAGGACGTTAAGTGATGTGGGTAATAAACTGTTCCTTCTCCCTTCATGTGACCTGACCTAACCTCGGCCCCCATTCCTCACTAATCCACAGCTATCCATCCTCATCAGTGACCATGTGATTGCCTTTTCCCTTACTTAGTAACTCTCCAAGCCCTGGTTCATATCCACCTCCATTGACCCGACCATATACATTCCTCCAACATATAACCATTAACTTAAGGTGTAGCAAGTATTTCAAATTACAACCCAACAGCATGCTTGATAAAGTGCTGAAACAAGTTCCAGAACAGGTCCCCGTCGATGTAGCCACTGTTTGACTGTCCATACAAGGCTTGGGGGGGGGGGGGGGGGGGCCTCCCAGTGTGTAGTGGCCACCGGGGAAACACTTGGGGTAGATGATAAATAGGGGGAGGTCCTCCCCAGCTGTGTTAAAGCACTGTGATATGCTCCTTGGCCCCTGGAGCCTGCGGGTTCACGTGTTTTGCGCCCTTGTACCTGCTCTGGCACCTGTGTCTGCTCTGGCCGCTACAAAACCCAGACTCATCGCAGTTATAGATTTGTCTGGGTTTCTCCCTCAACCCGCTCTCCTCCAATTGCTTCTCATAAGAAGTGAAGAAGGTGTCCATAGTCAGACGGATGGCACGCTCAGCTCCCCCCGTCCAGGGTGCCTGGCCTCCTCCTGAACATTTCCCGTCACCTCTTCCCCAATGGTGTGATTGTCTCCCTTGGGTGCCGAAACCTAGAATAGAATATAAATTGTCCATCCAGGATGATGTTTATTTTGGCATCACATACATTAAGAACAGTCAGCCCAGCATTCTACATACATGAACACATAAAACACCAAATACTTGCATAGTTTGTCGGCGTATTTCATCAGCCTCTGTCTGGTGAAGCTGAACCAATAGCTGGCACAGTAGATACAGTACTGCACCAGATAATCGTAATCCTCTGGTGCAAGCAATGTGGGCGGTCCACTGCAACAACCATGGTCACCCGGCCGCCCAGCCCTTCCGCCAGGTTCTGCCGAGGTACACCATGCACCTTGATTGATAAGAAAAGAAAACTGTTATTAGCAGATGAAATTCACATACATGTGGTAATCTCCTAAAAACAAAAGATGACCAACCTTGGCAGCCCGGCAGATAGCCATCCCTGCCCTGCACTCCTCCATGGCTTGGAACATGTCCACCTCACTCCACTGCTTCCTTTTGACTTTCTCTATACTGTTGTGGGAAATTCATGTAGCTAAATAACTTGGCATACTATACACATTTTAGAAAGATAACTCCATCTGAATATGTACTGTTATATTCCAGTCCATTAAAATGTTGAGCTCAAACTGATTCAGTCCTCCAACCACTATAGAGGGCGTCTGAAGTTAGGGGGAAATTAGTGGGATGTCTCATAGAATGGCGTGGTATGCAAAATAGGTCAACTTTGAGCACCTTTATCTCTTGAATGTTTGCCATTCAGGTCCAAAAAGTCACTTTCTGAGCACTTCTGCAATGGGCAAATATGTACGGAAGGTTTCGTTCAAATCAAAAGGGGTGCTGTCAAAAAGTCATTGAATTCAAACGGATTTACCCATGCATTTTACGAAGACAAATATGATTCTTTATGTTCTGAATTGTTCAGTGGAGTCTTTTTCTAACATAGCATTAACATTATATAAAAAAATATATAATGATTTCGTAACCTAATACATCCGATAATAAGCACCGAGCTGTCGACAGTGCGGTGCCGCTTCTTGCAGCGATTTTTGAGGATTTTTGGATGTTTTTGGATGTTTTGGTCTTCTGCAAAATTGGTTCCGTGGGTCGCAAAAAGCTAAATTAACATGACACAAGCTGAATGTAAAAGGATTTTAAAATTAAAAGCCTGCGGTATTGTAACGGCTGTCTTCATCGTCAGATGAAACAGAGAAGTCATCGTCGGAAAAGGTGGACCAATACGCAGCGGAGGATGTGTTCATCATTAGAATTTTAATAGAACAACGTGAACACTATACAAAAAAACAAGAAACGACAGCAAACAGTTCTGTTAGGAAAACACACTAACAAAATACAATTACCCACAAAACCCAAAGGAAAAACATGCTCCTTATGTGTGACTCCCAATCAACAACAACGAACTTCAGCTGTGCCTGATTGGGAGCCACACATGGCCCAAAACAAAGAAATATAAAAAACCTAGAAAAAGAAAAGAGAACGCCCACCCAATGTAACACCCTGGCCTAACCAAAATAAAGAACAAAAAACCCCAGGTTATCCGGACTTGCTAGCTAATTTGTCCTGGGATATAAACATTGAGTTGTTATTTTACCTGAAATGCACAAGGTCCTCTACTCCACCAATTAATCCACACATAAAACGGTCAACCGAATCGTTTCTAGTCATCTCTCATCCTTCCAGGCTTTTTGTTCTCTTGACTTTAGATTGCGATTGGCAACTTTCATAAATTAGGTGCATTACCGCCACTGATCTCGTTTGTCTTCAGTCACCCATGTGGGTAAACCAATGAGGAGATGGCACGTGGGTACCTGCTTCTATAAACCAATGAGGAGATGGGAGAGGCAGGACTTGCAGCGCGATCTGCGTCAGAAATAGAACTGACTTCGATTTTAGGCCTTGGCAACGCAGACGCTCGTTGGCGCAATAATTGAATAATATAGATTTCTAAATTTATTTTGCAACGCTCGCGCACACGACGCGAGTGGTGTAGTCAGCCTGTAATAACACTTCCCTGAGGATATTTTGTCTCATATTACCTACTACATAATGACAAAATCCACAGACAACATGTAAAGTACATTCAAAAGTTTATTCAACGGTCTGATTTGTGAAGGGGCTCCTGAGTGGCGCAGCAGTCTAAGGCACTGCATCTCAGTGCTAGAGGCATCACTACAGACACTGGTTGAATTCCAGGCTGTATCACAAACGGCCATGATAATAATTTGTTCTTAACTGACTTGCCTAGTTATATATATTTTTGTATATATATATTTTTTTATTGTTAATTTTCTAAGTATAGATAGGACTCTTATTCTGAAGGATTCCAAAAACTGTGACCCGGAAAGTACTTAATTATTCTTGTCTGCTTCACAGCGGTAGTACCGAGAACGTACCGGGGTGTGAAACACAAATTTGCCGGCAGAACAACACCAAAAGAGCGGCAAAGTGTTCACGTTTAATCGTTCGAAGAACAAACTTCAAGTAATTGTTATTATCCTGGCAACTGATGACGAGGCGAAACTCCGAACGACTGAGGTAGCATTAAAACAGTTCAGAAATAGGCGCCGTCTGTCGAGTCTCCGTGAAATATTTTCAGAGACTTGTCTTTGAAAATAAATAGATTTGTCTATTGGGAACAATTAATACTCCAACGAACATAATGGGATACGTCGTTTAACTTGGGCGGGTTGACAACAACTGGGGCAATTTGGGAGGACCTCTGGGTGGACACCGCAAGCGGCCCGTGTCCACATCAGCGACAGAAGCCGGGGTGTCGGCTTGAGAGTCTTCGGGTGAAAAATCTCCAACACTAGAGCTACAGCGCTGAATAAATAGCGTCGTACGAACAGGAGCTGCGCCGATATTTGACCATTGGGAGCCGGGGAGTATCCGGACAGAGACCTCATGAATGGAAATCGGAACTTCAGGTATATTCTTACACCGTCTGTCAAACCCCATATTAAATTGTTACATTTGGTGTTGAAGTTTTGTAGGCTGACTGACGTTACCAGTTTAATTCCTTAAAGGATAGCATACGATCAAGCCTACTATACCAATCAGATGAAATTAAATAAACTAATTCAGTCCTTTTCACTGTACTGTCTGGGTTAGAACACTAATTTGGGTGACTAGATATACTGTCTTTGGTAAGATTGTTTGCTGGTTGGTAGCCTTTGCCGGGTCCCCTTCAACCGAGGGGTCCAGCTGCGACAATCTCAGAGCAGTCATCTCTCATGATCTCTATGCTGCCACCTACTGATATGTAATCTCTCAGGAAAAGTGGGGGATTCGAAAGGAACCATAGAGGGCTTGCAGTTGCGTCACAGATCACCTAGCAACCCCACGCTTCGTGTTGGAAGACCAAACTCACATGCTGACCAGACAGCTCGCCGCGCCATTGCATGCATACCAGACACGATCAGGACACGCAGGTTGAAATATCAAAACGAACTCTGAACCAAATATATTAATTTGGGGACCGGTCAAAAAGCAAACATTTATGGCAATTTAGTTAGCTGCTGCTAGCTAATGTGGCCTGGGATATTAACATTGGGTTGTTATTTTACCAGAAATGCACAAGGTCCTCTACTCTGACATGTAATCCACAACAATTAATCTGCAGATAAAATGGTAAACCAAGTTTGTTTCTAGTAATCTCTCCTCCTTCAAGCTGCTTCTTCTTTGGACTTTATATTGTGGTTGGCAACCAACTTTAAGGTGCATTACCACCACCAACTGGACTGGAGTGTGGACCTCAATTCATCTTAAAATCACCCACGTGGTAATATGCTCCTAAAAAACAATGAGGAGATGGGAGAGGCAGCACGTCAAGCGTCACAAATAAAACCAAGTTCTATTTTAGTGCAAACACTCGTTGACGTGCGCAAGCAGTGTGGGTGAAATGATTGAATAACAGGTATTTGTATGCGACGCGAGCTGTGTGGTCAGCATGTCAGTCTTTTGACAGTCCTCCAATTGTCCAAATGGCTGGCTGTGTTTTGCAACCACCATGAACTTTGGGAAGATTTCCCATTATTTTGTTTTTCAAGGACCCAGAAAACAGAGGCGGGGTAGAACCTATTCAAGTAAGTAAACATCTATTTTTAAAATGATCAATTTATTATTAGCTAGCTTGCTACAGAAACTTAGTGTGCAGGCTAACTTAAATGAGCTGCTTACGTAATGTTCGCTAGTTAGCTAGCTAACTTTACATACTGTATATGTAGCTAGCTACGTGAATTAAATATCACCAGTTTACGAACGTCATATTAGTTAGTTAGCCATCTTTACGTATTTGTTGTAATTCCAAATGCATTTGTAGCTAGGTACTGTTGCTAGGTACTGTAGATGGCTAACTAACAGCCATGGAAGAGGGTGACAGGATTAGCTACCACTTCCAGCTGTCAGAGAAGGGAGAGTAGACTACTCTGGATATGGCAGGTAACTTTGTGGGAGAACACTATGAAACTTCTCCAGTTCCAGTCCCTAGTGAGGAAAAACTGAGGACAGAGAATTTTCAGGGATGTCTATCTTTAGTATAATGCAGCCCATTTCTTTTGTGTTTTCTGTCTTCAGATAGAGAGAGCTGTCAAACCCTTGCCTGCAGATGAAGAGGTCCCAAGAGAATAAGGGTACATCCTTGTGTACCATGGATTATATGTTAGCAAATGTTGTCAACAAAACTAGCTTAAAAGCCACACAATGTATAAACTTATTACAACTGGAGCAGGCCAACTCTGCTGGGTGTGCAGGCTTCTGTTCCAGCCCAGCACTAATGGACTCTGCACACCCAGTAGACAGGGATCGGGTGGAGCGAGGTTGGTATTGACATTTCCACCCCCCCCCCCCCCGAAATGGTTTTAGTAATAATAGCCTACTTGTTGCTAAACTGTCTACACGTTTACATATGAATTAGCTTACTTGTACACTTTGAAATTATATTAAAGTGTTGATTCTTTGAAGTGTTTAAACTTGTTTTAATTGTTAACTTAACTATTATTCAGGATGAACTAGCGCCAATGTTGATTTAATCACAGATCACAATCCAGCAATAAAGAGGGGAAGGGAATCTGTCTCTAATTTGTCTCTTCCTGTGTTGTATTCTCAAATTAATATCACCTTTCTGTTTAGTCATAAATTCTCCAATTAGTTTTATTTGATTGCCGCAATGTTTTCAGGATATCAGCCATGTGAACCCATTTTTTTAATTGCATGCAATGCCAATGCAGCCAAAAGGCCTACAGCAGTGGTTCCCAACTCTAGTCCTTGAGTACCCATCAATAGCAAGCACTTTTTTTGTAGCCCCTGACAACATACTGATCCAACTCATTGAGGGCCTGATGATTAGTTGACAAGTTGAATCAAGTGTGTTTGCTGCTACAGTAAAACTGTACTGTTGTGGGGTACTCGAGGACCAGAGTTGGGAACCACTGGCCTACAGTATGATGGCATTAAAGCAAATTTATGCATGATCTGAAAATGTGGTCGGAGGCACCTTTTGGATGATATGATGCAATGTGTAGCCTCCAGAGGTACGCAGAGGCTAACTTGAGCTCTGTACCGCATCGCCGTGCACCTCTCATTTTGTAACAATGTGGAGGGCTCCGTATAACTCTGCATTGACATGATTGGTTGATGGTAGGTGGGGGCGGCAGGTCCTTTATAAACAAACTCACTTCCTTCACAACAGCTCTGCTCCACGTTCCACAAGAAGTATGAATGCCCCGACTTCTGCAGAGGCCGTATCAGCGTAAATGCTGCATGGCCAATGCAGATGTCGGATTGACCATGTAGCGCCTTTAAGCCTCATGGGCGTTTGCAATGCACCCCTTGACATTGTCCATCTGAAGCAGAAAATGGCTTAACTCCCACACTGTTTACATATTGTTTAGCTATATGTTCTTAATTTAAAAACGATACCAGTAGACAATGTACAGTGAGGGGAAAAAGTATTTGATCCCCTGCTGATTTTGTACGTTTGCCCACTGACAAAGAAATGATCAGTCTATAATTTTAATGGTAGGTTTATTTGAACAGTGAGAGACCGAATAACAAAAAAATCCAGAAAAACGCATGTCAAAAATGTTATAAATTGATTTGCATCTTAATGAGGGAAATAAGTATGTGACCCCCTCTCAATCAGAAAGGTTTCTGGCTCCCAGGTGTCTTTTGTACAGGTAACGAGCTGAGATTAGGAGCACACTCTTAAAGGGAGTGCTCCTAATCTCAGTTTGTTACCTGTATAAAAGACACCTGTCCACAGGAGCAATCAATCAGATTCCAAACTCTCCACCATGGCCAAGACCAAAGAGCTCTCCAAGGATGTCAGGGACAAGATTGTAGACCTACACAAGGCTGGAATGGGCTACAAGACCATCGCCAAGCAGCTTGGTGAGAAGGTGACAACAGTTGGTGCGATTATTCGCAAATGGGAAAAACACAAAAGAACTGTCAATATCCCTCGGCCTGGGGCTCCATGCAAGATCTCACCTCGTGGAGTTGCAATTATCATGAGAACGGTGAGGAATCAGCCCAGAACTACACGGGAGGATCTCAAGGCAGCTGGGACCATAGTCACCAAGAAAACAATTGGTAACACACTACGCCGTGAAGGACTGAAATCCTGCAGCGCCCGCAAGGTCCCCCTGCTCAAAAAAGCACATATACATGCCTGTCTGAAGTTTGCCAATGAACATCTGAATGATTCAGAGGACAACTGGGTGAAAGTGTTGTGGTCAGATGAGACCAAAATGGAGCTCTTTGGCATCAACTCAGCTCGCCATGTTTGGAGGAGGAGGAATGCTGCCTATGACCCCAATAACATCATCCCCACTGTCAAACATGGAGGTGGAAACATTATGCTTTGGGGGTGTTTTTCTGCTAAGGGGACAGGACAACTTCACCGCATCAAAGGGACGATGGACGGGGCCATGTACCGTCAAATCTTGGGTGAGAACCTCCTTCCCTCAGCCAGGGCATTGAAAATGGGTCGTGGATGGGTATTCCAGCATGACAATGACCCAAAACACACAGCCAAGGCAACAAAGGAGTGGCTCAAGAAGAAGCACATTAAGGCCCTGGAGTGGCCTAGCCAGTCTCCAGACCTTAATCCCATAGAAAATCTGTGGAGGGAGCTGAAGGTTCGAGTTGCCAAACGTCAGCCTCGAAACCTTAATGACTTGGAGAAGATCTACAAAGAGGAGTGGGACAAAATCCCTCCTGAGATGTGTGCAAACCTGGTGGCCAACTACAAGAAACGTCTGACCTCTGTGATTGCCAACAAGGGTTTTTCCACCCTAAGTCATGTTTTGCAGAGGGGTCAAATACTTATTTCCCTCATTAAGATGCAAATCAATTTATAACATTTTTGACATGCGTTTTTCTGGATTTTTTGTTGTTATTCTGTCTCTCACTATTCAAATAAACCTACCATTAAAATTATAGACTGATCATTTCTTTGTCAGTGGGCAAACATACAAAATCAGCAGGGGATCAAATACTTTTTCCCCCTCACTGTATATGTGGCTAATCATTCTACTAGACTTTGTACGCCATGTACTGATATTACATTTTTGGTTTAAAAAAAAATCCAACCCTTGTAATCTAGGTGGTGAAATGTCTGAAAGCAGGAGATAAGATCCTTAGCCTAAAACATACACACAATTACTACTACCAAGTTCAATGCCAGATACTTTTCTCCAAAAAGATTTGAGTGGCACTTAGAGGTGAGAACTACAACAATTACATTGTCAATGCTAAATGTGTTTTATGGGGCTAGGCAAAGCAGAGATGACAATGATTTTCTTTCACCCATACAATAATATTCGCTATAATTAAAGTACAGTATGTTTACAATATCATAAACAATAGCCTTTTACATGTTCCAAATTATATTTTAGATATTCATACGGTTTAAGGGGGCACTTTTGTCCTGACGACAAGGTAAAGGTGCTCTACTCAAATGGCACAACCGACTCGTTCAGATTGACCAAAGGACAGCATGTAACAACCATCTCGTATAATTGGAGGGATGTCTCCTTTCATATCTAGAAAAGGACAAAGTAATAGAAACTGATGCTGCTGTAGCACTGCACATCTTCACAGTGGGAATCCAGTCGACATGGGTGTCTTGATAAAGGTTAGCTGCTGAACCTACAGTAGTACATAAACAAATGAAAAGCACACCTGATGCTAGAATATCACAACTTCAGGCCAACTATAATGTCAGTGCAATTGTTTGTGTTTTTAATTCATTCAGGTGTTTTAGAGTCCATATATAAAGATTCTATATTTTTATTTAACTAGGCAAGTCAATTAAGAACACATTCTTATTTACAATGACGGCCTACCAAAAGGGAAAAGGACTCCTGCGGGGACGGGGCTGGGATTAAGAAATAAAATATAGGACAAAACACACATCACGACAAGACAGACCACACAACACTACATAAAGATAGACCTAAGACGACAACATAGCAGGGCAGCAACACAACATGGTAGCAGCACAAAACATGGTACAAACATTATTGGGCACCGACAACAGTACAAATGGCAAGAAAGTAGAATATATTGTTGGGCTTGAACAACCAATTGTCAACACAGCAGGTTGTCCCATCCCATTGAGGCCTTTGTCCTATGCTATAATGTCCATACATTTTCCATCTTATGAATAAAGTTCAACAAATTACCATATTAATATATGATAACCACAATTTTTCTGGGACAATACTGTCCTCCAGGCTATACAGATGTCATATTGTACAATTTGTGTCTCCTTTTCATGGCTATGTCTAGAAGGGATCCAGCTTTTGTAAAATGAACGTCATATTTGACACTTCGTAGCAGATTAGGAGAATTTAGGCAGCAGGTTAGGAGAAAAAGTTTAGGAAAAGGGTTATGTTTAGCTAAAATGCAAAAACAATTTTGACAAAAGCTGGATCCCTTTTAGCCAGGACCCCTTTTTTCATAGGCCTAGGTTACATGGTTGCATTCAAGACAGTCATTTTTATTTCACCTTTATTTAACCAGGTAGCAAAGTTTAGAACAACTTCTCATTTACAACTGCGACCTGGCCAAGATAAAGCAAAGCAGTGCGACCAAAAACAACAACACAGAGTTACACATAAACAAACGTACAGTCAATAACACAATAAAATAGAAAAATCTATGTAGTGTGTGCAAATGTAGGGAGGTAGGCAATAAATAGGCCATAGAGGTGAAATAATTACAATTTAGCATTAATACTGGAGTGATAGATGTGCAGATGATGTGCAAGTAGAGATACTGGGGTGCAAAGAAGCAAGAGGGTATGTAATAATATGGGGATGAGGTAGTTGGGTGTGCTATTTACAGATTGGCTGTGTACAGGTACAGTGATCGGTAAGCTGCTCTGACAGCTGATGCTTAAAGTTAGAGAGGGAGATATAAGACTCCAGCTTCAGTGATAAAAAAAAAGAATAAAAATAAAAATAAATGTTTTGCAATTCATTCCAGTCATTGGCAGCAGAGAACTGGAAGGGAAGGCGGCCAAAGCAAGTGTTGGCTTTGGGGATGACCAGTGCAAGATACCTGCTGGAGCGTGTGCTACGGGTGGGTGTTGCTATGGTGACCAGTGAGCTGAGATAAGGCGGGGCTTTACCTAGCAAAGACTTATAGATGACCTGGAGCCAGTGGGTTTGGCGACAGATATCTAGTGAGGGCCAGCCAACAAGAGCATACAGGTCGCAGTGGTGGGTAGTATATGGGGCTTTGGTGACAAAACTAATGGCACTGTGATAGACTACATCCAGTTTGCTGAGTAGAGTGTTAGAGGCTATTTTGTAAATAACATCGCCGAAGTCAAGAATCGGTAGGATAGTCAGTTTTACGAGGGTATGTTTGGCAGAATGCGTGAAGGAGGATTTGTTGCGAAATAGAAAGCTGATTCTAGATTTCATTTTGGATTGGAGATGCTTAATGTGAGTCTGGAAGGAGAGTTTACAGTCTAACCAAACACCTAGGTATTTGTAGTTGTCCACATATTCTAGGTCAGAACCATCCAGAGTAGAGGTCGACCGATTTATGATTTTTCAACGCCGATACCGATTTATTGGAGGGCCAAAAAAGCCGATACCGATTAATCGGCTGATTTTATTATTTTTTTATAAAAATATATATGTATATATATATATATGTGTGTGTGTGTGTGTGTGTGTGTGTGTGTGTGTGTGTGTGTGTATATGACAATTACAACAATACTGAATGAACACTTATTTTAACTTAATATAATACATCAATAAAATCAATTTAGCCTCAAATAAATAATGAAACATGTTCAATTTGGTTTAAATAATGCAAAAACAAAGTGTTGGAGAAGAATGTAAAAGTGCAATATGTGCCATGTAAGAAAGCTAACGTTTAAGTGCTTTGCTCAGAACATGAGAACATATGAAAGTTGGTGGTTCCTTTTAACATGAGTCTTCAATATTCCCAGGTAAGAAGTTTTAGGTTGTAGTTATTATAGGACTATTTCTCTCTATACGATTTGTATTTAATTTACCTTTGACTATTGGATGTTCTTATAGGCACTTTAGTATTGCCAGTGTAACAGTATAGCTTCCGTCCCTCTCCTCGCTCCTACCTGGGCTCGAACCAGGAACACATCGACAACAGCCACCCTCGAAGCAGCATTACCCATGCAGAGCAAGGGGAACAACTACTCCAAGTCTCGAGTGACGTTTGAAACACTATTAGCGCGCACCCCGCTAACTAGCTAGCCATTTCACATTGGTTACACCAGCCTAATCTCGGGAGTTGATAGGCTTGAAGTCATAAACAGCGCAATGCGTTACGAAGAGCTGCTGGCAAAACGCACGAAAGTGCTGTTTGAATGAATGCTTACGAACCTGCTGGTGCCTACCACCGCTCAGTCAGATTGCTCTATCAAATCATAGACTTAATTATAACATAATAAACACACACAAATACGGGCCTTAGGTCATTAATATGGTCGAATCCGGAAACTATCATCTCGA
The DNA here is from genome assembly GCF_965601325.2 of Salmo salar. Taxonomy (NCBI): domain Eukaryota; kingdom Metazoa; phylum Chordata; class Actinopteri; order Salmoniformes; family Salmonidae; genus Salmo; species Salmo salar. The sequence continues at coordinate 63,435,358 of NC_138304.1, read as the reverse complement.
AAAACAAAACATTTTTTCTTTCAGTGAAATACGGAACTGTTCCGTATTTTATCTAACGGGTGGCATCCCTAAGTCTAAATATTCCTGTTACATTGCACAACCTTCAATGTTATGTCAGAATTACGTAAAATTCTGGCTAATTTGTTCGCAACGAGCCAGGCGGCCCAAACTGTTGCATATACCCTGACTCTGCGTGCAATGAATGCAAGAGAACTGACATAATTTCATGTTAGCAGGCAATATTAACTAAATATGCAGATTTAAAAATGTATACTTGTGTATTGATTTTAAAGAAAGTCATTGATGTTCATGGTTAGGTACATTGGTGCAACGACAGTGCTTTTTTCGCAAATGCGCTTGTTAAATCATCACCCGTTTGTCGAAGTAGGCTGTGATTCGATGAGAAATTAACAGGCACCGCATCGATTATATGCAACGCAGGACACGTTAGATAAGTACACATGGTTGATGATATTACTAGTTTAACTAGTGATTATGTTAAGATTTGATAATTTTTTATAAGATAAGTTTAATGCTAGCTAGCAACTTACCTTGGCTTCTTGCTGCCCTCGCGTAACAGGTAGTCAGCCTGCCACGCAGGCTCCTCGTGAAGTACAATGTAAGGCAGGTGGTTAGAGCGTTGGACTAGTAACCGGAAGGTTGCAAAAACGAATCCCCCTGAACAAGGCAGTTAACCCCCGTTTCTAGGCCGTCATTGAAAATAAGAATGTGTTCTTAATCTCACGTGCCTAGTTAAATAGAGGTGTACAATTATTATTATTTTTTTTAATTGGCAAATCAGTGGCCAAAAATACCAATTACCGATTTGTTATGAAAACTCGAAATCGGCCCCAATTAATCGGCCATTCCGATTTAATCGGTCGACCTCTAATCCAGAGTAGTGATCGATTAATGATCTGTTGTCAGTAGAGTAGGCCTGGGCTATCGTCGCAGTGAAGATTTTGCTAATTTCTCCAGTCATATAAAGTGTAGTAGAATTGCATGAAATGTTTATCAAAGGACACATTTTTCCTGTGCAAAGGAAACATCTCTGATATAGCATATAAATCTATGTCACTATGTGCTTATTAATAATAGCCTAAATGATCAAAATCAAATTTACTCATAACATTTGGAATAGTAGGCTTAGATTTGTCTGTAAATGTGATGATGGAGGCATGCAATCCTTTTGTTATAAAGGTGCATTTTTATGCTGAGAAATAGCTTTCCCAAAACTTAACTCACGTGACACATTCTAATTGCTTGACTACAAGTGTCTACAGTAGCTAGCTAATTTTGGCTAACTTAGTGTTGTTGTTAACACCTGTTTAGCATAAAAGCTAAACTAAATCCAAAATCGATCAGACTTGACTTACCAGTGATGAAATTATCGTAGCAGACCCACTACTGACAGCTGTCTGGTTTCAAAAAGGTTTCTTCGCTTTTGACAGTTATTGAGTCAGCGCTTCTAGTGATAAGACTCCTTGAAAACCCCCACTTCTCCTTTATATGGTTCTTTTCACACCCCCACTTTTCCTGAGAGATGCACTCCACTAAGAGATGACATATCAGTAGGTGGCAGCATAGAGACCTGAGGGATGACTGCTCTGAGAGATGACATTGCAGCTGGACCCTATTGCATCAACCGGATGTTCAGGTTTTCAGGGGAAATGGAAAGAGAGCCTGTGACGTGACTTCCGCTTTTGGACATAAACAAGATGACACTCCATCTTAACTCCTTCTCCACATTTACTCGATTGGTTGAACAGTGTAGTAGAAAACCTCCTAAGACAGCGTTTTTGTTAGTTTTTTTTCTCTCTTCTCGTCAAGACCAGTACACTGAACATGCCCTCCAAGAGCCACCCATGGCTGCACCCCTGCCCAGCCATGAAAAATCCAGGAATTTATTTAAATTGAATGATTTCCTTATAAGAACTGTAACTCAGTAAATTATTTGAAATGATTGTTTTTTTAAGTATAGTTTCAGGGTTTTCATTTACGCCTGCTATGTTAGCTTAGCCGGTTGGTAAACGCCATGTGCACACCAGTCTCACTCGTTTTGCAGACGGTTGTCATAGGCAGGTGGAATGCCCATCAGGTGTGCCTCATCATCTGGAACCCGTGAGAGACTGGCTGGCTGTGTGTGTGGTTGGCTGTTTGGAGGTTGCCTGCCTGCCTTCCACACCATCTGGTGTCAGAAGTTATTGAATGGTGCTCACTGTAGCCTCGCCCAATAATCAGATCAGCCACAAAGTCAGTTAACTATAACCTATGGGCAGCTGCTTTGAGAGTAATGGTTGTTGGCATACTTTTGAGCTGTTAACATTGAAACCAACCATGATTGGAGATGGATATGATTTGTGCTGTCTGCTTTCTTAGCACTCATTCAACACAGTCTGGTGGATCGGCATGTTTTCCGAAGAACAGGATGTCTGCTTATAAGACTATGGGAATCAAGAGGCCATGTCATTAGGTTATTAGGGTCCACCTTATTCTATCAGTTTAACATCAAATCTTAAAGCTGCAACGTTTTGGGCGACCTGACCAAATTCGCATAGAAATGTGAGTTATAGTGCTGTCGTTCTCATCGAAAGCAAATCTAAGAAGCGGTAGATCTGTTCTATGTGTGCTATTTTTATACTTCCCATTCTTAAGTTTAATTTTTGTCTTTTTATTTACACCTTCAAACAGCTGAAAATACAGTATTTTTGGTTATGGAAAATATATTTCACAAATGTATTTCTCTACACTATAATTGCTTGTCTTGTAACAACTGAATTAGGCTATTAGAATTTTAGCAACCATGAAATGGTGGAGCGATATCTGCATAGTTCAACTTTAATCTGTATTTGGTGTCTTAATTGAGGCCTGGTAGATAAATTATGAATAGGTAAATAAAATTGCCTAGTTCCTCCAAAGGACACTGTTGTGTTTTTAGGGGGAAAAAATAATACATTTTGCACACACCAAATGACGTGTGTTAATGTGGCTTGAGAGAGGAGCCAAAGGTAGGATACAGCTGCCGATAGCTCTTGATCATGACTCTCAGTTCCATTACTTTACACGTAAGAGCCATTGGACAAAGGCGTCTTCTGTACAAGGGAGTTTTGTTAAGAGGCCCGACGCTCGGTCTGAACATTAACACGCATTGCTTGTGGTATGGTTTTGGATGCATAAGGACCTTTTATATCAGCAAGAATAAAATGACATAAAGGTTAACTTGATATACACCTTTCTAGGATTAGTGTTCCCACAGGGCCAAATCTCCATGTTACAGCAAGGGTGTACGGAAGACCGAGGGACCAGCTGTGCTCATTAGCTATCTAGCATGCTCTGAACACCTGTGGCCGCCAGAAGGTGTCACTGAAAAATACTGTTGGCTGCAACTGTGATAAAGCTGGTTAAACATTTGTGAAGTTATTTTGATGTGATATGAAAGTAAGCGGCTTTATGTTTCTAGAATCGTATTGCAATTGAGAATCGATCCACATGTGGATGGAATATTTGGCTGTTTTGGATGCCAGAGCCAGTCCACCAAAGTATTCACACCCCTTTTTTTCCCCCCACATATAGTTTTTACAGCCTGAATTTAAATGGATGAAATTAAAATGTTGTGTCACTGGCCTATGCACAATACTCCATAATGTCAAAGTGGAATTATGTTTGAAGACATTTTTTACAAATGTAAAAATGAAAAGCTAAAATGTCAATATATATTCAACCACTTTGTTATGGAAAGCCTAAATAAGTTTAGGAGTAAACATTTGATTAATGAGTCACATAATAAGTTGCATGGACTCACTCCGTGTGCAACAATAGTGTTTAACATGAACATTATAAGGTCCCTCAGTCGCAGTGAATTTCAAACACAGATTCAACCACAAAGACCAGGGAGGTTTTCCAATGCCTTGCAAAGAAGGGCACCTTGGTAGATGAGTCTTTTTTTTATTCTTTTTTTTTCTTTTTTTTAAAGCATACGTTGACTATCCCTTTGAGAATGGTGAAGTAATTAAGTATGCTGTTGGATGGTGCAGCAATACACCCAGTCACTACAAAGATACAGGCGTCCTCCTTAACTCGGTTGCCAGAAAGGACGGAGACCGCTCAGGGATTTCAACATGAGGCCAAATGGTGACTTTAAAACAGGAACAGAGTTTAGTGGCTATGATAGGAGAACTGAGGATGGATCAACAACATTGTAGTTATTCCACAATACTAACCTAAATGAAAGTGAAAAGAAGGAAGCCTGTACAGAAATTATATTCCAAAATATGCAACCTGTTTGCAATAAGGCACTAAAGTAAAACTGCAAATCCAACACATCACTGAGTACCACTCTTCATATTTTCAAGCATGGTGGTGGCTGCGTCATGTTATGGGTATGCTTGTCATCGGCAAGGACTAGGGAGTGTTTTTAGGATTTAAAAAAAACAGAATAGAGCTAAGTACAGGCGAAAACCTGGTTGTCTGCTTTCCAACAGACACTGGGAGACACATTCACTTTTTCAGCAGGACCATAACCTAAAACACAAAGCCAAATATACACTGGAGTTGCTTACCAAGACGACATTGAATGTTCCTGATTTGACTAGTTAGTTTAGTTTTGGCTTAAATCTTCTTGAAAATATATGGCAAGACTTAAATGGTTGTCTAGCATTGATCAACAATCAGCTTGACAGAGCTTGAAGAATTTTTGTAAATAATAATTTGCAAATATTATACAATCCAGGTGTGCAAAGCTCTTAGACTTACCCAGAAAGACTCGCAGCTGTAATCGTGATTCTAACATGTATTGATTGACTCAGGGGTGTGAATACTTAAGTAAATTTGATATTTCTGTATTTCATTTTCAATACATTTGAACACATTTCTAAAAACACCATGTTTTCACTTGCCATTATAGGGTATTGTATGTAAATGGGTGAGGAAAAAAATATATAAAATCTAATTTGAATTCAAGCTGTAACACAAAGTGGAATAAGTCAAGGGGTATGAATACTTTCTGAAGGCACTGTAAGGCCCTTGGAGCTAAAGGAGTAATGGTAGGCTCCTTCAGAGTACATCTTGGGCAAAGCTGCCGAGTGCCTGTACCTGGCTGAAAACAACTGGCAGACTCACTATGATGAAAGCCTACAGCTTTCACATGGTGTTTTATATGTGTAAGCCAACAGAGCCCAGGATCCAGAGCTCTGTGGGTAGACTTGTAGGCTAACTATAAAGGGAAGGGGAGGAGAAAGAAGAGGCAGTTAGCCGTCCACACCTCCATTGCTGCCCACTCTTGTACACTTCGTTGTTTCTTGGTAGGTTTAGGTTCAGTAGTTGTGCAGTCAGTGTATAAGTTAAGGTTTGAGCGTATAGGCTATTTCTGTTCCTGGCTGACACTATTCATTTTCCAACATACTATTAGACCATCTTCCTTTGATCTTTCCACAGGTAAGCTAAGCTAGACCCTTGATGAGATCGGTATGTGTTTTTGTCTGTTTTTCCTTTTTGTATGTAACATTTCAAATTACAATACAAACATAAGACATCACTACCTGTATTTTTTTCTGAATAAACATAAAATAGCATTAAAACTGAAAAAATGAAATATTTATTTTCAAAAGTTAAAGTTCCTTAAAGAAAATAACAAAAAAAGATGAAAAAAGGCCAGGGGTTACAGTTGTATAAACTTATGATAGAGTTGTAAGAATAGTGTTTTTTTTTTGTAATTGACTAATTCTGGAGATTTAATTAGATATTGGATTTCAAATATTTGTTTTTCTGTATATACAATTTACCAGCGAGAATTAAGAAATTAATGACTAATTCAGTGGTTTTGTTTTCATTTGAATAAAAACATTTTACATCTGTCATTGTAAATACACAGGTCTTATTGATTAAATAAAAATTGTAAATACTTGCTCCAAAATAACTTCAGAGTCACACACATAAAAGGTGTATAATAGTTTCTCCTTTATCACAGAAAAGGCTTATGTCCTCTAAATCCATGAATTTAAACAAGTTATTGCAAGGATATATTTTGTGCAGGATTTTAAAGTGAATTTCTTTTTACTTTATTTGACCTACAAAATGGGTGAGGGAGCAACCAAGCTTTCTTCCATTCAATTTCAGTAATATCCAGAATAATTTCCCTCTAGGAGATCTTGTTCTTGGAGTGAAAAAGTTATCTTATGAATGTATTACATTTCCTATCCAGCAGGGGGAAACCTTATAACAAGTTGTGCATCTATCATGACATGTTTGCCAAAACACAAATGAGATTTCATTAATTAAGTCCTGAAGATATTGCTTTCCATATAGAATAAAATTATTTTATAATGTATTGGGAAGTTATGTTTCTAAGAACTTTCTATAAGAGTATATTTCCTTCTTTTTCAAATAGTTTTTCCACAGAAGTGGCTTGTTTGGGGAGAAGTTGTGGACATAGTTTCCAGGCTAAAAGGGCTTGTTCATGAAATTTGGACAGTGACAGGTAATTTTGCTGGAGAATAATTGCACTTCCACAAAAATTGAAGACCACCCAATTTCATAAAATATGACAGGGAATGAAGTACCATATAGATTCCGATCTAAGCATACATCTTTTTATCCAGTTTACTTTAAAGGTATTGTTGATGTCAATGAAATCTAGTACTTCAAGCCCACCATCAGCTCTTTGGTTTGATATTACAAACTTCTTAAGTTTGCGTTTATTTTTCCATATAAAGTTTTTGTTGATATCCTTGCTGGTTTGATCAGCTACAAATAGGGATAGCAGGGTAGACAAAACGTGACAGACCCTCTTCTTTGGACAATAAAACCCTTCCAATAATAGAGGTCACTTTGGAGCCAGTTATTAAAGATGGATTTTTTTCTTTAATCTCTGAGAGAAATTGAGATGTTGATGGACAATATGGTTTTTCACCATGTACACCCCTAAATATTTCACATTATCTTTCACTGCAACATTCTCAACAGATTTGAGTAATTTGAGTCATGCAGGGACAATATTTCGCATTATTTAAGATCCAGACCAGAAGTAGAAGAGAATGATTTGATAATATTAAGTGCAAAAGCAACTTATCCTTGTCTTTTAGAAACAGCTGTATCGTCTGCTAATGTATCTTAATTTATTTTCAAAATATTGAAATTCCTTTTAATTCAGGGTTGTTTAAAATGTTAATAGATATAGTAATTCTACAACAAAAATAAGTGCTGAAATAGGGCAACCCTGCCGTACACTATGGTGAATATTAAATATTTTAGATGTGTTACGATTAATCATAATAGAACTATTAATATCTTTATAAAACATTGATAAGAGACAGTTAGTCCCGTTACCAAGTGTACAACAAATGTATTAGGAATTTGTGTTCAATTGTATCAAATACTTTAGAAAAGTCGAGGAATAAAATAATAGCCTCTGAGTCAACTGAATCAGCGTAATCAATCAAGTCTAAAACTAACCTAATGTTACAGCTGATGTGGCGACCTTTCATGAAACCAGTTTGGGTTTCATTAATAAGGTGGTTTAGGCCCATTAAGTCTATTAGTATATGCTAAAGTTATCCATTTCTAACCTGTATTTAATAATTTAATGGGTCTCCAATTACCTATGAAAGGGGGATCTTTATCAGGATTTGGTATTAAGGAAATAACCCCTTGTTTCATGGTAGTAATCATCTCACCCTTAGCTAGGCATTCTTGGAACATGTTGAATACTGGTCACTCTAAATGTTCCCAAAAGGGTAAATAAAATTCCACAGAAAAACCATCTGTTCCAGGTGCTTTGCCCTTCATAGATTTAAGAGCATCTCTAATCAATACAATCAAACTCCTCTTCACATATGGACTTGAACTCATCAGAAATCATTGGAACATGACCATGGACATGTTTTATAAAATGTTCACATTCAATCCCATTAAAATTTGATTTATACAGATTTTCATAGAAAGAATACACAAAGTTAGAGATTCTTTGGGTCTTTACACAAGGTATTGCCAATATTTAAGGGGCGGGAGGTAGCCTAGTGGTTAGAGCGTTGGACTTGTAACCGAAAGGTAGGTTGCGAGATCGAATCACCGAGCTGACAAGGTAAAAATTTGTCGTTCTGCCCCTGAACAAGGCAGTTAACCCACTAGTTAACCCACTAGGCCGTCATTGAAAATAAAAATGTGTTCTTAACTGACTTGCCTAGTTAAATAAAGGTAAAATAAAAATCAAGGCAGAAAGAGATTTTATCTTATAGTTCCTTTTTTTAAGAGCAAAAAATAGCTTGTGTTTTTCTCACCCTCCTCAACCCATTTTGCTCTAGATCTAATAAAGGCCCCTTTAGCTAAATAAATGTACATTTGATCTAGTTCTAATTGAGATGTATTCAAATCTGTTTCTTCTTCTGCTGAAAGGGTATCCTTTTTTCTAAGAAAACATTCAATTTATTCATAAGCTCATCTTTAAAACATTTTTGCTTCTTTAGTTCCTTACTGCGTGTAATGGCGTCTAGATCTTACCTTGAATTTTAATATTTCCCAGTTACTTCCATGCTTTGGTTCTAAATCATTTGAGTTAAACAAGTCTATGGTCAAGTTATTTATGCTCTTGTTAAAGACTGAATCATTTAGGAGTGAATTATTAAGTTTCCAGTATCCTCGAATGCCACTGGATTTTTCAGAACATTCTAACTTCAATGATATCATTTTATGATCAGTCACATGAGCATGTTTATGATTAACTTCTTGTACATACTGTAAAAGTGGGGGAGAAATGAAAAACAGATCAATTCTGGATCTGATTCGTCATTGACCTATTACACCAGGTGTATGATTTAAGTTCGTATTAAAGAAGCGTCATGTATTGATCACTGTCAGTTTACTGCAAAATTAGATGTCACTATTCTGAGATCTTTGAGCTATTCTAGGTGGAAATCTAAAGAGTTATCAGGTGTTTCATTAGTCTCCAGCTATTATAAGCCATGCATTTGTATACTTGTTTTGCAGCTCAGTAAGCTTATCAGCAAGATCCAAAAAGAAAGTCTGTTTTGAGGAGGAAGAGTTGTACCCATGTACAGTTGAAGTCGGAAGTTTACATACACCTTAGCCAAATGCATTTAAACTCAGTTTTTCACAATTGCTGATAGGTAATTTTGACTAGGATTAAATGTCTTAGGTCAGTTAGGATCACCACTTTATTTTAAGAATGTGAAATGTCAGAACAATAGTGAAGAGTGATTTATTTCAGCTTTTATTTCTTTCATCACATTCCCAGTGGGTCAGAAGTTTACGTACACTCAATTAGTATTTGGTTGCCTTTAAATTGTTTCACTTGGGTCAAACGTTGCGGGTAGCCTTCCACAACCTTCCCACAATAAGTTGGGTGAATTTTGGCCCATTCCTCCTGACAGAGCTGGTGTAACAGAGCTGGAGTCAGGTTTGTAGGCCTCCTTGCTCGCGCACACTTTTTCAGTTCTGCCAACAAGGTTTCTATAGGATTGAGGTCAGGGCTTTGTGATGGCCACTCCAATACCTTGACTTTGTTGTCCTTAAGCCATTTTGCCACAACTTTGGAAGTATGCTTGGGGTCATTGTCCATTTGGAAGACTCATTTGCGACAAAACTTTAACTTCCTGACTGATGTCTTGAGATGTTGGCTTCAATATATCCACAATTTTCCTTCATCACGATGCCATCTATTTTGTGAAATGCACCAGTCCTTCCTGCAGCAAAGCACCCCGACAACATAATACTGCCACCCCCGTGCTTCATAGTTGGAATGGTGTTCTTCGGCTTGCAAGCGTCCCCCTTTTCCCTCCAAACACAACGATGGGTGTTATGGCCAAACAGTTCTATTTTTGTTTCATCAGACCCGAGGACATTTCTCCAAAAAGTAAGATCTTTGTCCCCATGTGCAGTAAACCGTAGTCTGGCTTTTTCATGGCGGTTTTGGAGCAGTGGCTTCTTCCTTGCTGAGCGGCCTCTCAGGTTATGTCGATATAGGACTTGTTTTTACTGTGGATATAGATACCTTTGTACCTGTTTCCTCCAGCATCTTCACAAGGTCCTTTGCTGTTGTTCTGGGATTGATTTGCACTTTTGGCACCAAAGTACGTTCATCTCTAGGAGACAGAACGCATCTCCTTCCTGAGCGGTATGACGGCTGCGTGGTCCCATGGTGTTTATACTTGCGTACTATTGTTTGTACAGATGAACGTGGTACCTTCAGGCATTTGGAAATTGTTCCCAAGGATGAACCAGACTTGTGGACGTATACGATTATTTTTCTGAGGTCTTGGCTGATTTCTTTTCATTTTCCCATGATGTCAAGCAAAGAGACACTGAGTTTGAAGGTAGGCCTTGAAATACATCCACAGGTACACCTCCAATTGACTCAAATGATGTCAATTAGCCTATCAGAAGCTTCTAAAGTCATGACATAATTTTCTGGAATTTTCCAAGCTGTTTAAAAGCACAGTCAACTTAGTGTATGTAAACTTCTGACCTACTAGAATTGTGATACAGTAAATTATAAGTGAAATAATTTGTCTGCAAACAACTGTTGGAAAAATGACTTGTCATGCACAAACGACTTGCCAAAACTAAAGTTTGTTAACAAGAAATTTGTGGAGTGGTTGAAAAACGAGTTTTAATGACTCCAACCTAAGTGTATGTAAAGTTCCGACTTCAACTGTACATTACATATAATAAAACAAGCATTATCTAGTTTTGAGATTAATCTAACCCATCTCCCATCTTTGGACATATAAGACTCTGAAATATCACCTCTAAACTTATAAAGCAGTATCATAGTACCAGCTGAGTGGTTAGACCCGTGACTTTAAACAGTATTTCCCCATTGTGATTTCCAAAAACTAGAATCTGAATCACAATTCTCCTGTAGTAGAACGAAATCCGCATTAGTGTTTACAAAATAAAAAGTGATTTTCTTTTAATTATGTTTCGTAAACCCTTGGCATTAGAGAGACAATATTTAGTGCATTGAATTCAAAACGTTGCATAACCTGACAAAAATAAAATAAGACAAATACAGTTTAGTGAAAAGAATAACTAGTTGAACTAGTAAGCTAGGTAGCTAATAAGGAAACCTGAGCTTAGAGAAAGAACTGGTCTACCCTAAACCGAGGTAGTTATGATCAATATGATGAACCTGTATTCATTTACGAACCTGACGATATAAAACGGGGTGAATGTAAAAATGTCAGTCGACTTATTAACTCAGTCATTTAGCGAACTCTTAATGTTTTCACTTGACTTAGAAAGAATAGGACATCAATTTTAACTTAGTGTAGCTATATACCTGAGCAGTGTCTTCAAAACATTCAGCACTCTCATGACATTCACTTGATGTCCTGACAATCGATCTTCTTTCCATCGATAAATGCAAAAGGATCACTGAAAGATGCTCTCTTTTAGCTTTTTTTTTTAACCATTGGCCAAAGTTTTTCCATTGCAACAGCATCTCCTGGAGTGAGAGCCTCCTTGATGCATAGTTTATTCTCCACAAGAAACCTGGACTTCTTTCCATACGACATCTCTGTAGATTCATTGTTTTATTTTATTTACCTTTATTTAACTAAGCAAGTCAGTTAAGAACAAATTCTTATTTTCAATGACGACCTGGTGGGTTAACTGCCTGTTCAGGGGCAGAATGACAGATTTGTGCCTTGTCAGCTCGGGGATTCGATCTTGCAACCTTCCGGTTACTAGTCCAACGCTCTAACCATTAGGCTACCTGCCGCCCCACATTGTGAACCACATGATGGTTGTCTGCGGAGATCCATCATCTCTTCGCTTTCCCAGGCGGTGCACCACGTCGATGACATCCGGGAGCTTGTCTCGAATCCTGGGTACTACTTTCCTGAGGATGTCAATGGTAACGCTCCGTATGCTCTCCCAGTCCTCTTCTCGCATCCCATGCAGTTTCAGGTTCCATCTCCGGCTGTGGCGCTGGACTTCGATGATATTCTGTCGCATTTGGAGATTCACCTGTTGCAGTTTCTGTATTTCAGCTTCCATGGTCAAATTTTTTTCTCGCTTTGGGTTGACACCTGGTTGAGAAGTTGCTGCACAGTGGCTGAGGGAGACTATTGATTTGGAGGTAGTCTCTGTTTTTTTGTTTTTTTCAATGATGGCCAGTTTCTCAAAGATGGCTTTGAGAATGTCAGGGTTGGTAGAACCATTTTCGACTGCTCTGTATTTGGCTGGAGGGCTCTTACCCTGCGTAGGTGGCATTAGTGAGAATAAGGAGTATTTTGCCTTGAGTTCTGGAAAGTCTTCACGTGGGCTGCATGCTTCTGTCTCGCTGCTAGCATCTGAGGTGATAAGTATCTTTTCAGCCATGCCTTGCCCTTTTCGGTTTCTTCTGCCCATGTAGTCGTGTGATCACCGTGTTTTCCAATCACCTTGTTACTTCATATAGACAAGGGTCAGTTTACCCCCCAAAAAATATGAAATCCTCGAGTATTGATCATAATCTTCCTGGTTTACCGAGACCTACGTTCAAATACACCCGCTCAAAGTGGCGCCATCTTGGACTCCCTCCTCTTATTAGCATGGTCTGTGTTACCATGGAGATGTGGCAACAACATGGGTGATGTTGGCATGGAAACGACACATAGGAGCGAGTGATAAGACACTGGGGGATGCGCCATCACAGACAATCCCACTCTACTACACCGTGTTTCTGGGAGTAGGGCGAAGTTGCCCCTAAATGCTGATCTTGGGTAATTTCCCCCTTGAGGCCTAATGGTTAAGTTCAGGATTGGGGAAAGGCAAGCTTATCCTAGATCTGTACGTAGGGGAAAATTTATCCCGGAGCACTTTATTGCAGGGTCATTCTCTGACCCTGACACAGTGCTATGAACCAGGACAGCCTCACTTTTTAGTTTCCCCTTTAGACCTAGTCATCTTTTTTTTCAATTTGAGGTCATAGAGATCCTATAATAAATGTTCTACATGTAATTCTATGTTTAAGGTCTACAATATGTGAAGAACACATCCTATTTAACTCAGGCCAATAATACTGTTTATTATATTCTTCTTTACGCATGATTTTGATTTGATGTTTTCTGAGAGATGACTCATGACACTGAGTGGATGTCATGTCTTTTGTGTGGGTGTCAGAGTAGGTCGTTTACGGCTCGTCTGAGTGGTGGTAGTGTGTGGTTTTGTGACATGATTACCGGAGTAGTTTCTGACGAGGCTGTCGTGAAAGTGCTTTGGTAGAATTGGCGTAGTGTGTCTGGCACACCCCTACTCTACTCTCATCCAAAGCTTGTGTTTGTCAGTTAGGATAATTCAATGCCTTAACATGGTAAATGTCACCACAAAACTCTGTAGCCTTTAGTGTCAATAGCTCTGGGGAGGAAAAAAAACTAGGCTAATCATGACTCCTATTTCATCACCTCCTTATGTGGGATCCCACAATACCCTCACAGCCTTTTTATATCCCCCTTGAGCCCCCTGCCTTTCGCCACATTATCTACTACTTCCTATCTACAGTTTGATTTTGCTCTTGTTCTCACTCCGTCACACTCACTCTCTCTTGATCCCTTTCTTTCCTTCTCCTCCCCCACAACCTCTTTCATAAGTGTTTTTATATTGAGTACTGGCACCCTCTCTCTCTCCCTCTAGGAGATGTTGGGGCCCAGGCCCTGTTCTCAGTGCCACGGAGGCCTGGCTTTGGCACCATGGGGAAGCCTATCAAGCTACTGGCCAACTGCTTCCAGGTGGATATCCCCAAGATGGACGTCTACCTCTATGAAGTAGACATCAAGCCCGAGAAGTGCCCGCGTCGCGTCAACAGGTAAACAGCTGCCCGACGCGCTGGATCAAACCCACAAACCTATCATGTGTCAGCATCAATATTCTCAAACCAACACAAACTGGCAGCAGATCTTTCATGTGATCTCATGAACTGTACTCTGCATCACTTTACCCACTTAAAAGACCAGGGTTATGGAGCAGTGTTGGATAGTTGATATATTTGTCTCTCTGGTGCCCCTGTAGGGAGGTGGTGGACTCCATGGTGAAGCACTTCAAGGTGACCATCTTTGGGGACCGAAGGCCAGTCTACGATGGGAAGAGGAGCCTCTACACAGCCAACCCCCTACCAGTTGCCACAGCGGGGGTGAGTTGCGGGCGCGCACACAAGATACACATGATAACATTTCTAGTGTAATTTACAATGTTGAATGTCAGATGGGTGTGCTAGTGATACATTGAGTTGCCGTAGCTTGAGCTCATATATATATTTCTCTCCTCAGGTGGATCTGGATGTCACCCTGCCAGGGGAGGGGGGTAAGGATCGCCCCTTCAAAGTGTCCATCAAGTTTGTGTCGCTAGTCAGCTGGCACCTGCTGCACGAGGTCCTGATGGGGCGCACCATGCCTGAGCCCTTGGAGCTGGACAAGCCCATCAGCACCAACCCTGTACACGCTGTGGATGTGGTGCTGCGACACCTGCCTTCCATGAAGTGAGTGACTGCTGCCGCCCTAGTGGATAGCAATGGCATACAGATTTATCTATGGTCTGAGGGCCTAGGCGTGTCCACGTCCTGCAGAACTGCTATAAAAAGCTCTATGCTGTGTTTTTTTTTTTAGATGTGGAACAAGCTATTCTGTTTGGTGTGCAGTTTAAGAGTATATATGTATTTATATACCCTTATAGTCCTGAATATACTAGTAGTCTACAATGTATATATTATATATCTATAGTATAGATTATTTCGAAGCTATATCTTAAATAAAACATGATTAGTAGAGTAATTCAATTCATTTTCTGTCTGTGAAAGATGACCCTCTCTTTCTTCTCCCCAGGTACACCCCAGTGGGGCGCTCCTTCTTCTCCTCCCCAGAGGGTTACGACCACCCCCTGGGCGGGGGTAGGGAGGTGTGGTTCGGCTTCCACCAGTCGGTGCGGCCCGCCATGTGGAAGATGATGCTCAACATTGACGGTGAGGGCCTTTTCCCTTGATTGTAAGGAACATGGACAATGATTAAAAATATATATTCTTCACTGTTGGGAGGGACTTGTTTCCTTCCATGTTGTCTGGATGATGATGTAGTAGCTGTGTAGCGTCTGTCAGTCTGTGATGTCTCAATCAATCAAATGTATTTCTAAAGCCCTTTTTACATCAGCAGTTGTCACAAAGTGCTTATACAGAAACCAGATCTAAAACCCCAGCGAGCAAGCATTGCAGATGTAGAAGCACGGTGGCTAGGAAAAACACCCTAGAAAGGCAGGAACCTAGGAAGAAACCTAGAGAGGAACCAGGCTGTGAGGGGTGGAGATTATAGGAGTACATGGCCATTAAGTCCAGATCGTTCTTCAAGATGTTCATAGATGGCTAGCAGGGTCAAATAATAATCACAGTGGTTGTAGAGGGTGCAACAGGTCAGAACCGAAGGAGTAAATGTCAGTTGGCTTTTCATAGCTGAACATTCAGAGGTTGAGACAGCAGGACAACAGGTCAGGGTTCCATAACCGCAGGCAGAACAGCAGAAACTATTAGCAGCACGGGAACAGCCAGGAGTCATCAGGCCAGGTTGTCCTGAGGCATGGTCCTAGGGCTCAGTTCTTCCAGGAGAGGAGAGACACAGACACTGTCTTGATGGGGAAAACTGAGCTGACTACAATGACTTTGCCATGGGCAGACTCCACTAAGCTGGCAATGACTAGGGTTTTAAATTTGTCAGAGCTAATGGTGGGAGGCTTCGGCGGCTCAGACCCCGTAACTGGTGGAAGACAGACCTGAGAATGCTCGGGCTCTGACTCCAACTCGCTGCTTAGTGGGGAAAACTGGTTGAAAGTCGCTGTTTGCTGAATGAGCGACACCGGTTAAGCATGCCGACAGCATTTCTTTCCAGAAGCTGTGAAAAAAATGTCCGGCTGCGGGAACTGTGGGGGGGGATTTCACACTACTACCTGTACTTACTGATGGCACAGAATTGCCCTAGCCTAACGATTGCGTCTTGCAACTTGGCTATCCTCACCATAAGGCGATAGTTCTCCTGCATATTATGAGTAGGTCTATAGCGACTGCAATTTTAAGTCATTTTACTGAGCTTTTTCGGCTGGTGGAGGTCTTACAGATCCATGTCCAGATAAAGTGTCCGGGGCGGAAAACTTGGATGAAAAAAGTTGAGTGAGGACAAAACTAAGACGTTAGTAAATTTGTTAAATACAGAGTTTGATTTCATCGTTATTAAAAGTAAAATGTTTGGCTTCTGCCAAGTAGCAACAAACAGCACGGAGGCAGCGTGGAAGTGTCTGAGTTGCATCGTGTTGACTCAGTCATGTCTTTGATTAGTCCAATTGGTATAGAATTCAGCCTATCCCTCACATTTTTTCTTTGGTTGTAAGCTATCAGATTTGGGTTCCTTAGCTACATTGAAGTCCCTGATTTCGAATTGACCTATTCTAACTCTATTTGGATTTGGTTGTAGACTATCATAACTTGGATCCTTCCGCATTGAAGTAACTTATTTTAATTTGACCACTTCTCATCTATAGTATCAGCCACGGCGTTCTACAAGGCCCAGCCAGTGATCCAGTTCATGTGCGAGGTCCTGGACATCCACAACATAGATGAGCAGCCCCGGCCCCTCACTGACTCCCACAGGGTCAAGTTCACCAAAGAGATCAAAGGTATGCAGAGTGACGTCCCCACCACCCCAGGTTCAGGAATGCTAACACTGCTAGACTCCTTGCATCACTGTTGAACTCCAGGGCTAATGTTTTTGTCATTTTAACTTTGTTTTGGTTGTAAGGATATTGGTATTGCAACTCACTACTATTTCTGTATTGCTGAATTGTTTTACTACCTACCAAATTGTACACAGTAGACGACTGTCTGTAATACATGATTTCTGTAATCCATGATGACTTTCAATTGAACATACCACATGAGAATGTGTTTGCATTGGGCATTAGAAGCCCCTCAAACTATATAATTATAGTTGGATAGTTCTTCTCACACATATTCCCCTTCTTCCTTCGTTGTGTCCAGGTCTGAAGGTTGAAGTGACCCACTGTGGGACGATGCGGAGGAAGTACAGAGTGTGTAACGTGACTCGCCGTCCTGCCAGCCACCAGACGTGAGTACCTACACAGAGAGACAGGGATATGTGTAGTTTAACTCTGACGCATTCTCCATTGAGATTAAGTTTATTCCTGGAATAAAAAGCAATCTGTGTCCAGGAAGCCACCCCAAAGAGTTAAACATGAGAACTAGATGAGCACAAAGTCACAAAAACATCAACTCCATGTTTCTCCTCCTCGAACCCCCAGGTTCCCCCTGCAGCTGGAGAATGGTCAGACAGTGGAGCGCACGGTGGCCCAGTACTTCAGAGAGAAGTACAGCCTGCAGCTCAAGTACCCCCACCTCCCCTGCCTACAGGTGGGCCAGGAGCAGAAACACACTTACCTGCCCCTGGAGGTGAGTACTACTGGCTCTTTGTACTTTTAACCAATTATCAACCTCTTTGATTATGTGCATTATTGCTTTGTTTATGGGAGTTTGCTCTCAGCAGCCGTGATCTTAGTCAGCATAAGTAGAGCCCTGAGTTATTGTCTTTCATGTGGTCAGGATCAACTCAGGGACCTAAGCATAAAACTGTACCAGTTCTGCTCTCTCTACTGTATTAAATTACTTTAACTCACATTCCTATGTGTCTCCTTGCAGGTGTGCAACATAGTAGCTGGCCAGCGCTGTATTAAAAAACTCACTGATAACCAGACGTCCACCATGATCAAAGCCACGGCCCGCTCTGCCCCAGACCGACAGGAGGAGATCAGCAGGCTGGTGAGTACTGTCTATAGCACCCTCCAATGACTGGGAGGTATTGTGACTACTGAGTGACATGTCTTTATAATTAATCTTACTAATTAATATAGCACTTTTCCAGATACTCAAAGCACTTACATACTGTAGTAAGAGGGAAACTCATCTCATCCACCACCAATGTGATGCACCTGCTTAAGTTATCATCTCCTCCAAACTAATAATTTATTGTTTTGTTACTACCCCTCCCTCCATCCTACCCCTCTATCCTCCTCTTCTCTCATTTACTCCGACTCTGTATCCAGGTGCGGAGTGCGAACTATGAGGCGGACCCGTTCGTCCAGGAGTTTCAGTTCCGCGTGCGTGACGAGATGGCTCAGGTGACGGGCCGTGTGCTGCCGGCCCCTGGGCTGCAGTACG
Source organism: Salmo salar (assembly GCF_965601325.2). Classification (NCBI taxonomy): domain Eukaryota; kingdom Metazoa; phylum Chordata; class Actinopteri; order Salmoniformes; family Salmonidae; genus Salmo; species Salmo salar. Next base: position 63,417,159 of record NC_138304.1, on the reverse strand, counting down.
GCGGCAGGGCAAGCTTGGAACACTTCATGGTACCTACCCTTTAAATCATCATTCATCCGCATGTCTCTGTGATTTAGCTTCCCTGTCTGTCTCTTTCTTGCCCCTGGCTCTTTCATTTAGTCACTTTTGACATTTACGTCATTCAGCAGACGCTCTTATCCAGAGCAATTAGGGTTAAGTGTCTTGCTCAAGAGGACATAGAAAGATTTTTCACCTAGTCAGTTACTGGTCCAACGCTCTTAACTGCTAGGCTACCTGCCGCCAATTGTCAATCTCTACCACCCTCTCTCTTTCACCCACCTCTGTTTTTTGTCTCTGAAAATAATGATTACTACTTTACTTGTGTGAAGGCTATGACGAATGGCATGGCAATGTTTTTAGATTCATTAAATGACCATTTCGAAGAAAATACAAACAACATTTTCTCAATCTTTTAGAACCAATTGGTCTCTCCACCTTTCTGTCTATGTCTGTATGTGTGTGTGGGTGGCAGTCCCAGCAGATGAACCCTGCGGTGTCATTGCAGAACCGCACAGTGGCCACGCCCAGCCACGGCGTGTGGGACATGAGGGGCAAACAGTTCCACACCGGGGTGGAGATCAAGATGTGGGCCATCGCTTGCTTTGCCACACAGAGGCAGTGTCGTGAGGAGATCCTCAAGTGAGTGCTGTCTGTCTTATACATACATACATCATAAACACACACACAGGTCTCTTTTTCAACAGATAAATACTCAATCCAATGCAATAACATTATAATCAACAAAAATATAGCATTATTAGCATATCTATTATGTTATATCAAATTTCTTAGTTTCTTTTGGTTGGTTTCTGCAACACTAACAGTACCAGTCAAAAGTTTGGGCACACCTACTCATTCAAAGGTTTTTCTTTATTTTTACTATTTTCTACATTGTAGAATAATAGTGAAGACAAGCTATGAAATAACACACATGGAATCATGTAGTAACCAAAAAAGTGTTAAATAAAAATATATTTTAGATTCTTCAATGTAGCCACCCTTTGCCTTGATAACAGCTTTGCACACTCTTGGCATTCTCTCAACCAGCTTTGTGAGGAATGCTTTTCCAACCGTCTTGAAGGAGTTCCCACATATGGGGTGGCAGGTAGCCTAGTGTTAGAGCGTTGGACTAGTAACCGGAAGGTTGCAAGTTCGAGTCCCCGAGCTGACAAGGTAAAAATCTGTTGTTCTGCCCCTGAACAAGGCAGTTAACCCACTGTTCCTAGGCCGTCATTGAAAATAAGAATTTGTTCTTAACTGACTTGCCTAGTTAACCTGTTAGGGCTAGGGGGCAGTATTTGCACGTCTGGATAAAAAAAATGTACCCGATTTAATCTGGTTACTAATCCTACCCAGTAACTAGAATATGCATATACTTATTATATATGGATAGAAAACACTCTAAAGTTTCTAAAACTGTTTGAATGGTGTCTGTGAGTATAACAGAACTCATTTGGCAGGCAAAACCCTGAGACATTTTCTGACAGGAAGTGGATACCTGATGTGTTGTATTACCTTTAAACCTATCCCATTGAAAAACACAGGGGCTGAGGAATATTTTGGCACTTCCTATTGCTTCCACTAGATGTCACCAGCCTTTACAAAGTGTTTTGAGTCTTCTGGAGGGAGATCTGACCGAACAAGAGCCATGGAACGATGATGGCCCATTAGACACCTGGCGCGCGAGTTCATGTTGGGTACCCTCGTTCCAATACGTTATAAAAGAGTATGCATTCGTCCACCTTGAATATTATTCATGTTCTGGTTAAAAAAGGCCCTAATGATTTATGCTATACAACGTTTCACATGTTTGAACGAACGTAAATATATTTTTTCCCCTCGTTCATGACGAGAAGTCCGGCTGGCTTAGATCATGTGCTAACAAGACGGAGATTTTTGGACATAAATGATGAGCTTTTTTGAACAAAACTACATTCGTTATGGACCTGTGATACCTGGAAGTGACATCTGATGAAGAGAATCAAAGGTAATGGATTATTTACATAGTATTTTAGATTTTAGATCTCCCCAACATGACGTCTAGTCTGTATCGCAACGCGTATTTGTGATTTCCCAGTAAGGTTATTTTTAAATCTGGCAAGTTAATTGCGTTCAAGAGATGTAAATCTATAATTCTTTAAATGACAATATAATATTTTACCAATGTTTTCTAATTTTAATTATTTAATTTGTGGTGTTGACTTGACTGCCGGTTATTGGAGGGAAACAATTTCCTCAACATCAATGCCATAGTAAAACGCTGTTTTTGGATATAAATATGAACTTGATAGAACTAAAAATGCATGCATTGTCTAACATAATGTCCTAGGAGTGTCATCTGATGGAGATTGTAAAAGGTTAGTGCATCATTTTAGCTGGTTTTATGGTTTTGGTGACCCTGTCTTTGAATTGACAAAACATTACACACAACTCTTGTAAATGTACTGTCCTAACATACTCTAAATTTATGCTTTCGCCGTAAAACCTTTTTGAAATCGTAAAACGTGGTTAGATTAAGGAGATGTTTATCTTTCAAAGGGTGTAAAATAGTTGTATGTTTGAAAAATTTGAATTTTGACATTTATTTGGATTCAAATTTGCCGCTCTTGAAATGCACCTGCTGTTGATGGAGTGCACCACGGGGGGGACGCTAGCGTCCCACCTAGCCCATAGAGGTTAAATAAAGGTGTTTAAAAAATATGCTGAGCTTGTTGGCTGCTTATCCTTCACTCTGTAGTCCAACTCATCCCAAACTATCTCAATTGGGTTTGAGGTTGGGTGATTGTGGAGGCCAGGTCATCTGATGCAGCACTCCATCATCCAGATGGGATGGCATATCGCTGCAAAATGCTGTGGTAGCCATGCTGGTTAAGTGTGCCTTGAATTCTAAATAAATCACTGACAGTGTCACCAGCAAAGCACCATCACACCACCTCCTCTATTCTTCACGGTGGGAACCACACATACAGAGATCATCCGTTCGCCTACTCTACATCTCACAAAGACACGGCAGTTGGAACCAAAAATCTCAAATTTGGACTCATCAGATTTCCACCAGTCTAATGTCCTTTGCTCGTGTTTCTTGGCCCAAGCAAGTCTCTTCTTCTTATTGGTGTCCTTTAGTAGTGGTTTCTTGGCAGAATATTGACCATGAACGCCTGATTCACTCAGTTTTCTCTGAACAATTGATGTTGAGATGTGTCTGTTACTTGAACTCTGAAACATTTATTTGGGCTGAAATCTGAGGTGCAGTTAACTTTATTGAACTTATCCTCTGCGGCAGAGGTAACTCTGGGTTTTTCATGTGGTGGTCCTCATGAGAGCCAGATTCATCCTAGTGCTTGATGGTTTTTGCAACTGCACTTGAAGAAACTTTCAAAGTTCTTGAAATGTAAAGTCATGATGGACTGTCGTTTCTCTTTGCTTATTTGAGCTGTTCTTGCCTTAATAATAATAATAATAATAATACTTGATATTTTACCAAATAGGGCTATCTTCTGTATACCCCCTTGTCACAGCACAACTTATTTGGCTCAAAGCATTAAGAAGGAAAGAAATTCCACAAATTAACTTAAGGCACACCTGTTAATTGAAATGCATTCCAGCTGACTACCTCATGAAGCTGGTTGAGAGAATGCCGAGGGTGGCTACTTTGGATAATCTAAAATATAAATATGTTTGGTTACTGCATGATTCCATGTGTTATTTCATAGTTTTGATGTCTTCACTATTATTCTATGTCAGAAATAGTAAAAATAAAGAAAAACCCTTGAATGAGTAGGTGTCTAAACTTTTGACTGGTACTGTATGTCTCTGTAACTGTCCATAACGTCTCTTTGGGTCTCCTCATCCTCCCTCCCCTTCTCATTCTTGCTCTTTTTCTCATCCTCTCGCTCTCCTTCCCTCCATCTCTACAGGGGTTTTACTGACCAGCTGCGTAAGATCTCTAAGGATGCTGGGATGCCCATCCAGGGCCAGCCATGTTTCTGTAAGTACGCTCAGGGATCAGACAGCGTGGAGCCCATGTTCAGGCACCTGAAGAACACCTACGCTGGCCTGCAGCTCATCATCGTCATCCTACCTGGGAAGACCCCAGTCTATGGTACAGACTAGACACTGTTTCATTTTGTTTTACATTTGATGAATTTGTTTTTTTATTTTATTTTCCAAAAACTCTATTCATATACTATTTATTTGTATGTTATTTCCATAGCCTGAGTATATACAGTTCCAGTCAAAATGTTGTACACACCAGGGTGTTTCTTTATTTTGACTATTTTCTACATTGTAGAATAATAGTGAAGACATCAAAACTATGAATTAACACATGAAATCATGTAGTAACCAAAAACGTGTTAAATCTAAATATATTTTAGATTTGTCACCCTTTGCCTTGATGACAGCTTTGCACACTCTTGGCATTCTCTCAACCAGCTTCATGAGGTAGTCACCTGGAGTGCATTTCAATTAACAGGTGTGCCGCCTTAACCTGTTATGGCTAGGGGGCAGTATTTTCACAGCCGGATAAAAAACGTACCCGATTTAATCTGACTATTACTCCTGCCCAGAAACTAGAATATGCATATAATTATTAGCTTTGGATAGAAAACACTCCAAAGTTTCTAAAACTGTTTGAATGGTGTCTGTGAGTATAACAGAACTCATTTGGCAGGCCAAAACCTGAGAAGATTCCATGCAGGAAGTGCCCTGTCTGACAATTTCTTGCCCTTCTTGATTATCTCTATCCATTACAGGGGATCTCTGCTGTTACGTGACACTTCCTACGGCTCCCATGGGCTCTCAGAAGGCGGCAAAAAGCTGAATCGTGGCTTTGCAGGCTCTGGCTGAAAAAAAAGTAGCGCGTTTGGATAGTGGCTGGTCACAGTACTGTGAGACTCAGGCTCGTGCCCGAGTCGACCCCATGCTTTGTTTTCTTTCGTCTGTTTACCTAAACGCAAATTCCCGGTCGGAATATTATCGCTTTTTTACGAGAAAAATGGCATAAAAATTGATTTTAAACAGCGGTTGACATGCTTTGAAGTACGGTAATGGAATATTTAGAAATCTTTTGTCACGAAATGCGCCATGCTCGTGACCCTTATTTACACTTCGGATAGTGTCTTGAACGCACGAACAAAACGCCGCTATTTGGATATAACAATGGATTATTTTGAACCAAACCAACATTTGTTATTGAAGTAGCAGTCCTGGGAGTGCATTCTGACGAAGAACACCAAAGGTAATCAAACTTTTCTAATAGTAAATCTGACTTTGGTCAGGGCTAAACTTGGTGGGTGTCTAAATAGCTAGCCGTGATGGCTGGGCTATCTACTGAGAATATTGCAAAATGTGCTTTCACCGAAAAGCTATTTTAAAATCGGACACCTCGATTGCACAAAGGAGTTCTGTATCTATAATTCTTAAAATAATTGTTATGTTTTTTGTGAACGTTTATCGTGAGTAATTTAGTAAATTCACCGGAGGTTTGCGGGGGTATGCTAGTTCTGAACGTCACATGCTAATGTAAAAAGCTGGTTTTTGATATAAATATGAACTTGATTGAACAAAACATGCATGTATTGTATAACATAATGTCCTAGGTGTGTCATCTGATGAAGATCATCAAAGGTTAGTGCTGCATTTAGCTGTGGTTTTGTTTTTTGTGACATATGCTAGCTTGAAAAATGGGTGTCTGATTATTTCTGGCTGGGTACTCTGCTGACATAATCTAATGTTTTGCTTTCGCTGTAAAGCCTTTTTGAAATCGGACAGTGTGGTTAGATAAAGGAGAGTCTTGTCTTTAAAATGCTGTGAAATAGTCATATGTTTGCGCCACGCCTATCATTGGATATTGGAGCAGGTGTTCCGCTAGCGGAATGTCTAGATGTAAGAGGTTAAAATCAGTTTTTATGCCATTTTTCTCGTAAAAAAGCGATAATATTCCGACCGGGAATCTGCGTTTAGGTAAAAAGACGAAAGAAAATAAAGCATGGAGTCGACTCGTGCACGCGCCTAAGCCCATTGTCCTCTGATCGGCCACTTGCCAAAAGCGATAATGTGTTTCAGCCTGGGGCTGCCTCTATCATTCAGCTTTTTCCCGGGCTCTGAGAGCCTATGGGAGCCGTAGGAAGTGTCACGTTACAGCAAAGATCCTCAGTCTTCAATAAACAGAGACAAGAAGAACAAGATCTTGTCAGAGAGGGCACTTCCTGTAAGGAATCTTCTCAGGTTTTTGCCTGCCATATGAGTTCTGTTATACTCACAGACACCATTCAAACAGTTTTAGAAACTTTAGGGTGTTTTCTATCTAAAGCCAATAATTATATGCATATTCTTGTTACTGGGCAGGAGTAGTAACCAGATTAAATCGGGTACGTTTTTTATCCGGCCGTGTCAATACTGCCCCCTACCCCCAACAGGTTAACACTGTTTTCTTTTTGGTTACTACATGATTCCATATTTGTTATTTCATAGTTTTGATGTCTTCACTAGTATTCTACAATGTAGAAAATAGTACAAATAAAGAAAAACCCTTGAATTAGTATGTGTTTTCAAACTTCTGACTGGTACTGTATGTACCATGTACAAGATGGTATCAGGTGTAAAATGGTTACCTGTGTCCTACAATATGGCAACAGCTGTAAAATTGTTCCCTCTTTCCCACAGCTGAGGTGAAGCGGGTTGGAGACACCCTCCTGGGCATGGCCACTCAGTGTGTCCAGGTGAAGAACGTGGTGAAGACATCCCCTCAGACCCTCTCCAACCTCTGCCTCAAGATCAACGTCAAACTGGGGGGCATCAACAACATCCTGGTGCCACACCAACGGTAACGCACAGAGTGAAAGAGTGTTTCCACAGGCAGAAAACCCCTATTTGGGTGATTGAAAACACTTATGTGCTATTTAGCAGAGATACATACACTGAGTGTACAAAACATTAAGGATACCTTCCTAATATTGAGTTTCAACCCCCCCCCCCCCCCCCCCCCATTTTCCCTCAGAACAGCCTCAATTTGTTGGGGCATGGACTCTGACACCTACATTTTACCTTGTAAAAGCATTCCACAGGGATGCTGGCCCATGTTGACTCAATGCTTCCCACAGTTGTCAAGTTGGCTGGATGTCCTTTGGGTGGTGGACCATTCTTGATACAAATAAAATGTCACGTGCCGGATACAACAGGTGTAAGCCTTTCAGTGAAATGTTTACTTACAAGCCCTAAGCCAAAAAGTGTTAAAGTATTTACTAAAATAAACTGAAATGAAAAAATAAGAATAATTAAGGAGCAACAATAAAATAACAGTAGCAAGACTTTATACAGCGGGTACCGGTGCGGGGGCACAGGTTAGTCGAGGTAATTAAGGTAATATGTACAGTTGAAGTCGGAAGTGTACATACACTTAGGTTGGAGTCATTAAAACTCAATTTTCAACCACTCCACAAATTTCTTGTCAGTTAGCACATGTACTTCGTGCATGACAGAAGTAATTTTACCAACCATTGTTTACAGACAGATTATTTCACTTATAATTCACTGTATCACAATTCCAGTGGGTCAGAAGTTTACATGCACTAAGTTGACAGTGCCTTTAAACAGCTTGGAAAATTCCAGAAAATGTCATGGCTTTAGATGTTTCTGATAGGCTAATTGACATCATTTGAGTCAATTGGAGGTGTACCTGTGGATGTATTTCAAGGCCTACCTTCAAACTCAGTGCCTCCTTGCTTGGCATCATGGGAAAATGAAAAGAACTCAGCCATGACTTCAGAAAAAATAATTGACATCCACAAGTCTGTTTCATCCTTGGGGGCTATTTCCAAACACCTGAAGGTACCACGTTCATCTGTACAAACAATAGTATGCAGGTATAAACACCGTGGGACCACGCAGCCGTCATACTGCTCAGGAATTAGATGCATTCTGTCTCCTAGAGATGAATGTACTTTGGTGCCAAAAGTGCAAATCAATCCCAGAACAACAGCAAAGGACCTTGTGAAGATGCTGGAGGAAACGGGTACAAAGGTATCTACAGTAAAACGAGTCCTATATCGACATAACCTGAATGGCCGCTCAGCAAGGAGGAAGCCACTGCTCCAAAACCACCATAAAAAAGCCAGACTATAGTTTGCAACTGCACATGGGGACAAAGATCGTACTTTTTGGAGAAATGTCCTCTGGTCTGATGAAACAAAACTCTAACTGTTTGGCCATACTGACCATCGTTATGTGGAAGGAAAAAGGGGAGGCTTGCAAGCCGAAGAATACCATTCCAACCGTGAAGCATGGGGGTGGCAGCATCATGTTGTGGGGGTGCTTTGCTGCAGGAGGGACTGGTGCACTTCACAAAATAGATGGCATCACGAGTAGGGAAAACTATGGATGTATTGAAGCAACATCTCAAGACATCAGTCTGGAAGTTAAAGCTTGGTTGCAAATGGGTCTTCCAAATGGACAATGACCCCAAGCATACTTCCAAAGTTGTGGCAAAATGGCTTAAGGACAACAAAGTCAAGGTATTGGAGTGGCCATCACAAAGCCCTGACCTCAATCCTATAGAAACCTTGTTGGCAGAACTGAAAAAGTGTGCGCGAGCAAGGAGGCCTACAAACCTGACTCAGTTACACCAGCTCTGTCAGGAGGAATGGGACAAAATTCACCCAACTTATTGTGGGAAGCTTGTGGAAGGTTACCTGAAACGTTTGACCCAAGTTAAACAATTTCAAGGCAACGCTACCAAATACTAATTGAGTATATGTAAACTTCTGACCCAGTGGGAATGTGATGAAAGTAATAAAAGCTGAAATAAATCATTCGCTCTACTATTATTCTGACATTTCCCATTCATAAAATAAAGTGGTGATCCTAACTGACCTAAGACAGGGAATTTTTACTAGGATTGAATGTCAGGAACTGTTAAACGGAGTTTAAATGTATTTGGCTAAGGTGTATGTAAACTTACGACTTCAACTGTGCATGTAGATAGAGGTAAAGTGACTATACATGTATAATAAACAGAGTAGCAGCAGCATAAGAGGGGGGGACCATGCAAATAGTCCAGGTAGCCATTTGATTAGCTGTTCAGGAGTCTTATGGCTTGGGGGTAGAAGCTGTTAACCTGTCTGGGAACGTGGGTCAACAGCCAGTGGAATCGCGTCGCGCGAAATACAAAACCTCATAAATGCTATAACTTCAATTTCTCAAACATATGACTATTTTACACCATTTTATAGATACACCTCTCCTGAATCGAACCACGTTGTCCGATTTCAAAAAGGCTTTACAGCAAAAGCAAAACATTAGATTATGTTAGGAGAGTACCCTGCCAAAAAAAAATCACACTGCCATTTTCAAAGCAACTAGATGCATCACAAATACCCAAAACACAGCTAAATGCAGCACTAACCTTTGACAATCTTCATCAGATGACACTCCTAGGACATCATGTTACACAATACTTGCATTTTTTGTTCGATAAAGTTCATATTTATATATAAAAACAGCATTTTACATCGGCGCGTGACGTTCAGAAAATATTTTCCCTCAAATGCTTCCGGTGATTCAGCGCTACAATTTACAAAATTACTATTCGAAAACATTGTTAAAATATAATATTGTCATTCAAAGAATTATAGATTAACATCTCGTGAATGCAACCGCATTGCCAGATTTAAAAATAACTTTACTGGGAAATCACACTTTGCAGTAAACGACGTGGTATGCTCAGAAAAATAGGCTAGGCGATACATGTTAGCGCCATCTTGGAACCATCTAAAATCAAATATACTATTGTAAATATTCCCTTACCTTTGATTATCTTCATCCGAAGGCACTTGCAGGAATCCCAGGTCCACAACAAATGTAGTTTTGTTTGAAAAAGTTCATAATTTATGTCCCAATAGTTCCTTCTTGTTAGCGCGTTCCGAAGGCTACTCAATGTACTGAAGCGCGCGGGACTTGTCATCACAAATGTGCAATTTTTTTAAATTTACGTTAGTTCAAACACGTCAAACGTTGTATAACATAAATCTTTAGGGCCTTTTTCAACCAGAGCTTCAATAATATTCAAGGCGGACAATTGCATTGTCTTACTAAACGTTTCGGAACAAAAGGGTTGCCATGGGCGCCCGCGTCATAGTAGTAATGGCCCTCCCCTGTGACCAACTTCCCAAGCCTCTCTTTGGGTCAGTTTCTACCATAGAAGACTCAAACCACTTTGTAAAGACTGTTGACATCTAGTGGAAGCCTTAGGAAGTGCTAAATGATTAATAAGTCCCTGTGTGTTTCAATGGCTTTCAAAGGTTTGAAGTGATTCCACACATCAGATTTCCACTTCCTGTTAGGATTTGTCTCAGGGTTTTGACTGCCATATGAGTTCTGTTATACTCAGACACCATTCAAACAGTTTTAGAAACTTTAGAGTGTTTTCTATCCAAATCTACTAATTATATGCATATTCTAGTTACTGGGCAGGAGTAGTAACCAGATTAAATCGGGTATGTTTTTTTTTATCCGGCCGTGCAAATACTGCCCCCTATCCCCAACAGGTTAAGAAGCCTTTTGGACTTAGACTTGGCGCTCCGGTACCACTTGCTGTGCAGTAGCAGAGAGAACAGTGACTAGGGTGGCTGAAGTCTTTGGCAAGTTTTTGGGCCTTCCTCTGACACCGCCTGGTATAGAGGTCCTGGATGGCAGGAAGCTTGGCCCCAAGCTACCCTCTGTAGTGCCTTGCGGTCTGAGGCAGAGCAGTTGCCATACCAGGCGGTGATACAACCAGTCAGGATGCTGTCGATGGTGCAGCTGTAGAACTTTTAGAAGATCTGAGGACCCATGCTAAATCGTTTCAGTCTCCTGTGGGGGAATAGGCATTGTCGTACCCTCTTCACGACTGTCTTGGTGTGTTTGAACCATGATAGTTTGTTGGTGATGTGGACACCAAGGAATTGAAGCTCTCAACCTGCTCCACTGCAGCCCTGTCGATGAGAATGGGTTCGTGCTCCTTTTCCTGTAGTCCACAATCATCTCCTTTGTCTTGATCATGTTGAGGGAGAGGTTTTTATCCTGTCACCACACTGCCAGGTCTCTGACCTCCTGTCTATAGGCTGTGTCATCGTTGTCGGTGATCAGGCCTACCACTGTTGTTGTCGGCAAACTTAATGATGGTGTTGGAGTCAGGATATATGTGCCTTGTGTTTGTCTCTCTCTCCACCCAGTCCCTCAGTGTTCCAGCAGCCTGTTATCTTCCTGGGGGCCGACGTCACTCATCCTCCAGCCGGAGACGGAAAGAAGCCATCCATCGCAGCGGTCAGTTTCTTCCTGTCATTCTAGTTTCCATTGTCACTTTCCTCACAAACACTGCCTTGTCTGTCTATCTAGTTGTCATGGGGTCTGAGACATCTAGTACATTGGTAATTTACTAGTTTGTTTTGTTAACCAGACCCCTACAATAGCATTCTGAAACATGGTGTCAGAAGTCATGTTTCTGACCATCTCCCTCTCTCTGGCCCTATCCAGGTGGTAGGCAGTATGGACGCCCACCCCAGCAGGTACTGTGCCACAGTGAGGGTCCAGAGACCCAGACAGGAGGTGATCCAGGACCTGGCCTCCATGGTGCGGGAGCTCCTCATCCAGTTCTACAAGTCTACCCGCTACAAACCAACCAGAATCATATTTTATAGGGATGGTGTGTCAGAGGGACAGTTCAGACAGGTTAGTTAAAATACTTATATCCCCCTTCAATCTCTCATTTAAAGTTTACAACCAAGCCAAATGATGTCCCTATGTTGAAATGCATTTATTACAAATAGCAATGTTCTTCATAGTTTATTAACCTTAAACTAGAGTCTTAAGCTTAAATCTTTAGCTATTGGCCATCAACCCTAAATTCTTCACCGCTCGCCACTCTTTGCTGATGTGTTGACTTCTCTCTGTGTGGCAGGTGCTGTACTATGAGCTGCTGGCCATCAGAGAAGCCTGTATCATGTTGGAGAAAGAGTACCAGCCGGGCATCACCTACATTGTGGTGCAGAAGCGCCATCACACACGCCTCTTCTGTGCCGACCGCAACGAGCGGGTAAGGGGCGCTATGGATCTCTCCTTGTACATTAACGATTTACTTTGCTAGGTATAGATTGGTTGTTTAACTGTTTTTAAATGGAGTGTTTATTTGGCAGGTTGGACGGAGTGGTAACATTCCTGCAGGCACCACTGTGGACACAGATATAACACACCCCTATGAGTTTGACTTTTACCTCTGCAGCCATGCAGGAATACAGGTGTGTGTCAAGACTCATACCAAGGTTGTGTTCAATAGGCATAAGATGGTAACATTTTATAAAACTAAAGTTAGCATTCTTATTGGACAAGTTCAGGTAGTATCTCCTGCTTATTTCTCCCTAATGTTGACTCTTGCCATCATTTTCTCAGAGGTTTATCGGCTTCTATTAATTTCCACTGAACTTCATTGTCAGTGTTGAATCAATGCTGGTATTCTCTCCATGGAACCTGCATTGTCCCTGTGGTATTACTGACTTAGCCTACTCCCTCCAGGGTACAAGCAGACCTTCCCACTACCATGTTCTGTGGGACGACAACTGCTTCACAGCTGACGAGTTCCAGCTGCTCACCTACCAGCTGTGCCACACCTATGTCCGCTGCACCCGCTCAGTCTCCATCCCCGCGCCAGCCTACTACGCCCACCTGGTGGCCTTCCGCGCCCGCTACCACCTGGTGGACAAAGAACATGACAGGTGAGGGTGGGAAAGGGATTCATTTCATTGTGATCAGTATACTTTGCTGTTTATCAGGTAAAAATAAACTGGAGGTCGATATCATGTATTGATTGTAAAATGTTCATTCAAGATAAAGGTTCTCTCCCTCCCTTTCTGTCCTTTTCCCTTACTCGTTTCCTCACTTCCTTCTCTTGAACACACGCAGTGCGGAGGGCAGCCACGTCTCAGGGCAGAGCAATGGCCGAGACCCCACAGCCCTCGCCAAAGCTGTTCAGATTCATCACGACACACTGAGGACCATGTACTTCGCCTGAGAGTGGGGTGTTGGGAGGGTATTCTGTCAGCCTTGTCGGTCTCACATTGGACCCTGGGCTGGCACAGCTCTGGTCCTGACAAGGGGATGCCAAGCTGCTAAAGACAACAACTACAACAACAATAGCCAGAGGGGAGTACAGAAACGTTATGCAATATGAAACCAGCCAATCCTCTCCCGGCCTGTTCTCTTCTGCTGTGTTTTTAATTCATCATGGATTGTCTCTGATATTGCTCCTTGAGCTGTGCAAGTCATGTCCTCGCCTTACAGGTTTGACAGCAGCTCAACTTTTGCTTTGTGTTACTTTCAAAATGCCAGAGTGTAGAAGACAAGACGGGAATTGATAAGGATGGTTTCAGGGTGTGGAGGCATAGCAGGTCCAGTAAGGATCAGTCTTGTTCCTCAACACAGTGATGAATGATATGCTAACTTGTCTATCCATGGGGTTCAATTGCATAAGTTATCCTCTTTACATGTCTCTGTCAGCTTGTCGTTGTATGTGCGTCTTCTTATGTTCTGTAGAAGTCTGATTTGCCAGGATGATGCCTGTTAGTCAAGAACGCTCGTGAATCACAGCTATGCCATTTTTCATACGGCAAGCTGCTCGCCCAGTTACTCTACTCTCTAAGCCAATGGTGACTTACTTGTAGTCATTGCGCCAGTCAAAGTTTAACACTGCATTCTCTATCAATATCAACAGAGTTAGTTTTTTTTACATACAGCCACAGCCATTGTTTTAGGGATTACCTGTTAAGTACTGTTAGAATATCAACCCTAGCCACATCATGGACCTACTCAGAACCTTTACAGAGTTCACTGTGGAAGCTACAGATTTCACTTTTCTTTAGTTTTATTCCTGCTATTTTATGAGATTAGTCTTATTTAACATTCATTTTCAGCAATAGAAAACTTAGTTTGTGACCGAAGAGGTTTTTCACATTTTTAACTAAGGAACTGATGATGTCATGCAATCCTTAAGTGCAATAAGTCGTTAATGCAGAAAACAGGTCCTATGGTTAACATACCAATTTGATATTTTTGGGCCATTATGATCGGACATGGGCAAGTTATAACGGATAAAGAATGTAAACTGGGCCAAGAATTGATGCCATAAAATTGTTACGTGGGGGTGACAAATGACAGTTATTTTGTAAATTGGGTGAATGACAAAGTGCCTGTTTTGGGTGTAAAGAAGAATTTGAAAGACAAAGGGTGTATTTCTTTTCGTTAGAGCTCCTGTGAGATTAGTTTGTTTAGTTATACAGTCAAATTATTTCATCCAAGCATTACTGTAAGCATGATATGTTGTCCAGGACTGTCTGGGGTTAGAGAGCAGAGCGAGTGTGGCTGCATTGATTCAGTTTCATGATTTCGTTTTTAATGTGAATTATTATTGAGTATGTAGACTGACCAATTGAAGGTGGGGACAGTTAGCTAACGGATCTGTCTCATTCATTTTAACACTGGTGGTAGGATTCATTTTGCACTGTTAAAAGCAAGCATTCATATTTCAGAGTTTTATCAAGCCATTTTGTCACATTGTATTTGAAGGGCATTGTCTCTCCATTTGCCTTGCTGTGAAGTATCCTCCAGGTGAGGCTTTTGAGTTTCGTCTCGTTCCACTTGGACCAAACCAACGTGCCTGGGATCATCTGCTTGGGGAATGGATGGTATGGGCCTTGTCTGAATGGGATACAGTTGATCCCTGCTCTCACTGCCTTTGCAAAAGAAGCAGCCGCGTTGTAGCATGGCCAACGTTTTGCCACACTCATTGTCCTATAGCCACGTGTTACCAGAACAAAACTAGCTGCTATACTACATTTTTATTTTGTTCATATATATTTGTACAAAGAGACTATAAGAATGACAATTTACTGCACTTAAAGATGCATGTGTTTCAGGTGAGACACATGCCCTGGTGCTGAGAGATGCAGTTTGGTGTGTGTGTGTGTGTGTGTGTGTGTGTGTGTGTGTGTGTGTGTGTGGGGGGGGGGTTAGTAGACAGACCGCCTCTGTTGTAGTCAGAGATTGAGATTCATTGGGTGTTTTTCAAGGATCAGGAGTAACAATAGAGAGTACTCTCTCACTATGATACAGGGGACATACTTTAATTCCCAGAGGGTACGATTGTTTAGTAACATGGTTTACACCGGTTTGTGGAGATCAATACAGCTCCGCCCCTGGGGTTTGTGCGAATTGTCACAGCTAAAATTGTTACTTTCCTGCAAGATGTCAGACATTACCAGCATTTGATTTTACTTGAACAGCATAGGTAGGATCTGATCAACTGCAACTGTGGGCTAATGTGTAACTGCCCTGCTTGTGTGAATAATTTGTCTGTACAGCAGTAGTTCAGGAAGGAATTCGCTCTACACTCACGTTGCCACGGAATCGACCTCTAGAGCCAGTGGGTCGGGTTTTGCATCTAGGAGGCAGAGCATTGGGAGCTTGCGCTGTGTTCGTAACCAAGTGGGAGGTGGGAATTTACCAGTTGTGAAGTTATAAATACCATTCACACACTTTCAACTCATTGAGAAATGCCGATTTTTGTCTAATGTCCAACAAGCTGTGTAAACCATAAACTAAAAGTACAGCTACACTACATGACCAAAATTATGTGGAGACCAGATCGTCGAACATCTCGTTCCAAAATCATGGGCATTAATATGGAGTTCGTCCTCCCTTTGCTGCCATAACAGCCTCCACTCTTCTGGGAAGGCTTTCCACCTAATGTTGGAACATTGCTGAGGGGACTTGCTTCCATTCAGCCACAAGCATTAGTGAAGTCGGGCACTGATGTTGGGCGATTAGGCCTGGCTCACAGTCGGCCTTCCAATTCATCCCAAAGGTGTTCGATTGGGTTGAGGTCAGGACTCTGTGCAGGCCAGTCAAAATCTTCCACACCGATCTCAAAAAAACATTTCAGTATGGACCTCGCTTTGTGCACGGGCTCATTGTCATGCTGAAACAGAAAAGGTCCTTCCCCAAACTATTTCCATGAAGTTGGAAGCACAGAAGCGACTAAAATAGCATTGTATGCTGTAGCATTAAGATTTCCCTTCACTGGAACTAAGGGGCCTGGCCTGAACCATGAAAAACAGCCCCAGACCATTATTCCTCCTCCACCAAACTTTACAGTTGGCACTATGCATTCAGGCAGGTAGCATTCTCCTGGCATCCGCCAAACCCAGATTCGTCCGTCGGACTGCTAGATGGTGAAGTGCGATTCATCACTCCAGAGAACGCGTTTCCACTGCTCCAGAGTCCAATGGCGGCGAGCTTTACACCACTCCAGCTCCAGGAAACCCATTTCATGAAGCTCCTGACGAACAGTTCTTGTGCTGACGTTGCTTCCAGAGGCAGTTTGGAACTCTGTAGTGAGTGTTGCAATCAAGGACAGACTATTTTTACACGCTACGCACTTCAGCACTCGGTTGTCCCGTTCTGTGAGCTTGTGTGGCCTACCACTTCGTGGCTGAGCCGTTGTTGCTCCTAGGCGTTTCCACTTCTCAATAATAGCACTTATAGTTCACCAGAACAGCTTTAGCAGGGCAGAAATGTTATGAACTGACTTGTTGGAAAGGTGGCATCCTATGACAGTGCCACATTGAAAGTCACTGAGCTTTTCAGTAAGGCCATTCTACTGCCAATGTTTGTCTATGGAGATTGCATGGCAGTGTGCTTGATTTTATACACCTGTCAGCAACGGGTGTGGCTGAAATATCCAAATCCACTAATTTGAAGGGGTGGCCACATACCTTTTGTGTGTGTGTATATATAATGGATCATGCTTGCAAACAAATTATAGTGTTCAAAAACCATATTAAGATACATGTTTTGTTGCATTTATCTACCAAAAAATGCTGTAATGAAGGTCATTTCCTTAGTAGGTGATGTCAGAGGTCACCATGTGGGAGATCGGGATGATAGATGAGTTTCACACTAGTAATTACTAGTTGGAGGGCCATTCCAGTGGATTTTTCCCAGTCGTATGTGGTAAATTCCCACTTGGTTACGAATGCAGCATCATTCTGAGGCAGGGGGGTAATACAGGGCTTCCGTTTCAAATGGCACTCTATTCCCTCTATAATGCACTACTTTTGACCAGGACCCATAGGCCTCTTGGCAAAAGTAGTGCACTATAGGGAGTAGGGTTGCATTTGAGGTTGAACCAGGCTCCTTCATGTGATGCCCTCCCCCCTCTAAAAGCTGGACATCAGATGCCTTCTTTCATTATTCTAATGCATTTTTAATTCCGAAATGGAAATATATTTGTATATTTAAAATATGTAATGATATAATGAGCCACTTATTTTTGCTAATAAATTCTAGAAAAATAGAACAATAATGACGATAATAATGAAAAAGACCATAGTGATATAGTGAATAATTCAATAGACTGTCGTTTATTTCCTGGTTGCTAAAATTCTAGTAGTACCCCTAATTTCAGTTTGACAAAACAAGCAAGATAATCATTGTACCATCTAAACTGCTGTGAAATATCTTTTTAATAACCAAAAATATTGTATTTTTGGCTTTTCTAAGCTGGTGTACAAAACGGAACGTAAACCCGAAACTTAAGAACGGGAAGCCTAGAAAAAGCGCACAGAGAATAGATCAACCGCTTCTTAGACTTGCTTTCAATGAGAGTGACAGATCTATAACTCACATAGATCAACCGCTTCTTAGACTTGCTTTCAATGAGAGTGACAGATCTATAACTCACATTTCTATGTGCATTTGGTCGGGTCGCCAATGAAGTTACATATTGCAGCTTTTACAGCAATGTGTGTCATATTGAAGCTGCATTTAAATGACCTACTGTGTGGGGGGGGGGGGGGGGGGCTTGTTTTTTTTGTGGCAGCTGTTGTCTTGTGACTGATTGGATGAACCTCCTGCTATTTCCCATCACGCTCCTCTATGTTCATTGAGCTAACAATCTCTGGAGAGTAGCCTAGCTTCCATTCAGTAGGTTCCATTCATCTCACAGAGCCTGGTCTTCTAGAACCTGTAGTGAATGTGACCTACATTTTGATTGTTGATTTCCTCCAAAACATTTGACTGTGTGCATCCCTCAAAGTTTTTCATGTGGAAGGAGTGAAGGTTTTATCCTTGGACAGAATAGTCTGTAGACTGTGCCTTTTCTTGATGGTGCTGAAAACAAGTAAATCAAAGAGATCTTAATTTCAAAACGTTGAGGGCAATATGCCCATGTCTACATTGATACATGACAATTTTGTGTCTGTGTGACACAGACATACAGTATAAGAACACAATAATATGCAGAACCAACCAGTTTTGAGGTGTCAGGACCAAAAATGCTTATGGGGATGGTAAGGTAGGCAGGCACTTGCATGGCACAACCAAAGAAGTTGCATTTAATAACTGGGCATGATACTAGAGTGGATATTTTAGACTGCCACCCTCCTCACGGTGGAAAACAATTTAATTTAATGCATGGGATTTCCACCCCTGGTTCCCTTTGTTTAAACCTTTAGTAGATGGATGTTCAGTGATGGTGTTCTACCCAAAGTGATCTTTAGGCTCTGAGCAACTAGCTGTTGGGGTTACACCAGGGGGTGCTTCCCAAATGGCACCATATTCCTTATATAGTGCACTACTTTTGACCAGAGTACCTCTTCTTTTGAATTACTATCCTGTGAGAGCCACTTGCCACATGTTGATGCTAAATTCTTTCAAACACCATTTATGTCCCAAATAGCACCCTATTCTCTTTTATAGTGCACTAATATTGGCTCTGATCAAAAGTGGATGGATGGATGGATGGATGGAATAGTGCCATTTGGGAAGTAATTCTGGTGAACCCAACCATTTATTCCAGGCCTAAACGAAAATGCATTCTATTTGTTTAGAACCACTGCTCTTGCATGTATACATTTCTTCAAGATCTTACAGCAAGAGGTTTACAGACAGAGAACAACATGCAGTTGTGCCACAAGAATGCCTGCTTGCCTAGAAAAGGATTCCTCTGAAAATCTCCAAACCCTGCACCTCTTGGCTCCATATCGTACTTATTAATAAGATGCAAATGACAAATTGCTTTGGTAACAATATGCAAAAAAATTGCAAATACCTTTTTTTGTCTGATCCTGTTAAGCGTTTTTATTTGGTTGTCATATGTAATAGTTTTAATTAAAACAATGTATGAAATCTGTTGGTGTATTCATTGAGCGAATGGATAAGTGATGCATGTTGACTCTTGCAGTTTTTTTCTGCTTCATTCCTAGCCAGACTGAGATACGGTACTCAACTGTGATGGGGAGTTGCACTTAAGTGTAGGATTCTATTATGTATTTCTTCATTTACATTACATTACATTTAAGTCATTTAGCAGACGCTCTTATCCAGAACGACTTACAAATTGGTGCATTCACCTTATGATATCCAGTGGAACAACCACTTTACAATAGTGCATCTAAATCTTTTAAGGGGGGGGGGGGGGGGGGGGGGGGTTAGAAGGATTACTTTATCCTATCTTAGGTATTCCTTAAAGATTTAAATGACTTAGTTGTACTTCTAGAACTAAAGCAAGACCATAGATGGCTTCACAGAAAATAAAAGCATATAGGGGAGCACTAGTAGCCCAGGATACAGCAGAAACATTTATTTCTCCAAGTTGGAGATTAATCTGTCGCCAACTATTCCATTTTGGGTACCTTTTTTGCATCATCTGACAGTCATAGAGCTTCACATTATGATGTCGGCTACAATGTTGCGTCATCTGACAGTCAAAGATTGCCAATCACTAAAGCCCTTCATAGGGCTATTTGTTTAACGTTGCCATGGCATTTTAATTATTTAGTAGTTGCGTTTGACTCGTTGCGTCTGTGCGTTACCTGGAGACCGTCTACAAGAGTTGGCGAGGGACAGGTTATGAAACACCGCTGCAGACACTCCAGGATTTCCGCCATTTCGAGAACTTTTGGTGAGTAAATATAGTTCCGTTATGTAACAATTTAGCTTGTGCCATAATGCCAAAGCTATGTTGAATATTTTTATTTTACCTTTATTTAACCAGGTAGGCAAGTTGAGAACAAGTTCTCATTTACAATTGCGACCTGGCCAAGATAAAGCAAAGCAGTTCGACAACATACAAAAACAGAGTTACACATGGAGTAAAACAACACAATCAATGATACAGTAGACAAAAATAAGACTATATACAATGTGAGCAAATGATGTGAGATAAGGGAGGTAAAGGCCAAAAAGGCCATGGTGCAAAGTATATAAAGTATTGCAAGTAAAACACTGGAATGGTAGATTTATAATTTGAAGAAAGTTCAAAGTTAAAATATAAATAATATGGTGCAAAGGAGCAAAATAATAAATAAAATAAATAAATACAGTAGGGGAAGAGGTAGTAGTTTGGGCTAAATTATAGATGGGCTATGTACAGGTGCAGTGATCTGGGAGCTGCTCTGATAGCTGGTGCTTAAAGCTAGTGAGGGAGATAAGTGTTTCCAGTTTCAGAGATTTTTGTAGTTCGTTCCAGTCATTGGCAGCAGAGAACTGGAAGGAGAGACGACCAAAGGAGGAGTTGGCTTTAGGGGTGACCAGAGAGATATACCTGCTGGAGCGCGTGCTACAGGTGGGTGCTGCTATGGTGACCAGTGAGCGGAGATAAGGGGGGACTTTACCTAGCAGGGTCTTACATTTGCCAGGACAGCGGAGTCAATCACCACCTTCCGGAGACACCTCAAACCCCACCTCTTTAAGGAATACCTAGGATAGGATAAAGTAATCCTTCTAACCCCCCCCCCCCCCCCTAAACGATTTAGATGCACTATTGTAAAGTGGTTGTTCCACTGGATATAAGGTGAATGCACCATTTTGTAAGTCGCTCTGGATAAGAGCGTCTGCTAAATGACTTAAATGTAAATGTAACTACAATTGAAGTACATGTAGCTCCGGAGTATTATGTTTATAAAGAAAGCAACACAATTTTCTTAGAAACTATAATTTACAATAAAGGTACAGCAAAGAATGTGTCTGAAAATGTCAAAACATTGTGAAATATCCTTAGCATAGCTCCCCATATCAAATTCATAAGTCAAAAGCTTTCAATAGTGGATGACCCCACACTGCTGAAGGAGAGGATGGGAGAGACATGTCTCCTATTTCTCCTCATTCTTGTTCAAAGCAGACTGGGCAGGTTCCAGGGGTTTGGTATAGGCTACCTCTCACTAGCGTCGTTCTATCCTCCACTGAACCACAACACTGTCCTGTGGATCCCCAGCTCAGACGGCCTTGGTAGCGTACAGCCCTTTGTGTCTGAAGTTGGGCATGCTCCACACCCTCTGGGACCTGTCAGCCCTTTCCTCCAGTGCCTTCTCCACGTCTTCTGACACCGTCTTCAGCTCGCACACACCCTCCCCTCCCCCTCCAGTCGAGGTCAGGCCCAAGGTGCTGCCAAAAGGGTTGATCTTGACGCGTGACTTGAAGTTCATGAGAGACATGCTCATGGCCCGTTTGTTGTTCCACTGGCGCGAGAGCCGCTGCGCCTCCTGCTCCTCCCTCATGCGGTCCAAGGCCTCGAGGACGACTGTGCGGAAAAGGGCAGACACCTCCTGCACCTCCGGCTCGTTCTCGGTCACCACCTGGCGGAACCTGGATATCAAAGAGAGAAGTCAAATTGGTCTCGGATCCCGTGTGGCTCAGTTGGTAGAGCATGGTGTTTGCAACGCCAGGGTCGTGGGTTCGATTCCCACGGGGGACCAGTCCAGAGAAAAAAAAATGTATGAAATGTATGCATTCACTACTGTAAGTCGCTCTGGATAAGAGCGTCTGCTAAATGACTAAAATGTAATGTAAATGTAAATGACCAGCTCTGAAACCAGATTGCATAGCGGAGAGGGTGCGGTGGGATTCGAAATCGTCGGTAATCTGTTTGTTGACTTGGCTTTCGAAGACCTTAGAAAGGCAGGGTAGGATGGATATAGGTCTGTAGCAATTTGGGTCAAGAGTGTCACCTCCTTTGAAGAAGGGGATGACAGCATAATAATGGATAAAGGTTGTCTACTTATAGGTTCAATATCAAATTAAAACCAATTTTATTAGGCTAACTATCAAAAACAGCCACCATAAAAACAAGACTGCAGGTATTTTCCATTATTCAAACACCTGACGTTAATTACAGTAGCATAGTATGTGTGCTGAATTAAGCATAGGCTACGGAGAAAACATATCTTGCCTAGTTTCAATTTGATTAGGCCTAGTCTCTTTCCTGAGGGAAAGTTGCAGACATTGGGTGTTTCTCAAAATGCTTACTACCGTGCCAAACATATGTATAACTAAACCAAGATTGGGAACAAATTAGTCATAGTTGGCAGAACAAGCAAGGACCCTGGGCAGAGCCAAGCACGAGCTTGCGAGATCCTATTGGCTCGTTGTAGCATATATTTTCATATTTCTGTTAGGGAACGCCGACTCAAGTGGCTAAATTCGCCTTTGCACTCCTAAACAATGCACTTTTTTTTCTTACTTTACCAAGGGGTAAAGCCTACAAAACTTAGTCCACTCTGTTCGTAACAGGATAGTTTTGGGAACAGAAAACTGTTATTGAGATCAAATGTTTCATCGGTGAGAAAATGTGCAGAATGTCTGACAAAATCCATGTCGTTCCTGCTTCTCCAACTGCCGGACACTTGGCTTCCTCACTACGAGTGGAAACGCCAAGTGGATGCTTCACATTAATATATCCGGTGAAATGTCTGTCTCATTGTTCTCATACGTACTGTATATAGCGATCACATAAGTCAATAGGGCTAACTGGCTAGCTACCTGTATTGTCAGATAGCCACGAAAAATCGACATTTAACATAATATTAGTTTTAGGTCATTTTTTCATGTCTAACTAGCTTGCTAGCGAGAATTACAATTCACACATCTAGTTGATTAAATATGAAGCAAAACGTTTGCTTTGGGTATATCTTGTTTCGTTTATTATTGCCATTGTCCTGGCTGGAAGGTTCAGTAAATGGGGGGTAAAGCATGAGGTGCTACAGTAGAGGAAGTGTGAGTGCTTCTCAAATGTGTTGTTTTGTCCATTCTCCACAGTCTTGTCCTCACAAGAATGTACTCAAGAGAACGTGGTCGGAGAATGCACTCGGAGCATGAGAGTGTAGAGCACGGTAGTGCCAAGCCTGGGCTCAGGTACAGTGTGTCTGACTGGGACACCAGTAACAAGCAGATATCTGACACAGCAGAACACAGGCGACACATGTCACACATGACAAGGCAGGAAGGGAGGGCCTTACGCAATGAGACAACCAGCAAGGTAAGATTTTGTGACTATGTAATGAAACAACCAATTCAGTAAGGGCTTGCTTGACTTTGTGACTAACATTGGCCTACAGACAGAGCCTTATAAATTAGTTAACACATTGTCATGGACTATTATTTATTATCATCACACTTATTCATGCCATCTCTATCCTCTCACTCTTTCTCCCCTCACTCTCTCAATCTCTCTACCTCATCTCCCACAGACTAACTGGGATAAGAGTGATAGCTCTCGCAGGCTGAGTGATAGGATCTGGGATATCTCCCGCTGGAGAGAGACTTTGGAATCATGCATACAGGAAGTGGAGAAAGAGATGGATGCCTTAACCCTGGTGAGATTTCAGATTAGTATTAATCTGGCATGCCATTGTTTCAACGTAAAAACAAAGTGTGAAGTACCTGGTAAAAAAACAACATTCTGGCAGCTTTCTACATTTATCAGACTTAGCAATAAACCAGGTTGTAGGGTGATGTATTGACGTGCTAGTACACCGTAAGTGAGTTTGGCTGCTCTGTCTCTGTGTCTCAGGGGAAGGAGGAGACTGAGCGGGCTCTGACGGCCACTGCAGTGCCTCTAGAGGTCACGGTGGAGTGCCTGACCCTGAGGGAGGGTCGCCGCGGCAACGAGCTGGTCAGCGACCCAGTGGAGGCCCAGCTGAAGAAGGAAGTGGAGATGATCGACGGAGCACAGCGGGTGTTCCAGCAGGGCATCGACAAGGCATTCGAGCAGCTGTGGTAAGAAACCTTTTGACCAATGTTGTGTCCCAAATGGCGCCCTATTCCCTTTATAATGTACTACTTTTGCCCAGAGTCCTATGTGCCCTGGTCAAAAGCAGGGGTTAGAACAGGTTTAGGGAACAGAATCAAAAAACAGAAAATAACTGTTTGATGAACAGAACCGAGAACAAAATTGATCTATACTGAACCCGGTTAATAATGTTCTTTTACGTTCCGGGCAAGGTTCATAGATGAGCAGCAGCGTCAAATAATAATCAAAGTGGTTGTAGAGGGTGCAACAGCTTAGCACCTAAGGACTCAATGTCAGTTGCCTTTTCATAGCTGACCATTCAGAGGTTGAGACTAGAGGTCGACCGATTAATCGGAATGGCCGATTAATTAGGGCCGATTTCAAGTTTTCATAACAATCGGTAATCAGTATTTTTGGACACCAATTTGCCGAATTTTTAAATTGTATTTTTTATTTATTTAAATGTTTTTTTTTACACCTTTATTTAACTAGGCAAGTCAGTTAAGAACACATTCTTATTTTCAATGACGGCCTAGGAACGGCGTGTTAACTGCCTTGTTCAGGGGCAAAACGACAGATTTTTACCTTGACAGCTCGGGGATTCAATCTTGCAACCTTACGGTTAACTTGTCCAACGCTCTAACCACCTGCTTTACATTGCACTCCACGAGGAGCCTGCCTGTTATGCGAATGCAGTAAGAAGCCAAGGTAAGTTGCTAGCTAGCATTAAACTTATCATATAAAAAAACAATCACTAGTTAACTACACATGGTTGATGATACTACTAGTTTATCTAGCCTGTCCTGTGTTGCATATAATCGATGCGGTGCGCATTTGTGAAAAAGAACTGTCGTTGCTCCAACGTGTACCTAACCATAAACATCAATGTCTTTCTTAAAATCAATACACAAGTATATATTTTTAAACCTGCATATTTAGTTAATATTGCCTGCTAACATTAATTTCTTTTAACCTGTTGAGGACCTGATCCCGGTATTGGGATTTATTGTCAAAAGACCATGTCGGGAAATTCAAAACTGCAAGAATCTAATAATTTCAATTTCTCAAACAATCAACTATTTTTCACCATTTGAAAGATAAACATCTCCTAAATCCAACCACATTGTCTGATTTCAAAGAGGCTTTACGGCGAAAGCATAAAGTTAGGTTATGTTAGGAGAATACATTGAAAATAGCTGTGTGTAATGTTTTGTCAATTCAAAGACAGGCGTCACCAAAAGCAGATAACCAGCTAAAATTATGCACTAACCTTTGACAATCTTCATCAGATGACATTATGTTATACAATACATGCATTTTTTGTTCCATCAAGTTCATATTTATATAAAAAAACAGCATTTTACAGTAGCGGTGAAATTCAGATATTTCTTTTTCCTCAAATGCTTTCTGGTGAAGCAGCGTTACAATTTACAAAATTACTATTCGAAAACATTGGTAAATTATAATATTGTCATTCAAAGAATTATAGATTAACATCTCGTAAATGCTACCGCATTGCCAGATTTCAAAATAACTTTACTGGGAAATCACACTTTGCAATAAACGGGGTGCTATGCTAAGAACAATAGGCTAGGATATACAGGTTAGCACCATCTAATATCAATAATACTATTGTAAATATCCCCTTACCTTTGATTATCTCCATCAGAAGGCACTTCCAGGAATCCCAGGTCCACAACAAATGTGGTTTCTTTCGACAAAGTTCATAATTTATGTCCAAATAACTCCAAGTTGTTCCATGTTGTTAGGCGTTCAGTAGGCTCCTCAAAAGTAGGGCGGGGGGGGGAAGTCACGACGAAAAGTAAAAAAAAAAAATCTATTTACATTCGTTCAAACATGTCAAACATTGTTTAGCATCAATCTTTAGGGCCATTTTTAACGTGAAACATCAGTAATATTTCAACCCGACCTCTCCTGTGTCTTGAAAAACGTTTTTGAAAAATGTCTCGCCTCACATGCCCGCGCAGGTGCGCGCAATAATGAAGTGACGACATCCCAGGGACGTCAACTTCCCTGCATTCTAATTCGGTCTCTGTTCATCATAGACGCTTCAAACAACTTTATAAAGATCGTTGACATCTAGTGGAAGCCGTAGGAAGTGCGAAATGAATCCTTTGTCACTGTGTGATCTATTAGCAATGACTCAAATAGTACAGCCACAAAATTCTCATTTCCTGGTTGTATTTTTCTCCAGGTTTTTGCCTGCCATATGAGTTTTGTTATACTTAGACACCATTCAAACAGTTTTAGAAAATTCAGAGTGTTTTCTATCCAAATATGTTAATAATATGCATATCCTAGCTTCTGAGTTGGTGTAGGAGGCAGTTAAAAATGGGCACATATTTTTTTCAAAATTCTCAATACTGCCCCCTAGCCCGTAGAGGTTAACTAGGGAAAATGTGTCACCTCTTGCAACAGAGTTAGTGTATATGCAGCAGTTTGGGCCGCCTGGCTCGTTGCGAACTGTGTGAAGACTATTTCTTCCTAACAAAGACAGCCAACTTCGCCAAATGGGGGATGATTTAACAAAAGCGCATTAGCGAAAAAAAGCACAATCGTTGCACGACTGTACCTAACCATAAACATCAATGCCTTTCTTAAAATCAATACACGGAAGTATATATTTTTAAACCTGCATATTTAGCTAAAAGAAATCCAGGTTAGCAGGCAATATTAACCAGGTGAAATTGTCACTTCTCTTGTGTTCATTGCACGCAGAGTCAGGCTATATGCAACAGTTTGGGCCGCCTGGCTCGTTGCGAACTAATTTGCCAGAATTTTATGTAATTATGACATAACATTGAAGGTTGTGCAATGTAACAGGAATATTTAGACTTAGGGATGCCACCCGTTAGATAAAATACGGAACGGTTCCGTATTTCACTGAAAGAATAAAAGTTTTGTTTTCGAGATGATAGTTTCCGGATTCTACCATATTAAAGACCTAAAGCTCGTATTTCTGTGTGTTTATTATATTATAATTAAGTCTATGATTTGATAGAGCAGTCTGACTGAGCGGTGGTAGGCACCAGCAGGCTCGTAAGCGTTCATTCAAACAGCACTTTCGTGCGTTTTGCCAGCAGCTCTTCGCAATGCTTCAAGCATTGCGCTGTTTATGACTTCAAGCCTATAAACACCCGAGATTAGGCTGGTGTAACCAATGTGAAATGGCTAGCTAGTTAGCGGGGTGTGCGCTAATAGCGTTTCAAACGTCACTCGCTCTGAGACTTGAAGTAGTTGTTCCCCTTGCTCTGCATGGTTAACACTGCTTCGAGGGTGGCTGTTGTCGATTTGTTCCTGGTTCGAGCCCAGGTAGGTGCGAGGAGAGGGACGGAAGCTACACTGGCAATACTAAAGTGCATATAAGAACATCCAATAGTTAAAGGTATATGAAATACAAATCGTATAGAGAGAAATAGTCCTATAATAACTACAACCTAAAACTTCTTACATGGGAATATTGAAGACTCATATTAAAAGGAACCACCAACTTTCATATGTTCTCATGTTCTTAGCAAGGAACTTAAACGTTAGCTTTCTTACATGGCACATATTGCACTTTTACTTTGTTCTCCAACACTTTGTTTTTGCATTATTTAAACCAAATTGAACATGTTTCATTATTTATTTGAGGCTAAATTGATTTTATTGATGTATTATATTAAGTTAAAATAAGTGTTCATTCAGTATTGTAGTAATTGTCATTATTACAAATAAAATCGGCCGATTAATCGGTACCGGGGTTTTTGGTCCTCCAATAATTGGCATCGGCGTTGAAAAATCATAATCAGTCGACCTCTAGTTGAGACAGCAAGTGCGGTAGAGAGAGTGGGTCAAAAACAGCAGGCCAAGGTAGCACATCCGGTGGACAGGTCAGGGTTCCATAGCCGCAGGCAGAACAGTTGAAACTGAAGCAGCAGCAGGACAAGGTAGCACATCCATTGAACAGGTCAGGGTTCCATAGCCGCAGGCAGAACAGCAGAAACTTGATCAGCAGCACGACCAGGTGGACTGGGGAGAGGGACAGCCAGGCCAGGTAGTCCTGAGGCATGGGTCCTAGGCTCAGGTCCTCCGGGAGATGGGGGGAGAGATGGTAGAATTAGAGGGAGCATACTTAAGATCACACAGGACACCAGATAAGACAGGAGAATTACACCAGATAGGACAGACTGACCCTAGCTCCCCGTCACATAGACTAATGCAGCATAGATACTGAGATGGGGTGGGGGACACTGTGGCCCAGTCTGACAATAGCCCCAGACAGGGCCAACCAGGCAGGATATAACCACACCCACTTTGCCAAAGCACAGCCCCCACACCACTAGAGGGATATCAACAGACCACCAACTTACACAGCCTTGTCTCAGGGTAGTATAGCCCATAAAGATCTTCCCACCACATAAGCCCAAGTGGGCGCAAAACCGGACAGGAAGAACACGTCAGTGACTCAACCGACTCAAGTAGAGTATAGCGTGGGAGAGCACTAGTAAGCCAGTGACTCAGCCCCCGTAATAGGGTCAGAGGCAGAGAATCACAGGCAGAGAGTGAGCAAGCGTGCTTTGTCACTCCAGTGCCTTGCCGTTCACTTTCGCACCCATGGGCCAGACTACACTCAGTCATAGGACATACTGAAGAGATGGGTCTTCAGTAAAGACTTAAAGGTTGAGACAGAGTCTGCGTCTCTCACGTGGATAGGGAGACCATTCCATAAAAATGGGGCTTTATAGGAGACAGCCCTGCCTCCAGCTGTTTGCATAGGAACAATAAGGAGGCCTGCATCTTGTGACTGTAGCGTACGTGTAGGTATGTACGGCAGGACCAAATCAGAGAGATAGGTAGGAGCAAGTCCATGTAAACCTTGAAATCAGCCCTAGCCTTAACTTGTTATGGATAAGGGGCAGTATTTTCACGGCCGGATAATTTTTTTTACCCGATTTAATCTGGTTATTACTCCTGCCCAGAAACTAGATTATGCATACAATTAGTAGCTTTGGATAGAAAACACGCCAAAGTTTCTAAAACTGTTTGAATGGTGTCTGTGAGTTTAACAGAACTCAAATGGCAGGCCAAAACCTGAGAAGATTCTGTACCGGAAGTACCCTGTCTGACCATTTCTTGGCCTTCTTTGTCATCTCTATCCAAAACAAAGGATCTCTGCTGTAACGTGACACTTTCTAAGGCTCCCATAGGCTCTCAGAAGGCACCAGAACGTTGAATGATGACTGCAGTTACTGGCTGAAAAACAGTAGCGCATTTGGTAAGTGGTCGATCAGAGAACAATGAGATGGGTGCACGTGAAGAGTCCATTTTAGATTTTGAGTCTTTGAATGGAAAGGACGTCTCCCGGTCGGAATATTATCGCTTTTTTACGAGAAAAATCCCATAAAAATTGATTGTAAACAGCGTTTGACATGCTTCGAAGTACGGTAATGGAATATTTGTAATTTTTTTGTCACGATACGGGTCCGCGCGTCACCCTTCGTTACCCTTCGGATAGTGTCTTGAACGCACAAACAAAACGCCGCTATTTGGATATAACTATGGATTATTTGGAACCAAACCAACATTTGTTGTTTAAGTAGAAGTCCATTCTGACGAAGAACAGCAAAGGTAATCCAATTTTTCTTATAGTAAATCTGAGTTTGGTGAGTACCAAACTTGGTGGGTGTCAAATTAGCTAGCCCGTGATGGCGAGCTATCTACTCAGAATATTGCAAAATGTGCTTTCACCGAAAAGCTATTTTAAAATTGGACACCGCGATTGCATAAAGGAGTTCTGTATCTATAATTCTTAAAATAATTTATGTTTTTTGTGAACGTTTATCGTGAGTAATTTAGTAAATTCACCAGAAGTGTTCGGTGGGAATGCTAGTTCTGAACATCACATGCTAATGTAAAAAGCTGGTTTTTGATTGTACTTGATTGAACAAAACATGAACAAAACATGCATGTATTGTATAACATAATGTCCTAGGAGTGTCATCTGATGAAGATCATCAAAGGTTAGTACTGCATTTAGCTGTGGTTTTGGTTTTTGTGACATTATATGCTAGCTTGAAAAATGGTTGTCTGATTATTTCTGGCTGGGTACTCTGCTGACATAATCTAATGTTTTGCATTCGTTGAAAAACCTTTTTGAAATCGGACAGTGTGGTTAGATAAAGGAGAGTCTTGTCTTTTAAAATGGTGTAAAATAGTCATATGTTTGAAAAATTGAAGTTTTCGGATATTCGAGGAGTTTGTATTTCGCGCCACGCCTTATCATTGGATATTGGAGTGGTGTTCCGCTAGCGGAACGTCTAGATGTAAGATTAACAGGAACCCAGTGTAGAGAGCCAAGCACTGGAGTAACATTTTTTGGTTCTAGTCAAGATTCTAGCAGCTGTATTTAGCACTAACTGAAGTGCTTTATCTGGGTAGCCAGAGAGTAGAGCGTAGTCTAATCTAAAAGTAACAAAAGCACGGATTAGCTTTTTTGCATAATTTTTTACAGAAAGTTAGATTTTTGCAATGTTACGAAGATAGAAAAAAGCTTACCTTGAAATATTTGTTATATTTGTCAAGAGATATCAGGGTCAAGATTAACACTTCACAGTTTTATTTCAGACAACTGTACAACCATTGTGATTAATTGTTTGATCAAACAGCAGATTTCTTTGTTTCTTGTGATCTAGAACTAGAATCTCTGTTTTGTCCGAATGTAAAAGTAAAACATTTGCCGCCATCCACTTCCTTATGTCTGAAACACAGGCTTCCAGGGTAGGCAATTTTGGGACTTCGCCATGTTTCAGCGAAATGTACAGCTGAGTGTTGTCTGCATAGCAGTGAAAGTTGACATTATCTTTCCGAATGACATCACCAAGAGGTAGAATATATAGTGAAACAATAGTGGTGCTAAAACGGAACATTCAGGAACACCGAAACCTACCATTGATTTGTCAGAGGACAAACCATCCACAGAGATGAACTGATACAGTTGAAGTCGGAAGTTTACATACACCTTAGCGAAATACATTTAAACTCTGTTTTTCACAATTCCTGACATTTAATCCAAGTAAAAATGCCCTGTCTTAGGTCAGTTAGGATCACCACTTTTTTTTAAGAATGTGAAATGTCAGAACAATAGTAGAAAGAATGATTTATTTCAGCTTTTATTTCTTTCATCACATTCCCAGTGGGTAAGAAGTTTACATACACTCAATTACTATTTGGTAGCATTGCCTTGAAATTGTTTAATTTGGGTCAAACATTTCGGGTAGCCTTCCACAATAAGTTGGGTGTATTTTGTCCCATTCCTCCTGACAGAGCTGGTGTAACTGAGTCAGGTTTGTAGGCCTCCTTGCTCACACACGCTTTTTCAGTTCTGCCCACAAATTTTCTATAGGATTGAGTTCAGGATTTTGTGATCGGCATTCCAATACCTTGACTTTGTTGTCCTTAAGCCATTTTGCCACAACTTTGACAGTATGCTTGGGGCATTGTCCATTTGGAAGACTCATTGTGCGATCAAGCTTTAACTTCCTGACTGATGTCTTGAGATGTTGCTTCAATATATCCACATAATTTTCCGTCCTCATGATGCCATCTATTTTGTGAAGGGCACCAGTTCCTCCTGCAGCAAAGCACCCCCACAACATGATGCTTCCACCCCCGTGCTTCACTGTTGGGATGGTGTTCTTCGGCTTGCAAGCCTCCCCCATTTTCCTTCCACATAACGATGGTCATTATGGCCAAACAGTTCTATTTTTGTTTCATCAGACCAGAAGACATTTCTCCAAAAAGTACAATCTTTGTCCCCATGTGCAGTTGCAAACTGTAGTCTGGCTTTTTTATGGCGGTTTTGGAGCAGTGGCTTCTTCCTTGCTGAGCGGCCGTTCAGGTTATGTCGATATAGGACTCGTTTTACTGTGGATATAGATACTTTTGTACCCGTTTCCTCCAGCATTTTCACAAGGTCCTTTGCAAAGTATGTTCATCTCTAGGAGACAGAACGCGTCTCCTTCCTGAGCGGTATGATGGCTGCGTGGTCCCATGGTGTTTATACTTGCGTACGATTGTTTGTACAGATGAACGTGGTACCTTCAGGCGTTTGGGGAAAAAAATTGAGGTCTTGGCTAGAGGTTGACCGATTGTGATTTTTCAACGCCGATACCGATTATTGGAGGGCCAAAAAGGGTGATACCGGTTAATCGGCCGATATTTATTTATTTATTTATTTATTTATTTATAATAATGACAATTACAACAATACTGAATGAATACTTATTTTAACTTAATATAATACATAAATACTATCAATTTAGCCTCAAATAAATAATGAAACATGTTCAATTTGGTTTAAATAATGCAAAAACAAAGTGTTGGAGAAGAAAGTAAAAGTGCAATATGTGCCATGTAAAAAAGATAACATTTAAGTTCCTTGCTAAGAACATGAGAACATGAAAACTGGTGGTTTCTGTTAACATGAGTCTTCAATATTCCCAGGTAAGAAGTTTTAGGTTGTAGTTATTATAGGACTATTTCTCTCTATACAATTTGTATTTCATATACCTTTAACTATTGGATGTTCTTATAGGTACTTTAGTACTGCCAGTGTAACAGTATAGCTTCCGTCCCTCTCCTCGCTCCTACCTGGGCTCGAACCAGGAACACATTGATAACAGCCACCCTCGAAGCAGCGTTACCCAATTCTCAGAGCGAGTGACGTTTGAAACGCTATTAGCGCACACCTGGCTAACTAGCTAGCCATTTCACATCGGTTACACCAGCCTAATCTTGGGAGTTGATAGGCTTGAAGTCATAAACAGCGCAGTGGTTGAAGAATTCCGAAGAGCTTCTGGCAAATGCACGAAGGTGCTGTTTGAATGAATGCTTATGAGCCTGCTGCTGCCTACCATCGCTCAGTCAGACTGCTCTATCAAATATCAAATCATAGACTTACCGTAACTTCCGGACTATTAAGCGCACCTGAATATAAGCCGCACCCACTGAATTTAAATTTTAAAAAAAATTGAACATAAATAAGCCGCACATGTCTATAAGGTGCCTACCGGTACATTGAAACAAATTAACTTTACTCAGGCTTTAACGAAACACGGCTTGTAACAAAAATAAATAGGCTTTAACAAAACACGGCTTGTAACAAATAAAAAATTTGCAGTAAGCTTTAGTTGTCTTTTTGCACTGAGTCAATTCCTCACGCTGCTGTTTCCAACGTCTTATCATCGACTCATTAAGACCAAGCTCCCGTGCAGCAGCTCTATTTCCTTTTCCAACAGCCAGATCAATCGCCTTCAACTTGAAAGCTGCATCATA
This sequence comes from Salmo salar, assembly GCF_965601325.2. Classification (NCBI taxonomy): domain Eukaryota; kingdom Metazoa; phylum Chordata; class Actinopteri; order Salmoniformes; family Salmonidae; genus Salmo; species Salmo salar. Next base: position 63,383,711 of record NC_138304.1, on the reverse strand, counting down.
TGTATTTCTCCGTGTCTTTGCCATGATGAGGGTGACAAAATGACTACCGTAATCAGAATGATGGGAAGTTTGAGAGCGCTCGATTTAATCTAAACAGTAAACAAAAAAGTTGTTTGACCTTAACCCGTTCGGCAATTTCATTGGTCTAATGAAAGCTTCATGCCGCCAAAAAACTGAGCACGTCACAGAATGTGTTTTTTTGGAAAAGAAAAATTGAAAGCGGGAAAAATCCATATATTAGCTGCGTCATTGTTTAAGCCGCGAGGTCCAAAGCGTGGGAAAAAAGTTGCGTCTTATAGTCTGGATTTTACGGTAATTATAATATAATAACACACAGAAATATGAGCCTTAGGTCATTAATATGGTCGACTCCATTATTATTTCAGTGAAATATGGAACCGTTCCTTATTTTATCTAACGGGTGGCATCCCTAAGTCTAAATATTCCTGTTACATTGCACAACCTTCAATGTTATGTCATAATTCTGGCAAATTAATTACGGCCTTCACAGTTCGCAATGAGCCAGGCGGCCCAAACTGCTGTATATACCCTGACTGCTTGCACAGAACGCAAGAGAAGTGACACAACTCTCCTAGTTATAAGAAATTAATGTTAGCAGGTTTAAAAAGATATACTTGTGTATTGATTTTAAAGAAAGGCATTGATGTTTATGGTTAGGTACATTGGCGCAACGACAGTGCTTTTTCGCAAATGCACTTGTTAAATCATCACCCGTTTGTCGAAGTAGGTTGTGATTCGATGAGAAATTAACAGGCACCGCATCGATTATATGCAACGCATTAGAGAAACTAGTAATATCATCAATCATGTGTAGTTAACTAGTGATTATGTTAAGATAGATTTTTTTTTAAGATAAGTTTAATGCTAGCTAGCAACTTACCTTGGCTTCTTGCTGCCCTTGCGTAACAGGTAGTCAGCCTGCCACGCAGGCTCCTCGTGGAGTGCAATGTAAGGCAGGTGGTTAGAGCGTTGGACTGGTAACAAGAAGGTTGCAAAAACGATTCCCCGAGGTGACAAGGTAAAAATCTGTTGTTCTGCCCCTGAACAAGGCAGTTAACTCCCGTTCCTAGGCCGTCATTGAAGTTAAGAATGTGTTTTTAATCTGACTTGTCTAGTTAAATAAAGGTGTTACATTTTTTATTTTTATATTTAGTATTTTAAAAAAATTAAATTGGCAAATCGGTGGCCAAAAATACCGATTGTTATGAAAACTTGAAATCGGCCCCAATTAATCGGCCATTCCGATTAATCGGTCGACCTCTAGTCTTGGCTGATTTCTTTTGATTTTCCCATGATGCCAAGCAAAGAGGCACTGAGTTTGAAGGTAGGCCTTGAAATACATCCACAGGTACACCTCCAATTGACTCAAATGATGTCAATTAGCCTTTCAGAAGCTTCTAAAGCATGACATCATTTTCTGGAATTTTCCAAGCTGTTTAAAGGCATAGTCAACTAAGTGTATGTAAACTTCTGACCCACTGGAATTGTGATACAGTGAAATAATCTGTCTCTAAATAATTGTTGGAAAAATTACTTGTCATGCACAAAGTAGATTGAAAACGGCGCAGGAGGAGATGGCCGCCGTTTTACAGTCTCCTTACCAATTGTGCTATTATGTGTGTTTTTTCGCGATATTTGTAAATTGTACATAATGTTTCTGCACTCGGATTAAATTAAGATTTTTTCAACAACAACAACAGCAGCAAGCAGGACTCACACGATATTCTCCAAACACCCCACAGGGCAGACATCCCAATTATTCGCCAAAGGAAGCGACGCAAAGGAAGAAGAGCCGGATGCCTCGTCCGGACCCGCAGAAGGCAACTAGGAAAGCTGCCATTACCGTCAATATTACTCGCCAACATGCAATCATTGGACAATAAACTAGACGAGGTACGATCACAAATATCCTACCAACGGGACATCAAAACTGTAATATCCTATGTTTCACGGAATCGTGGCTGAATGACGACATGGATATTCAGCTAGTGGGATACACGCTGCACCGGCAGGATAGAACAGCACACTCCGTTAAGACGAGGGGGGGGTGGTCTGTGCATATTTGTAAACAACAGCTGGTGCATGGAATCTGAGGAAGTCTCTAGCTTTTGCTCGCCTGAAGTAGAGTATATAGTGATAAATTGCAGGCCAGAGAATGCCTAAAGAGTTCTCAACTAAACTTTGTGGCTGTTTATTTACCACCACAGACAGATGCCGGCACTAAGACCGCACTCAGCCAGCTGTATAAGGAAATAAGCAAACAGGAAACCACTCACCCAGAGGTGGCGCTCCTAGTGGCCGGAGACTTTAATGCAGGGAAACTTAAATCAGTTCTACCAAATTTCTATCAACATGTTAAATGTGCAACCAGAGGGAAAAAAATTCTAGATCACCTGTACTCTACACACAGAGACGCATACAAAGCTCTCCCTCGCCCTCCATTTGGTGAATCCGACCACAACTCTATCCTCCTGATTCCTGCTTACAAGCAAAAACTAAAGCAGGAAGCACCGGTCTATAAACTACAGGACTGTTTTGCTATCACAGACTGGAACATGTTCCGGGATTCTTCCAATGACATTGAGGAAAACACCACATCAGTCACTGGCTTTATCAATAAGTGCATTGAGGACGTCGTCCTCACAGTGACTGTACGTATATACCCCAACCAGAAGCCATGGATTACAGGCAACATTTGCACTGAGTTAAAGGGTAGAGCTGCCGCTTTCAAGGTGCGGGACTCTAACCCGGAACTTACAAGAAATCCTGCTATGCCCTGTGACGAACCATCAAACAAGCAAAGCATCAATACAGGGCTAAGATTAAATCATACTATACCGGCTCCGACGCTCGACGGATGTGGCAGGGCTTGCAAACTATTAGACTACAAAGGGAAGCACAGCCGCGAGCTGCCCAGTGACACGAGCCTACCAGACGAGCTAAATCGCTTCTATGCTCGCTTCGAGGCAAGCAACACTGAGGCATGCATGAGAGCATCAGCTATTCCGGACGACTGTGTGATCATGCTCTCCGTAGCCGACATGAGTAAGACCATTAAACAGGTCAACATTCACAAGGCTGCGGGGCCAGATGGATTACCAGGACGTGTGCTCCAGGCATGTGCTGACCAACTGGCAGGTGTCTTCACTAACATTTTCAACATGTCCCTGATTGAGTCTGTAATACCAACATGCTTCAAGCAGACCACCATAGTCCCTGTGCCCAAGAACACAAAGGCAACCTGCCTAAATGATTACAGACCCGTAGCACTCACGTCCGTAGCCATGAAGTGCTTTGAAAGGCTGGTAATGGCTCACATCAACACCATTATCCCAGAAACCCTAGACCCACTCCAATTTGCATACCGCCTAAACAGATCCACAGATGATGCAATCTCTATTGCACTCCACACTGCCCTTTCCCACCTGGACAAAAGGAACAGTTACGTGAGAACGCTATTCACTGACTACAGCTCAGCCTTCAACACCATAGTACCCTCAAAGCTCATCACTAAGCTAAGGAGCCTGGGACTAAACACCTCCCTCTGCAACTGGATCCTGGACTTCCTGACGGGCCGCCCCCAGGTGGTGAGGGTAGGTAGCAACACATCTGCCACGCTGATCCTCAACACTGGAGCTCCCCAGGGGTGCATGCTCAGTCCCCTCCTGTACTCCCTGTTCACCCACGACTGCATGGCCAGGCACGACCCCAACACCATCATTAAGTTTTCTGACGACAGAACAGTGATCACCGACAACGACGAGACAGCCTATAGGGAGGTGGTCAGAGACCTGGCCGGGTGGTGCCAGAATAACAACCTATCCCTCAACGTAACAAAGACTAAGGAGATGATTGTGGACTACAGGAAAAGGAGCACCGAGCACGTCCCCATTCTCATCGACGGGGCTGTAGTGGAGCAGGTTGAGAGCTTCAAATTCCTTGGTGTCCACATCAAAAACAAATTAGATTGGTCCAAACACACACAGTCGTGAAGAGGGCACAACAAAGCCTATTCCCCCTCAGGAAACTAAAAAGATTTGGCATGGGTCCTAAAATCCTCAAAAGGTTCTACAGCTGCAACATCGAGAGCATCCTGACCGGTTGCATCACTGCCTGGTACGGCAATTGCTCGGCCTCCGACCGCAAGGCACTTCAGAGGGTAGTGCGTACTGCCCAGTACATCACTGGGGCAAAGCTTCCTGCCATCCAGGACCTCTACACCAGGCGGTGTCAGAGGAAGGCCCTGAAAATTGTCAAAGACCCCAGCCACCCCAGTCATAGACTGTTCTCTCTGCTACCGCATGGCAAGCGGTACCAGAGTGCCAAGTCTAGGACCCCCCCCCCCCCTCTTGTACGCTGCTGCTACTCTCTGTTTATCTTATATGCATAGTCACTTTAACTATACATTCATGTACATACTACCTCAATTGGCCCGACCAACCAGTGCTCCCGCACATTGGCTAACCGGGCTATCTGCATTGTGTCCCACCACCCGCCAACCCCTCTTTTTACACTACTGCTACTCTCTGTTCATCATATATGCATAGTCTCTTTAACCATACCCACATGTACATACTACCTCAATAAGCCTGCCTAACCGGTGTCTGTATATAGCCTCGCTACTCTTATTTTCAAATGTCTTTTTACTGTTGTTTTATTTCTTTACTTCCCTACACACACACACACACACACACACACACATACCTTTTTTTTCTAGCACTATTGGTTAGAGCCTGTAAGTAAGCATTTCACTATATGGTCTATACCTGTTGTATTCGGCGCACGTGACAAATAAACTTTGATTTGATTTGTCCTAACCGACTTGCCAAAACTATAGTTTGTTAACAAGAAATTTGTGGAGTGGTTGAAAAACGAGTTTTAATGACTCAAACCTAAGTGTATGTAAACGTCTCACTTCAACTGTATCTTTCCAACAGATACGATCTAAACCAGGCAAGAACTTGTCCCTGTAGACCAATTAGGGTTTCCAATGTCTCCAAACGAATGTGGTGATTGATGGTGTCAAAAGCGGCACTAAGGTCTAGGAGCACAAGGACAGATACAGAGCCTTGGTCTGACGCCATTAAAAGGTCATTTAGCACCTTCACGTGCGGTCTCAGTACTATGATGGGGTCTAAAACCAGACTAGAGCATTTCGTATACATTATTTGCCTTCAGGAAGGCAGTGATTTGCTGCGCAATAGCTTTTTCTAAAATGCTTGAGAGGAATGGGACATTCGATATAGGCCGATAGTTGTACAAAAACATTTGAATCAAGGTTTGGCTTTTTCAGGAGAGACTTTATTACTGCCACTTTTAGTGAGTTTGGCACACATCTGGAGGGTAGGGAGCCATTTATTATTGTTCAAAAAGGAGGGCCAAGCACAGGAAGTAGCTCTTTCAGTAGTTTAGTTGGAATAGGGTCCAGTAGGCAGCTGGAAGGTTTAGAGCCTATGACTATTTTCGTGAACGTGTCACGAGATACAGGATTAAAAAAACTTGTGATCCTAGGTCCTGGCAGTTCTGTGCAGACTCAGGACATCTGAGTTTTGAAGAAATATGCATATTCAAAGAGGAGTCCGTAATTAGCATTATGTTTTTGTCAAAGTGAAGGCCATCCTCACTTGTTGATTGCTGCTTTTTAGTTAGTTTTGCCAGAGATTTAAAAAATAAATTTTGGATTGTTTTTATTCTCCTCAATCAGGTTGGAAAAGTAGGCTGATTGAGCAGCAGTGAGGGCTTTTCGATATTGTACGGTACTTCTCTTTCAAGCTAGTCGGAAGACTTCAAATTTGATGGATTGCCATTTCCGTACCAATTTTCTGGAAGCTTATTTTCTGTATACCAGGGAGCTAGTTTCTTTTGACATGGTTTTTGTTTTTAGAGGTGTGACTGCATCAAGGGTTTTACGCAAGGTTAACTTTAGATCCTCGGTTAGTTGGTTAACTGATTTTTGTACTCCAACTTCCTTGGGTAGGTGGAGGGAGTCTGGAAGGGCATCAAGGAATTTTTGGGTTGTCTGAGAATTTATTGCGCGGCTCTTGAAAATCTTTATTTGGGGGTCTGAGCACATTATTTATCGCAATTGCAAACTTAATAAACTGGTGGTCTGATAGTCCAGGATTATGAGGAAAAACATTTAGATCCACAATATTTAATCCATGGGACAAAACTAGATGATTGTGGCAGTGCGTAGGTCCCTAGACATGTTGGACAAAACCCACTGAGTCGATGATGGCTCCAAAAGCCTTTTGGAGTAGGTGTGTGGACTTTTCCATGTGATTATTAAATTCACCAAAAATTGGATTATTATCTGCCATGACTACAAGGTCCAATAGGAACTCAGTATACGGCACAGGAGGCCTGTAAACAGTAGCTATAAAAAGTGATTGAGTAGGCTGCATAGATTTCATGACTAGAAGCTCAAAAGAAGAAAACGCCGTCATTTTCTTTCTTCGTACATTGAAATTAGCTGTCGTAAATGTTAGGAACACCTCTGCCTTTGCGGGAAGCGTGGGGGTTATGGTCACTAGTGTAGGCCGAGAGGCCTCATTTAACACAGTAAATTAATCAGGCTTGAGACATGTTTCTGTCAGGCCAATAACAAAGTTTATGGTCAGTGATTATTTCATTGACTCTGACTGCCTTGGAAGTGAGGGATCTAACATTATGTACTCCTATTTTGAGATGTGAGGTATTATCACAATCTCTTTCAATAATGACAGGAATGGAGGAGGTCTTTATTCCAGTGAGATTGTTAGTGAACACCGCCATGTTTATTTTTGCCGAGACCTAGATTGACGCACAGACACTGTCTTGATGGGGAAAACTGAGCGGACTACACTGACTGTGCTAGGGATAGACACCACTAAGCTGACAGGGTGGCTAACAGCCTGCTGCCTGGCTTGCACCCTATTTCATTGTGGAGTTAGAACTCTGTCTTTGTTGATAGAAAAGATGAGAGCACCCCTCCAGCTAGGATGGAGTCCGTCACTCCTCAGCAGGCCAGGCTTGGTCGTGTTTGTGCGGGAGTCCCAGAAAGAGGGCCATTTATCTACAAATTATATATTTTGGGAGGGGGAGAGAACAGTTTTCAACCAGCGGTTGTGCCTGTCTGCTGTAGAGTTCATCACTCCCCCTAACTGGGAGGGTACCAGATAAAATGACATCTTTCTAGCTAAGTTACAAGCTGAAGTTATGTTCCACTTGGTGACCCTCTGACTGTTTAATCCTAACATCGTTAGTGTCATCCTGGATAACAATATCCCTCTATCATCTACACTCACCAGTGTTAGCCTCAGCCAGCACCATCTTCAGATTAGCCTTTACGTCGGTAGTCCTGCCCCCTGGTAACAATGTATGATGTCTGGATGATTATTTTTAAGTGTAATATTGCGGGTAATGGGGTCGGCTTCGGTGGCTCTGACCCTGTAACGGGTGGTTGGACTTGTGAAGGCTCTGACTCAGACTTGTTGCTTAGTGGGGAAAACTGTTTGAAAGTTTCTATCGGCTGAATGAGCGACACCGGTTGGGCATACTGACAGCATTCCTTTCCAGAAGCCATGAGAAAATTGTCCGGCTGCAGGGACTGTAGAGGGGGATTAACACAACTAAACTCAGCAAAAAAAGAAATGTCCTCTCACTGTCAACTGTGTTTATTTTCAGCAAACTTAACATGTGTAAATATTTGTATGAACATAAGATTCAACAACTGAGACATAAACTGAACAAGTTCCACAGACTTGTGACTAACATAAATGGAATAATGTGTCCCTGAACAAAGGGGGGGGGGGGGGGTCAAAATCAAAAGTAAGAGTCAGTATCTGGTGTGGCCACCAGCTGCATTATGTACTGCAGTGCATCTCCTCCTCACGGACTGCCCCAGATTTGCCAGTTCTTGCTGTGAGATGTTACCCCACTCTTCCACCAAGGCACCTGCAAGTTCCCGGACATTCCTGGGGGGGGAATGGTCCTTGCCCTCACCATCCGATCCAACAGGTCCCAGACGTGCTCAATGGGATTGAGATCCGGGCTCTTCGCTGGCCATGGCAGAACACTGTCTTGCAGGAAATCACTACAGAACGAGCAGTATGGCTAGTGGCATTGTCATGCTGGAGGATCATGTCAGGATGAGCCTGCAGGAAGGGTACCACATGAGGGAGGAGGATGTCTTCCCTGTAACACACAACGTTGAGATTGCCTGCCATGACAATAAGCTCAGTCCGATGATGCTGTGACACACCGCCCCAGACCATGACGGATCCTCCACCTCCAAATCAATCCCGCTCCAGAGTACAGAGTAACGCTCATTCCTTCGACGATAAACACGAATCCGACCATCACCCCTGGTGAGACAAAACCGTGACTCGTCAATGAAGAGCTCTTTTTGCCAGTCCTGTCTGGTCCAGCGATGGTGGGTTTGTGCCCATAGGCAACGTTGTTGCTGGTGATTTGTGGTGAGGACCTGCCTTACAACATGCCTACAAGCCCTCAGTCCAGCCTCTTCAACCTATTGCAGACAGTCTGAGCACTGATGGAGGGATTGTGCGTTCCTGGTGTAACTCGGGCAGTTGTTGATGCCACCTGTCCCACAGGTGTGGTGTTACATGGTCTGCCACTGCGAGGACGATCAGCTGTCCGTCCTGTCTCCCTGTAGCGCTGTCTTAGGTCTCACAGTACGGACATTGCAATTTATTGCCCTGGCCACATCTGCAGTCCTCATGACTCCTTGCAGCATGCCTAAGGCACGTTCACGCAGATGAGCAGGGACCCTGGGCATCTTTCTTTTGGTGTTTTTCAGAGTCAGTAGAAAGGCCTAAGTTTTCATAACTGTGACCTTAATTGCCTACTATCTGTAAGCTGTTAGTGTCTTAATGACAGTTCCACAGGTGCATGTTCATTAATTGTTTATGGTTCATTGAACAAGCATGGGAAACAGTGTTTAAACCCTTTACAATGAAGTTTTGTGAAGTTATTTGCATTTTTACTAATTATCTTTGAAAGACAGGGTCCTGAAAAAGGGACGTTTCTTTTTTTTGCTGGGTTTACCTGTATTTACTGGTGGCATCGATGCTGTATCATTCTTTTCTACACTTAAATTGCCCTTGTCTAACGATTGCGTCTGAAGCCGAGCTTGCAACTCGCCTATTCTCACTATATAAGATGACATATTATGACTACAGCGACTGCAATGAGAAGGCATAATGTTATTTTGCTTTTTTGGCTGGAGGAGGTCCTGCAGATCCATGTGCAGATAAAGCGTCCGGGGTGAAAAAGTTGAATTAAAAGTGTTATGTGAGGACAAAACTAAGACGTTTGTAAACTTGTTAAATACAGAGTTTGATTAAATGGTTATTAAGAGTAAAAAGTGAGTTTGGTAGGTAGCCAAGTAGCGACAAACTGCACAGCAGCACGGAGACAACGCGTAAGTACGTTGCGTCACCATGTTAATCATACTATAGATATCATGGTTCACATTGAATTTATTAACTACAAAAAGGTAAGACATGTTTCTATTTCAACTCTGGTGCCGCTCTATCACATATTTTGCGGTCTCAGTACTTGTCAATGGCTGTTCTCTCCAGTCTTCTTCAGGTGTCCCGGCAGCAGCTGACCCATGACCTTCAGAACAAGATTGAGGCCCAGGACATTGACCTCTCCTGCTTGTCTATCACTGTGACATCACCTAAGATCTCCCTGAAGCCCAACCCTCTGCGCATACCCATAGGGTGAGCTGGAATGAGGGTGTACAGTACAATACAAAGAAATACTAGGCCTTCTGGAATTCGGAGCAGGATGTCTAGATCAAACCTTATCTTGTGTTGTCAATGAGCACCTCATACAATTGCAATTCTTAAGTGCAAATGCATGTCTAACTAGCTACAATATTAATTTACCAGGCACTCAACTCATCCAATGATTTTCTGCAATGCCACCACTTGCCTTTCAAATGAATTGAATGTACATGTAGAGTTTTTTACTCCAAGAGAGAGAAAGACAATAGTTGAACAGTTTTGAACAAATTAATTTCCTAAAATTAAGGAGAAGCATATTTGGTTGTAATTTTTTCTTTCACTTTCACTTAGCTAGTGAATGCAGCAAGCTAGTTTAGCCTACTCAAACACCCAGCTCAAACATACTCACCTACAGACTTTATTGTCCCCATGGGGATTCTTTTTGCAGTATCATGTACATGTTTAAAGTGGCGTTTAAATACAGTAGAAAAAACGAATTGACAATACAACATTCATAAGTTACATACCAATAAAAAGAGACTAGCCTGGTGGCCTTACTGGGTCGATAGGAACATTATCCTGAGCTGTTTAGGAGGGATATCACACCTGGCACAAATTGTCTAGTTCTGTTTTTCCTGCCGGGGGGTGCCCTATAACCACACCCAGAAGGGAATAGTTAAAAGTCCGGGTACAGGGGGTTACTTGGGTCTAAAATACTTTTGTGACTCTTGCTGAGGGCCCTGACCTTAAAGATCTCATCCAAGCCTGTCTGTTTGATTCCAAGTACCTTGCTTGCTGTGGTGATAATCCTTCTCAGCATATTTTTCTGGCTGACAGTGGCAAACCAACAAACAGAGAGGGATGCTATGTTCGCTAGCTGGTTATGGCTTTTGGTTTTAATTTGCCACTGGGGCTCGCCGGTGTAACTGCTTTCTGGCTGTACACCGTACTACATGATTGTAGCTGGTCTACTAGAGCGTTAGTTCTAGTAGCTATGTTGAATATGGCGTGACAACGATGTAGGCTGTGTGTAGCAGTCATGATATGAAGGTTTGACTTGGATAGGTTTTTTTTCACCTGGTCAAAGACAGCTGATGTGTTGTGCGCTGAAGTCCACATGCGAAGGGTAAAGTTCCTCTCATCATTATCCATACAGGAGCCATCTCCACCCTGGTACCTCCCGGCACACAAACACCAACTCATTCTATGGAATGTGGGCTCCGAGAGAGGACAAGACCATCATAAATCAGTTGCTAGAGTTAAATCTCTGAAGCTCCTCTCAGTTCACATAGACACAATAGAGTTCTAAGAACCCTATTTTGTTGCATGAAACAACCATTTGGTGCAATAACAGTATTATTAACAATCTTGTAATTTCTCCACAAAAGTAGCCACCCTTAGTCTTGATGACAGCTTTGCACACTCTTGGCATTCTCTCAACCAGCTTCATGAGGAATGCTTTTCCAACAGTCTTGAAGGAATTCCCACATATGCTGAGCACTTGTTGGCTGCTTTTCCTTCACTCTATGGTCCAACTCATCCCAACACATCCCAATTGGGTTGAGGTTGGGTGATTGTGGAGGCCAGGTCATCTGATGCAGCACTTCATCACTCTCTTTCTTGGTCAAATAGCCCTTACACAGTCTGAAGGTGTGTTGGGTCATTGTCCTGTTGAAAAACAAATGATAGTCCCAATTAGCGCAAACCAGATGGGATGGCGTATCGCTGCAGAACGCTGCTTATTTACCTTTATTTAACTAGGCAAGTCAGTTAAGAACAAATTCTTATTTTCAATGACGGCCTAGGAACAGTGGGTTAACTGCCTTGTTCAGGGGCAGAACGACAGATTTGTACCTTGTCAGCTGGGGGATTCGAACTTGCAACCTTTCGGTTACCAGCCCAATGCTCTAACCACTAGGCTACCCAGCCGCCCTAAGTGTGCCTTGAAGTCTAAATAAATCACAGACAGTGTCACCAGCAAAGCACCGTCACACCTCCTCCATGCTTCATGGTGGGAACCACACATGCAGAGATTATTCGTTCACCTACTCTGCGTCTTACAAAGACACCATGGTTGGAACCAAAAATCTCAAATTTGGATTTATCTGACCAAACAACAGATTTCTACCGGTCTAATGTCCATTGCTCATGCTTTTTGGCCCAAGCAAGTCTCTTCTTCTTATTGGTGTCCTTTAGCAGTGGTTTCTTTGCAGCAATTTGACCATGAAGGCCTGATTCACACTCTCTTCTCAACAGTTGATTTTGAGATGTCTATTACTTGAACTCTGAAGCATTTATTTGGGCTGCAATCTGAGGTGCAGTTAAATCTAATGTACTTATTCTCTGCAGCAGAGGTAACTCTGGGTCTTCCTTTGCTGTGGCGGTTCTCATGAGAGCCAGTTTCATCATAGTGCTTGATGTTTTTTGCGACTGTACTTGAAGAGACTTTCAAAGATCTTAAAACTTTCCGTATTGACTAATAATGGACTGTCATTTCTCTTTGCTTATTTGAGCTGTTCTTGACATAATATGGACTTGGTCTTTTACTAAATAGGGCTATCTTCTGTATACCACCCCTACCTTGTCACCACACAACTGATTGGCTCAAACGCATTAAGAAGGAAATAAATTCCGCAAATTAACAAGACACACCTGTTAATTGAAATGCACTGCAGGTGACTACCTCATGAAGCTGGTTGAAAGAATGCCAAGAGTGTGCAAAGCTGTCATCAAGGCAAAGGGTGGCTATTTGAAGAATCTCAAATATATTTTGATTTGTTTAACACTTCTTTTGGTTACTACATGTGTTATTTCATAGTTTTTTTGTCTTCAATATTGTTCTACAATGTAGAAAATAGTAAAAATCAAGTAAAACCCTTGAATGAGTAGGTGTGTCCAAAATGTAACTGGTACACGTGTGTGTGTGTGTGTGTGTGTGTGTGTGTGTATATATGCATGCACACACACACACACACACACACACACACACGTGTACCAGTGTGGTAAAACGGAACCTTCAGGAACACAAACTTACCATTGATTTGTCAGAGGACAAACCATCCACAGAGACAAACTGATACAGTTGATGTCGGAAGTTTACATACACCTAAGCCAAATACATTTAAACTCAGTTTTTCACAATTCGTGACATTTAATCCTAGTAAAAATTCCCTGTCTTAGGTCAGTTAGGATCACCACTTTTTTTTAAGAATGTGAAGTGTCAGAATAATAGTAGAGAGAGAAGAGATTTATTTCAGCTTTTATTTCTTTCATCACATTCCCAGTGGGTCAGAAGTTAACATACACTCTATTAGTATTTGGTAGCATTGCCTTGAAATTGTTTACCTTGGGTCAAACGTTTCGGGTAGCCTTCCACAAGCTTAAGTTGGGTGAATTTTGGCCCATTCCTCCTGACAGGGCTGGTGTAACTGAGTCAGGTTTGTAGGCCTCCTTGCTCGCACACGCTTTTTCAGTTCTGCCCACAAATTTTCTATAGGATTGAGGTCAGGGCTTTGTGATGGCCACTCCAATATCTTGACTTTGTTGTCCTTAAGGCATTTTGCCACAACTTTGGAAGTATGCTTGGGGTCATTGTCCATTTGGAAGACCCATTTGCGACCAAGCTTTAACTTCCTGACTGATATCTTGAGATGTTGCTTCAATATATCCACAAAATTTTCCGTCCTCATGATGCCATCTATTTTGTGAAGTGCACCAGTCCCTCCTGCAGTAAATCACCCCCACAACATGATGCTGCCACCCCCATGCTTCATGGTTGGAATGGTGTTTGTACCTGTTTCCTCCAGCACTATCACAAGGTCCTTTGCTGTTGTTCTGGGATTGATTTGCACTTTTGGCACCAAAGTATGTTCATCTCTAGCAGACCGAACACATTTCCTTCCTGAGGGGCATGACGGATGCGTGGTCCCATGGTGTTTATACTTGCGTACTATTGTTTGTACAGATGAACGTGGTGCCTTCAGGCATTTGGAAATTGCTCCCAAGGATGAAACAGACTTATGGAGGTCTACAATTTTTTTCTGATGTCTTGGCTGATTTCTTTTGATTTTCCCATGATGTCAAGCAAAGAGGCACTGAGTTTGAAGGTAGGCCTTGAAATACATCCACAGGTACACCTCCAATTGACTCAAATTATGTCAGTTAGCCTATCAGAAGCTTCTAAAGCCATGACATAATTTTCTGGAATTTCGAAGTTGTTTAAAGGCACAGTCATCTTAGTGTATGTAAACTTCTGACCCACTGGAATTGTGATACAGTGAATTATAAATGAAATAATCTGTCTGTAAACAGTTGTTGGAAAAAATTACTTGTCATGCACAAAGTAGATGTCCTAACCGACTTGCCAAAACTATAGTTTGTTAACAAGAAACTTGTGGAGTGGTTGGAAAACTAGTTTTAATGACTCCAACCTAAGTGTATGTAAACTTCCGACTTCAACTGTACATACATACATTACATTACATACATACATACACACAATGAGCAAAGTGATCGTGCTGTTTTTGTGGCTGCTATGAAAGTGAACTGTGTTTGCGTGTGATCAGAGATGTATTCATCCCACTGTTTCTGTTGAAAAAAAATCTTAAACTGAAGTCAACAAAACAAGGATAAACATACCTGTAAAAACTCACATTTGCAATTGTTTGACTGATTACAGCATAGATTAGCTAGATGCAGGCAATAGTGTGCAAGGCGGTATTGAACGTATCAATGTCTGTCACCTTGATTACTGAAAATTCTCTCACCCTGTGCACCTACGTTGTAAACTTTCATTCATCGTTTGTAGCAACCTTGTGATGGGTACAGGGAAAATTTGAGTCTCATACGGTAGCCTAAACCTATCAATGTTAAATTGAGCTTGGTTAATGGAATATAAATTACAGTCATCCAATATGCTGTAATAGAAATAAGGCCATGCTCATAAAAAAAAGAATCATCCTCCCTCATCTTAGCCACTGCTGTAAAATACCTGTACCTGAATGTGTAAAATGTGCTGTTGCAGTTCCACCACCCCCCAGCAGTGGGAGCAGTTCAGCCAGTACAACGTGGACCGAGCTCAGGAGGAGATGCAGGCGTCACTGCAGCTGAGGGAGGACATGAGTGTCACCAGGGTACAGGTGTGAAATGGGGCCTGGGGTAGGAAGAGAGGAGTGTAGCGTTATCATATGGCCAGCCCTATAACAATAGCACTTTTCTGTATTGGCTCCTATAAAACATACCTGTAAAACATACTGTCTCTGGGTCCGTCCCAAAAGTCACCCTATTGCCTTACTTTTGATTCAGGGCTCAAAGGGTCAAAAGTAGTGCACTCTACATAGGGAATAGGGTGCCATTTGGGATGCACACTCACTGCTTTCACAGGGTTCTCTGTTGTTGTGTGTGGTATCTGGTTGGGTCTGCTTCATAGATATTGCTAGAATGTGTCCGTGTAAGACTAGTGAGAGTTAGGTGAAGATGTGTGTTATATCTGGGTTGTCATCCCTCAGTTGCAGAATGAGCTGGATGCTCAGCGAATCGCCACAGTGTTTGCCATCCGTAAACGCACTCACCACCTGGAGCAGGCCCGCAATGAGACGCAGTGGCAGATGAAGAGCGTGAGTTGTCAACCTTTCTCCACCTCTTCTTCCTCCTCAGTGCCAAACTGATTTTATCAATATTGAAGACATGCAAGGCGTTAACTTGCAGAATTAGGCACAAAGCTTTAGGCTGCAGGTCAAAATTAACTGTGGCTTGGCCTAACCTGTCTTGACAGTGGGGTCAAATGTTTAGAAGAGTGGCCAGGATTAGGGCTGTTACGGTGACCGTATTACCACCACACCGGCGGTCACGAGACATAATGTCAGTTAAATTCCATGTGACTATTTAGTCACGGTAACTAGGCTCTGATGCTGCTGATGGTCATTAGTAGCCTACCAAACTTTCTAACTGCCTGGTACTCAGCACTCTAATGTCCCTCTAATCACTCTGACATCAATGCAAATGTTATCAAAAATCTAATCAAACACATCATGAGAGCTCATGTTGCACAACATTTCTATAGGCTATGCAATTGCATGAGGAAACAAGAGTGATGGCCTCTATTAAAAAGAAGATCCCATCAGCTTTCTATAGGCTAGGCCTACTATATTTATTTCTCAACTGTCCTAATATTACACACATTGCTTCTCTTTACAACAGGCTGGCATGAAAATGAACCACGGGAAAATCGTCCTCCATTTTCCCCTGCCCCTGTTTAGAGACATGATAATGGTCCATTCTAAATCAAAACATATTTCACACATATATTATTTACTTTATGTAAAGACAAGATTAAATCAATAATAGTCTGATTTATAAACAGCGCATGCCTTTTTTTGTTGTTGCGGCTTTTAAATCATAGTCGCACACCTCATGTAGCCTAGCCCATAGGCCTATATGTTTTGATAAGGTTTGTATCACAACAAAAGTGAACCAAATAACTTCTTAAAATGAAGCACATTAATACGCTTTACAACAGGTGTAGAGCCTAACTGGCATACGTACGCAGCGCGTGAGTTTCAAGTTTGGGGAGGATAATTTACCATAAAAATGCACCTTTAAAATAAAAGCATTACATACATAATCGTATTTGTGGTCACTTTTGAGAATGGTGTTTTCCTGCTCATAGGAACATTTGCGCTATAATGTGAAGAATTAGTCTAATAGTTTATCAACATATTAAGCTAAACGTTCTGATCTGTTCCATCGACCTCATTGCTTGGAATATTTATTTCTCACACAGAATAGGTCAACTTTTGTACTATGGGGGATAGTAGATTGACATAGGCTAGTGCTTTTGCTTTTCGTTTGGCCTACTCATCTTTTTGTCTGTTCTTTCAATATCTTCAATATGCGCCTCGGAATTGGATAAGGACGCGCGCACTTGCGTCCCCGATGTTTCTGTCTTCACTTGTACACTGTGAGAAATACCCGATCACAGTTAGTGATGCTTCGGAGCACGCAGCTGGGAGAAGCGCTGAATATAATAATTATAATTCCCAAGGGCACAATGGCCACTGAAAGGGGATTCAAGTCATCATTAGAGTCGCATCATGCAGCCTTAGAATGTATTCAAAATCAAAAGAAATAGCCTTTGTATCACAACTAAAGTTACATAAATAGCTCTAAATTAAGCATATAGGAGAACCTGTTTCTTTGTTAACCGCTCAACACAAAATCAATCAATCAATCAAATGTATTTATAAAGCCCTTTTTACATCAGCCAATGTCACAAAGTGCTATACAGAAACCCAGCCTAAAACCCCAAACATCAAGCAATGCAAATGTAGAAGCACACTGGCTAGGAAAAACTCCCTAGAAAGGTTGGAAACTAGGAAGAAACCAGGCTCTGAGGGGTGGCCCGTCCTCTTCTGGCTGTGCCGGGTGGAGATTATAACAGTACATGGCCAAGATGTTCAAACGTTCATAGACACTGTGGCCCCGTCCGACGATACCCCCGGACAGGGCCAACCAGGCAGGATACAACCCCACCCACTTTACCAAAGCATGTACGCACTCCCTCAAATGGTTTGGAGAAAATATCCTTTCTATTTTATTCAGCTATGTTCAATTGTATTCTTCATACTATAAAATATGAAATAATGCCACTGAATTCTAAGCAAATATTGTCCGCTACATGAACCTGTGTAGCCCACAGCCATATGGCTTAGCCAAATAAGGGCCTAACATAAGGACAACTCAGAGTATGCTATTCTGTTCTTCTGAAATAGACTACATTTTCTTCATATCATGTTTCTTTAGACCTGTCTAAAATAAATAATGGATTTATTGGGATGTTGTAGGCTATATTACATGGATTTTAAAATGTAGATGTTCCAAAGGTCTGCATCAGTGGCGTGTAGGCTGTGGAAGCCAGGAGATGCTAAATATGTTTATTAACGGTCAATGACGTGAGACCAGCAGTTATTTGCTTGACAATCACATGCTGACAAAATTTCATGACTGCCACAGCCCTAGCCGGGATCATATGGATGTCTGTTTGTTTGTCAGTCCCAGGATGAGATCTCAGATATGGAGAGGGACATCCGTAGTCTAGAGGACGATCTCCAGGCTAAGATGGCCCCACTAAAGCTGGTCCACACACGGCTGGAGAACAGGACCAAGAGGCCTGGAGTGGATCTCTGTAGGGACGAGGTAGGCTACACCCATACGGGCACAGGCTCATTTACTGTAATTTTCAATAGGTTTTGTGGTCGTGAAAATGTTTTTTTTTCCAACTGTACTGTAAAACAATTGTAAGAATGAACAGGAATGTTGTATTGGAGAGGTCAACAGATTAAAACTGGACTTGATCATCTTCTTGCGTTTGAACCAGGTTCAGTATGGGCTTGTGGATGAAGCTAATCAGCTGGAGGCCACCATTCTGGCACTGAAACAGAAACTGGCCCAGGCTCAGTGAGTAATGTCTTTCTGAATTACATCTAATGTAGACAACTATTGATTCTTGTGAACAAAATGAGAATGAACCATCCCATGCCAATAACATGTCCCATGTCTATCTTCCTCCTTTCTCCTCCTCCCCAGGTACGCCCTCCAGGCCCTCCAGCTGCACCAGGCCCATATGGAGGAAGATCTGTCCCATAAGAAGGACGCCCTCTTTCTAGAGCAGCGCAGCCTTGAGACACGCGGCCGCCTCGCCTCTGCTGCCTTCACTGACGTGTCCTCTGGCGCCGTGGTCCCCCTCACCAACTCCAGCGGGAGACACAACCTGGAGCTGGCCTAGGCTCACCACATCATCTCACACACAACCTTAGGGTTCTCTGACCGTAACCTTATTTCCCTCAATTTATTAACCATACCATAAATATCCACATTCGCATCTCAATTGTGTCTATGTTTATCTTTTAGGCCCTTGTGTTTTCTGTGCGTTTTACAGTGGTCATAGTCTTACACCTATCTTCTGTAAGTTCCATTATGTGTTATCAATTGAACATTGTGTATCAAAAAAGATAGGCATCATATTAAAACTGCAATATGTAACTTTTTGGGCGACCTGACCAGTTTCACATAGAAATATGAGTTATGTCATTTTCTTTCAAAGCAAGTCTAAGAAGTAGTAGGTCTGTTCTATGTGCCTTATTTCTATGCTTCCCGTTCTAAATTTTTGTTTTTGTGTCTTTCGGTTTTGTTTCAAAACAGCTGAAAATAAAATATTATTGGTTATTGAAAATATATTAAAGTGGTTTAGATGGAACAATGATTCTCTGCACTATACTTGCTTGTTTTGTCACATGAACTGAAATTAGGCGAAAAGAAGTTTAGCAACCAGGAAATGGTGGAGCAATTTCTGCACAGTGCATCTTTAAGTAACCTTTTCAATGTAAGTAATTCTCCTAAGAGTTCATTCAGTTCAAATGTATCATCAACATTTGTAAAGATATTGATATCAATAGAATGGGATGCTATTGACGTAAATTACATTATAATTTTTCTGAATAATCGGAGAAATTTTTTCCCAATTGACAGGTTGGCCTATCTAGTTTGTCAGGGAGGCAGATTATGTCTGAACGTGATTTCATTCAAGAAACATGACTAATTTGCACATGTAAGAAATCAGCTAGCTTGCCTACTGACACTGCTTCACTTGCTAATTCTAGGAGTCCTAGGCCTAGCTAAATAGTCTGTTACCTGATTTATTGTATGCATTTATGTGAGATGTCAGAGTATGCAGACTGTTGTATGCATGTGCCCCAAGAGATGGCAACCTTACCAGGATCCAGAGCCAGCTCTGTCTTGACTCTTGGTCAGCCAGCCCAAAAGCATTATTGTGTGTTCAGTTTATGGTGACTAAAATAAATATATGCAAAAAGTAAACGAAATGGCCATCAAACTCCAGCAGGCTCATGGCTCTGCAAGCAGCCACACCCTCTAATTGCCACATCTGTGCACAATCAAGACTTCCTGGCAGAGTACAGCAACTGACCGGTTGCTGCTGCCACCTGGTGATGGAGTGTGGAAGTGGTAGAGTAGGGTCTAATTGTGCTCCTAAGAACTAAACTACCTAACCTATTCCATAACACATGTTTAAGGTAATCTATGTTCATTGAGCATTATCATTAATGGCCCTGTTTATCCTCCATCTATCCACACATTGTTTTGCCAAGACTTGATCCCTAATGGCATCCTATATAGTGCAGTACTTTTGATCAGATAATGGGCTCTGGTCAAGATTTGGGAAGAGTGCATTCGGGAAAGTATACTGCTCAAAAAAATAAAGGGAACACTTAAACAACACAATGTAACTCCAAGTCAATCACACTTCTGTGAAATCAAACTGTCCACTTAGGAAGCAACACTGATTGACAATAAATTTCACATGCTGTTGTGCAAATGGAATAGACAACAGGTGGAAATTATAGGCAATTAGCAAGACACCCCCAATAAAGGAGTGGTTCTGCAGGTGGTAACCACAGACCACTTCTCAGTTCCTATGCTTCCTGGCTGATGTTTTGGTCACTTTTGAATGCTGGCGGTGCTTTCACTCTAGTGGTAGCATGAGACGGAGTCTACAACCCACACAAGTGGCTCAGGTAGTGCAGCTCATCCAGAATGGCACATCAATGCGACCTGTGGCAAGAAGGTTTGCTGTGTCTGTCAGCGTAGTGTCCAGAGCATGGAGGCGCTACCAGGAGACAGGCCAGTACATCAGGAGACGTGGAGGAGGCCGTAGGAGGGCAACAACCCAGCAGCAGGACCGCTACCTCCGCCTTTGTGCAAGGAGGAGCAGGAGGAGCACTGCCAGAGCCCTGCAAAATGACCTCCAGCAGGCCACAAATGTGCATGTGTCTGCTCAAACGGTCAGAAACAGACTCCATGAGGGTGGTATGAGGGCCCGACGTCCACAGGTGGGGGTTGTGATTACAGCCCAACACCGTGCAGGACGTTTGGCATTTGCCAGAGAACACCAAGATTGGCAAATTCGCCACTGGCGCTCTGTGCTCTTCACAGATGAAAGCAGGTTCACACTGAGCACGTGACAGAGTCTGGAGACGCCGTGGAGAACGTTCTGCTGCCTGCAACATCCTCCAGCATGACCGGTTTAGCGGTGGGTCAGTCATGGTGTGGGGTGGCATTTCTTTGGGGGGCCGCACAGCCCTCCATGTGTTTGCCAGAGGTAGCCTGACTGCCATTAGGTACCGAGATGAGATCCTCAGACCCCTTGTGAGACCATATGCTGGTGCGGTTGGCCCTGGGTTCCTCCTAATGCAAGACAATGCTAGACCTCATGTAGCTGGAGTGTGTCAGCAGTTCCTGCAAGAGGAAGGCATTGATGCTATGGACTGGCCCGCCCATTCCCCAGACCTGAATCCAATTGAGCACATCTGGGACATCATGTCTCGCTCCATCCACCAACGCCACGTTCCACCACAGACTGTCCAGGAGTTGGCGGATGCTTTAGTCCAGGTCTGGGAGGAGATCCCTCAGGAGACCATCCGCCACCTCATCAGGAGCATGCCCAGGCGTTGTAGGGACGTCATACAGGCACGTGGAGGCCACACACACTACTGAGCCTCATTTTGACTTGTTTTAAGGACATTACATCAAAGTTGGATCAGCCTGTAGTGTGGTTTTCCACTTTAATTTTGAGTGTGACTCCAAATCCAGACCTCCATGGGTTGATAAATTGGATTTCCATTGATTATTTTTGTGTGATTTTGTTGTCAGCACATTCAACTATGTAATGAAAAAAGTATTTAATAAGATTATTTCATTCATTCAGATCTAGGATGTGTTATTTTAGTGTTCCCTTTATTTTTTTGAGCAGTGTTTAAAGACCCATTCTCTTTTTCCACATTTTGTTACATTACAGCCTTATTCTAAAATGTATTACATTGTATTTTTTCCTCATCTATCTACACACAATACCCCATAAGAACAAAGCGAAAACAGTTTTTTAATGTTTAAAACAAAAAACATATCATATTTCCATAAGTATTCAGACCCTTTCCTATGAGACTTGAAATTGAGCTCAGGTGCATCCTGTTTCCATTGATCATCCTTGAGATGTTTATACAACTTGAGTGTAGTCCACCTGTGGTAAATTCATTTGATTGGACATGATTTGGAAAGGCACACACCTGTCTATATAAGGTCCCACAGTTGACAGTGCATGTCAGAGTAAAAACTAGGCCATGAGGTCGAAGGAATTGTACGTAGTGCTCCGAGACAGGATTGTGTCGAGGCACAGATCTAGTGAAGGGTAGCAAAACAATTCTGCAGCATTGAAGGTCCCCAAGAACACAGTGGCCCCCATAATTCTTAAATGGAAGAGTTTGGAACCACCAAGACTCTTCCTAGAGCTGTCCACCTGGCCAAACTGAGAAATCGGGGGAGAAGGGCCATGGTCAGGTAGGTGACCAAGAACCCGATGGTCACTCTGGCAGAGATCCAGAGTTCCTCTGTAGAGATGGGAGAACCTTCCAGAAGGACAACCATCTATGCAGCACTCCATCAATCAGGCCTTTATGGTAGAGTGGCCAGATGGAAGCCACTCCTCAGTAAAAGGTACATGACAGCCCACTTGGATTTTGTCTAAAGGCACCTAAAGGACTCAGACCATGAGAAACAAGATTCTCTGGTCTGACAAAACCAAGATTTGACACTTTAACCTGAATGCCATGCATCACATCTGGAGGAAACCTGGCACAATCCCTACAGTGAAGTATGGCGGTGGCAGCATCATGCTGTGGGGATGTTTTTCAGCGGCAGGGACTGGGAGACTACTCAAGACTGAAGGAAATATGAACGGAGCAAAGTACAGAGAGATCCTTAATGAAAACCTGCTCCAGAGCATTCAAGACCTCAGACAGGACAACGACCCTAAGCACACAGCCAACATAACGCAGGAGTGGCTTCGGGACAAGTCTCTGAATGTCTTTGAGTGGCCCAGCCAGAGCCCAGACTTGAACCAGATCGAACATCTCCCGAGAGACCTGAAAATAGCTGTGCAGCGACGCTCCCCATCCAACCTGACAGAACTTGAGAGGATCTGTCGAGAAGAATGGGAGAAACTCCCCAAACACAGTTGTGCCAAGCTTGTAGAATCGTATCCAAGAAGACTTGAGGCTGTAATCGCTGTCAAAGGTGTTTCAACAAAGTACTGAGTAAAGGGTCTGAATACATATGTAAATGTATGTCTTAGCAGAATTCTCTAAAAACCTGTTTTTGCTTTGTCATTATGGGGTATTGTGTGTAGATGGATGTGAGAAATAAATTATTTAATTTTAAAATAAGGCTGTAACGTAACAAAATGTTGAAAAAGTGAAGGGGTCTGAATACTTTCCGAATGCACTGTAGGTATATAGGGCATAGGGTGCCATTTGGGATGTAGCCCAAAAGAGGTTGTTTTGATCCAGAGTCCTGGGCTTGGTGGTTATTAGGCCGTGACCTTTGTCTCATACTAGGAGGTAGCTTGATAAAAACAAGGTAAATACGCACAGGAAAGAGAATCATATCCTCACATGGTCTCTCCTATCATTGCTACGCAGACGACACACAATTAATCTTCTCCTTTCCCCCTTCTGATAACCAGGTGGCAAATCGCATCTCTGCATGTCTGGCAGACATATCAGTGTGGATGACGGATCACCACCTCAAGCTGAACCTCGGCAAGACGGAGCTGCTCTTCCTCCCGGGGAAGGACTGCCCTTTCCATGATCTCGCCATCACGGTGGACAACTCCATTGTGTCCTCCTCCCAGAGTGCTAAGAGCCTCGGCGTGACCCTGGACAACACCCTGTTGTTCTCCGCTAACATCAAGGCGGTGACCCGATCCTGTAGGTTCATGCTCTACAACATTCGCAGAGTACAACCCTGCCTTACACAGGAAGCGGCGCAGGTCCTAATCCAAGCACTTGTCATCTCCCGTCTGGATTACTGCAACTCCCTGTTGGCGGGGCTCCCTGCCTGTGCCATTAAACCCCTACAACTCATCCAGAACGCCGCAGCCCGTCTGGTGTTCAACCTTCCCAAGTTCTCTCACGTCACCTCGCTCCTCCACACACTCCACTGGCTTCCAGTTGAAGCTCGCATCTGCTACAAGACCATGGTGCTTGCCTACGGAGCTGTGAGGGGAACGGCACCTCCGTACCTTCAGGCTCTGATCAGGCCCTACACCCAAACAAGGGCACTGCGCTCATCCACCTCTGGCCTGCTGGCCCCCCTACCTCTGCGGAAGCACAGTTCCCGCTCAGCCCAGTCAAAACTGTTCGCTGCTCTGGCACCCCAATGTTGGAACAAGCTCCCTCACGACGCCAGGACAGCGGAGTCAATCACCACCTTCCGTAGACACCTGAAACCCCACCTCTTTAAGGAATACCTGGGATAGGATAAAGTAATCCTTCTAACCCCCCCCCCCCCCCAAAAAAAAAGATATAGATGTACTATTGTAAAGTGGTTGTTCCAATGGATATCATAAGGTGAATGCACCAATTTGTAAGTCGTTCTGGATAAGAGCGTCTGCTAAATGACGTAAATGTAAAAATGTAAATGAAGGCCACAGCCGTCCATGCTGGTAATACACCAGACCCTATGAACTCCACCCACTTGTCCAGCCAGAGGTTTGGCGCTGCCGCTGCAAAGGGGACAAATGACACCTCACAGTAAATCAGTGTTGTCCATCTGTACAATGTAAACATGAAGCATTGACATGTGTATTTTCACAATGTGATATAGAATTCTGATATCATTATTCATATCAAATGTATTTATAAAGCCCTTCTTACATCAGCTGATATCTCATACTGCTGTACAGAAACCCAGCCTAATACCCCAAACAGCAAGCAATGCAGCTGTAGAAGCACGGTGGCTAGCAAAAACTCCCTAGAAAGGCTAGAACCTAGGAAGAAACCTAGAGAGGAACCAGGCTATGAGAGGTGGCTGTGCCGGGTGGAGATTATCGCAGAACATGGCCAAGATGTTCAAATGTTCATAGATGACCAGCAGGGTCAAATAATAATACTCACAGTGGTTGTCAATGGTGCAACAGGTCAGCACCTCAGGAGTAAATGTCAGTTGGCTTTTCATAGCCGATCATTCAGAGTATCTCTACCGCTCCTGCTGGCTCTAGAGAGTTGAAAACAGCA
The DNA here is from genome assembly GCF_965601325.2 of Salmo salar. NCBI lineage: Eukaryota > Metazoa > Chordata > Actinopteri > Salmoniformes > Salmonidae > Salmo > Salmo salar. Next base: position 63,358,813 of record NC_138304.1, on the reverse strand, counting down.
GGTCTGGGACAGGTAGCACGTCCGGTGAACAGGTCATGGTTCCATAGCCGCAGGCAGAACAGTTGAAACTGGAGCAGCAGCATGGCCAGGTGGACTGGGGACAGCAAGGAGTCATCAGGCCAGGTAGTCCTGAGGCATGGTCCTAAGGCTCAGGTCCTCCGAGAGAGAGAAAGAAAGAATTAGAGAGAGCATACTTAAATTCACACAGGACACCAGATAAGACAGGAGAAGTACTCCAGATATAACAGACTGACCTTAGCCCCCGGACACATAAACGACTGCAGCAGAAAAACTGGAGGCTGAGACAGGAGGGGTCGGGAGACACTGTGACCCCGTCCAACAATACCACCAGACAGGGCCAAACAGGCAGGATATAACCCCACCCACTCTGCCAAAGCACAGTCCCCACACCACTAGAGGGATATCTTCAACCACCAACTTACCATGAGACAAGGCCGAGTATAGCCCACAAAGATCTCCGCCACGGCGCAATCCAAGGGGGGGGCACCAACCCAGACAGGAAGATCACGTCAGTGACTCAACCCACTCAAGTGACGCACCCCTCCTAGGGATGGCATGGAAGAGCACCAGTAAGCCAGTGACTCAGCCCCTGTAATAGGGTTAGAGGCAGAGAATCCCAGTGGAGAGAGGGGAACCGGCCAGGCAGAGACAGCAAGGCGGTTCGTTGCTCCAGTGCCTTTCCGTTCACCTTCACACTCCTGTGCCAGACTACACTCAATCATAGGACCTACTGAAGAGATGAGTCTTCAATAAAGACTTAAAGATTTAGACCGAGTCTGCGTCTCTCACATGGGTAGGCAGACCATTCCATAAAAATGGAGCCCTTCCTCCAGCTGTTTGCTTAGAAATTCTAGGGACAGATAGGAGGCCTGCGTCTTGTGACCGTAGCGTACGTGTAGGTATGTACGGCAGGACCAAATCGGAAAGATTTGTGTAGAGAGGCTAGCACTGGAGTAATATGATCAAATTTTTTGGTTCTAGTCAAGATTCTAGCAGCTGTGTTTAGCACTAACTGAAGTTTATTTAGTGCTTTATCTAGGTAGCCGGAAAGTAGAGCATTGCAGTAGTCTAACCTAGAAGTGACAAAAGCATGGATTAATTTTTCTGCATCATTTTTGGACAGAAAGTTTCAGATTTTTGCAATGTTACGTAGATGGAAAAAAGCTGTCCTTTAAACAGTCTTGATATGTTCGTCAAAAGAGAGATCAGGTTCCAGAGTAACGCCGAGGTCCTTCGGTTTTATTTGAGACGACTGTACAACCATCAAGATTAATTGTCAGATTCAACAGAAGATCTCTTTGTTTCTTGGGACCTAGAACAAGCATCTCCATTTTGTCCGAGTTTAAAAGTAGAACATTTGCAGCCATCCACTTCCTTATGTCTGAAACACAGGCTTCCAGCGAGGGCAATTTTGGGGCTTCACCATGTTTCATCGAAATGTACAGCTGTGTGTCATCTGCATAGCAGTGAAAGTTAACATTATGTTTCTGAATGACATCACCAAGAGTTAAAATATATAGTGAAAACAAGTAGTCCTAAAACGGAACCTTGAGGAACACCGAAATTTACAGCTGATTTGTCAGAGGACAAACCATCCACAGAGACGAACTGATATCTTTCCGACAGATAAGATCTAAACCAGGCCAGAACTTGTCTATGTAGACCAATTTGGGTTTCCAATCTCTCCAAAAAAATGTGGTGATCGATGGTATCAAAAGCAGCACTAAGGTCTAGGAGCACGAGGACAGATGCAGAGCCTCGGTCTGACGCCATTAAAATATAATTTACTACCTTCACAAGTGCAGTCTCAGTGCTATGATGGGGTCTAAAACCAGACTGAAGCGTTTTGTATACATTGTTTGTCTTCAGGAAGGCAGTGAGTTGCTGCGCAACAGCTTTTTCAAAACACCTTGATAGGGATGGGAGATTCAATATAGGCCGATAGTTTTTTATATTTTCTGGGTCAGGGCTTGGCTTTTTCAAGAGAGGCTTTATTACTGCCACTTTTAGTGAGTTTGGTACACATCCGGTGGATAGAGAGCCGTTTATTATGTTCAACATAGGAGGGCCAAGCACAGGAAGCAGCTCTTTCAGTAGTTTAGTTGGAATAGGGTCCTGTATGCAGCTTGAAGGTTTAGAGGCCATGATTATTTTCATCATTGTGTCAAGAGATATAGTACTAAAACACTTGTGTCTCCCTTGATCCTAGGTCCTGGCAGAGTTGTGCAGTCTCAGGACAACTGAGCTTTGGAGGAATACACAGATTTAAAGAGGAGTCCGTAATTTGCTTTCTAATGATCATGATCTTTTACTCAAAGAAGTTCATGAATTTATCATTGCTGAAGTGAAAGCCATCCTCTCTTGGGGAATGCTGCTTTTTAGTTAGCTTTGCGACAGTATCAAAAATATATTTTGGATTGTTCTTATTTTCCTCAAGTTGGAAAAATAGGATGATCGAGCAGCAGTGAGGGCTCTTCGATACTGCACGGTACTGTCTTTCCAAGCTAGTCGGAAGACTTCCAGTTTGGTGTGGCGCCATTTCTGTTCCAATTTTCTGGAAGCTTGCTTCAGAGCTCGTGTATTTTCTGTATACCAGGGAGCTAGTTTCTTATGACAAATGTTTTGGGTTTTTAGGGGTGCGACTGCATCTAGGGTATTGCACAAGGTTAAATTGAGTTCCTCAGTTAGGAGGTTAACAGATTTTTGTACTCTGACATCCTTTGGTAGGTGGACGGGAGTCTGGAAGGGCATCTAGGAATCTTTGGGTTGTCCGAGAATTTATAGCACGACTTTTGATGATCCTTGGTTGGGGTCTGAGCATATTATTTGTTGTGATTGCAAAAGTAATAAAATGGTGGTCCGATAGTCCAAGATTATGAGGAAAAACATTAATAAGATCCACAACATTTATTCCACGGGACAAAACTAGTTCCAGAGTATGACTGTGGCAGTGAGTAGGTCCGGAGACATGTTGGACAAAACCCACTGAGTTGATGATGGCTCCGAAAGCCTTTTGGAGTGGGTCTGTGGACTTTTCCATGTGAATATTAAAGTCACCAAAAATTTAAATATTATCTGCCATGTCTACAAGGTCCGATAGGAATTCCAGGAACTCTATATGGCCCAAGAGGCCTGTAAACAGTAGCTATAAAAAGTGATTGCGTAGGCTGCATAGATTTCATGACTAGAAGCTCAAAAGACGAAAACGTGTTTTTTTGTTTTTGTAAATTGATGTTTGTTATCATAAATGTAATAACACCTCCGCCTTTGCGGGATGCGCAGGGGATATGGTCACTAGTGTAACCAGGAGGTGAGGCCTCATTTAACACAGTAAATTCATAAGGCTTAAGCCATGTTTCAGTCAGGCCAATCACATCAAGATTATGATCATTGACATGGTCTCAATGGGGATAGCTGAGTTGACTACACTGACTGTGCTAGTGGCAGACTCCACTAAGCTGGCAGCTGGCTAACAGCCTGGCCTGTACCCTATCTCATTGTGGAGCTAGGGGAGTTAGAGCCCTGTCTATGTTCGTGGATAAGATGAGAGCACCCTTCCAGCTAGGATGGAGTCCGTCACTCCTCAACAGGCCAGGCTTGGTCCTGTTTGTGGGTGAGTCCCAGAAAGAGGGCCAATTATCTACAAATTTTCTTTTGGGAGGGGCAGAAAACAGTTTTCCACCAGCAATTGAGTTGTGAGACTGCTGTAGAGCTCATCACTCCCCCTAACTGGGAGGGGGCCAGAGACAATTACTCGATGCTGACACATCTTTCACATTTTTTCTTTTTTATTACAGGGAATAAAGCTACTTCCAATTTGTCTTTGTGGGTAATCTAATGTCATGCTTTTTGAGACTGTAAATGCCAGAATATCAATATGCAATTGTTTGCCAAATTATTACTTACATTTTTTTTTTATAATTTCAGTGTCAGAAAAGTCATATTGTGGTCAATGCACTTGAATTTGCAGTATGTTGTCTATGCGATATCACACATGTAGTTTACTGTCATTTCTTCATGATCGGTTACTATTGCCAATAAACTCCTTATTAAGACTTATCATTATCCTTACCTAATGTTATTGCTTTTCTTGCCAGCTATCTTTTGGATTTCTCATCAAGTCATTAATGTCAGAACCAAATACACTGCTTATCAGTGTAGCTTTTACATGACCCTCAAGGGTGATCTTTTTACTTATTTCCTTTTTTGATATTGAATACCACCTTGTTGAGAAAGAGCTTGCAAGTAGCATTTCACTGTACTGTTTACACCTGCTGTATGCTGTTCACATAAAATTGTATTTAATTTAGGTTATTTCCGGACCTCTTAATGACTTGGGGGCCTAAGTTTCAAGTCAGCAAAGAACAATACCACAACACACTTGTATGTATTGGTGTTTGTGTACGAGTTAAATGTGACATTGAAACCAAACATGTATGTAAGGGAGAGTGGGGTAAATTGAGCCACCCTTGTTTCTAGGAAACCATACACAAAATGATAATTTTACCAAATATTTAGGAAGACGTTTCATGAGTCTGTGAAGGAAGAAACCACATGTAAAAAATTGTAAAGTTAGGTCCAAAAAACAGATTTTCACCAAGTCAAATTAATTTATTGTGTTTGAAGTTTCATAATGCTTGTATCTAAACCAAAGTAGATACTTTTAAGATTGTTCTGTACATCAGTTTGAGTTTCTATAAGCTTAAACATGAGATCCTAAGCCTGGCATGAAAGTGCATCCTTGTAGCTGTGTGGGCTAATATAGTCAAAATGTTTGCCTTGGGATAAGTTGAGGAAATGGTTGAGCCAATGGCAAGTTGAGAAAATGGAAGTGTTTTCTTTGCAAGGCATTATCGCTGGAATATGACGTAAAAACAGGGCCTGGCCTATGTGAAACATGAAGGAAAAAAAAGTACAATTTTTGTTAAAATCAAATCAACTAAAACATTTCATTTTATTTGTCACATGCTTCGTAAAACAACAAGTGTAAACTAACAGGAAAATGCTTTCCAACAATACAGAGATGTTTTTTTTTTAATAATAGAAAGATATTAACTTGAGGAATAAATACACAATGAGTAACAATAACTTGGTACAATAACTTGGTACGGTAGCAGCACCGAGTTGATGTGCAGTGGTACGAGGTCATTGAGGTAGAAATGTACATATAGATAGGTGTTAAGCCTGTGTTAAAAGATGCTTAAAATGATTCAAAGGCAGAAAGTGATTATGATTGTGTTGAATTGTGTTTTGGAAATAAAGCTAGAAGGTTTAAAAAAGGTAGTGGTAGTATTTCAATCAGTACAGAAATGTGTAGGCGGCTTAACTAATCCTGTCCCGTGGCTTAACTTACCCCATACCCAGGGTAAGTTGTGCCAAGAGGCCACAAGCTATGTTTTCAAAACGTGTAATGTTCACAGTTTATCTCCATGCATACACAACATCCTGAAATACAGTATATGTAGATATCTTTGTTAGAAAGAATACTATACTTCCTATGACGGAGTGATGCTGAATGTAAAAACTGTCTCAACTTACCCTCTAACAAATAGTAGACGGCCAATAGAATAAGGTAGAAGGGTGAGTTATGATTGGCAGGAGTTTTAAGGTCCTATAACTAGGCCCAAAGAGAGCTAGTGGAGAGGGAAAGAGTTCCTTTTTGGTTTGGATTTTGATACTTTGCATTTCGTGACTAATTTGCTCTCACTTTCCAACTCTTTGAACAAAACAACTTCCAACTCCCTAGACCAGGGTAAAACAGATTACCGTTTCATTTGATCTGATTGTCAGGTTACCATAATGTCTTAGTGGCCCTGGGATACTGAATAGGTGACTTTGAAGAAAATTGCGAAAGGGACTGTATCCTGTCTAATTATTGATACCTTAGGTTAGTATATTCAGAATGTTACGTTTGAGTATTCTAATGACAAACTCACCTCCATGGATCTTGAAAATCTATAACCACAAAGCCACAAAGACCACAAAGTCATCCGACTGATCCTCAAACGTACTGGCAGCACAAAGTGATGCTGATAGTCAGACTGACAAGTGCCTGTGATGTGGTATGCTGTGAAATGCTTATTAAGACTTATAAATATCATTATGTAATGTCATTGCTTTTCTCTATTACCATTAGTTGAAAATGGTGGTTCCAGTCATTTACGAGCCTGCATAGTGAATGCAGTGTAAATGTGATTGACCCCCCCATCACCAACCCCTTCTTATTAATAGCCAGTCAGTCACTTAGAATATCATCAGGACTAGAGCATGCGAGACTTGACTCTTTAATAAGTTAAAACAAAGTTAAAACAAAAATTGTAGTGTGAATGAGAGACATTTGCCTTCACAAAATGTAACAAAATTGTGTCTTATGTTTTCTTTTAAGCATACCACATGATCAAATGAGTCCCTAACATTGGTGCAACTCTTTAACAATTGACTGCCATCTGGTGGGCAGAAACTGATGATTCCCAAATAATTTCTATAGCTAATATTTTCACAATCAAAGCACAATGATTTAATGGCTGACCAACTGTATATCGCCATGTCTTTTTTATACTGATCTTAAGGATCCAACCGCTTGAAAATGTTTTTTTTTTTTTTAAATCGACTAAAATAAAATGCCCAAATCTAACAGGACCTGAGGCAAGGATATGCATATTCTTGATACCATTTGAAAGGAAACACTTTGAAGTTTGTGTAAATGTGAAATTAATGTAGGAGAATATAACACATTAGATCTGGTAAAAGATAATACAAAGAAAAAAACATGCGTTTTTTGTATATATATATATATATATATATATCTTTTTTTACCATCATCTTTGAAATGCAAGAGAAAGGCTATGATGTATTATTCCAGCCCCGGCGCAATTTAGATTTTGACCAGCAGAGCAGTGTATGTGCAAAGTGTTAGACTGATCAAATGAACCATTGCATATCTGTTCAAAATGTTGTATCAAGACTGGCCAAATGTGCCTAATTGGTTTATTAATAGATTTTCAAGTTCATAACTGTGCACTCTTCAAACAATAGCATTGTATTATTTCACTGTAATAGCTGCTGTAAATTGGACAGTGCAGATAGATTAACAAGAATTTAAGCTTTCTGCCCATATCATATATGTCTATGTCCTGGGAAATGTTCATGTTACTTACAACCTCATGCTAATCACATTAGCCTACGTTAGCTTAACAATCCCGTGGTGGGGACACCGATCCTGTAGTTAATTAATGGTGTTGGTCCCCCCTTTGCTGCTATAACAGCATCCACTCTTCTGGGAAGGCTTTCCAATAGATGTTGGAACATTGCAACGGGAATTTGCTTCCATTCAGCAACAAGAGCATTAGAGAGGTCGGGCACAGTGTGGTCAGGTGCCACAAAGAGAGACTTAGGAAAATTGCAATTGGCTCAGAACAGTGCAGCACAGCTGTACACAGAGAGCTAACATTAATAATGTGCGTGTCAATCTCTCCTGGCTCAAAATGGAGGAGATATTGACTTCATCACTAATTGTATTTGTGAGAGGTATTGACATGCTGAATGCATCGAGATGTCTGTTTGAACTACTGGCACACAGCTCGGACACCCATGCATGCCGCACAAGACATGCCACCAGAGGTCTCTTCACAGTCCCCAAGTCCAGAATAGACTATGGGGAGAGCGTGACTACATGGAACTCTATTCCACATCAAGTAACTCATGCAAGCAGTAAAATTGTATTTAAAAAAACAGATACAAATTTACCTTATGGAACAACAAGGACTGTGAAGCAACACAAACATAGGCACAGACACATGCATACAAACACGCGATAACATATTCACTATACACACACACGTACACATGTATTTTGTGATGTAGATACAGTGGCTTGTGAAAGTATTCACCGCCGTTGGCATTTTTCCTAGTTTGTTGCCTAACCTGGAATTAAAATAGATTTTTGGGGGGTTTGTATCATTTGAATTACACAATTACACGCATTTCACTTTGAAGAAGCAAAATATATTTTCTTATGAAACAAACAACAAATAAGACCAAAAAAACTGAACTTGAGCATGCATAATTATTCACCCCCCTAATGTCAATACTTTCTAGAGCCACCTTTTGCAGCAATTACAGCTGCAAGTCTCTTGGGGTTTGTCTATATAAGCGTGGCACATCTAGCCACTGGGATTTTTGCCCATTCTTCAAGGCAAAACTGCTCCAGCTCCTTCAAGTTGGATGGGTTCCACTGGTGTACAGCAATCTTTAAATCATACCACAGATTCTCAGGTCTGGCCTTTGACTAGGCCATTCAAAGACATTTAAATGTTTCCCCTTAAACTACTAGAGTGTTGTTTAGCAGTATGCGTAGGGTCATTGTCCTGCTGGAAGGTGAACCTCCATGCCAGTCTCAAATCTCTGGAAGACTGAAACAGGTTTCCCTCAAGAATTTCCCTGTATTTAGTACCATCCATCATTCCTTCAGTTCTGACCAGTTTCACAGTCCCTGCCAATGAAAAACATCACCACTGCATGATGCTGCCACCACCATACTTCAGTGTGGGGATGGTGTTCTCGGGGTAATGAAAGGTGTTGGATTTGCACCAGACATAGCATTTTCCTTGATGGCCAAAAAGCTCAGTTTTAGTCTCATCTGACCAGAGTACCTTCTTCTATACGTTTGGGGAGTCTCCCACATGTCTTTTGGCTAACACCAAACGTGTTTGCTTATTTTTGTCTTTAACCTCTTACATCTAGACGTTCCGCTAGCGGAACACCACTCCAATATCCAATGATAGGGCGTGGCGCGAAATACAAACTCCTCGAAAATCCGAAAACTTCAATTTTTCAAACATATGACTATTTTACACCATTTTAAAGACAAGACTCTCCTTTATCTAACCACACTGTCCGATTTCAAAAAGGCTTTACAACGAAAGCAAAACATTAGATTATGTCAGCAGAGTACCCAGCCAGAAATAATCAGACACCCATTTTTCAAGCTAGCATATAATGTCACAAAAACCAAAACCACAGCTAAATGCAGCACTAACCTTTGATGATCTTCATCAGATGACACTCCTAGGACATGATGTTATACAATACATGCATGTTTTGTTCAATCAAGTACATATTTATATCAAAACCCAGCTTTTTACATTAGCATGTGACGTTCAGAACTAGCATTCCCACCGAACACTTCCGGTGAATTTACTAAATTACTCACGATAAACGTTCACAAAAAAATAACAATTATTTTAAGAATTATAGATACAGAACTCCTTTATGCAATCGCGGTGTCCGATTTTAAAATAGCTTTTCGGTGAAAGCACATTTTGCAATATTCTGAGTAGATAGCTCGCCATCACGGGCTAGCTAATTTGACACCCACCAAGTTTGGTACTCACCAAACTCAGATTTACTATAAGAAAAATTGGATTACCTTTGCTGTTCTTCATCAGAATGCACACCCAGGACTTCTACTTCAACAACAAATGTTGGTTTGGTTCCAAATAATCCATAGTTATATCCAAATAGCAGCGTTTTGTTCGTGCGTTCAAGACACTATCCGAAGGGTAACGAAGGGTGACGCGCGGACCCGTATCGTGACAAAAAATGTCAAAATATTCCATTACCGTACTTCGAAGCATGTCAAACGCTGTTTAAAATCAATTTTTATGCGATTTTTCTCGTAAAATAGCGATAATATTCCGACCGGGAGTCGTTGTTTTCGTTCAAAGACTGAAAAAGTAAAATGGACTCTTCATGTGCACGCGCACGCCCGTCTCATTGTTCTCAGATCGACCACTTACCAAATGCGCTACTGTTTTTCAGCCAGTAACTGCAGAGTCATCATTCAACGTTCTGGCGCCTTCTGAGAGCCTATGGGAGCCTTAGAAAGTGTCACGTTACAGCAGAGATCCTTTGTTTTGGATAGAGATGACAAAGAAGGCCAAGAAATGGTCAGACAGGGTACTTCCTGTACAGAATCTTCTCAGGTTTTGGCCTGCCATTTGAGTTCTGTTATACTCACAGACACCATTCAAACAGTTTTAGAAACTTTGGAGTGTTTTCTATCCAAAGCTACTAATTATATGCATATTCTAGTTTCTGGGCAGGAGTAATAACCAGATTAAATCAGGTACGTTTTTTATCCGGCCGTGAAAATACTGCCCCCTGTCCATAACAAGTTAAGCAGGGTTTTTTTCGGCCACTCTCCCGTTAAGCCCAGCTCTGTGGAGTGTACGGCTTAAAGTGGTCCTATTGACAGATACTCCAATCTCCGCTGTGGAGCTTTGCAGCTCCTTCAGGGTTATCTTTCGTCTCTTTGTTGTCCCTCTGTTGCCTCTCTGATTAATGCCCTCCTTGCCTGGTCCATGAGTTTTGGTGGGCGGCCCTCTCTTGGCAGGTTTGTTGTGGTGCTATATTCTTTCCATTTTTTAATAATGGATTTAATGGTGCTCTGTGGGTGTCACGAGAATTTTTATCCCAATGGTTGAACTCAACTATCACTCAAGCTTTATCTATTTCCCCAGAGGTCGTAAATCTCCGGTTTAATAAAGAATTAGACAAAGTCTCAGATTCTGCAATAGACGAATACTTTATTCAGAGAGCACTCTGACTTCAAAATAAGAACACAATCCTTTTATAACATACACACAAATGAACTCACATCAGTAGAAATTCCACCTCTCTTTAGGTGGGCTGTATTTTTCCACAATACTAACACACAGTTTCTCATTATCTTCTGCAAGCCTAGCCATTTCTAACAGTTACTCCCCTACCTACATTTTATTTATTTTTTTACATTTTTCGTCATTTAGCAGAAGCTCTTATCCAGAGCGACTTACAGTAGTGAATGCATACATTTCATTTCATGCATTTTTTTTTATACTGCCCCCCCCGTGGGAATCAAACCCACAACCCTGGCGTTGCACACACCATGCTGGCGTTACAAACACCATGCTCTACCAACTGAGCCATAGGGAAGACCAGGTTGGGGAGGCCTCTTTCCTGTTAATGGTTTCAGAGTTCTCACAAGTTGACAGTTCAGTTGGCCTTGAGTGTCTCAACTATACCCAGCTCATATTGCGAAATAGTAACACAATGGCCTAGTCACACTCATTATTGAATTATGACTCTTAACACATTTCATACAATGATATGGTTTCAGGGTGGAATACTTTAGTCATTATCTTACATATACAAATTATTCTATCAGTGGGATGTTCAAAGTTTCTGATATTTTTTTATAACCCAACCTTGATCTGTACTTCTCCACAACTTTGTCTCTGACCTGTTTGGAGAGCTCCTTGGTCTTCCTAGTGCCACTTGTTTGATGGTGCCCCTTGCTTCGTGGTGTTACAGACTCTGGGGCCTTTCAGAACAGGTGTAGATATACTGAGATCATGCGACAGATCATGTGACACAGATTGCACACAGGTGGACTTTATTTAACTAATTATGTGACTTCTGAAGGTAATTGGTTGCACCAGATATTATTTAGGGGCATCACAGCAAAGTGGGTGCACGCACCACTTTTCCATTTGACATTTTTTTGACTTTTTTGAAACAAGATATGATTTTCATTTCACTTCACCAATTTGGACTATTTTGTGTATGTCCATTACATGAAATCCAAATAAAAAACATTTAAATTACAGGTTGTAATGCAACAAAATAGGAAAAACACCAAAGGGGATGTATACTTTGCAAGGCACTGTATGTAAAATGGCGCTGGAGCAGAAAATGGCGCCGGAGCAGAAGGCAGACATTTTACGTGCCCCCAACCGATTGTGTTTTTTTGTTTGTTTATCTGCATTGTTTGTAACTTATTTTTATACATAATGTTGCTGCTACCATCTCTTATGACCGAAAATAACTTCTAGACATCAGGACTCCGATTACTCACCACGGACTAGCAGTATCCTTTTTCTTCTTTCATGACTCTGACCAGCCTGAGGCGGAGGATATACGGCTCCCTCGGGAACAGGCTGCCTTCTGAGGAGTAGGAGGCAATCGAGTAAACCCCCACACCCCTCAATTCTGCTCGCAAACATGCAATCTTTGGACAATAAAATGGACGAGTTATTGGGAAGATTAAACTACCAGCGGTACATTAAAAACTGTAACATCTTATGCTTCATTGAGTCGTGGCTGAATGACAACAATATCAACATACAGCTGGCTGGTTATACGATGTACCGGCAGGATAGAACAGCGGTGTCTGGTAAGACAAGGGGTGGCGGTCTATGTATTTTTGTCAACAACAGCTGGTGCACGATATCTAAGGAAGTCTCGAGCCATTGCTCGCCTGAGGTAGAGTTTCTCATGATAAGCTGCAGACCACATTACCTACCGAGAGAGATCTCATCTATATTATTTGTAGCTGTTTACATACCACCACAGTCAGAGGATGGCACCAAGATAGCATTGAATGAGCTGTATTCCACCATAAGCAAACAAGAAAACTCTCACACAGAGGCGACACTCCTAGTGGCTGGGGACTTTAATGCAGGGAAACTTAAATCAGTTTTACCTCATTTCTATCAACATGTTAAATGTGCAAACAGAGGGAAAAGAACTCTGGGCCACCTATACTTCACACACAGAGATGCATACAAAGCTCTCCCTCACCCTCCATTTGGCAAATCTGACCATACTTCTATCCTCTTGATTCCTGCTTACGAGCAAAAATGAAAGCAGGAAGCACCAGTGACTAGATAAAAAAAAGTGGTCAGATGAAGCAGATGCTAAGCTACAGGACTGTTTTGCTAGCACAGACTGGAATATGTTCCGGGATTCCTCCAATGGCATTGAGGAGTACACCACATCTGTCATTGGGTTCATCAATAAGTGCATCGATGACATCGTCCCCACAGTGACCTTACGTACATACCCCAACCAGAAACCATGGATTACAGGCAGCATCCGCACTGAGGTAAAGGCGAGAGCTGCCGTTTTCAAGGAGCGGGACACTAACCCGGAAGCTTATAAGAAATCCCGCTATGCCTTCCGACGAACCATCAAACAGGCAAAGCGTCAATACAGGACTAAGTTTGAGTCGTACTACACCAGCTATGACGCTCGTCGGATGTGGCAGGGCCTGAAAACCATTACAGACTACAAAGGGAAGCACAGCCGAGAGCTGCCCAGTGACACGAGCCTACCGGACGAGCTAAACTACTTCTATGCTCGCTTCGAGGCAAATAACACTGAAACATGCACGAGAGCACAGCTGTATCGGAAGACTGTGTGATTAAGCTCTCCACAGCCGATGTGAGTAAGACCTTTAGACAGGTCAACATTCACAAGGCCGCAGTCCAGACGGATTACCAGGACGTGTACTACGAGCATGCGCTGACCTGTAGTACCAACATGTTTTAAGAAGACCACCATAGTGCCTGTGCCCAAGAACACTAAGGTAACCTGCCTAAATGACTACCGACCCGTAGCACTCAAGTCTGTAGCCATGAAGTGCTTTGAAAGGCTGGTCATGGCTCACATCAACACCATCATCCCAGAAACCCTAGACCCACTCCAATTTGCATACCGCCCCAACAGATCCACAGATGACGCAGTCTCTATTGCACTCCACAATGTCCTTTCCCACCTGGACAAAAGGAACACCTTCAGTTGAAGTTGGAAGTGTACATACACCTTAGCCAAATACATTTAAAATGACATCATTTTCTGGAATTTTCCAAGCTGTTTAAAGGCACAGTCAACTTAGTGCATGTAAACTTCTGACCCACTGGAATTGTGATACAGTGAGTTATATGTGAAATAATCTGTCTGTAAACAATTGTTGGAAAAATAACTTGTGTCATGCACAAAGTAGATGTCCTAACCGACTTGCCAAAACTATAGTTTGTTAACAAGAAATTTGTGGAGTCGTTGAAAAATGAGTTTTAATGACTCCAACCTCAGTGTATGTTAACTTCCGACTTAAACTGTATGTGAGAATGCTATTCATTGACTACACCTCAGCGTTCAACACCATAGTGCCCTCAAAGCTCATACATTTTTTTATTCATTTTACTAGTATTTTACCAGGTAAGTTGACTGAGAACACATTCTCATTTACAGCAACGACCTGGGGTATAGTTTCAGGGGATAGGAGGTGGATGAATGAGCCAATTGTAAGCTGGGGATGATTAGGTGGCCGTGATGGTATGAGGGCCAGATTGGGAATTTAGCCAGGACACCGGGGTTAACACCCCTACTCTTACGATAAGTGCAATGGGATCTTTAATGACCTCAGAGAGTCAGGACACCCGTTTAACGTCCCATCCGAAAGACAGCACCCTACACAGGGCAGTGTCCCCAATCACAGCCCTGGGGCATTTGGGATATTTTTTAGACCAGAGGAAAGAGTGCCTCCTACTGGCCCTCCAACACTACTTCCAGCAGCATCTGGTCTCCCATCCAGGGACTGACCAGGACCAACCCTGCTTAGCTTCAGAAGCAAGCCCTCTGTAGTGTCTATAAATAAGCTAAGGACCCTGGGACTAAACACCTCCCTCTGCAACTGGATCCTGGACTTCCTGACGGGACGATCCCAGGTGGTAAGGGTAGGTAACAACACATCCGCCACGCTGATCCTCAACACAGGGGCCCCTCGGGGGTGCGTGCTCAGCCCCCTCCTGTACTCCCTGTTCACTCATGACTGCATGGCCAGGCACAACTCCAACACCATCATTAATTTGCCGATGACACAACAGTGGTAGGCCTGATCACCGACAACAACGAGACAGCCTATAGGGAGGAGGACAGAGATCTGGCTGTGTGGTGCCAGGACAACATCCCCTCCCTCAACGTGATCAAGACAAAGGAGATGATTGTGGACTACAGGAAAAAGAGGACCGAGCACGCCCCCATTCTCATCGACGGGGCTGCAGTGGAGCAGGTTGAGAGCTTCAAGTTCCTTGGTGTCCACAGCACCAACAAACTAACATGGTCCAAGCACACCATGACAGTTGTGAAGCGGGCACGACAAAACCTATTCCCCCTCAGGAGACTGAAAAGATTTGGCATGAGTCCTTAGATCCTCAAAAGGTTTTACAGCTGCACCATTGAGAGCATCCTGACTGGTTGCATCACTGCCTGGTATGGCAACTGCTCGCCCTCCGACCGCAAGACTCTACAGAGGGTAGTGCAAACGGCCCAGTACATCACTGGGGCCAAGCTTCCTGCCATACCTCTATACCAGGCGGTGTCAGAGGAAGGCCCTGAAAATTGTCAAAGACTCCAGCCACCCTAGTCATAGACTGTTCTCTCTGCTACCACACGGCAAGTGGTACCGGAGCGCCAAGTCTCGGTTCAAGAGGCTTCTAAACAGCTTCTACCCCCAAGCCATAAGACCCCTGAACATCTAGTCAAATGTCTACCCAGACTATTCACATTGCCACCCCCCCTCCCCTCTCCACACCACTGCCACTCTCTGTTGTCATCTACGCATACTCACTTTAATTAACTCTACCTACATGTACATACTACCTCAACTAACCGGTGCCCCCGCACATTGACTCTGTACCGGCACCCCCCTGTATATATTGTTATTGTTTACTGCTCCTCTTTAATTACTTGTTACCTTTATCGCTTATTCTTATCCGTATTTTTTTAAACTGCACTGTTAGGGGCTCGTAACTAAGGATTTCACTGTAAGGTCTACACCTGTTGTATTCGGCGCATGTGACGAATAAAATTTGATTTGATGTGGTAGTAGAGTAGGGGCCTTGGCAGCAGCTAATGGGGATCCATAATAAATACAAATACACTGATGATGAATATTGCTGCCGGGACTTTTTTGCAACCTAGGAAAGATGATTTTTAAGCGCTACATGCTTTAGCACTCGGCGCTCGTGTTCTGTGAGCTTGTGTGTCCTACCACTTCGAGGCTGAGCAATTGTTGCTCATAGACGTATCCACTTCACAATGACAGCACTTAAAGTTGACCGGGACATCTCTAGCGGTGCAGAAATTTGAGGTGGCATCATTGAAAAGGTGGCATCTTATGACAGAGCCATGTTGAAAGTCACTGAGCTCTTCAGTATAGCCATTGCCAATGTTTGTCTATGGAGATTGCATGACTGAGTGCTCGATTTTATACACCTGTTAGCAATGGGTGTGGCTGATATAGCCAAATTTGAAGGGGTGTCCACACTTTTAATTACAGTGCATTTGGAAAGTATTCAAACCCCTTGACTTTTTCTACATTTTGTGACGTTACAGCCTTATTCTAAAATGGATAAAACAGTTGCTTTTCCCTCATCAATCTACACACAATACCCCATAATAACAAAGCAAAAACATGATTTTAGAAATGTTTGCAAACGTATTAAAAATACAAAAATGAAATATTACATTTACATAAGTATTCAGAACCTTTACTCAGTACTTTGTTGATGCACATTTGGCAGTGGTTACAGCCCCGAGTCTTCTTGGGTATGATGCTACAAGCTAGATGTAACCGATGTGAAATGGCTAGTTAGTTAGCGTGGTGCGCGCTAATAGTGTTTCAATCGGGTGACGTCACTCGCTCTGAGACCTGAAGTAGTTGTTCCACTTGCTCTGCAAGGGCCGTGACTTTTGTGGCACGATGGGTAATGATGCTTTGCGGGGGTCAGTTGTTGATGTATGCAGAGGGTCCGTGGTTCAAGCCCGGGTTGGGGCGGGGAGAGGGACGGAAGATATACTGTTACATTGATGCTGTTGACTCGGATCACTGGTTGCTGCGGAAAAGGAGGAGGTTAAAAGGGGGGTGAGTGTAACCGATGTGAAATGGCTAGTTAGCGGTGGTGCGCGCTAATAGCGTTTCAATCGGGTGACGTCACTCGCTCTGAGACCTGAAGTAGTTGTTCCCCTTGCTCTGCAAGGGCCGTGGCTTTTGTGGCGCGATGGGTAACGATGCTTCGTGGGTATCAGTTGTTGATGTGTGCGTGGGTCCGTGGTTCAAGCCCAGGTTGAGGCGAGGAGAGGGACGGAAGATAGACTGTTACATAGGCACACCTGTATTTGGGGAGTTCTCCCATTCTTCTCTGCAGATCCTCTCAAGCTCTGTCAGGTTGGAATGGGAGTGCCGCTACAAAGCTATTTTCAGGTCTCTCCAGAGATGTTCGATCGGGTTTAAGTCCGAGCTCTGGCTGGGCCACTCAAGTACATTCAGAGACTTGTCCCGAAGCCACTCCTGCGTCCTCCTGTGTACTTAGGGTCGTTATCCTGTTGGAAGGTGAATTCTCGCCCCAGTCGGAGGTCCTGAGCGCTCTGGAGCAGGTTTTCATCAACGATCTCTTTACTTTGCTCTGTTCATCTTTCCCTCAATCCTGACTAGTCTCCCAGTGACTGCCACTGAAAAACAGCATGATTCTGCCACCACCATGCTTAACCGTAAGGATGGTGCCAGGTTTCATCCAGACGTGGCTGTTGGCATTCAGGCCAAAGAGTTTAATCTTGGTTTCATCAGACCAGAGAATCATGTTTCTCATGGTCTGAGAGTCTTTAGGTGCCTTTTGGAAACTCCAAGATGGTTGTCTTGTGCCTTTTACTGAGGACTGACTTCCGTTCGGCCTCTCTACAATAAAGGCCTGATTGGGGGAGTGCTGAAGAGATGGTTGTCCTTCTGGAAGGTTCTCCCATCTCCACAGAGGAACTCTGGAGCTCTGTCAGAGTGACCATTGTGTTGTTGGTCACCTCCCTGACAAAGGCCTTGCTCAGTTTGGCCGACAGCTCTAGGAAGAGTCTTGGTGGTTCCAAACTTTTTTCATTTAAGAATGATGGAGGCCACTATGTTCTTGGGGACCTTCAATGGTGCAGACCTTTTTTGGTATCCTTCCCCAGATCTGTGCCTCGACACAATCCTGTCTCAGAGCTCTACGGGTAATTATTTCGACCTCATGGCCTGGTTTTTGCTCTGACATGCACTGCCAACTGTGGGACCTTGTATAGACTGGTGTGTGCCTTTCCAAATCATGTCCAATCAATTGAATTTACCACAGGTGGACTCCAATCAAGTTGCAGAAACATCTCAAGGATGATCAATGGAAACCGGATGCACCTGAGCTCAATTTCGACGGTCATAGCAAAGGGTCTGAATACTTATGTAAATAAGGTATTTCTAAAAACCTGTTTTTGCTTTGTATCAGTAAAAAAGAGGGGTTATTCATAAAACTTCACCACAACAGACAATACACTGCTCTTTCCATGACATGGACTGACCAGGTGAATCCAGATGAAAGCTATGATCTCTTATTGATGTCACTTGTTAAATCCACTTCAATCACTGTAGATGAAGGGGAGGAGACAGGTTAAATAAGGATTTTTAAGCCTTGAGACAATTGAGACATGGATTGTGTGGGTAAGACAAAAGATGTAAGTGCCTTTGAATGGGTTATGGTAGTAGGTGCCAGGCAGACCGGTTTTATTTCCTCAAGAACTGCAACGCTGCTGGGTTTTTCATGCTCAACAGTTTCCTGTGTGTCTCAAGAATGGTCCACCACCCAAAGAACATCCAGCCAACTTGACATAACTGTGGGAAGCATTGGAGTCAACATGGGCCAGCATCCCTGTGGAATACTCGACACCATGCCCCGACGAATGAAGGCTGTTCTGAGAGTAAAAGGAGATGCAACTCAATATTAGGAAGGTGTTCATAATGTTTTGTACACAGTTTATTTATTTTATTTTGTATATTGTTAACATTGAGTTAATTTTGAATTTATGCATCAATTCAATCTCTACTAATGATTTTACTTATTCAGAACACAGGTAATACATTTACATTAACTAAAGTTTTATAAAAAGTCAAGTTGAGGCTTATATTTTTCAAACACAAAATCAGACTAAAATATGGCTGACGAGTAGTGTTTCCTACTGAAATGCTGACAGATAATGTCTGAAAATTTGTATCTCATGGGACATCACATGGGATATTGTTATGGGACATCTTTTTGGTAACACATTGCTGCAACAGTCCCAAAAGAGATATTACACATTCCAACACACCCTTTTCTCTTACCAGCTGTGTTGTGTCTCTACAACAGCACCCAACAGCATCTACAACAGCACCCTCCTCCAGACCGCGGTGAGTGTGGAGCGCTAGCTTGATGTGGCCTTCCCTATCAGATATGCATCGTATGTTGGGTGGTGTCTTCACTGAACCTCAGCATCATGGACATTGTGCTATGCTCCCAGTGGATATACAATAATGGGACCGTAATGGATGATCCCCAGACAACGTGCTACCTGAACTTCACCTAAGACGAGCTCAGCATCCTTCTCCCAGTGCGTCTGGGAGCTATTCCTGGTTCCTTTCCTGGTCTGCCTCTTCTGCTATGTCAACTTCATCTGCATTCTGTCTCCGCTGCCCAACATCGAGCTGTTTGCCCTCTGCTTTGGCCCTACAACATTTCCCATGTGGTGGGGTTCGTTCGGAAAGAGAGCGAGAGTTGGATGTAGCATTGCTCTCCAGTTACAGTTGACTTAAATCTACTTGAAAATCTATGGCAAATCCTGAAAATGGCAATGATCAAGAACCAACTTGACAAAGTATGAAGACATTTGAAAATAATATATGGGAAAATGTTGCACAATCCAGGTGTGGAAAGCGCTTAGAGACTTACCCAGAAAGACACACAGCTGTAATCTCAGCCATAGGTGCTTCTACAAAGTATTGACTTAGGGGTGTGAATACTTATGTCAATTAGATATTTCTGTATTTAATTTAATACATTTGCAAACATTTCTAAAATCATAATTTCACTTTTTCATTATGGGGTAGAGTGTAGATTAGTGAAAAAAAAGTAATACATTTTGAAATCAGTCTTTAACACAACAAAATGTGTAATAAGTCAAGGGTTATGAATACTTTCTGAAGGCACTAATTGTGCTACTGAAATTGTATATGGTTAAATTATGTAAGAACAATGGTGTAACACTAATAAAAATATTTTTATAACATATGTGTTTTCCTGACTTGTATGGTCTATTAATAATAACATATATGCCAAACATCCCCTTTCATTCAACTCTGTATCCGGCAGATTCTTTCCAGAGGGCACACGCAAATGAGCCTAATCATAGCCTAAGATTTACCTACCGGTACATACAGTGGCTACTTGATACTCTAATTAGGCCTACTTAAGACAAACAAAAAGTAGAATGCAAACTGTGCAAACAGAGGTTTGCTCATAGTTCAACAACGAATATGACATACCACTTGAAAACTGTAAGTAGCCTACTCCGTAGTTGCATTCTAAAACATTGACAGGTTTTACATGCTTGACTGCAGCTGCTGCAGTGGCACTCCCCAAGGTGCTTAACTGAATCTTCAGTGAGAGCTTTCTCCCGTGTTTAACTTGGCCTTCTCAAATATAGTTACAAGGCCTATTGTGTAGCGTATTACCGGCAACTTCAGGAGCGCAAAGGCAGAATCTGCAAAGGCCAGCAGCAGCGGGAGGAGGAGAATCAGAACATTTTTTTCCCTTATCTTTATCTCTGGCTCCCTCTTGAGTCATTTGTGTCTTAAAGCATCAGACAAGCTCAGTGCATATAATAGATTTTATTAAAACAGATTGGGTGTGTCTATATATGGAAAAATAAATGTTTAAAAATGTTTGACCAATCAACTGGTCGAAAGAAAAGCTGATTCTTGGTGGACCAAGAGTTTTTTTTTTTCCCAGTCGGGGACAGCCCTATTGGCAATACAAGACAAATTGACCTACAAGTTCAAAATTACATGGCAACTATATTCTCCCTGCTAGCTCATGCTAATGAAACTAAAGTCTGTTGTCCATATTTGTTTCAGTTATATAGTATATTGTTGTCCCTATCGGTCTCAAAGGACCACTCTTTTCATGGTCCTTCGAGCCAGATAGGGATAATTATAGCGAGTAGTAAACATTAGGTTAGCCACTCCCCTGGATAAGGTGTTTTAAACAGACAAGATGCCCCCACATTTTTTTATAAGGGGGTAAAGGATTGCTCCACCATTTCTGAACAAATATTTTATTAATGTAAATAGTATGTTATATAAGTGTCCACTTTAACAATTTCACTTGGTTTTGAGAAACTTAGACCACCCATGATAGACTTTCTCATTGCTCGTTCTGCAGTATAGGAGCTACGGAAAAATGCATCCTTTCAGAAATGGCCACACTCTCAGTATAGTGATGCAGGTCTTTAGATGTTGTACACTTCGCAATAACACAATTTCAACTTTATCTGCAACAATATATTCCATTTTATTAGACTCAAGCCATTTCCCCTACCAGCTGTGCTGAGCGGGCTACATGGAGAAGCAGCATACTACAGAACGAGCAATGAGGAAGTCTATTGCGGGTGGTCCAAGTTTCTCAAAACCAAGTGAAATCGCTAGAATATCTGGACCCCTCTACAATTTGCACTTTACATCAAAACAGATTTGGTAAAGAAATTCTGAACCAATCCTTTAAGACTGCAGCTCAATTCCAAACCCACCTCTTGCCTCTATCCCCAAGGCACTAGTGTAGACCTAAAAGGATATGATGTAAGCAATACGGAAAATGTCACCTAACCAATCAGAATGCAAGGTGGAGCAAACACCACATTGCTTACCTATCCAATCCAAGTGTAGGGCCTAGGGATCGACTTGGAATTGGGCATATAGCTCTTGAAAATGCACCTCCACCTTACTACAGAACCAATCCAATAATTGTGTCAATGCTATGGTATAAACATTGAAATGTTATTGTACAATTGGAATACATCTTGCCAGTGGTTAGAATGCCATGCTGTGATTGCTTTCAGTGGAGATAAAACAAGGATGCTGACAACCTTCACTCACAAACAATTCCTTGAAGCAGTTGCTGACCTGGGATATACTAAAATTATCCTTCATAGCACTGGTTCCCAAACTTTTAAATTACTGGAGGACATGGTGAAAATCCATAATATATAACTCTCCCTCAGATCCTCAATATTGAGTTGAGTTACCCAGTGTCCCAAATTTGAATTGAATGCCTGTAAATGAACATCCCCTGTCATAGAGACTCAGGGACATTTATCATCTTATACATGGCAACGCTGACACATGCTCCAATTAATGTATTGAATACCGGTAAGTGACCTATCACAAGCAGATACATACAATGATTTAATGCCCAATATGCATCATTACCATATAGTGAAACTGATATTCAGGTTAAATGATTTACTGTGCACCAGATGGGACAACACAAGAGATATGAGAAATTAAGCAAAGTAGATGGGACTGAAATGAATTTGGGAACCAATATTATATATTGTCCTAATGACCTGAGCTATGCTATCACCTACTGCCCCGATAGTCTGCAATGTCAGGCCTAGTGTCAATACAACAACCATACCTTTACATCGCAGCCCTTTAAAACAGCTTAATCAGTATTCTCTCATCTGCCTCCACTTAACAATGAAACAACCCTTTGAAATGGTGAGCATCAAAGGATGAAGGTACCTGATTTGTCTACCATGGTTTGTAATCTCGAAGGGAAAATGGAACAGCAAAGTTCAGCCCTATATTTGCACTATGATCCCTACTGCCACTGTCTTTTAATTCTGCATACACATTCATTGTAAACTAATACATTAAATGACAAACAAAAGGATTCATTCATGTCAGACACGGTAGTATAACTCACAACAAAAGCCCCAAAAAAGCTATGGAAAACAGAAGGTTAAAACAGAGTAAATATGAATTGTCATTGTCCATAACAAAAACAGTCAGGTGAATGCACAACATTTGAAGAGTTGGCTATTCTTTGAGCAGAGGTGGGGAAGTCATTTAGTTACAGAGTCATGAATTTCAGCTTTCAGCCTTGGAAGAGAGTGTGTGGGTGTGGGGGTTAGAAGAGGTTTGATCAGTCAGCAGTCCACTTCTTCCTCTCAAGCCCTCTGTTCTGTGTGTATGCGTGGCAATTTCTGATGATGCATGCACGTGAGCATGTGTACTTTCATGTATTCTATAAGTATTTGTATTTTACCAGTGAGTAAGTGAGAGAGTGTGTGTGTGTGTGTGTGTGTGTGTGTGTCCAGTCGATCACTGTGGTGTTGTATCGCCATTGATCTCTATGCCGTGCTGTTGTAGCTGAGCTCGAAGCAGTGCATTGTCATTCTTCATCTCCTCAATCTATAACATGACAGAGCGTCGCAATTAAACAATGTTAACAACCAAATGCCAACACTACCAAATGTGAGAAGACGCTTCTATGTAGGCCTTTTATAAGACCTTCATACATAGGCATAAAAAATTACCAAACAAATGCAAACAGGGAGGGACTAAAAAAAACTTGTCCAATAAGCAATTATCTTTTTCGTAGCAACATTTTTCTGTTGTAAAATGTTTTGTTACAATGTGAACCAATGAATACATTCGACTTGATGTTGACACAGACAGCATAGTGGAAGGTGCGAGTTACACATATAAGTGTGTACCTGTTGTTTGAGTAGCTCGTTGTCTGCCTGAACTCTCAACACCTCTTTGAAGCTGTCCTGCAATCGTTGGTTATTCTGTCTCAGCTCCCGGATGTAGTCACACGCTTTCGACAGGATCCCTCCTTTACTCTGGAGAGAAGAGGTTGCACATTACTTCTATTATAAGAAATCATGATTTCGAACAATCTGCAATTGCGGGTCAGATTCGCAGACACAGATTTAGCCTAGTTTTGGACTAAAAACCTATTTCAATGGAGAGTTTCCATTGAGCATGTTTTCTAGTCCAGGACTAGGCTTAATCTGTGTCCTGATAAAGTTGGTTCTATGGGACTTAATCTCTATAGGCAAATTGATCACACTCACTGCTCCAGTCTTAGTACTGTCTATGTTGCAGTCTGGGATGATCTTTGAGAGGGTGACAATCCAGTTGTTGATCTTGTCTCTTCTCCGTCTTTCCACTGCAAACACAATAATCACATATTTTAGTTGTCAAAGCTAAAGCATGAGCCATACTCCTGTGGTGGTAGAATCTGGGGTGAGCTGTTGTAACTTCAAGGGATACAGTGCATTCGGAAGTATTCAGACCCCCTGACTTTTTCCATATTTTGTCATGTTACAGGCTTATTCTAGACTCTTCCTAGAGCTGGCCGCCCGGCCAAACTGAGCAATCGGGGGAGAATGGCCTTGGTCAGGGAGGTGACCAAGAACCCGATGGTCATTCTGACAGCTCCAGAGTTCCTCTGTGGAAATGGGAGAACCTTCTGGAAGGACAACCATCTCTGCAGCACTCCACCATTCAGGCCTTTATGGTAGAGTGGACAGATGGAAGCCACTCCTCAGTAAAAGGCACATGACAGCCTGCTCGGAGTTTGACAAATGGCACCTAAAGGACTCTCAGACCATGAGAAACAATATTCTCTGGTTTGATGAAACCCAGATTTAATTATTTGGCCT
The DNA here is from genome assembly GCF_965601325.2 of Salmo salar. Taxonomy (NCBI): domain Eukaryota; kingdom Metazoa; phylum Chordata; class Actinopteri; order Salmoniformes; family Salmonidae; genus Salmo; species Salmo salar. The sequence goes on along the minus strand of NC_138304.1, from coordinate 63,334,408 downwards.
GAATGCCAAGCGTCACGTCTGGAGGAAAAATGGCACCATCCCTACGGTGAAGCATGGTGGTGGCAGCATCATGCTGTGGGAATGTTTTGCAGCGGCTAGGAGACTAGATGGACCTGCTCCAGAGCACTCAGGAACCTCAGACTGGGGCGAAGGTTCACCTTCCAACAGGACAATGACCCTAAAGCACACAGCCAAGACAACGCAGGAGTGGCTTCGGGACAAGTCTCTGAATGTCCTTGAGTGGCCCAGCCAGAGCCTGAACACGATACAATATTTCTGGAGAGATCTGAAAATAGCTGTGCAGCGACACTCCCCATCCAACCTGACAGAGCTTGAGAGGATTTGCAGAGAAGAATGTGAGAAACTCCCAAAAATATAGGTGTGCCAAGCTTGTACCCAAGAAGACTCGAGGCTGTAATCGCTGTCCAAAGGTGCTTCAAGAAAGTACTGGAGTAAAGGGTCTGAAAACTTATGTAAAATGTGATATTTCCATTTTTGTATGGAAGATTGATGAGGGGAAAAAAACTATGTAATCAATTTAAGAATGTCTGTAACATAACAAAATTTGGAAAAAGTCAATGGGTCTGAATAGTTCCCAAATGCACTGTAAGTGAGAAGGTTGAAGGTAATTACAGGAAGTTAACAAATTGTTTGATTGGTAATAAGGGAAAATTTAGTTGTGATACTGTATGTATTAGTAGGAATCGGATAGCCTACATTGAATATAAATAGTTTAGACTACTTTACAGCAGGAATCGGTTGGACTGCATTGAAGGTACGGTTAATGAAGTTGGTAGAATTGTGTCGGTTGAGAGACGTAGTTGGATAAAGAGAGATGAAATTGTATGTGTGTATAATGGGTTACTAGAGATTTTATAAAAGTAAAAACAAAACAAAAAGAGAAAACAATACAACAATATACACTTGCGCACCCACACCTAGACGTACGTAGGTGGTGTAAAAAGTATTCGGAGAAATGGTCAGTGGCCCCTTTACGGATTATTTGATCATGATAAGGTTAAAGCACTGTATGACAGTCTAAAGGGTCTGGGAAATAAAGTCTTAGACAAAGGTTGGCACATGTTCTATGCTTTTTAAACAGCTTCCAATGAAAAATATCATTGCCATGTTAATCAGAGCCTTCGTAAAGAATTAAAGAAATACCACCCTGGTAATGCATTCTGAAACAAAACCCATGCCCTGTTCAATAGGACCATTGAATGTTGAACATGATTTTCTGTATTCACCCACGCAACCTTTTAACTTAATAGGTAGACTTGTTAACTTATGGCTACAATTTATTGTACTCCTGATGGAGTTTTCGTTGATATCCCCAACAATGAAGTTCTAAACCAATTATTGAGTAGGCTAAATTTAACCACTCCACAAGACGGAGTGGGAAACTGGCTCTGTCTCTCAGTCGATTCTGTCTCAGGTACCAGAAGCCTTATGGACAGAGCACTTCTTTGACAGTGGACTGTTAGGCAGTGCTAGCCCAGTTATAATAAATGTTGATCCCAGAAAGAAATTCAAGTCTCAAGAGCTACCTTAAAAAATGTCTCTCCCTTTCTGAATTGGCCGATGTATTTTATAATTTCGGTCATATTAAATCTCATAATAATAGACATTTAAACATTTAATGAGCGTGAGGCAGAAAGTGAACATCCAATGGAAATTGGTAATAAATATATAGAGTAACATTGCTAAGGTAGACTAAAATGTAAAAGGGGACAATGGCATCCCCCATCCATTAAACCTTACAATAGGGGTAAAAGCAAAACATTGTTTGAGAGTGATCCGTGTGCATTATCAGTAGTGATTGAGAGGGTTTTCCTATTGGGAAGAGTATAAGGATCTGAGTTGAAGGAAATAGATATGGAGACTACCGAAACTAACAAAGACAGTGATAAAATGGAAAGATTTAATGGTACTCATGGTTTATCAGTTGATGCTAAATGTAATGAGTGTTGACAGTATGTGAATGATATGTTATTAGTGGCTTTCAGATAGCACTCTAATAATGCCATATCTTAATAATTTGAAGGAGCTAAGGTTTCAATACAAGATCACATAACGAACAGAGGGATTAAGCCTCGGGTCAACACCATTTACACAATATACTCAACTGAACAAAAATATAAAAACGCAACATGCAACAATTTCAAAGATTTTACTGAGTTACAGTTCATATAAGGAAATCAGTCAATTGAAATACATTCATTAGGCCCTAATCTATGGATTTCAGATGACTGGGAATACAGATATGCATCTGTTGGTAACAGATTTAAAAAAAAATAAATAAAAGGAGGAGGGGCATGGATCAGAAAACCAGTAAGTATCTGGTGTGACCACCATTTGCCTCATTCAGCGTGTCATCTTCATATAGAGTTGATCAGCGTGTTGATAGTGGCCTGTGAAATGCTGCTCCACTCCTTTTCAATGGCTGTGCGAAGTTGCTGGATATTAGCCGGAACTGGAACACGCCATTGTACACATCAATCCAGAGCATCTCAAACATGCTCAATGGGTGACATGTCTGGTAATTATGCAGGCCATGAAACAACTGGGACATTTTCAGCTTCCACGAATTGTGTACAGATCCTTGTGACATGGGGCTGTGCATTATAACGCTGAAACATGAGGTGATGGCGGCATATGAATGGCACAACAATTGTCCTCAGGATCTCGTCATGGTATCTCTCTGTGCATTAAAATTGCAATCGATAAAATGCAATTGTGTTTTTTGTCTGTAGCTTATGCCTGCCCATACCATAACCGCTCAGCCACCATGGGGCACTCTGTTCACAACGTTGATATCAGAAAACTGCTCGCCCACACGACGCCACGTCTGCCATCTGCCCAGTACAGTTGAAACTCGGGATTCATCCGTGAAGAGCTTCTCTAGCTTGCCAGTGGCCATCGAAGGAGAGCATTTGCCCACTGAAGTCTGTTATGACACTGAACTGCAGTCAGATCAAGACCCTGGTGAGGATGACGAGCATGCAGATGAACTTTCCCGATGCGGTTTCTGACAGTTTGTGCATAAATGCTTCAGAAACCCACAGTTTCACCAGCTGTCCAGGTGGCTGGTCTCAGACAATCCTGCAGGTTAAGAAGCTGGATGTATAGGTCCTGGGCTGGCGTGGTTATACGTGGTCTGCGGTTGAGGCCGGTTGAATGTACTGATAAATTCTCTAAAACGATGTCGGAGGCGGCTTATGGTAGAAATGAACACTCAATTATCTGGCAACAGCTCTGGTGGACATTCCTGCAGTCAGCATGCCAATTGCAAGCGCCCTCAAAACTTGAGCCAACTGTGGCATTTTTTGTGAGAAAGCTGCACATTTTAGAGTGGCCTTTTATTGTACCCAGCACAAAGCGCACCTGTGTAATGATCATACTGTTTAATCAGTTTCTTGATTAGCCACACAGGGATGTAAACTAATTTGCGCACATTTTAGAGAAATACGCTTTTTGTGCGCATGGAACATTTCTAGGGCCTTTTATTTCAGCTCATGAAACATGGGACCAAAACTTTACATGTTGCATTTATAATTTTGTTCAGTGTAATTTTTTTATTATACAAAAAAACATTTCTTAAGGCTCCTCCTTTTTCTCTCTATGCCCATGGTAAATCTGAACTTTTACTTTCAAGTTTCCATTTGCCAGATAAATACTTTTTTAAATCAGTTTACCTTCATTGTGTTGTGCTCTCCTTCTCTCATCCCTAGGTGCCCGTGGACCATCCATCTTCCTGCAAAGAGAGACAATGACAAATAAATGATAACATTTTGTCACCGTTAAGCACTGTAAAATCCGCACTCATAAAAACAAACAAATTGACTGTGTATTCATATACATTACGCAAATGTAATATTTTAGTCAGTCATTTAGCAGACGCTCTTATCCAGAGCGACTTACAGTAAGTAGTGAGTACATACATTTTCATACTTTTTTTGTACTGGCCCCCCTCGGGAATTGAACCAACAACTCTGGCATTGCAAGTGCCAGGCTCTAGCAACTGTGTCACATGGGACCTGCATGAATCCATCATACTATCAACAAATGATCTATTGATAAGCAACTGCTTGCTAATGGTTATGGCTATGGTTAAAGTAAGGCTTAAGTTTAGGGTTAGGATAAGGGATAGGGCTAGGGTTAGTAGATTGTTAGCTGAAATGTTACTGACTGTAGAGTATCTATGGATGGACTATCCAAATAAAGTATTCCCTAGACGTTTCCTCGCCCCACTGAAGAAGACTCCTTCGGTGAACCTATAACCCAAAGCTATATACACACGCACACATCACATTCACCTGACAGGTACACTAAGACATACGATTCATCACAACTAGTGGATTCACCACACATCTGCCAAGGATGGGAGGAGAGGGGGTTAGTTTTAGAGGATGTGAGCGAAAGTAGTCCTCACCAGTTTGAACTGCCATGCTGTAGTATCTCATTTTCACCGTGGTCTCTAAGGATGGCAGGTAAGTGGGACAGTTTTTGTTTTCTCACGTTTTGATTTCTTTTGAATGTTTTATCATGATAAACACAATCACAAACCAATCATGCCAAAATTGGCGGGTAAATACAAAGAGGTGATAATTTCCTGAAGGTTTAGCTAGGGAAAGTCCATTCCAATGTGGAGTTGGGAGGGAGAAGTGAGATGAACCACATAGATGGGGGAGCAGTGGGGTGTGAAGAATGTGTATGGAACACTAAACTGTGTGGCAGGTGAAGCCGTACTCACGTGGTGTAGGTGTGTGTGCGAGGGGCAATGGTCCTTGGCGTGCCAGCTTGCAACACATCAGGTGGGCTCATCATCACATAGAACTGACCTAGTGTCAGAGGTAGTACAAATCGGGGATTTATATTTATTCCCAAGAAAGACTATTGTGACTTAACATCTCTGGCCCTATTGAGATAAAGGCAATAGTCAAAACTATATTCAGTCAAATATATGTATTTTTACAGACAATTATTTACTGTGTTGCATGTGGGACATATTTTGGAGCTGGACCATTGCAAGGCAACAGTTAGACATGTGAGAGAGTGAAGGGAGAACCACCCTGTGAACTTCGTGAGCTAGCAAAATGGATATTTCATTGTTTTAGCTATTGCTTTAAAAAGCTGTTGTAATGCGGTCTGAGTAAACCAAAGTGATGAACTCTTAGCTAGTCCCGCATCCCAGATCACCGTGAGGACAGCATTGGATTTGTTTTTGGTTCAACTATCATTGGATGATTTCTGCTTGTTCTCGCCGCTCAGAGGCTCGACAGACAGGTGCTGTGAGAGACTGAGCTCTGGGTGATTTCAGTAACGTTAGCTACTGGTTGTGGTAAAACAAGCGATAAACTGTAGCTATATAATTAGCTACATTGGGACCAGTCTCGATTATTCGAGGAGTACTGTGTTTTTATCCTTTTCAGAAGAGGGACTTTTTATCTACCGTGTTTGAATGGGACAGCCACTGGCCCGTTCGCTTCTCATCAGTCACGATCTGGATTTAGGGCTGTGAGTATCAGGTCCTTACTAATTAAGTGTACATAGATGTAATTGAAATGATGTTGATCATTTTTGGTTAATAACTTGATTCAAGCTTGAGCTTTGGATTGAAATGTCTTGACTTTAATAATAAAGAATGACTGTACATCTTGTTTGTTGTGATCATTCTTTATCATAGTTCAAGGGGATATCTATTTGTGGCTTTTTCCCCTGTAAATATATACCTTTAGCGGTACATTACTTATTAGGTGGAGGCACTGCACTACATTATTTACGGTTATACACACATTAAACTTCACATTCTGACTACAGACCACATACTCCAACGCCAAGATACTAGGTTAAAACTGATTGTAACTCAGAAGAGAGGGTTACAAATGAAAGTAAAAAAAAAAAAAAAAATGATTATATGTATACAGTATATCTTTGTTCAATATAATAACATAATGCTATGTATGAGCTGCACTAGTGAATGGTTACACTATATGTGGGTTTCATACTAGGATTGGTGGCTACTCACCTCCGGCCTGTGTGAGTGTTGGGTCAGCCTGCACCGACACTGCTGTGGCTGCCCCATCACTGACACTGACTGTGGCAGCAGGGAAATAGGCAAAACGCGTTTCCCCTCCCACCGTCTCCCCCGCTGGACTACCCCCATTACTGAAGGGGTTCTGAATGACAGCCGAGAGAGAGAAAAGGCAAATTAGACAGCACTACTCCCCTAAGATGATAGGGTATGCCATGCCCACACACAAACAAACTCATGCACACACACACACACACACACACACACACACACACACACACACACACACACACACACACACACACACACACACACACCTGTGCCACTGCTTGCTGTACTCCAGTAAATGCAGCAGTGGAAACCACACTGACTGCCCCAGTCCCGTCGCCTGCTGCCTCTAGCTGGTCATCTGTCACTTGGACCACACGATAGGTCACCTGGAGTGAAGAAAGTCAAGGGGAGAGGTCAGGACAGGAGTATGCCAAACATTCCAGATATAAAGTTTATTCTGATTCTTCGTCAAGTACATTTGACATGTACCAGGAATTTGACCTGGAGAAATGGTGCTAACAACAATAAACAGAATATACAGACAAAATAATTGACACATAATCTACAGATTCTTCTTGTTATTTGTTCATCCAGACGAGGTGGATTTTGTGTTACTGTGGTAGTAAGAACTGTGTGTGTTCAAAATTGCCTAGGTCATTGATTGAGCTTACCTGTCCTCCACTGTTCTCTGTGCGGAACTGATATTGAACATTATGATCCGCAAAAGCTGCGGCCTGCTGTACACTCTCTATGGTAACTGCAGTCTGCTCCTCCGTCCCCACACCTTTTGAGAAAAACACACGAGCATGTTAGAACCCACACTTAAGCGCTCTCACACACACAAATTCCATAATTACCCGTTTGAACGGAGTAAATTTCACACACCCCGATACCTACCTTCCAGTTGGAGAATCTCCTCTGTTTCCTGTTTCTCGTGACTGATGGAAAGAGAAGGGATTTTTTTGTTATAAACACTCATATTCAATTGATCAGCTGTGTGCTATAAGCTAATTAATAATAGTCCAGCAGATAAGAACGTAATATACCAAGATCGTTCCACTTTATGATACAAGTATCAAACTTGACACACTAATACTAAATACCTTAAGGAACATTTTAAAGATTGGAGGCAGTCTGGGAAGCATGTCAGTCAACCAGGGCGGCCATTTTAATAAATGGCTGCCAATCGGATTTCCTGTTAAAAGAAAATAGGGTAAAATCATTCCAAACAACGTTTTTATCTGCCCACAGATAATAAAGACAATAATTCTGATAATAAAATAGCTTTAAGATCTTCATGGGGGTCATATTGAGGTTATTTTGATCATAGTCCAGTGTCTACCGGAAAAATTGTGGACTTTGTGATACAGCCACCAAATTTCACACACAGCTGGGGCATGTCTAAAGAAGTATTTCTGGCTAGAGCCATCATATATTTTGTCCATTACCCCCTGTCGACCAAAAGCCACCAGGACATAATACATTCCCATGGGATTTTACATAAAAAGTTACGTGTATAGGGAAGGTTTGGTGTAATGTTTCTTAAAATGTACACAAAACAGAATATTATATTACACTGCCTTCAGAAAGTATTCCTACCCATTGACTTATTACAGATTTTATTGTTGCTTAACTCCATTCTGTTTATTTTTTTATCCTGAAAAACTCCCCAGTCCTTAATGATTCCAAGCATACAAATTATGTTTGAAAATATGGAGTGGTAGTCACTAATGTGTTGTATTGGATTTGACAATCATAACGCTTTGAATTGAGGACAGAAAGCAAATTGCTTTGCCACATTTTTTACAGTATTACTTTAGTGCCTTTTTGCAAACATGATGCATGTTTTCGAATATTTATTTTATTCTGTACAGGCTTCCTTCTTTTCACTCTGTCAATTAGGTTAGTATTGTGAAGTAACTACACTACCGGTCTTCTTTATTTTTACTATTTTCTACATTGTAGAATAATAGTGAAGACATCACAATTATGAAATAACACATATAGAATCATGTAGTAACCATAAAAAGTGTTAAACAAATCAAAATGTATTTTATATTTGAGATTCTTCAAAATAGCCACCCTTTGCCTTGATGGCAGCTTTGCAAACACAGCTTTGCATTCTCTCAACCAGCTTCACCTGGAATGCTTTTCCAACAGTCTTAATGGAGTTCCCACATATGCTGAGCACATGTTGGCTGCATTTCCTTCACTCTGCGGTCCAACTCATCCCAAACCATCTCAATTTGGTTGAGGTTGGGGGATTGTGGAGGCCAGGTCATCTGATGCAGCACTCCATCACTCTCCTTCTTGGTCAAATAGCCCTTACACAGCCTGGAGGTGTGTTAGGTCATTGTCCTGTTGAAAAACAAATTATAGTCCCACTAAGCCCAAACCAGATGGGATGGCGTATCGCTGCAGAACGCTGTGGTAGTCATGCTGGTTAAGTGTGCCTTGAATTCTAAATAAAATCACAGACAGTGTCACCAGCAAAGCACCCCCACACCATAACACCTCCTCCTCCATGCTTTATGGTGGGAAATACACATGCGGAGATCCTCCGTTCACCCACACCGCGTCTTACAAAGACAAGACGGTTGGAACTAAAAATCTCCAATTTGGACTCCAGACCAAAGGAAAAATTTCCACCGGTCTAATGTCCATTGCTCTTGTTTCTTGGCCCAAGCAAGTCTCTACTTCTTAATGGTGTCCTTTAGTAGTTGTTTCTTTGCAGCAATTTGACAATGAAGGCCAGATTCACACAGTCTCCTCTGAACAGTTGATGTTGAAATGTGTCTGTTACTTGAACTCTGTGAAGCATTTATTTGGGCTGCAATTTCTGAGACTGGTAACTCTAATTAACTTATCCTCTGCAGCAGAGGTAACTCTGTGTCTTCCATTCCTGTTGCGGTCATGAGAGGCAGTTCCATCATAGCGCTTGATGTTTTTGCGACTGCACTTGAAGGAACTTTCAAAGTTCTTGAAAATGTCCGTATTCACTGACTTTCATGTCTTAAAGTAATGAAGGACTGTCGTTTATCTTTGCTTATTTGAGCTGTTCTTGCCATAATATGGACTTGGTCTTTTTAACAAATAGGGCTATATTCTGTATACCCCCCCACCCAGTTGGAAAGAAGGAAAGAAATTCCACAAATTAACTTTAGAAAACACACCTGTTAATTGAAATGCCTTCCAGGTGACTACCTCATGAAGCTGGTTGAGAGAATGCCAAGAGTGTGCAAAGCTGCCATCAAGGAAAAGGGTGGCTATTTGAAGAATCTCAAATATAAAATACATTGATTTGTTTAACTTGTTATGGATAGGGGGCAGTATTTGCACGGCCGGATAAAAAATGTACCCGATTTAATCTGGTTACTACTCCTGCCCAGTAACTAGAATATGCATATAATTGTTTGATTTGGATAGAAAACACCCTAAAGTTTCTAAAACTGTTTGAATGGTGTCTGTGAGTATAACAGAACTCATTTGGCAGGCCAAAACCTGAGAAGATTCCAAACAGGAAGCGCCCTCTCTGACCATTTCTTGGCCTTCTTTGTCATCTCTATCAAAAACAGGGGATCTCTGCTGTGACGTGACATTTTCTAACACTCCCATAGGCTCTCAGAAGGCGCCAGAACGTTGAATGATGACTTTGCAGGCCATGGCTGAAAAACAGTAGCGCATTTGGTAAGTGGTCGATCTGAGAACAATGAGACAGGCGCACGCGTGCACGAGACGACTCCATGTTTATATTTTCAGTCTTTGAACGAAAACAACGACTCCCGGTCGGAATATTATCGCTTTTTTACGAAAAATTTAAAAAAAAAAAAAAAAAAAAAAAAATCGTATGTGTGGACTACAGCAATGAGGTAGTCATTCAAAAATCATGTATAACACTATTATTGCACACAGAATCAATTAATCTTATGTGACTTGTTAGGCAAATTTTTACTCCTGAACTTATTTAGGCTTGCCATAACAAAGGGGTTGAATACTTGTTGACTCAAGGCATTTCAGCTTCACATTTTTTATTAAACATACAAAAATGTCAATGTAACCCATTTTAAAATCAGACTGTAACACAGCAAAATGTCAACGGGTGGGAATAATATATGGGACGGCGTATCGCTGCAGAACGCTGTGTGTGTGTGTGTGTGTGTGTGTGTGTGTGTGTGTGTGTGTGTGTGTGTGTGTGTGTGTGTGTGTGTGTGTGTGTGTGTGTGTGTGTGTATATATATATATATATATATATATATATATATATATATATATATATATATATATATATATATATATATATATATATATATACACAAACACAGTTTAAGTCGGAAGTTTACATACACTTAGGTTGACGTAATTAAAACTCATTTTTCAACCACTCCACAAATTTCTTGTTAACAAACTATAGTTTTGGCATGTCGGTTAGGACATCTACTTTGTGCATGACACAAGTCATTTTTCCAACAATTGTTTACAGACAGATTATTTCACTGTATCACAATTCCAGTGGGTCAGAAGTTTACATACACTAACTTGACTGTGCCTTTAAACAGCTTGGAAAAATTCCAGAAAATGATGGCATGGCTTTAGAAGCTTCTGATAGGCTAATTGACATAATTTGAGTCAATTGGAGGTGTACCTGTGGATGTATTTCAAGGCCTACCTTCAAACTCAGTGCCTCTTTGCTTGACATCATGGGAAAATCAAAAGAAATCAGCCAAGACCTCAGAAAAAAAATAGTAGACCTCCACAAGTCTGGTTCATCCTTGGGAACAATTTCCAAACGCCTGAAGGTACCACGTTCATCTGTAGATACAATGGTACGCAACACCATGGGACCACGCAGCCGTCCTACCGCTCAGGAAGGAGACACGTTCGGTCTCCTAGAGATGAACGTACTTTGGTGCCAAAAGTGCAAATCAATCCCAGAACAACAGCAAAGGACCTTGTGAAGATGCTGGAGGAAACAGGTACAAAATTATCTATATCCACAGTAAGACGAGTCCTATATTGACATAACCTGAAAGGCCGCTCAGCAAGGAAAAAGCCATTGCTCCAAAACTGCCATAAAAAAGCCAGACTACGGTTTGCAACTGCACATGGGGGCAAAGATCGTACTTTTTGGAGAAATGTCCTCTCGTTTGATGTAACAAAATACAACTGTTTGGCCATAATGACCATGGCCTCCCTGTGGCTCAGAGCATGGTGTTTGCAACGCCAGGGTTGTGGGTTCGATTCCCATGGGGGGCCAGTACAGAAAAAAAATGTATGAAATGAATTGAAATGTATGCATTCACTACTGTAAGTCGCTCTGGATAAGAGCGTCTGCTAAATGACTAAAATGTAAACGTAATTGTTATATTTGGAAGAAAAAGGGGGATGCTTGCAAGCTGAAGAACACCATCCCAACCGTGAAGCACAGGGGATACAGCATCATGTTGTGGGGGTGCTTTGCTGCAGGAGGGACTGGTGCATTTCACAAAATAGATGGCATCATGAGGCCGGAAAATTATGTGGATATAATGAAGTAACATCTCAACACATCAGTCAGAAAGCTTAAGCTTGGTCGCAAATGGGTCTTCCAAATGGACAATGCCCCAAGCATACTTCTAAAGTTGTGGCAAAATGGCTTAAGGACAGCAAAGTCAAAGTATTGGAGTGGCCATCACAAAGCCCTGACCTCAATCCCATAGAAAATTTGTGAGCAATGATGCCTACAAACCTGACTCAGTTACACCAGCTCGGTCAGGAGGAATGGGCCAAAATTCACCCAACTTATTGTGGGAAGCTTGTTGGAGGCTACCCGAAACGTTTGACCCAAGTTAAACAATTTAAAGGCAATGCTACCAAACACTAATTGAGTGTATGTAAACTTCTGACCCACTGGGAATGTGATGCAAGAAATAAAAGCTGAAATAAATCATTCGCTCTACTATTATTCTGACATTTCACATTCTTCAAATAAAGTGGTGATCCTAAATGACCTAAGACAGGGAATTTGTACTAGGATGAAATGTCAGGAATTGAAATGTATTTGGCTAAGGTGTATGTAAACTTCCGACTTCAACTGTATCATTGCAATCAATAGGCTTCAGCGAACACCCATACTTTTTAAAGTGTTTACATGTGAACTACTAGAACCAGCCTTTTTTTTTTGCACACATTTTCACCACTTTTCTACAAAAACATTTAAGGATATGTATATATGGCATCTTATTTTGTTTTCCAGACCCCCCTCAAACATTTTAAGCCATCATTGGGCTGTATGTACCAATTATTTAAGGAGATATGGCCATGTGAATCGTGTCCACAACGGCCCCATGCAGCTGGTTGGCACCTGTACAAAAGCCCTCAGATTGGAGCAGCATACTACTGAAATGTACTTGATCAACTAAGTTGATTTCACCTGTTGACTCTCTCTCAATGCCACAGACCTGTCACATTATAAGGCCTGCCCTGATAAACCCCCCCCAAAAAAAATGTTTAGGAGCCTAAGTCATAACATTATGATGTCATGTAATTTCCTTATTTGAGATACGGTGCATTCGGAAGGTATTCAGACCCCTTGATTTTGTCAGGTTGGATGGGGAGCGTCGCTGCACATCTATTTTCAGGTCTCTCCAGAGATTTTTGATCAGTTTCAAGTCCGGACTCTGGCTGGGACACAAGGACATTCAGAGACTTGTTCCAAAGCCACTCCTACGTTGTCTTGGCTGTGTGCTTAGTGCATTGTCCTGTTGGAAGGTGAACCTTCACCCCAGTCAGAGGTCCTGAGCGCTCTGGAGCAGGTTTTCATCAAGGATCTCTCTGTGTGCCTTTCCAAATAATGTCCAATCAATTGCATTTGGTCTTCATTATGGGGTATTGCGTGTAGATTGATGACGGAATTAAATATATATATATATATATATATATATATATATATATATATTTTTTAGAATAAGGCTGTAACGTCACCAAATGTGGAAAAAGTCAAGGCATTGTGCCTTTGGTTTAATAGATTCATCCTTATTACCTTTACATTATGTTATGCAACCTGCTTATAATGTCTCTCCATTGTTATAGAACCACAAACAAATCCAACTTCACCATGTCCAACCACATGTCCTTAATACATATTGGAACATTGGTGTCTGCTTGCTCTCTGACTATAGCAGAGTATCCCTGGTGAAATCTATCCAACAAGTTCCCCCATCTTGGGTTTCTTTGCCTATTTTTCAGCGGCCACATTGGAAGTGACCGCCAGGGGAGTAAAGGACAAAATCTGTGATGGCACTATAGCCCAAAATACTTATTTAGACATGCCCTAGTTGTGTGTGAAATTTGGTGGCTCTATCAAAGTAAAAAAAAAAAATCCCCTATAACCGCTGGTCTATGGTCAAAATGACCTTGATGTGACCTCCATGAAGGTCTTAAGAGTACTTTATGATGATAATTATTGTGTATATTATCTGTGCGGTTTATTTAGTGGGTAGTTAACATTACAAAGTAATTTTTATATTGTTTGGAATGACTTTACCCTATTTTTCTTCAAACAGGACATCCAGATTAACTGACAAGCTTCCCATACTGCCTCCAATCTTTAAAATGTTCCTTAATGTATGTAGTATTAATGTACCAAGTCTGATACTTTTATCATAAAATGGAACAATTATTTCACCTATTCGCTGCACTATGAGTGACTGTGTGTACTAGCGGTGCATGAGTCAGCCATTTGTTCACCTGCCCGCAATTGCTAATAAGCGATCTGCAACCATCAGACTAAATGTGAAAAAGTGAAAATTGGCAGCCCGCACCCAACCCTAACCCGTTAATATAGAAAATGCACTGTAGGCTAGTCAGAGACGGCAGAACTATTTTTTTGACGGGGGTGCAGGATTGTGTTGTGACTGATTGTGATATGTTTCTGCATATAATTTCAACCAATTTAGTAAGCTATTTGTTTTATTAACCTCTCTTCTGTCATTCTATAATTTTTTTTACACCCCTTTTTCTCTCCAATTTAGATCTTGTCTTATCACTGCAACTCCCCAACGGGCTCGGGAGGCAAAGGTTTCGTCATGCGTCCTCTGAAAAATGACCCGCCAAACCGCGCTTCTTAACACCCGCCCGCTTAACCCAGAAGCCAGCCGCACCAATGTGTCAGAGGAAACACAGTTCAACTGACAACCGAGGTCAGGTTCCAGTCACCCAGAAGAACTTGCTAGAGCACAATGATGAAGGCGACAGCTATGCTATAGTATGAAGATGACATTGACAATCATTAAAAGAAACAAATACACGCAACAGCATATTTATCAGCGATACTGATTGGGCACTTTCCTACATTTGACATTTACAAAAAGCAGGCCAGATACTTTTATGTGTGCTCAGGCACTTGCGTGCCATCAACACTAACAGGATAGAGAAACCAGAGACATGCTCCTTGCTCTCACATGGAGCGTGTAAATTATGATATGAAATAAACCAAAACTTGTTTCTCACAAGTGTAGCAGGTTGTGAACTCTGCAAACAACGTTTCCACTCTGACAATGAGATGTGTATATTACTGTAATTAATACATGCATTAACAGAAATGTATGTAAACAAATGACAGGGATTAACGGTATTCTACTTTGTGGGGATAGGATTTTTTTTGTCTCACCTAGGGTGGTATATCGGCCAGTCTATCAATTGAAGAAAAGATTCTGTATCAAATAATACCATGCCAGGTTGGAGAGGATGGCACGTGTCCACTTGACACAAAATTTGCGCATTATAGGCCACATAGCCAGAACAACCTTGTCGACTGCTGTTGAATAATTAATGAAGTCAGACAAACTTTTTTTTTTTTTTAAGGCCGATTTATTTACCAGTGAGCAATGAAAATGTGCATTGAATAAAACAAAGTCCACACAATTTTTTTCCCCCCTATAGTGCTCTACACCCCGTGCATCTAGGGATGAGCTGCTCAAGCATCAAAGGAAAGTTGGAAAGAGGAGACATAGTACGTTTAATAGCCAGACTAAGTTAGCAAAACAATTGCTTTTGTCATTAGTAAACACTCCCGCTATTAGGTCATGTTTATCTACATGAAAATGAAGTTAACATAAAATAAATCCTCAAATGCATGTAGGCCTATTTAAAATGGTTTTGACGGTTATTTTATATTCATGGCGGGCTTCATCCATAACCGTCAGTTACACGGTTATTCAATTACCGTCACAGCCCTAATGAAAATGCAACAACTTCCCCCCCCCAAAAGAACAAGAAAGAAAGAGAAATCTGTGAAAATGTTTCTGATAAGATTTCTGTTCGGCTTGGATGAATAGGCCTATTTTGTGTGGTTGGAATACTATCAGCTTTTATGATGCTGACAAACATGGCACCTTTACAGATGTATAACTGTGCATTCACATTCTCTTAAGATGCTAAAATAAATACGGTTGAAGTTGGAAGTTTACATACACCTTAGCCAAATACATTTAAACTCAGTTTTTCACAATGCCTAACATTTAATCCTAGTAAAAATTCCCTGTCTTAGGTCAGTTAGGATCACCACTTCATTTTAAGAATGTGAAATGTCAGAATAATAGTAGAGAGAATGATTTATTTCAGCTTTTATTTCTTTCATCACATTCCCAGTGGGTCAGAAGTTTACATACACTCAATTAGTATTTGGTAGCATTGCCTTTAAATTGTTTCACTTGGGTCAAACATTACGGGTAGCCTTCCACAAGCTTCCCACAATAAGTTGGGTGAATTTTGGCCCATCCCTCCTGACAGAGCTGGTGTAACTGAGTCAGGTTTGTAGGCCTCCTTGTTCGCACACAGTTCTGCCCACAAATTTTCTATAGGATTGAGGTCAGGGCTTTGTGATGGCCACTCCAATACCTTGACTTTGTTATCCTTAAGCCATTTTGCCACAACTTTGACAGTATGTTTGGGGCATTGTCCATTTGGAAAACCCATTTGCAACCAAGCTTTAACTTCCTGACTGATGTCTTGAGATGTTGCTTCAATATACCCACATAATTTTCCATCCTCATGAAGCCATCTATTTTGTGAAGTGCACCAGTCCCTCCTGCAGCAAAGCACACCCACAACATGATGCTGCCACCCCCGTGCTTCACAGTTGGGATGGTGGTCTTCGGCTTGCAAGCCTCCCCCTTTTTCCTTCAAACATAACAATGGTCATTATGGCCAAACAGTTCTATTTTTGTTTCATCAGACCAGAGGACATTTCTCAAAAAAGTATGATCTTTGTCCCCATGTGCAGTTGCAAACCGTAGTCTGGCTTTTTTATGGCAGTTTTGGAGAGGTGGCTTCTTCCTTGCTGAGCAGCCTTTCAGGTTATGTCGCTATAGGACTTGTTTTACTGTGGATATAGATACTTTTGTACCCGTTTCCTCCAGCATCTTCACAAGGTCCTTTGCTGTTGTTCTGGGATTGATTTGCACTTTTCACATTAAAGTACGTTAATCTCTAGGAGCTGTATGACGGCTGCGTTGTCCCATGGTGTTTATACTTGCGTACTATTGTTTGTACAGATGAACGTGGTACCTTCAGGCGTTTGGAAATTGTTCCCAATGATGAACCAGACTTGTGGAGGTCTACAATTGGAGGTCTTGGCTGATTTCTTTTGATTTTCCCATGATGTCAAGCAAAGAGGCACTGAGTTTGAAGGTAGGCCTTGAAATACATCCACAGGTACACCTCCAATTGACTCAAATTATGTCAATTAGCCTATCAGAAGCTTCTAAAGCCATGACATCATTTTCTGGAATTTTCCAAGCTGTTTAAAGGCACAGTCAACTTAGTGCATGTAAACTTCTGACCCACTGGAATTGTGATACAGTGAATTATAAGTGAAATAATCTGTCTGTAACAATTGTTGGAAAAATTACTTGTGTCATGCACAAAGTAGATGTCCTAACCGACTTGCCAAAACTATAGTTTGTTAACAAGAAATTTGTGGAGTGGTTGAAAAATGAGTTTTAATTACGTCAACCTAAGTGTATGTAAACTTCCGACGTCAACTGTACATTAATTATTAATTTTGGTTGCCTATCCTGACATGAAGTTTGATCTATAGAAAGTATTTGACTCTTATGTGTGCCACAGAAAGTATCTGATTCTAGCCACAAAATTAAGGAAATTAGAAGGGGGGGGATTTCAGCAGGCAAGAAAATGGGCTTTCTAATTTCCTTAAATTTGTGGCTAGAGTCAAATACTTTCAGTTGCACACATCATAGTCAAATACTTTCTATAGAACAAACTTCACGTCAGGATAGGCAACCAAAATGAATTAACACCCGTTGTATTCGGCGCACGTGACAAATAAACTTTGATTTGATTTGAGTGCGTGCGTGTTCACGCAAAGAGGGGGGGGATTCTGGCAGGGGGGAGATTTTCGGCACAACACCGGCAATGGTATCATCCTCTTACCACTTCAACAAATATTTCCCAAACATTCCTTTTCTTGCCCTCCCTTCTCTTTATTTTCAACTTTCCATTTCACAGCTTTTCTAATATTGAATTAAACTCCGACGTTCTGCTTTTTGCTTCCAAAAAACAGCATTAACTTTTTCTGCCGTTCCCAAAAGCATTTGGGGATTGGCGTGTTGGGTATTTGGCGTTCTGCGTAGTTAGGCCCTAAAGTTTAGGCTTACGCACCAATGCCAGATAGCCAAACATAATTAAAGAAAAACCTCAAGGTAGCCTATAGATAAAAATTCCACAATATTATACATTTATGAACTTTTTTTATGTATTGTTTTCTCTTTATTCAACCCGCCTGCCCTTCATCCACACAATATTTAGCCTAATGACCCTAAAACAGTCAGCCCTGCGGATATAACAGGAGACTGCGGGTTAGGAGTCAATCCGCGCATTACTGTGTACTTCTTATACCCTGACTACACCACTCGCGTCGCGTGCACGAGCGTTGCAAAATACATTTAGGAATACATGTTATTCAATTATTGCATCCACACTGCTCGCATGCGCCAACAAACGTCTGTGTTGCCTAGGGCTAAAATAGAAGTAATTCCTATTTCTGACGCAGATCGCGCTGCAAGTCCTGCCTCTCCCATCTCATTGGTTTATAGAAGCAGGTGCCATCTCCTCATTGGTTATACCCACATGGGTGATTGAAAGACAAACTGTTTTGCCGGTTGTCGTGGTAATACTATGAAAGTGTAGATGCCAATCACCACATAAGTTCAAAGATGAAAAAACCTGGAAGGAGGAGAGATGACTAGAAACGATTCGGTTGACCGTTTTATGTGTGGATTAATTGTCGGAGTAGAGGACCTTGTGCATTTCAGGTAAAATAACAACTCAATGTTTATATCCCAGGACAAATTAGCTAGCAACAGCAAGCTAACTAGCTAAATTGCCATACATGTTTAATGCTTTTCGACCTGTCCCCAAATGAATGTCATTGGTTCAGAGTGTAGGGGGACAAAATAAATGTATGCACAATGGCGCACGCGCGCAGCCGGTTTGGGTTCCGTGTTACTGTACACTGATATCAGTAGCAAGAGTGCCCCTGGCGTTGTGTTAGCGGAAAAAAAGGTGACATTCGAAAAGTGGCCTCGTCACCATACTAGACTGCTAAAATTGAATGAGTAAAATTGACGCATATTGGCTGATGTTAGCCATCAAACGAAAACACGTTTTTGTTTTGTAATCAGAATACAATTTGCATGCATCAGCAGGTCAACACTAGACTTTCAACTTTCCCTCCACTTCAAAAACGTTGACAAATTGGTCCACTTCATCCTTCGAACGGAGGCTAAAACATTATTATGACTGCAGTCTCTGAAGCACAGCTCAAGACCGTGCTGTTCAGAAAAGCTTTCATGGATTGTATGCGCCTTGGGTGTGAGAGAACGCGCTTTACAAATGAAGATAAATTGTTATTAAGCCAATAGTGGAATATTGCAAAATTATATAATGGAATCATTGAAACAAATGCATTATTCAAATGTAGCCAGTTTCATGTAACCACTAGTGATATTATCATTGCTGTTCATCATTATGGGTTGCAAACAAACAAATCACAGGAGGATAATGTACTTTTTTTTACTGACGTAACACTGAGAAGTATAGAAGAAGTTGTGTATATAAATCGTGCATTATTATGAATCTTATTTTGATGCATTTCTCAACAACAAAAAAAGCGACATCATACACTTTCTAATCACATCACTGACATTAAAACGGTTGTAATAATTTGACAGTTACAGCTACATAGCTGACCTACAAGACTGTCGCTGGTCTCGTTTGACTGAGTCGAGTAAATAAACCATAGAAATAATAACTGAATGAAAAGCACGTTAAAAGATATTGGTCTTATGCATTGGATTTACAAAACAAAATATATTACTGGAAATAAAACATTAGTTCATATAGCTAGCGCTAATGTGTTGCAAAGATGGTGCCTAGGCCTGTGAAGCTATTGCGAGCGGTGAGCGTAGAATGCGTTTTCTTACCCTGTAGAGCTGTCCAAACTCTGTTCATGCATATCCATGAAGGTTACAGTTTAAAATGTGATATTCAGCGACACTGAAATATGGAGTTGGAAGTACTGATCACGGGGACAAACAAGGGTCATGTGAGAAAGACCGTCCAGAACACGTGAGGTACCGACGGGCAAAGAGTTAAAATGGAGACCGCTGCAGAGCTGGAAGGTGTTGTCGTTCTGTGTGTTCTTTTGACTCTATCACGTTGCCTCTTCTTGGAAAATGCGAGATTCGGGTGTCAGAATTGGCTACTGTTAAAGCTTCTAAGGAAATTTACCGTCGGATTTATAGATGGGAATTGGGCAGATATTTTCGTGATTAACTGGTTTATTTTGTACCTTTCTATAAATGTTTTATTGATTGTTCCCTGGTTGGGCTATTTGCACTCATAGTGGTGTTAAATGTATCCATCCGCAAGGCTGCGTCTAAAGTTGCCTTGTCGTTGTGGATAATAAAGTATGGAGTGGAGTCTATTCTAAACACGGGTTGACTCTTGATTCCGCTGAACTTGTTTAATTAAAGTATTGTATCCGAATCATTCTTGCTCAGCCTTGAACAAAAGTTTGTGTAGTCAGTGCTGGACTGACTGAAATAGGTGCCGGTATTCATGTTGGGTCTATGTACTGTTTGTATTTTGGTGCAGGAGCTCCACAATACTTTTGAGCTAATATTCCATAAGAGGAACAGAAGCTCAAGGAGTATAACATTTGGGGTGCCGGTACTCAGCTCAGGTGAGCTCCTGCCATAGTCAAGCACAGTGCCTAGTGCAATTGAAATCAGCAGCCTAACTTGATTACCTAATGAACATGTTGTGCACATGCCCTGGGGTCCCTGAGCTCCACAGCCCCCATTACCAAAAAAGTTTGCTGTCAAAGAAATACTGCTTCTAAAATACGTTTATTTTACTGCAGTAATTTTGCTGTGTAACTGCAGTCAGAGTGCAGTATAAATACAGAACGCTGCAGTTATTCCACAATTACTGCGTCCAATATACCACAGTCGACTGCAGTTACTGCACTTTTATTGCAGTTATAAAACTGCTATATTTTTTTGTAAGGGCCAACAGACATTGTTTTGGGGGGTTGTGGGTCCCCTGGAGGTTGTAGGCCTGTCATGCCAAATAATGGCCCCCAGCCAAAAAGTGTCCTGCGGTCACTTTTGTTGCTGTATCAATGGTATGATGACCTAATGATTTGAATTTTGGAGATCATTACAGCCTAAATTATGTTCTCTTCTTCCCTGCTATGCAAATAAGGCTGATTTCCGCAACAATTTAGCTGTTTAAACGAGTTGTGTTTAGCTAATAAAATGAAAACATTACTTCTAACTACTTTTGGGCATCTTGTTAACGTTACAACAACATGACATCCATGTCTTAAACGTTGCAACATTTCGGAAATAGCAAAGAAAATGTGTCATCTGCTTGACACATTAATGTTACTTACCTTACAGATCACAAAGTCAGTATTTTAACCTGCCCTATTATTACACTGAAATAATATAATTTCTTGCATAGCTCATTAGTACACCCTTGTAGTTGAATATATATGTATCTATTGTAGGTCCTACGATATTTATTTATTTTAAAAAAAGAATTACCTTTATTTAACTAGGCAAGTCAGTTAAGAACAAATTCTTATTTTCAATGATGGCATAGGAACAGTGGGTTAACTGCCTTGTTCAGGGGCAGAATGACAGATTTTTACCTTGTCAGCTTGGGGATTCGATCATGCAACCTTTCAGTTACTAGTCCAACACTCTAACCACTAGGCTGCTGGAACTAATAAATACCATCAACGGATACCTTACAACTTACAATAATGAACACCTTGTGAAACAGCTGTGAAAACCAACCTGGCAGTATTTAAGATTTTTAGATATAAACGTTGATATTTTTTGGGTACAGTTGTGTCATTTTTTTTTTACACTCACATGGCAATCATAGACTAAAATACTAAATTCTGGTGCGTGGAATATAGAGGAGGTGGTTGCTGTGTGGGTGGGAGGTTATGCCTGTCATTTGTTTTCAACAGGCAGCCAGTGTCTGAAGGGGGACTTGAAGAGGGAGACTGAAAAGTCCAGGGCTGCTCTCTTTGTTCTGAGTGTTTGTAGTACTAGTGTTATCTCACATATTATGCGCCCAGTATGATAGAGCAAGAAAACTTTCTTGGCAGATAATAACATGACAATAACAGTAGCTGTAGATCATGTAATGAAAAGTTGGAGGGTGGTTGGTAATGGAGGACATCAGGTGGATCCACGTCTGGGTGTTGGGCAGAACCCCTAGCTCCTAGAAAAAAACGGTCCAGAGTTAAAGGGAACAGGGTAGGAAACAGAGACATAAACAAGCAAACACACAGGTTACATTTTACTGTGAGAAAATTTGATGGATTAGTGCAGTGTTGTAAATGGGAGATATGCACTTTTCAACAGTTTTGGAAGGGATAGCCTACCATAAGCTGGTCCCCAGGTCTTGCCTTCCTTTCTTCCTTCTTCCAAAGCAAGTAATTTGCCCGGATGTCGAAGCACTTGATCTCCTTGATTCTCCTCCAGTAGCTCTCCTTCTGTTTCTCCTGTGCCTTGTCGATTCAGTCTCACCTTGATTGATAACAGGAATATATGCAATTATATTCCATATTACAAATACATTTCTTACATATCTCTTGGAGGGCCAGAAAATAAATTAACAGCGGACAATCATTTTTACCTGGTCAAAAACCTCCACATCCTTCTCAGTCCGTGCCTGAATGTGGTCCTCGAAGGTGTTCTGATCTGGTTCAACAACAGTGATTTGAAAGGCTACAGTATATGCAATAATTGTATATACAATTCCATTGTTTACCTCAGTCAACAGCTGCGGCTCCCGTCTGTACTCGGCCTGGATGCTGCTGTTGTGCGCAAAGAGAATTACCTTCAGGTTGTTCTCCCACCATTCCTGGTACCCGTCAAGGGACTTGCCCATGGCAGTCTTGAGGGTCTGGTTGGTCCATTCATCCAAACCTGGAGGAGGGGGTAGGAAAGCGATATCTAATGATGACCTCAGGAAAACCGTGGGTGTTGAAGATGTCCATCATCGTCTTGAAGGTGGCCTCGCCAGTCTCGTCCTTGATAGGTATCATACAAAACGGAAATACATTTTTGTTTCCAAGCACCCTTTTTAATGGGTTACAGAAGGGGATTTAGAGTTAAGCACGTTCTCTTCCTTTACTGACCTTAATGGTGTTGCCGCCACGCACTTGGTAAAGTGATCGTTCGCCGTCAGACACTAGCTGTTGCCATTGCTGGATTTCGTGAAGGGTCCGATGAGGTCCATCCCTAACATTTAAAGTGTTAGAGAGAAGATTACTTTATTCTTACCCATATCTGTGTCATACAGTATGCAGATTTTCATATTTGTAAGGATATTGACACACACACACACACACACACACACACACACACACACACACACACACACACACACACACACACACACACACACACACACATTCTATAATATTGAACTCTGCTGTGGTCAACCATTACAAAACAATTTATAAGGGCAAAATTTGAATTGGGACACTTCCCGATCATGTGTCATGGGGAAACAACTTTGATGGGCTTCAACTCCGGCACCACAGTCTTCACCCTCTCAAACTTCTAGCAGGCTTGACAGGTACTGACCTATAAGCACAAAATGAAAAAATTAAACATTGTGTCCTCTCTGATATGACATTCATTGATATCATAATAATTTGAGATACAATAGAATGTGTTTGATAAACAAAAGGTTATTTCACTTGCCGCTGTCCACCTCCTTGACAATTCCATGTCAGAAGAAGCTTGGGTTGATTTTGGCAATCATGCCCTACACTCCGAAATGGCCAGCATGCATCTTGGTCAGTACGGCCTCCTCCTCCAACTTAGTAAAAATCAGTCCTGTGTGGCTGGCCATCCTTCCCACAATAGGTACATGTGATTGCCTAAAAAGTTGGAAGAGACGAGTTGTTGAAATACTGAAGTCTAAGTAAATTTGCACTGCTGTCTGTCTCTCTCTCTCCATCTTCCACTCTCTTCACACCTCTCTCTCTCCCTCTCTCAATTTCATCCTTTCTTTCTCACTTTTTTCCTCTCTTTCCCCCGCTCTCTCTGTCTGTTTTCATCTAGAGTAGACACCTAGTTAAGGGCATTTGGAATTACCATAAGTGCTTACACCTATCCATTTGATTGATCAGGTTTAACTTATAGCTAGATACTTCAATATGACAGAGATATAACTATATGAATAGCTAGCAATTTTGTTACGTAACAGTTTTTTCCACCCTCATCAATCTACACACAATACCCCATAATGAAAGAGGAAAAACAGGTTTTTAGAAATGTTTGCAATTTTTTATTTTTTTTAAACAACCCATTAAAATGGCAATCAATTTATAACATTTTTGACATGCGTTTTTCTGGATTTTTTTGTTGTTATTCTGTCTCTCACTGTTCAAATAAACCTACCAATAAAATTATAGACTGATCATTTCTTTGTCAGTGGGCAAACATACGAAATCAGCAGGGGATCAAATACTTTTTTCCCCTCACTGTATGTCAGAATTTCTGAAATAAATCATTATATCAAAACCATTAAATAGTACAACCGGTCCTATTTTTTGTAACAAAATTCTGTATGTCAATCCAAAAAAATTCTACTATAAATACAGGCAAAAAACAAATGCAAAACGGTCTCCTTCTCCATTCCACAGAAATCACATTTATAGTCAATATTCAGCTTGAATCTTTCCAAAACATGTTTCACATGTTTCACATTCACAGGATAAATTCTATGTAACATTGTAAATGAAATTTCCTTTACCTTGTTACTGATAAAATTTTTGTTTGCAATTTTCCATGCTTTCCCCCATTGTATATCACCATAGATATTTGACCAAAATAATCTTGCTGAGGGAATTGTAGTTTCACAAACAATATTCCGAATCTGTTTATTACTACATTTATCTTTGATGTTAATATTGCTAATTAATATATTTTCATGTAAATCTATGTTACTTACATCAACCACAGAGGAATTTAAAAGAGATACAACCCCCCTTGGAATCGCATCAAAAACAATTGCATGGGTTATTGGAATTTTAAACTTATCAAGAAATTCCCCATATGAGAGTAGATATCCATCCTCATTCAGAAACTGACCAATCAAAATAATTTTATTCTCAAACCAGTTACGAAAAAAATTGACTTGCAGTGGACTTATTTTTAAATTGTATATCTTTGTTGTTCCATATAAAGTATCTGTGAGGGGGAAAAAATCGTGTTTATATGCTAACATCCAAGCTAAAATTGCCTGCTTATGGAATTTGGCCAACTTTACTGGGATTTTATCAACATCAAAATTACATCGAAGCAAAAATTCTAAACCACCAACAGAGTCAAATAAATACTTAGGGAAGACATTCCAAATACTGTTCTGGTTCTTAACATACTGCAGAATCCAATTTATTTTAAAAGTATTATTTAGAGTATTGAAATCTAAAACCTCAAGACCTCGTTGTTCTTGGGTATTAGTGAGAATATCTTTTCGTAGATGGTGAGGCTTGTTCCTCCAAGTAAAATTATAAAGAATCATATCTAAGTCCTTTACAATTTTAGGGGATAATTCAAGTGATAACGAGACATAAACCGATCTGGATAACCCTTCAGCTTTGGACAATAAAACCAGACCGTATAACAAAATATCTCTCAGTAACCAGAGGTTCAATTTCTTCTTTGTTTTCTCAATAATGGGGTTAAAGTTTAATTCACTCCTTTGTTTTTCATCCTTGCATATAACAATTCCAAGATAAGTAACCTTATCTTTAATTGGGATACCATATGCTTCCTATAAAACACAATCCTTGAGTGGAAATAAGACTGACTTATTGATATTAATTTTCAAACCCGAAACTAAGGAAAAGTCCTCAATACAGGAAACTGCTTTAGAAACCTCATTCCTGTTTCTTAAAAATATGGTGTATCATCAGCCAGTTGACATAGTTTAAATTCATTGCCAAGTACTGAAACACCTTGAAAATTCCCTTTCTTGATATGAAGAGCCATAATTTGAGTAACCAATGAAAATAAAAATGGACTAATTGGGAAGCCCTGCCTAATGCCACGGCCAATATCAAATCTTTGGGATTTCCCGTGAGCTAATTTTACAGAGCTGGTACAACCAATATATAAAGTTTGGACTGCTTTCAAAAAAAGTCACCAAACCCCAAAAAACGTATTGCTTTGAACATAAACTCATGTTCTACAGTGTCAAAAGCTTTATTTTTTATAAAGCAACAAACGTAAGAAAACTACCATAAAGGATGAGGTCATTATTTTGTATTTTATTTTTATTTCACCTTTATTTAACCAGGTAGGCAAGTTGAGAACAAGTTCTCATTTACAATTGCGACCTGGCCAAGATAAAGCAAAGCAGTTTGACACATACAACAACATAGAGTTACACATGGAGTAAAACAAACACAGTCAATAATACAGTAGAAAAATACGTCTATATACAATGTGAGCAAATGAGGTGAGATAAGAGGTAAAGGCAAAAAAAGGCCATGGTGGCGAAGTAAATACAATATAGCAATTAAAACACTGGAATGGTAGATTTGCAGTGGAACAAAGTTCAAAGTAGAAATATAAATAATGGGGTGCAAAGGAGCAAAATAAATAAATAAATAAATACAGTAGGGGAAGGGGTAGTTGTTTGGGCTAAATTATAGATGGGCTATGTACAGGTGCAGTAATCTGTGAGCTGCTCTGACAGCTGGTGCTTAAAGCTAGTGAGGGAGATAAGTGTTTCCAGTTTCAGAGATTTTTGTAGTTCGTTCCAGTCATTGGCAGCAGAGAACTGGAAGGAGAGGCGGCCGAAGGAGGAATTGGCTTTGGGGGTGACCAGAGAGATATACCTGCTGGAGTGTGTGCTACAGGTGGGTGCTGCTATGGTGACCAGCGAGCTGAGATAAGGGGGGACTTTACCTAGCAGGGTCTTGTAGATGACCTGGAGCCAGTGGGTTTGGCGACGAGTATGAAGCGAGGGCCAGCTTAAAGTTGCCTTTTAAAGTAGCGACACCTGCTGGCCAATTAGTACCAAATGAAAACCAAATATCATTCCCCCATTGACACTTCCAAAACGCAGTATCTGTGGAACAGGCAAGAGTTTTTTGAATGAAATTAAAGTCGGCACTCTTACCCTTACAATACAAAAATAAAGATTTCCTTTTCAAAATATTACGGATTCCCCTGGCATTAATAGAAAAAACAGAAATTAATATTTACTATCGCAGTGACTATGTGTAGAATAGTGTAACAACCCTGGGTTTATAAGCGCGGATATTGACTCTGCCGCTGGAGCATGCTTTTGCGGCACAGTCGATAGCGCACTGGAATTCGGGCTAGAAGGTCGAGGGTTCGAGCCCAGCTCCCTGCTGTTTCATTACAATATTAAACTTGTATATGTTCACATGAATCGGCTTCTCACAAAAATAAAAGTTCTTAATAGTTGCAAATAAAAACAATAATTTGCAACACGCAAGTGGTTGACCTAAATTTTATTTATATATATTTATTTTTTATTATAGAATTGCAAATAACATTGTACCATAGATTGGTAAAACGAATAGCCATCAAGCTAACATTAAGGGGGGGGGGGGGGGGGGGGGAATTAGAGACACCTGGTGTGGGGTGGAGACAAGAACAAGACAGGTGAAACAGATCAGGGTGTGACAATTATTCTCCCGAAATTGATGGTAATAGGCTACACGAGGAGTCTGCAACCTTTTTCATGTGGAATACTAATGTATCTTACCATTTCTACCGATCTGCGTGCCAATTATGGTTTTAATTTCCACATTTTTGTGGAACAGTTACATTTCATTTATAATAACTTATAATCTCAAAATAATTGTCATGTGTTTAATCAGAATTCTAGCCAAATCTAATTGAAATAGATATAAACCTAAAGTATTGCCATTGCCAACTATGTATGGGTCTGGCCTGAAGCTTGCTCTAGCAAATTTGCAACGTTGTATAAAATATTCTGGGCCCTGGGGCAGACACAGCTGTAGGCTATTTGCGCAAGGGATAAGAAGCAGTGCTTGATTTGGGCAGGAGCTCACCGGAGTTGCAAGGGATAAGAAGCAGTGCTTGATTTGGGCAGGAGCTCACCGGAGTTGCAAGGGATAAGAAGCAGTGCTTGATTTGGGCAGGAGCTCACCGGAGTTGAGTTCCGGCACCTTAAATGATTTACTGCTTGAGCTCCTGTTTCTCTTATAGAATATTAGCTCAAAAGTATTGACCTAAATATAAACAGTACCAGCACCCAAAATGAGAATTGGAACCTTTTTCAGTCCAAATCAAGCACTGATAAGAAGTAATCAGGTAGGCCTATTTTATGACGTTTCCATTGGATCAGAGCACTACATTTTTCCCTTTCACACTGAGTGGTTATCGAAAGGGATAGAGAGCTGGAAATATTTTTCTAATACAGTGAGGAACTATTGTAATTCTCAATGGATGTAAAAACGGACTTTGTTTGCTTGCTGTTTTGAGGTGAAGAAAACATTACTTTGAGAAGCATTAGTGGTGGTGCGTTAAGCCAATCAGAGATACTATCTGGTCCCCAAATGGGCACATTTATAGGCCTACATTTGTGTGCAGGCCAGGTAGCCTATAGGCCTACTTCTATGTGTGCGTGTCCTTACTGAACATTGACAGGAACACTCCAAACAAAATACAATGACTAAATTGACAAAACTCTTAAACCAACCGCCTAAGACCAAACAATCGACTAGTCGACTAATTAGTGTCAGCCCTGTTTACGCAATCAAATCAAATTACATTTTATTTGTCACATACACATGGTTAGCAGATGTTAATGCGAGTGTAGTGAAATGCTTCTGCTTCTAGCAAGATGCAGTAGATGGTATAGAGTACAGTATATACATATGAGATGAGTAATGTAGGGTATGTAAACATTATATAAAGTGGCATTGTTTAAAGTGGCTAGTGATACATTTATTACATATATATTTCATTTTTAAAGTGGCTAGAGATGAGTCAGTATGTTGGCAGCAGCCACTCAATGTTAGTGATGGCTGTTTAACAGTCTGATGGCCTTGAGATTGAAAAACAGCTTCTGTCTCTCGGTCCCCGCTTTGATGCACCTGTACTGACCTTGCCTTCTGGATGATAGCGGGGTGAACAGGCAGTGGCTCGGGTGGTTGTTGTCCTTGATGATATTTTTGGCCTTCCTGTGACATCGGGTGGTGTAGGTGTCCTGGAGGGCAGGTAGTTTGCCCCCGGTGATGCGTTGTGCAGACCTCACTACACTCTGGAGAGCCTTACGGTTGTGGGCAGAGCAGTTGCCGTACCAGGCGGTGATGCAGCCCGACAGGATGCTCTCGATTGTGCATCTGAAAAAGTATGAGTGTTTTTGGTGACAAGCCGAATTTCTTCAGCCTCCTGAGGTTGAAGAGGCGCTGCTGCGCCTTCTTCACCACGCTGTCTGTGTGGGTGGACCATTTCAGTTTGTCCGTGATGTGTACGCCGAGGAACTTTCCACCTTCTCCACTACTGTCCCGTCAATGTGGATAGTGTCTCTAATAATCTCTTTCTCTCTTTCTTTCTCTTTCTCGGAGGACCTGAGCCCTAGGACCATGCCTCAGGACTACCTGGCATGATGACTCCTTGCTGTCCACCTGGCCGTGCTGCTGCTCCAGTTTCAACTGTTCTGCCTGCGGCTATGGAACCCTGACCTGTTCACCGGACGTGCTACCTGTCCCAGACCTTCTGTCCCAGACCTGCTGGAACCCTGACCTGTTCACCGGACGTGCTACCTGTCCCAGACCTGCTGTTTTCAACTCTCTAGAGACAGCAGGAGCGGTAGAGATACTCTCAAAGATCGGCTATGACAAAGCCAACTGACACTTACTCTTGAGTTGCTGACTTGTTGCACCCTCGACAACTACTATGATTATTATTATTTGACCATGCTGGTCATTTATGAACATTTGAACATCTTGGCCATGTGCTGTTATAATCTCCACCCGGCACAGCCAGAAGAGGACTGGCCACCCCTCATAGCCTGGTTCCTCTCTAGGTTTCTTCCTAGGTTTTGGCCTTTCTAGGGAGTTTTTCCTAGCCACCGTGCTTCTACACCTGCATTGCTTGCTGTTTGGGGTTTTAGGCTGGGTTTCTGTACAGCACTTTGAGATATCAGCTGATGTAAGAAGGGCTATATAAATACATTTGATTTGATAGGGGGCTGCTCCCTCTGCTGTTTCCTGAAGTCCGCGATCATCTCCTTTGTTTTGTTGACATTGACTGAGAGGTTATTTTCCTGGAACCACACTCCGAGGGCCCTCACCTCCTCCCTGTAGGCCGTCTCATCGTTGTTGGTTATCAAGCCTACCACTGTAGTGTCGTCTGCAAACTTGATGATTGAGTTGGAGGCGTGCATGGCCACGCAGTCATGGGTGAACAGGGAGTACAGGAGAGTGCTGAGAACGCACCCTTGTGGGGCCCCAGTGTTGAGGATCAGCGGTGTGGAGATGTTGTTACCGACCCTCACCACCTGGGGGCGGCCCGTCAGGAAGTCCAGTACCCAGTTGCACAGGGCTCATGCTTATTGACGAGTTTGGAGGGTACTATAGTGTTAAGTGCTGAGCTGTAGTCGATGAACAGCATTCTTACATTGGTATTCCTCTTGTCCAAATGGGTTAGGGCAGTGTGATTGCGTCGTCTGTGGACCTATTGGGGCGGTAAGCAAATTGGAGTGGGTCTAGGGTGTCAGGTAGGGTGGAGGTGATACGGTCCTTGACTAGTCTCTCAAAGCACTTCATGATGACGGAAGTGAGTGCTACGGGACGATAGTCATTTAGCTCAGTTACCTTCGCTTTCTTGGGAACAGGTACAATGGTGGCCCTCTTGAAGCATGTGGGAACAGCAGACTGGGATAAGGATTGATTGAATATGTCCATAAACACACCAGCCAGCTGGTCTGCGCATGCTCTAACTTCCGGCGCCGATAGAGATGGCCGCCTCGCTTCGCGTTCCTAGGAAACTATGCAGTATTTTTTTATTTTTTTTGGTGTTATTTCTTACATTGTAAGATGACGGCATCCCCAGCCGCATCCTCAGGAACAGTCCATTGTAAATCACAATCTGGGTAAGGTGGACATCATTTCAAATATTGTTCTATTGCCAACATGACTAGCGAAGTTATAAAATACGATATTGGTGTCAGGCTTTCACAATACAATTCAGGGAAACGGATCACAATTTTGGTGCTCCTAGAAGGAGTCATTATGAGTGCATTCAGGTGTGTGTGTGCCACGGTGAATTTTCTTCACAATAGACAAACACGCTGATTCTGTTCAGAATAACCCAGGGTATGGTGCCATGTCATCTTGTAACTCTACATCAAACATAGTGATCATAAACGTTGAGACTGTATATGACGAGTTTTATGATATGGAAATGGGCACATTTGGACTCACAGGTGTTTTGCTTGCTTGTATGACATCAGTGGTATTTATTATAATGTCATCTTTCAAAACACATAGTCCTCATAAATGTACAGCATTTCCCTCACTCAGACAACAAAACATTAGCAAAGGTTGCCAGGTACGACTGTACAGGGCTACATAACAAAATCCTGTATTTTATTGCAGCAATGCCTTCAGGAACGTCTGGGATCTGAATGAATGGCGCCAGGCTCAGACGGATTCTGACCACTGGAGTGTTTGTTTGCTCCGGAAGCCATCGCTTTATTTAAATACGCAACCTGTGTTCCAGGTTCTGAACCAAGGGTCTGAATGAAGATGTTCAACTCAATCATATTGTTGCTTATGTAGATGGCAGAACTCTAGTTTCACGGCCTTTGTGGTGGAGACACAGGAACTCGATGAGTCAGCATTGTGGCATCTTCATTGATACTCTGCCAGAGACGCAGCATGGTATGTGGTGACGACGATGACATATGACAGGTATGCAATTGGAGTCCACCTCGTAGTTGATGCATAATTTTGCTATTGGAATACAACATTTGATCAATAAAAAATGAACTTTATTACTTGGTATTTTCCAGAACACTTGCTCTCCACCGCCACTTCGGCATTGATGCCCTCACTGACGAAGACATTGAGGCAATTTTCTTGTCTGAAGAAATTGATTGTCTTGATGAGTCTCTCAACTACAATTTGCACGACTAACAGTACCCTTTCACTTAACTATTAAATTGCATACCGAGAGCTTTCCCTACGGCACAGTCACAAATGACCGGATGAGCAAGTGGCTGGATCGTTCAGGATGAGACAAGAAGGCTCCAAGTTTGCACATCCTGCATTCTCCAAGTTCCAAGAGTACCTCATAAGGAAGATGTACAGAGTCATCCCTCGGCAAGGACTTTGACGCAGGCACCTACTTCTACTTCATCTCAACAGTGCACCATCTCTGTGTGCATTGTCTTACAGGTCACAGTATGGATTCTGCAGAAGGGGTTCAGTTGGGCAAAGCACATATTGCCTCCCCATAACTTTAAAAAAAAATCACTTTTGTTGCATCTGCATGTTCATTTGAGAGGCAGAATGTAAGGGGTTAAGTGGGCCATAACGGAGCTAGCCAAAATTCTCTGCCTCAACAGATGTACATTGTGTTCAACTGTAATCATCCTTAGTGTGGTTAGGTAGGTTTACCCTAAAAAATATAGTTCCTGTATCGTAGCGAAGCCCATGTACACGATATATGTATTGATGTAACACCAGCACATTGAATTGACATGAGCGAGACATACTGTAAGAACAATCTCATCAATGTGTTATAGTTGCACATAGGATTTCCTTCGTTTTTTAAAGATATCCTATATTTCTTATTGCCCTATTACTGTTTATGGGTCTGCTTCTTGTTACTTTGTTAGTACTTATTCTTAGCTCAAAGTAGGCTACGCAGAAATGCACTGTACAGTATACTCTAATCATTTAATGCACTCATTTGATATTCTATAAGACAGCATATCGCTGAGATGTGACTTATTTATGCAGGTTTTACATTTAATGCTTTAGGTCTGAGATCTGCCAGGGGGAGGATTATAGTTTTCTTTTGGATAGCCTGTAATGTCTCTTCCCCTTATACCCTGAAATAAAATGTTCACTCAAATATTTCACTGTCAATTTCTGTTATCAACCTACGAATTAAGCATTTGGCCATACATGACAAAGGACTTCTCCTTGTTCTCACAAAACAGTCAAGTCTTCAGTTCGACATTACGACAATAGAGGCCACTCAAGTGACAAAAGACAGCAAAAACAGATTATTTTGGAGAAATTCGAGTACCATGGGTTAGTTATAAAAATCTTTGTTAGTAGTGTTACTTGATTTGGCTTTACCACAAATGACATTTATTTGCAGTGCTGCCATTTACTTTTCACGCAAGGATTGCTCCAGCAGAGCCTACAGTACCATGGTACTGTTGGCTTTGGGTAATGTGAGAGGCAGTGGATAAAGTTATAAGCTAGCTAGTTGTGGACACAAGCTAGTTGTGCTAATGCAGTCTATCAAGTAATGCCCGGAATGGCAGATAGTTAGCTAAATACATTTGTTTATCAAAAGTAACTAGAGGATTTGTTTACTTTTGCTAAAACCTAGCTTTTACAGTGCTTTCGGAAAGTATTCAGACCCCTTGACTTTTTCAAAATGTTGTTAGGTTACAGCCTTATTCTAAAATTGATTAAGTTTTTCCCCCCTCATAAGTCTACAAACAAAACCACATAATGACAAAAAAAACAGGTTTTAGAATTTTTTGCAAATTTCCTGTTGGAAGGTGAACCTTCACCTCAGTCTGAGGTCCTGAGCGCTATGGAGCAGGTTTTCATCAAGGATCTCTGTACTTTGCTCCGTTCATCGATCCTGACAAGTCTCCCAGTCCCTGCCGCTGAAAAACATCCCTAAAGAATGATGCTGCCACCACCATGCTTCACAGTAAGGATGGTGCCAGGTTTCCTCCAGATGTGACGCTTGACATTCAGGCCAAAGAGTTCAATCTTGGTTTTATCAGACCAGAGACTCTTGTTTCTCATGGTCTGAGAGTCTTTATGTGCCTTTTGGCAAACTCCAAGCGGGCCGTAATGTGCCTTTTACTGAGGAGTGGCTTCGTCTGGCCACTCTACCGTAAAGGTCTGATTGGTGGAGTGCTGCATGAGATTGCTTCTGACTCAGTTTCCCTACCAGAAAACATTCGATACCGTAAAGTGTTGTCTATTCGCGTACCCAAATTCAGGCGAAAAGGGGAACAAAGAAGGCTGCAGCTCGAAGACGAGGGAGCACTGGGAGAGAAAGGCCTGGGAAGGTTCCAGAATCTCCAGCGTAATGCTCTGGAGGATGTAAGCAGGGATCTCGGGACACTGGAGTAGGCTGGGAATAAGCACTGCTGGTGGCAGGCCTGCTGAAAGTCTGGAGAATGAATGGTGTGGCTTGCTGCCTTGTAGAGAATCTGCTGAATTTTTCCAGCAATGTATCGAACGCCTGGTCATGGCATTCCGCCAGGGTAAGGAGTCCCTCCATAAGGCATTGCAGTAACTTCTCGTGTCTTCCAATGGTGGCTCCTTTCTGGGAGACAACATTGTGGAGCTGGTCTACCTGCTGGGTCAGTCATGGCCAGTTTGTACTATCAGAACTCAGGATAAAAGACCCAGATGCAAGACAGGTAGAATCACCAATGTGTATTGACCCAAACAGGGGGCAGGCAAAAGACAGGTTAAGGTCAGGAATAGGTCCGTAATCCAGGGCAGAGTCAATAAGGTACAGAACAGCAGGCAGGCTGGGGGTCAGGGCAGGCAGAGGTTCGTAATTGGGTCCCAGTCAGGCAGGTACAGAACGGCAGGCAGACTTGGGGTCAGGGCAGGCAGAATGGTCAGAAACGGGGAAACTAGGAAACAAACTTGAGAAAGCAGGAAGACGGGAAACACACTGTTAACCTCTTAAGACAAGATGAACTGGCAACAGACAAACAGAGAACACAAGTATAAATGCACAGGCGATAATGGGGGAAATGGGTGACACCTGGATGGGGGTGGAGACGAGCACAAAGACAGGTTAAACCGATCAGGGTGTGACATTTTGGATAATGTGCTATTCATTTTTTTGCTAATCTGCTGCTGTGCATGTGTATTTTGTGGAGTTGCATTAGTACGACATTAGGGACATTATTGTCATTTCCCGGTTCTTGGCATTAGTTTTTTTTTCAGAAATGTTAAGTTTTCCCAGGACAGTCCCAGGATCTAGTTATCCATGTTAATCCCTAGTGTCCTGCCCAGTCACCAGATCTCAATCCAATTGAGCATCTGTGGGAGGAAATGGAACAAGCTATTTGAAGTAGAGATCCACTACCAGCCAACTTGGAGTCAACATGGGCCAGGATACCTGTGGAATGCTTTCGACACGAATTGAGGCTGTTCTGGGGGCAAAAGGGGGTGCAACTCAATATTAGGAGGGTGTTAGGTGTTCCTAATGTTTTGTACACTCAGTGTATGTCTATGATTCTGTAAGATCATAGTATACCAAGCCTACCCCCTCCATTTATCAGAACACAAATTAGTCTACAATATAGGCCTAGAATTCTGAAACAAAAATGGTTCAAAGATAGAGTAGCAGTCGGATGTGTGTTTTGTCCGATGTAAATATCGTTTTCCTTGTTTTTTTGCTTAATTTCCACCCCCAACATTTTCCAACAAGATAAAACTGCCAAAGGCGGCGGAGTTGCAATCTATTGCAGAGAGAGCTCGCAGAGTTCTGTCATACTATCCAGGTCTATGCCCAAACAATTCGAGATACTACTTTTTAAAAATCCACCTTTCCAGAAACAAGTCTCTCACCGTTGCCGCTTGTTATAGACCCCCCTCAGCCCTCAGCTGTGCCCTGGACACCATATGTGAATTGATTGCCCTCCATCTATCTTCAGAGTTCGTACTGTTAGGTGACCTAAACTGGGATATGCTTAACACCCCGGCCTACAATCTAAGCTAGATGCCCTCAATCTCACACAAATTATCAAGGAACCTACCAGGTACAACCCTAAATCCGTAACCATGGGCACCCTCATAGACATCATCCTGACCAACTCGCCCTCTAAATACACTTCTGCTGTCTTCAATCAGGATCTCAAGCAATCTCTGCCTCATTGCCTGCATCCGTAATGGGTCCGCGGTCAAACGACCACCCCTCATCACTGTCAAACGCTCCCTAAAACACTTCAGCGAGCAGGCCTTTCTAATCGACCTGGCCCGGGTATCCTGGAAGGATATTGACCTCATCCCGTCAGTAGAGGATGCCTGGTTGCTCTTTAAAAGTGCTTTCCTCACCATCTTAAATAAGCATGCCCCATTCAAAAAATGTAGAACTAAGAACAGATATAGCCCTTGGTTCACCCCAGACTTGACTGCCCTTGACCAGCACAAAAACATCCTGTGGCGTTCTGCATTAGCATCGAATTGCCCCCACGATATGCAACTTTTCAGGGAAGTCAGGAACCAATATACACATTCAGTTATGTGAGCTGACCAAGTAATTTGGTGTCACTCTAAAGCGGAAAGGTGGAATAAACGAGTCACGAGTAGGTTTTCTTGATTGAACACAGTTCTTTATTGAGGGATTTCTGTCAATACAAACACTCCAACACAATCAATGAGAATCTCCCAAGGAAAAACACATCTTCTTCAGATGAAACAAAAACAAGACGATTATCTTTAAACTATAACAAAAATCACGGGTTTGTCACCGTCTTAATGGTTCTTCGTGGATAGCTCCCTTCTCTTGGTGGCCATTCTCCAGAGATAAACTATTTTCTTCTTCTCCTCTCTCTGCTGGTTCCCTCCTCTCCCTTGTAGGGGAAAGAGAATATGTCATTAGTTCTGTCAGCTGTGCTTAATTGCTTCTGGTCACCTTGACTCACATGCCTGGTTGGGCTACTATCCGTGAGCCCAGCCTTCCCTCTGGTGGTCCTTCCACAGTTAGGAAAGCTAAGGCTAGCTTTTTCAAACAGAAATTTGCATCCTGTAAGCACTAATTCCAAAAAGTTTTGGGACACTGTAAAGTCCATGGAGAATAAGAGCACCTCATTCCAGCTGCCCACTGCACTGAGGCTAGGAAGCACTGTCACCACCGATAAATCTACGATAATCGATAATTTCAATAAGCATTTTTCTACGGCTGGCCATGCTTTCCACCTGGCTACCCCAACCAACAGCTCTGCACCCCCTGCAGCAACTTGCTCTTGCTGCTGGTGATCCACCTCTACGCAGACGACACCATTCTGTATACATCTGGCCCTTCTTTGGACACTGTGTTAACAAACCTCCAAACGATCTTAATGCCATACAAAACTCCTTCCGTGGCCTCCAACTGCTTTTAAATGCTAGTAAAACGAAATGCATGCTCTTCAACCGATTGCCGCCCACACCCGCCCGCCCGACTAGCATCACAACTCTGGACGGTTCAGACTTAGAATATGTAGTCAACTACAAATACCTAGGTGTCTGGTTAGACTGTAAACTCTCCTTCCAGACTCACATAAAACATCTCCAATCCAAAATTAAATCAAGAATTAGCTTCCTTTTTTGCAACAAATCTTCCTTCACTCATGCTGCCAAACATACCCTCGTAAAACGGACTATCCTACCGATCCTAGACTTCGGCGATGTCATTTACAAAATAGCCTCCAACACTTTACTCAGCAAACTGGATGTAGTCTATCACAGTGCCATCCGTTTTGTCACCAAAGCCCCATATATTACCCACCACTGCGACCTGTATGCTCTCGTTGGCTGGCCCTCGCTACATATTCGTTGCCAAACCCACTGGCTCCAGGTCATCTATAAGTCTTTGCTAGGTAAAGCCCCGCCTTATCTCAGCTCACTGGACACCATAACAACACCCACCCATAGCATGCGCTCCAGCAGGTATATTTCACTGGTCATCCCCAAAGCCAACACTTACTTTGGTTGCCTTTCCTTCCAGTTCTCTGCTGCCAATGACTGGAACGAATTGCAAAAATCACTGAAGCTGGAGACTTATATCTCCCTCTCTAACTTTTAGCATCAGCTGTCAAAGAAGCTTACCGATCACTGTACCTGTACACAGCCAATCTGTAAATAGCACACCCAACTACCTCATCCCCATATTGTTATTTATATTTTTGCTCTTTTGCACCCCAGTATCTCTACTTGCACATCAATCACCAAGTGTTATTGCTAAATTGTAATTATTTCACCTCTATGGCCTATTTATTGCCTTACCTTCCTACTCTTCTACATTTGCACACACTGTACATAGATTTTTCTATTGTGTTATTGACTGTACATTTGTTTATGTGTAACTCTGTGTTGTTGTTTTTGTCGCACTGCTTTGCTTTATCTTGGCCAGGTCGCAGTTGTAAATGAGAACTTGCTCTCAGCTGGCCTACCTGGTTAAATGAAGGTGAAATAAAATAAAATAAACATTCAGTGTGCAATCTTTCTCACAATTTGATTACATACACTAGTTTATTAAAACACATTTTTATTGGTTTCCAAGTGATTGCTTTCCTTTCCTTGCTTGTAGCACTAGGGAGGACAAGGCTACTTTTTTCCTCTTGTCTATGAGTCATAGCTACAGTGGCTCTCCACCACAGTCTGCAGAATTCCATTGCCTAGTTATTATGGCTTTACTGGAACTAAATATTGTCTTGAAATAATCATCAATGTAGCTACCTATTTTTAATTTTATCACATTGTTTGTGAGGGAGCACAGTTTTGGTTGTTTGGGTTTATATTGAAGTGTTCAGCTGCCACGAATAGGGATGACTTCTGACTGCATAGCCTGCTATCAGATATTAAATGTTTTCTATAACCTCGTAGTTGATATACTCATGTAGGGGCAAAAGCTGTACACAAATGAAATAAAAGTAGCATGGAATTTAATACTGACAAACCATGTTTACATTAGCACTTTTAGTGTTGAGCAATGGTTTTGCAATTTAAATGTAGCATCATGAATTTACTTGGGAAATTCAACATTCATCCTGAAAGGTCACACACACCCAGTGAATGAAGGGAGGGGAAGATAGGCGGAGCATTGAGGAAATCTCTCTCTCTCTCTGTGGTCAAATATATGGGCACTAACAGACTGATTCTCAGACAGTGTTCCTAGGCTGGTAATTCATTTACAGAACATACCCTGACAACTGGAGCTATTTTAACAGTCAGAAAGACAAGTTGACCATCAGACAAACGCTGATTTACACTTTCCCCCTCCTACACCTTTCAAGGTAAGTCTCATGGAAAATTGTCCTATAAAATAGAGACAACTTATGTTTTTGGTTGAGTTGATTATCCAATTACATATCAAAGACTAGCCAAAATATATTTTTAAATTACAAATTAAATGATGATTAGCCTTTCTATGGCCAAAGTTGTTCCAGCAGAGAGGACTTTCTTTTGGAATGTAAGATAACATTTTTCCAATTTTGTATGTTAATGTCTAGCCAGCAGATTCAGACCTTACCATTATGCTTGTTAATACTGAGCTGCACTGGGGTCGGAACAATCATGGTTAGATTAAGAGACTGCAGAGCCGGCACGAGATATGGGTCGGAAAAAGTGACTCAATGCAGGGATGGGATGTTCCACTGTACTCCAACTTTTACCTATATCCAAACTGATACATCGAAAACTGCCATTTTTGTCCTCACACTAGCTAGCAGTTGCCACAACCGCAGCTCAGTGTAAAGAAGTATAACGGTAGGGTTGGAATCTACTGTCTAGAAAGGCCTATGCAACAGTGCTGAGATTTATGATTATATGAAGTTCATGATTATTTGTGTTTGTGGTATTCATATGCAAATTACAATTTAATTGACTTTGATATAGGCCTAGGCCTTGTTCTGATATTCTGACAAAGATCTTTATCTCCCTGTACAGACTAGGCTACCTTCATCTACCATGACGACACCTAACCAGAATCGAACCCCCTGCGGCGTGAGCACGCCGCTCTCCCCCAACCGCATCACGCGGCTGCAGGAGAAGGATGACCTGTGCAACCTCAATGATCGTCTGGCCGTCTACATCGACAAGGTGCGCTCCCTGGAATCTGAGAATGCGGGGCTGCGGCTGCGCATTACTGAATCGGAGACCGAGATTAGCCGGGAGATGAAGGGCATGAAGGCTGCTTATGAGGCCGAGCTTGCTGACGCCAGGCAGACTCTGGACTCGGTGGCCAAAGAGCGTGCCCGCCTGCAGCTGGAACTAGGCAAGGTGCGGGAGGACTACAAGGAGCTCAAGGCCAGGTACCTACAGCATCGGTGTATATTCTAATATAAAAACCATGTTTTTATCCTATAAACCCCACCATGCAATTGATAAAGCCCTCAATTAAGAAAGATAATCTGCCATATAGCTATTGCGCACTTCCCTGTAAAGACCGCAACACATTCATACTGTAATGTCCTGGTGTGTGTGTGTTTGTGTGTCATTAGAGTGCAGGGAGAGCGGTGGAGCGTTGATGTGCCATTCAGTTGAACTGAGTTTAGTATTATTAGACTATTAATATTAATTAGAGTAAGAATGTCTGATTACATCATTCTGTGACAGCCAGAAAAGCTAGGCACATTTTGCACAGGTTTACAGAGTCAGTTGAACCTATGAAAGTGTGTGTGGTGGTTGAGCATTGTGTGATGGTTGAGTGTCGGATTCAAACTTTCCATGCCTACTGTTTCCATTCTGGAGTAGTTTGGGTTCTCTGACTCACCCAAATATGTTTAAGATGTAAAAGTTATACTGCCGCCATGTCTCCAGTGGTTATATAACAACCCTTTGTCCACTGGGGAACCAACTCAAGAGCATGCATTGACCACGTGAACGACTATGTCTGAGGTTTCAACGGAAATTTTGTCTCTCTGATTAAAAATGTATGCAAATATACAGTTTCCTAAGATCTGAACAGATCCAGATGTTTTGTATTGCATCTCCATTAGTTTGGGAACTGGGATGCTTGAAAGCCTTTTGAAGATGTTGTTCTGATTCTGATTAAAAGCTTGTTTGTCTTTGACCTCAAATACAATTTAATCAGGCCTTAAGGTCATTTGGATTAGCCTAAAATATATCACTTATCATGCATGAAAGGATTTGAAATGAAGAATTACGCTGTTTCCGTGCTTATCAGTAGTATATATACTCACCGGACAGTTTATTAGGTACTAGTCTAGGACCGGCTCAGAGCCCCCTCTGCCTCCAGAACAGCCTGATTTCTTCGGGGCATTCTACAAGGTGTCGGAAACATTCCACAGGGATGTTGGTCAATGCTGATGCGATGACATCACGCAGTTGCTTCAGATTGGAAGGCGGTACATTCATGCTGCGAACAGCCCGTTCCATCTCATCCCAAAGATGCTCTATTGCAGTGCTCACCAACCGGCATTCCTAGTCAATCACCAAACATTTCTGTAAAACGATAAGCCTTGCGATCCTATTTTTTTTTTTAATTTGTCTCACGCTGTTGGCGGTAGCTGCACTCGATTCAGCTTCCCTGCACGCCAGGTAGGCGACGTGTTCCCATTTTGAACCATTTCATATATCTGAAGGTACGAACTACCATCCCTAGTACCGGGTTGCTGCCCCCTTTGCCTCCAGAACAGGCCCGGGAGGAGCAAATCAAGTGCACTATAGGCCTACCAATGGCCAATCAGATGGCTCAGATTATCGTGTCTGCAGTAACGTAGCAGGCGTAAAAGATTGCTACAGTAAAGTTGATACTGTGAGATTTCTGCACTTTTAAAACCACGACTAGAGACAGACTGTCAATGAATACAGCAAAGAGCTGCTATTTTTATGAGTGAGTTCATGTCAAAGTTTTTACTCAGCACTGTCAACACTTCCTATTTAACACGTTTAGAAGTCATAAAATGTGCATTCTCCCTACTTCCATTCACACTCGTGCTACAACCAGCACTGCAGGAGGACCGAGCACGCCCCCATTCTCATCGACGGGGCTGTAGTGGAATAGGTTGAGAGCTTCAAGTTCCTTGGCGTCAACAACACCAACAAACTAACATGGTCCAAGCACACCAAGACAGTCGGGAAGAGGGCACGACAAAACCTATTCCCCCTCAGGAGACTGAAAAGGTTTGGCATGGGTCCTTAGATCCTCAAAAGGTTTTACAGTTGCACCATCGACAACATCCTGCCGGTTTGCATCACTGCCTGGTATGGCAACTGCTCGGCCTCTGACCGCAGAGGGTAGTGTGTACGGCCCAGTACAACCCCTGGGCCAAGCTTCCTGTCATCCAGGACCTCTATACCAGGCGGTATCAGAGGAACGACCTAAAAATTGTCAAAGACTCCAGCCACCCCAGTCATAGACTGTTCTTTCTGCTACCGCACGGCAAGCGGTACCGGACCACCAAGTCTAGGTCCAAGAGGCTTCTAAACAGCTCTACCCCCAAGCCATACATATGACTCCTGAACAGCAAATCAAATGGCTACCCAGACTATTTGCATTGCCCTCCCTTCTACTCAGCTGCTACTCTCTGTTATTATCTATATATAGTCACTTTAATAACTCTACCTACATGTTATATTACCTTAACACCAGTGCCCCCGCACATTGACTCTGTACCGGTACCCCCTGTATGTTGCACCGCTATTGTTATTTACTGCTGCTCTTTAATTATTTGTTATTCTTATCTCTCTTATTTTCTTAAAACTGCATAGTTGGTTAAGGGCTTGTAAGTAAGCATTTCACTGTAAGGTGCTGTATTCAGCGCATGTGACAAATACAATTTGATTTGCAGCTACAATGAATGTGTAGGAAAGTGTATCGATAGGTTTG
The DNA here is from genome assembly GCF_965601325.2 of Salmo salar. NCBI lineage: Eukaryota > Metazoa > Chordata > Actinopteri > Salmoniformes > Salmonidae > Salmo > Salmo salar. Next base: position 63,291,934 of record NC_138304.1, on the reverse strand, counting down.
CTTTGTTGTTGTTATTAACGGCTTGGGTAATTTTTAATACCAAGGAATATTTCACTTTCTCTGTTCATAGGAGTAACAACATTAATTTGTGCATAAGGCAGAAAAAATGCGGTGCGACTCGAGTTTGTCCATTTTGGTCATTGTCAGCAGAGGAAAGGGAGAGTGGAGGGACATTGAGAGGTGGACCCTCTGCTGCCCTCTCCCTCTGCTGAGCTCAGACTGACTATCAGATGCAGGCTCCATCAGCCCACTAAAATAAAAAGCTAATTATTCAAATTTATGCTCACTCAGCTGTGCCTCACAAGTAATACAACAACTGATCTATTACTTGTGTGGTCATATAGCCTACCTCAAAAAAATTGTCTGAGAAGAACAACAATGCATTGGCAGGGGAATTGAAAGCAAAGCCAATAGGCGGTGATAATATTTTGGGCCTATTGCCTACTGCACAAACCTCATTACTACAGTACTGTTTTGTGCATAGGGCGGCCGTTTCTGAGATACTGGATCCAGCGTGCCTGGCACTGATGATTGTACCACACTCAAAGTCGCTTAGGTCACTAGTTTTTCCCATTCTAATGTTCAATCAAACAGTAACTGAATGCCCTCGATGCCTGTCTGCCTTCTTTACATAACTAGCTATGGCCACATGACTGTAGGAGCAATCCATTTTCGTGAACGGGGTGGTGCACCTGATGAAACTGTCCGGTGACTGTAGTTTCCCTACACACACTCACTTCCTACGCCTTCTGCATGTGTCGAATGATTACAGTTTTATTTTGCAAATGCCTTCATTTTCCTCACTGTAGTTTGACTACAACCATCATCCAGCCAAACAGCTCCCATCCCATCCTACTATACAGCATCCAAGCCCAGTGACTAACACTTTCCCGTTTGTGCTTTCCAGTCATCATGTCTGTGTCTCAAATGGCACCCTATTTCTTACAAAGTACACAACTGTTGACCATGGCACATATGTCTCTGGTCAACAGTAGTGCATTGTGAAGGGAATAGAGTGCCATTTGGGACACAACCTAAATGTACAATACGTGGCAGTGTTTGGAGTGTTCCACTCCCCGCTTCCATTATTTTTTCATAAATATTGAGATGGTGGCAGCCTTGTGTTTGGCAAAGGCAGGCCGGGTTGCCATGGCAGCCTCTCAGCCAAACAAAGACGGTTGTGGCTTGCGGCTACCAGATGCGTCACAGTGGATGGATATAGATATAACTATGACTCATAGCACAGGGCTGGAAACACCCCCACCCATTTCCAGGCTTTCCCACCTTTCTCCTCCAGGCTTTCATCTCCCTAAAATAGCCACAGGATACAGCTGTATGAATGAAAAAAAGGAACTGTTGGAAAAACAGTTCTACATCTACATGATTTTTTTGTTGAAGGGATAATCAGTGTATGTAATCAAGTCAGTGTAGGTATTCTCTTGTCACTGACATTCTCTCTGTAGCAATTGAGATTGGGGACGAGGTTAGAGTACAGATAAAATTATATCTTTTTTAATTATATTTATATAAAAATCTACTCAACACTCCAAGAGACTGCTCATCATAATTATGTTCATACAAACCAGTGATTCCAGTGAATGCATGTCTCCTCAGGAACACAAAGAAGGAGTCCGATCTGGTGGGGGCGCTACTCCGGCTGAAGGACCTGGAGGCTTTGTTGAACTCTAAGGATGCATCCCTGACCACTGCCCTGGGAGAGAAACGCAACCTTGAGGCAGAGGTCAGGAACCTAAAGGCCCAGCTAGCCAAGGTGAACTCACTCACAATTTGTCTGGTTCTCCAAGACACTATCAATCCCATTCACACAGCTATTGTCCAACACTATTGTCCCACTATTGCTTTTGTGAGTCACTGACTTTTTTCACTCCAGTTCATTCTGATTCAATCTCTCCATCTAGTTGACACTGTTATCTCTTCTCATTGTGTGCATGCTTGTGTGTGCTTGCCTACATGTGTGTGTGAATGCCATACCCTAACATCTTATTTCTCTTTATGACTCGATCAGCTGGAGACCAGTCTGAGCGATGCTAAGAAGCAGCTGCAGGATGAGATGCTGCGGAGAGTGGATTTAGAGAACCGCATCCAGACAGTAAAAGAAGAGCTGGAGTTCCAGAAGAACCTCTACACTGAGGTCAGACTGTCTGACTTGTCACTACTGTTACCATGATGATGATAATCATAATCTTAAGACATTTTAAGACCTCCATGACTAGTTTGCAGTAAAACTAGTAGTAATCATTATGGGTCAGTAATGTTTCTCGATTAAGATTTAGATTAAACAGCAACTGCCCCTAAAAAGCTACATCTTGTTTTGAAAACAGCCTATGTTGCATCGATATTAGAGGTCGACCGATTATGATTTTTCAACGCCAATACCGATTATTGGAGGACCCAAAAAAGCTGCTACCGATTCATCGGCCGATTCTTTTATTTATTTGTAATAATGACAATTATAACAATACTGAATGAACACTTATTTTAACTTAATATAATACATCAATAAAGTCAATTTAGCCTCAAATAAATAATGAAACATTTTCAATTTGGTTTAAATAATGCAAAAACAAAGTGTTGGAGAAGAAAGTAAAAGTGCAATATGTGCCATGTAAAAAAGCTAACGTTTAAGTTCCTTGCTCAGAACATATGAAAGCTGGTGGTTCCTTTTAACATGAGTCTTCAATATTCCCAGGTAAGAAGTTTTAGGTTGTAGTTATTATAGGACTATTTCTCTCTATACGATTTGTATTTCATATACCTTTGACTATTGGATGTTCTTATAGGCACTTTAGTATTGCCAGTGTAACAGTATAGCTTCCGTCCCTCTCCTCGCTCCTACCTGGGCTAAAACCAGGAACACATCGACAACAACCACCCTCGAAGCAGCGTTACCCATGCAGAGCAAGGGAAACAACTACGCCAAGTCTCAGAGCGAGTGACGTTTGAAACGCTATTAGCGCACACCCCGCTAACTAACTAGCCATTTCACATCGGTTACACCAGCCTAATTTTGGGAGTTGACAGGCTTGAAGTCATAAACAGCGCAATGCATTGCGAAGGGCTGCTGGCAAACGCACGAAAGTGCTGTTTGAATGAACGCTTACGAGCCTGCTGCTGCCTACCATCGCACAGTCAGACTGCTCTATCAAATCATAGACTTAATTATATCATAATAACACACAGAAATACGAGCCTTAGGTCATTAATATGGTCGAATCCGGAAACTATCATCTCGAAAACAAAACGTTTTTCCTGTCAGTGAAATACGGAACCGTTCCGTATTTTATCTAACGGGTGGCATCCCTATGTCTAAATATTCCTGTTACATTGCACAACCTTCAATGTAATGTCATAATTATGTAAAATTCTGGCAAATTAGTTTGCAACGAGCCAGGCGGCCCAAACTGTTGCATATACCCTGACTCTGCGTGCAATGAACGCAAAATGACACAATTTCACCTGGTTAATATTGCCTGCTAACCTGGATTTCTTTTAGCTAAATATGCAGGTTTAAAACTATATACTTCTGTGTATTGATTTTAAGAAAGGCATTGATGTTTATGGTTAGGTACAGTCGTGCAATGATTGTGCTTTTTTCGCAAATGCGCTTTTGTTAAATCATCCCCCGTTTGGCTAAGTCGGCTGTCTTTGTTAGGAAGAAATAGTCTTCACAGTTTGCAACGAGCCAGGCGGCCCAAACTGTTGCATATACCCTGACTCTGTTTGCTAGATAAGTGACACATTTTCCCTAGTTAAAAGAAATTCATGTTAGCAGGCAATATTAACTAAATATGCAGGTTTAAAAATATATACTTGTGTATTGATTTTAGGAAAGGCATTGATGTTTATGGTTGGAGCAACGTGTACCTAAGCTATTATATGCAACGCAGGACAGGCTAGATAAACTAGTAATATCATCAACCATGTGTCGTTAACTAGTGATTATGATTGATTGTATTTTATAAGATAAGTTTAATGCTAGCTAGCAACTTACCTTGGCTTCTTACTGCATTCGCGCAACAGGCAGGCTCCTCGTGGAGTGCAATGTAAAGCAGGTGGTTAGAGCGTTGGACTAGTTAACTGTAAGGTTGCAAGATTGAATCCCCAAGCTGACAAGGTAAAAATCTGTCGTTCTGCCCCTGAACAAGGCAGTTAACCCACCGTTCCTAGGCCGTCATTGAAAATAAGAATGTGTTCTTAACTGACTTGCCTAGTTAAATATAGGTCAACATTTCTTTTTTTTTTTTTAAATAAATAAATGGGCGTCCAAAAATACCGATTTCCGATTGTTATGAAAACTTGAAATCGGCCCTAATTAATCGGCCATTCCAATTAATCAGTCGACCTCTAATCGATATGAGACAGAAACATTTGTTATAGTGTTAAAATTGATTACAAAGTGTAAATAGAATAATTTGTGTCATGAAGTCAGTCTCGTACAAAACTCCGATTTGTGAGACGATAGGGAAAAAATGGTGTCAGGTAATGAAGGGTTCCATAACAGTTTTCCTTGGGTTGGGATTATGTCAATCCTGCCCACATGCCCACAGCACCCAAGTAATCATCAATTAGGAGCGCAGCTGCACATGACCCCATCATAATGCCCATGGTCAATTTGGTTTGACATTCAATATCCTTATGGGGTTAGTTAAGGACCATCAATAAATTACACGATGTACATGGGATAATATTGGAAAAGGTTAATAAAGCTCCAAATTTCAATGTCTTAAAAACTTCTAAATTGTAGAAATTCATATTGAAAGCATTTAATGAGGCAACTAAAGATATTTCGCCAGCTAAAGGTAATTGGCTAAATTAAAACCTTACCATATGCTTCCAGTCGAAACAATTCGCACATACACTACCGTTAAAAAGTTTGGGGTCACTTAGAAATGTCCTTGTTTTTGAAAGAAAATCACATTTTTTCTCCATTAAAATAACATAAAATTGATAAAAAATACAGTGTAGACATTGTTAATGTTGTAAATGACTAATGTAGATGGAAACGGCAGATTTTTAATGGAATAGGCGTACAGAGGCCAATTATCAGCAACCATCACTCCTGTGTTCCAATGGCACGTTGTGTTAGCTAATCCAAGTTTATCATTTTAAAAGGCTAATTGATCATTAGAAAACCCTTTTGCAATTATGTTAGCACAGCTGAAAACTGTTTGTCTGATTAAAGAAGCAATAAAACTGGCCTTCTTTAGACTAGTTGAGTATCTGGAGCATCAGCATTTGATTACAGGCTCAAAATGGCCAGAAACAAATAACTTTCTTCTGAAACACGTCAGTCTAATTTTGTTCTGAGAAATTAAGGCTATTCCATGTGATAAATTGCCAAGAAACAGAAGATCTCGTACAACGCTATATACTACTCCCTTCACAGAACAGCGCAAACTGGCACTAACCAGAATAGAAAGAGGAGTGGGAGGCCCCGGTGCACAACTGAGCAAGAGGACAAGTACATTAGAGTGTCTAGTTTGAGAAACAGACTCCTCACAAGTCCTCAACTGGCAGCTTCATTAAATAGTACCCACAAAACACCAGTCTCAACGTCAACAGTGAAGAGGCGACTCCGGGATGCTGGCCTTCTAGGCAGAGTTCCTCTGTCCAGTATCTGTGTTCTTTTGCCCGTCTTAATTTTTTCTTTTTAATGGCCAGTCTGAGATATGGCTTTTTCTTTGCAACTCTGCCCAGAAGGACAGCATCCTGGAGTCGCCTCTTCACTTCACTCAACGACAGATGACTAGTTTTCGTGCACATTTTTCACTTGAGAAATACTTTACCAAACACCTTAGCTATATGTTCTTTACTATTCTGCCATCAGATTTGCCATCAATGCTCCTTATAGGACACATCTCTGCACTCTATACTCTGTAAACTAGTCATCTCCGTATAGCCATCGCAAGAACCACTGGTTGATGCTGATGTACAAAACCCTCTTAGGCCTCACTCCCCCTATCTGAGACACCTACTGCAGCCCTCATCCTCCAAATACAACACCCGTTCTGCCAGTCACATTCTGTTAAAGGTCCCCAAAGCAAACACATCCCTGGGTCGCTCCTCTTATCAGTTTGCTGCAGCTAGCGACTTGAACGAGCTCCAAAAACCACTCAAACTTGACAGTCTTATCTCCATCTCTTCATTCAAAGACTCAATCATGGACACTCTTACTGACACTTGTGGCTGTTCACGTGATGTATTGTTGTCTCTACCTTCTTGCCCTTTTTGCTGTTGTCTGTGCCCAATAATGTTTGTACCATGTTTTGTGCTGCTGCCATGTTGTGTTGCTACCGTGTTTTTGTCATGTGTTGCTACCAAGCTGTGTTGTCATGTGTTGCTGCCATGCTGTGTTGTTGTCTTAGGCCTCTCTTCATGTAGTGTTGTCTCTCTTGTTGTGACCTGTGTTTTGTCATATATTTACATTTTTAATCCCAGCCCCTGCAGGAGGCCTTTTGCCAGGCCATCATTGTAAATAAGAATTTGTTCTTAACTGATTTGCCTAGCTAAATAAAGGTAAAATAAATAGACTAGACTGGGCACGTGCGTCCTCATGTGCCATCACACGCATGTTGATTTTGTCCATCCACACCAGACATGATCAGAACGCGTAGGTTGAAATATCAAAACAAACTCTGAACCAACTATATTAGTTTGGGGACAGGTCGAAACAATTGAAATATTTGTTGACATTTAGCTAGCTAGCTAGCCTGCTGTTGCTAGCTAATTTGTCCTGGGATATAAACATTGGGTTGTTGTTTAACCTGAAATGCAACGCGGGCTGTGTGGTCAGCATGTTTGCCCTCAAAATAAATGGCTGATTTCTTAATTTATTTCATGAATATTTTGTGTTAGTGTTTCTGGCTATGTTGTTGCTAAAGTGGCTCAAGAGGGATAAACAACAGTAATATTGTCGCTTTTTTCTCGTTATTCAAGCGAAGCACTTTAGGGAATGTGTGAGCACAGGTGTTCGTGTCGCCTAGCCGAGATCTACTAGAAGCAAACCAAACCTATGTATGCGGACGCCTTTACTGTGTACTGTTTTGGCAGAGTGAATGTACAAATACTTGCCATTGAGAATTATTTTGAATCCACGAAAAGGCTTAATCTGAGTCAGGGAAACCGGTCCTTAAGATTTAGTTTTGTTGGTAAATCTCTTACAGGAGCTGAGAGAAACGAAGCGACGCCACGAGTCTTGCATGGTGGAGCTGGGTAACGGAAAACAGGAGGACTTTGAGAGCAGGCTGGCCGAGGCCCTGATAGAGATGCGCTCCCAGCACGAGCTACAGATCAAGATGTACAAGGATGATATAGAGAAAACCTATACATCTAAGGTAGCCCAAACATCAGATTTTGAGATTGAGAGAGAGCTTCATGATGTGCAATGTGCCTGCTAGTAGTATATTCAGAAAGCTGTAGGCCAACATGCATGCTACCATTTGAGAGATTTGAGCACAAGTGATTGGTTGAAGTACATTTCATCAGTATAGTTAAGGGATGAATAGCATCAGTTTAGACGACCACTGATTCTGGTCCCCATGCTCCCAAGGACTGATGCCCTTTTGTTGTTCTCTGCCAGTTGGAGAACGCCCGTCAGTCTGCTGACAGGAGCAGCCACCTGGTGGGGGCAGCCCATGAGGAGCTGCAGCAGACCAGAGTACGCATCGAGTCTATGTCTGCCCAACTCAGTCAGCTGCAAAAACAGGTACAGTATTTGTGCAGGTTTGTTATAGATCTTTTCAACTGTCAAAACAATAACACGTTATATACACATGCGCAACCAAAATATTCCTAGTTAATCTCGGTTACCCAGAAGTAAAATTATCTTGCGAAAGTTTGTCATTTCATGCCATTAACAATTGTGATTACCTTTGTGGAAAGGAAGGAAGCTAAGTCTTCTCCATCGCAAACGAAAACTCTCAGCCAAACCCCTCTTTTTCGCTAATTTCACCCGTGTTTATCGTGGCCAAAAAGTACATTTTTGTTAGTGGAAACCGTTTTATCATCCACACACAGACTTAAAAATCACTGCACTAGTTAAACTCCGCCTTCGCACAATCCTGATTCTTCCAAATAATCAATGAAGAAAACACCAAACCAGGAACTACTGTTGCTCGTAATCACATAATTGTACGTGAGGCTTGACAGATTCTCACCGTTTCATCTCGCCACAAGAGATTATTCCCCAATAAACATCCGGTGCTGCAGCGCGCCATAATTGCTAGCTAGATCCAACCAGAAAACGGAACAAATGACTAATATACACACATTGACTTGTTACTACCAGATCCACTAAACAAAATCATCAGACAACATTTATTTCCTGTATATTTTCTGTTTGCTCTGGTGTTTCATTTGGCTAGCACAGCAAATAATATCACTGGAGCTAGCGTGATGTGAAGGTAGAAAAATAGAAGTTTATATTGTTAGCCAGCTAGCTAGATAAATGAATTTCTCTCACGACATCCAACAAAGTAACTATGTAGCTAGCATATAAATTCAATGTTTGACTGCCACATTGTTTACATCATAAGTTAGCTAGCAGCAGTAATTACCCAACTATCAACCCCTCTCCCTCTAACCAATCTGTCACTCAGTTCTTCGTCTGCAACCTCTAAAACACAACTATATTTTACCCAGGTGTATTGCCCACTTACTTTTTTAAAGAAACAAACTAGTTTTAATGAACCGCTAGCTTGTGCTAGTCATGTATTATCGGCCTCACGTTACAAGACCTTAGTGGCGTGTTTACAGTAAAGCTGAACTTTACAGATGCTAGCACTGACACCTTGTGGGGATAATGTTGAACTGCATATCATCGCACCACGATGGAACATAACATTAGTTTGATTTCAAGCAATTTATTTCGTGATGTATTTTGAAGTTAAATTAAATTAACCTTAAAATGTTATTTTCTGCACACCATCATGACAGTGATATTTGATAATAGTGGTTCTCTCCTCTGCGTGTCATGTTAACCCAGGCCCTGTGTGTCCCCAGGCGCTCTCGTTTGTTGACTCCTGTAACCGTAAAAGCCTTGGGTTCATGCATGTTAAATTCATGCTTGCATGTTCAATTCTCGGGCCGACTCTTTTCTCTGTATATATCAATGATGTCGCTCCTTCTGCTGGTGATTCTCTGATCCACCTCTACGCAGACGACACCATTCTGTATACATCTGGCCCTTCTTTGGACACTGTGTTAACAAACCTCCAAACGAGCTTCAATGGCATACAACACTCCATCCGTGGCCTCCAACTGCTCTTAAATGCTAGTAAAAACGAAATGCTTGCTCTTCAACTGATCGCTGCCCGCACCCGCCCGCCCAACTAGCATCACTACTCTGGACGGTTCTGACTTACAATATGTGGACAACTATAAATACCTAGGTGTCTGGCTAGACTGTAAACTCTCCTTCCAAACTCATATTAAATCTAGAATCGGCTTCCTTTTTCACAACAAAGCCTCCTTCACTATTCACCCTACCGATCCTTGACTTCGGCTGTCATTTACAAAATAGTAATCAATGAAAATCAATGAAACATATTTGAAATAGACAATATGGCGGCATACACATTGGTGGACTACTTCATGGAGAATAAAATTGATTTATTTTAATAACAGAGCATTTTCTAAATTCAAACGAACCCGCTGCAACTGGACACAGACATTTTATGAGACTCATGTTTCCACAAATTGAGAACGAACATAATCAAATGACACTTGAAGTTAGCATGCCAACCACTGGAGGACAGTGAGTGTAGCAGAATGAGGCAAATCGACACAAAATCCTCCCGCAGCTGATACGCTTATGGTATTAAGATATAGATAAATTCATGATGGACAGGAGACACTACTTTAAGTCTCAGGGGGGAAGACATCACATTGGCTACTAGAACTCACCTCTGCTCCAGTCACACCCCTTTCACCTCCTCCTATGCCGCCGACAGTATAACTCAGCCACCGACTGTGTGATCTGTGTCAATGTAGCAGAATTAAACCGGGGTGCAACTTCGGAAGTGGGGGGGACATTATAATTATTTTTTAACATTTTTAATCCAGTTGGATAAACACTCCAAACAGCCTACCCGACCGCTCAGAGGCGTCCACATGGTCCTAAAGCACACCGTCCCTTGTTTGTGTCACATTCCAATGGGGTTGTTAGATTGACTCAGTTCACACAGTCTGCTCTGCTGACTGCTGAGGTTGATGCGGAGAAGGATGTGTGTTGCACGTTAGCTAGTTGACAGGTGCTAAGCTATTTCTCAATTCACCCTTCCTCGATTCCTCTCCTCCTTCTCAAAACCCATTGGAGAAGGTCAGAAGGGTAGGGACCTTGGACCTTCTCATCCAATACAGTTGCAATACAATACAGGTGAGGAAATGGGATGTGAGGAATCAAGGAAAGACAGAGTGAGACAAAATCCTAGTACCCATCGTGTGGTGATGTCACCCACCCTTAGACCTAAAGTACTGTTATCCTAGCCCAACTGCATCAACTTTTCAAAGTGCTGGTAGTGCTTTCAGATTAATTCTATTACCGGATGCATTTGTACAAGATGAAAATACATGCATGAGATGCATGCCTACTTCTAGAGCTCGTGCAACGTGTTTACATGGTTCTGCACGTTTCAGGTGATAGAAATCTGAATGCTCTTCCAGCGCTTTGAAAAGTTGATGTAATTATACTTTCCTGTAGATATATTTTCTCACATTCCTACCTGCAAAAGGGCCAACCACACAGACAACCATTAAAGTAAGTTCAAATGACATTTTATTCAAGGTCGGTAGAGGAAACTTTTCCAATTTAGGCTATTCACTGCATTGCTTCTTTGGGAAATCTATCACTTTTAATTTTGAAAATAGATTAGTTCCCGGTTGCAAGGAACATCCGACCCTGACCTTGAGAAAACAACTAGACTAAGTTAGCTAGCTAGCTTAGCAGTTAAAAATGTGTATACCCTGTCAATAAGTAAGTTGTACCCATTTCATAAGAACCTTTCCACCCATTCCAGTTGGCAGCCCGTGAGGCGAAGGTGAGGGACCTGGAGGAGGCGTTGTCTCGTGAGAGGGACACCACGCGCCGTCTGCTGGGGGATAAGGAGAGAGAGATGGCTGAGATGAGACAGAGGATGCAGCAGCAGCTGGATGAGTATCAGGAGCTGCTGGATGTCAAACTGGCCCTGGACATGGAGATCTGTGCCTACAGAAAGCTACTGGAGGGAGAGGAGCAGAGGTATACTGAAGACATAGAAATATGCATTTTATAGTCACACATACAATACTTGTAAAATAGGGCAGGGTTAAACCTGTTTTGATAGCTTAGCTAGCTTGCCGGTTTCGATATTGAATCACTACAAGGCTGCCGGCTAGAGCAGTATGGATGCCGTCTTAATTGGCTAGTCACCTCACCACCATGAACCACACACTGGTAATTTTTAGGGTTCTTTAATGAACAACTGTAGGATGTGGTTTTACAAGGAATAGAAAAACAAACATATTATAGGACACAATAATATATGATTATTACTATAAGATGCATACAGTATAAAGGCTTAACCAGATAAGCTTGCTACAATTTGCTATGTAAATGTAATGAAATAAGGCTTCACACAGATGTGAAAACAATACTGACTTAAAATGATATGCTGTATGTAATAGGCTTCCATTACATCTCAAATATAATGCAGTATAGAGAACATTAATCACAATAGCAGAATACACCTGCAGTCTATACACCGCTACACAATACAGTTCTAGTATGCTAACATAGACGGTAAACTATAAAGTGGCCTGCAAGGACTCGTGACCACTACAAGGTGCAATAACTGTGTACTGACCATGAAAATGGTGGACAGAGCGAGAGCGCTCACTAAACCTGCTATCTCTAATAAGCTGCCGCAGTTACCAGCAGGCTGTACAATGTAAACAAACTCTGACAACGATAATAAAAATACATAAATATTCTTATCTCAAGTATAAACATAACTGCAATGCACTGTGTGCATGATGCATAGAAAACAGTTAGCCTGGCTAACTAGCTAGTTGCTAGCAATGACGATACATAAGCAATTACAACTTGGAGGTGGGACTTACAACAAGCAGGCTAAAGAGAATGTCTCTGATTGGATAGAAATTTGGTGGTGATTGACTGATGATCTGTCGCGTATTCTAACTAAAGGGACGAACTAGAAATACTACATCTGAAGACCTTTTCTTTTCTACATATTGTACATTTTTACATACTGACAAAACACATACTTTACATGTACTTACTCACAGGGCTACAAACAGTCACATGTGGCACATACAGTATTAAAAAGTATACACAGGTCAGAAGCACAAATACATGTCAAACTCAGTCATTCACAAATTACTCTTGCTCTTCTCCCTTCTCGGTTATTAAAACCCATGGATCAATTCTACTCCATCCAGGCTGCGTCTGTCTCCCAGCCCTCCCGCCATGCGAGTGACAGGAAGTGGATCAGGCACCCGTACCGTCCACTGCAGTTCCTCTACCAAGAAGCGGCGTCTCAACAACACCGACAGTGAGGCCTCAGGCCTGACAGGAGGCGCAGTGGCGCGAACACGCATCACCCAGCAGGCTTCTGCCAGTGGACGTGTCACTGTGGATGAAGTGGACCTGGATGGGAAGTATGTGTTGCTCAGCAACAAAGCAGATGAGGTGAGAGGGCTTGTTTGGCATTTTACACATTAAAGTCAATTTGTTTTCGTATTAGGTTGATAGGATGAGGCTGTAGAGGGACATTTACAAATCTACTGCCACTGCTTTAGCACTTTAATTAGGGATTTCCAGTAAATCCATCCTCTACATCACTCCCACAGGACCAGAACCTGGGAAACTGGCAACTGAAGCGACAGATAGGCTCCGGCACCCCCGTCACCTTCAAGTTCCCCCCTAAATTCACCCTGAAGGCTGGACAGAGGGTCACAGTAAGTGTGTCTGAAAAGTTTCAACTACCATTGTGTTGAACATGGTAATTTTATCTGTGAAAAAAAATGAAAATACTTCTGAATGTTCTTTTGGGGAATCAGATCTGGGCATCTGCAGCTGGTGGCAGCCACAACCCCCCTTCTGACCTGGTGTGGAAGACCCAGACCTCATGGGGCAGTGGAGACCACTTCCAGACCACTCTGATCAGTGCCAACGGAGAGGTGGGCACTCACTGTTTATTTATTTACTTGACATTTATTTAACTAGGCAAGTCAGTTAAGAAAAAATTCTTATTTTCAATGACGGCCTGCCCCACAAACATGTTCATATTATAGTTTGTGACATGCAACGGATCTTTCTCTCTATTCAGGAAATGGCTACGAGGAAGGTGACCCGCACCCTATTTGATGAAGATGACATGGTGAGTGCAATCAAATGCCAATTGAGTATGAAAAGGGTGTGTCTTCGGACTTTGGCACATCCATAAGGAATGCAGCAAAATGAATGTGTGGTTAATACATATATCTCTGACGCCCCCTGCAGATGGCCCATAGCACATGCGGAGGAGATGGTGAGTATAACCTGCGGAGCCGGTGTGGCTCCTGTGGCCTGCCCGCTGACAGCAAGTCCAGCGGCGGCTTCTCTGTGTCCTCCGCCTCCCGCTCCATCCGAAGTGGGGGCATCGCTGAGGGTCTCCTCCCACACTCCTATGTTGTGAGCAGCAGCACGTCTCGTAGGGTAGGTCCTATAAGTCCCACAGACACACAACATTTTTAGTCCCTATAAGTAGGCCCATTTGAAATCTACACTTCATCTGCTGGAAAGCACACAAACCTGTTTAATGACACAGAACTCTGGTTGTATAATCATTGAGCTATTCAACATATTAAGATATTTTGCACAACAAACAGTGTATGTTAAAAAATATATCTCATTTTTCAGAGTGGATCTAGAATGGAGAACTGCCCCATCATGTGAAGCCTTGAGTTCTAACTGGTGCACATGGACTCCATTTCATCTCAATTTTATATCTTTTTTTATACTCTTTATCCAATAAAGTTTTTCTAACTTTATACATTGTAATAGATTCAGACATGCACATGCATTTGATTTATGTTTAGATCCAGACAGAGCACAAATAAAGGTTAGATTAATTTGTTGGCATGAAAATTAGATTTAACCACTGCCAGCTATATATTTTCCCAATGGATCCCTGCATGTTACAGTATGCCTCCAGTCTAATCTGGAACACATCTTGCTTCTATTCATGTCACAATTAATAAAATAATAGAATAGAATAACTATGCATGGATCAATACAATTGCCTCATGTTGTTTTAATGGTGTATCTTTGTTCTTGTGGTCTCATTTTGTTATTCAATGTTGCACATTGTATTGGCTGTTTGTACAGGTAAGATGGCGCTGACAGATATGGCAGCTCTGCTTCTAAGTCCTAAGCAACTTCGCAGTATTTCTTTTTTGTGTGTGTTATTTCTTACATTATTAGCCCAGAAAATTATTTGTGTTATTACGTACAGTCGGAAAGAAATGTGGATATCAGAGCAGCGGTAACTCACCAGCATTACGAACAGGAATATGACTTTCCCAAATTGGATTATTTGTTCGTACCCCCCAGGGCAATTGAACTTATTCCAGAGGCTGCTCCAAAACACTGTCGGCGGAGAAGAGGTATTCGGAGTGGACTTCTAGTCTGCTTCCAAGTATATTACTCGCTAATGTTCAGTCTCTGGACACTAAAGCAGACGAGCTCAGGGCGAGGATCTCCTTCCAGAGAAACATCAGGGATTGTAACATACTCTCGCAGTACATTGTGCAGACAGGAAAAAATAATTCTCTAGGAAGAAGAAATATAGGGGTGTATGTTTCATGATTAACTACTCATGATGTGATTGTGATAACCTACAGTAACTCAAGTCCTTTTGTTCACCTGACCTAGAATACCTCACAATCAAATGCCGACCGTATTACCTCCCAAGAGAATTCTCTTCGGTTATAGTTACAGCCGTGTATATTCCCCCTCAAGCAGATAACTCGACGGCATGCCAAGAACTACACTGGACAATATGCAAACTGGAAACCACATATCCTGAGGCCACATTTATTGTAGCTGGGGATTTCAACAAAGCAAATTTGAGGAAAAGATGAACAAAATTCTACCGACAAGTTGACTGTAGTACTCGGTCTGGAAAAACATTGAACCACTGCTACTCAACTTTTCGAAATGCCTATAAGGCCCTCCCCCGCCTTCCCTTCGGCAAATCTGATCACGACTCCATTTTGCTCCTCCCTTCCTATAGGCCGAAATTCAAACAGGAAGAACCCGTGCTAAGGTCTACTCAACGCTGGTCTGACCAATCGAAATCCATGCTTCAAGATTGTTTTGATCACACGGATGGAGATATGTTCCAGGTAGCCTCTGAGAATAACATTGACAAATACACGGATAAGGTTACTGAGTTCATCAGGAAATGTATAGGAGATGTTGTATCCACTGTGACTATTAACACCTACCAAAACTAGAAACCGTGGATAGATGGCAGCTTTGAGGATAACACAGTGTCACCGATGCGGTCCGCTACCAAGGACTGTGGGCTCTCCTTCTCCGTGGCTGACATGAGTAAGACATTTAAGCATGTTAACCCTCGCTGGACACCTACAGCACCCGATGTCAAAGGAAGGCCAAAAAGATCATCAAAGACATCAACCACCCGAGCCACGGCCTGTTCACCCCACTATCATCCAAAAGTTGAGGTCAGTACAGGTGCATCAAAGCTAGGATTGAGAGACTGTAAAACAGCTTCTATCTCAAGACCATCAGACTGTTAAATAACCATCACGAGCCAACATCCATAGAGGCTTCTGCCCTATATACGTATATAGACTTGTAATCACTGGCCACTTTAGTAATGGAACACAAGTCACTTTACTCATCTCATGTATATACTGTATTCTATTTGACTGTATTTTCGACATTGCCCTATCTAATATTTATACAGTACCAGTCAAAAGTTTGGGCACACATATTCATTCAAAGATTTTCCTTTATTTGTACTATTTTCTACATTGTAGATTAATAGTGAAGACATCAAAACTATAAAAGAACACATATGGAATCTTGTAATAACCAAAAACAAATCAAATAACCAAAAACAAATCTAAATATATTTTATATTTGAGATTCTTTAAAGTAGCCACCCTTTGCCTTGCTGACAGCTTTGCACACTCTTGGCATTCTCTCAACCAGCTTCATGAAGTTGTCATCTGGAATGCATTTAAATGAACAGGTGTCCCTCGTTAAAAGTTAATTTGTGGAATTTCTTTCCTACTTAATGCATTTAGGGCAATCAGTTGTGTTGTGACAAGATAGGGGTGGTATACAGAAGATAGCCCTATTTGGTAAAAGACCAAGTCCATAATATTAATATGTCAAGAACAGCTCAAATAAGAAAAGAGAAACGACAGTCCATCATTACTTTAAGACATTAATCAATCTGGAAAATGTCAAGAACTTTGAAAATTTCTTCAAGTGCTATGATGAAACTGGCTCTTATGAGGACCACCACAGGAAAGGAAGACCCAGAGTTACCTCTGCTGCAGAGGATAAGTTCATTAGAGTTACTGCAGCCCAAATAAATACTTCACAGAGTTCAAGTAATAGACACATCTCAACATCAACTGTTCAGAGGAGACTGCGTGAATCACTACTAACCACTACTAAAGGACACCGATTAGAAGAAGAGACTTGCTTGGGCAAAGAAACGCGAGCAATGGACATTAGACCGGTTGAAATCTGTCCTTTTAGATTTTTGGTTCCAACTGCCGTGTCTTTGTGAGACAAAGAGGAGGTGAACGGATGATCTCCGCATGTGTGGTTCCCACCGTGAAAAATGGAGGTGGAGGTGTGATGGTGTGGGGGTGCTTTGCTAGTGACACTATCTGTGCTTTATTTAGAATTCAAGGCACACTTAACCAGCATGGCTACCACAGCATTCTGCAGCGATATGTAACCGATGTGAAATGGCTAGTTCGTTAGCGGTTGTGCGCGCTAATAGCGTTTCAATCAGTGACGTCACTCGCTCTGAGACTTGAAGTAGGGTTTCCCCTTGCGTTGCAACGGCTGCGGCTTTTGTGGCGCGATGGGTAACGATGCTTCGTGGGTGTCAGTTGTTGATGTGTGCAAGGGTCCCTGGTTCGAGCCCAGGTTGGGGCGAAGAGAGGGACGGAACCTACACTGTTACAGATATGCCATCCCATCTGGTTTGCTCTTAGTGGGACTATCATTTGTTTTTCAACAGGACAATGACCCAACACACCTCCAGGCTGTGTAAGGGCTATTTGACCAAGAAGGAGAGTGATGGAATGCTGCATCAGATGAACTGTCCTCCACCGTCACCCGACCTCAACCCAATTGAGATGGTTTGGGATGAATTCCATTATTAATTCCATTATTTTACTTTAGATTTTTGTGTTTTGTTGGGAATTGTTAGATACTACTGCACTGTTGGAGCTAGGAACACAAGTATTTCGCTACACACAATAACATCTGCTAAATATGTGTATGTGACGAATAACATTGGATTTGTACCTGGATGACTGGATACACTGTGTTTTATATGTGCTTCTGCCTCCACAGAGTCATATTGTTTGTCTTAGTTAAAATATTATCTGTTCTTTTCATTCATAGGAAAAAAAAGAAATAATCAAATAATCAAAATGAATATGGAAAATAGCTACAAGGACATAAGGTGGTCATATAAAAAGAAAATACTGACACATGGTTTCTTCTATTATGTGTTTTTATTTTAATCATTTAATAATTTAGAATGACATGTACATTAATTGCTACAAAAAATGAGGGTTTATTACTTTTCACTTGCATCTGAAAATACATATTCACATAATTATTCGCTTTTACATAAATGTCCTTGGTAATTAGTTGATTATTTGAATCAACTGTGTAGTGCTAGGGCAAAAACCAAAAGTTGCTGCCCATGGGGTCCCGAGGACCGAGTTTGGGAAACCCTGCTTCAGGTGTTTTAGATGCCAAGCTTATGGTCATGTTGCATCACAGTGTAGGAGGGAGATTCCAAGATGTGAGCAGTGTGCAGGTGAGCATGGGGCAAAGGAATGTGTTGTATCGGTGGAAAAAAAACTGTGTGTATCGATTGTGGGCGTGCCCATGTTTTTGGGGATCAGAAGTGCCCGGTGCAAGAGAAGAGATTAGAGGATAATGGGTCAAGGGTGAGTATTAGGCGTAGGCTTCCTAGTTATCAACTGTACCGCAGAAATGGAATCCCAGAAAATAGATGTTGTGGTGGCAGCTGCTGAGAGGCACTTGGGTGTAAAGGGTTTTACTGCAGAAAAGTTACAAGTTCTGTTGAACAAAAGATTCTCGTCCTCTCAGGCCATCAGCCTGGTGTCGGATCAGTTAAAGTAGTTGAATGGGGGGGGGGGGGGGGGGGGATGATGAAATAGTGGTATATAGGTTTAGGGTTAGTGGTGCCATTTTTTTCCCTTTCTTCCTTCCTTTTTATTTTTGTATCACAAAATATAACGTGATTGAGAACACATTACTGCACAGTAGGTGGCGGCATGCACAAACAAATGTGCGAACGCGATGATACCAAAAGAAGAAGAAGAAGGAACGGTTTCTGATTATACAGGAAGTAAATGCTAAGCAATTCGCGTAACAAACTGCACCAGACACACGGTTTTAAAGGCGATTTAAATTGTGTCATTTGGTTCGTAAATTGTGCAATTGAATATTTGAAGATTAACAACCTTTAAATCTAGAAGATTGTGCATTTGGTGAGTCTTACTAATCATCTTTCAAATCACTTGACTTGCTCACATCCATAACAAATTAGTATTCAAGTTGGAGGTTTTCAGTGTTGTGCTTGCTTGGTATTAGGCATAGTTCTGTTTAAACTGTTATTTAGATGTTTTACTGCAGAGGTCTTCCATGATAACTTAAGTTATTTATATATTTTTAGTTATGAAAACCATAGCTTAAAGCACATACATGCTTAAAGCACAAAAACATAAGCCAGGCCCCCGATCTGTTTGTGCTCCTGCCAACTCCATTGCTCATTGTCAAATCAAACATTTTTGGATGACAATTCCATAAGGAGTTGGCAAGGGCGCAGATACAGACTGGCACCCAGGCAATAACAATAACACCTGTTTACTCACCTGTCATCTTCAGTGTCCATTAAATTCAAACATGGGTCTCTCATTGAATGTGAATATGTTCCTCCTCTTCCAGGTGTTTGAACCAACTGGATGTTGAGTCTGCGGGCTCTGTTTAGGATTGGGTTCCTTGTGACATTACGGACAACCACAGTCCTCTCCCACAGGAGGGCATGTCCATTGGTCAGTGTGACAAATAGTCTATATAAGGAGTGCTTCAGTGGACTAGCGTCCACCATGGCCCAGTCCATAAAATACCTTGGGTAAGGGTGTGTGTGTGTGTGTGTGTGTGTGTGTGTGTGTGTGTGTGTGTGGTGTGTGTGTGTGTGTGTGTGTGTGTGTGTGTGTGTGTGTGTGTGTGTGTGTGCATGCCTGCATGTGTGTGAACTGTGTGATATATTTATCTGTATCCTCAGGCAGGAGGAGGCTCAGCAAATTGACGAGGAGTTGTTCTCAGAGTATGGCTTCAGTGTGGACCAGCTGATGGAGCTGGCTGGGCTCAGCTGTGCTACAGCAATCACCAGGGTGAGACTCAGTATTTCCCCTAGGAGTGTCTCTTACAATGACTGGTACTGCCCAAGGTGCTGTGAGATGGTGAATGCCACAGCTGTGCGCTGTTCAGCATTGGAAAATCTCAGAAGCACAAGTTTAACTCAATTTAGACTCTGCATAGTGTAGATTAGACATTTCACAATTGGAAGTCATGAGGGCCCTACTTTAGGCTGGTTGAAATGGTTTTAAGCTTGACATGTGCTTTAAGTGTTGCTTTTAGGCTACCTTTTTATTCATCTGTTGCCTTTCTTCTGTTCTAGGCCTACCCCACCAGCTCTCTGGTCATAGCCAGACCCTCTTTGCTTGTGATTTGTGGCCCAGGTAACAATGGAGGAGATGGCCTGGTCTGTGCCAGACATCTCAAACTCTTTGTGAGTGTTTCATCCTTCTCATCTGATATGTTTTCAAATATCAAGGCATGCAGTAGATATTAGAGAATTGGTTATTATTATAATTAACCTATTTTTCTTAAAGGCATCTATTGCTTTTGGAATCAATGCTGTGTTGTGCTTTTTCTGTAATAGTAAGTGACTTTTAAATTGGCATCAAATAGGCTTAAATAACCTATTAGTATGCATTGCTAAGTAACATGCCTATAGTCTGTGATTCTTTGTGTTTGATGCTTTGTGTGTGACTACAGGGTTATGCACCTACCATACTGTACCCAAAGAGGCCAAACAAACTGTTGTTCCAGGGTCTGACCACCCAGTGTGAGAAGATGGATATACCTTTCTTAACTGAAATGCCTGAGGTATAGTGAGCTGTGGCTCCTGTGTTAACCTCAGAACAAAGTCTATTTGGTTGTTAGGTGTGTGTCCTGACTCCTCGGCTACCTCACATAAAATTATCTGGGAGTGTCAGTGTTGTATAAAAGGTTGTTGATGTATTTATCTTGGAGTGTGTATGTGATAATGTGCAGTGGTGTTAATTCTGAAAGTGACAAAGATGATCCTCTTAGGCAATGGTGGTCGACGAGGCTTACAACCTGGTGATAGACGCCATTTTTGGCTTCAGCTTCAAGGGTGCAGTGCGGGAGCCTTTTGGCTCCATCCTGGACGTGCTGAAGAAGACCACTGTACCTATAGTTAGTATTGACATCCCCTCAGGTGGGTGGGCCCTTAACTCACTTCAAACTAGAATCTAGAGGGCAGATATAGATGTCTTTCACTGATAAGCAAGTCTAGTAAAAATATCCAGTCTCTACTATATCTCAATCACAAGGTAATAGTTGATTTTTATATAGTAGAATCTCAAAGTTGGTTTAGAAACAAAATAAACCAAAAACAATTTAGCAAAATCTGGCAGTATTTCGGTGATGGTCTTTGACATCTTTAGATGATAGGCAGTACAGAAAGGTAGTATCTTGAGAAGAGGGAGCATAGATGGTACAGAGACCTTCAGACAGACAGGCCACGGAGCTTCTCAATGGGCACTTAGTCGTCTTGGATAGTCGCAGCTCCTCCTCCATAGTTAGGCTGGATCATCCACTACTGAAATGTAGCACCCACCTGGGTGATGCTTTGGCAACTGTAAAAGTGGCAGTAAGACCCCCAACCCTCGGCAGTGGTCCAGAAAAGCAACAGACGGAGTGAGCCTCTGCATCCCCTCACACCACAGCACTTCCCCCTAGGAACTGGGGCAGGGGGCTAAATAGCTAATACTGTTGATCTGGTGTTGCCGCATTAGTCAAATCATATTAGCAAGCTAGCTAGCCAAGCCAAATATAAACTGACTTGCCATAATCAGTCCTGCATTTCTGTGGGTCACCACCAGATATTTCAATTGATCTATTAACAAGTTATCAAAAACAAAAAAAAGCTTAAGAAAATGCCTTGATTAAAAACCACATTTTGGGCAGTATTTTGTTCAGAAAACATCAGGAACGTTATTTGTTGAATCCAGAGGTTCAATACAGTGTGCCTTAAGTCTATTAGCTCAGCCAAAATGTTTCCATTGGGATGGAGATATTCTCCCATACTGTACATGTCCTCTTCAGGTTGGGATGTGGAGCAGGGCAGCACAGATGGACTCCAGCCAGACATGCTAATCTCCCTGACTGCCCCTAAGAAGTCAGCAAAACACTTCTGTGGACGCTACCACTATCTGGGTGGACGTTTTGTGCCTCCTGCCATGGAGAAGAAGTACCAGCTCAACCTTCCTCCGTACCCCAATACTGACTGTGTGTACCAGCTGCAGTAGTGCCATCCAGTGGTGTGTGTGTATATACACATATGTAAAAATAAAAAATAAAAAAATAATAATAATAAAATTGGTATGTAAATGCTGTTCGCAGTGAGTAAAGTAATGCTCCCATGTATGTGCATTTACCCTCCGCTACACCACTGGTGTCAGCTGTATAGGCGAAAGGCTGTGTAAGTACACTTGGGGTTTGAGAGGTTATCAACGTCAGTGGATCCATTAGGAATTGGATGAGATTTTTATGTACTGTTTGCACAAAAAGGTTATATCTAAATGAATGGGTCTTTTGCTGTTGCAGTTTGATTTAAATGTTTTGGCATACTTATAAGAGTTTGGATGGACAGCTATAATTGCAGTCTGTTATTTAAATATAAAACATTTTAAGTTTGATATTATAAATGGTCAATCTTAAATTATTTTTTTGTCATTATCACTTAACATTGTAAATTGTAGGTATGTCTTAATAAAATGTACATCTAGCAAGACCAATCGAACTGAGAAGACAGTTTATCATAGTCGATCACATTCTATTATAAATACCTTTTGAAGTTTAGTATATTTCATGATGATTGTGCATAATTTATAAGACATACAACGGGGAGTGGATGGATGGATTTATTATATTTTTTTCAATCGCATTGGTGAAATTTTCAGTTATGGGGTGAATTTGAACTCAAACTGATAACACTTGTAATACCCCCTATCTTATGTTCAGAACATTTTATTGTGCATTAATTGGGGTTTCACACATTTCACCCATGAGTCATTCATGCAAAATCTACGTTTTCTGGGAATTACTATGACATTTCGTTTAGTTACCAATACATCAGATAATGCTAACTAATTATTTATGCAATTTTAACCAAAAAAAAATACAAGATACAAATGTCAAAACTGTTCTTTTTGAAGTGCTGAATATAACAAATAGTAGATGGTTTCACTATTCTTATACAATGTATACAGTAGCAGTCATCTTGAATTCCAGGTGAAGCTGGTTGAGATAATGCTAAGAGAGTGCAAAGCTGTCATCAAGGCAAACACTTTTTTGGTAAGTACATGATTCCATATGTGTTATTTCATAGTTTTGATGTCTTCACTATTATTCTACAATGTAGATAATAGTAAAGATAAAGGAAAAACCCTGGAATGAGTAGGTGTGTCCAAACTTTTGACTGGTACTGTATAGTATGTAGGGCAAATAATCAGAAATGGGGGTATTGTAAAGCAGTTGGCTGTCCCTTGCAAGATTGTACAAGATCACCTTTTCTATGTGACTTGTCAACTGATACAGTATTGCCTCTCTCTGCTTGAAATTCATCAGCTTACAGTGTATCAATGAAATATGGGCTATTCGGAGTGCCTGGATACAGCCCTTAGCCGTGGTATATTGGAAATATATACCACAAACCCCCAAATATACCACAAACCCCCAAGGTGCCTTTTTGCTATTATAAATTGGTTACCAACGCAATTAGAGCAGTATACGGTCTGATAAACCACGGCTTATAAATAGTTTTATACCATGGCATTGTTGAGGCTATATACAGGGGATACCGGTACCGAGTCAGTGTGCTGGTTAGTCGAGGTAGTTTGTACATGTAGGTAGTGGTAAAGTGACTATGAGTAGATAATAAACAGAGATTAGCAGCAGTGTAAAAACAAAGGGTGGGGGTGTTAATGTAAATAGTCCGGGTGGCCATTTGATTAATTGTTCAGCAGTCTTATGGCTTGGAAATAGAAGCTGTTAAGGAGCCTTTTGGACCTAGACTTGGTGCTCCGGTACCGCTTGCTGTGCAGTAGCAAAGAGAACAGTCTATTGACTTGGGTGACTGGAGTTTTTGACAATTGCTTTGCCCCAGTGATGTACTGGGCCATAATAGTTTGTTGGTGATGTTCGGCCCTCCTTTTCCTGTAGTCCACAATCATCTCCTTTGTCTTGCTCACGCTGTGGGAGAGGTTGTTGTCCTGGCACCACACTACCAGGTCACTGACCTCCCTATAGGCTGTCTCATCGTTGTTGGCGATCAGGCCTATCACTGTTGTGTTGTCAGCAAACTTAACCTCTCTGGGCTAGGCGGGACGAATTCGTCCCACCTAGTCAACAGCCAGTGGAATCCCGTGGCGCGATATTCAAATACCTTAGAAATGCTATTACTTCAATTTCTATAACATATGACTATTTTACACCATTTTAAAGACAAGACTCTCGTTAATCTAACCACACTGTCCGATTTTCAAAAAGGCTTTACAACGAAAGCAAAACATTAGATTATGTCAGCAGAGTACCCAGCCAGAAATAATCAGACACCCATTTTTCAAGCTAGCATAAAATGTCATAGTTTGCAAGCCCTGCCACATCCGACGAGTATCAGAGTCGGTGTAGTAGGATTTAATCTTAGTCCTTTGTTGATGCTTTGCCTGTTTGATGGTTCGTCTGAGGGCATAGCGGGATTTCTTATAAGCATCCGGATTAGTGTCCCGCTCCTTGAAAGCGTCAACTCTAGCATTTAGCTTGGTGCGGATGTTGCCTGTAATCTATTTTTTCTGGTTGGGATATGTACGTACGATCACTGTGGGGACTACGTCGTCGATGCACTTATTGATGAAGCTGGTGACTGAGGTGATATACTCCTCAATGCCATTGGATGAATCCCAGAACATATTCCAGTCTGTGCTAGCAAAACAGTCCTGTAGAATACTCCTTTTTAATGAAGGGCATTCTAGAGCGTCTATTATTTCTCTACAACGCACAGTACATTTGCATGGTAGAATTCAATGGATATTGTACATTTTTACATGTTTTGTTTGAGGTGCTTTTGAAAGCAAAAGCTGAATTGAAGTATTGGTATTGTTGAATTCAGGGGCACAACTTTTGTCCCCCCCAGTTTTATCATTGGAATGTGATACAAAACGAGGCAAAGGTCTGCTTTAGGACCATGCGGATGCCTCCGAGCATCATGTAGGCTGTTTGGGGTATTTATTAGATTCGATTGTGCCGCTGGCTGAATTCGATTTTCATAATAGCAAGCTAGGACTGATGGCTTGGTTAGCTAAACTAGCAAGTCTGTTTGGTTACCACGGCAACTACTGTAGCCATCAACTAGCCATCTAGTAAACTTGCTAGTGACTTCAGTGGATGTTAACACATTTCTACAGGCAGTATTGCCATGTTCGCGGTTTTCCCGCCAAATTGGGCTACTTTGAAAACAATGTCGCGGGTGAAACTGTTTTGGCTGCGGGTTGCAGGTTTTTGTGCTATTTCTAAGTTGCACAGCGGCCAACATTGCATTTCTTAAAAAATATATATTTCACTGTGACCTGCTGCTGACTGTGGTGGGGAGGTGTGTGTGTGTTGAGAGAGCACTACAGTTATTGGCTGAGTCACATGAGCGAGAGGAGTGCGAGCAGAACGTGTGGACGTTGTGACACATTTTTACCAGTTAGGCTCTTTAGATTGTCATTAGGGAAACACCTATTTCCAACCCTATTTCCATAAAAAATTTATATGCTAGAACTGATTCACATCAAGAAATAATGGAGACAACGCACTGGAAAACGACTGGGCACACTAGAGTGCATTACATACATTCGCACAGAGGTGGTTTAAACTGCATTCTAATGTTATCTGCTTAAAGAAAACCGTCTCAAGCAAAGTGCTTTATGCATGCTCAGTTATTGGATCTCAGGGCTGCCCAAGTGGAAATTTGAAATGGAAGTTATTCAAATCAAATTATTTGTCACATACACGTGTTTAGCAGATGTTATTGTGGGTGTAGCAAAATGCTTGTGTTTCTAGCTCAAACAGTGCAGTAATATCTAACAAGTAATATCTAACAATTTCACAACACTACACACAAATCTAAAGGAATGGAAATAAGAATATATAAATATTTGGGCAAGCAATGTCCGAGTGGCAAAGACTAAGATACAGAAGAATAGGATACAATACAGTATATACATATGAGATGAGTAATGCAAAATATGTAAAAATTATTAAAGTTACTAGTGTTCCATTATTAAAGTGGCCAGTGATGAGTTCACGTCTATATACTGTAGGGCAGCAGCCTCTAATGTGCTATTTAACTATTTAACAGTCTGATGGCTTTGAGATAGAAGCTGTTTTTCAGTCTCTCGGTCCCAGCTTTGATGCACTTATACTGACCTCACCTGGATTAAAGCGGGGTGAACAGGCAGTGGTTTGGGTGGTTGTGCTCCTTGATTAACTTTTTGGCCTTCCTGTGACATCGGGTGCTGTAGGTGTCCTGGAGTGCAGGTAGTTGAGGTTGAAGATGCGCTCTTGTGCCTTATTCACCACACTGTCTGTGTGGGTGGACCATTTCAGTTTGTCAGTGATGTGTACGCCGAGGAACTTCAAGCTCTCCACCTTCTCTACTGCGGTCCCGTCGATGTGGCTAGAGGTGTGCTGCCTCTGCTGTTTCCTGAAGTCCACGATCAGCTCCTTTGTTTTGTTGACGATGAGTGAGATGTTATTTTCCTGGCATCACACTCCCAAGGCCCTCACCTCCACCCTGTATGCTGTTGGTAATCAGGCCTACTACTGTAGTGTCGTCTGAAAACTTGATGATTGATTTGGAGGCGTGCGTGGCCACACAGTCATGGGCGAACAGGGAGTACAGAGGGGGCTGAGCACGCATCCTTGTGGGGCCCCAGTGTTGAGGATCAGCAAAGTGGAGGTGTTGTTTCCTTTCACCAGCTGGGGGCGGCCCGTCAGGAAGTCCAGGACCCAATTGGACAAGGTGGG
This sequence comes from Salmo salar, assembly GCF_965601325.2. Lineage (NCBI taxonomy): Eukaryota > Metazoa > Chordata > Actinopteri > Salmoniformes > Salmonidae > Salmo > Salmo salar. The sequence goes on along the minus strand of NC_138304.1, from coordinate 63,265,236 downwards.
GTTCAGACCCAGGGCCTCAAGCTTAATGATGAGCTTGGAAGGTACTATGGTGTTGAATGCTGAGCTATAGTCAATTACCAGCATTCTTACATAGGTATTCCTCTTGTCCAGATGGGATAGGGCAGTGTGGAGTGTGATGGCGATTGCATCGTCAGTGGATCTATTGGGGTGGTAAGCAAATTGAAGTGAGTCAAGGGTGTCAGGTAAGGTAGAGGTGATATGATCCTTGACTAGTCTCTTAACCTGTTATGGCTAGGGGGCAGTATTTTCACGGCTGGATAAAAAAACGTACCCCTTTTAAATATGGTTACTACTCCTGCCCAGTAACTAGAATATGCATATAATTATTGGCTTTGGATAGAAAACACCCTAAAGTTTCTAAAACTGTTTGAATGGTGTCTGTGAGTATAACAGAACTCATATGGCAGGCAAAAACCTGAGAAGATTTCATGCAGGAAGTGGCCTGTCTGACAAGGTGTCGTTCTTCTTGTCTCTGTTTATTGAAGAGTGAGGATCTTAGCTGTCCCGTGACACTTCCTACGGCTGCCATAGGCTCTCAGAAGGCGGCAAAATGCTGAATCGTGGCTTTGCAGGCTCTGGCTGAAAAAAAGTAGCGCGTTTGGGTAGTGGCTGGTTACAGTACTGTGAGACTCAGGCTCGTGCCCGTGTCGACCGAAAGCTTTGTTTTCTTTCCTCTGTTTAGCTAAATGGACATTCCCGGTCGGAATATTATCGCTTTTTTACGAGAAAAATGGCATAAAAATGGATTTTAAACAGCGGTTGACATGCTTCGAAGTACGGTAATGGAATATATATATTTTTTTGTCACGAATTGCGCCATGCGCGCGACCCTGATTTACCATTTCGGATAGTGTCTGGGACGCACGAACAAAACGCCGCTATTCAGATATAACGATGGATTATTTTGGACCAAACCAACATTTGTTATTGAAGTAGCAGTCCTGGGAGTGCATTCTGATGAAGACAACAAAAGGTAATCAAACTTTTATAATAGTAAATCTGATATTGGTGAGTGCTAAACTTGCCGGGTGTCTAAATAGCTAGCCCGTGATGGCTGGGCTATGTACTTAGAATATTGCAAAATGTGCTTTCACCAAAAAGCTATTTTAAAATCGGACATATCGAGTGCATAGAGGAGTTCTGTATCTATAATTCTTAAAATAATTGTTATGCTTTTTGTGAACGTTTATCGTGAGTAATTTAGTAAATTGTTAGCAAATTCCCCGGAAGTTTGTGGGGGGTATGCTAGTTCTGAACGTCACATGCTAATGTAAAAAGCTGTTTTTTGATATAAATATGAACTTGATTGAACAAAACATGCATGTATTGTATAACATAATGTCCTAGGTGTGTCATATGATGAAGATCATCAAAGGTTAGTGCTGCATTTAGCTGTCTTCTGGGTTTTTGTGACATTATATGCTAGCTTGAAAAATGGGTGTCTGATTATTTCTGGCTTGGTACTCTGCTGACATAATCTAATGTTTTGCTTTCGCTGTAAAGCCTTTTTGAAATCGGACAGTGTGGTTAGATAAAGGAGAGTCTTGTCTTTAAAATGCTGTGAAATAGTCGTATGTTTGAAAAATTGAAGTTTTTGTATTTTTGAGGAATTTGTCATTTGCGCCACGCCTATCTTTGGATATTGGAGCAGGTGTTCCGCTAGTGGAACGTCTAGATGTAAGAGGTTTTAAAGCACTTCATGATGACAGAAGTGAGTGCTCCGAGGCTATAGTCATTTAGTTCAGTAACCTTTGCTTTCTTGAGTACAGGAACAATGCTGGACATTTTGAAGCGTGTGGGGACAGCAGACTGGGATAGGGAGAGATTGAATATGTCCGTAAACACTTCAGCCAGGTGGTCTGCGCATGCTTTGAGGACGCGGCTAGGGTTGCCATATGGGCTGGTAGCCTTGCAAGGGTTAACACACTTAAATGTCTTACTCACGTTGGTCACAGAGAAGGAGAGCCCACAGTCCTTGGTAGCGGGCTGCGTCGGTGGCACTGAGTTATCCTCAAAGCGGGCAAAGAAGGTGTTTTGCAAGTTCGAAAGCAAGACGTCGGTGTCCACAACTTGGCTGGTTTTCCCTTTGTAGACCGGGATTGTCTGTAGACCCTGCCACATACGTCTCGTGTCTGAGCTGTTGAATTGTGACTCCACTTTGTCTCTATACTGATGTTTTGCCTGTTTGCCTTAGAGGGAATAAGTACACTGCTTGTATATTCCCAGTCACCTTGCTATGGTTAAATGCGATGGTTCGCACTTTCAGTTTTGAGCGAATGTTGCCATCTATCCACAGTTTCTGGTTAGGGTAGGTTATAAAAATCACAGTGGGTACAACATCTCCTACTCACTTTCGCCGAAAAGCTATTTTAAAATCTGACACCGCGATTGCATAAATGAGTTCTGTATCTATAATTCTTAAAATAATTATGTATTTTGTGAACGTTAATCGTGAGTAATTTAGTAAATTCACTGGAAGTTTGCGGTGGGTATGCTAGTTCTGAACATCACATGCTAATGTAAAAAGCTGGTTTTTGATATAAATATGAACTTGATTGAACAAAACATGCAGGTATTGTATAACATAATGTCCTAGGAGTGTCATCTGATGAAGATCATCAAAGGTTAGTGCTGCATTTAGCTGTGGTTTTGGTTTTTGTGACATATATGCTTGCTTTGAAAATGGCTGTGTGATTATTTTTGGCAGGGTACTCTCCTGACATAATCTAATGTTTTGCTTTCGCTGTAAAGCCTTTTTGAAATCGGACAATGTGGTTAGATTAACGAGAGTCTTGTCTTTAAAATGGTGTAAAATAGTCATATGTTTGAGAAATTGAAGTTATAGCATTTATGAGGTATTTGTATTTCGCGCCACGCGATTCCACTGGCTGTTTCCCAGGGAGGTTAATAAGTAACCTATGACTTCAGTTTGTTGTTGTTTCTTGTGTAATTTTGAACGCTTTAGATTGACGGTAACAGTAGTCAGATTAGGCTACAGGTAAAACAAATTCTAAAAAACAACTGACTGTTGTTGACAAGCATATTCAGTTCATATCACAGGAGGCTGCTGAGGGGCGAACGACTCATAATAATGGCCAGAATGGAGCAAATGGAATGGCATCAATGTATTTGATATCATTCCACTCATTCCGCTGCAGTCATTTGTTGTAAATGCTTATTGGCTGAAGCTGTGGTATATCAGACCATATACCAGTATGACAAATCATGACTTTTTATTGTTCTAATTACAGTGGTAACCAGTTTATAATAGCAATTAGGCACCCCGGGGGTTTGGGGTCTAGGGCCAATATACCACGGCTAATGGCTGTATCCAGGCACTCCATGTTGCTTCGTGCATGAACAGCCCTTAGCCGTGGTATATTGGTCATATACCATGCCCCTTGTGCCTTATTGCTTAAATCATAGCAGTCAAACGAGTTAAATCGACATCCATTGATGGAAAATGATATGGCAAGTTTAGTAAGGGGGAATTATCTTTTCTCTTGCCACATATTCAAATTCCTTTATTACGTCATGTCATAGCTTCCAATAATTATTATTTTGAGCAAACCTGAATTTTGCTTCTAATGTCGTTACAAGTTAGTATGCTATTCCTTCTTAATTGCTGAAAAAATATGTGGGCTAGTTTCAGGCTTTTTGGGCGAGTTGAGTGCTTATTGGGCTAGAAATTTTAACTTGACCTGGCAACCCTGTCTACCAGGCAGATTAACACATTTCTAGTGGCAAATGCGTGTAAAGTCAGTACCAATCTGCTAGCGCGTTGTGGATCACACCTTCCACATCACTGGCTGCTGGGAAAATGTATTTATAGCCACATCCATGTATGATTTGGTTTACCTTCCAACATGAATTTATATGAAATTGATACATTTGAGGTAAAAATATAGAATTTGAAAGTGTCCCAGGTAGCACAAATGTCTTCTCCACATCTGGCCTGATTCTGGCATGCCAGATCTAAAACTGCTGACCCGGGTCTGGCAGCTGGATCCGGCCCGAGTCTGAAATTAATGATGGTACAGACTAGGCCCAAGTTTCCATTTTAGGGACAGAATCGGCCCAGCAATGACCCAAATCTACTCTACCCCCCTCCCCCACCACCACTAAAAAATATTGATATTAAATGTAGGTAGTAATATCGCAGCTATCAACCGAACTATGAACAACAAACATAAAAAAAGTTATAACAATTTCTCATTTTAAAACTTTTACTTAAATAGATGACATTTACTTTGTGTGGGTGTCATCCTTCAACAGGCACTACTTAGGTACAGTAGCATGGATATATCCAAATAAATGTCACTAGAAATTAGCTTAAACAAATGTTTTTCTATCTGCAGAAATGAAGTGACTGTTAGCCATAGTTGGTCAGCTAGCAAGCAATGGATAAGAACATTTCCAGCCTGCATAGCAATCAAACAAATAGAATCAACAACAAGTCATCTTGTCTAGCAACCTAACCGATATAACTTTTTTTTTTCTTAAAACTTCTTAAAGCATTGTTGGTTAAGGGCTTGTATCTAAGCATTTTACTGTAAGATCTACACATGTTGTATTCGGTGCATGTGACAAATACAATTGGATTTGATTTTCACCAGTAAATGTGTGCTTGTTTTCTTTGGCAGCCGTGGTATAAGCGGGAAATACGCCTCCAGTCTGTACATTATCTGGAACTAATAAACTCGGCAGTATCTAGTCGTCCATTATTTCCAGATAATGTACAAAGCGTGAGTGTTTTTCGCTTATATGTTGCTCCCTAGTGGCGCAGCGGTCTAAGGTGTCACTACAGACTTTGGTTCGATCCCGGGAGTCCCGATCACGGCGCACAATTGGCCCAGCGTCGTTTGGGGAGGGTTTGGCCGGGGTTGGCCGTTATTGTAAATAAGAATTTGTTCTTAACTGACTTGCCTAATTAAATAAAATCAGTTCCTTCTGAAAGTATTATGACCAATTGACTTTTTCCACATTTTGTTACGTTACAGCCTTATTCTTAAATGGATTAAATGGTTTTCCCCCCCCTCAACAATCTACACACACTACCCATAATGGCAAAGCAAAAACAGGATTTTAGAATTTTTTACAAATGTATGAAATAAAAAAAACATCACATTTACATAAGCATTCAGACCCTTTACTCAGTACTTTGTTGAAGGACCTTTGGCAGCAATTACAGCCTCCTCTTCTTGGGTAAGACGCTACAAGCTTGGCACATGTATTTGGGGAGTTTCACCCATTCTTCTCTGCAGATCCTCCCAAGCTCTGTCAGGTTGGATGGGGAGCTTCGCCGTACTTTCAGGTCTCTCCAGAGATATTCGATCGTGTTCAAGTTGTTGTCCTGTTATCCTCTCTGGGCTAGGTGGGACGAAATCGTCCCACCTACGCAACAGCCAGTGTAATCCCGTGGCGCGATATTCAAATACCTTAGAAATGCTATTACTTCAATTTCTCAAACATATGACTATTTTACACCATTTTAAAGACAAGACTCTCGTTAATCTAACCACACTGTCCGATTTCAAAAAGGCTTTACAACGAAAGCAAAACATTAGATTATGTCAGCAGAGTACCCAGCCAGAAATAATCAGACACCCATTTTTCAAGCTAGCATATAATGTCACATAAACCCAAACCACAGCTAAATGCAGCACTAACCTTTGATGATCTTCATCAGATGACAATCCTAGGACATTATGTTATACAATACATGCATGTTTTGTTCAATCAAGTTCATATTTATATCAAAAACCAGCTTTTTACATTAGCATGTGACGTTCAGAACTAGCATACCCACCGCAAACTTCCGGTGAATTTACTAAATTACTCACGATAAACGTTCACAAAAAACATAATTATTTTAAGAATTATAGATACAGAACTCCTTTATGCACTCGCTATGTCCGATTTTAAAATAGCTTTTTGGTGAAAGCACATTTTGCAATATTCTGAGTAGATAGCCCGGCATCACAGGGCTAGCTATTTAGACACCCACCAAGTTTAGCCCTCACCAAAGTCAGATTTACTATAAGAAAAATGTTATTACCTTTGCTGTTCTTCGTCAGAATGCACTCCCAGGACTTCTACTTCAATAACAAATGTTGGTTTGGTTCAAAATAATCCATAGTTATGTTCAAATATCCTCTGTTTTGTTCGTGCGTTCAAGACACTATCCGAAGGGTAAATAAGGGTGACGCGCCCGACGCGTTTCGTGACAAAAAAATTCTAAATATTCCATTACCGTACTTCGAAGCATGTCAACCGCTGTTTAAAATCAATTTTTATGCCATTTGTCTCGTAAAAAAGCGATAATATTCCGACCGGGAGTCGTTGTTTTAGTTCAAAGACAGAGAAAATAAAAACATGGGGTCGCCTCGTGCACGCGCCTCAGTCTCATTGTCCTCTGATAGACCACTTACCAAAGGCGCTAATGTTTTTCAGCCAGGGGATGCAAAGACATCATTCAGCTTTTTCCCGGGTTCTGAGAGCCTATGGGAGCCGTAGGAAGTGTCACGTTACAGCAAAGATCCTAAGTTTTCAATAAAGAGAGTCAAGAAGCCCAAGGAATGGTCAGAGAGGGCACTTCCTGTACAGAATCTTCTCAGGTTTTTGCCTGCCATATGAGTTCTGTTATACTCACAGACACCATTCAAACAGTTTTAGAAACTTTAGGGTGTTTTCTATCCAAAGCCAATAATTATATGCATATTCTAGTTTCTGTGCAGTAGTAATAACCAGATTAAATCGGGTATGTTTTTTATCCGGACGTGTAAATACTGCCCCCTATCCCTAACAGGTTAAAAGGTGAACCTTCGTCACAGTCTGAGGTTCTGAGCACTCTGGATCAGATTTTCATCAAGGATCTCTGTACTTTGCTCCATTCATCTTTCCCTTGATCCTTACTAGTCTCCCAGTCCCTGCCTCTGAAAAACATTCCCACAGCATGATGCTGCAACCACCATGCTTCACCGTAGGGATGGTGCCGGGTTTCCTCCAGATGTGACACTTGGCATTCAATCCAAAGAGTTCAGCCTTGGTTTCATCAGACCAGAGAATCTTGTTTCTCATGGTCTGAGAGTCCTTTAAGTGCCTTTTGGCAAACTCCATGCGGGCTGTCATGTGCCTTTTTACTGAGGAGTGGCTTCCTTCTGGCCACTCTACCATAAAGGTCTGAATGGTGTAGTGCTGCAGAGATGGTTGTCCTTCTGGAAGGTTCTACTATTTCCACAGAGGAACTCTGGAGCTCTGTCAGAGTAAACCCGATAGTTAATCTAAAATATATTTTTATTTGTTTAACACTTTTGTTGGTTACTACATGTTTCCACGTGTTATTTCATAGTTTTGATGTCTTTACTATTAATCTAGAATGTAGAAAATAGTACAAATAAAGAAAAACCCTTGAATGAGTAGGTGTGTCCAAACTTTTCACTGGTACTATAGCTTCTGTCCTCCTCTGGGTACATTGACTTCAATACAAAACCTAGGAGGCTCATGGTTCTCACCAGGGGCGAAAATCTGATATCAACTTTGGAGGGGACAATTACATGAAATTTTCTCAAGAGCAATTCCTGAGGGGGACACCAAAAGTAGTGCTGTAACACATAGCCTACATTGTAATATGGTAAATGTATATTGAGGAACCAAAGAAATAAGGTGTTTGCCGTACTCCTAACTACCGGTACCCAAAACTACACAACTAATCACAACAGCAATACCATTGCCTTTAACAAATCTTAGTTCAGTCACCAGTTTAAGTTGAGAGTGGGGGTATCCATGGCATTTTCCAATTATGTTTCTATTTTACAAGTCCAAAAAATTGAGAACCTTTCATAATGTTGCCAAACAAAGACTCAACAAACTTACCTGAGACTCCCTGTCTCTGCCAGTCTGTCCCTGCATATCTGTCCCCAACTCTGCTGTCTGTGTGCCATCTGTTGCCTGCTCTGCCTAATGACATCATTGTGAAACATTTCCATTAGAATTTCATTTCTTTCTTATAAACATTTTATCAACTAGTCTTTGAGATATTAGGCTACTAGGGTTCTTACTATGCGTTTTGGTGTATTGAAAAATACTCTGATGTCCGTCTTTTATTTTTCTGCCATTTTTCTACCTGGCTGGCTGGCTACACACACAGTGTGTAGGTTATTTACAGTAGGAGATGGGCTTCTATCATCTTCAATCATTCTATTTGGGCTTCGATCTAAAAGGTAGCTAGCAAATGTGAAACGGATTAAAATGACAAGAGTTGACAGCTGTATGAGTTCACCATTTACACAACATATTCTGCAACCTTTTTTAATTTTAATAGTTTGTTTCATATTGGCTGGCTTCCAACAATAGCTGAATTTGCAAAGCTAGCGAGCACCAATTCCGTTTCAGTGGTGTTTGCTATAATCTTTGCTACCCGGGTTAAATAAAGGTGAAATAAAATAAATAAATAAATAAAAGTTCCCTTGCGACAATTTAGCTTTTGCAACGAGACCATTAAATATATTTAAGACAATGGTAGAAGAGTGTAGTTCTGTTCAGTTTGGATTTCAGTTTATCGCTAACCTTATCACAGGGACTTTGAAGCACTAACTTACAGTAGATACGACCTCTCTGTTACCTAGCAAGCTAAGGAACTGGCAGTGGATCAAACCATTGTGAGGCAAAGGGTGGGGGGGTCGCAATCTTTTGAAACTTAAAAACGCGCTATTAAGTGTCTATAATCAGCACAATTGCTTTCATTGCGTATTATTAATTTTATTTAAATTACATAGTTATGTTTCAGTGATATATTGGGGGGGACAAATCATATTTTTCCCAGGATGGGGGGGTCGTGTCCCCCCCGTCCCCCCCGGGATTTCCGCCCCTGGTTCTCACACCCTTCCATAGACTTACAAAGTAATTATGACAACTTCCGGAGGACGTCCTCCAACCTACGCTCTTGCAGCATTAAATGTTCTCCACCCAATCAAAGGATCAGAGAATAAATCTAGTGCTGAAAGCATAGGCTACAGATAGCTAGCACTGCAGTGCATAAAATGTGGTGAGTAGTTGACTCAAAGAGAAAGACAACAGTTTTGAACAAATACTTTTTTGCAGTCATATTCGGGTCCTGATTGCGCAACAAGCTTATTTGACACAGATAGTGTCATTTAACATGTCAGTGTTATTTGACATGTATTTTTTTTGACACGCAAAGACCCAAACAGCGTTCCATAAAAAACACACAAAATAGCACAGTTGATTAGCAGCCCGTAAAATGTCAGCCATACCCTCCTGTACCATTATTTCTGAAGTCCATAAGCAAAGGGTAAAAGGTGAGAGGAGGGCTCGTAGATAGATGCGAGAAGGATTTATATATATACAACGAGCTGTTTGTATGTGACGGCCATGAAAGTGAACTGTGTTTGCTTGTGATCAGGGGTGTATTCATTGCACCGATTATGTTGAAAAACTTTCTTAAACAGATGCAAACAGAATGAAACCGGGATAAACATACCTGAATTTGTCCAATAGAAACTCGTTTGCAACTGTTAGACTAATGATTACACTCTAGATCAGCTAGAGCAGGCAAGAGTGTGGGAAGGTGGTATTGAATATGTCACTGTCTATCACTTTGATTGCTACACCACAGGTCAAGATAATTTTGAGTAATCTCATGATGGGTGCAGGGAAAATTTGAGGATCATGTAGTGTCCTAAACCTTTCGAGGTTACATTGAGCTGGGTGAATGGAATATGAATGACAGTCATCCAATATGCTATAATAGAAATAAGGCCATGTTCATAAAAAAAATGATCATCCTCCCTCATCTTAAACGGCTCCGACCACCCTGCTGCTCACCCACACAACAACATACACTCTGTCTGCCGTCCTGGTACAGTTGAAACCAGGATTCATCCGTGAAGAGCACACTTTTCCAGCGTGCCAGTGGCCATCATTGGTAAGCATTTGTCCACTGAAGGCGGTTATGACACTGAACTGCAGTCAGGTCAAGACTCTGGTGAGGACGACGAGCACGCAAATGAGCTTCCCTGAGACGGTTTCTGACAGTTTGTGCAAAAATTATTTGGTTATGCAAACCCACAGTTTCATCAGCTGTCCCAGTGGCTGGTCTCAGACAATCCCGCAGGTGAAAAAGGCCGATGTGGAGGTCCTGGGCTGGCGTGGTTACACATGGTCTGCGGTTGTGAGGCCGGTTGGACGTACTGCCAAATTCTCGAAAACGACGTTGGAGGCAGCTTATGTTAGGGAAATGAACATTCAATTCCCTGGTAACAGCTCTGGTGGACATTCCTGCAGTCAGCATGCCAATTGCACATTTTAAAATGGCCTTTTAAGGTGCACCTGTGTAATGATCATGCTGTTTAATCATATTCTTGATATGCCACACCTGTCAGGTGGATGGATTATCTTGGTAAAGGAGAAATGCTCACTAACAGGGATGTAAACAGTGAGAAAGCTTTGTGTGTATGAAACATTTCTGGGATCTTTTATTTCAGCTCATGAAACCAACACTTTACATGTTGCGTTTATATTTTTGTTCAGTGTATATAACCAAAATACAGAAATACAGTATGATCAAGCATCAATTGAACCACATAGTGGTGAATGGTGAAAGCTAATGGCCATGCCCAGGTCCTCATCTACAGGCTGCCTACAACATGGGAAGGTCCTGTAGGTCTAGGACACCAATGTCACACGTATTAAAGCCTCAAAGGAAGTTAATGGGACAAGCGTGTCATCCAGGTCATATTGAGGGGCATTAGCAAGGCACCTCCATCAGCACAGATGTATAGCAGAGCCTCATAGTGATCCTTTAGTGTGGCTCATAAACAATAAACTTAAGTGTTGTTCACCTGTATTTGCTGGGACTGACAGTAGCAGTGGTTGGGACTGTAACCTCAGAAACACTCTCTGAAATAGAGGATAAACAAGAAAGCAAGCTTTCTCTAGCAGTTGTTGAATATATTCTTTTTTGAAACACGTATATGGCGACTGTAGCTTTACACCATGGTTATAGCTCAATAGCTTAATATCAGACGCTCTATTTGTCTAGTTGTTTACACAATCATTTGATGTGCCACCACCAGACATTATACGATTTATCAAGGCAGCCAATAACTGATTCATTGCACAAATGAGCAGCTCAATATACAACATATGGCCTCCTACTGACTTATCCCCTTCTGACAACCAGGTGGCGAATCGCATCTCTGCATGTCTGGCAGACATATCAGTGTGGATGACGGATCACCACCTCAAGCTGAACCTCGGCAAGACGGAGCTGCTCTTCCTCCCAGGGAAGGACTGCCCGTTCCATGATCTCGCCATCACGGTTGACAACTCCCTTGTGTCCTCCTCCCAGAGTGCTAAGAGCCTTGGCGTGACCTTGGACAACACCCTGTCGTTCTCCACCAACATCAAGGCGGTGACCCGATCCTGTAGGTTCATGCTCTACAACATTCGCAGAGTACGACCCTGCCTCACACAGGAAGCGGCGCAGGTCCTAATCCAGGCACTTGTCATCTCCCGTCTGGATTATTGCAACTCGCTGTTGGCTGGGCTCCCTGCCTGTGCCATTAAACCCCTACAACTCATCCAGAACGCCGCAGCCCGTCTGGTGTTCAACCTTCCCAAGTTCTCTCACGTCACCCCACTCCTCCGCTCTCTCCACTGGCTTCCAGTCGAAGCTCGCATCCGCTACAAGACCATGGTGCTTGCCTACGGAGCTGTGAGGGGAACGGCACCTCCGTACCTTCAGGCTCTGATCAGGCCCTACACCCAAACAAGAGCACTCCGTTCATCCACCTCTGGCCTGCTCGCCTCCCTACCTCTGAGGAAGCACAGTTCCTGTTCAGCCCAGTCAAAACTGTTCGCTGCTCTGGCACCCCAATGGTGGAACAAGCTCCCTCACGACGCCAGGACAGCGGAGTCAATCACCACCTTCCGGAGACACCTGAAACCCCACCTCTTCAAGGAATACCTGGGATAGGATAAAGTAATCCTTCTAACCCCCCCCTTAAAAGATTTAGATGCACTATTGTAAAGTGGTTGTTCCACTGGATATTATAAGGTGAATGCACCAATTTGTAAGTCGCTCTGGATAAGAGCGTCTGCTAAATGACTAAAATGTAAAAAAATGTAAATGTTATCGAGTCATGCGTATATATGTAAACGTTTTATATATTACAATTAATGTACACTTAGTCAATATATTGCAGATTTAATGTCATACAGTACCTCCACAGTGCTGTTTTATAATAATGTTAATTGTTATCTCCAAACTACATACACTGAGTATTGTGATAGAAAAAATACATATTTACCTGATTTGTTTGATATTAATAGTTAACGATTGATACTTAACAAATAGGAAGACATTTCTGTTCTGTGTAATTCTGTGTTTCTGTAAAGAGATGGTTTCCACTCAAGCGTCCTGCAGTTAGTCTGGGCGTATGGTCAAGAAATGGGTTTTGCTAGAGATAGCTTCAGCTGACAATGACTTGGTGATAAAACCTAAAGCTGGCATTCCATAGACAAGATGTGGTGTGTGTGACCTGAGATAGTTCTAAACTCCTCCAGGCTATCTCTCATTGTCTCATCTTCCTGGCATTTGGGAAACTAAACCGGGTTGGGGGTAAAACAACATACCGTGTAGATAACCAAAGTGGTTTATGGGAGTACTGGAACCAGCGCTGACTAAGCATTTTTAGGTCCTATATAACATCTGTTATTTCATTATCAGTTAAGCACTGGGCAACACACTTTGGAGTGTGGGGTTGACGGTTTCCTTATTGCAATAATTAATCGATATTGAATAAAGATGATTGTTTGAAGAAATAACAAAGTCTCTCTCACTTGAATACAATATTCCACCACAGTATACAAAACATTAACTCTTTCCATGACATAGACTGACCAGGTGAATCCAGGTGAAACCTATGCTCCCTTATTGATGTCACATGTTAAATCCACTTCAATCAGTGTAGATGAAGGGCATGAGACAGGTTAAAGAACAATTTTTAAGCCTTTGACAATTGAAACATGGATCGTGTATGTGTGCCATTCAGAGGTTGAATTGGCAAGACAAAAAATGTAAGTGCCTTTGAACGGTGCATGGTAGCTCTCGTCCAGATTCTGGAAGGCGTTCTGCACCATCATCAGGTCATTGGCCAGCCTGTGACAGTGTAACGGACAGCCAATCAAGACCTGGAGATGGCTCTTTGTTGCCTCGTCTCCACCAACCCCACCACCTGGAGCCAGCAACACGTGGGTGGAATACGCCCGCAATACCCTTTCCTGCGCAGCCACTGGACATTCGCCCTTCGAGTGTTCCTTGGGATATCAGCCCCTGCTCTTCTCCAAGCAAGAGAAAGTCAGCATACCCTCTGCCCAGATGTTCGTCCGCCGCTGTCTCCGTTCCTGGAAAAGCGCACAGTCCGCACTTCTTAAGACCACCTCAAGGTATCGGCGACAGCCGGATCGCCACTGGACCCCTGCTCCCCGCTATCGTCTTGGGCAGAGTGTATGGCTTTCCACTCGGGACCTGCCCCTCCGGGTGGAGTCCCCCCGCTTTATCGTCCCTTTCCCCATCTCTGAAATCCTTAGCCCCACTGCTGTTCATCTTCTGTTGCCCCGCATATGGAATAATTGTAGTAACCTAAAAAGTGTTAAACAAATCAAAACATATTTTATATCTGAGATTCTTAAAATAGCCACCCTTTGCCTTGATGACAGCTTGCACACTCTTGGCATTATCTCAACCAGCTTCATGAGGTAGTCACCTGGAATGCATTTCAATTTAACAGGTGGGCCTTGTTAAAAGCTAATTTGTGGAATTTCTTTCTTTCTTAAGGGACAGACGTTCCGCTATCGGAACCCCTCACCAATATCCAATGGTAGAGCGTGGCGCGAAATACAAATACCTCAAAAATGCTATAACTTCAATTTCTCAAACATATGACTATTTTACACCATTTTAAAGACGAGACTCTCGTTAATCTAACCACATTGTCCGATTTCAAAAAGGCTTTACAGCGAAAGCAAAACATTAGATTATGTCAGGAGAGTACCCTGCCAAAAATAATCACACAGCCATTTTCAAAGCAAGCATATATGTCACAAAAACCAAAACCACAGCTAAATGCAGCACTAACCTTTGATGATCTTCATCAGATGACACTCCTAGGACATTATGTTATACAATACCTGCATGTTTTGTTCAATCAAGTTCATATTTATATCAAAAACCAGCTCTTTACATTAGCATGTGATGTTCAGAACTAGCATACCCACCGCAAACTTCCGGTGAATTTACTAAATTACTCATGATAAACGTTCACAAAAAACATTATTTTAAGAATTATAGATACAGAACTTCTTTATGCAATCGCGGTGTCAGATTTAAAATAGGTTTTCGGTGAAAGCACATTTTGCAATATTCTGAGTACATAGCCCGGCCATCATGGCTAGCTAATTTGACACCCACCACGTTTGGCCCTCACCAAACTCAGATTTACTATAAGAAAAATTGGATTACCTTTGCTGTTCTTCATCAGAATGCACTCCCAGGACTTCTACTTCAACAACAAATGTTGTTTTGGTTCCAAATAATCCATAGTTATATTCAAATAGCTCCGTTTTGTTCGTGCGTTCAGGTCACAGTCCGAAGGGTGACGCGTGAGCGCATTTCGTGACAAAACATTTCAAAATATTCCATTACCGTACTTCGAAGCATGTCAAACGCTGTTTAAAATCAATTTTTATGCTATTTTTCACGTAAAATAGCGATAATATTCCAACCCGGGCGACGTTGTATTCATTCAAAGGGTGAAAGAAAAAAATGGAGTAGTCTCGTGAACGCGCATCTCCAGTGTCACTGTTCCCAGCCTGACCACTCACAAACAGAGCTGCTGTACTTCGCCCAGAGACTGCAGACACCCCATTACACTTTCTGGCGCCTTCTGAGAGCCAATGGAAGCCTTAGAAAATGTCACGTTACAGCACAGATGCTGTATTTTTGATAGAGATGCTACAGAAGGACAACAAATGGTCAGACAGGGCACTTCCTGTATGGAATATTCTCAGGTTTTGGCCTGCCATATGAGTTCTGTTATACTCACAGACACCATTCAAACAGTTTTAGAAACTTTATAGTGTTTTCTATCCTAATCTACTAATTATATGCATATTCTAGTTTCTGGGCAGGAGTAGTAACCAGATTAAACCGGGTACGTTTTTTATCCGGCCGTGAAAATACTGCCCCCTATCCCAAACAGGTTAATGCATCTGAGCCAATCAGTTGTGTTGTGACAAGGTAGGGAGGTATACAGAAGATAGACCTATTTGGCAAGAACAGCTCAAATAAGCAAAGAGAAACAACAGTCCATAATTATTTTAAGACATGAAATTTTCCGTATTGACTGACCTTCAAGAACTTTGAAAGTTTCTTCAAGTGCAGTCGCAAAAACCATCAACCGCTATGATGAAACTGGCTCTCATGAGGACATCCACAGGAAAGGAAGACCCAGAGTTACCTCTGCTGCTGAGGATAAATAAACACTTCACAGAGTTCAAGTAACAGACACATCAACAGTTCAGACACACATAAGACACGCACTCTGCTTACACGTACACATGGATTTTTTATTAGAAATATGTGAGTAGTGGCCTGAGGGAACACACTTAATGTGTTGTGAAAAGTGTTAGGAAATGTAATGTCATGTAATATTTTAAATTGTATGTAACTGCCTTACTCTTCCTGGGGTCCAGCAACATTAGCTTGGCAGCAGCTAATGGGGATTCTTAATAAATACAAAGACAAATAAATACAAATACTAGCATACAAATGAAGACCCTCATCACTGTGCACTTTCACCACCCTGTGAAGTTCAACATTATAACTTATTTAATCTGTAGCCTAATGTGCATAGTTTGAGGACCACACAACATAGCATCGCGTGACTGCAAATTTTATTTGACATGATGGCTATTCTATCAACAATTGAGCAATAAGTCGTTTCCACCGCAATTTGTTGCATAATTCATTTTACCGACACAAAAATATCCCACCATGTCAAACGAACAAATTGTCTATTTCTGAAGTTCTGAAATTGTATCGCCACTTGCTATTTCCATGACAGCTGTTATGATTTTCATGGTTAGTGACAATAACCAGGTTTCTATCCATATATTTCATGCAGATTAATTACTTGACGCATAAAAAAAGTCACGACAGCTAATGGAAACAGGAAATGTTGGTTCAATTTAATAAATGTCAAGACAATTTGTTTATTCGACATGGTGGGATCTTTTTGTGCCTGTAAAATGTACTAAAATCTAAAATTGATCAATATATCCCCAAGCAACTGGGAAAGAGTGAGCAGTCAGTTATTTACAAAAACAAACCAATCAATTGGTAAAGCAGTGTGGTGACACAAATCCAACAAGCCATGGCTTCTCCCAGAGGAAAAGACAAGGAGCAACATGGAGATGCAAACGAGAGTAATAAACAGCTAAAGGATATCCCGAAAAACATACGTAAAATGCTCTCAAATGCACACCAAAACACACAAACTGCTACAATCTGTTGTTAAAAAAGATTTGCTCGAAAAGAAAGTTGAGTCTATGGAACATAAAAGGCATGCGCATGAACGAGCAAGACAACTACATTTGCCTCCCCTGAAAGAAAGTTGCAAACTTTAGAAGATGAATAGGACCAGCAAGAGAATGAGATGAAACAACATAAAAATATTGTCCTGTGGGGAGGCGGATTACAATATTGGAGTCTCATGGAGTGAGAGTAGCTCCATTTTTTACAGACAAGACTGTGGTTATATGAAGAAACCAGACAACATAGTGTCGTGGAAATATTCAGTCAATAATATTTCTCAAATACCAGACCTACACTATAGGTAAAAACTTTTACCTTTGTTTTCAAGTGGCCGCATGTTTTGTGCTGTTCGTCCAAGAAGACCCTCCGCAGCTGCAGATTTTCACTGTCTCTGGTCCCTTTTTGCCACTCCTGGCTAGCTCACCATTTATGTTTGGAAATATTCAGTCAATAATATTTCTCAAATACCGGAGCCTGTGAGTTCAAATATACTTTTATTACAGAGTAATATAAGCCAAGCTGGATCATGAAAACAACAAACTTTCCAGCCTTGGCACACACTCTTTATACAGGTTTCAACCTCACATCACACACAAAGCAACTCCTCTGTATGTTAATGACTCATCCCCTCTGGTATTTAGCCACCGTTATCTTTTTACCTTGCACTAATTTGAGTTTGGTTTCACATTAGGGATTGGAAACTTCAGAGCCATAGCAATGGTTCAAAAATAAACAGTCATGTCCACTCCCCAGACCCATACACATATTTTATTTTACCAGGCAAGTCAGTTAAGAACAAATTCTTATTTTCAATGACGGCCTAGGAACGGTGGGTTAACTGCCTTGTTCAGGGGCAGAATGACAGATTTTTACCTTGTTAGGTCAGCGATTGGATCTTACAACCTTTCGGTTACTAGTCCAACGGTCTAACCACTAGGCTACCTGCCGTCCCAGAGTGCACTCATCTTCCTGACTCCTCTGAAATGAACACACGTTCTGGAAAATTCCCAATAGGCGTAACCAACCATAGCAACAGTAAATATTAGGCCATAGCACTGGTACAGAAATAAACAGTCATGTCCACTCCCCAGACAGGTGCATGTCGAATGGTGTCTAATGACCCAGAAACACATATAGAGTGCACTCATCTTGCTGACTCCTCTGAAATGAACACACGTTCTGGAAAATTCCCAATAATAGTTTAAATGTAATCCTTTAAAATCGAGAGAGAGTGAGCGGTCAGTTAATTACAACAGTGAACCAATCTGTGAGTAAAGCAACGCTGTGACTCTAGCCCAACACGCCGTGGCATCCCTTAAAGAAAAAGACAAACAAGAACTTGTAAATGAGAGCAGGATCAAGTCTCAACTCCGATTCCCAGCAGTACTATGGGTATGGGGGAACACAGAGAATGGAGTTCACAAGCACATTGATTTCATTGTATATCCCACCAGGGGCAAACCTTGTGTTTTTAGATAGCTTGAATTCTATATTAGATCAAATCAAGACAGGAACTATTATTTTAGCAGGCAACCTAAATCCCGTTTGATAAGATTAACAGACGTAGTAATAAAAGAAAGACATTTAGAGAGCCTCCAAAGACGCTGAAAAATGTAATCTCTACAAATAATTACTATTCCCAACTACAAAATACTAGTCTTTTTTTCTCAAAGTAAGAAAAGCTATTCAAGAATTGACTAACCTTTTTTATTTACTGGATTAAAAAATGTTTGATATAGAGATATCAGATCATTCTTTGGCATCATGCTTAATTACACCAAGAGAAAATACATTTTGCGACAGAATTTGAGGAACGAACAGAGTGCATCTTCTGGACCCGAATTTTATTAAATATGTCAACAAAATGTTTTTATTCTTTACCATCACAAATGTAGACATAGATGACAGAGAAAAGCCGACCCCCGATATAATTTGGGATGCCGAACTTTAGGGGAATGATAATCTCATCCTCTGATAAAGTTAAATATGATTTAGAAATAAAAAATAAAGAACATTTTAAATAACTCACTATCTTTACGAGGTAAAGATGAACATAAAATGTCTGAACTACTGCTGAACTACTGCTGAAGAGAGCCAGGTTAAACTCAAATAAAGCATACTACTAAATTACAAATAAATCTGGTAAATATCTCACAGCTCTCACAAAATGAATACATGCTAAACCAGTTATCATTTTAAAAGCGGTAATTAGAAACAACAATGCGATTAATGGAAATTTAAAACATTTCTATGAAAATGTATATAAATCAGAATTAAACAGTGGATGGACCTTCTTAGACTCAACAACTCTGAAGCAACTTTCAGAAGACAAAAAAATATTATAAAAACAGAATTCACTCAAGAAGAAATGTTAGATACTGTTAAAACATTCACACGGGGAAAAGTACCAGGAATGGATGGCTTTTCCATAGAATTCTATTCACCATTTTGGGACAAAGTAGCCACCCTATTTACACAAATGGCAACACACGTCACTTAATTCAGTACTTCCTAGTTCCATGTATCAAACAGTTATTTCAGTTATATTAAATCCAGGAAAATCTGGAGTCCCCTGCTTATTATAGACCCATAAATGTAATACATTGTGACAAAATAATAACAAAGCTTTTAAGCAATAGAATGTCAAAAGTATTACCAGACTTGATACATATCAAACAGGGTTTATTAAAAACAGACACTTACAAACAATGAGACACTTACAAAAAATGTCAGTTTAAAACCTCTTGGGGCTATGTGGGACGCTAGCGTGCCACCCGTGGTGCACCCTATCAACAGCAGGTGCATTTCAAGAGCGGCAAATTTGAAACCAAATAAATGTCAAAATTCAAATTTTTCAAACATACAACTATCTTACACCCTTTGAAAGATAAACATCTCCTTAATCTAACCACGTTGTCCGATTTCAAAAAGGTTTTACGGCGAAAGCATAAAGTTAGATTATGTTAGGAGAGTACATTGACAATAGCTGTGTGTAATGTTTTGTCAATTCGAAGACAGGCGTCACCAAAACCATAAAACCAGCTAAAATGATGCACTAACCTTTGACAATCTCTATCAGATGACACTCCTAGGACATTATGTTAGACAATGCATGCATTTTTAGTTCTATCAAGTTCATATTTATATCCAAAAACAGCGTTTTACTATGGCGTTGATGTTCAGGAAATCGTTTCCCTTCAATAACCGGCAGTCAAGTCAGCACCACAAATTAAATAATTAAAATTAGAAACATTGGTAAAATATTATATTGTCATTTAAAGAATTATAGATTTACATCTCTTGAACGCAATCGACTTGCCAGATTTAAAAATAACCTTACTGGGAAATCACACTTTGCAATAATCTGAGCACTGTGTCCAGAAAAATACGCTTTGCGATACAGACAAACGGCCATGTTGGAGAGATCTAAAATCGAAAATACTATGTAAATAATCCATTACCTTTGATTCTCTTCATCAGATGTCACTTCCTGGAATCCCAGGTCCATAACGAATGTAGTTTTGTTCAAAAAAGCTCATCATTTATGTCCAAAAAGCTCCGTGTTGTTAGCACATGATCTAAGCCCGCCGGACTTCACTTCATGAACGAGGGGAAAAAATATATTTACGTTCGTTCAAACATGTCAAACGTTGTATAGCATAAATCATTAGTGCCTTTTTTAACCAGAACATGAATAATATTCAAGGTGGACGAATGCATTCTCTTTTAAAACGTATTGGAACGAGGGTACCCAACATGACCTCGCGCGCCAGAGTCTAATCGGCCATCACCGTTCCAAGGCTCTTGTTCGGTCAGATCTCATAGTAGAAGACTCAAAACACTTTGTAAAGGCTGGTGACATCTAGTGGAAGCAATAGGAAGTGCCAAAACATTAATCAGCCCCTGTGTGTTTCAATGGCATAGGCTTAAAGGTAATTCAACACATCAGGTATCCACTTCCTGTCAGAAAATGTCTCAGCGTTTTGCCTGCCAAATGAGTTCTGTTATACTCACAGACACCATTCAAACAGTTTTAGAAACTTTAGGGTGTTTTCTATCCATATATAATAAGTATATGCATATTCTAGTTAATGGGTAGGATTAGTAACCAGATTAAATCGGGTACGTTTTTTTTTATCCAGCCGTGAAAATACTGCCCCCTAGCCCCAACAGGTTACAATACAAAAAAAAACAAGATTTATCAATAATGTCTGTTGATGCTGAAAAGGCTTCGATCGTCTTGAATGGCTTTTTCCATTTAAAACTTTCGAAGCTTTCAACTTTCCAGCTAAAATAATACATTTAATGAAATGATTGTACAAATATCCTAAAACAAAAATATACACAAATTATAAATTATCTGATGAAATTGCTTTATAAAAGTGCACAAGACAGGGATGTCCTCTCTCTCCCCTCCTGTTTGCACTGGTAATTGAACCGCTTGCAGAAAGAATTAGACAGGACTCAAATGTAACAGGAATCAGTATTGGTAAACATGAATATAAACTTAACTTATTTACAGAGGATCTCCTGATATATCTGACCAATACTGAAAACTCAGTGCCCCCTTATCAAAAAACTCACAAATCTTAGGTTATAAAATGTATGTGGAAAAAACAAAAAAATGGCAATAGGAAATAGATTAACTCACAATTTACAGCAATCATTTAAGAAGACTACAAAATATATTAAATATTTAGGATTCTTAATAGTGAAAACAAACAACAAAATGTATATAGATTACTTTATTCCATTACTCAACAATAAGAAAGCAGATTTCATTAAATGGAAGAATCTTCCCAGAAATCTTAAATGTAATATAAACCTTTTTAGAATGGCATAGCTGCCAAAGTTTTTGTATCTATTTCTGGTAATACCAATTAACCCACTGAAGACATTCTTTAAAAAAGTATACTCGGTCTTAACAGACTTTATATGGGCAAATAAACTTTCCTTTTTATTCTATGAATTTTTACATCTTCCTAATTCTGAGGGTGATTTTAACCTTCCAGACTTGGAATTGTATCAACTCTCTACCCAAGGCTTTTACTTGCGGACTGTAGTTGAATGCACAAAAGAGAAACAATGGGTACATATTGAAGATGCACATGCTCATCCCCAAAGTCTTTCTATGTGTCTATTTTCATTGGATAAAGCTAAGAACATTATAATAATATGGAAGAAAATGAAACGTATTCTACAAGAACCAATATCACTCCCTAAAAATACAACC
This sequence comes from Salmo salar, assembly GCF_965601325.2. NCBI lineage: Eukaryota > Metazoa > Chordata > Actinopteri > Salmoniformes > Salmonidae > Salmo > Salmo salar. The sequence goes on along the minus strand of NC_138304.1, from coordinate 63,243,364 downwards.
CTATGGAACAATCCTTGAATTTTAAGAATTCACCAATAAATTGGCCCACATGGAAAGCTAAAGGCAGAGAACCCGTAATGACTTGGTAAAAGAAAATACAAATATTTCCATGGCAAATTAAAAAACAATTTTGGACTGACCAATGTAGACATTTTTAAATACTGTACATGCAACTTAAAAGTTTAATACCATGACATTTGAACTGAAACCGTTTGGATCAGAGCAAATTTTGAGGGAATCCTATTTGACCCAGAAAAGGATACACATACAGTGCATTCGGAAAGTATTCACACACCTTTTTCCACATTTTGTTACTGTACGTTACAGCCTTATTCTGAAATGTATTAAATAAATAAAAGTCCTTATCAGTCTACACACAATACCCCATAATGACAAAGCGAAAACAGGTTTTTAGAAATGTTACAGAAGTATTCAGACCCTTTGCTATGAGACTCAAAATTAAGCTCAGGTGCATCCTGTTTCCATTGATCATTCTTGAGATGTTTCTACAACTTAAAGTCCAACTGTGGGAAATTCAATTGATTGGACACAATTTGGAAAGGCACACACACCTGTCTATATAAGGTCCCAGAGTTGACAGTATATTTCAGAGCAAAACCCAAACTATGAGGTTGAAGGAATTATCTGTACAGCTCCGAGACAGGATTGTGTCGAGGCACAGATCTGGGGAAGGGTAGCACAGTGGCCTCCATTCCTAAATGGAAGAAGTTTGGGACCACCAAGACTCTTCCTAGAGCTGGCCGCCCGGCCAAACTGAGCAATCGGGGGAGAAGGGCAGTGAAGCATGGTGGTGGCAGCATCATGCTGTGGTAATGTTCTTCAGCAGCAGGGACTGGGAGAATAGTCAGCATTGATGCAAAGATTAATGGAGTAAAGTACAGAGAGATCCTTGATGAAAACCTGCTCCAGAGCGCTCAAGACTTCAGACTGGGGCGAAGGGTCACCTTCCAACAGGACAATGACCTTAAGCACACAGCCAAGACAACGCAGGAGTAGCTTCGGGACAAGTCTCTGAATGTCCTTGAGTGGCCCAGCCAGAGCCCGGACTTGAACCCGATCGAACATCTCTGGAGAGACCTGAAAATAGCTGTGCAGTGACGCTCCCCATCCAACCTGACAGAGCTTTAGAGGAACTGCAAAGAAGAATGGGAGAAACTCCCCAAATACAGGTGTGCCAAGCTTGTTGCGTCATGCCAAAGAAGACTCGAGGCTGTAATCACTGCCAAAGGTGCTTCAACAAAGTACTGAGTAAAGGGTCTGAATACTTATGTAAATGTAATATTTCATTTTTAATGTGCAAACATTTCTAAAAACCTGTTTTTGCTTTGTCATTGTGGGGTAGTGTGTAGACTGATGAAGGAAAAAAACAATTGAATCCATTTTAGAATAAGGCTGTAACGTAACAAAATGTGGAAAAAGTCAAGGGGTCGGAATATTTTCCGAATGCACTGTATGATAGGTTATATATGTATACAGAACCTTGCACAAAACCTATCCAACTGATCATCTCTTAGAAAAACATATAAACTATTAGAATGAAGACTTTAAAATAACTGCTATAGGCACAAGATGTGTTGGAACATAACTAATTAAATGACATTTAATGAAAATGTACGCTTATTACGGTATAAACGAATGTATAGAATGTATTATACAAGAGACAAAATGCACATTTTACAGCACAACGTCAGAGTCACATCTTAAGTCTAAAACGAACAATTGTTCATGCATTCTGAGGATGCTATAAAGGCCAGAAGTTATGGGCGGAGTTAGAACGTTGTCTGTCAGAAGTTTTACAATGTAAATGTTATTTTAAGCCGTCTGTCTCCATACTTCAAGACATGGCATACGAGGGTGCAGTGAAATATCCAATGGAGAGGACCATACATTTCTCGTCAATGATTTTGAAAAAACTTCTACTCAAAAACTGGAAATCAAATTATCCTCCATCACTACGACAGTGGATGAATCAAACGTATTATTATTTAAATAGGCCAATTGAAAAGGTTTGGGCTACAGAGAAATCTTTAGCAGTGCAATTTGAGTCAAGTGGCATAGAGTGCTACAAGCACTGAAAAGATACAGGGGATGAAGGATGAGGGGCAATGTGGTTGAGACATACGTGATGTAAACTCAGCAAAAAAGAAACGTCCCTTTTTCAGGTCCCTGTCTTTCAAAGACAATTCGTAAAAATCCAAATAACTTCACAGATCTTCATTGTAAAGGGTTTAAACACTGTTTCCCACGCTTGTTCAATGAACCATAAACAATTAATGAATAAGCACCTGTGGAACGGTTGTTAAGACACTAACAGCTTACAGACGGTAGGCAATTAAGGTCACAGTCACAACTTAGGACACTAAAAGAGGCCTTTCTACTGACTCTGAAAACACCAAAAGAAAGATGCCCAGCGTACCTGCGTGAACGTGCCTTACACGGAACCCAAACCGGCTGCGCACGTGCGCCATCGTGCATACATTTATTTTGTCCCCCTACACCAAACGCGTTCACGACACGCCGGTTAAAATATCAAAACAAACCCTGAACCAATTACATTAATTTGGGGACAGGTCGAAAAGCATTAAACATGCATGGCAATTTAGATAGCTTGCACTTGCTAGCTAATTTGTCCTATTTAGCAAGCTTGCTGTTGCTAGCTAATTTGTCCTGGGATATAAACATTTGAGTTGTTATTTTACCTGAAATGCACAAGGTCCTCTACTCCAACAATTAATCCACACATAAAACGGTCTACCGAATCGTTTCTAGTCTTCTCTCCTCCTTCCAGGCTTTTTCATCTTTGAACTTATAAGGTGATTGGCATCTAAACTTTCATAGTATTACTACGCCGACCGGCAAAACAGTTAGTCTTTCAATTACCCACATGGGTATAACCAATGAGGCGATGGCACGTGGGTACCTGCTTCAATAAACCAATGAGGAGATGGGAGAGGCAGGACTGCGTCAGAAATAGAAAGGACTTATATTTTAGCCCTTGGCAACTCAGGCACTCGTTGATGGGCGCGAGCAGTGTGGGTGCAATAATTGAATAACATAGATTTCAACATTTATTTTCCAACGCGCACACGACGCGAGCGGTGTGGTCAGCCTGTTAAGCATGCTGCGAGGCATGAGGACTGCAGACGTGACCAGGGCAATAAATTGCAATGTCCATACTGTGAGACGCCTAAGATAGCGCTACAGGGAGACAGGACGGACAGATGATCGTCCTCGCAGTGGCAGACCACGTGTAACAACACTTGCACAGGATCGGTACATCCGATCATCACACCTGCGGGACAGGTACATGATGGCAACAACTCCCCGAGTTACACCAGGAACGCACAATCCCTCAATCAGTACTCAGACTGTACGCAATAGTCTGAGAGAGGCTGGACTGAGGGCTTGTATGCCTGTTGTAAGGCAGGTCCTCACCAGACATCACCGGCAACAATGTCACCAATGGGCACAATCCCACCTACGCTGGAACAGACAGGACTGGCAAAAAGTGCTCTTCACTAACGAGCCGCGGTTTTGTCTTACCAGGGGCGATGGGCGGATTCGCGTTTATCGTCGAAGGAATGAGCATTACACCGAGGCCTGTATTATGGAGTGGAACTGATTTGGAGGTGGAGGGTCCGTCATGGTCGGGGGTGGTGTGTCACAGCATCATCGGACTGAGCTTGTTGTCATTACAGGTAACCTCAACGCTGTGCGTTACAGGGAAGATATTCTCCTCCCTCATGTGGTACCCTTCCTGCAGGCTCATCCTGACATGACCCTCCAGCAAGACAATGCAACCAGCCATACTGCTCATTCTGTGCGTGATTTCCTGCAAGACAGGAATGTCAGTGTTCTGCCATGGCCAGCAAAGAGCCCGGCTCTCAATCCCATTGAGCACGTCTGGGACCTGTTGGATTGGAGGGTGAGGGCTAGGGCCATTCCCCCAGAAACCTGCAGGTGCCTTGGTGGAAGAGTGGGGTAACATCTCACAGAAAGAACTGGCAAATCTGGTGCAGTCCATGAGGAGGAGATGCACTGCAGATGCAGCTGGTGGCCACACAAGATACTGACTGTTACTTTTGATTTCGCCCCCCCTTTGTTCAGGGACACATTATTCAATTTCTGTTAGTCACATGTCTGTGGAACTTGTTCAGTTTGTGCTCAGTTGTTGAATCTTATGTTCATACAAATGTTTACACATGTTAAGCTGAAAATAAACGCAGTTGACAGTGAGAGGACATTTCTTTTTTTGCTGGGTTTATATGGTTGCGGTGGGAACATGTGGGTCTGAGCAGGTGTGATGTCATTGATATTGGTTGAATTTGTGTGTCTGTTGATTGTCTTTTGTTGTTGTTTGGGAAAGTAAAACATTTCTTAAAAAATACACTACCAGTAAAGTTTGGACACACCTAATCATTCAAGGAATAATACATACGGAATCATGTAGGAACCAAAAAAGTGTTAAACAAATCAAAATATATTTTAAGTAGCCACCCTTTACCTTGATGACAGCTTTGCACACTCTTGGCATTCTCTCAACCAGCTTCATGAGGTATTCACCAGGAATGCATTTCAATTAACAGGTGTGCCTTGTTAAAAGTTAATATTTGTGGAATTTCTTTCCATCTTAATGTGTTTGAGCCAAACAGTGACAAGGTAGGGGTGGTGTACAGAAGATAGCCATATTTGGTAAAATACCAAGTCCATATTATGGCAAGAACAGCGCAAATAAGCAAAGAGAAATGACTGTCAATTATTGCTTTAAGACATGAAAAATGTCAAGAACTGAACGTTTCTTCAAGTGTAGTCACAAAAACCATCAAGCGCTATGATGAAACTGTCTCTCATGAAGACCGCCACAGAAAAGGAAGACCCAGTGTTACCTCTGCTGAAGAGGATAAGTTCATTAAAGTTAACTGCATCTCAGAAATTGCATCACAAATAAATGCTTTACAGATTTCAAGTAACAGACACAACATCAACTGTTCAGAGGAGACTGCGTGAATCAGGCCTTCCTGGTAGAATTTCTGCAAAGAAACCACCACTAAAGGACACCAATAAGAACAGTCTTGCTTGGGCCAAGAAACACGAGCAATGGACAATAGACAGGTGGAAATCTGCCCTTTGGTCTGAGGAGTCCAAATTTGAGATTTTTGGTTCCACCGCCATGTCTTTGTGAGACGCAGAGTAGGTGAACGGATGATCTCCGCATGTGTGGTTCCCACCGTAGAGCACAGAGGTGTGATGGTGTGGGGGTGCTTTGCTGTTGACACTGTCAGTGATCTATTTAGAATTCAAAGCACACTTAACCAGCATGGCTGCCACAGCATTCTGCAGTGATACGCCATCCCATCTAGTTTGCGCTTAGTGGGACTATCATTTGTTTTTCAACAGGACAATGACCCAACACACCTCCAGGCTGTGTAAGGGCTAATTGATCAAGGAGAGTGACGGAGTGCTGCATCAGATGACCTGGCCTCCACAATCACCCGACCTCTACCCAATTGAGATGGTTTGGAATGAGTTGGACCTTACTGAAGGAAAAGCAGCCAACAAGTGCTCAGCATGTGGGAACTCCTTCAAGACTGTTGGAAAAGCATTCATCATGAAGCTGGTTGAGAGAATGCCAAAGAGTGTGCAAAGCAAAGGCAAAAGGTGGCTACTTTGAAGAATCTAAAATATATTTTGATTGGTTGAACACTTTTTTGGTTACTACATGATTCTATAGGTGTTGTTTAATAGTTTTGATGTCTTCACTATTATTCTACAATGTAGAAAATTGTAAAATAAAGAAAAACCCTTTAATGAGTAGTTGTGTCCAAACTTTTGACTGGTACTGTATATTTAACTTATGATGGGCAAGTTAAAGATTTATTGCAGCAGTTTTTGTGACAAAACCATCAGTGTTGAAAAAGCAAAAAGCATTTTTAATTTTTTAATGTGCACTACGTCATCAGGCACAGCCTTTTATCTGCAACAAGTCTGTTTGATGGAAACACTTTTGGTGGGAAAATGTGCATTTTGTAAAAAAAACTAACACCGTATTTTCATTAAAAACGTTATTTTGGTTAATTTATTCATACTATTTCATCCTTCCACAAGATATGGTCCCGAATTAAATCTAGGGATGCTACCCAAGCCGGCTGGTTGTTCATTCTGTTGGTTCGTTTGCCAGCGATGCGACCCAGTCGTTCGTTCTAAATGTTCCATTGCCATACTGTCTGGCAACATTCTTATCACTTGCTTGCTAGCTAGCCAACTACGGCTAACTTCCAGTCACGTCAAACATTAAACAGAATAACAGGAGCTGCATTTGCATTCGTTTAAGCTGTTTTCTAGTGACAATTATTTGGATACATGCATAACAATGAGCTAATGAGGCGAGATTTCACCTGGCATAAAAAAATCTGCTCAGGACACTGTTGCTCAGATGAGCTAGCCAACAACACAGCTAACACAATTACTTCAAACACTGAATCTGTAAAGACTGCAAACTTGGTGCACTTCATTTCGTTTGACCTTTTTTCAATTTACATTTCTTTGCATTATCTATAAAAATGATGCCAGCTGATTCATGATTTCGACTGGCTGAGAAACACTGCCTGCCTGTCTCGTCCCCTACACATTCATTACTATGGGACAGCTCGAAATTGAATTTGAATATTGAAACAATGTTGCAAATTTCGGAAAGACAGACAGCAAGGTTTATACAAATCTCGGCTGTTGAAATCTCCAATTCGCATACCGCCCCAACAGATGACACAATCGCACTCCACACTGCCCTTTCTCACCTGGACAAAAGGAACACCTATGTGAGAATGCTGTTCATTGACTACAGCTCAGCATTCAACACCATACTGCCCACAAAGCTCATCACTAAGCTAAGGACCCTGGAACTAAACACCTTCCTCTGCAACTGGATCTTTAACTTCCTGACGGGCCTCCCCCAGGTGGTAAGGGTAGGCAACAACACATCTGCCACGCTGATCCTCATCACTGGGGCCACTCATGGGTGCATGCTTAGTCCCCTCCTGTACTCCCTGTTCACCCACAACTGCGTGGCCAAGCAAAACTCCAACACCGTCATTAAGTTTGCTGATGACACAAGTGGTAAGGCCTGATCACCGACAATGATGAGATTGCCAGGTCTGACCTCCTCCCTATAGGCTGTGTGGTGCCAGGACTGCAACCTCTCCCTCAACATGAGCAAGACAAAGGAGATGATCATGGACTACAGGAAAAGTGGAGATGGTCGAGAGTTTCAAGTTCCTTGTTGTCCACATCACCAACAAACGATCATGGTCCAAACACACCAAGACAGTTGTGAAGAGGGCACGACAAAATCTTTTCCCCCCTCAGGAGACTGAAGATTTGGCATGGGTCCCCAGATCCTCAAAAAGTTCTACAGCTGCACCATCGAAGGCATCCTGATCAGTTGCTTCACTGCCTGGTATGGCAACTGCTCGGCATCTGACCGTAAGGCGCTACAGAGTATAGTGCGTACGGCCCAGTACATCACTGGGGCCAAGCTTCCTGACATCCAGGACCTATATACTAGGCGTATCAGAGGAAGGTCCCCAAAACAATTGTCAAAGACTCCAGTCACCCAAGTCATAGACTGTTCTCTCTTCTACGGCACAGCAAGCATCACCAGAGCACCAAGTCTAGGACTAAAAGGCTCCTTAACAGCTTCTATCCCCAAGCCATAAGACTGCTAAACAACTAAACTAATCAAATGGCCACCCGGACTATTTACATTGAGCCCGTCTTGTTTTTACACTGCTGCTACTCGCCGTTTACCATGTATGCATAGTCACTTTACAAGTGATCTCAACTAACCTGTACCCCCGCACATTGACTGTACCAGTACCCCCTGTATATAGCCTCATTATTGTTAAGTACATTTGTCTTACTTTTGATTGAGTCGATTTATTTTTACTTTAGTTTATTTAGTAAATATTTTATTACCTCTATTTCTTGAACTGCATTGTTGGTTAAGGGCTTGTAAGTAAGCATTTCACGGTAAGGTCTATACCGGTTGCATTCAACCGCATGTGACAAATAAAATTTGATTTAAATGTTATTCTAAAATAAATGTGAGATAATGTCTAGATGGCTGGGTTGATGAAAGTGGATTGCAGTGTCCTTGTACAGGTTTTGGTCTACTCTGTGTGTACTATGGGTCCCAAATGGCACTCTCTCCCCTATATAGTGCACTACAGTTTGACCTCATAGTGCACTACATAATGAATATGGTGCCATTTGGGACAAATACAGTGCACTACATAATGAATATGGTGCCATTTGGGACAGACCTAGCTGCAAACTATGAAAATAAGACATCACCCTTTTTTCCCTCTTGCGTTCAGCAAGAGAGACCGCTTGTGTTCCCTGTATTTACCCTGCATACACTTTCAATTAATATTCAGTAATTTCTTCTAATATTCCTGGGAAGCAAACCACCACAGTTATGGCATTATGTTAGTTATCCAATATGACCCTGATAACTTCTTGTTCAAACCATATCTGTGCAAACAAGATTTTATTGTGACTCAAATACATTCACAAGACAGCTCATAAGATAAATTGGCTCATTTAAATATGCAAAATGTATAGACTCACATCACGCAAATGACATGTTTGTGCCCTCTTTCGAGATATCAATAGCATGATGGGATAGTCATTTAAATAAATAATAAAACATAAATGTCCCTCATAGAATAGTTGTTCACAAACAGGTGCATTAACATGGATTGGAGTGTTAATGGTTTACACATGGACCATTATGAGCATAATCGTCAACCAATCTAATACTCAATTCAAGTGCTGTGGGCCCTATATTCCACCAGTTTCCCTCATTTAGCTTCAGCTAAACCTGTCGCTGGCTTCCTCCTTAAAGTTGTGACTAACCAGAGTCCTTGACTGAGAGCCTAACTCAGCCCCAACCCCTAACAACCCACTCATCCCAGACTCCGCCTCCCCCTGAAAGTCTGCCTGCTCCACTTTCACCTGCCCGCCCTGTGAGAGAAACCCCTCCCCGAATCCATAAGCATAACCATCGTCCATGTCGGCAGCCGCTCTGGTGTTACTACTGGCAGCAGCGCCATCACAGCTGGAGGCCAGTCTCTCACAGCGGGCCTGGTGGCGCAGGAAACTGTCCCTCCAGATTACCTTCTTCCCACACAGGCCACACTCATAAGGCCGCAGCCCACCATGGGTCTTCAGGTGCTTGGTCAGGTGGTGCTTCATCTTGAAGCTCTTGGTGCACACAGGGCAGGCGAAGGGCCGCAGGTTGAGGTGCTGCATCTTGACGTGGCGGTCACGCATGCTCTTCAGGGTGTAGGCCTTCCCACAGTGGCAGAAGTGCACTTTGCCCGTGTAAGGGGCCCCGGCAAGGGAGAGGGAGGAGGAAGAGGGGATGGGGGGTGAGGAGGAAGGGGGGAATGGAGCAGGGGATGGGGACAGGTGGCAGCTGGAGGTTGGGGTACCACCACCATGGGTCATGTCTGCCCCAGAGGGCCAGTTCAACTCTTGGGCCCCCAGGATAAAGTCATTGTCATCAGGAGAGTCAGGTACTAAGGGTCTCTGAGAAACTTGCCCGGTGCCATCCTCAATCTCATCATAGGTGCCCCTTCCAAAAGCACCATCTGCAAATCGGCCAAAGTCCACTTCCTCCTCATCTTCTTCATCGTCTTCTCTTCTGTAGTATTCCTCTCCAGCTTGCGGCCTCACTACTTGCTGAGACCAGGGACCGGCCTGCCACTGCATCCGGGATGAGGGTGTAGGAGCTGGGCAGGAAGGGCCAGGAATCACATCATCTGGATCCACAACATGAGGAGAAGTCAGGGCTGAGCTTCTCCCCAGCGGTCTCTCCTCTTTCTTCTGCAGCTCCCCTGAGCTATTTTTCCCCTCTGGCTGTCCTCCCTCTTCAACTTGGTGTACACTAGTGTGGAAGTCTCCTGGAGAAATACAAAACAGAGAGATGTACAATGTACAAAGGACATACATATAGATAATTATATAATGGTACTCTATTTAAGGTACAGGGATTTGTGCTTATCCCATATTGGTGCTTATCATCTCATAAATAGGAGACAGTTTAAAATGATCAGCAGTTGAAACAAAGCATATTCCCTGCCCCGGTAAAAAGCTGATGGATGGTGCTAGAAAAATGTAACCACAAAACATAGCTATGGTGCATCCATGATTTAAAAATTATAGCCTCAACATGGTTAAAACTACAAAAAGAAAGGAGGACCAAGGCACTCTTCATATAATGAATTAAAATGCCTTTATTTGAATGGCATGTTCAATAGAAACAAAGTTTTAAAAATCCGACGCGTTTCGGCTGCATGGCCTTTGTCAGGGAGTACAAAGAAATAATACAAAGTCCTCTTTTGAACAGCTTTTCCAATTAGCCCTAATTTGGAGAGGGAATGGTTACAAAATTGATTGGACACCTAATAAGCAATACTATACACATTAAAAAGTGAAATACTGTAGCTATGTTATCATAAAAATACAACTCCAAGCTAGAAGTATCAGAACACTTAGAAAGGTAGTTCTAACCTTAAATATGACTGGGAGAAGTGTCAAGAAAAAGAAAGCAATATATTCCATAGTACACTAGAACACAGCAAAACATGAACAACAACAGGGTATTGATCATGTTCCGGTCTCTATTAGAAAAGGGGACCATCTTAAACAGTTAAACCAAAAGGAACGTTTTTGTATTTACAAACTACAGGCCACTAAGTTGAGCAAAATGTCCACTAGATGACCGTAAATGGACCTATCAACGACCCTCAGGAAGGGTGAGAAATCCATATCTTCATTTTAACCAGGGTACTTAGTGGCCTGTAGTTTGTAAATCCAAAAACGTTCCTTTTGGTTTAACTGTTTAAGATGGTCCCCTTTTCTAATAGAGGCCGGAACATGATCAATACCCATAGCTTGTAGGGAGGCAGGGTTGCCATGGTGTAAGGACTTGTAGTGCCTTGCCATGGGGTAGTCTTCATTGCCTACCCGTATGGCGTACTTGTGTTCCGCTATGCGGTCCTGAAGGCGTCTCTTTGTCCATCCAATGTAGAATACCTTGCACTGTAGGCAATGAAGACTGTAGGGAGGCAACCCTGCCTCCCTACAAGCTATGGGTATTGATCATGTTCCGGCCTCTATTAGAAAAGGGGACCATCTTAAACAGTTAAACCAAAAGGAATGTTTTTGGATTTACAAACTACAGGCCTGTAGTTTGTAAATCCAAAAACGTTCCTCAATTGCCCTCAGCTGTGTTTAGACTGTTGTGGGTTGCCATGGTGTAAGGACTTGTAGTGCCTTGCCATGGGGTAGTCCATTTACGGTCATCTAGTGGACATTTTGCTCAATTGCCCTCAGCTATGTTTAGACTGTTGTTGTTCATGTTTTGCTGTGTTCTAGTGTACAATGGAATATATTGCTTTCTTTTTCTTGACACTTCTCCCAGTCATATTTAAGGTTAGAACTACCTTTCTAAGTGTTCTGATACTTCTAGCTTGGAGTTGTATTTTTATGATAACATAGCTACAGTATTTCACTTTTTAATGTGTATAGTATTGCTTACTAGGTGTGTCCAATCAATTTTGTAACCACTCCCTCTTCAAATTAGGGCTCGTTGGAAAAGCTGTTCAAAAGAGGACATTGTATTATTTCTTTGTACTCCCTGACAAAGGCCATGCAGCCAAAACGCGTCGGATTTTTAAAACTTTGTTTCTATTGAACATGCCATACAAATAAAGGCATTTTAATTAATTACATGAGTGCCTTGGCGATCCTTTCTTTTTGATGACTAATTTACCCATTTTACCAAAGAGCACCTTCTGTCTACCAAAATGTACTATTGTGTACCTTAGAAACGCTTCCCTTCCTCCTCCTTCTAATGGTTTAAACTACAGTTGAAGTCGGAAGTTTACATACACTTAGGTTGGAGTCATTAAAACTCCTTTTTCAACCACTCCACAAATTTCTTGTTAACAAACTATAGTTTTGGCAAGTTGGTTAGGACATCAACTTTGTGCATAACACAAGTAATTTTTCCAACAATTGTTTACAGAGATTGTTTCACGAAGAATTCACTGTATCACAATTCCAGTGTGTCAGAAGTTTACATACACCAAGTTGACTGTGCCTCTAAACAGCTTGGAAAATTCCAGAAAATGATGTCATGGCTTTAGAAGCTTTTGATAGGCTAATTGACATCATTAGAGTCAATTGGAGGTGTACCTGTTGCTGTATTTCAAGGCCTACCTTCAAACTCAGTGCCTCTTTGCTTGACATCATGGGAAAATCTAATGAAATCAGCCAAGACCTCAGGAAAAAAATAGTAGACCTCCACAAGTCTGGTTCATCCTTGGGAGCAATTTCCAAACGCCTGAAGGTACCACGTTCATCTGTACAAACAATAGTACGCAAGTATAAACACCATGGGACCACGCAGCCGTCATACCGCTCAGGAAGGAGACGCGTTCTGTCTCCTAGAGATGAATGTACTTTGGTGCAAAAGTGCAAATCAATCCCAGAACAGCAGCAAAGGACCTTGTGAAGATGCTGGAGTAAACAGGTACAAAAGTATCTATATCCACAGTAAAACGAGTCCTATATCGACATAAGCTGAAAGGCCGCTCAGCAAGGAAGAAGCCACTGCTCCAAAACCGCCATAAAAAAAGCCAGACTACGGTTTGCAACTGCACATGGGGACAAAGATCATAACTTTTGGAGAAATGTCCACTGGTCTGATGAAACAAAAATATAACTGTGTGGCCATAATTTCCATCGTTATGTTTGGAGGAAAAAGGGAGAGGCTTGCAAGCTGAAGAACACCGTCCCAACCGTGAGCACGGGGGTGGCAGCATCATGTTGTGGGGGTGCTTTGCTGCAGGAGGGACTGGTGCACGTCACAAAATAGATGGCATCATGAGGATGAAAAATTATTTGGATATATTGAACAACATCAGTCAGGAAGTTAAAGCTGGGTCGCAAATGGGTCTTCCAAATGGACAATGACCCCAAGCATACTCCCAAAGTTGTGGCAAAATGCCTTAAGGACAACAAAGTCAAGGTATTGGAGTGGCCATCACAAAGCCCTGACCTCAATCCCATAGAAAGTGTGTGGGCAGAACTGAAAAAGCATGTGTGAGCAAGGAGGCCCACAAACCTGACTCAGTTACACCAGCTCTGTCAGGAGTAATGGGCCAAAATTCACCCAACTTATTGTGGGAAGCTTGTGGGAGGCTACCCAAAACGTTTGACCCAAATTAAACAATTTAAAGGCAACGCTACCAAATACTAATTGAGTATGTAAACTTCTGACCCACTGGGAATGTGATAAAAGAAATAAAAGCGGAAATAAAAATCACTCTACACTATTATTCTGAATATTCACATTCTTCAAATAAAGTGGTGATCCTAACTGACCTAAGACAGCGCATTTTTACTGGGATTAAATGTCAGGAATTGTGAAAAACTGTTTTAAATGTATTTGGCTAAGGTGTATGTAAACTTCCAACTTGAACAGTATGTAGTGTTTGTTTACATTACTTTATTTACAAACATTGGAGTAAAACAAGCTTATATTTGGTGTTCTGAGGGTTACGACAGTTGAACTAAGCTCATGTGGCATTTATAAGGTATATTCTTCAAGAATCAATGGGTACATATCATTAATTTATAAGTCCAAAAATGTATGTAGCAACTGCAGAATGCCCCTTTGAGAGAGACTTGTATAAACACAACCAACCCAGGCATATCAATGTCCAAGTCTGGTTTACATTTCACATTCTAGGAGTACATACCAGAGTTTCCTCTTCGCTCAGGCACCTCCCTTTTCTCCTCTTCCCCCATTTCTTCATTTGCTTCAATCCCTCTTTCAGTCCCTCTTTCAGTCCCTCTCTTCTCCTGAGGCTCTTCCCCAAAGCCCCCTCCACTTCCTCTATCCCTGCCATGGAGTTTCTCAGCACTTGGTGGCACTGCCCTCTGTCTCAGTCTAGCTCTCAGTCTCAACGACTCACCAGGCATCCCCCCATGCCTGGTGTGGCTATGGTCCAGTCCTCTCCCATCATGATGGCTTAGGGGGCTGGCTTTGCTGTGGCTGGACATCCACACCTCCTCACAGCTGGAGTAGTCACTCTCCCCAGCAGGGTGGTAGTCCAGGTGTGAGTCAGCTAGGTGCTGGGCAGGCATGGATATGACTTGCTGGGGTGAGGACCTGGGGCGGCTCCACCTGGGGAACTGCTGGGGCCTCCTCCACGTGGCCAATGGAGGCAGAGAATTCTGCTCCTGGCCATAGGGCCTCCTCTCCTTACCTTTCCCCTCTCTCTCCATGTATAGGCAGTCGGTGCTGCTTGGGGACTGCTGCCTTGAGGAGGCACCATGGTGTGTGGCAGCTGCAGCATCCCCAGGGTTGCATTCTGCTGGGGGTCGAGGTCTCTTCAGGATCTCTGTACACTTGTCAACAATATGCCACATCTGGAGGAAGCTGGCTACCGTCACGTAGTTGACAATGTCATCACGCACTATGCTCAGTTGGCCGGTGTAGGCTGAACTCAGGACACTCTCAAAGGCCACAGGGTCCATGACAGAGGGCAGAGACACTGTCGTCACATTCTTCAGCAACACCTGGTGAAAGTGATAACAAAAACTAGGATTTCACAATAGAGGTCTACAAGGCTCCACCTGTAGCCGAATACCTGAGATGGGATCTGAGCGGGTCCGGATCCAGAATTTGAAAAAATGTCTCGGGTCTGATAGGATTGTCACAGGTATGTGTAATTTTAACTGACTTGTCCGGAAGAACCCATATAGATCCGAACGTGACTGCTGCTGTAGAGCGAGAGAGAAATATTATTTAGGCTGCTGCTCTTTGCTTTTCACAAGAGTGGCGCATGTAGCTTGTTGTTGGCCAATCATAAGTCATCAAAGCAACAACAGGCTACAGTCAGAGCCTTCCTGTGGGGCAAAAGGAGATAGGCTACAACGACCAAGAGCCAACAGGTAGGCTACTACTTTATATTCTGAATGGAGTTGTTGTTTGTAACTGTAGGATGAGAAAGCGCATGCAGCCGCCATCAGCCTAGCTAGCTTCTCCTGGTTTGATGGAGTCAAGACAGGTATTATGTAGTCATATTCGATGATAAATAACCTAGCTAGGGGAACTAATAGTCTATTATAACATGAGTCGCCTTGGTTAGTTGCAGTCTCACCCTCCCTGTGTCACTCGCTCACACTCAGTAGCCTACAGACACACACACACAGAGCATGGCCCCTGCTAGAGCTTCGCCTCTATCTACCTCACACTTTATTAGTTCTGGTTAATAAAGTAGCTTACAAATGGACTTTTCTGCTGCTTCCCTCACTTGGATCTGACCAGTTCTATTTGGAATGGGTCTAGCTGTCCTCAGGTCCATTTGGAAAGGGTCTCTATATTGTAAAAAAGTATTTATGTCCGGATGGGAAATACCAGGTCTATTTCGGAACGGGTCCAACTTCAGATAGACAACTCTCACAACAAATCACAAGTTTGTGTAGGCTTAAAATGTGGGCGGGAAATGTGCTAGGGCAATAAGCGGATAAGGCAGTGACGTACGAAAGCCAGATCTCCCCATCACTGCCTTGTCTTCTATGCCAAACTGACCTTGTTAACCTGTTATGGCTAGGGGGCAGTATTTTCACGGCTGGATAAAAAACGTACCCGATTTAATCTGGTTACTACTCCTGCCCAGTAACTAGAATATGCATATACTTATTGGCTTTGGATAGAAAACACCCTAAAGTTTCTAAAACTGTTTGAATGGTGTCTGTGAGTATAACAGAACTCATATGGCAGGCAAAAACCTGAGAAGATTTCATGTAGGAAGTGGCCTGTCTGACAAGGTGTCGTTCTTCTTGTCTCTGTTTATTGAAGAGTGAGGATCTTAGCTGTCCCGTGACACTTCCTACGGCTGCCATAGGCTCTCAGAAGGCGGCAAAACGCTGAATCGTGGCTTTGCAGGCTCTGGCTGAAACAAAGTAGCGCGTTTGGGTAGTGGCTGGTTACAGTACTGTGAGACTCAGGCTCGTGCCCGCGTCGACTGAAAGCTTTGTTTTCTTTCCTCTGTTTAGCTAAATGGACATTCCCGGTCGGAATATTATTGTTTTTTTACAAGAAAAATGGCATAAAAATGGATTTTAAACAGCGGTTGACATGCTTCGAAGTACGGTAATGGAATATTTAGATTTTTTTTGTCACGAATTGCGCCATGCGTGCGACCCTGATTTACCATTTCGGATAGTGTCTGGGACGCACGAACAAAACGCCGCTATTCGGATATAACGATGGATTATTTTGGACCAAACCAACATTTGTTATTGAAGTAGCAGTCCTGGGAGTGCATTCTGACGAAGACAACAAAAGGTAATCAAACTTTTATAATAGTAAATCTGATATTGGTGAGTGCTAAACTTGCCGGGTGTCTAAATAGCTAGCCCGTGATGGCTGGGCTATGTACTTAGAATATTGCAAAATGTGCTTTCACCAAAAAGCTATTTTAAAATCGGACATATCGAGTGCATAGAGGAGTTCTGTATCTATAATTCTTAAAATAATTGTTATGCTTTTTGTGAACGTTTATCGTGAGTAATTTAGTAAATTGTTAGCAAATTCCCCGGAAGTTTGCGGGGGGTATGCTAGTTCTGAACGTCACATGCTAATGTAAAAAGCTGTTTTTTTGATATAAATATGAACTTGATTGAACAAAACATGGATGCATTGTATAACATAATGTCCTAGGTGTGTCATCTGATGAAGATCATCAAAGGTTAGTGCTGCATTTAGCTGTCTTCTGGGTTTTTGTGACATTATATGCTAGCTTGAAAAATGGGTGTCTGATTATTTCTGGCTTGGTACTCTGCTGACATAATCTAATGTTTTGCTTTCGCTGTAAAGCCTTTTTGAAATCGGACAGTGTGGTTAGATAAAGGAGAGTCTTGTCTTTAAAATGCTGTGAAATAGTCATATGTTTGAAAAATTGAAGTTTTTGTATTTTTGAGGAATTTGTAATTCGCGCCACGCCTATCATTGGATATTGGAGCAGGTGTTCCGCTAGCGGAACGTCTAGATGTAAGAGGTTAACAAACAGAGGTGTTAGCCAGAACATTGGTACATTGTGTCAACCCAAGAGAGACTACTAGTACACACACTCATATAAACCCAGACAGACAAACCTGATCGTGAAAGTATGGCGAGGAGGCAGCCAGCACACAGCGGTGGGCCCTGAACACCTGTCCCTGCACCTGGATCGAGAGGTCACAGAGCCGTCCTTCCTCCCGCTGTCGATTTAGGCTGTCCAAAACTGCTGCACGCACACCGGGGAAGCATACTTGAACCATCGGGCCAGCAGGGGCACCAGAGACTATGCTAATGCAGCCCTGATCCATTGAGCCTAAAGCCAGGGAAGAAGAAAATTGTGTTAGCTAGCTAGCAGTAAAGGTTAGTGCTATCCGGGAATCCTTGGGATGTCCCTACCCAAAACCCTAACCTTTAATTTGTGATGGGGGGATAAATCGATACAGTTAAATATCAGGATATTATTTTTCTGCTAGTTGGCACATCAACTCCAGTATTTTTCCTTCATAGCTTGTTCTCCATCTTCGTTTTAAATAGGTAGCCAATTTGTTTTCAGCACTTTTTTCCCCATGACTCATCAAAACTTTCTCATAGCACTTTCTTGTCCCTCTCTAGCCCAATTTTGGACTAAAGGAGCCTAACGTTACTCCTTAGCCCAAGGACCCTGCACGTTCCGTTTGTCTCGAAGCCAAAACAGCCAAATTTTCAATTTAAAATGTGAATCGATTCTCAATTGCAGTACGGTTCTCTAATTTCATATTTCAATAAATGCAAAACACACACTTACTTTACACTTTTTTCCCCACAGATGCGACCAAAAGTATTTTTCAGTGACAACAAGTTTGTGCCATCTGTCTTCCGTTTAATAACCACAGGTAGTCCACACGGTCTTACTCTGCTTTCCATAAACAAGCGCCGTAACATGGAAATATGGCCGCGTGGGAACCCTAAGCCTACTTTTTCTTCTTCGATGAGGTTTAATGGCGGTTGGCATCCAATAAAGGTTGGATTACTGCCACCTTCTAGACAATCCCTTTATACTTTGCTTGAAAATAAAAATGTTAAATCAACAAATACCCTACCATCTAATCCACCACCTTACTCCACTATTTAAATATATCTAGTTCTACCTCAGGCCAACAGCCTGAAAGGGCGGGACACCGCCACTCAACACATCCTGTAACTCTGATGTCAAGTCTCGCACACCCAAATTAGATGTCGACCGATTATGATTTTTCAACGCCGATACCGATTTTTTGGAGGCCCAAAAAAAGCTGCTACCGATTAATCGTCCGATTTTTTATATTTATCTATTTGTAATAACAACAATTACAACAATACTGAATGAACACTTATTTTAACTTAATATAATACATCAATAAAATCAATTTAGCCTCAAATAAATAATGAAACATTTTCAATTTGGTTTAAATAATGCAAAAACAAAGTGTTGGAGAAGAAAGTAAAAGTGCAATATGTGCCATGTAAAAAAAGCTAACATTTAAGTTCCTTGCTCAGAACATGAGAACATATGAAAGCTGGTGGTTCCTTTTAACATGAGTCTTCAATATTCCCAGGTAAGTTTTAGGTTGTAGTTATAGGAATTATAGGACTATTTCTCTCTATACTTCATATACCTTTGACTATTGGATGTTCTTATAGGCACTTTAGTATTGCCAGTGCAACAGTATAGCTTCCGTCCCTCTCCTCGCTCCTACTTGGGCAGGAACCAGGAACACATCGACAACAGCCACCCTCGAAGCAGCGTTACCCATGCAGAGCAAGGGGAAAAACTACTCCAAGTCTCAGAGCGAGTGACGTTTGAAACGCTATTAGCACGCACCCGGCTAACTAGCTAGCCATTTCACATTGGTTACACCAGCTTAATCTTGGGAGTTGACAGGCTTGAAGTCATAAACAGCGCAATGCATTGCGAAGGGCTGCTGGCAAATGCACGAAAGTGCTGTTTGAATGAACGCTTACGAGCCTGCTGCTGCCTACCATCGCACAGTCAGACTGCTCTATCAAATCATAGACTTAATTATATCATAATAACACACAGAAATACGAGCCTTAGGTCATTAATATGGTCGAATCCGTAAACTATCATCTCGAAAACAAAACGTTTTTCCTGTCAGTGAAATACGGAACCGTTCCGTATTTTATCTAACGGGTGGCATCCCCAAGTCTAAATATTCCTGTTACATTGCACAACCTTCAATGTTATGTCATAATTACGTACAATTCTGGCAAATAAGTTCGCAACGAGCCAGGCGGCCCAAACTGTTGCATATACCCTGACTCTGCGTGCAATGAACGCAAGAGAAGTGACACAATTTCACCTGGTTAATATTGCCTGCTAACCTGGATTTCTTTTAGCTAAATATGCAGGTTTAAAAATATATACTTCTGTGTATTGATTTTAAGAAAGGCATTGATGTTTATGGTTAGGTACAGTCGTGCAACGATTGTGTTTTTTCGCAAATGCGCTTTTGTTAAATCATCCCCCGTTTGGCGAAGTCGGCTGTCTTTGTTAGGAAGAAATAGTCTTCACAGTTCGCAACGAGCCAGGCGGCCCAAACTGCTGCATATACCCAGACTCTGTTTGCAAGAGAAGTGACACATTTTCCCTAGTAAAAATAAATACATGTTAGCAGGCAATATTAACTAATTATGCAGGTTTAAAAATATATACTTGTGTATTGATTTTAAGAAAGGCATTGATGTTTATGGTTGGAGCAATGTGTACCTAAGCGATTATATTCAACGCAGGATAGGCTAGATAAACTAGTAATATCATCAACCATGTGTAGTTAACTAGTGATTATGATTGATTGTTTTTTATAAGATAAGTTTAATGCTAGCTAGCAACTTACCTTGGCTTCTTACTGCATTCGCGTAACAGGCAGGCTCCTCGTGGAGTGCAATGTAAAGCAGGTGGTTAGAGCGTTGGACTAGTTAACCGTAAGTTTGCAAGATTGAATCCCCGAGCTGACAAGGTAAAAATCTGTCGTTCTGCCCCTGAACAAGGCAGTTAACCCACCGTTCCTAGGCCGTCATTGAAAATAAGAATGAGTTCTTAACTGACTTGCCTAGTTAAATAAAGGTCTAAAAAAAAATATAATAATAAAAAAATAATAATCAAAATTAAAATAAATACAAAAATCGGCCAAATCGCCGTCTAAAAATACCAATTTCCGATTGTTATGAAAACTTGAAAATCGGCCATTCCGATTAATCGGTCGACCTCTAACCCAATTAGCTCTCTGCAGCTGCCACTACAACCTCAACCATCCCTGCAGTACAGTTGATAACCATTGCTATAAAATGCAAAAAAATCTAAATCTTACTGAAGCATATATTACTTGTTGGCCAATCCCTCTGTACTGGTACAGATCTACTACTCATACCACTCCTCTCAGGATCCCTCCCCCTTGACCCATTTTCTTCCACTACCTCAGCATACGACAACTTCTGCAACACTCTAACCCTGGAAACCTCAACCTGCCTCTCTCGCACAGGACATTTCTGATCCCGAGCCCCATGGGCACCCCTACAATTAACAAATACCACTACTTTCCCCAATGCTACACATTCCTTTGTCTCATGTCCTTCTGCACACTTCTCACACCTCCCTCCTACACACACTGCTGCCACTTGCCCATAAGCTTGACACCTGTAACAACGTAATGTTGTCGGCACAAAAGCTTGTACAATATAACTTACAGTATACAGTGCCTTCGGAAAGTAATCAGACCCATTGACTTTTTCACATTTTGTTATGTTGACTTATTCTAAAATGGATTAAATAAAACAATTTCCTCAATCTACACACAATACCCCATAATGACAAAGCGAAGACAGGTTTTTAGAAATGTTTGCACATTTATTAAAATCAGAAAACATAAATACCTTATTTACATAAGTATTAAGACCCTTCACTATGAGACTCAAAATTGAGCTCAGGTGCATCTTGTTTCTTTTGATCATCCTTAACAGGTTTCTCCAACTTGTTTGGAGTCCATGTCAAATCAATTGAATTTATCACAGGTGATTTGGAAAGGCACACACACACCTGTCTATATAAGGTCCCACAGTTGACAGTGCATGTCAGAGCAAAAACCAAGCCATGGGGTCAAAGGAATTGTCCGTCGAGCTTCGAGACAGGATTGTCGAGGTACAGATCTGGGGAAGGGTAACAAAACATTTCTGCAGCATTGAAGGTCCCCAAGAGAACAGTGGCCCCTATCATTCTTAAATGGAAGAAGTTAGGAACCACCAAGACTCTTCCTAGAGCTGGCCACCCGGCCAAACTGAGCAATCGGGGGAGAAGGGCCTTGGTCAGGGAGGTGACCAAGAACCTGACGGTCACTGACAGAGCTCCAGAGTTCTACTGTGGAGATGGGAGAACCTTCCAGAAGGAGAACCATCTCTGCAGCATTCCACCAAATCATGGCTTTATGGTAGAGTGGCCAGAAGGAAGCCACTCCTCAGCAAAAAGGCACATTGTCGATAGCCCACTTGGAGCTTGCCAAAAGGCACCTAAGGACTCTCAGACCATGAGAAACAAGATTATCTGGTCTGATGAAACCAAGATTGAACTCTTTGGCCTGAATGCAAAGCATCACGTCTGGAGGAAACCCGGCACCATCCCTACGTTGAAGCACGGTGGTGGCAGCATCATGCTGTTGGGATGTTTATCAGTGGCAGGCACTGGGAGACTAGTCAGGATCGAGGCAAAGATGAACAGAGCAAAGTATAGAGAGAGATACAGGTGTGCCAAGCTTGTGGCGTCATACCCAAGAAGACTCAAGGCTGTAATCGCTACTAAAGGTGCTCAACAAAGTATAGGGTCTGAATACTTATTGGAGGTTAAAAAATATATAAGCAAACATTTCTAAAAAAAGATTTTGCTTTGTCTTTAAGGGGTATTGTGTGTATATTGATAAAGGAAAAAAGTATTTAATACATTTTAGAATAAATCTGTAACCTAAGCCAAGGGGTCTGAATACTTTCCAAAGGCAGTGTATAACCTAACATCACTTTGTCGGGCAAAGACTCAACATGAAAACTCAAAAGAACAGATAACGGCTCTTCTGTTTCACCACTCACGCCACCCTGTCAGCGTCGCGACGAGCATCACAAACACCGGGAATCTTTCCCTTCAATTGATGAATATGTAAACATTTCCACTACCCCAGGATTCACTCCTTTTAAATGGCACCCTTGTTTTGAGAGCAAAACAATTAATATCTCAAATCAAATTTTATTGGTCACATACACATGGTTAGCAGATCTTAATGCGCGTGTAGTGAAATGCTTGTGCTTCTAGTTCCGACTATGCATTAAAATCTAACAAGTAATCTAACAAATTACTGTGCTTTTAAACAGCTTGGACAATCCCAGAAAATTATGTCATGACTTCAGAAGCATCCGATAGGCTAAATGACATCATTTGAGTCAATTGGAGGTGTACCTGTGGATGTATTTCAAGGCCTACCTTCAAACGCAGTGCCTCTTTGCTTGACATCATGGGAAAATCAAAAGAAATCAGCCAAGACCTCAGAAAAAAAATAGTAGACCTCAACAAGTCTGGTTCATCCTTGGGTGCAATTTCCAAACGCCTGAAGGTACCACGTTCATCTGTACAAACAATAGTACGCAAGTATAAACACCATGGGACCACACAGCCGTCATATCACTCAGGAAGGAGATGCGTTCTGTCTCCTAGAGATGAACGTACTTTGGTGCAAAAGTGCAAATCAATCTCAGAACAGCAGCAAAGGACATTGTGAAGATGCTGGAGGAAACAAATACAAAGGTATCTATATCCACAGTAAAACGAGTCCTATATCGACAACCTGAAAGGCCGCTCAGCAAGGGAGAAGCCACTGCTCCAAAACCGCCATAAAAAAAAAAAAAAACAGACTACGGTTTGCAACTGCACATTGGGACAAAGATCATACTTTTTGGAGAAATGTCCTCTGGTCTGATGAAACAAAAATATAACTGTGTGGCCATAATGACCATTATTATGTTTGGAGGAAAAAGGGGGACGCTTGAAAGCCGAAGAACACCATCCCAACCGTGAAGCACGGGGGTGGTAGCATCATGTTGTGGGGGTACTTTGCTGCAGGATGGACTGGTGCACTTCACAAAATAGATAACATCATGAGGATGAAAAATTATTTGGATATATTGAAGCAACATCTCAAGACATCAGTCAGGAAGTTAAAGCTTGGTCGCAAACGGATCTTCCAAATGGACAATGACCCCAAGCATACTTACAAAGTTGTGGCAAAATGCCTTAAGGACAACAAAGTCAAAGTATTGGAGTGGCCATCACAAAGCCCTGACCGCAATCCCATAGAAAATGTGTGAGCAGAACTGAAAAAGCGTGTGCGAGCAAGGAGGCCTACAAAACTGACTCAGCTACACCAGCTCTGTCAGGAGTAATTGGCCAAAATTCCCCCAACTTATTGTGGGAAGCTTGTGGAAGGCTACCCGAAAAATTTGACCCAAGTTAAACAATTTAAAGGCAATGCTACCAAAAACGAATTGAGTGTATGTAAACTTCTGACCCACTGGGAATGTGATGAAAGAAATAAAAGCTTAAATAAATCACACTACTATTATTCTGACATTTAACATTCTTAAAACAAAGTGGTAATCCTAACTGACCTAAAACAGGGCATTTTTACTAGGATTTAAAGTCAGGAATTGTGAAACTGAGATATGTATTTGGCTAAGGTGTATGTAAACTTCCGACTTCAACTGTAACATTGACGGTTGTGCAATGCAACAGCAATATTTTGACTTAGGGATGCCACCCGTTCGATAAAATACGGAAAGGTTCCGTATTTCACTGAAAGAATAAACGTTTTGTTTTCGAAATGATAGTTTCCGGATTTGACTATATTAATGACCTAAGGCTTGCCTTTCTGTGTGTTTATTTTATTATAATTAAGTCTATGATTTGATATTTGATAGAGCAGTCTGACTGAGCGGTATAAGGCAGCAGCAGGGTCGTTAGCATTCATTCAAACAGCACTTCCCTGCGTTTGCCAGCAGCTCTTCGCAATGCTTGAAGCACAGCTTCAAGGGGGGCTCCCACTGCTGTTTCCTGAAGTCCACGATCATCTCCTTTGTTTTGTTGACGTTGAGTGAGGTTATTTTTCTGACACCAAACTCTGTTGGCCCTCACCTCCTCCCTGTAGGCTGTCTCGTTGTTGTTGGTTATCAGGCCTACCACTGTAGTGTCGTCTGCAAACTTGATGATTGAGTTGGAAGCGTGTCATGGTTGAACAGGGAGTACAGGAGAGGGCTGAGAACGCACCCTTGTGGGGCCCCAGTGTTTAGGATCAGTGGGGTGGAAATGTTGTTTCCTAACCTCACCACCTGGGGGGGGGGGCCCGTCAGAAAGTCCAGGACCCAGTTGCACATGGTTGGGTCGAGATCCAGGGTCTTAATGACGAGTTTGGAGTGTACTATGGTGTTAAATGCTGAGCTGTAGTCAATGAACAGCATTCCTACATAGGTATTCCTCTTGTCCAGATGGAATAGGGCAGTGTGCAGTGTGATTGCGTCGTCAGTGGACCTATTGGGGCGGTAAACAAATTGGAAAAGGTCTAGGGTATCAGGTAGGGTGGAGGTGATATGGTCCCTGACTAGTCTCTCAAAGCACTTCATGATGACAAAAGTGAGTGCAATGGGGCGATAGTCATTTAGTTCAGTTACCTTAGCTTTCTTGGGAACAGGAACAATGGTGGCCATTTTGAAGCATGTGGGGACAACAGACTGGGTTTGGTTGAATATGTCCGTAAACACACCAGCCAGCTGGTCTGCGCATGCTCTGAGGACGCGGCTAGGGATGCCTTCTGGGCCGGCGGCCTTGCGAGGGTTAACACGTTTAAATGTTTTACTCACATTGGCTACGGATAAGGATAGCCCACAAGCTTTGGTAGCGGCCGTGTCAGTGGCACTGTATTGTCCTCAAAGTGAGCAAAGAACTTGTCTGGGAGCAAGATGTCGGTGTCCGCGACGGGGCTGGTTTTCTTTTTGTAATCCGTGATTGACTGTAGACCCTGCCAACATACGTCTCGTATTTGAACCGTTGAACTGCGACTCTACTTTGTCTCTATACTGACGCTTCGCTTGTTTGATTGCCTTGTGGAGGGAATAGCTGTACTGCTTGTATTCAGTCATGTTTCCGGTCGCCATGATTAAAAGCGGTGGTTCACACTTTCAGTTTCGCACAAATGCTGCCATCAATCCACAGTTTCTGGTTAGGGAAGGTTTGAATGGTCACAGAAGGAAGGACATCTCCAATGCACTTGCTAATAAATTCGCTCACCGAGTCAGCGTATACGTCAATGTTATTGTCCGAGGCTATCCGGAATATATCCCATATCACTTGTCCCCATTCGTTTAACGCGGAGCCCCTGCTCCCTCGGAACAGCAGAAACAAACAATTATTACCAGACCACTTCTGGTTACCTTCGATTCCACAACACCTAACATGCGTCCACTTTTCTAAACTGTCACTCCTAGTCACAGACTCACCTTTATCGTGAACCTCTGTGCAAACCTCTGGCTCCGAGAACGTCACCACACTTACCCCTCCATACTTCACCCTCACTCACTTCCATTTCTCCTCCTGTCTTCGAGCCGGCATAGCTCACTCTGCTTACAGATTCAAGCTCACCCTCTTCCTCCCTCTCTCTCCAACCTCCGCTGCCTCCCTTTTTCCCTCCATTTCTCCTCTGTATTCCAAGAATACTTCTCCTTAGGATAATACTGCACTTCTCCTGACATACATCTTGTTCGTGCCCTTTCAAGGGACGCCATTTCCCTCATCTCCAACGCGTCCAGTCCAGACACAACAACGCCTCTCTTCGTCCCCCCTCAGTCCATAGTTGGACGGCTGCCCTACCTGAAACAGGTTTGGACCAATCACTGTCTCATTCTGGCACATAGATAAACTCAAATTAGACAGCCATTGGCCCTCAACCCTAAAAGAAGGTATCAACTTAAGCTTTTGTTTTTTGAAAAAAGAAAAAATAGAAATATAAGGTCTTTATGCTTCTAAAACTGTACTGCAAGCGATGCGTGTTAATGTTCAGACCGAGCGTCAAGGCTCTTAACAAAACTCCCCCCACAGAAGACGCCTTCTTCCAATGACTTATGTGTAATGTAAACAGAGTCATGATCAAGGGCTAGTCCCTCTGCAGTAGGCTGGACAATAGAACATTTCAAAATTCACCTAAGGCTGAAAAACAGCTAAAGATTTTTGGTTGAGCTGGAACACTAGTGCGAGGCCATAGCAAATGAATTGAAACGAACCATCGCTGAGCCCCTTCTTACTGGAATGATCCTTAGAATTCAATTTTCCCTAAACGGCACTAAAAAAGGTAGAACTTTATTTTACCGCTACAATCTGTTCTTAGGACGAAACTGGAAAATAACTTGTGTAGAAAGTAAACACCCGCACCTCAATGGTGCCAAGTGTGCTTACGTCTGAATAATAACAAAGTAGGAAAACAAATTGCAACTTCTGACTATTTCTGGTCTAGCAACCTTGTCATTAGAAAGAGGAGATTATCCTGATTAAACTGGTGTCCGACATGAAAAACAATCTAAATATACACATTGTGAGATATTTGACAAAATATACCAGCATGCCTCTCTATAGGAAAACAATGGGGGAGCTCAGAGTTCCAAGAGCAAAAATGATTTTGGAGCTAGTGTTTGATGACAACGGAGTACGCTGCCAGCCTTATATAATTACAAAGAGGAGTTTCTCATGACTAAAATGGTGTCTGACTTGAAAAAAAAAATCAAAATATATACACATTGAGATGTTTATTTCACAAAATAAGCATACCTATATTTCACCTATAGGAAACAATGGGACAACCTCAGAGTTCCATCAGTAAATTTTTTATATTTGACGTTTTAACTACCAGCAAACAAACATGATTAGAAAAAAATAGGTTATCCTGATTAGAAGGGTGTAGAACTTCAAACCATCAAAATACATACATTGAGATATTTATCGAAATAGACATGTCCCTATTTCCCCAAAACAATGGCAGTCAAAGTTTTAAAAGCAGTCTTATTTACCAGCTTACCATTTATCTACTACCATTTGCCTTTTGGTGTTTAACATTTAGTGGTTTGTAGTCAAGCGGTTAAGAGCATTGCACACTAGCCTGAAAGGTGGCTGGTTCGAATCCCCAAGCCGACTAGGTAAAAAATTATTAGCCGATGTACCCTTGAGCAAGGCACTTAACCGAAATTGCTCTTGCAAGTCACTCTGGATAAGAGTGTCTGCTAAATGACTAAAATGTAAACTAGCTTGACTCTAACTTTTCATTATTCACAGATCTACTCCTCTGATGGCAGGCAGGCACACTCCTGAAACCTAACTGCTCAGCAAATCAAAGGCTCTTTTGAGAGCTACCAGATTTATATATATAAAAAGCTCATTTTCACCTTGTGGTTATATGTTGAAGGGTTGTTACTTTGGTAGACAATGTCTCCTATCTACATAAAAAGTAAAACAATTTTTAAGTTAAACCCACAACACCATACATTTAGTTATGCTATAAATGGTTATTTTGTAATTGTAAGTGTTAAATGAGCTAGAACATTTTATATTTTGCAATTCTGAGTAATTACTACTTTAGTAAGGATATACACTTTATTCAGTACTACTGTAATTGCTAAATAATTCCAATAGATGGCAACATAATACCACAAATGACATTTCAGAAGATTAGTTTACTCCCTGGATACACCACTCCCCCAAACAGGAAAACTCCTGCACGCACTTTTTTCTGTCCCTTTCCACACTGCTAACGCGAGAGGAAGGACTGACAAGGATTTAACAGATTACTATGAAGTAATATAATGATGATTCATGTTTATTATTACCAGTTTTTATGCTAATCTTTTGAAATTATACTTGATTACTATAACGATCATCAATAATCGTGAACGATAATTCAGTCATTTCTGGTCGACAAAAACATATTTTCCTAGTACATTTATTGTCAAATTCATCAACCAGCATCGAGCCACTCTGCCTTCTCGCACAAGTAGTCAACTCAACAAGCTCCGCCACAAGCTTGTGCTGTCAACGAGCACTCTGCCTTCTCGCGCAAGTGAGGGGCATGTTGAGGTAAATTTGCTAACCACGAGGGTTGCATGATGTCATCTCTTGGTGGCTGTGGAAGATGCACCTTTTGTCTTTTCTATACCAAGGCTGTTCACTCGCACTGTCATATGAGACATTACGATGATTTCATAACGTATGCATACTAGGGATGAGGTTAGGGCATCTGACTAGTAATTATTTGGCCAGGGTTCAATACATGCTATAGTTAAATTTTTTGCTCTCCCAAAAGCAACACAGGCCTAATACGAGAGAAAGATATAGACATAGCTAACTAAAGTAATGAGTGACCATTTCAGAAAATCATGGGACATATAGTCTTTGGCTGAATGCTATTTTATGTCAATCCTATTGCTGCCTGAAGCCTATAACTGATGCTTTGTGGTCTTATGCTGCCATCTATTGGAAACATTTAGCAATTAAAAGTTATTAATTTACATATAAATATTGGTGAGGCAGCTGAGAAAGTGTATTTTTATTATTAATTTCTGAGATCGGTCTAAAACCTAACCCACCTATCCTTTGCCAATTGTTGGACTTTCACATAGACGTTACTAGGTCACACCCAGTTCAAACCACATATATATATATTTTTTAAAGTGGCTTGTTTATCAAGTGCTCTGCCTTGCAATAATACATATACAATAACTACTGATAAAACAGCAAAATGCATAGGACTTGATTAAAAAAAGAATATTTAGTAATTGAATGGTATTTACTAAGGCTACGCTACACTAGAATTTGGGTTAGGGCTAAAATAGGTTATGCCTAGGGTTAAAGGCTAAAATGGGTTACACCTAGGGTCAGGTTTAAGGTTAACACCGTACCCAAACCGGCCGTGTACAAATTCATTTTGTCCCCTACACTAAACGCGATCACAACACGCAGTTTGTTTTGAAATATCAAAACAAACTGAACCAATTCTATTATTTTGGGGACAGGTCGAAAAGCATTAAACATTTACGGCAATTGATCTAACTAGCTTGCAGTTGCTAGCTAATGTGTCCTATTTAGCTAGCTTGCTGTTGCTAGCTAAATTTGTCCTGGGATATAAACGTTGAGTTGTTATTTTACCTGAAATGCACAAGGTCCTCTACTCTGACAATTAATCCACACATAAAACCGTCAACCGAATCGTTTCTAGTCATCTCTCCTCCTTCCAGGCTTTTTCTTCTTTGGACTTTATATGGCGATTGGCATCTAACTTTCAGTTACCACGATGACCGACCGAACTCGGTTCATCTTTCAATCACCCACGTGGGTATAACCAATGAGATGGCACATGGGTATCTGCTTCTACAAACCAATGAGATGGGAGAGGCAGGACTTGCACAGCGTTCAGTGTCACAATTAGAACTGACTTCTATTTTAGCGCTTGGCAACGCAGACACTTATTGGAGCAATAATTGAATAACATGTATGTTTACATTTATTTTACAATGCGAGCGGTGTTGTCAGCATGCAAGGTAAAAAACTGAATGGGTTTATAGCTCTCTTGTGCCTCCCTGTGGCTTTCGGTGGGCACTACATACCTCATTCGTGACACTTGCTAGCCTCAATATGAGGTAGCAACTGCGTTAGCTCTACAAATCAATGAACTAGACCTATCCATTTGGTTTGCAACTCAGTGAACCCGCGCAGCATTTGCTCAATTCGATGGCTACAAACAGATTGCGATGCATTTCTAATGACCCAGCAGCCATTTAGAAACAACAAATCCTTTAAAAAAAGGTTATTTCTTAATAAAATAATGTATTCTGGCAGTTTAAAATCGGCCACATCTTGAAAAAGAAGACAGGGATATGCATTTAGGTTTTACACCTTTTTCTGAAAAAATTATACGGTTAACTATGACCAGAAAACGTTTAACGTTTGAAGGCTACACTCCAGCCATCTCTAGCCACTGTAGGTCACCACAACGTGAGCGCTCACCAAGTAGCCGTAACCTTGTTAATGCTGAGTTAGTTACCTGAGGTAAGCCTACAAGGTTAAGCAGAACAATGGGAAGGGAATATATCGTTCGGAAGGCGAGTTTGTGCCACGGTGCTCTATAGAACTAATAGGGGCTGGCAGGGTAAAAAAAATGAACCTAATATAAGGCGGTTTTTCGCGATTACTTAAACACTACGGCAAACAGCTGGGACAAACGGTACGAAACTGGGCTCAATGGCGGATGCAATGAACTCGTTTCTATTAGAAAAAAATTACGTTTTTAGAAATGTCATGTGCCCAGCCTATCTGCAGCTGATATAGTGAGCAATATGTTTGGAACATCGAATCGCATATAGAAATCGTGAGAATCACAATACATATCTCATCGGAACCTAACTAAGTATCGTGATAATATCGAGGTCCCTGGCAATTCCCAGCCCAAACATTGACCTTTTTAAATGACAACTTCAATGCGGTAGCAAGGACCTAGCAGTTAGCTACCTTTGCTTTTTAGCTAGTCCGCTAACTTCTAGCTAGTTATCTAAGTTGTGAATATATAGTTAGCTAGCAGTCGGACTATGGTGGTGGAGGATAATTTACCCAATATGGTATTGACCTAGTGCCTTCAATATTCCTAGGTTTACGATAATCTTAAATGTACTGGGGATTTATCTAACTATATTAGCTAGCTAGCTACAACCAGAAAGGGTTTAAGGGCCTATATATATACGCAGCCCTAACCGTACCGCCATTCATTGGCAGTCTGATATTATAGCTAGGAATAGTGAACATTAGAAATACCGAAAATTGTCTAGCTAGTTAGTTTGCTTGTCCATTCACCTCAGTGCACTCAACTCGTAGTCAGTAGCTAGTCAGGCTAACAGTAGCAAAATTAGTACGAAACAAAATCTGTGCAATTCTACAATAGCTTTAGCTAGATAATTACCTCTGTTTTAAGGTTCTCCAAGCGAAACGAGTCTTCAAAATATGCCAGCAATTTCAGCTAAAGCACATTCTATGCAGCGTTGTTCAATCACCCCGTCCTCTTTTGGTAACGCACAATCGACTCGACAGTTCCATCATGGGTGTTGGGTGTGAGAGCTTGTCTGTGACTGTGCCCATATAGCTACCAACCATGGCTAACTCATGGAACTACTAAAATCATCTAGGCATCTACCCCTCGTTACGTATTGTCTCCTAGATCCTTGAATGAGTAGGTGTGTACAAACTTTTATCTGGTACTGTACGTGTGAATGTACAATCCCAGTCACATGTTTGGACAAATCAAATTTATATAGCCCTTCTTACATCAGCTGATGTCACAAAGTGCTGTACAGAAACCCAGCCTAAAACCCCAAACAGCAAGCAATGCAGGTGTAGAAGCACAGTGGCTAGGAAAAACTCCCTAGAAAGGCCAAAACCTAGGAAGAAACCTAGAGAGGAACCAGGCTATGAGGGGTGGCCAGTCCTCTTCTGGCTGTGCCGGGTGGAGATTATAACAGCACATGGCCTAGATGTTCAAATGTTCATAAATGACCAGTATTGTCAAATAATAATAATCATAGTAGTTGTCGAGGGTGCAACAAGTCAGTAACACAAGAGTAAGTGTCAGTTGGCTTTTTCATAGCCGATCGTTGAGAGTATCTCTACCGCTCCTGCTGTCTCTAGAGAGTTGAAAACAGCAGGTCTGGGACAGGTAGCACTTCAGGTGAATAGGTCAGGGTTCCAGCAGGTCTGGGACAGGTAGCACGTCCGGTGAACAGGTCAGGGTTCCATAGCTGCAGGCAGAACAGTTGGAACTGGAGCAGCAGCACGGCCAGGTGAACTGGGGACAGCAAGGAGTCATCAAGCCAGGTAGTCCTGAGGCATGGTCCTAGGGCTCAGGTCCTCCGAGAGAGAGAAAGAAAGAGAGAATTAGAGAGAGCATATTTAAATTCACACAGGACACCGGAAAAGACAAGAGAAATACTCCAGATGTGACAGACTGACCCTAGCCCCCCGACACATAAACTACTGCAGCATAAATACTGGAGGCTGAGACAGGAGGGGTCAGGAGACACTGGACACACCTACTCGTTCAAGGGGTTTTCTTTATTTGTACATCATAACTATGAAATAACACATATGGAATCATGTAGTAACCAAAAAGGTGTTAAATCAATCAAAATATATTTTAGATACTTCAAAGTAGCCACCATTCGCCTTGATGACAGCTTTGCACACTCTTGGCATTTTCTCAACCAGCTTCACCTGGAATGCTTTTCCAACAGTCTTGAAGGAGTTCCCAAACATGCTGAGCACTTGTTGGCTGTTTTTCCTTCACTCTGCGGTCTGACTCATCCCAAACCACCTCAATTGGGTTGAAGTCAGGTGATTGTGGAGGCCAGGTCATCTCATGCAGCGCTCCATCACTCTCATTGGTCAAATATCCCTTACACAGCCTGGAGGTGTGTTGGGTCATTGTCCTGTTGAAAAACAAATGATAGTCCCATTAAGCGCAAACCAGATGGGATGGTGTATCGCTGCAGAATGCTGTGGTAGCCATGCTGGTTAAGTGTGCCTTGAATTCTAAATAAATCACAGACAGTGTCACCAGCAAAGCACCATCACACTTCCTCCTCCATGCTTCACGTTGGGAACCACACAGAGATCATCCGTTCACCAACTCTGCGTCTCACAAATACACAAAGGTTGGAACCAAAAATCTCACATTTGGACTCATCATCCCAAAGGACAGATTTCCACCAGTCTAATGTCAATTGCTTGTGTTTCTTGGCCCAAGCAAGTCTATTCTTATTGGTGTCCTTTAGTAGTGGTTTCATAATAGCACTTGATGGTTTTTGCGATTGCACTTGAAGAAACTTTCAAAGTTCTTGGAAGTTTCTGGATTGACTGACCTTCATGTCTTAAAGTAATGATGGACTGTCGTTTCTCTTTGCTTATTTGAGCTGTTCTTGCCATAATCTGGACTTGGTCTTTTACCAAATAGTGCTATCCTCTGTATACCAGCCCTACCTTGTCACAACACAACTGATTGGCTCAAATGCATTACGAAGGAAAGAAATTCCACAAATTAACTTTTAACAAGGCACACCTGTTATTTGAAATGCATTCCAGGTGACTACCTCATGAAGCTGGTTGAGAGAATGTCAAGAGTGTGCAAAGCTGTCATCAAGGCAAAGGGTGGCTACTTTGACGAATCTCAAATATAAAATATAATTTGATTAGTTTAACACTTTTTGGTTACTACATGATTCCATATGTGTTATTTCATAGTTTTCATGTCTTCACTATTATTCTACAATGTAGAAAATAGTACAAATAAAGAAAAACCCTTGAATGTGTAGGTGTGTCCAAACTTTTGACTGGTACTGTATATATTTTATTTATAAAAGAAAGCAAATGTGAATGCGATACTCAAGTTCTGTTCACAAAATGATCACGAGATAGCTAGCTTGGTTAGCTAGCTATCTAAGTTTAGCGAGCTACAAATAGTTAGATGGGTAATGGCGCATATTTAAGGTGTTAAACAGGGGAAAGAGTCTTAGAAGTGGTTTTATATTATATATACAGCGGCTTGCGAAAGTATTCATCCCCCTTGGCATTTTTCCTATTTTGTTGCCTTACAACCTGGAATTAAAATTGATTTTTGGGGGTTTGTATCATATGATTTACACAACATGCCTACCACTTTGAAGATGCAAAATAAAAATGCAAAACTGCTCCAGCTCCTTCAAGTTGGATGGGTTCCGCTGGTGTACAGCAATATTTAAGTCATACCACAAATTCTCAATTGGATTGAGATCTGGGCTTTGACTAGGCCATTCCAAGACATTTAAATGTTTCCCCTTAAACCACTCAAGTGTTGCTTTAGCAAGATGCTTTGGGTCATTGTCCTGCTGGAAGGTCAACCTCCGTCCCAGTCTCAAATCTCTGGAAGAATAATGGATTTAATGGTGCTCTGTGGGATGTTTAAAGTTTCGGATATTTTTTTATAACCCAACTCTGATCTGTACTTCTCCACAACGTCGTCTCTGACCTGTTTTGAGAGCTCCTTGGTCTTCATAGTGCTGCTTGCTTGGTGGTGCCCCATGCTTAGTGGTGTTGCAGACTCTGGGGCCTTTCAGAAAATCTGTGTATATACATATATATATATATATATATACTGAGATCATGTGACAGATCATGTGACACTTAGATTGCACACAGGTGGACTTTATTTAACTAATTATGTGACTTCTGAAGGTAATTGGTTGCACCAGATCTTATTTAGGGGCTTCATAGCAAAGGGGTGAATACATTTGCACGCACCATTTTTCAGTTAAGTTATTTTTTTCATTTCACTTCACCAATATAGACTATTTTGTGTATGTCCATTACATGAAATCCAAATGAAAATCCATTTAAAGTACAGGTTGAAATGCAACAAAATGGGAAAAATGCCAAGGGGGTGAATACTTTTGCAAGGCACTGTACCTCCTCCATTGCCCATACAAACACACACTCACACACCAAAGGATTGGGATAGCCTGGTTATCTTGTTCTATCTAGGTGTAGTCGCTCACCTCTCTCTCTGTCATTGTAAAGTGTGTGTGCCCGGGCTGTGTTCAGTAGATAACAACATTGTTGAAAGTTCAGATATAAATTCATTGCCTAGATATTATCTTATGTGTGTTTCTGCCAGGCAGGTCTAGCAAGTAATCACATCATCTCTATTAATTAAATTAGGCCTAATACTATCTTCAACGTGTGCATTGTCATCCATCTGAACTCAAACCAAATCAAATCAAATCAAATGTATTTATATAGCCCTTCGTACATCAGCTGATATCTCAAAGTGCTGTACAGAAACCCAGCCTAAAACCCCAAACAGCAAGCAATGCATGTGAAAGAAGCACGGTGGCTAGGAAAAACTCCCTAGGAAAAACTCCCTAGAAAGGCCAAAAACCTAGGAAGAAACCTAGAGAGGAAACAGGCAATGAGGGGTGGCCAGTCCTCTTCTGGCTGTGCCGGGTGGATATTATAACAGAACATGGTCAAGATGTTAAAATGTTCATAAATGACCAGCATGGTCAAATAATAATAATCATAGTAGTTGTCGAGGGTGCAACAAGCACGTCCGGTGAACAGGTCAGGGTTCCATAGCCGCAGGCAGAACAGTTGAAACTGGAGCAGCAGCACGGCCAGGTGTTGATGCAGTTCTTTATTTATGCTCTTTATTGAAGCTGGGTTGTATTCATTAGAGCACACAACATAACAAAACGTGTTTCCAAAAAACAAACAAAAAAAAGCATTTGATATTGCACAAGTTCAGATAATATTCTTACATCTTGTGCCTTCTAAACATTACCCTGTCCTTTACTGACTTCTTCTCTGTCTGTCTCTGTAGTGGCCTGTTGTTATTGTTGTATTGACGATGTTGTCTTCTG
Organism: Salmo salar; assembly: GCF_965601325.2. Classification (NCBI taxonomy): domain Eukaryota; kingdom Metazoa; phylum Chordata; class Actinopteri; order Salmoniformes; family Salmonidae; genus Salmo; species Salmo salar. The sequence continues at coordinate 63,207,669 of NC_138304.1, read as the reverse complement.
TTCTTATTTCCCCAGTGGCCTGGCTGCTTTGGGCTGGGCTGTGAGGTGGTCTCTGGGTGCTGGTCTAGGCAGAGAGGCAGAGCCTGCAGTGGTGGAGTGGCTGTGGGTGTTGAGGTGGTGCCCGTGCCTGTCCATGCCCGGGGTCCGGAGTAGATAGCAGCTAAAATGTTTTGCTCTGCCCTCCCAACAGACGCTGGTTGGAGGGAGCTTCAGCAATGGACTCAGGAACAGGTGAGGAATGGATGAAGGGGGATAACACAGAGAGAGACACACACATGAACGTGGTACAGTACTGTACTATAACAAGCAGGCTTAACTTCCCCTCCCCAAACACACATACATTGCATTCAGAAAGTATTCAGACCCCTTAACTTTTTCCACATTTTGTTATGTTACAGCCATATTCTAAAAGGGATTAAATAGTTTTTTTTTCCCTCATCAAGTTACAAACAATACCCCATAATGACAAAGCAAAAACCGTTTAGAATTTTTTTTGCTAATTTATTAAATATAAAACTCTTAAATATCACATTTACATAAGTATTCAGACTCTTTACTCAATACTTTGATGAAGCACCTTTGGCAGCGAATACAGCCTCGAGTCTCCTTGGATTTGATGCTACGAGCTTGGCACACCTGTATTTGGGGAGTTTCTTCCATTCTTCTCTGCAGATCCTCTCATGCTCTGTCTGGTTGGATGGGGAGCGTGCTACACAGCTATTTTCAGGTCTCTCCAGAGATGTTTGATCAGATTTATGTCCAGGCTCTGCCAGGGCCATTTAAGGACAATCAGAGACTTGTCCCGAAGCCACTCCTGTGTTGTCTTGGCTGTGTGCTTATGGTCGTTGTCCATTTGGAAGGTGAACCTTCGCCCCAGTCTGAGGTCTTGAATGCTCTGGAGCAGGTTTTCATCAAAGATCTCTCTGTACTTTGCTCCGTTCATCTTTCCCTCGATCCTGAACAGTCCCTGCCGCTGAAAAACATCCCCACAGCATGATGCTGCCAGGGGCGGAAATCCCGGGGGGGACACGACCCCCCCATCCTGGGAAAAATATGATTTGCCCCCCCCCAATATATCACTGAAACATAACTATGTAATTTAAATAATATTAATAATACGCAATGAAAGCAATTGTGCTGATTATAGACACTTAATAGCGCGTTTTTAAGTTTCAAAAGATTGCAACCCCCACTGAAGTCCAAACTGAAGTCCAAACTGAACAGAACTACACTCTCTTCTACCATTGTCTTAAATATATTTAATGGTCTCGTTACAAAAGCTAAATTGTCGCAAGGGAACTTTTATTTATTTATTTTATTTCACCTTTATTTAACCCGGGTAGCAAAGATTATAGCAAACACCACTGAAACGGAATTGGTGCTCGCCAGCTTTGCAAATTCAGCTATTGTTGGAAGCCAGCCAATATGAAACAAACTATTAAAATTACAAAAGGTTGCAGCATATGTTGTGTAAATGGTGAACTCATACAGCTGTCAACTCTTGTCATTTTAATCCATTTCACATTTGCTAGCTACCTTTTAGATCGAAACCCAAATAGAATGATAAAAGATAAGATGATAGAAGCCCATCTCCTACTGTAAATAACCTACACACTGTGTAGGCCAGCCAGCCAGCCAGGTAGAAAAATGGCAGAAAAATAAAAGACGGACATCAGAGTATTTTTCAGTACACCAAAACGCAAAGTAAGAACCCTAGTAGCCTAATATCTCAAAGACTAGTTGATAAAATGTTCATAAGAAAGAAATTAAATTCTAATGGAAATGTTTCACAATGATGTCATTAGGCAGAGCAGGCAACAGATGGCACACAGACAGCAGAGTTGGGGACAGATATGCAGGGACAGACTGGCAGAGACAGGGAGTCTTAGGTAAGTTTGTTGAGTCTTTGTTTGGCAACATTATGAAAGGTTCTCAATTTTTTTTACTTGTAAAATAGGAACATAATTGGAAAATGCCATGGATACCCCCACTCTCAACTTAAACTGGTGACTGAACTAAGATTTGTTAAACCAATGGTATTGCTGTTGTGATTAGTTGTGTAGTTTTGGGTACCGGTAGTTAGGAGTACGGCAAACACCTTATTCCTTTGGTTCCTCAATATACATTTACCATATTACAATGTAGGCTATGTGTTACAGCACTACTTTTGGTGTCCCCCTCAGGAATTGCTCTTGAGAAGATTTCATGTAATTGTCCCCTCCAAAGTTGATATCAGATTTTCGCCCCTGGATGCTGCCACCACCATGCTTTACCGTAAGGTGGTGCCAGGTTACCTCCAGACGTGATGCTTGGCATTCAGTTCAAAGAGTTCAATGTTGGTTTCATCAGACCAGAGAATCTTGTTAATCATGGTCTGGGAGTCCTTTGGGTGCCTTTTGGCAAACGGGGTGTTTTGTGCCTTTTACTGAGGAGTGACTTCGTTTGACCACTACCATAAATGCCTGATTGGTGAAGTGCTGCAGTTATGGGTCTCCTTCTGGAAGGTGCTCCCATCTCCACAGAGGAACTCTGGAGCTCTTCCAGCGTGACCGTTGGGTTCTTTGTCACCTCCCTGACCAAGGCCCTTCTACCTCGAATACTCAGTTTAGCCAGACGGCCAGCTCTAGGAATAGTCTTGGTGGTCCCAAACTTCTTCAATTTAAGAATTATGGGAGCCACTGTGTTCTTGGGGACCTTTAATGCTGCAGACATTTTTTGGTTTCTTTCCCCAGATCTGTGCCTCGACACAATCATGTCTCAGCGCTCTACGGACAATTACTTCGACCTCATGGCTTGGTTTTTGCTTTGATATGCACTGTCTGTGGGACCTTGAATAGACAGGTGTGTGCCTTTCCAAATCATGTCCAAGCAGTTGAATTTACCAAAGGTGGACATTTCAAGGATGATCAATGGAAACAGGATGCACTTGAGCTCAATTTCGAGTCTCATAGCAAAGTGTTTGAATACTTATGTAAATTAGGTATTTCTGTATTTTATTTTTAATACATTTTTGCTTTGTCATTTTGGTTTATTGTGTTGGTTTATTGATGAGGAGAAAAAAAAACGATTTAATCAATTATAGAATAAGGCTGTTGTCACGTCCTGACCCTAGTAAGATGTCATTTTCTATAGTAGCTGTAACGTAAAATGTGCAAAAAGTTGTTAGGTTCTAATTTTTCAGAGTAAATAACTCACGGACACTAGAGAAGCTTAACCAAATGTAATTCTTCCCAAAGTGTCGACACAGCTGTATTCAGATGAAGACTAGTTTCCACCATTACAAGTATATATACTCCACTTTAGACACTCCTCCTTCTCTCCAATCCTTACATCTTATGGTTCGACAGGAAGAGGATAATAAACCATAATTTCTCCCTTCAGGGGATCTGACCTGACCTCAACCCCTCCTTCGCTTAATCCACAGATGTCCATCCACTTCCCATATAGCAATCCTGTGACTTCCTCCCGTCCACCCAACAGATTCCAAAGCCATCTGTCTTTCTACAGAGAACCATTAACTTCTGATGTAAAAACCAGTCTCTTACACTCCTTTATATGTTCAAAGTTTACCCCGAATCCAAGTCAAGGGGTCTGAATACATTCCGAATGCACTGTACACACACATACTTTACTTATTTACGCAAGGCTCATTCCATGGTAAATGAAATGTGTAGGCCTATTTGATCCGACCGCATTTTGGGAAAAATGTTGAAGTTGAATATTAGTCTGTTACTACCACAAGACGGTCATATCTTCTTCCTTCCCATCCTGACTGGGAATAGAGACACGCACCTCAGAGCTAGTGCGAGGAGCAGGAACTGGATACACCAGGCCACGAACAAGCACTGGAGGTCTGGAGCGCACAGCCTGCACCACCCGTCCTGGCTGGGTAGTCACAGTAGCCCTGCACAGGCGGAGTGCTGGCACAGGGCGAACTGGGCTGTGCAGAGGCCTGATGGCTGCCGTACGTAGAGCAGGTGCAGGGTAGCCTGGGGCTAGGAGACGTACTGGTGGCCAGATGTACTGCGCAGGCATACTCCTACCTGGCTGGATGCCCACTCTAGCACAGTCTATTACCTGACCTAGCCACTCTTCCCGTGTGCCCCCCCCAAAAAAGTTATTGGGGCTGCCTCTCACACTTGCCAATCTGCGCGTATAATGCCTCGTAATGACGCCGCTCCGCCTTGGCTGCCTCCAGCTCCTCCTTAGGTCGCTGGTACTCCCCAGCCTGGTGCCAAGGTCCTGCCCCGTCCAAAATTTCCCCCCATGTCCATGGGAGGAAATCCCTCTGTTGCTCCTTCCTCCGCTGCTTGGTCCGTTGGTGGTGGGTAGTTCTGTCACGTTCGTCGTATGGAGTGGACCAAAATGCAGCGGGAATGTGAATACTCATCTTCTTTATTATGAAGAAAACCAAAATAAACACTTAAACAAAAACAACGACGAGAAAACAGTCCTGTGAGGCACACAGCTACACTTGGAACAACTACCCACAAAAACCAATGGAAAAACACCCCTACTAAATAGGACCTTCAATTAGAGGCAACGAGGAACAGCTGCCTCCAATTGAAGGTCAACCCAATAAACTAAACATAGAAATAGAAAAACTAGAACGAACATAGAAATATACTAACATAGAACATTAACCAAAAAACCCCGAAACAAACACCCCCTGCCACGCCCTGACCAAACTACAATAACAAACAACCCCTTTTACTGGTCAGGACGTGACACTTACAGTTTTGTCATTTAGCAGGCGCTCTTTTCCAGAGCGACTTACAGTGGGAAGAAAAAGTATGTGAACCCTTTAGAATTGCCTTGATTTCTGCATAAATTGGTCAGAAAATTTGATCTGATCTTCATCTAAGTCACAACAATAGACAAACAGTCTGCTTAAACTAATAACACACAAACAATAAAAATTGTTAATGTCTTTATTGAACACACCGTGTAAACATTCAAAGTGTAGGTTGGAAAAAGAATGTGAACTCTTGGATTTAATAACAGTTTGACCCTCCTTTGGCAGCAATAACCTCAACCAAACATTTTCTGTAGTTCTGCGTATCAGACCTGCACAACGGTCAGGAGGAATTTTGGATCATTCCTCTTTACAAAACTGTTTCAGTTCCACAATATTATTGGGATGTCTGATGTGAACCGCTCTCTTGAGGTCATGCCACAGCATCTCAATCGGGTTGAGGTCAGGACTGACTGGGCCATTCCAGAAGGCACATTTTCTTCTGTTCAAGCCATTCTGTTGTTGATTTACTTCTGTCTTTTGGGTTGTTGTCCTGTTGCATCACCTAACTTCTGTTGAGCTTCTATTGGCGGACAGATTCTCCTGCAAAATGTCTTGATATATATATATATTTTACCTTTATTTAACTAGGCAAGTCAGTTAAGAACAAATTCTTATTTACAATGACTGCCTAGGAACAGTGGGTTAACTGCCTTGTTCAGGGGCAGAACAACAGATTTTTACCTTGTCAGCAAGGGGATTCGATCTAGCAACCTTTCAGTTACTGGCCCAACACTCTAACCACTAGGCTTCCTGCCGCCCCACAAGAGATGGACCAAAGGGTATGCTACACATGTGTCCAGGCTATTCAGCACCCCTGGTACAGTGCACCCGCATGCACATACACACACAAGTACACACCTTCTTGCACATATTCTTGTGCCCCCCAACAGAGCCTGGCCCTCATGTCTCTCTCCCTCCCTCAGGCTTGCTGGAGACACAGCCCTGGATTAAAACATACATGAGTCTGTCAGTGCCCAGATCAATAACTTTTGTGAGCTTTATGGTGCAAAATAGCATTTTACAATAAGGGTCCCTTTACAAGGGGTTTATAAAGGGTTTATAATTAGTTTATTAATGTTTAATGAATCATTTATAAATGCGTACGTCTCTAATGGGAATATGTTTGGTCCTGCAGCAAGCGTTTAATGCCACAGCGGTGGTCCGTCACATGAGGCGTCTCTAGCTGGGACCATGTCAGGAGGTGCCGAGCCAGACCACCCTGCTCAGCCACTGCAGAAGTGGCTCCCAGCCAGACCACCCTGCCTAGCCCCTGTAGAAGCCATCTGCTGCTGCCTGAGGGGGAACACACAGGTCAGTGGCTCACAGCACCACACATTAGGATGACATGTAGTGGAATAGCAAAACAAGTTTCTCACTTACTAAAACTATGATAGTTCTCACTCACTAAAATGTAAATCTTTTAGTAAAGAGCCTTGATTTCCAAGATCACAGTGTGTCTGGTCCTGAACTCTCCCTCTCCCTCTGTTTCAGAGTCTCCCGTTGAGGGTGGCTACTCCCAGAGTGCGAACCAGCGGGGCAGAACGAGACTCCCTGGCCAACTGTACCTACCGCTGCCATCCAACCAGCTGCATCTGATCCCCCGGCCACCTGTAGTGTGGCCAACCAATGACTTTCCCACTTTCCAGTCTGGCCCCGAACACAGAGTTGTTGTTCCAGCGCCCCTTCACCAGATGGGGCAGGGATGTTAAGAACCCAGGGTGGGGAGGAGGGAAGAGGGGATTCTATGATGCCATTGCCAACAGAGGAGGTCACTTGACCTAGATTGGGGTGAGAGTGGAGGATGAACTGAGAGAGGAGAAGAGAAGGAGGCAAGCTTAAGGAGAGGTGTTGTACCCAGTGTATTCCTGGGTGTTATTAGTTTGGGAGTGGGACAGAGCTTGGACAGTGTTTTTACTCATGCTTTTTAAAAGTGTATGTCTGCTTTTTTTCATCTCTGTATTTCTGTACATGCTGTTTTTTTCATTGTCGTTATCCTTCCCCCTTGACAACGTATAGAGGATTGATCCACTGATGCTACTTGCATGATCAGAGAACAGGCAGACAGGTCCCAATGCATGTTGACTGACAACAGGTGTTTTTATAACATAAGGAGTCTACTGCAGAACTATGTGTATGCGGTACCACCCATTGTGGAATAGTTTCTGTACAGCAGATATTGTAGCTAATAGCTCACAAGAGATGGACTTACATGCAAAGCCATTCCTCAAAAAACTAAGAATAGGTGTCTGTTAACCTACAGAGGTCTCGGTTAACCCACAGTTTTACTCCCTGATGTTTAAACCACATTCTAACCTGAAAGTGCAATATTATCCCGTTGATAAAGACACTTTTGGGGGAGAGTTTCAGCCTGCCTTTCAACTGGTCAAAACTTAATCCATTTAAGTTATTAAGAACATGGAAGATGTAATGAGCTCAGCCCTCTTGCTTAAGGGCAGGGAATAGATGTGTGTGAATACAAAGCCAAATGTGGATATGTTTTTCACTGTGTACATGCAACCAATTAACATTCCCTTTTGGATCACCCTTCCATGGGTCTTTTCTTAATTCATTTTGGGGTTGTTTTTTCAAGCAATTTTATGTGTACAGAGAGAACTTGAATTAATGAAAGTAAATAATAATCCATCATTACATCTGTCACTCTCGCTCTCACCATGAGGTCACGTTAAATTGTTGATACCTTTAATAACCTATTGCACATACAAAAGTGACATTTTTTGTTATTCACTTAAGACCACTCCATTTGTTTTTGCACCACCCTATTTTCCAAATACTCTGTTTAAATGTCCATAATTTGAATGTATGTATGCGAAACAACTTGACCTGGCAACCTTTGGGGTCTAAAATGTTGAGATTAAGTGGCATTGAAAAGTCTGACATGGAATACATAACCTAACTTGTGATCTGTGTAAGAGGCAATATAGTGAGAAATTGTCAGTTGTAACCCATTCGGCTTAGGTTTTCAGCCCTCTATCAAAATATTACAAGTCATATGAGCTTAGAATTGGTTAATTAACAACATTTGGGATCTAAGATGTTAAGAAAAGTGGTATTGAAGAGTCTGACATGGAATATCATGCCTAACCCTAACCTGTGAAAAATGTATGTACTACCACAATATCCGACCTACCCCTAATTCAGTAGTGGTCTTCAGTGAGGTGCGCAGTTGCATGTTCTGTCCTCCATGACATTCATCTAATTAGATTAGAACAGAATGGATCAACAGTGATTAATATCTCTGGTTTACATCCCAAAATATATTGCATTCATTGTTCTCACAGCCCTTTATATAATGAGAATAAGGACAGGTGTCACATGATAGGTAAACATGTTTGGAGAATTTGACATAGTGGTTCCCATCTTGACTTCTTTGACAAATGCTTTACATCATGAGAAAAATGCAGTTTAAAGCCATTTTGACTGTGACCCTATGAATGAACCTGCTATTCAACATGTTTGGCTTGGAGTCTTGCATCAGCAGTTATCTGGCTGCTGTGATGACAGTAATACTGGAGGTCCATGGTACCTCAGTGTCACGTCCTGACCAGTAAAGGGGTTATTTGTTATTATAGTTTGGTCAGGACGTGGCAGGGGTGTTTGTTTTATGTGGTTCGGGGTTTGTTGGTATATGTGTTTTGTAGAGGGGTGTTTGTTTAGATTAGTCCGGGGTTTTTGGTTAGGTTCTATGTTGTGTATTTCTATGTTAGATCTAGGGTGTTTAGTTCTATGTTTAGTTAATTGAGATTGGGCCTTCAATTGGAGGCAGCTGTTCCTCGTTGCCTCTGATTGAAGGTCTTATGTATAGGGGTGTGTTTGTTGTGGGAATTGTGGGAGATTGTTTTTGCATTGTTATGTTTAGCCTGCAAGACTGTCTAGCTGTCGTTCGTTTTTTCGTTTTTGTGTAATGTTCGTCATAAAATAAATATGAGCATTCACGTACCCGCTGCATTTTGGTCCACTTCCTACGACGGCCGTTACAGAACCTCCCACCAACAATGGACCAAGCAGCGGGGGAAGGAGCTACAAAGGAATTATGTGGACTATACGGACACTTGGACATGGGAGGAGATCCTGGACGGGGCTGGACCGTGGCACCAGGCTGGGGAATATCGTCGCCCACCGGAGGAGATAGAGGCAGCCAAGGCGTAGCGGCGCCGGTATGAGGCTCTATACACACGGTTGGCATTTAAGCCTTAGAGGCAGCCCCAATAAAACAATTTTTGGGGGGGGGCACACGGGTAGTTTGGCTGGGCCAGGGTTAAGCCCCAAGCCAACTCCCCGTGCTTATCAGAAGCAGCCTGTTATCGGTCAGGTCCCGTGCTATGAGGTGATACGCACGGCATCAAGGCCGAGCATTCACAAGTCGGTGTGTGAGGTGCCAGGGGGAAGCGGGCATCCAGCCAGTAAGGGTGGTGCCAGTACTGTGCTCGAGTCCGCCAGTGCGCCTTCATGGCCCAGTGTATCCTGTTCCCGCTCCTCGCACTAGCCCTGAGGTGCGTGTCTCCAGTCTGGTACCTCCACTACCAGCACCACGCACCAGGCTTCCAGTGCGTCAGCCCAGTCCAACTCGTCCTGTTCCTGCTCCTCGCACTAGTCTTGGGGTGCGTGTCTCCAGTCGGGTAGCTCCACTACCAGCCCCACGCATCAGGCTTTCAGTGCGCAGTCCCCGTCCAGAGCTTCCGACGACAGTACCCCGTCCAGAGCTTCCGATGACAGTACCCCGTCCAGAGCTTCCGGCGACAGTACCCCGTCCAGAGTGTCTGGCGACAGTGCCCCGTCTAGAGATGGCCTACAGTCCGGAACCGAGTGAGACGGCCTATAGTCCGGAACCGAGTGAGACGGCCTACAGTCCGGAATCGGCGCAGCCAGAGTCGCCCTACAGTCCGGAGCTCCCAGAGTCGCCCTACAGTCCGGAGCTCCCAGAGTCACCCTACAGTCCGGAGCTCCCAGAGTCGCCCTACAGTCCGGAGCTCCCAGAGTCGCCCTACAGTCCGGAGCTCCCAGAGTCGCCCTACAGTCCGGAGCTCCCAGAGTCGCCCTACAGTCCGGAGCTCCCAGAGTCGCCCTTCTGCCCGAGGTCTACAGCGAAGCGCTTCAGCCCGAGGTCTGCAGCGATGCGCTTCAGCCAGAGGCATTCAGCGGGGGTGGACAGGTTAGGTGGGGGACTAAGGCCAGAGCCTGAGCCACCTCCACAGTAGGAGGATTGGGGGGGGGGGGTGTAGCACGGGAACCGTCGGTGACGGTAACCACCCTCCCTTCCCTCCCTTTAGTTTGAGGGGTTTATTTTTGTAGTTATTTTTTTGTTGTTGTGAGGTGCATCCGGGGTCTGAACCTTTGGGAGTGGTTACTGTCACGTCCTGACCAGTAAAGGGGTTATTTGTTATTATAGTTTGGTCAGGATGTGGCAAGGGGTGTTTGTTTTATGTGGTTCGGGGTTTGTTGGTGTATGTGTTTTGTAGAGGGGTGTTTGTTTAGATTAGTCCGGGGTTTTTGGTTAGGTTCTATGTTGTGTATTTCTATGTTAGATCTAGGGTGTTTAGTTCCATGTTTAGTTAATTGAGATTGGGCCTTCAATTGGAGGCAGCTGTTCCTCGTTGCCTCTGATTGAAGGTCCTATGTATAGGGGTGTGTTTGTTGTGGGAATTGTGGGAGGTTGTTTTTGCATTGTTATGTTTAGCCTGCAAGACTGTCTAGCTGTCGTTCGTTTTTCGTTTTGTTGTTTTTGTGTAATGTTCGTCATAAAATAAATATGAGCATTCACGTACCCGCTGCATTTTGGTCCACTTCCTACGACGGCCGTTACACTCAGGATGTCGACCACAGGATATAGAGTTAGTATTTTGTCAGGCCTTATCTATTCAGATGTGCCAATGTCCCCCTTTCTGAGAATATGGAGACACCAACAAAAGGTTGGTTGAACCTCACGAAGCAATCGGTCTATGAAGGAACAATATATATTTTCTTATGCTATTTTGACTATCAGGGATTCAACAGTCTTAGTCAAGGGTTTCATAAAATTGTTTTTATTTTATCAGGTACTTTTTCATAAAGTATTGGAACTGTTCATACTGTCACGATTCTCTAAGACAGAACCCAGAAGCAGACCAGGACAAGGTGAGTAAAATGAAGGTGAGTATTTATTGGTAGTCTTGATGTGTAAATTGAATAATCCAGGAGACGGAACGGCAGCGGAGGTGAGTTGATGAGAGTGAATGGGTTGATCCAATGAAGCCACTGAATCCACCGACGGCCAGGCAAGGGAGTTGAATGTTCCGGGAGGATGACTGTAGACAGAGTAAACGGGAGTGAGTAACCGGCAACAAGTACAGAATAACAAAACAAACTCAGGAAACATGAGGCTGATACGCTGGCACAACATACTGTTCGTTGCTAACGATCCGGCAGGGAATGGATGTCAGGTCAGGGCTTATGAAGAGAAGAGGTGATGATCAGGACCAGGTGTGCAGATGGTTGATGAGATGCAGGTGCGGGCAATCAAAAGTTCTCCCGCCTAGCTTCGTCGCCTGGCAACCAGACAGGGTGCGTTCAGGAACCTCAGACAAAAGACTCCAAAACAAAAAACAGTCAGCTCAGGCAGAAAACAGACTCAGGAAGCGGGATTCCTGACACATATACACACACACACACACATATACACACACCCACATACATGTTTATGGTTTATGGCAGAGGTGGGACCAAGTCATTGTTTTACAAGTCACAAGTAAGTCTCAAGTCTTAGCACTCAAGTCCCAAGTCAAGACAGGCAAGTCCGAGTCAAGTGTCAAGTCCTAATCTTTGAGTTTCTTGTCCTAAACAAGTCATAATGTGCTCTTCACCAAATGTAATACCATTTCATATTTTTAACAAGGGTAATAGTATATTACATTTACACAAATCATTAATGTTTTTAAAAATATCTCTATTTATTACTTTCCAAATAAACGTTATATTTCCATGGAAATACATGGGTAGCCATGAGAAAGACACCCCCCCCCCAATCAAATCAAATCAAATCAAATTTATTTTTATATAGCCCTTCGTACATCAGCTGATATCTCAAAGTGCTGTACAGAAACCCAGCCTAAAACCCCAAACAGCAAGCAAAGCATGTGAAAGAAGCACGGTGGCTAGGAAAAACTCCCTAGGAAAAACTCCCTAGAAAGGCCAAAAACCTAGGAAGAAACCTAGAGAGGAACCAGGCTATGAGGGGTGGCCAGTCCTCTTCTGGCTGTGCAGGGTGGATATTATAACAGAACATGGTCAAGATGTTAAAATGTTAAAATGTTCATAAATGACCAGCATGGTCAAATAATAATAATCATAGTAGTTGTCGAGGGTGCAACAAGCACGTCCGGTGAACAGGTCAGGGTTCCATAGCCGCAGGCAGAACAGTTGAAACTGGAGCAGCAGCACGGCCAGGTGGACTGGGGACAGCAAGGAGTCATCTTACCAGGTAGTCCTGAGGCATGGTCCTAGAGCTCAGGTCCTCCGAGAGAAAGAGAGAATTAGAGAGAGCATATTTAAATTCACACAGGACACCGGATAAGACAAGAGAAATACTCCAGATGTAACAGACTGACCCTAGCCCCCCGACACATAAACTACTGCAGCATAAATACTGGAGGCTGAGACAGGAGGGATCAGAAGACACTGTGGCCCCATCCGATGATACCCCCGGACAGGGCCAAACCGGCAGGATGTAACCCCACCCACTTTGCCAAAGCACAGCCCCCACACCACTAGAGGGATGTCTCCAACCACCAACTTACCGTCCTAAGACAAGGCCGAGTATAGCCCACAACGATCTCCGCCATGGCACAACCCAAGGGGGGGCGCCAACCCAGACAGGAAGACCACGTCAGTGACTCAACCCACTCAAGTGACGCACCCCTCCCATGGACGGCATGGAAGAACACCAGTAAGCCAGTGACTCAGCCCCTGTAAAAGGGTTAGAGGCAGAGAATCCCAGTGGAAAGAGGGGAACCGGCAAGGCAGAGACAGCAAGGGCGGTTCGTTGCTCCAGCCTTTCCGTTCACCTTCACACTCCTGGGCCAGACTATACTTAATCATAGGACCTACTGAAGAGATAAGTCTTCAGTAAAGACTTAAAGGTTGAGACTGAGTCTGCGTCTCTCACATTGGTAGGCAGACCATTCCATAAAAATGGAGCTCTATAGGAGAAAGCCCTACCTCCAGCCGTTTGCTTAGAAATTCTAGGGACAATTAGGAGGCCTGCGTCTTGTGACCGTAGCGTACGTGTAGGTATGTACGGCAGGACCAAATCGGAAAGATAGGTAGGAGCAAGCCCATGTAATGCTTTGTAGGTTAGCAGTAAAACCTTGAAATCAGCCCTTGCCTTAACAGGAAGCCAGTGTAGGGAGGCTAGCACTGGAGTAATATGATCACATTTTTTGGTTCTAGTCAGGATTCTAGCAGCCGTATTTAGCACTAACTGAAGTTTATTTAGTGCTTTATCCGGGTAGCCGGAAAGTAGAGCATTGCAGTAGTCCAGCCTAGAAGTAACAAAAGCATGGATTAATTTTTCTGCATCAATTTTGGACAGAAAATTTCTGATTTTTGCAATGTTACGTAGATGGAAAAAAGCTGTCCTTGAAACAGTCTTGATATGTTCTTCAAAAGAGAGATCAGGGTCCAGAGTAACGCCGAGGTCCTTCACAGTTTTATTTGAGACGACTGTACAACCATCCAGATTAATTGTCAGATTCAACAGAAGATCTCTTTGTTTCTTGGGACCTAGAACAAGCATCTCTGTTTTGTCCGAGTTTAAAAGTAGAAAGTTTGCAGCCATCCACTTCTTTATGTCTGAAACACAGGCTTCTAGCGAGGGCAATTTTGGGGCTTCACCATGTTTCATTGAAATGTACAGCTGTGTGTCGTCCGCATAGCAGTGAAATTTAACATTATGTTTTCGAATGACATCCCCAAGAGGTAAAATATATAGTGAAAACAATAGTGGTCCTAAAACGGAACCTTGAGGAACACCGAAATTTACAATTGATTTGTCAGAGGACAAACCATTCACAGAGACAAACATATCTTTCCGACAGATAAGATCTAAACCAGGCCAGAACTTGTCCATGTAGACCAATTTGGGTTTCCAATCTCTCCAAAAGAATGTGGTGATCGATGGTATCAAAAGCGGCACTAAGATCTAGGAGCACGAGGACAGATGCAGAGCCTCGGTCTGACGTCATTAAAAGGTAATTTACCACCTTCACAAGTGCAGTCTCAGTGCTATGATGGGGTCTAAAACCAGACTGAAGCGTTTCGTATACATTGTTTGTCTTCAGGAAGTCAGTGAGTTGCTGTGCAACAGCTTTTTCAAAATTTTTTGAGAGGAATGGAAGATTCGATATAGGCCGATAGTTTTTTATAATTTCTGGATCAAGATTTGGCTTTTTCAAGAGAGGCTTTATTACTGCCACTTTTAGTGAGCTTGGTACACATCCGGTGGATAGAGAGCCGTTTATTATGTTCAACATAGGAGGGCCAAGCACAGGAAGCAGCTCTTTCAGTAGTTTAGTTGGAATAGGGTCCAGTATGCAGCTAGAGGGTTTGGAGGCCATGATTATTTTCATCATTGTGTCAAGAGATATAGTACTAAAACACTTTAGTATCTCCCTTGATCCTAGGTCCTGGCAGAGTTGTGTAGACTCAGGACAATGGAGCTTTGGAGGAATACCCAGATTTAAAGAGGAGTCTGTCATTTGCTTTCTAATGATCATGATCTTACCTCCATTTGCGAAGGCTGCTTTTTAGTTAGCTTTGCGACAGTATCAAAAATAAATTTCGGATTGTTCTTATTTTCCTCAATTAAGTTGGAAAAATAGGATGATCGAGCAGCAGTGAGGGCTCTTCGATACTGCACGGTACTGTCTTTCCAAGCTAGTCGGAAGACTTCCAGTTTGGTGTGGCGCCATTTCCGTTCCAATTTTCTGGAAGCTTGCTTCAGAGCTCGTGTATTTTCTGTATACCAGGGAGCTAGTTTCTTATGACAGATGTTTTTAATTTTTAGGGGTGCAACTGCATCTAGGGTATTGCGCAAGGTTAAATTGAGTTCCTCGGTTAGGTGGTTAACTGATTTTTGTCCTCTGACGTCCTTGGGTAGGCAGAGGCAGTCTGGAATGGCATCAAGGAATCTTTGGGTTGTCTGAGAATTTATAGCACGACTTTTAATGCTCCTTGGTTGGGGTCTGAGCAGATTATTTGTTGCAATTGCAAACGTAATAAAATGGTGGTCCGATAGTCCAGGATTATGAGGAAAAATATTAAGATCCACAACATTTATTCCATGGGACAAAACTAGTTCCAGAGTATGACTGTGGCAGTGAGTAGGTCCAGAGACATGTTGGACAAAACCCACTGAGTCGATGATGGCTCCGAAAGCCTTTTGGAGTGGGTCTGTGGACTTTTCCATGTGAATGTTAAAGTCACCAAAAATTTGAATATTATCTGCTATGAATACAAGATCCGATAGGAATTCAGGGAACTCAGTGAGGAACACTGCATATGGCTCAGGAGGCCTGTAAACAGTAGCTATAAAAAGTGAATGAGTAGGCTGCATAGATTTCATGACTAGAAGCTCAAAAGACGAAAACGTCATTGTTTTTTTTTTTGTAAATTGAAATTTGCTATCGTAAATGTTAGCAACACCTCCGCCTTTGCCGGATGCACGGGGGGTATGGTCACTAGTGTAACCAGGGGGTGAGGCCTCATTAAACACAGTAAATTCATCAGGCTTAAGCCATGTTTCAGTCAGGCCAATCACATCAAGATTATTATCAGTGATTAGTTCATTGACTATCACTGCCTTGGAAGTGAGGGATCTAACATTAAGTAACCCAATTTTGAGATGTGAGGTATCACAATCTCTTTCAATAATGGCAGGAATGGAGGAGGTCTTTATACTAGTGAGATTGCTAAAGCGAACACCGCCATTTTTAATTTTGCCCAACCTAGATTGAGGCACAGACACGGTCTCAATGGGGAAAGCTGAGCTGACTACGCTGACTGTGCTAGTGGCAAACTCCACTAAGCTGGCAGGCTGGCTAACAGCCTGCTGCCTGGCCTGCACCCTATTTCATTGTGGAGCTAGAGGAGTTAGAGCCCTGTCTATGTTCGTAGATAAGATGAGAGCACCCCTCCAGCTAGGATGGAGTCCGTCACTCCTCAACAGGCCAGGCTTGGTCCTGTTTGTGGGTGAGTCCCAGAAAGAGGGCCAATTATCTACAAATTCTATCTTTTGGGAGGGGCAGAAAACAGTTTTCAACCAGCGATTGAGTTGTGAGACTCTGCTGTAGAGCTCATCACTCCCCCTAACTGGGAGGGGGCCAGAGACAATTAATCGATGCCGACACATCTTTCTAGCTGATTTACACGCTGAAGCTATGTTGCGCTTGGTGACCTCTGACTGTTTCATCCTAACATCGTTGGTGCCGACGTGGATAACAATATCTCTATACTCTCTACACTCGCCAGTTTTAGCTTTAGCCAGCACCGTCTTTAGATTAGCCTTAACGTCGGTAGCCCTGCCCCCTGGTAAGCAGTGTATGATCGCTGGATGATTAGTTTTAAGTCTAATACTGCGGGTAATGGAGTCGCCAATGACTAGGGTTTTCAATTTGTCAGAGCTAATGGTGGGAGCCGTCGGCGTCTCAGACCCCACAACGGGAGGAGTAGAGACCAGAGAAGTCTCGGCCTCCGACTCCGACTCGCTTAATGGGGAGAACCGGTTGAAAGTTTCTGTCGGCTGAATAAGCGACACCGGTTGAGCATTCCTACAGCGTTTCCCTCCAGAAGCCATGAGAAAGATGTCCGGCTGCGGGGACCGTGCGAGGGGGTTTATACTAACGTTACTATCTGTACTTACTGGTGGCACAGACGCTGTTTCATCCTTTCCTACACTGAAATTACCCTTGCCTAACGATCGCGTCTGAAGCTGGGCTTGCAGCACAGCTATCCTTGCCGTAAGGCGATCGTTCTCCTGTATATTATAAGTACAACGACTGCAATTAGAAGGCATCATGTTAATGTTACTTAGCTTCGGCTGTTTGAAGTCCTGACGAACCATGTCCAGATAAAACCTCCGGGGTGAAAAAAGTTGAATGAAAAAAGTTGAGTGAGGAAAAAAGTAAAAACATACGGTAATGAAAAAGTGAAAAACCGTCAGGTAGCAAAGTAAGATCGGCAACAAAACGCACAGCAGCGTAAGCAAGTCCGTGTCTCTGTGTCTCTGTCTTCTCTATAGTGATCGACTATCGAGGATCACTAAGGGGCGCAATCGGGCGATGTAGGCTTGTACGCAATTGCCCAACCTTCACACACACACTCTCTCTCTGTGGGGTTACAGTAGGCTAATGTATGTCAATGGTTTTAGGAACATCAGGCAGGATTTAGGCTACCAACTGCCTAGCCAGTTGTAGCTCAATCTTGGGTGCAATGATCACGTTCCCGCACTGACTGACTGTGTGGAGGCTCATTGATTTAACTTTACGTTAGCCTACATGTTACACCAGTAAAGTAATAAAATATATAGTTGCCGGCTATATTAGCCACGACTTACAGTACTTTGTGCAGCTTCAAATGTCGAACAAAGTTGGAAATTGTTGCGCCTCCGTCTATAATTTTCTTCCCGCATGTTTTGCAAGTTGCAATCCATTTTTTGTTGATACAGCGTCGTCTTTATATCCGAAAATAATAATTTTGAGTATCATCTTTCCAAGGGCTCCATCTGAATTCACCCGCCGACGTTCCTCTGCACTGCCACGCACAACTTTTTCTCAGCTGGCCGATTCAAACTGTAATCCGTTAAACGAAGAGCTTTTTTTAATAGCATAATTTTAAATATTTGGGCTTGTCAGGTCGAGTCATAAGGCTCAAGTCCAAGTCAAGTCAGGAGTCATTGGTGTTAAAATCAAAGTCGAGTTGCAAGTCATCATATTTGTGACTCGAGTCCACACCTCTGGTCTATGGTGTCAATCAGTTTATAACATGGTTTATGGAGACCCACCTTTCCCATGGTCCTATCAATGAAATAAAAACATTTATGTACAATTTGTAGAAGACACACACACACACATTTGATTTGATATCATTCTCCTCACTCATACTCTTGAGGAGGGCTGGATGAACTTCAACCTGAAAACCAAACACATATTGTCCACATACACGGTCGGGTTGTACAACACATTTTTAACACAAGTGTTAAATGCTTTGTATTTCAGTTGTACAACCTGAGAGTGTACGGGACATTAAGGGAAAAAAGACACAGACTATGTCACACCCTGATCTGTTTCACCTGTCTTTGTGCTTGTATCCACCCCCTTCCAGGTGTCGCCCATCTTCCTCATTATCCCCTGTGTATTTATACCTGTGTTCTCTGGTTGTCTGTTGCCAGTTCGTTTTGTTCGTCAAGACTATCAGCGTTTCCCCCTGAATCGTGATAGAGTATTCAAGCTGTAATTTCAATAAGCTTGAAATTTGTAAAGTCATATAAACTGAGTGCACAACACATTATGAACTGCTCTTTCCATGACATAGAATGACCATGTGAATCCAGGTGAAAGCTATGATCCCATATTGATGTCACTGGTTAAATCCACTTCAATCAGTGTAGATGAAGGGGAGAAGATAGGTTAACAAATCATTTTTAAGCCTTGAGACAATGAAACATGAATTGTGTGAGTGCCATTCAAAGAGTGAATGGGCAAGGCAAAATATGTAAGTACCTTTGAACGGGGTATGGTAGTAGGTACCAGGGACACTGGTGTGTGTCAAGAACTGCAACACTGCTGGGTTTTTCCACACTCAACAGTTTCCCGTGTAGATTAGGAATGGTCCACCGTCAAAAGGTTATCCAGCATCCCTGTGGAAAGCTTTCGACACCTTGTAGAGTCAATTCCCCGATGAATTGAGGGGGGAGTGACATATGACTTACTTTTATTTTAGCTCTTAGTGGAGCACAGGGCCTCAACAGCATTGGGGGTTCAGCCCACAGGGTCATGGAGACATGTGACGCATGCTGCCCCACCACGACAGCATACAGTCAGGTCCAGTGGTGATTTTAGTATGTAAATCTTGGTGGGGCAAAACAAAAACATGTGGGATGCATACCAGCAAAGCCACAACACAACACTAAACAATACATTAATTGCACTATACCACTGCTACACCTGGCTGTCAGCGGAGCGTTGTCTGGCAGTGAAACAATTCATTCAGCGTTATTTACTGCCTTTAAAAAAACATAGCTGACATGGCTGACTTGCTTAAACAATTGTGGTTTCTACTGACAATTGAGATGCACAAACTATGGCATAAGGGGACGACAAGTGGATAAGAGGCAATCCGTAATTTTGATTAAGACATTAATGAGCGAGCTAGGATGGACGTAGTCAATATAACTATTTGTTCAGCACTTTTGAAATGTACAGCGACAGAATTCAGAACATGGGCCGTTCTTACAGTGTTCTCCCTGTACACCAAATCAGAACCGTAGGATAAATACAAGGGGCATATAAGCAGACAATGAAAGCTCTTACAATATTCAATGATTACATTTCTCAAAAACAGGTTATAGGCTACATGTGCACCACCAAGTCAGAACAGTTGTCACGGCTGGCAAAAGGAGCGGACCAAGGTGCAGCGTGTTTGTAGTTCCACATTTAATTAAATCCGTGAAACCTTGCAAAACATAAATAACTGAATTTGACAAAACAACAAACCGTGACGCAGAGAGAAAGAAACACGACTCAAAAGATAATAACCCACAAAAACAGGAAGAAAAAAAACCCTACTTAAATATGATCTCCAATCAGAGGTAACGAGGACCAGCTGCCTCCAATTGGAGATCAACCCAAACAACCTCAACATAGAATTAGAAAAACTAGAACTTAAACATAGAAATAGAAAACATAGAAAAACACAACCACCCCCTGTCATGCCCTGACCTACTCTACTATAGAAAAATACATCTTACTAGGGTCAGGACGTGACAGTACCCCCCCACCCCCCCAAAGGTGCAGACTCCGAATGCTACGCAAACAAAACATAAACAAAAACAAAAGGGAGGGTAGGGAGGGTGACAATTGTCTATGGCGGCTCAAATGCAGTCCACATAACCTTAACCTCCAGCAGAGGAGGCGGCTCCGGTTCGGGGCGTAATCCCCGCTCCACCCACTGATCCCTCCGCTCTAGTACCACCGGATCGTGGATCATCGTCGGGGGAACCGGACCGTAGATCATTGTTGGAGGTTCTGGGCTGCAGGCCGCCGCTGGAGGTTCTGGGCTGGGGAACTTCTCAGGAGGTTCCGGACTGTAGGCCGTCTCCGGAGGTTCCGGACTGTATGCCGTCTCAGGAGGTTCCGGACTGTATGCCGTCTCAGGAGGTTCCGGACTGTGGGCCGTCTCAGGAGGTTCCGGACTGTGGGCCGTCTCAGGAGGTTCCGGACTGTGGGCCGTCTCAAGTGGTTCTGGACTGTAGGCCGTCTCAGGAGGTTCCGGACTTTAGACTGTCTCAGGAGGTTCCGAACTGTGGACCGTCACTGCAGGCTCCGTGCCGTGGATCATCACTACAGGTTCCGTGCCGTGGATCATCACTGGAGGCTTCGTGCCATGGATCATCTCTACAGGCTCTGGGACATGGATCATCCCTACAGGCTTCTTGCCATGGATTATCCCTACAGGCTCCGGACCATAGATCATCACTGGAGGCTTCATTCGTGGAGCTGGAATAGGTCTCCCCGGACTAGGGAACGACGCTGGGAGTTCTGGACTAGGGAACGTCTCTGGGAGTTCTGGACTAGAGAACGTCGCTGGAGGCTTCCTTCATGGAGCTGGAATAGGTCTCACCTATTTGGAACTTAATTTGGCCAAAGACAATGGCTCACATAATTAAACAAAGCACTTGCTAACTGGTTTAAACCTTTCCAAAAGTTTTGAACAAGCTATATTGTAGCAATTACAAAGAAATGCTAGTGCCTACCATACCCACCAAATTACATCAATAGGCTAATAATATTTATTTACAAAAGTCCTACTTATGACCTATCTTAAATTAAATACGATTGAACTTAATTTAGCCAACAAAAATGTGTCACGTCCTGACCAGTAAAAGGGGTTATTTGTTATTGTAGTTTGGTCAGGACGTGGCAGGGGTGTGTTGTCGGGTTTTTTTGGGTATTGTTCTATGTTTTGTATTTCTATGTTCGTATTTCTAGTTGTTCTATTTCTATGTTAGTTTTGGGAACGACCTCCAATTAGAAGCAGCTGGTTGTAGTTGCTTCTAATTGGAGGCCATATTTATATGGGTTTATTTTCTCTTGTGTTTGTGGGTGGTTGTTTCTCCGTATAGTCATTTGTACCTTACAGGACTGTCGTTCGTCTTCTTGTTTTGTTTAGTGTTTACGTTTGAATAAAAATATAAGTATGGACACTTACCACGCTGCGTATTGGTCGGATATAGATTTCTCCGCTTCTGAAGACGAAGCATATGACAAAATGTCTCAACAGAATGAAACAAAACACATTTTGCATACTTTAAGAACTGGTTAAGGTAATAAATAGGCCTACAATAATAACAATGATATACGCTAATAATAATAACAAAACAAATTATTATAAAGACTAAAGAATAAATAAATTAAGTTCCCAAATTGCATCCTGCCTGAATAGCGAATTGCAAAAAAAAAAAATCTAATATTCTGCTAATGCCTTCTATCATGTAAATAACATTGAATTGCAAGAATTCCAGCACCTCCAACTCAAAACATCTTCCTCTGGTTATGCCCTGGACTGAAGAGGCAGACAAATAGGAGAAATGTGGTGGACCCTCTGTTAAATTACATATTTCTCAAGGTAGGAATATTGCAAAAATATGATCAATGTCTCATTCGAGAGAATACAACCTCCCACGTTATGACATCGGTCAGTATTGAAATCTGACATGTATGATAAACGTTTTTCGCGATCCAAAAGTCGTATTCCTATTAACTGAGAGTGGTTTTATCCCAATGCTACATCATACCAGTTTATACCTGCTTGAACAGCAATAGCTCAGTTCCACATGAAAATATAAAAGGACCCCAGGAATTGATAGAACATCGCTCAGAGATGCACAAAAACAATATAAAAATCAAAATGGATGAACCTTTCCTTTAACCTCTATTTAGGAAGAATAGATGAGGATCTTCTTCATCATTATTTATCTAGTCATTCATTAGCTATTATTACCATCAGAATATCCCAATAATTAAAAAGGCCAGCTTCTACATTCTTGTACCTTTTTTCCTTACCATTATAAGCATCTGCTGTGTCTGTAGGTTTGAGTAAATTTAGCGGAGGGTAAACGCAAGTGAACACAGTTTACCCAAAATTGTTTTTGCCATGAAGTAAAGAGACCAGCGGTTTGAAGTCCACCCATAGACTTAAATAGACATCACTTCATTGTATCTGTCTGTCCCATTATGGGGTCAGCATGCTCTTGTGGGGTCAGCATGCTCATGCTCTCTATTACGGGCCGCATGCTCTTGAGGCATCTGAATTTTGAAGTAGTCAATTTTCTTCTTCTACTACTTCTATGAGATGGAAAGCAAACCTGCAGTATGTTGTTTTAAAGGTATAAAGCAAAATGTTGCAGATTTACTGCCACCTGCAGTTATGGAATGTTTACTCATGAGTATAATACATTTGGGAAATAATTAAACATTTTCCCGTGGTGCCCTGACTTCCTAGGTAATTAAAGTTTACATGATTAGTTTAATCACGTAAGGAATAATTACACATAGAGAATTGATTTGATAATATAGCAGTCTTCACATTTAATGATAGTCACACTACGACACATAGCTGGGGCACCATAAGCCCCTTTGTTCTATTCCTTCAGGCTACTATCTCTATCTCGAGTCACACACACACCACATCTTATCTATGAATGCAGGCTCAGTCAGACCGGAGACATACAGTATCTCACAAAAGTGAGTACACTCCTCACATTTTTGTAAATATTTGAGTATATCTTTTCATGTGACAACACTGAAGAAATGACACTTTGCTACAATGTAAAGTAGTGAGTGTACAGCTTGTATAACAGTGTAAATTCGCTGTCCCCTCAAAATAACACAACACACAGCCATTAATGTCTAAACCGCTGGCAACAAAAGTGAGTACACCCCTAAGTATAAATATTGCAGGGGGGGGGGGGAGCGGGCGCAGACATGACAGTACCCCCCCTCTTGGGGTGCCACCCGGCGTCCCACCTGGGTGAACCGGCCGAGACATGGGCGCTGGGCAAGCCGGTTGGGGCGTGGGAGCCCAACGAACCGGCAGGAGCGTGAGAGCCTGGCGAGCCGGCTGAGGCATGGAAGCCAGACAATCAGACTGAGGCAAGACGCCTGTTGATCCTGCTGCAGTGAGGGAGCCTGATGATCCGGTGGAGAGTGACGTGGGATGGGAAGCCGCCGAGCCAACCGAGGCAAGGAAACCTCTCGAGCCAGCCAGGGCGTGAAAGCTCGACGGGCTGGCTTAGGCACCCCCGGTTCCATTAGCAGCGGAATCCACCCCAACGTCACCAACAAAACAAAAAAACTCCTGGACCGGCTGGGCGAACAAGAAATGACGATCCGGCTGAGGCCCGACGTGGGATGGGTGCCACCTCGGGCCAACCGGGACAAGGAAACCTCTCGAGCCAGCTAGGGCGTGGAAGCCCGACGAGCCTGCTAGGCACCCCCGGTTCCATCGGTGGCGACCAAGAGCCGATGCCACCATACCAACTGGAACACCAGTACTCCCCGATGCTTCGTGTGATGGTCTTCTGCATTCTGTCACATGTAATGACACTGGAGAGACGAAGCAGGTACGGGGAGTCAAACATTTAATAAAGAACGGACATGGAATGAGACAGGAACAGAGTCAGCAAACTTATAATACAGACAAAAAACAATCAATGCCACAAGAGCATTAGAGAGAACAGAGCTGGGGAACTGACAAATATAGGGGAGGTAATAACAGGTGATGAGTGAGTCCAGGTGAATCCGATATCGCTGATGCGCGTGATGAGGCAAGGCAGGTGTGCGTAATGGATGATAGGATAGTCACGCTACGACACAAGGCTGGGGCACTATAAGCCACTTTGGGTTCATCCTGTGGTCATCTGCTTCTGGTGTTATTTCCCAGAAGCAAGGATGAGAATAAACAATGAAATGTTTGTTCTATTCATTCAGGCTCTATCTCTATCTCGGGTCACACACACACCGCATCTTATCTATGAATGCAGGCTCAGTCAGACCGGAGACATATGTCTCACAAGCACCACAAATCATAGAACGGAATTTGGCTGTAAAGTTTTTTAGCACAAAGCCATCACTTAATCATTTGCCAACCCAAGCTTCAAAAGAATCACCTCAGTTCACTCAGAATGAAGAGAGAGAGTCCTAAGAACACTACTCTATCGGATGAAAACAACCTTTCGGTACAAAACCAGTATCATAAGTCAGTTCGTCAAATTTCTTCCCATCTAGAGCTGCCCCGGTCAACTGTAAGTGCTGTTATTGTGAAGTGGAAACGTCTAGCAAACAACAATAGGCCACACAAGCATACAGAATGTAACCACCGAGTGCTGAAGCGAGTAAAAATCATCTGTCCTCGGTTACCCACGTGCACAAAGTGAGGTCCATACAGAAATGATTTGTCGAGATCCGTGTGGAAGAACTTGACTGGCTTGCGCAGAGCCCTAACCTTAACCCCATCCAACACCTTTGGGATTAATTGGAACACCGACTGCGAGCCAGGCCTAATTGCCCAACATCAGTGCCCGACCTCACTAATGCTCTTGTGGCTGAATGGAAGCAAGTCCATACAGCAATTTTCCAACATCTAGTGGAAAGCGCTGTCCACAGGCATGTGCTGAAATCGCATCAAATCTTGAATCGTGCCCTAGATATGCTCTCCAAGGTCCTGAATGTCTTTGCTGCGGTCTCAGGCACAACAAAGATATCATGTAGGCCACTTTAGACGTCCTTATTTAGAAAAACTGTCGTTTTTTACAAATAATTACAACACATACTGTAGGTCTGCATTAGGCTTATGGTCATATCCCTATATATGCCATATAGTGCTGGCACATCGATAGGCAGTGCATATTAAATAATTTTACTTTTCAACCACGTTTTAGTTTTCTCCTTTTTGTACATCCACTGGTCTAGACTGAGGCTATGTTCCTAGGACCATTATGGTATCCAGTAGTAGGCTACCCCCCCAACCCACACACCCACCCCTTCATTCTTCACACCCATCACACCCACCCCCGCCCAGTAACAGGCACCTCGCTCTGCCTTATTGAACTAAAATAAAGCAGGCCTAAAAACATCATGTCAAAGTGCACATTTTTTTTTAAATCATTGAATATGAAAAATACACATTAAAACATTATGGAAATGTAATACATCATTGCATTGTAGGTGCCAATATCACACCATGCATCACTCCCTGTCTGGTGTTATTTTTACTCCAGTGCATCTGACTGCAGCAACCAAGCTCGGTCTTTCATACATCTTTAAGGGTTTGTTTGAACCATCAACAATTTTCCCACAGTCTGTGATTCTGAGTGACTGTACTTTCTGTGTGACTACCGCAAAGTCCATTTGGTTGTTAGGTGGGTGTCCTGGGCTACCTCACATGTTTATCTGTGAGTGCCAGTGTTGCTGTATACAAGGTTATTAATATATTTATCTCGCCGTGTGTAAATGTGATGCTGTGCAGGTTGTGTTAATGCTGACAGTGACAGAGATGCTTCTGTTAGGCAGTGAGGATTGACAAGGCTTACAACCTGGTGATAGACGCCATTGTTGGCTTGCCATGTCATTTTAGCAATCCATGACACTGTAACGCCCTGGCCATAGAGAGGGGTTTTTGTTCTTTATTTTGGTTAGGCCAGGGTGTTACATTGGGTGGGCGTTCTATGTTATTTTTCTATGTTTTTGTATTTCTTTGTTTTGGGCCGTGTGTGGCTCCCAATCAGGCACAGCTGAAGTTCGTTGTTGTTGATTGGGAGTCACACATAAGTGCATGTTTTTCCGTTGGGGTTTTGTGGGTAATTGTTTCTGTCATTGTGTTTCACCTGACAGGACTGTTTGGCTGTCAGTTTTCTTGTTTTTTGTATAGTGTTCACGTTGTTTGAATTAAATATGATGAACACTAACTCCGCTGCGTTTTGGTCCACTCTCTCTCACGACAGCCGTTACAGAATTACCCACGAAACAAGGACCAAGCAGCGGAGGAAGGAGCAGCACCAGGAGAGCAGCATGATGGACTCATGGACGTGGGAACAAATACTGGACGGAGAGGGACCATGGACTCAGGCTGGGGAGTATCGCCTCCCGCAGTGGGAGATCGAAGCGGCGAGAGTGGAGAGGTGATGGTATGAGGAGAGAGAGCGCAACAGGCACGAGAGGCAGCCCCAAGGTTTTTTTTGGGGGGGGGCACACGGGACAGTCGGCGGTGCCGAGGTCGGAACCAGAGCCAGTCGGGTTGACGTTGGAGGTGAGCGAAGGGTGCAAAGCAGAGACAGTGAAGGAGTTGATGGGGAGATTGGAGGAGAGAGAGATGAGAGACCTGCTGGTTTGGTGCATAAGGCATGGCATTCGCCCTACGGAGCGTGTCAGTGAATTGATGTCACCTGAGTCAGTTCTCCATACTCATCCTGAGGTGCGTGCTGGCCGTCTGTTGAAGACTGTGCCTGCGCCCAGAAACAGGCCTCCTGCATGTCTTCCTAGCCCTGCACGTCCTGTGCCTACGCCCAGAAACAGGCCTCCTGCATGTCTTTCCAGCCCTGCACGTCCTGTGCCTATGCCCAGAACCAGGCCTCCTGCATGTCTTCCCATCCTGGTCAAGCCCGTGCCTCCTCCTCGGACCAGTCCGCCAGTGGGTCTCCCCATCCTGGTCAGTCCTGTGCCTCCTCCTAGGACCAGGCCTCCAATGGGTTTCCCCATCTTGGTTAAGCCTGTGCCTCCTCCTCGGACCAGGCCTCCAGTGGGTCTCCCCATCCTGGTCTGTCCTGTGCCTGCTCCATGGACCAGGCCTCCAGTGGGTCTCCCCATCCTGGTTAAGCCTGTGCCTCCTCCTCGGACCAGGCCTCCAGTGGGTCTCCCCATCCTGGTTAAGCCTGTGCCTCCTCCTCGGACCAGGCCTCCAGTGGATCTCCCCATCCTGGTCAGTCCTGGGCCTCCTCCTAGGACCAGGCCACCAGTGGATCTCCCCATCCTGGTCCGTCCGGTGCCACCTCCCAGGACTAGGCCTCCAGAGTGGCCCGCCTGTTCGGAGCTGCCAGAGTGGCCCGCCTGTTCGGAGCTGCCAGAGTGGCCCGCCTGTTCGGAGCTGCCAGAGTGGCCCGCCTGTTCGGAGCAGCCAGAGTGGTCCGCCTGTCCGGATCTGCCAGAGTGGCCCGCCGGTCCGGATCTGCCAGAGTGGCCCGCCGGTCCGGATCTGCCAGAGTGGCCCGCCGGTCCGGATCTGCCATCGCGGCCCGCCGGTCCGGATCTGCCATCGCGGCCCGCCGGTCCGGATCTGCCATCGCGGCCCGCCGGTCCGGATCTGCCATCGCGGCCCGCCGGTCCGGATCTGCCATCGCGGCCCGCCGGTCCGGATCTGCCATTGCGGCCCGCCGGTCCGGATCTGCCATCGCGGCCCGCCGGTCCGGATCTGCCAGAGTGGCCCGCCGGTCCGGATCTGCCATTGCGGCCTGCCGGTCCGGATCTGCCATCGCGGCCCGCCGATCCGGATCTGCCAGAGTCGCCCGCCGGTCCGGATCTGCCATTGCGGCCCGCCGGTCCGGATCTGCCATCGCCGCCCGCCAGCCGGGCGCAGCCAGGGTCATCCGCCAGTCAGGCGCAGCAAGGGTCGCCCGCCAGCCGGGCGCAGCCATCACCGCCCGTGAGCCGGGCGCAGCAAGGGACACCCGCCAGCCGGGTGCAGCCAGGTTCGTCCGCCAGCCGGGCACAACAAGAGTCACCAGCCAGCCGGGCTGAAGTCAGGATCGCCCACCAGACCTTCGGCGCGGCCAGGTGCGCCACCTAAGAGGGCGACGCCAAGGGTGGGGCAGAGGCCACGTCCCGCACCTGAGCCGCCGCCGTAAGAAGGCCCACCCAGACCCTCCCCTTCAGTGTCAGGTTTTGCGGCCGGAGTCCGCACCTTGGGGGGGTACTGTAACGCCCTGGCCATAGAGAGGGGTTTTTGTTCTTTATTTTAGTTAGGCCAGGGTGTTACATTGGGTGGGCGTTCTATGTTCTTTTTCTATGTTTTTGTATTTCTTTGTTTTGGGCCGTGTGTGGCTCCCAATCAGGCACAGCTGAAGTTCGTTGTTGTTGATTGGGAGTCACACATAAGTGCATGTTTTTCCGTTGGGGTTTTGTGGGTAATTGTTTCTGTCATTGTGTTTCACCTGACAGGACTGTTTGGCTGTCAGTTTTCTTGTTTTTTGTATTACATTTACATTACATTTTAGTCATTTAGCAGACGCTCTTATCCAGAGCGACTTACAGTAGAGTGCATACATTGTTGTTGTATGTGTCGAACTGCTTTGCTTTATTCTTGGCCAGGTCGCAGTTGTAAATGAGAACTTGTTCTCAAATAGCCTACCTTGGATTGGAGTGTAAGAGTGGGTTCATTTCCTTCTGGTAGTGATGGCCCTGTTTGGCCGGCATAGGTATGTGTGTCCAGGTGGATGTCTCATCACTGCTGGTGCTGATGCTGACGTATAGTGCTCACGTTGTTTGAATTAAATATGATGAACACTAACTCCGCTGCGTTTTGGTTCACTCTCTCTCACGACAGCCGTTACAGACACCCACCATCTCAGATTGTTCTGAAATTGTTTCCGTAGTTACAAAGAGATAAGATTACTGCAACATTATTTTGTTGAAATATAATTTTACCTCTGAGAAATGTTGTTCATTGATTGCACCAAAATTGGCCTTTTTAATTTGTAGGATTCATATAATTTCTATAAATATAGTACTGTCGTAGCGTGACTATCATTAAATGTGAAGACTGTTATATTATCAAATCAATTCTCTATGTGTAATTATCTTACGTGATTAAACTAATCATGTAAAATGTAATTAACTAGGAAGTCAGGGGCACCATGGGAAAATGTTTAAAGAGTCTCTATTTCCCAAATTAACTCTTCAGATATTTTCATATCTTATCGATTACAGTCTTCTATTAAAATATTACCTCATCAGTCTCATTCCTGAATGTCGCAAACCCTTGGATATCTGCACGAACCCTAACATAAATCATGAATCAGCGATATACAAATTGGTTTAATTATTTATTTACTAACTAACTAATCAATCACAGAATTACATAAACACACACACGATAGTTATACATTGGTTACACACATGATACGCTGAAAAATCCCTAGTGGGCTAAACCGAAAAGACGGCTTGGTAGACAAAGGAAAGGGGTGGGTACAGTTCAAGGGCGGGAAACTCACGTACATACAGTTGACTACACTCATGGAAATGCTAATACTTGAACATGCACAGCCGCTCATATGAAAAGAAATTGCAATTTACATATTTACGAGTGTATGCCTTTATTGTCTCTCTCTGTGATTGCCGATCCGTCTGCTGGATAGTCAGTCGACAGAAAGTCTCTGGTTTGTCCACCAGAGATCAAAGTTTTTCGTAGTCGTAGCTTGTTATAATGGATACGTCAGGCATATCATTCGGTTGTTCAATCAGTTGCGTTTACCAGACAAAAGTACTTAAACAGCTGCAGACTGAATAATTGGTCTTTAGTTTGTAGATTTCTTAACCATTTCAGCGTGGGGATGATCCCCACGTTCTCTGGTCTTGTCCTTCGGTAGAGTTGTAGTTCAAACCATTTTGCAACATCTGGCTCACGCCTTAGTCTGCTTGGTCTATATAATCAAATCAAATCAAATGTTCTTTGTCACATGTACCGAATACAACAGGTGTAGACCTTACTTACAAGCCATTAACCAACAATGCAGTTTTAAGAAAATAACAAACAAAAAAGTAAGAGATAAGAATAGCAAATAATTAAAGAGCAGCAGTAAATAACAATAGGGTTAGGGTTAGGGTTAGGGCTATATACAGGGGGTAACGGTACAGAGTCAACGTGTGGGGGCTCAGGTGTCAAGGTAATTGAGGTAATATGTACATGTATGTAGAGTTATTAAAGTGACTATGCATAGATAATAACAGAGAGTAGCAGCAGCATAGAAGGGGGGGGGGGGGGGGGGGGACAATCCAAATAGTCTGGGTAGTCATTTTTTTAGCTGTTCAGGAGTCTTATGGCTTGGAAGTAGAAGCTGTTTAGATGCCTCTTGGACCTAGACTTGGCACTCTGGTACCGCTTGCTGTGCGGTAGCAGAGAAAACAGTCTATGACTAGTGTGGCTGGAGTCTTTGACAATTTTTAGGGCCACCCTCTGACACCGAATGGTATAGAGGTCCTGGATGGCCGGAAGCTTGGCCCCGATGATGGACTGGGCCATTCGCACTACCCTCTGTAGTGCCTTGCGGTCGGAGGCTAAGCAGTTGCCATACCAGGCAGTGATGCAACCCGTCAGGATGCTCTCGATGGTGCAGCTGTAAAACCTTTTAATGATCTAATGACCCATGCCAAATCTTTTCAGTCTCCTGAGGGGGAATAGGTTTTGTCATGCCCTCTTCATGACTGTCTTGGTGTGCTTGGACCATGTTAGTTTGTTGGTGATGTGGACACCAATGAACATGAGGCTCTCAATCCGCTTCCCTACAGCCCAGTCGATGAGAATGGGGGCGTGCTCGTTATTCCTTTTCCTGCAGTCCACAATCATCTCCTTTGTCTTGATCACATTGAGGGAGAGGTTGTTGTCCTTGCACCACTCGGTCCTCCCTATAGGCTGTCTCATCATTTTCTGTGATCAGGCCTACCACTGTTGTGTCATCAGCAAACTTAACGATGGTGTTGGAGTCGTGCCTGGCCGTGCAGTCATGAGTGAACAGGGAGTACAGGAGGGGCTGAGCATGCACCCCTGGGGGCCCCCCGTGTTGAGGATCAGTGTGGCGGATGTGTTGTTACCTACCCTTACCACCTGGGGGCAGCCTGTCAGGAAGTCCAGGATCCAGTTGAAGAGGGAGGTGTTTAGTCCCAGAGTCCTTAGCTTAGTGATGAGCTTTGAGGGCATAAAGGTGTTGAACGCTGAGCTGTAGTCAATGAATAGCAATCTCACATAGGTGTTCCTTTTGTCCAGGTGTGAAAGGGCAGTGTGGAATGCAATAGAGATTGCATCATCTGTGGATCTATTGGTGCAGTGTGTAAATTAGAGTGGGTCTAGGGTTTCGGGGAAAATGATGTTGATGTGAGCCATGACCAGCTTTTCAAAGCATTTCATGGCTACAGATGTGAGTGTATGGGTCGGTACTCATTTAGACAGGTTACCTTAGTGTTCTTGGGCACAGGGACTATGGTGGTCTTGTCACGTCCTGACCAGTATAGAGGATTATTTGTATTATTTGGTCAGGGCGTGGCAGAGGTATGTTTGTTTTGTATGGTGGGGGTTTTGTGTGTGTTGTAGAGGGGTGTTTGATTTATGTGTTCCTGGGTTTTGGGTGTATGTTCTAGGTTAGTATGTTCTAGGTTGTATATCTGCATTCTGTCTAGTTTAGATTTTCTATGTTTAGGTTTGGGTGCTGGACTCTCAATTGGAGGCAGGTGTTTCTAGTTGCCTCTGATTGAGAGTCCTATATAGGGGTGTGTGATTGTTTGGTAGGTTGTGGGTAGTTATCTTTTGCATTGCTGTCTGTTCAGCCTGTGAAACTGTAATCTGTCGTGTTTATTGTTTTTTCGTGTACATCAATTTTAATAAAATGATGTGGAGCACGCAACCCGCTGCATATTGGTCTGACAGTGATTTTGAAATATCTTCAGATGAAGGTGAAGATCGTGACAGGTCTGCTGTGAAGGGAGTAGTACTGTAAATTTCGGTGTTCCTCAAGGTTCCGTTTTAGGACCACTATTATTTTCACTATATATTTTACCTCTTGGGGATGTCATTCGAAAACATAAATGTTAACTTTAACTGCTATGCGGATGACACACAGCTATACATTTCAATGAAACATGGTGAAGCCCCAAAATTGCCCTCGCTGGAAGCCTGTGTTTCAGACATAAGGAAGTGGATGCTGCAAACTTTCTACTTTTAAACTCGGACAAAATGGAGATGCTTGTTCTACGTCCCAAGGAACAAAGAGATCTTCTGTTGAATCTGACAATTAATCTTGATGGTTATACATTCGTCTCAAATAAAACTGAAGGACCTCAGTGTTACTCTGGACCCTGATCTCTCTTTTGACGAACATATCAAGATTGTTTCAATGACAGCTTTTTTCCATCTGCGTAACATTGCAAAAATCAGAAACTTTCTGTCCAAAATTGATGCAGAAAAATTAATCCATGCTTTTGTTACCTCTAGGTTAGACTACTGCAATGCTCTACTTTCCAGCTACCCGGATAAAGCACTAAATAAACTTCAGTTAGTGCTAAATACGGCTGCTAGAATCCTGACTAGAACCAAAATATTTGATCATATTACTGCAGTGCTAGCCTCCCTACACTGGCTTCCTGTTAAGGCAAGGGCTGATTTTAAGGTTTTACTGCTAACCTACAAAGCATTACATGGGCTTGCTCCTACCTATCTTTCCGATTTGGTCCTACCGTGCATACCTACACAGACGCTATGGACACAAGACGCAGGCCTCCTAATTTTCCCTAGAATTTCTAAGCAAACAGCTGGAGGCAGGGCTTTCTCCTATAGAGCTCCATTTTTATGGAATGGTCTGCCTACCCATGTGAGAGACACAGACTCGGTCTCAACCTTTAAGTCTTTATTGAAGACTCATCTCTTCAGTAGGTCCTATGATTGAGTGTAGTCTGGCCCAGGAGTGTGAAGGTTAATGGAAAGGCAATTGAGCAACGAACCACCCTTGCTGTCTCTGCCTAGCCAGTTCCCCTCTCTCCACTGGGATTCTCTGCCTCTAACCCTTTACAGGGGCCGAGTCACTGGCTTACTGGTGCTCTTCCATGCCGTCCCTAGGAGGGGTGCGTCACTTGAGTGGGTTGAGTCACTGACATGGTCTTCCTGTCTGGGTTGGCGCCCCCCCTTGGGTTGTGCCTTGGCGGAGATCTTTGTGGGCTATACTCGGCCTTGTCTCAGGATGGTAAGTTGGTGGTTGAAGATATCCCTCTAGTGGTGTGGGGGCTGCGCTTTGGCAAAGTGGGTGGGGTTATATCCTGCCTTTTTGGTCCTGTCCGGGGGTATCATTGGATGGGGCCACAGTGTCTCCTGACCCCTCCTGTCTCAGCTTCCAGGATTTGTGCTGTAGTAGTTTATGTGTCGGGGGGGCTAGGGTCAGTCTGTTATATCTGGAGTATTTCTCCAGTGTCCTGTGTGAATTTAAGTATGCTCTCTCTAATTCTTTCTTTCTTTCTCTCTCTCTCTCAGGGGACCTGAGCCCTAGGACCATGCCTCAGGACTACCTGGCATGATGACTCCTTGCTGTCCCCAGTCCACCTGGCCGTGCTGCTGCTCCAGTTTCAACTGTTTTGCCTGCAGCTATGGAACCCTGACCTGTTCACAACTCTCTAGAGACAGCAGGAGTGGTAGAGATACTCTCAATGATTGGCTATGAAAAGCCAACTGTCATTTACTCCTGAGGTGCTGACCTGTTGCACCATCGACAACCACTGTGATTATTATTATTTGACCATGCTTGTCATTTATGAACATTTCAACATCTTGGCCATGTTCTGTTATAATCTCCATCCGGCCCAGCCAGAAGAGGACTGGCCACCCCTCATAGCGTGGTTCCTCTCTAGGTTTCTTCCTAGGTTTTGGCCTTTCTAGGGAGTTTTTCCTAGCCACCGTGCTTCTACACCTGCATTGCTTGCTGTTTGGGGTTTTAGGTTGTACACAGCTGTACAAAGCCTGAAACCCCAAATTTAGTACACAGCGTTGTACAAGATCCTCAGTGTCTTGGCCATTTCTTGCATGGAATAGCTTTCATTTCTCAGAACAAGAATAGACTGACGAGTTTCAGAAGAAAGTCTTTGTTTCTGGCCATTTTGAGCCTGTAATCGAACCCACAAATGCTGGTGCTCCAGATACTCAATGTGTCTAAAGAAGGCCAGTTTTATTGCTTCTTTACAGTTTTCGGCTGGGCTAACATAATTGCAAAATGGTTTTCTAATGTTCAACTAACATTTTAAAATGATAAACTTGGATTAGCTAACACAACGTGCCATTGGAACACAGGAGTGATGGTTGCTGATAAGTGGCCTCTGTAAGCCTATGTAGATATTCCATAAAAAATCTGCCGTTTCCTGCCGTTACAATGTGTACACTGTATTTCTGATCAATTTGATGTTATTTTAATGGAGAAAAAAATAGCTTTTCTTTCAAAAACAAGGACATTTCTAAGTGACCCCAAACTTTTGAACGGTAGTGTATATATAAGTGTTTATATAATAAAATAAAACCTTGGCACACCTTTTTTGGGGGAGTTTCTCCCATTCTTCTCTGCAGATCCACTCAAGCTCTGTCAGGTTGGATGGTGAGTGTTGCTGCACAGCTATTTTTAGGTCTCTCCAAAGATGTTCGATCGGGTTCAAGTCTGAGCTCTGGCTGGGCCACTCAAGGACATTCAGAGACTTGTCCTGAAGCCACTCCTGTGTTGTCTTGGCTGTGTGCTTAGGATCATTGTACTGTTGGAAGGTGAACCGTCGCCCCAGTCTGAGGTACTAAATTGTAGAATAATAGTGAAGACATCAAAACTATGAAATAACACCTATGGAATCATGTAGTATTTGATGGCAGCTTTGCACAGCTTTGCACACTCTTGGCAATCTCTCAACCAGCTTCATGAGGTAGTCACCTGGAATGCATTTCAGTTAACAGGTATGCCTTCTAAAAAGTTAATTTGTGGACTTTCTTTCCCTCTTAATGTGTTTGAGCCAATCGGTTGTCTTGTGACAAGGTAGGGGTGGTATACAGAAGATAGCCCTATTTGGTAAAAGACCAAATCCATATTATGGCAAGAACAGCTCAAATAAGTAAAGAGTAATTACAGTCCATCATTACTTTAAGACATCAAGGTCAGTCAATACGGAAAATTTCAAAACCTTTGAAAGTTTCATCAAGTGCAGTCGCAAAAAAACATTAAGCGCTATGATGAAACTGGCTCTCATAAGGACGGCCACAGGAAAGGAAGACCCAGAGTTACCTCTGCTGTGAAGGATAAGTTCATTAGAGTTACCAGCCTCAGAAATTACAGCCCAAATAAATGCTTCACAGAGTTCAAGTAACAGACACATCTCAACATCAACTGTTCAGAGGAAACTGCGTGAATCAGGCCTTCACGGTCGAATTGATGCAAAGAAACCCCTACTAAAGGACATCAATAATAAGAGGAGACTTGTTTGGGTCAAGAAACACAAGCAATGGATATTAGACCAGTGGAAATATGTTCTTTGGTCTGATGAGTCCAAATATGAGAATTTTGGTTCCAACTGCTGTGTCTTTGGCGACGCAGAGTAGGTGAACGGCTGATCTCCGCATGTGTGGTTCCCACCATGAAGCATGAAGCAGGAGGTGTTATGGTGTGGGGGTGCTTTGCTGGTGAAACTGTCAGTGATTTATTTAGAATTCAAGGCACACTTAACCAGAATGACTACCACAGCATTCTGCAGCGATACGCCATCCCATCTGGTTTTTGCTTACTGGGACTATCATTTGTTTTTCAACAGGACAATGACCCAAAACACCTCCAGGCTGTGTAAGGGCTATTTGACCAAGAAGGAGAGTGATGGAGTGCTGCATCAGATGACCTGGCCTCTACAATCACCCGACCACAAACCAATTGAGATCGTTTGGGATGAGTTGGACTCCAGAGTGAAGGAAAAGCAGCCAACAAGTGCTCATCATATGTGGGAACTCCTTTAAGACTGTTGGAAAAGCATTCCAGGTTAGCTTTTGTAGGGAAGCTAATTATCCATCATGTATGACATTCCTGGGAGTGTGTAAACTTGAATTTTTTATTACCATAGCACTTTTGTATGTTCTCTATAGTTATGTACTTGAAAATTAATAAATTGACCAATTGGGCACATTTGGCAAACTCCTGTCAGACTTGATACAAAATATTGTGGTGATGTATTTCTTCACTGGATCATTCTGAAACGTTGCACATACACTGCTGCTATCTTGTGGACAACATCTCAATTACACCTAGAATCCTATCTCAATGTATGGCCTTTCTCTTCCATTTCAAAGATGATGAAAATAAAGAAAAAAAACATGTATTTTTGTTTGTATTACCAGATCTAATCTGTTATATTCTCCTGCATTAATTTCACATTTCAACAAATTTCAAAGTGTTTCCTTCAAATGGTATCAAGAATACGCATATCCTTGCTTCAAGTCCTGAGCTACAGGCAGTTAAATTTGGATATGTTATTTTAGGCGGAAATATAAAAAAAGGGTCCGGTCCTTGTAACCATAGTATTTGTTGTAATATTTGTTCGGTCTTTTCTGGTGGATTAAACTGAAATTGCAACCAACTTTCTATGGCTTGTTTTAGAAATAGCAATATTTTGGGGATGGTTTCATTTTCAAATAACAGAAAGTGAGAAAAAGCAAAAGGCATGGATCTGGGCCTGTTCCAGTGAAAGCAGGATATCCTTCTCGTCGGACTCGTTTAAGGAAAAAGTTTCTTCCAGTCCGTGGTGAGTAATCGCAGTTCTGATGTCCAGAAGTTATTTGGTAGCAGCAGCATTATGTACACAATAAGTAAAAAAATAAGTTACACAAACCTTACAAAATAGCACAATTGGTT
Organism: Salmo salar; assembly: GCF_965601325.2. Taxonomy (NCBI): domain Eukaryota; kingdom Metazoa; phylum Chordata; class Actinopteri; order Salmoniformes; family Salmonidae; genus Salmo; species Salmo salar. Next base: position 63,170,935 of record NC_138304.1, on the reverse strand, counting down.
GTAATCTGAATAAAGGGAAAAAGGCCATTCTTGAACATGGGGTGAGACATTCTTGCTAATCTGCTAGAGAACCAGTTCAGATTTAAGTATACATTTTGTATGACTGAAGCCTTTAGTGAGAGGTCTAATGTTTCAATATTTAATAATTTCTGCCCGCCGAATTCATATTCATTATATAAATTGGCAGTTTAATTTTGTCTGGCTTGCTGTTCCAAATAAAATGAAATATTTTTTACTCAAATTATTTAAAAAACAAGTCGCTAAGTGTAGGAAAGGTCATAAGCAAATAGGTAAATTAGGATATGACTAAAGTGTAAGGACAGAAGCTGGGAGACAAGAAGCAAGTACAGTGAGTGAACATTTAATAAATAACCGACAAGAAACAAAGAAGGACAACGTCTGGACAGGGGAAACATAATGCCAATAATGCTGACAAGGGGAACAAACACTTCATAGATTTGAGAACCACCCATTTAAACTACAATGCTGACTTTGTGGTTCAGTCCAATGGGTAGCCTACTTAGCCCTGTTGCTTGGATTATGTAGATGGGGGATGGGGATGGATTAATGTAGGCATACAAAAACATAACTGCAAGATTTCTATTGTCATCTCCCTACTTCAGGAATGGACTACATCAAGGACCACGTGGAATAACCCTTGTTGCAGCTAGGTGATGGCAACAGTTCATCAGACGAGGAGGACTTCTTCTCTGCCATGAAGACGTCTCAAGCACAAGAAATCTCCTAATATCTGGCCTGTTCAGCTGATCATATGGAGTTGCTCAAGTCCTTCCCAGCAGCCTGTAAGCTGTCTCTGCGGCTAAACACACCCTTACTTGCCACAGCTGCCTGTGAAAGGCTGTTCAGCATTGCAGGACTTGTTTTCATCCCCAGGAGAGCAAGGCTGGATTCCATAAACTTTGTAAAACAGATTTTACTGAAGAGCAAATTCGTCAACTTCAAGTAATGACAGCTTAACGCTTGCAAGCCCAAGGACAGGGATGCCTTATAAGTTTTGTTAATTTATGTTTAAAATTCCAAAGTTATAAGTGACCTTGTTAAAAAAGCTGAACCTGACACACTTATTTCTAATACAGTTCCATCAGTGGTGATGTCCTCATATTCTTGCAGTGTTGTTCTATGTACTTTTGATGAGCTCATTTTCTACATTTTTCTTTGTTGATATAGGGTTTTATTATAGGATGTTTTGTCTAAAGCAAAGTGACTTTGATTGTAAGCACTTACATTTACTGGCTATATTCCTTCCTTAAGGAGTAATTATATTGTGTCTGTAAGAGATGTATTTTGGAGTGTTGCCTTTTTGAGAATCCATTTTGTTCTCTCCATCAGAGCACTTATTGCATCTGTAAGACTAGCTGTTACTTTTCAGAAAAACTCAAGCTCAAACCAAATAAAAACTGTCTGTTTTGCATTTTGGATTTACGGCTGTTACGTATGTCATTTGGACATTTTGCACATATAATCTTTCCCATTTTTTGGTTCTTGCGTTTTCCCCCCAGTCCCTAAATGTTTTTGCTCTGTGAAAGAAGCAGAGATCACAGAGAACTTTCCCGATGTCAACTAGATTGAAGCATTCATTCTATCGATTTATGACATTGTGGTGAGCAAGGTTGTTTTTTTGTCTTCTAGGGCAACATCCAGGCTATATCACAACCGGCCGTGATTGGGAGTCACATAATGCGGCGCACACTTGGCCCAGCGTTGTCTAGGTTTGGCCGTGTCACGTTCTGACCAGTATGAGGGTTATTTTGTTAGTGTAGGCTGGTCAGGACGTGGCAGAGGGTATTTGGTTTATGTGGTTCGGGGTGTGTGTATTATGTAGAGGGTAGTTGATTTATGTATTCCGGTGTTTTTGGTCACTGCTCTGTTAGTCTATGTTCTTTCTAGTTAGTCTGTTTCTATGTTTAGTTAATTGGGGTGTGGACTCTCAATTGAAGGCAGGTGTTGTCTAGTTGCCTTTGATTGAGAGTCCTATATATTAGGGTGTGTTTGTGTTTGTAATTTGTGGGAGGTTGTCACTTGAATTGCTGTCTTTAGCCGTCAAGTCTGTATTCGTCGTCCATCGGTTTGTTTTGTTTGTAGTAGTGTTTTCATTAAAGTTAATTATGAGCACTCAACCCGCTGCGCCTTGGTCCATTCCTGACGACCGTCGTTACAGGCCGGTGTAGGCCATCATTGTAAATATGAATTTATTCTTAACTGACTTGCCTTATTAAATAAAGGTTAAATAAATTTAAAAAATGAAAACATAATGACAGAAGAGAAGCTGCATGTATCTAATTAAAGTAAAGTTGACTAACAAACAACCTACCAAAATATTGGAAATTATAAGCAGAAACATATTCAAATCCTGCACCGCCTGTCACAAAATTATTACGCCATCTCTGACTGTATCTTGGAGAACTCAAGCCTTGTGGGACACTGGTTCATCATTGATGAAGTGTGGAAAGATGAACACTTACCTGGTTAGGCTGAGAAATGTTTAAGATATAATTGATTCACCTGACTCACTAAAGATAGTAGCTGCCAATGGAATGACATGCCTTATGTAGTTTGAATAGAAATGACTACCAAACTGGCCTCATAGTCAACTGACATTAAATAACTAGCCATCCCAGTGCTCATGATGGGTAGACTTAGGGTAGATCTATTTCATCCCATTATTGGCTTTAATGTGATTGAGCAAATTGTCAATAACAGTGAACAGTCAGATGTAAACAATCAGTGGGCAGAAGGACTTGAGTTATGTAAGACTGTTGTAAAGCTGAGAAAAAGATGCCTCTCCACACGTGATCACTGATGTTCAAAACATCACAGACCACAACATCATGTTAATAGGGTGAACTGTAATTGGCACTGTGCAGGAAATAAAATCAGTCTATCCTGCCACCATGCTAGAGAACTGCCATCAATCCTCCCCATTGCTGTCAACAGAGTTCAGACACAGAATGGAAATACTGAAGACTTATGGGATTCTCCTGTTGATCTGATCCACCTCAACACACATCAGTAAAAAATCATTCACCAAATGTTTTGAGGAATCAAGCTACTTTTTCAAATCAGACAGTGTCATCGGCTGCATTGAGAATCTAAATCTTGAGCATTTAATCGAAAAACAGGGATCCTGATGCATGAACCCACCTGTCTGTGCCAAAGTCATTGTACAAAGAGATGAGACTACTTGCATGACCCGTAGCAAAAGCTAGGTGGAGAACTCCAACTCCCCTTACTCTTCCCCAGCCATATGTGTAAGGAAAAAGGATGGCAGCTTACAACTGTGCATAGACTACAGGGAGTTGAACAGGAAGACTCACCCAGACCGCCAACCAATACCCAGAGTGCAGGATATCATGGACAGCCTTGGAGGAAATTCCTGGTTTTCACTCTTGGATCAAGGAAAAGCATATCACCAGGGTTCATGGCAAAGGAAAGCAAGTCCATGACAGCCTTTGTGACCCCCTGGGGCCTGTTTGAGTGGGTTCGGATTCCGTTTGGACTCATGAATGTACCAGAAGCCTTGAAGCGTTGTATGGAGGAATGTTTGGATGGCTTGAGAGATGAAATCTGTGTCCCATATCTGGATGACACCCTCGCCTTCAGAAAGACCTTCGATGTGAGAAAAGTGCTACAGAAACTGAGAGAATATGGAATCAAGCAGAAGCTCAGCAAGTGTGATATTTTCAAAGCGGAGGTTCGCTATTTAGGGAGAATAGTGTCTGCCAAGAGAAGAACAATCTATCGAACTGATACTGCAGCAGTCAGAGCTCTGAAGGACAAAATACCAAGTAAAGCAGGAGAACTCAAAGGAATCATGGGGTTGCTGAACTACTATAGGAAATACATCAAATACTTCTCGCACATTTCTAGCCTGCTCTACAACCTGCTCAAAGGGCTTCTGTAGCTGATATACAACAAACGCAAAAATACGACAGGCACAAAGAGAAGATGAGAACATTGGACCAGAAACGGAGCACAAACTTTCAGGTTGAAAACCAACAGGGCAAGAACTGAAAACATTCAACGTGAAAAGCAAGTGTCTTCTTCGAGTGTGGGCAGCTTTGACTTGGATGAGGATGGCATCCTCCATCGAAAGACAGCAGTCATAACACAACTTGTGTTGTCCTTGAAGGAGCTACATGACGAAATGGGACATCAAGGTGTCACGAACTGGCTCGAAGCCCGTAACAAAAAGGGAGACAACGTGGAGATAAAGAATAACAAAATATATTTATTTAACTGAAGTAAAGTAAATACAATTAACAATGGTGTGTGTTTAGTCAGTAGTGAGTGGTCGCGTGTATACATGTGATAATGAGGGGTGTCGAAAAGTGCCAACGCAAACAAACCAAATAGCCACAAAAATGCCACAACCAAAATCTGTCTGTGTCTGCATGGAGAGAGTCTCCTCCATTAATGGGGAAGTGGTGTATTTATCCTGGGACACACCTGAGCCCAGGTGTGTCCCATTTCTCTGACGACCCTCCTGGCTCTGCCCACCGACATCCTATTAAGGAAAACAAGAGAGAATTCGGCAGACAGAGTGGGAGGGTCATCACAAAGGTGTAGATCGCACAACTTTGCTGATACGAGACAGGTTCTTCTGGTCGTACATGCAAAGAGAGATAGAGCATCGTGTCATGAGAAGCTGCACTTGCCTGAAACAGAAAAAACCTTGCTGTGAAATGAGAGCCCCACTGATCAACATAGTGACAACTCAGCCGTTTGAAATTGTATCAATAGACTTATTGACTTAGACAAATACAAGGGCGGTTATGAGTGATAATCAACACTTTCACACGCTTTGCCCAGGCGTATGCTACAACCTCAAAATCAGGCAAAAGAGTGGCTGACCGGATCTTCAATGACTACGCTTTGAAGTTCGGATTTCCTACAAGAATACATCACAAACTGGAAAGAGTCCCTGATCAAACTGCTGTATGTATGCAACTGTACTCGCTGTGAAGTGACAGGATTCTCTCTGTTTTACCTCCTGTATTGACGATTATACAGACGACCCATTAACGTTCTCTTCAACTTGAACTCGGGGTCAGGAAACCGCAATTATTAGGAGTACACTAATAAATGGAAATAAGGAATGCAGGAAACATACGGAATCGCAAGGGAGATGTTAAAAAATCAGCAGACGGGCAAAAGGAACTACGACAGCAAAGTCAGAACTTCAATGTTGCAACCAGGCGATCGTGTCCTCATCAGAAACATGACACCACGTGGAGGTACAGGCAAACTTCAGAATCACTGAGAAGACAACATTCACACAGTTGTATGCCAGGTGGGAAAAGACATTCTAATCTAGTAACTGAAACCGGAGCAAGGAAAATGAATGTCCGACGAGTCTTGCATCACAACCTACACTTACTGTATGACAACCTGCCTCTGAATGTTCAAAAACAGCAAAACTCCAAGTCAAAGAAAAGATGAACAAGCAAAATTAATGGACAAATGGAAGAACTTCGAACAGGACAATGATGAATACTACAGATATGAAATACCATCTTGGACGTACCCAGAAAGAAGTGAAAGTACTGATGTAGAACCTGCTGAACACGTAGTGGAACCCAAACAGGACACATCTGTGGACAACCCAATGCCTCTGCCAGAAGAGACTCAGATCAAAGTGGTACAAACAGTGGACTTACCTGTGGAACAAACAGTGGACTTACCCGTGAACAAAGAAGTTGCAGCTCCTCTGTTACCAGCTCAAAGTGACAGCAACAGTGAAGTAGAGCAATGTCCTCAGTTGCCTAGGAGAGAACGCAGACCACTAATGCTCTTCCAGTCCAGAGCTTCCGGCGACAGTTCCCAGTCCAGAGCTTCCGGCAACAGTTCCCAGTCCAGAGCTTCCGGCGACAGTTCCCAGTCCAGAGCTTCCGGCGACGTTCTACAGTCCGGAACCTCCTGAGACGGCCCACAGTCCGGAACCTCCTGAGACGGCCCGCAGCCCGCAACCTCCTGAGACGGACCGCAGCCCGGAACCTCCTGAGACGGCCCGCAGCCCGGAACCTCCTGAGACGGCCCGCAGCCCGGAACCTCCTGAGACGGCCCGCAGCCCGGAACCTCCGAGATGGCCCGCAGCCCGGAACCTCCAGCGGCGGCCCGCAGCCCAGAGTCTCCAGCGGCGGCCCGCAGCCCAGAGTTGTTTAGTTTAGTTTAGTTGCATTCGGAGTCTGCACCTTTTGGGGGGGGGGGGGGGGGGGGTACTGTCATGTCCTGACCATAGTAAGCTGTTATTTTCTATGGTAAAGTTGGTCAGGGGGTGACAGGGGGGTTGTCTAGTTTGTATTTTTATGTTGGGTTTTTCTAGTTTTGTATTTCTATGTAGGGCTGTGTTTGGGATGATCTCCAATTAGAGGCAGCTGGTCATCGTTGTCTCTAATTGGAAGTCATATTTAAGTTGGTGTTTGTCCCACCTGGGTTTGTGGGAGATTAATTTAGAGTAGTGTATGTTTCACCTCTGCGTCACGGTTTGTTGTTTTTGTCTTTCAGTTTATTTATGTATTGCATAGTTTCACAGTATAAATAAAATGTGGAACGACACACACGCTGCACTTTGGTCCGCTTCTCCTTACGACAACCGTGACAGACTGTTGGAAAAGCATTCATTTGAAGCTGGTTGAGAGAATGCCAAGAGGGTGCAAAGCTGTCATCAAGGCCACTTTGAAGAATTTCAAATTAAAATATATTTAGATTTTTGTAACACTTTTTTGGTTACTATTCCATATGTGTTATTTCATAGTTTTGATGTCTTCACTATTATTCTATAATGTAGAAAATAGTAAAAATAAAGAAAACCCCATGAATGAGTTGGTGTGTCCAAACCTTTGACTGGTACTGTATGTAAATGACATATTTCTGTATTTCATTTTCAATGAATTTGCAAAAAACAAAAAATGTTTTCACTTTGTCATTATTGGGTATTGTGTGTAGTCTACAGTATACGCTCAAACAAATAGAACACTTAGTTCTACGTCTAGTTACGATTGGCGCAACAGTCAGCGTTTGAACTGGCCACACTGTTTTTTTCACAGAAACATTTTGCACAAACATTTACAATGTTGTGTCCTCAATGTGAATAGTTTATTTTTGGAGGCAATGTTCAGACATTCATAGAAGTAGCAACAGCATACCACAATTCTCATCCAAGTCTGAAAATGTAGGCTATATTATTCCTAGCGCAAACACAAACGGTCATATTTAGCCAACTCTCGGCAGATAGAAATCATAATATGAATTAGTTAATAGCAATTACTATTTACAATTCATTACATCACGGGTGAGCTCATCAATGATCGAAATAATTTAGTAACTATTTCTAAAATTCAAAAGTAATCTGACGCTGGGTAGTTTTTGCACACCGCCATGTTTGTTATCCTTCGTCAACCAAAGATAAGAAGAGGTGACAATATGAGTTTGGTTTGTTTGCAGTATGCATGTTGAAGGCAAAGTTGTCATGGTCCTCTGCAATCATTAACTTCCCATCCTTAATTTCCGGAAGTTTACTCAAAAGATGAGTGAAACATCCCCTCACCTCATTTTGCTATAGCATCTTTGGTCTAACAAACGTTTATGTGACATCCATTTACATTTTACATTTTAGTCATTTAGCAGACGCTCTTATCCAGAGCGACTTACAGTAGTGAATGCATACATTTCATACATTTTTTTTTCTTTTTCTGTGCTGGCCCCCCGTGGGAATCGAACCCACAACCCTGGTGTTGCAAACACCATGCTCTACCAACTGAGCTACAGGGAAGGCGACAGTTCCCATCCAGAATGCATTGAATGATGTCAATATGTCTCCATACATAGCCGGCAAATAGCTTAGCATTAGGTCATCATAATCAGTACAACCTTAAAAAAATATATTTTACGCACATCATATGTGTACAGTACCAGTGGTGTAAAGTACTTAAGTAAAAATACTGGGGATCGAGGGTAACCTAATCCCAGTGACGGGATTGCTAGCATGGCGGGAAATTCAAAACATCAAAAATCTAATAATTTCAATTTCTCAAACAATCAACTATTTTACACCATTTAAAAGATAAACATCTCCTTAATCAAACCACATTGTCCAATTTTCAAAGAAGCTTTACGGCGAAAGCATAAAGTTAGCCATAAAAGTACACACATCCATTTTCAATTCAAGGACAAGCGTCACCAAATGCAGAAAACCAGCTAAAATTATGCACTAACCTTTGACAATCTTCATCAGATGACACTCCTAGGACATTATGTTAGACAATACATGCATTTTTGTTCTATCAAGTTCATACTTATATCCAAAAACAGAATTTTACATCGGCGCATGTCATTGATAAAATGTGTCTCCCCCAAAACTGCCAGTGAATTTACAAAAAATACTCATTATAAAACGTGGTTAAAGTATTAAACTGTTATTCAAAGAATAACGGTTGCATTCTCCTGAATGCAACCGCATTGACAGATTTCAAAATATTCTCCTGAATGCAACCGCATTGACAGATTTCAAAATAACTATACTGGGAAAGCATACTTTGCAATAATCGGAGTACTCTGGTCAGACAAATACACTAGGCTATACAGATAGCCGCCATGTTGGAATCATCTAAAATCATAAATAACATTAGCAATATTCCCTTACCTTTAATAATCTTCATCAGAAGGCACTTCCAGGAATCTCAGGTCCACAACAAATGTTGTTTTTTTTCGATGAAGTTCATAATTTATGTCCAAATAACTCAATGATGTTCCATGTTGTTAGGGCGTTCGGTAGACTACTCAAAATGTAGGACGCGGGAGGGAAAAGTCACGATGAAAAGTAACAAAAAAAAATCTATTTACGTTCGTTCAAACATGTCAAACGTTGTTTAGCATCAATCTTTTGGTCCATTTTTAACGTGAAACATCAGTAATATTTCAACCCGACCTCTCCTGTGTCTTGAAACATGTTCTGAAAAAGGTCTCGCCTCACATGAACGCGCATGTGCGCGCAATAATGAAGTGACGACGTCAACTTCCCTTCCTTCTCATTCGGTCTCTGTTCATCATAGACGCTTCAAACAACTTTATAAAGATCGTTGACATCTATTGGAAGCCATAGGAAGTGCAAAATGAATCCTTTGTCACTGTGTGTTTTATTGGCAATGACTTGAAAATAGTACAGCCACAATATTTTCATTTCCTGCTTGTATTTTTTCTCAGGTTTTTGCCTGCCATATGAGTTCTGTTATACTTAGAGACACCATTCAAACAGTTTTAGAAACTTCAGAGTGGTTTCTATCCAAATCTACTAATAATATGCATATTCTATTTTCTGGGCCGGAGTAGTAACCTGCTTAAATTGGGAATGTTTTTCATCCGGCCGTGAAAATACTGCCCCCTAGCCCCTAGAGGTTTTAAAGTACTACTTAAGCAGTTTTTGGGGGTATCTGTACTTTACTTTACTATTCATATTTTTGACTACTTTTACTTTTACATTGCTAAAGTAAATGATGTACTTTTTACTCCATACATATTCCTGACACCCAAAAGTGCTCGTTACATTTTGAATGCTTAGCAGGACAGGAAAATGATCTAATTCACACACTTATCAAGATAACATCCCTGGTCATCTCGACTGCGTCTGATCTGGCGGACTCAGTAAACACATGCTGCATTTATAAATTGAGAGTTGGAGCGTGCACCTGTAAATAAAAACTAGAAAATGTGGCCATCTGCTTTGCTTAATATAAGGAATTTGAAATTATTTATACATGTTCTTTTACTTTTGGTACTGAAGTACATTTTAGCAATTACATTTACTTTTGATACTTAAGTATATTTAAATCCAAATACTTTTAGACTTTTACTCAAGTAGTTTTTTACTGGGCGACTTTCACTTTTACTTGAGTCATTTACTATTAAGGTACCTTTACAAGTGGGTACATTTTCCAACACTGTACATTACAATCCATGCAAGAATCAGAATACATGATTTGCCACCAGTTCTTGAAAACGTGAATAAAACGTTAAGTAAATAAATTATTACCACTCAAACCCTTTTGTGATAATGATTTATGGATACAAGTGGCCCGTGCTGGTGTTACGAAACTGATGATTTGTCACCACAGATGGTTTGTTTACATTTCTACCATTGTGACTAGTGGTCGTGTTGGGGACAACAGTTGTTGACAACTGCAGCATTGTAGCCAAGCCTAACCTGCTGCGTTAGTTCTCCTAATCTGCCACGTTAATTATTCTAATCTGCTATGTAAACAAACCATCTGTGGAGACAAATCTTCAATATCCCCACACCATCAGCCAATCACGTCACCCCTGACACTCTCTTGGAGCCCCTCAGTGTTGTTACTTATGTATGTATCTAATGGGCTAAGCGGTAGCATTAGCAATGTCTTTCAAAATGAGACAACTCACAAATGTGGAAACTCAATGACAATGATTCTGAATATGACAGTGAGGAATCAGATTATGTCAGTGACAGTGAGGAGCTGTCCCCAAACCTTGTGGCCATTGAGAACACTGAATCTGAGGACCCCTTGCCTACCGACGAACTCCCAGGTCCCTCTGAAGATACTGGTAGTGATGTAGGCAGACCAACAGTTGGTGAAGTACAGTAGGTCTGTAGAAGAAGGAAGGCCTTCAGCCATTTCACCCTTCCTGGCCCTGATGTTGGCTTTGATGAGTCCCAGTCTGGAGTGCAAAGCTCCTTTTTTTTGTAATTGGACATGCAGTTCACATACAAATCAAATACAGTTCCATTATGCAATTATATTGACAATATCTCGCCCACCTCCCCAATCCCTCAGATTTAATTTCTGCAAATGTATATAGTTATATTTTTTATGAATAGGAAGTTAGGATAGTCTAAACATGTGAAAGTTGGTTTGATGTCTCTAGCTTGAACAGTTCAAGAGTTACTGTTGGTGAGTTAATTTATGCTAATTTAAATAGTTATAGTTGATTAAAACTCTCTAAGCATTTGAAGTTAGGAAAACCTGAACATGAAAACAATGGTTTGGTGTCTCTAGCTTGAATGGTTCAAGAGTTACTGTTGGTGTGTTAATTTATGCACATTTATATAATTGTAGTTTATACAACAACAAAAGAAATTGTAAGTTAAGATTGCCTGAACTTGTGAATTTGGTTTGGTGTCTCTAGCTTAAATAGGTTCAAGAGATACTGTGGGTTGGTTATTTTATGCTAATTTATTGCAAAATTATATAATTATAGTTAATTTATGTAGTTATAGTTGTTAAAAGTTTTTAAGAATTGGAAGTTGGGATAGCATGAACATGAGAAAGTTGGTTTGGTGTCTCTAACTTGAACAGTTCAAGATTTACGGTTGGTGAGTTCAATTATGCTAATTTATATAGTTATCGTTGATAAAAATTCTTTAAGCATTTGAAGTTAGGAAAGCCTGAACATGAGAACATTGGTTTGGTATCTCTAGCTTCAATCGTTCAAGAGTTACTGTTAGTGAGATAATTTATGTTAACTTATATAGTTAAAATTGATAAAAGTTTTTAAGAATTGGAAGTTGGGATAGCATGAACATGAGAAAGTTGGTTTGGTGTCTCTAACTTGAACAGTTCAAGATTTACGGTTGGTGAGTTCAATTATGCTAATTTATATAGTTATCGTTGATAAAAATTCTTTAAGCATTTGAAGTTAGGAAAGCCTGAACATGAGAACATTGGTTTGGTATCTCTAGCTTCAATCGTTCAAGAGTTACTGTTAGTGAGATAATTTATGTTAACTTATATAGTTAAAATTGATAAAAGTTTTTAAGAATTTGAAGTTATGATAGCCTAAAGATGTGAAAGTTGGTTTGGTGTCTCTAGCATGAACGGATAAGATTTAATGTTCGGAAATTACATTTACATTTAAGTCATTTAGCAGACACTCTTATCCAGAGCGACTTACAAATTGGTGCATTCACCTTATGATATCCAGTGGAACAACCACTTTACAATAGTGCATCTAAATCTTTTAAGGGGGGGGGGTTAAGTTAAATTACTTATGAAAATTTCTATCGTTATAGTTGATAAAAGTTTTTAAGAATTAGAAGTTAGGATAGCCTCAACATTTAAAAGTTGGCTTGATGTGTCTACCTTGAACAGTTCAAGAGTTACAGTTCAACTCCTTATAGACCGACAGCTCTTCAGAGACAGCTCCATAACACCATGGCTGTACTAAATTCCACGGGGAAAATAATGGGGACCGTAAAAATATCTGAACACTATGAAGTTTATACGCCCACACACACACTCAATTACATGCTCGCTTACACATACGGATGGACACACACACACACACTTGATCTCGCTCTCTTCTCTCATCTTCTCTCTCTTCTCTCCCTCTCTCCTCTCTTTATAATCAATAACTTTTCTATAATTCTATGTTATTTGTTTGTCTTTCTTTTGTATGTCTTTGTCCACATGTTTATCTATTTTTACATCAAGCAATGGAAAGATATCAGAACAGGGATGTTGGGGAATAATAGCATATTGTACGGGATACATTTGTACTGTAGTGAAGCCAACTCTGTAGTAATGCAATGTCTCTTTCATAATCATGTGAAACGTCAATTACTATGGAAATGCTGGGATGTGTTTTTCTATTAAAATTATGTTTAATGTAATTATGATGGTGATACGATATGGATTAATCTAGAAAAAAGAAACGCACACCTATAAAGGCGAGGTGCTGGCTAGCGGAGTAGAAAACTAGAAAATAAGGGAAAGCCGCACACTCTTCTTGTGATTATTGTGATTTTGCCATTGTAATTGTTTGTTAGATACATTTTAGACTACAAATGCTATGATGTAAAAAAATGGGGAAACCAACCTTTCACAGAGTTCTCAAAACCCAAGGCCTCAGGCATTTGAGCCAATCTCATGGGTAAGAAGCTTAAACTGTCACTATATCTCTGGTTGAAAGCGGGGTCTACAAAACACAAGATTTTACTACCTTGAGCTATGACACTGGGTGCAACGCCTTGCTGTATCAGAGGGTTTAAAAGAAGGTATGAATCATAAGCTCTAGAATTGTGCGCTATAAACGTGAAGTTTCTGTACTGGGGTTTTCTGAAGTGTTTTAGAAAGAGGAGTGCACAATTGGGTCCCTCTGCTGACCACTTATCCTCCTTGAAAGTCATGGTAGATACAAAAATAGGCAAATGAACCCCTGATTGTTGATTAGTCTCAAAATCATAAAAAACGTATTTCTCTGAATGTTCATCTTCAGCCAAGGGTTGAATATAGCACTCGTGTGGCACTTCTTGAACCACTTCAGAGTCTCTGCTTTTCAAAGGCCCTTTACAGATTGGGCAATGTATGATTCTACACACATGAGGTTTAGGGCTGTCTATTTTAAGGTTGTAATTGCATTGACATTTTGGACATTTCTTGTTAATGTCACAACTGCTTACAGATTTACAGGCCTTGGGGTGCCATGTTTCAATTTTGTGTTTTTCGTAACAGTAGGCCGAACGACATGTCCTGTGACAATCCTCACAGGGTATCAGGTTTAAGGGCTGCATCGGACAATTTTCATCCAGACATACGGAACAGTTATAACGGCACGAGTGCCCCCCCTTCGGGTGTAGCCGGTATGACAGGCTGGACACACATAAGGTGCGCCTAAAAACGCACCGATGTTGGTAACAGCATAATAATGGTCGTTTTGCACATAAAAGTACAGAATCTGATGATGAGGTTGTGGTTGTGGGTTGTTTTGGAATTTGAAGAGAGCTGCATTAGCTCTACTGTGGTACAAAACCACAATCTTGATGTTCAGAAAGTTTTCAAATTTGACTATGTCAGAGAATGCCACAGCATCCTGCATGCCCAGACCGACAGCATTTTGAAGCTCTCTAGCCTTTTGTAATGCCTCTAGATCCGTACATCCAGGGTTGAGTAAATGTGCTAGGCCTATTGCAAAGCATAGCTTATTACCGGGATTGTGAACATTTATGAGGCATGCCCTTTTATTGATTATGATTTCTGATTGCATTAGGCTATCTAGTTTCCTTCTCTGCTCCCCACCACCCAGGGGTTGCCGTCCCTGGGGTAATTGGTTTTCATCGGTCGTCCCGGACTCGTTCATATGTTTAATTATTTCGATCTGGTCGGCGGGAGGTATTGGGACATAAATATGGATTATTTCGAACAAAAACAACATTTCTTGTGGAAGTAGCAGTCCTGGGAGTGCATTCTGACGAAGATCAGCAAAGGTAAGAGGATATTTATAATACTAATTCTGAGTTTAGGTAACCCCAGAACTTGGCGGGTGTCTGTATAGCTTGCTTTGATGGCGAGCTATGTACTCAGAATATTGAAAAATGTGATTTCACCGAAAAGCTATTTAAAATCTGACACAGCGGTTGCATAAAGGAGTACTGTATCTATAATTCTTAAAATAATTGTTATGTATTTTGTCAACGTTTATGATGAGTATTTTTGTAAATTGATGTGCACATTCACCGGAGGTTTTGGTGGGAATACATTTTCAGAACATCACGCGCCAATCTAAAATGCTGTTTTTGGATATAGATATGAACTTTATCGAACAAAACATGTATTGTGTAACATGATGTCCTAGGAGTGTCATCTGATGAAGATCGTCAAAGGTTAGTGCTTCATTTAGCTGTGTTTTGGGTTTTTGTGACATATATCCTTGCTTGGAAAATGGCTGTGTGGTTATTTTTGTCTATGTACTCTCCTAACATAATCTAATGTTTTGCTTTTGCTGTAAAGCCTTTTTGAAATCGGACAGTGTGGTTACATTAAGGAGAAGTGTATCTTTAAAATGGTGTACAATAGTCGTATGTTTGAGAAATTTGAATTATGAGATTTTGTTGTTTTGAATTTGCCGCCCTGATATTTCACTGGCTGTGTCCCGCAGGTGGGACGCTAGCGTCCCACGTAGCCCATAGAAGTTAACAAACGGAGCATTGTTCTACGCCAAAAGGATAGATCCTGACTGTATTGCCGCTCGAGTAAATCCACCATTCGTTTGTGTAGCAAGACATTTCTGGATTTTAGAGCCCTGGAAAAGGCATTGATAAACCTAGCTTGGTCTATTTCAGGTTTGGGTGTTTCTACATAAGATTTGGAGGAATCAATAAGGTTGGCAGCGTCACAGAATATCCAGTCGTCTACCTCTGGAATGTCATTTAAAACAGTGAAATCATCCGGTTTCGTTGTTTTATTGGGAATGTCAGGCGCGCCGAAATCCTCCGCGTGCTCTCGGTGTGTATGGTCTTCTGAGCCATTATACGCCGGGGAGGAGTCTGAAAGAAAATAATATATACAAAAAATAGATTGTTAAACATGTAATATATTAGGTTAAAATATCAAATATATTTCAGATATAATACTATATATTAACAATACATAATTAAATTACCTCTGCTTTTTTTGACACGGGCTGTTCTAACGAATCGCGGAAGCCTTGGGCTCTAGACATTTTTCACCAGGCCTTCCAGATTCTGCAGGGCATGTCTCGTTGGAGTCTGAAAAAACATTATTTGTCATTGTTTTAACATATTCAATCGTAAAAATGTATAAATTATAATAAAATATGTATTACTAATAACATATATATTGGTTTCATACCTTGTCCATGTAGCCCCGTTTCTTGAAGCAGTAAGTTTCCGTCCCAGAACACTTTTCGGGCCGGGGTGATTCTGCGCATTGCACTTGCGCACAAGTTGTGCATTGTTTGTTTGGGTCGGAAATATGGAGCTTGGTTCCTGGGGGAGGTAATGTGGCGATTCTCGGTGCGTTTGAAAAGCCGTTCGAACAGAACGGGAGAATAGCATCTATGTCATCGTTCAGAGTACATGAAGCATCCGTGATCCTTCTTTGGGGTCTGTCAGCTGTAAACACAAACATAGCTTTGAATATAGGGTTCACACTTTTTGTTTTTAATGTATAAATATTCTTATGGATTTTATTATTGGACTTACGTCGACAATAGTGTGATGGGGACTGGCTGCACGCGTTTTCCCAATCATCTATTCCCCTCAGCATCTGTGTAAAGGATTGAGACCCTACAAGCCTTAAACTAATATTAACATATATTTATACTATATATACATTTTTAAAATATACGAATACGGGCATTTGACATATTACCTAAAAAAATCGTTTTCCATCCGTTTTAGAATATCGATATCAAATTTGTAATATCCATACAATTCCCTGAAAATACCTCTCCGAATCCAATATATTATTTTCACTAACTCACCTTCAGAAAGCTCCATTAGGACGGATTCAACGATTATCTTTTAGCTGTTCTGGGCGGATAACTCTTCTGGCTGTTGGCCTGATGTTGCGCTTTAGCCTTTCGTACTCTAACGAGAGATATATTCTGCAATGAGTTTACAGAGCTGGGGGTGCCGTTTTTTCGGGCAACATCCTGTATGCCTAAAAGGGTCATATAAAGTACCCTCGAATGTCAAGAGACCCAAAAACCACAGGCGGGTGTCTCGACATATTTGGTCTGCCGATATTGTATTTATGCTTCATAGCACAGCTTGGGGACGCTGATTAGAAATAACATATGTTTTAAACCGTAGGAGGTTGTCTAGACATGCTATATTCGGAGACACCTGAAACCCCACCTCTTTAAGGAATACCTAGGATAGGATAAAGTAATCGTCTGCTAAATGACTTAAATGTAATATGTAATGTAATATTCAGCCTGGGCTTTTTTGACTTTTTAGCCCCCACATCCTTGGGGGTGAGATAAATACGCATTTGAAAGGCTTGTGTGGTAATAAAATCGAAAGTGCCCAAGCCCAATTGAAGAGACGCACACAATCCTAAACAACAGCCCTAGCCTTTTGGTTTCAAAAGCCACCCATGCAGAGACACACACCCCCACCCCCTATTTGTTTTGAAACACACACACCTACACTCCTGCACACGCACACCCCCCCCGTAATTGTTCACGATTTTGGAAAAGACTGTCCAGCTTATTCAGCAGGGTTATGAATATAGGGTAATCCCTCCATTTAAAGCTAAACACAGGCATAAAAGTTTACATCCTTGCAGGCTTTGGAAAATACATATGAACTGGCAGACTTCGTCGCATTTGTACTATCAAATTGTTCACATGCTAAAATTGTCACTATATATATATATATATATACACATGTATTTATTGCAACAATAATAACAATATTACACATTATGAAATGGTTGGATGGGAACGTGGTTTGTAGCTATGCCCAGTGATTTTTTTGTCGACATTTAGTTCACATAGAAAACAGAAGCGACAATTGCCTGCTAGGGTGTGTTTCTATTTAGGCCTAACTGTCTTGTGTCGATAAAAAAAAGAGGTGGACATAATGACGTCACACCTATGAAAAAGAACAGCTTTAAGCAAAAACCTACAGTGTCAAATAAAAATGCAGTTGTTGAAGTGTTTCCATTAGGCATACCCATTTAGACAAATTGCGCATTAATAAATTGGCGACAGCCTGTATGCCCTCCCACCTATCTGTTTCAAGTCTTAAGTAGCCTGCAAAAGCCAGCATGGATAGAATGCAATAATTGGCTAATATTTGCAATATTCTAATAATTATCATTTGCCAACATATCGCCAAGGTCCATGCCATTGTGAAACTTTCACTTCTGTAGATCTGGAATAATTAGATTGTGAAACTTGCCAGCCACCTAGAAAAGCAGGGAAGCAATTCAGGCATTTTTGAAAGTCAGGACAATTGTTGTCCTGCAAAGAAACAATTTTTATAGCTGACATTTTTTATTTTGCTAGCAGTAGGCATTTATAATTAAATGGGGAGTGGAGTTTATAGTTACGTGATTACATCATGTGCCCTGCGTACCTTCAAATGTATTTGGCAATCATCATTTAGTCAAAAAACACATTTTCGTCATAATTTGCCTCAGTAAAAAACGTTTTACAAAATAGAAATTCACCCTCGTCAAATGGATTAAAATGTTTTCGATCTTTAGAAAATGTCTCCTATATCTTTGTTTCCATTACAAGTCACAATGATTCATTTTTGGGGGTCAATGGAAACCTGCCTGTAGCTTCCATCCAATTGGTGATAGATTTTCATGTGAATATTTTAGAATCCGCATAAAGAAAATATGAGCATTTCCAACCGTTGGTATTTCCACAAAATTGACTTATTGTGAATAAAAATCAGTGAGTGATGACATAGCGCACACAAAATGTAGCCAATTTTTTCGCTGAAGTATTCATGTACCGAATAAAAACCTAAAGTTCAGTGCGTTTCCATCGCATTTTGAACTCTACAATAGTTTTGTCATAAAAACTGTGAAAATGTGCCTACTCTGGTCTTGGAACCTGCACTCTAACTAACAGCTCACAGATACAGTGCGGTTAGGCTGTGCAGGTTGTCGAGTCTACATGATGAGATTATTATGGATATTTGTATTTGTCAAACAGCAGTCAAGACAGAATAAAACCCCGGAATAAGATCCTCTATATTTATTGATTAAGATATTCACTTTCTGTACAATAGAAGATGTTTAAACCCAGACAGCTTTTAGGAAAACACTTGTGACCTCTTTTTGAGTTAAACCACAGAAGAAGAGTAGCCAGCTGCAGTGGCGGCCTGGGCAGGTGGGGCTTTTGAGCCCCACATTTTTAGCAAAATATATTATTATTTTTTGGGGGCTTGCTTATTTTGGCATAAAAACAATATCTCAATGAGTTAATAAAGCTGCATACACTCTTTTTTGTTTTCTTGAGTAAGGCAGCTCGCGTCCTAGCTCAGTGCTTTCTGTGGTGGTGGGGCGAGCCAGCAAAAAATAGGAGCGTTGCGCCATGATTGGCTCTGTGTTCTGTCACTCATGGGGACACTATGTCATTGCGAAGTTAATGTCCTTAGTAAGGGTAGACATCTTTGGATCCTGCCATAGAGTTTTATTACAAGTGCCCTTCCATGAAGGCTCAAGGTCATTGGCCATAGATAAAATTACATCAAATCGCATTATATGTACAGTAGCTTTGATTGGACTGATCATGTCAACATCTTACTTAGCTAGCAGTCATCGTCATGAATCAGTTTGACAATCTACTGGCAAATCATTTTTAATCTTTGTCATATGAAGAGAAATAATGAAGAGAAATTATAGATAAAACTTATCGGTGCTCATCGGCCATTGGCCATAAAGATTACACAACAACTTGGAAATCGCAAATTCAACAATGAGTCCTTTGGAAGGAATCAGTGGCTAACTGCAAGCAGTGCAAAGCAACCGGTAGCATGCTATTCAATGGAGTGGCTGTGTGTTTTTTCTTCAGAGTTCCCACCATAAATCCAGAGAATGCCAGACTTTGATGACAAAGTTTGATGACAAAACCCCCAAGTCAGAACAGTTGGCAAAATGAATAGGTTAAAATAGACCAAATTATTAGGGTGAGGCACATGGGCTACTAACAACATACGGTTAGTATTACTTTCTTATCCTGTTAGGGCTAGGGGGCAGTATTGACACGGCTGGATAAAAAACATACCCGATTTAATCTGGTTACCACTCCTACCCAGTAACTAGAATATGCATATACTTATTACATATGGATAGAAAACACCCTAAAGTTTCTAAAACTGTTTGAATGGTGTCTGTGAGTATAACAGAACTCAAATGGCAGGTCAAAACCTGAGAGATTCCTTTACAGGAAGTGGCCTGTCTGACCATTTCTTGAACTTCTTTTCCATCTCTATCTTTTAATAAGGATCTCTGCTCTAACGTGACACTTCCCACGTCTTCCATAGGCGCTCAGAGCCCGGGAAAAAACAGAATGTCGTCATTCCAGCCCCAGGCTGAAACACATTATCGCCTTTCTCAAGTGGCCGATCAAGGGACTCTGGGCTTATGCGCGTGACCCGACCGCCCCCGCCTTTGTGATTTTTTCCTCTGTTTGCCGAAAAGGAGATTCCCTGTCGGAATATTATCGCTTTTCTACGAGAAAAATGGCGTAAAAATTGATTTTAAACAGCGGTTGACATGCTTCGAAGTACGGTAATGGAATATTTAGAATTTTATTGTCACGAATTGTGCCATGCGCGCGACACTTCTTTACCATTTCGGATAGTGTCTGGAACGCACGAACAAAACGCCGCTATTCGGATATAACGCTGGATTATTTTGGACCAAACCAACATTTGTTATTGAAGTAGCAGTCCTGGGTGTGCATTCTGACGAAGACAACAAAAGGTAATCAAACTTTTATAATAGTAAATATGATTATGGTGAGTGCTAAACTTGCCGGGTGTCTAAATAGCGAGCCCGTGATGCCTGGGCTATGTACTTAGAATATTGCAAAATGTGCTTTCACCAAAAAGCTATTTTAAAATCGGACATATCGAGTGCATAGAGGAGGTCTGTATCTATAATTCTTAAAATAATTGTTATGCTTTTTGTGAACGTTTATCGTGAGGAATTTAGTAAAATGTTAGCGAATTCCCCGGAAGTTTGCGGGGGGTATGCTAGTTCTGAACGTCACATGCTAATGTAAAAAGCTGGTTTTTGATATAAATATGAACTTGATTGAACAAAACATGCATGTATTGTATAACATAATGTCCTAGGGTTGTCATCTGATGAAGATCATCAAAGGTGAGTGCTGCATTTAGCTGTCTTCTGGGTTTTGGTGACATTATATGCTGGCTTGAAAAATGGGTGTCTGATTATTTCTGGCTTGGTACTCTGCTGACATAATCTAATGTTTTGCTTTCGTTGTAAAGCCTTTTTGAAATCGGACAGTGTGGTTAGATTAACGAGAGTCTTGTCTTTAAATAGCTGTAAAATAGTCATATGTTTGAGAAATTGAAGTAATAGGATTTTTAAGGTTTTGAAAATCGCGCCACAGGCTGCAAGTGGCTGTTACGTAGGTGGGATGCTTGCTAGCCCATAGAGGTTATCTACAGTATACATATGTAACAGTACTCTTCTTGCGTTGTGTACAATCAATCATCGACACGAACTCCAACTTGCAACACCAGTCATGGAGCTTTATTCTGATAGGAACAGCACAAAATTGCACGTCATGCAATGCACGGCTCACCATCCAACTCTGCACTCACGCACTGTACAAAATATACAACACCCCCACCAGACACAGTAAATTGCTAGCTAGTATTAGCTGGAATTCTCTACAACAAAATGCACAAACAATATTCACCAAAAAACGCTGCATCTTATGTGTGATGTTCGAATAACATTTACAAACAAATTGATATAAATTGTACATTTAAATCATCACTTGGGAGTATAAAAATCACTTTTGACGTACAGTGCTTTGCAACCAACAACTTACCGCTGGTTTGGTGCTTGTTCACTGGGACGATTCTAACTGAAACGTCCTCCCTCGTAAGCAAGCTACGCAAACCAGCCAATAAGATGCCATGTTGAGTAGGTGAAGGCAAGACAAAAATAAAACCAAATTGGTTTAACAATAAAGTGGTAAGGGGAATCACCAATATAACCCTGTTACACATATCTCCCTGGCATATTACATCATTTATACAGCAGCATACAAGACATTTCTGAACTCACCTTGTTGTGCTGTGCTCACTTGAACAGGACGGTGACGCGGCGTATTATTTTTTTTAAGTCAGTAAAAGATGCTGCATGAACTGTTTCGCTGCCAGACAAGGCTCCGCTGATAGCCAGTTGTAGCAGTGGTAAGGTGTTGGGACTGCTGGGACTTTTATTGTGAAGGCGAACCTCATTCAACTATTGTGGCTAATCCTTGTGGCTAGCTTCACACAGTTGTCCTGCTCCGTTTGGAAGATGCTGCAGTCAGATGCACTGCGGTAAAAAATAACGCCAGACAGGGAGTGATAAAGTAGTCTGTATTATTCGCAATGCCAGACCGTGAAAAATATCCAGGGTCCTTTGATGCGTGGGATAATTCTTTCCACTCAAAAGAATAGCACTTCATTAAATAATTTGTTGATCCATCAGAAGGAAAGGATAGCCTACATTTTCCCCGGAGAACGGACAAATCGGGATAAGGAGGCAATTTTTTTCAGAAGGGACAACGTGAGGGCAGTAAAATGTGAGACAATGCAAAATATCATTATTTAAACCAAATAGTGCAATAACACATTTACAGTGTTCCTAAAAAATATATAAATATATAATTGGTATGTAGCTTATGTAGCCTAGGTCGTCTTTCATATGGCATGCAATTAATTATTAATGTAGCCTATTCTGTGGCATGCGATTTTACAGTAGCCTATTTAAACCATAGACCTACAGTGTCGACAGATTATTCAAATAAGCATAATATATAAACTAATTTCAAAGCTATGCCATCTTCAGTGGTGCACTGCCTTTATAACCGTGTGAATATCATTTAGAACTAGGCCTATTATTCTAATAGAACATCAGACTACAGTTGGAATGAATAGCCTGTAAAGATAATAATAGCTCAGTGTAATTGATATTAAGACTTCAGGGAACTGATAATCCCAGGCCAGGGTGTAGATTTGTAAACACTTTGTGTCAACAAAGATCTGGAACAGTAGAAAAAGATGACCATAATCACAGCTAAAGTTTAGCGATACACTGAGCTCCAAAAGTATTGGGACAGTGACTCATTTTTTGTTGTTTTGGCTCTGTACTCCAGCATTTAGGATTTGAAATGATACAATGACTATGAGGTTAAAATGCAGACTGTCAGATTTAATTTGGGGTATTTTCATCCATATCGGGTCACACGTTTAGGAATTACAGAATGTTTTGTACATAGTCACCCCATTTTATGGGACCTAAAGTATTGGGACAAATTCACTTATATGTGTATTAAAGTAGTCAAAAGTTTAGTGTTTGGTCCCATATTCCTAGCATGCAATGATTACATCAAGCTTGTGACTTCAGATTATTTTGTGTCCAAAGTAATTTGTGTAATTGTGGAGTCCCTTTTATTGTAAATAAGAATATAGTATGTTTTGTAAACCCTTCTACATTAATGTGGATTCTACTGTGATTACAGAGAATCCTGAATGACTATGTACAAAAAGTGCTATAATTAAACGGTTCACCTGATTTGGATGAAAATACCTTCAAATTAAAGTTGACAGTCTGCACTTTAACCTCATAGTCATTATATAATTTCAAATCCAAAGTGCTAGAGTACAGAGCCAAAACAACAACAAAATGTGTGCTTGTTCTTCTGCTTGTTCTCTAGAAAGTCTGTTCTTGGCCTATTGGCGTTTAATAGTTTACACTTTATTAGAGTCAGTAATCATCCACTCAAACCAACATTATTTAATTGAAATCAACAAGCTCCAGAGTCTTCCTAAAACACTTTAATTGTAAACAAATATTCATGGTAATACTTGCATGTATCCTGTGTAACAAAGTAAATTAATTAATGCAATAGTCTTTGATGAAAATATTGTTTCCATTTAAAGAGAAGTGCATGGCACTAAGAGCATGGCACCAAGAGTATAGCACTTGCAATGCCAGGATGGTGGGTTCCATTCCCGGGACCACCAGTGAGTAAAATGTATGCATGCATGTCTGTAAATTGCTTTGGATAAAAGCATCTGCTTAATGGCATATATTTGTATTATTATTATATTAAGTGTTAGTTTAAGTATTTTATCATGTCAAATGTATTATTGAAGGTGTTGGGACTTCTATTTCTTTTATTTCTAAGGTAATTTCGGAGGAAGCAACTTCAGTCCCTACAATTTCTTACTTTGCTCAAACAACATCTTCCTGGATAACATCTCAAAGGAATATCTTACTATCAAGTGTTCAAAGAAAAGCCTTTTCCCCTAAGATCTTTACTTTCATCGCTACATTACACTTATGGACATGTCTGCTGTGCGACTGCTGCTCCTGTTTCTGCTTTGTTCCCATTTTGGTAAGTGGAGTTGACCACCTTAGTGGATTGACCATTTGTGTATAGTCACATCTTTCAGTATATGGATATTCTTCAGTGTACTGTTGAATTAGGAATCTACCCATTTCTACAACCAAAATGTTAAGCACTAATAACATGTCTTCTCTCTCCTGTATCAAGTGTCCCTGTGCCATGGGGCCTGTTCAGAGGTGGACTCGGACACTGAGGCCGTTGCAGGCAAAGGGTTCAAACTGGGCTGCATCTCCTGTAAGATGAGGCCCGAGGTGGAGGCTTCTGCCACAGTTAATTGGTATTTCAAGGCGAAAGGGGAAGCTGAGTTTGCTCATGTGAGTATCTGAGATGGATTATGATTGCTATAGTAGTCCAAATTGCTGCCACGGTAGTAGATTGTTGGATTACGCTTCAATCACACCGACAGCGTCATTGCAGATTGGCTAGGACTAGGTTTACGTTGTTCTTTAGACAAACCTGTCGTACTCCATATGGTCCAGAGCCCATTCTTAAGCCCACAACCACAAGGCACAACACACAAAGGTTTGCACGCTTACATTCACATGCACACACGCACATACCACAATGCCCAACCACATAATATGGCAGAGTGCTGCGTGCAGTTCAGATAGAATCAATCTGGATGACATTTTGGATCTCAGAGATCACTAGGGCCACTGGGACAGCCGATAGGCAGATACAGTGCATTCGGAAAGTATTCAGACCCCTTGACATTTTCCACATTTTGTTACGTTACAGCCTCGTTCTAAAATGTATAAAATAATTTTCCCCCCTCATCAATCTACACACAATAACCCATAATGGCAAAGCAAAAACAGGTTTAGAATATTTTTTTGCAAATGTATAAAAATGTTTAAACAGAAATACATTAATGACTTATTTATTCAGACAACTTTGCTATGAAATGGACAAAAATGAATGGGAACGTATTGGCACCACACGAATCATACACCCTATTGACAATACCACCCAATTTGGTCCACATTCATCCAAATCATATTGCAAATTTCATATGGCAAATGCCAAGTGTAAAACCCCCAAAATCCTATAGATGGCGAGCGCGCTCCACCGTGGATTTTCATGTTGCAAATGTAACACAAGTCAACACCCAAGAGTGAAATTTATTTTTTATTAGATTTTATTTTTATTTTTTAAACCTTATCACCCCCTTAACCTCCCTGGGCAGTGAAATCGTGTGGCACGAAATACAAATACCTCATAAATGCTATAACTTCAATTTCTCAAACATATGACTATTTTACACCATTTTAAAGACAAGACTCTCGTTAATCTAACCACACTGTCCAATTTCAAAAAGGCTTTAAATCAAATCAAATGTATTTATATAGCCCTTCTTACATCAGCTGATATCACAAAGTGCTTTACAGAAACCCAGCCTAAAACCCCAAACAGCAAGCAATGCAGGTGTAGAAGCACGGTGGCTAGGAAAAACTCCCTAGAAAGGCCAAAACCTAGGAAGAAACCTAGAGAGGAACCAGGCTATGAGGGGTGGCCAGTCCTCTTCTGGCTGTGCCGGGTGGAGATTATAACAGCACATGGCCTAGATGTTCAAATGTTCATAAATGACCAGCATTGTCAAATAATAATAATCATAGTAGTTGTCGAGGGTGCAACAAGTCAGTAACACAAGAGTAAGTGTCAGTTGGCTTTTTCATAGCCGATCTTTGAGAGTATCTCTACCGCTCCTGCTGTCTCTAGAGAGTTGAAAACAACAGGTCTGGGACAGGTAGGACGTCCGGTGAACAGGTCAGGGTTCCATAGCTGCAGGCAGAACAGTTGAAACTGGAGCAGCAGCACGGCCAGGTGAACTGGGGACAGCAAGGAGTCATCAAGCCAGGTAGTCCTGAGGCATGGTCCTAGGGCTCAGGTCCTCCGAGAGAGAGAAAGAAAGAAAGAGAAAGAGAGAATTAGAGAGAGCATATTTAAATTCACACAGGACACCGGAAAAGACAAGAGATGTGACAGACTGACCCTAGCCCCCCCCGACACATAAACTACTGCAGCATAAATACTGGAGGCTGACAGGAGGGGTCAGGAGACACTGTGGCCCCATCCGATGAAACCCCCGGACAGGGCCAAACAGGTAGGATATAACCCCACCCACTTTGCCAAAGCACAGCCTCCACACCACTGGAGGGATATCTCCAACCACCAACATACCATCCCGGGACAAGGCCGAGTATAGCCCACAAAGATCTCCGCCACGGCACAGCCCATGGCGGAGATCTACAGCGAAAGCAAAACATTAGATTTACAGCGAAAGCAAAACATTAGATTATGTCAGGAGAGTACCCCGCCAAAAATAATCACACAGCCATTTTCAAAGCATGCATATGTCACAAAAACCAAAACCACAGCTAAATGCAGCACTAACCTCTGATGATCTTCATCAGATGACACTCCTAGGACATTATGTTATACAATACATGCATGTTTTGTTCAATCAAGTTCATATTTATATAAAAAACCAGCTTTTTACATTAGCATGTGATGTTCAGAACTAGCATACCCACCGCAAACTTCCGGTGAATTTACTAAATTACTCACGATAAACGTTTACAAAATACATAACAATTATTTTAAGAATTATAGTAAATACAGAACTCCTTTATGCAATCGCGGTGTCAGATTTTAAAATAGCTTTTCGGGGAAAGCACATTTTGCAATATTCTGAGTTGATAGCCCGGCATTCACGGCTAGCTAATTTGACACCCACCAAGTTTGGCTCTCACCAAACTCAGATTTACTATAAAGAATAGCCAGGCATCCTCGACTGACGGGATGAGGTCAATATCCTTCCAGGATACCCCGGCCAGGTTGATTAGAAAGGCCTGCTCGCAGAAGTGTTTTAGGGAGCGTTTGACAGTGATGAGGGGCAGTCGTTTGACCGTGGACCCATAGCGAATGCAGGCAATGAGGCAGTGATCGCTGAGATCCTGATTGAAAACAGCAGAGGTATATTTGGAGGGCAAGTTGGTCAGGATAATATCTATGAGGGTGCCCATGTTTACGGATTTCGTTTTGTACCTTATGGGTTCCTTGATAATTTGTGTGAGATTGAGGGCATCTAGCTTAGATTGTAGGACGGCTGGGGTGTTAACCTCTATGGGCTAGGAGGGACGAATTCGTCCCACCTACGTAACAGCCACTTGAAGCCTGTGGCGCGATTTTCAAAACCTTAAAAATCCTATTAATTCAATTTCTCAAACATATGACTACTTTACAGCTATTTAAAGACAAGACTCTCGTTAATCTAACCACACTGTCCGATTTCAAAAAGGCTTTACAACGAAAGCAAAACATTAGATTATGTCAGCAGAGTACCAAGCCAGAAATAATCAGACACCCATTTTTCAAGCTAGCATATAATGTCACAAAAACCCAGAAGACAGCTAAATGCAACACTAACCTTTGATGATCTTCATCAGATGACAACCCTAGGACATTATGTTATACAATACATGCATGTTTTGTTCAATCAAGTTCATATTTATATCAAAAACCAGCTTTTTACATTAGCATGTGATGTTCAGAACTAGCATACCCCCCGCAAACTTCCGGGGAATTCGCTAACATTTTACTAAATTCCTCACGATAAACATTCACAAAAAGCATAACAATTATTTTAAGAATTATAGATACAGACCTCCTCTATGCACTCGATATGTCCGATTTTAAAATAGCTTTTTGGTGAAAGCACATTTTGCAATATTCTAAGTACATAGCCCAGGCATCACGGGCTAGCGATTTAGACACCCGGCAAGTTTAGCACTCACCATAATCATATTTACTATTATAAAAGTTTGATTACCTTTTGTTGTCTTCGTCAGAATGCACTCCCAGGACTGCTACTTCAATAACAAATGTTGGTTTGGTCCAAAATAATCCATCGTTTTATCCGAATAGCGGCGTTTTGTTCGTGCGTTCCAGACACTATCCGAAATGGTAAAGAAGGGTCGCGTGCATGGCGCAATTCGTGACAAAAAAATTCTAAATATTCCATTACCGTACTTCGAATCATGTCAACCGCTGTTTAAAATCAATTTTTATGCCATTTTTCTCGTAGAAAAGCGATAATATTCCGACCGGGAATCTTCTTTTCGGCAAACAGAGGAAAAAAATCACAAAGACGGGGGCGGTCAGGTCACGCGCCTAAGCCCAGAGTCCCTTGATCGGCCACTTGAGAAAGGCGATAATGTGTTTCAGCCTGGGGCTGGGATGACGACATTCAGGTTTTTCCCGGGCTCTGAGCGCCTATGGACGACGTAGGAAGTGTCACGTTAGAGCAGAGATCCTTAGTAAAAGATAGAGATGGCAAAGAAGTTCCAGAAATGGTCAGACAGGCCACTTCCTGTAAAGGAATCTCTCAGGTTTTGACCTGCCATTTGAGTTCTGTTATACTCACAGACACCATTCAAACAGTTTTAGAAACTTTAGGGTGTTTTCTATCCATATGTAATAAGTATATGCATATTCTAGTTACTGGGTAGGAGTGGTAACCAGATTAAATCGGGTACGTTTTTTATCCAGCCGTGTCAATACTGCCCCCTAGCCCTAACAGGTTAAGCATATCCCAGTTTAGGTCACACAACAGAATGAACTCTGAATATAGATGGGGGGCAATCAATTCACATATGGTGTCCAGGGCACAGCTGAGAGCTGGGGTGGGGGGTCTATAACAGGTGGCAACAGTGAGAGATTTATTTCTGGAGAGATTTATTTTTTTAATTAGAAGCTCGAAATGTTTGGGCATAGACTTGGAAAGTATGACAGAACTTTGCAGGCTAACTCCTCCCCCTTTGGCAGTTCTATCTTGACGGAAAATGTTGTAGTTGGGTATGGAAATCTCCAAATTTTTGGTGGCCTTCCTAAGCCAGGATTCAGACACGGCAAGGACATCAGGGTTGGCGGAGGGTGCTAAAGTAGTGAGTAAAACAAACTTAGGGAGGAGGCTTCTGATGTTAACATGCATGAAACCAAGGCTTTTTCAGTTACAGAAGTCAACAAATTAGAGTGCCTGGGGACACGCAGGGCCTGGGTTAACCTCCAAAACACCCGAGGAACAGAGGAGGAGTAGGAAGATGCTACGGCTAAAGGCTATCAAAACTGGTCATCTAGTGCGTTGGGGACAGAGAATAAAAGGAGCAGATTTATGGGCGTGGTAGAATAGATTCAGGGCATAATGTACAGACAGGGGTATGGTGGGTGGATGAAAACCTAGGCACTGAGTGATGAGAAGAGAGGTTGCATCTCTGGACGGGCTAGTTATGCTGAGTGAGGTCACCGCATGTGTGGGAGGTGGGACAGGTACCTGAGGCATGGTGAGTGGGACTAGGGGCTCCGCAGTAAACTAAAACGATGATAACTATCCTAAACAACAGTGTACAAGGCATATTGACATTTGAGAGAGACATAAAGCGAGGCATAAAGCAATTCCAGGTGTTGATTGGGAGAGTTAGCTAAGACAACAAAGGGTAAGACAACAACAGCTAATCAGCTAAGACAACAACAGGTAAAATGGCGATGAAAGGGCAGAGAGGGTTGGTTAACTACACTCAGGGCCTGAGTTCGAGGCTGGGGCCGACAGATAAACAAAAAATAAACTAAATGGAATACCGTGGTTAATGAACAGTCCAGCAGGCATCAGCTATGTAGCCAAGTGATCATAGGGTCCAGTGAACAGCAATAGATGGAACAGGGAAGCCGCGGGGTAGTCATTACTACTCGAACATGCGGGGGACACGGCGTTTAAAGTTAGCAGGCCGGGGTAAGAAGAAGCGTCTGCTCTGACGTCTGGCAAAGGCCAGTTGAGGGCACAGCGGATGAAGTTACGTCGGCGGACCAGCCGTGGTGGTACGCTGCGGCGCCATGTCGACAAAGGGTCCGAGCCAGATGGCGAAAAAGGTATTGTAGTTGTAGTAATTTCGTTTGCTAGCCGGGAGATGCGCCTGGCTCGCGGCTAACTGGTGCTAGCTTTGGGGCAGGGGCTTTAGCCACTATCGCCACTCGGTAGCAGCTAGCTAGCAGCGATGATCCGATGCAAAGGTCCAGAGCTTTCGGCAAGGATCTGGTGGAGTAGTGAATTCTAGCCGTGTTGGGGAAGAGTCCGGGAGGCATTGGCTGAGTTGC
The DNA here is from genome assembly GCF_965601325.2 of Salmo salar. Taxonomy (NCBI): domain Eukaryota; kingdom Metazoa; phylum Chordata; class Actinopteri; order Salmoniformes; family Salmonidae; genus Salmo; species Salmo salar. The sequence continues at coordinate 63,140,869 of NC_138304.1, read as the reverse complement.
CGAGTGATCACAGAGTAGGCCGGGAGGTGGGCCTGGCTCAGGGCTAGCTTCGGGGCTGGGTCACTTGGTGGCAGCTAGCTAGCTGTGATGATCAAGAGTAATGGTCCAGGGTTTACGGCAGGAATCCGGTTTTGTAGTGGAGAAAACAGTCCGATACTGGCAGGCTGGCAAGTATTATCCAGGCAAAAAAATGTTTAAACCGCTGGTGTCTGTGCAGAAGGTAAAGGCCGCTAGCAGTGGCTAACAATGACTAAATAGCTAGTTGCTAATTAGCTGGTTAGCTTCTGATGGCTAGCTTCTGATGGAGGTTCTGGCTATAAGGTCTAGAAAATAGCAGATCTGTGTCACATTGGGTGAGGCGGGTTACCGGAAGGTATATTTAAAAATGGAAAAGAGATTGAAAACAAATTGAAATATATACAAAAAATACAAAAGAAAAAGAGAAGACGACAAACCACGTCTGCACTGCTACGCCATCTTGGATCTTGGATCACTTTGCACAGATGAGGACTTGTGAGGCATCTGTTTCTCAAACTAGACACTCTAATGTACTTGTCCTCTTGCTCAGTTGTGCACCGGGACCTCCCACTCCTCTTTCTATTCTGTTTAAAGCCAGTTTTCGCTGTTCTGTGAAGGGAGTAGTACACAGCGTTATACGAGATCTTTAGTTTATTGGCAATTTCTCGCATGGAATAGCCTTAATTTCTCAGAACAAGAATAGACTGACGAGTTTCAGAAAAAAGTTGTTTGTTTCTGGCCAATTTGAACCTGTAATCAAACCCACAAATGCTGATGCTCCAGATACTCAACTAGTCTAAAGAAGGACAGTTTTATTGCTTCTTTAATCAGAACAACAGTTTTCAGCTGTGGTAACATAATTGCAAAAGGGTTTTCTAATGATCAATTATCCTGAAATGATACTTGGATTAGCTAACACAATGTGCCATTGTAACACAGGAGTGATGGTTACTGATAATGGGCCTCTATACACCAACTTTTGAACGGTAGTGTAATTCTGTGTAATTCTGCTTTGAAAGTTGATAAACTTGTAACCTCACTTTTGAGAAAATGGCCTTTGAATGTGTTGGTAGCTATTGGAGAGTTCTTCTTTGTCAACAACAATTTAGCATCGTTCACACCCTCTTAAGCTTTAGCCCCACCCATCTCTTTAAGGGCTGATCAGAGTGTTCTGTCCTAACAACAGCAGTCAAGCACCCAGGCTAACTGGCTAACGTTGTCTAGCTTGCTAGCTACTTCCAGACACAAATGAGAGAACAGCTCACAGACCATTTTACTCGCTCCAGCAGAGCTGGTTAGGATGTTTTCATGTTATCCAGTGTTGGTGACTGCAACTGTGCTGCTGGAAACAATTTACGCTTTATTGCCAACGTTTACTGACACCGGCCATATTTAACGTGTTGAGCATTCGTAAATTCGTCAGTTATTTTGCGCTCTGGCACACTCAGATGAGAGTGCTCTGAAATCAGAGTAGCTAGCCAGAGCGAATTTAACAGCTACGTCTATCAACAGTTGTCGCAGTGACATTCTATTGAAATGGTTACTTGCATAGTGGAGTCTTTTGTTAAGACATGTAGCTAGCTACAGTTGAAGTCGGAGGTTTACATACACCTTAGCCAAATACATTTAAACTCAGTTTATCACAATTTCTGACATTTAATCCTAGTAAAAATTCCCTGTCTTAGGTCAGTTAGGATCACCACTTTATTTTAAGAATGTGAAATGTCAGAATAATAGTAGAGAGAATGATTTATTTCAGCTTTTATTTCTTTCATCACATTCCCAGTGGGTAAGAAGTTTACATACACTCAATTAGTATTTTGTAGCATTGTCTTTAAATTGTTTAACTTGGGTCAAACGTTTTGGGTAGGCTTTCACAATCTTCCCACAATAAGTTGGGTGAATTTTGGCCCATTGCTCCTGACAGAGCTGGTGTAACTGAGTCCGGTTTGTAGGCCTCCTTGCTCGCACACAATTTTTCAGTTCTGCCCACACATTTTCTATAAGAGTGAGGTCAGGGCTTTGTGATGGCCACTCCAATACCTTGACTTTGTTATCCTTAAGCCATTTTTCCACAACTTTGGAAGTATGCTTGGGGTCATTGTCCATTTGGAAGACCCATTTGCGACCAAGCTTTAACTTCCTGAATGATGTCTTGAGATGTTGCTTCAATATGTCCACATAATTTCTCCCCCCCATGATGCCATCTATTTTGTGAAGTGCACCAGTCCCTCCTGCAGCAAAGCACCCCCACAACATGATGCTGCCACCCCCGTGCTCACGGTTGGGCTTGAAAGACTTCCCCTTTTTCCTCCAAACATAACGATGGTCATTATGGTCAAACAGTTCTATTTTTGTTTCATCAGACCAGAAGACATTTCTCCAAAAAGTAAAATTTTTGTCCCCATGTGCAGTTGCAAACCGTAGGCTGGCTATTTTATGGTGGTTTTGGAGCAGTGGCTTCTTCCTTGCTGAGCGGACTTTCAGGTTATGTCAATATAGGATTCGTTTTACTGTGGATATAGATACTTTGTGCCTATTTCCTCCAGCATCTTCACAAGGTCCTTTGCTGTTATTCTCACCAAAGTACGTTCATCTCTAGGAGACAGAACACGTCTCCTTCCTAAGCAGTATGACGGCTGCGTGTTCCCATGGTGTTTATACTTGCGTGCTATTGTTTTTACAGATGAACGTTGTAACTTCAGGCGTTTGGAAATTGCTCCCAAGGATGAAACAGACCTGTGGAGGTCTGCAATTTTTTTCTGAGGTCTTGGCTGATTTCTTTTGATTTTCCCATGCTGTCAAGCAAAGAGGCACTGAGTTTGTACATATGTCTTGAAATACATCCACAGGTACCCCTCCAATTGACTCAAATTATGTCAATTAGCCTATCAGAAGCTTCTAAAGCCATGACATCATTTTCTGGATTTTCCAAGCTGTATAAAGGCACTGTCAACGTGGTGTATGCAAACTTCTGACCCACTGGAATTGTGATACAGTGAATTATAAGTGAAGTAATCTGCCTGTAAACAATTGTTGGAAAAATTACTTGTCATGCACAAAGTATATGTCAATTAGCCTATCAGAAGCTTCTAAAGCCATAACTTAATTTTCTGGAATTTTCCAAGCTGTTTAAAGGCACTGTCAACGTAGTGTATGTAAACTTCTGACCCACTGGAATTGTGATACAGTGAATTGTAAGTGAAGTAATCTGCCTGTAAACAATTGTTGGAACCAAAACTATAGTTTGTTAACAAGAAATGTGTGGAGTGGTTGAAAAATTAGTTTTAATGACTCCAACCTAAGTGTATGTAAACTTCCGACTTCAAATGTAGGTAAACAATGAACCATAATCCCAACTCATGATGTTACTAACCTGCATGAATCTACAGGTAGCTAAACAACCAGGTTCAATGTTAGCTAGCTATAACTAGCAAGTAAATTCCTCGGAGATATGAATAATAATAGTATGCACGTAACATTATTGAGCAAACCAGCTAATGTTAACTAGTCAGTTAAGAACAAATTCTTATTTTACAATGACTGCCTACCCTGGCTAAACCCGGACGACTTTGGGCCAATTGTGCACCACCCTATGGGACTCCCAATCACAGCTGGTTGTGATACAGCCCGGGATCAAACCAGGGTCTGTAGTAATGCCTCTAGCATTGAGATGCAGTGCCTTAGACCGCTGTGCCACCCGGGAGCCATGGTTGCCCTTAGTTTGAAGATGTTATCCGGAGACAGGTGGTTTCTCCATCTCCTTAGCTATCATACTCTAATTCCACTGATTTCAAAACTCAGTCCTCCAGAAAGTGGCGTGCAACACTTATGCAGTTCTACTACGCAATATATATATTTTTAAGCCGCGTTAGACAGGATTACCTACACATACTGACCAGCTCAAATGGACAGAAGTGCTATATTGCAGACCAATCCGAACTCATCTCTCGGCATGTCCAGTCCACTCATTATCTCAGCCAATCATGGCTAGTGGGATGGTTGCTGTCTTTTTCTGTGACTAAACCAACTAATTTAGCTCGTAATTTAACAATTTGATTCATATTTACAGATGGCATACAACTTTGTTTTTAAGGCACATGAAAGTTGACATGTTCCAGAAGGCATTTCTGCCCCAAAAACGCATTTTGATAAAATCAAAAAGTTGACATTCAAATGGCTCTCCTGTGAAGTAGTGACCCTTCGACATACGCCTGGTTTCCTGAAACGAGTCACAAATGTGCAAACTTTTCTAAAAACCTGTTTTGCTTTGTCGTTAAGGGGTATTGTGTGTAGATTGATGATATATATTTTTTTTAAATCCATTTTTGAATAAGGCTGTAACGTTACAAAATGTGGAAAAAGTCTAGGGGTCTGAATACTTTCCGAATGCACTGTAGGCTCACAGCTACTGTATGTAACTTTGGGTATACTTTCCTAATCAAGGGACCTCTCTCAAAACACAGTTGTATCCTTTTGAGTCCATTAACTTGGATGTTGCCAGATGTGGGTGGGGATCTAGGAAGTGAAACAAGAGAGATTTTCAGTGCCAGGTGAACAACCCAGATTTCATTGTGTCATTAGATATATAATTACGATGAGGAGGGCCCCCACATTGTGGATGAGCGCTTTGAGGAGCGCGTCGACTGGAACGGCAGTAAGAGGAGCCAAGACATACAGGATGCATCCATCTACCTCTTCAATGTCACCTTCAATGACTCGGGCACCTACAGTTGCCACTTCCACCGGCTCTTGACGTATGAGTTCTACGAATACCAGACTGTTGTCAGCAAGCTTGTGCACCTGAAAGTGGTGGCTAAAGGTTCAGTATTACAATACAGACATGCTTTTGTAAGCAATTTGAATTCCGATGTCAATTATCCCAATTGTTAGGAAACATTTATGACTTGAAATGAAGCTTGTAAGTGTTTTGTAAGTGCTAAGAGCCTATGGGGTGTGTACTGTGCTTTGACTCCCCCCTCTTTCACCCACTCTCTACCTCCATCTCTCTCTCTCTCTAGCCACCAGAGGGACGGCCTCCATAGTCTCTGAGGTGATGATGTATGTGTCCATCATCGGGCTACAGGCTTGGCTCTACATAGAGATGGTATACTGCTTCAGAAAGATATCAGCTGCAGGAGAGGAAGCATTAAGAGAAAGCGCGTGAGTAACACTGTAACCCTACTTCCTCTCCTGCAGCTGTATTCTTTCATTTTAGGTCCTCTATTACGGTCTCCCTACATAAAATCTCACTATCCTTGTCTGTTATGAACCTGTCCATCCTGTTGATTTGTGTTCTCTCCTCTCTCTTTCATAGTGCTGAGTAGTGCAATTCCTCTGTTCCTCCTTGTTCAATATTCTCTCCCTGTACTCTTGTCTGTCTTTCTCTCGATCTTCGTCTTCCTTGCCACTCCCATTCTCTCTCACTCTTTCAATCTCTGTGTCCCACAATCATCACATTTTCCACTCTCTAGAAAAGCCAAAGAAGGTACTTTTCCTGAAAAACGTTTGCTTGCTTGCTTCAGCAGTCTAGAAGTATGTTTAAATAGGTTAAAAGCTCATGTAAAATTCAAGTTGAAAAGAAGTTAGAGTTAAATATAGTTGTGTCAGGAGGGGAATACATGTATTTCGTTGACATCACATTTCATTGAACATAAAATGTGTATGATACTACATTTGGCCTTGGTGTTAAGGCTGTGCTCTGTATGATACAACGTGGGGAAAGTGCTCAGTTAATGTATACAATCAAAAGCAAGCTATAGGTAGGGAGCAGAGAATCTGCCATGCCCCGCATAGATAGAATAACAGAACCAAAAGCAGGTGGAGGCTGGGGAGCTGGTTGGCAAAAGCACAGCAGTTGCAAGCGATGGTGCTTGCTGAATGGCCAAACTAAATAAGCTGCCTTTAAAATAAATTATATTCAGTCTCTGATTGAATGTTAGCTCAGTTGACACTGCTTGCTTCGCTTTGCTACATTAAAGTAATACATCTGGTTACTTAAGTTGGATGCATGGTTGCTTGATAGAAGGATAAAGGAAGTCATTATGGATGGATGGAGTGATGAAAGAAGGTTAGAGGGGTTGTTGTATGGATAGAGAGGTTAGAGGGGTACGTGGATTGATAGAGGATATGAATGAATAGATAAAAAAGAGTGGAATAGACAGGAATAGTAGGAGATATGCAGTGTAGTTTAACTTATTGAAATACTTTAAGTAATGAGAGTGGTTCGAATGGTTATAGATGAATAGATAGATGAATAAAGAATGAATGGAGGGATGAATGATTAAGGTTAGGATTAAACATAGAGATAGTTAGAAGGACGCAACATTTTATCTGTCCCACTATGAGTTAATAAACAAACTGAAAGGGTGGAGTGTGTTTGTTGTTTGAACAGTTATAAAGCAAAGGCTAGCGATTTAATGCCACCTGTAGTTATGGAATGTTTTCTCACACGTATAATTCATTGGCTGATTCCTCCTGATGACCTGCATGGAATTATGTGATCCTTCCTTAATCCATAGGAAGTCCCACCCAGTTGACTATGTCAAAATGGTGTAAGTCCTTAATGGCTATGCCTATGCTAAAACAGGCATTTGGGCACTAGAGTCCTCTATCAATCTCCATGTGATGAAATCTCAGGTTTTTAGGTAATAAGCAGATGATGATATTCTAACAATTTCTATCTTTCTCCTTTCTTTCCAGGAATGCAGAATATTTAGCTATAGCATCGGAGAGTAAAGATAACTGTGCAGGGGTGCAAGTGGCAGAATAACCCAGGTATGTCATGAAAAAAACTGTTATCAGCCAGTAAAAGGATAAGTAAACTCAAAGTATAAACAATGTAAATGCAGCACAGCACATAGTAGCCTACACAATTAAATGATCAGATTCATGCACATGGAGTGGCATTTTCATCTAACAGAGTTCAACTGTCCTTGACCTCTCTCTTGCCACAGGATACAGTGCCTTCAGAAAGTATTCATACCCCTTACTCCACATTTTGTTGTGTTACAGCCTGAATTCAAAAGTGATTAAATAGATTTGTTTTGTCACCCATCTACACACAATACCCCATAATGAAAATGTGAAAACATATCTATTTTTAAATTTGAGCAAATGTATTAACTGTAGCTCCCTCCAGTAACCACGAGCACAGCTGTTCCCTGGTGGATTTATTCTGTAGTTTTAGTCAGAATTATAACCTTCCTTGAGAACAATAAAGTAAATGAAAATACAGTTAAGCACCATCTTACAACTTTCTTGTCTTACGAGTGACTTATTAGCTTGATATAACTCTGAAGTGCTTACATACATACACAGTTTAGCCGGAGCTATAACAGTATCAGATTAAACACGTGAATAAAGGAAAAATACCTCATTGTCTGCTTATTACAGAAGGGAGGAAATCAAAAACTTCACACTTATTATTCCTGGCATGAATTCACGCTTCATCCTTAATTGTTATAACGTTACCATCCTAACATACACACTTCAACCTTTACGAACTACCCCCGAAGACATGGACATTTAGCTAACTCAGTGCGGGATTGCCTTCACTCCAAAAGTGTGTTGCAACGATAATAATCCCCGCTACAACAGTTCTTAGCCACATAGTTCCGCTTGTCTTATCATTGCGAACACGTAAACAATTCAAACAAAAAAACAACGACTTAGACTTACCGGTTAATTGTCAGTTACATTAACACCCTGAGTCAATACATTTTCAAATCAAATTTTAGTTGTCACATGTGCCGAATACAACAGGTGTTGGCTCATTGTCCTGTGGAAAAACAAATGATAGTCCCGCTAAGCCCAAACCAGATGGGATGGCGTATCGCTGCAGAATGCTGTGGTAGCCATGCTGGTTATTTGTGCCTTGATTTCTAAATAAATCACAGACAGTGTCACCAGCAAAGCACCCATACACCATAACACCTCCTCCTCCATGCTACGGTGGGAAATACACATGCGGAGATCCTCCGTTCACCCACACCGCGCCTCACAAAGACATGGCTGTTGGAACCAAAAATCTCCAATTTGGACTCCAGACCAAAGGACAAATTTCCACCAGTCTAATGTCCATTGCTCGTGTTTCTTGGCCCAAGCAAGTCTCTTCTTCTAATTTGTGTCCTTCAGTAGTGGTTTCCTTGCAGCAATTCAACAATGAATGCCTGATTCACACAGTTTCCTCTGAACAGTTGACGTTGAGATGTGTCTGTTACTTGAACTCTGTGAAGCATTTATTTGGGCTGCAATTTCTGAAGCTGGTAGCTCTAATGAACTTATCCTCTTCAGCAGAGGTAACTCTGGGTCTTCCATTCCTGTGGCGTTCCTCATGAGATCCAGTTTCATCATCATTGTCTTGTTTATGTATTTCTATGTGGGGTTCTAGTTGTTGTATTTTTATGTTTTTTTTGGGGGGGGGATGATCTCCAATTAGAGGGGGCTGGTCATCGTTGTCTCTAATTGGGGATCATATTTAAGTGGTTGTTTTTCCCACCTGGGTTTGTACGAGATTATTTTGAGTAAGTGTATGTTGCACCTCTTCGTCACGGTTTGTTGTTTTGTTCATTAGTTTATTTGTATGTCTTGCATAGTTTCACAGTTATAATAAAATGTGGAACGATGCGCTTTGGTCCCATTCTTCAGACAGCCGTGACAGTTTCTCTTTGCTTATTTGAGCTGTTCTTACCATAAGTTAGGAAGAATTACTTTATCTTTGTAGTGACTGTGTGTATTGATACCCATCCAAAGTGTAATTAATAAAAGACATTGTGATAGTCAATCTCCCAATAGGTGCCCTTCTTTGTGAGGCATTGGAAAACCTCCCTGGTCTTTGTGGTTGAATCTGTGTTTGAAATTCACTACCCGACTGAGGGACCATACAGATAATTGAAGTAGTCATAAAAAAATGATGTTAAACACTATTATTGAGAGTGAGTGAGTTCATGTTCAATTTCCAAGATGGCGTAGCAGTCAGACGTCTTTGTCCTGTTGTGTCCCTTGTATATATCTTTTTACATCTTTTTCTTCGCATATCATTTTGAAATATTTTCCTAAACCTCAACTTCTAAATACTCTCCTGCAAACCGCCTCACCCAATGTGGCGTGGATCTTTTTTTTTTTTAATATAGTATTTCTATTTACTTCGGATCTGGAATCCCTCAACTGAAGCTAGCCAGCTAACTACCTACCAGCTATCAGTCAGCAAACCATTGCTAGCAGTCATCAGCTAACCTTTAGCTCGGAAAGCTCTCGCCAGTTAGAACAACATGACTCAAACCAGAGCATAACGGACCTATTATTATTTTATATATTTTTTCCCCCCATATCCTCGGATTCCTACCGCAAACTCTGAACATTTTCATCTGGATCTTCGCAACTAGCTAACCGCAATCCCGGGTGACTACTCCTGGCTAGCGTTTCATCCCGGAGCAAGCACCAATTAGCCTGAAGCTAGCCCGGCCAGGGCTCCTGTGCTACCACCGAAGCCCACTCCTGGGCTACAATATCCAGACCCCTTCTACTGCCGGTAAGGGGCACGGAATCCCGCCGATCCTCTATGACTGGAATACCGACATAATCTGCCTGAGGATTCCAACAGGCCCCTCAGGCGCGACGTCCACTGAAGGCTCATTCTGCTAACCGGCCTGCTAGCTATCTAGAGCTACTTGGAACCATACTAATTCCACGACTGGTCTATCGACGTCACCGCACGAAGAGGCAAAAACAGACTTACCCCCATCGCGACGTCCCCCAAAGGCTAACTTGCTAGCCCTGGTCTGCTAACTGCTAGCTTGCCTGCCCCGGTCTGTTAACTGCTAGCCCTGGTCTGCCAACTGCTTGCTTGCTAACCCGGTCTGCTAACTGCTAGCTTGCCAGCCCCGGTCTGCTAATTGCATTTACATTTGCTAGCTTGTTTAGCCCCGGCCTACTAACTGTTAGCTTGTTAGCATCGGCCTGCTAACTGTCTGAATCGCCGTGTCCCCAGTCAGCCCAACCAATCACTGGACCCATATGTTCACTTGGCTACGCATGCCTCTCTCTAATATCAATATGCCTCGTCCATTACTGTCCTGGTTAGTGGTTACTGTCTTATTTCACTGTAGAGCCTCTAGCCCTGCTCAATAAGCCTCTTGAGCGTCTCGTCCCGTAAGCGGGATCAACATCCAGCGAAAAACTCCTAGCGACATTAGCATAATATAGGACTGTCTCACATCGTTTTATAGATGCACCTCTCCTGAATCGACCCACGTCGTCCGATTTCAAAAAGGTTTTACAGGAAAAGCAAAACATTAGATTATGTTAGAGGAGTACATGGTAAAAGTATCCACATAGCCATTTTCTGACCAACCACATGCATCACAAATAACCAAAAAACAGCTAAATGCAGCACTAACCTTTTACAAACTTCATCAGATGACACACCTAGGACATCATGTTACACAATGCATGCATTCTTTTGTTCAATAAAGTTCATATTTATATATAAAAACAGCATTTTACATCGGCGTCTGACGTTGACTAACTATTTTCCCTCAAATGCATCCCGGGAAACAGTGCTACAATTTACTGAATTACTATTCGAAAACATTTTTAAAATGTAATATTGTCATTCTAAGATTTATAGATGAATATCTCTTGAAAGCACCTGTCATACCAGATTTAAAAATAACTTTACTGGGTAATCACACTTTGCGATAATATGGGATGCGATACTCAGAAAATTAGCTAGTAATTCCAGCTCGGCGCCATCTTGGAACAATCGCATATCACATCTAATCTTGTATACTATTGTCAATAATCCCTTACCTTTAGTTGTCTTCATCAGAAAGCACTTCCAGGAATCCCAGGTCCACAACAAATGTATTTTCGGTCGAAAAAGTCCATCCTTTATGTTCCATTAGCTTGCTGTTGTTAGCGCGTCTGAAGGCTGTATCCAAATGCTCCGTCGGGCGCGGGACAGCAGTTTCGAAAAATAACATTTTCCCCCCATTTAGGTTCGTTCAAACATGTCAAACGTTGTATAACATAAATCTTCAGGGCCTGTTTCAACAAGAGAGCCAATAAGATTCGAGGGGGACGATTGTATTGTGTTTCAAAACGTTTCGAAAGGTAGGGGGTCGACAGGGCTGCCGGCGTCATAATGGTGATGGCCCTCCCCCTGTGACCAATTTCCACAGCGTCTCATTCATTCAGTTTCGACAGTAGAAGACTCAAAACACTTTGTAAAGACTGGGGACATCTAGTGGAAGCAATAGAAAGTGCTCAATGAACGATAGCTCAGGGTGTGATTAATAGGGAAAGATGTGAAGTTGAGTCCACAATTCAGAATTCCACTTCCTGTTTCAATCGGTCTCGGGGTTTTGACTGCCATATGAGTTCTGTTATACTCACAGACACCATTCAAACAGTTTTAGAAACTTTAGGGTGTTTTCTATCCACAGATATTAATTATATGCATATCCTAGCTTCTGAGTTTGATTAGTAGGCCGTTGAAAATGGGCACGTATTTTTTTCAAAATGCGCTGTGGCTCCCCCTATCCTAGGGTGAGCCCAAAAGGTTAACCAACCATGTTGTCCCACCTCCTACATATGCGATGACATCACCTGGTTTGAACATCTCTAGAGACTATCTCTCTCATCATTACTCAATGCCTAGGTTTACCTCCAATGTACTCACATCCTACCATACCTTTGTCTGTACACTATGCCTTGAATCTATAATATCGTGGCCAGAAACCTGCTCCTTTTATTCTCTGTTCCAAACGTGCTAGACAGCCAGTTCATATAGCCTTTAGCCATACCCTTATCCTACTTCTCCTCTGTTCCTCTGGTGATGTGGAGGTTAATCCAGGTCCTGCAGTGCCTAGCTCCACTCCCACTCCCCAGGTGCTATCATTTGTTGACTTCTGTAACCGTAAAAACCTTGGTTTCATGCATGTTAACCTGTTGGGTCTAGGGGGCAGTATTTGCAGGGCCGGATAAAAAATGTACCCGATTTAATATGGTTATTACTCCTGCCCAGAAACTAGAATATGCATATAATTAATTTATTTGGATAGAAAACACCCTACAGTTTCTAAAACTGTTTGAATGGTGTCTGTGAGTATAACAGAACTCATATGGCAGGCAAAAACCTGAGAAAAATTGAATCAGGAAGTGGGAGAAATTAGAAATTTAGTTTTTCTTTTGAATCCCTTGAAAAACTACAGTGACATAGGATTTACGTTACACCTCCTAAGGCTTCCATTGGCTGTCAACAATCTTTAGGAACTGGTTTCATCCGTCACCTGTTACCGGGCAGAAAATTGTGGCTCAGTCAATCACTGGCCAGTCTGAGGACAGGTGTCTCGTGACGCGCATCCACGCGAGTTCGCTGTTTGTTATTTTTCTTCTGGGATGAATACCTATTGCCCGGTTGTAAAATTATCTAAATTTTACGTTAAAAAATACCGTAAAGGATTGATTTTAAACATCGTTTGACATGTTTCTACAAACGGTAATGGAACTTTTGAACTTTTCGTCTATGGATTTGGGCCCACGCCATATGGCATTGTAAAGTGTTCTGGATGGGTCAACAAAACGGAGGTATTTGGACATAAATGATGGACTTTGCAGAACAAATGAACATTTCTTGTGGAAGTGGGAGCCCTTCCGAGTGCATTCCGCTGAAGATCAGCAAAGGTAAGAAAATATTTCGAACATATTTTTAGAGATTTGTCGATGCCGTGGTTGTAGGCTAACTGTATAGCTTAGCATTGAAGGCTACGTTCTGTACTCAGAATATTGAACAATGTGCTTTTTCCGTAAAGTTATTTTGAAATCTGACAAAGTGGTTGCATAAAGGAGTAGATTATCTCTAATTCTTTAAATAATTGTTATACATTTTGTTAATGTTTATGAGTTCTTCTGTAAATTAATGTGCGCATTCACCGGCAGTTATGGGGAGAAAACATTTTCTGAACGTCACGCGTCAATGTAAAAATTGGGTTTTTGGATATAAATATGAACTTGATCGAACACAAAATGCATGTATTGTCTAACATGATGTCCTAGGAGTGTCATCTGATGAAGATTGTCAAAGGTTAGTGCTTAATTTTAGCTGTATATCTGGTTTTGTGATGGCTATCCGTGCTTGGAAAATGGCTTTTTTTTGTTGCTAAGGTGGTATCCTAAAATAATCTAATGTTTTGCTTTCACCATAAAGCCTTTTTGAAATCGGACAATGTGGTTGGATTAACCTCTTGGCGTTCCCCTAGGATAGGGGCGCTAAAGCGATTTTTGAAAAAAATTCGTGCCCATTTTAAACGGCCTCCTACTCAAACTCAGAAGCTAGGATATGCATATAATTAATATTTGTGGATAGAAAACACCCTAAAGTTTCTAAAACTGTTTGAATGGTGTCTGTGAGTATAACAGAACTCATATGGCAGTCAAAACCCCGAGACAGATCGAAACAGGAAGTGGAATTCTGAATTGCGAACTCAACTTCATCACGTTGCCTATTAATCACACCGTGAGCTATGGTTCATTGAGCACTTCCTATTGCTTCCACTAGATGTCCCCAGTCTTTACAAAGTGATTTGAGACTCCTAATGTGAAAACTGAATGAATGAGACGCAGTGGAACGTGGTCACACGGAGAGGGCCATCACCATTATGACGCCGACGCCCCTGGTTACCCTCCCCTTTCGAAACGTTTTGAAACACAATGCAATCGTCCCCCTCGAATCTTATTGGCTCTCTTGTTGAAAAACGCCCTGAAGATTTATGTTATACAACGTTTGACATGTTTGAACGAACCTAAATGGGAAAAAAATGCTTTTTCTCGAAATGGCTGTCCCGTGGCCGACGGAAGTTTTGGAGCAGCTTTCAGACGCGCTAACAAGTAGAAGCTCTTGGAACATAAAGGAGTATTTTTTTCGAACGAAAATCCATTTGTTGTGGACCTGGGATTCCTGGAAGTGCTTTCTGATGAAGACAACCAAAGGTAAGGGATTATTGACAATAGTATACAAGACTAGATGTGAGATGCGATTGTTCCAAGATGGCGCTGACCTGTAACGTTAGCCTATTTTTCAGAGTATCGCATCCCCTTTCATCGCAAAGTATGATTACCCAGTAAAGTTAATTTTAAATCTGGCATTACAGGTGCTTTCAAGAGATATTCATCTATAAATCTTAGAATGACAATATTACATTTAAAAAATGTTTTCGAATAGTAATTTAGGAAATTGTAGCTCTGTTTCATCGGATGCATTTGAGGGAAAATAGTCAACGTTACGCACCGATGTAAAATGCTGTTTTTATATATAAATATGAACTTTATCGAACAAAAGAATGCATGTATTGTGTAACATGATGTCCTAGGTGTGTCATCTGATGAAGATTGTCAAAGGTCAGTGCTGCATTTAGCTGTTTTTTGGTTATTTGTGATGCATGTGGTTGGTCGGAAAATGGCTATGTGGCTACTTTTACGATATACTCCTCTAACATAATCTAATGTTTTGCTTTTGCTGTAAAGCCTTTTTGAAATCGGACAACGTGGTTCGATTCAGGTGAGGTGTATCTATAAAACGATATAATTTGAATTATTATTTTTTTTTAATTATTAAATTTTGTTATGCTAATGGCGATATGATTTTTCGCTGGATGTCCGTCCCGTATGCGCTCAAGAGTCCGCACAGGGGTTGACGAGTAGAGTATCTTTAAAATGCCGTATAATACTTGAATTTTAACCTGTTATGGCTAGGGGGCAGTATTTTCACGGCTGGATAAAAAACGTACCCGATTTAATCTGATTATTACTCCTGCCCAGAAACTAGAATATGCATATAGTTATTAGCTTTGGATAGAAAACACTCCAAAGTTTCTAAAACTGTTTGAATGGTGTCTGTGAGTATAACAGAACTCATTTGGCAGGCCAAAACCTGAGAAGATTCTGTACAGGAAGTACCCTGTCTGACCATTTCTTGCCCTTCTTTATTATCTCTATCCATTACAAAGGATCTCTGCTGTTACGTGACACTTCCTACGGCTCCAATGGGCTCTCAGAGCCCGGGAAAAAGCTGAATGACGTAATTCAAAGCCCTGGCTGAAACACATTATCGCGTTTGTCAAGTGGCCGATCAGGGGACAGTGGGCTTAGGCGCGTGCACTGGCTGCCCCCGTCTTTCTGTTTTTCCCTCTATTTACCGAAACTCAGATTCCCGGTCGGAATATTATCGCTTTTTTACGAGAGAAATGGCATAAAAATTTATTTTAAACAGCGGTTGACATGCTTCGAAGTACGGTAATGGAATATTTAGAAATCTTTTGTCAAGAATTGCGCCATGCTCGTAACCCTGATTTACCATTTCGGATAGTGTCTAGAACGCACGAACAAAAAGCCGCTATTTGGATATAACGATGGATTATTTTGGACCAAACCAACATTTGTTATTGAAGTAGCAGTCCTGGGAGTGCATTCTGACGAAGACAACAAAGGTAATCAAACTTTTGTAATAGTAAATCGGAGTTTGGTCAGGGCTAAACTTGGTCGGTGTCTAAATGGCTAGCCGTGATGGCTGGGCTATCTACTGAGAATATTGCAAAATGTGCTTTCACCGAAAAGCTATTTTAAAATCGGACATATCGAGTGCATAGAGGAGTTCTGTATCTATAATTCTTAAAATAATTGTTATGTTTTTTGTGAACGTTTATCGTGAGTAATTTAGTAAATTCACCGGATGTTTGCGGGGGGTATGCTAGTTCTGAACGTCACATGCTAATGTAAAAAAGCTGTTTTTTGATATAAATATGAACTTGATTGAACAAAACATGCATGCATTGTATAACATAATGTCCTAGGGTTGTCATCTGATGAAGATCATCAAAGGTTAGTGCTACATTTAGCTGTGGTTTGGGTTTATGTGACATTATATGCTAGCTTGAAAAATGGGTGTCTGATTATTTCTGGCTGGGTACTCTGCTGACATAATCTAATGTTTTGCTTTCGCTGTAAAGCCTTTTTGAAATCGGACATTGTGGTTAGATAAAGGAGAGTCTTGTCTTTAAAATGCTGTAAAATAGTCATATGTTTGAAAAATGGAAGTTTTTGTATTTTTGAGGAATTTGTAATTCGCGCCACGCCTATCATTGGATATTGGAGGAGGTGTTCCGCTAGCGGAACGTCTAGATGTAAGAGGTTAATTTTGAGATATTTTTTTGTTGAATTTCGCGCCGTGCTATCTCACTGGTTGTTGTCCAACCAATCCCGTTAACGGGATTTTATCTCGAAGGGGTCCTCACCCCAGCCATCCTACAATCTAAGCTTGATGCCCTCAATCTCACACAAATTATCAATGAACCTACCAGGTACAACCCTGAATCCGTAAACACGGGCACCCTCATAGATGTCATCCTAACTAACTAAACTGACCTCCAAATATACCTCTGCTGTTTTCAATCAAGATCTCAGCGATCATTGCCTGCATCCGGAATGGGTCGGCAACCAAACGACCACCCCTCATCACTGTCAAACGCTCCTTAAAATACTTCTACGAGCAGGCCTTTCTAATCGACCAGGCCGGGGTATCCTGGAATGACATTGACCTCATCCTGTCAGTAGATGATACCTGGATATTCTTTAAAAGTGCCTTCCTCACCATTTTAACCTGTTTGGGCGAGAGGGCAGTATTGAGAATTTTGGAAAAAATATGTGCCCATTTTTAACTGCCTCCTACACCAACTCAGAAGCTAGAATATGCATATTATTGTTCAGGTTTGGATAGAAAACACCCTAAAGTTTCTAAAACTGTTTGAATGGTGTCTGTGAGTATAACAGAACTCCTATGGCAGGCAAAAACCTGACAAGGTTTCATGCAGGAAGTGGCCTGTCTGACAAGGAGTCGTGCGTCTTGCATCTGTTTATTGAAGAGTAAGGATCTTAGCTGTAACGTGACAATTCCCAGGGCTCCAATAGGCTCTCAGAAGCCGGGAAAATCCTGAAGGATGACGAGGCAGCCTCAGGCTGAAACAGATTATCACCTTATCCAAGTGGCCGATCAGAGGACCATTGAATGAGGCGCGTGCGCGATTAGCCCCCGTGGAGTATATTCATTAGGCTGTTTAGCTTATTGCAGATTCCCGGTCGGAATATTATCGCTTTTCTACGAGATAAATTGCATAAAAATTGATTTTAAACAGCGGTTGACATGCTTCGAAGTACGGTAATGGAATATTTAGAATTTTTTTGTCACGTTCTGCGCCATGCGCTCGACCGTGGATTACCATTCTGATAGTGTCTAGAACGCACGAACAAAACGACGCTATTTGGATATAAAGATGGATTATTTGGGACCAAACCTACATTTGTTATTGAAGTAGAAGTCCTGGGAGTGCATTCTGACGAAGACAACAAAAGGTAATCAAACTTTTATAATAGTAAATCTGATATTGGTGAAGGCTAAACGTGCTGGGTGTCTAAATAGCTAGCCCTTGATGGCTGGGCTATGTACTTAGAATATTGCAAAATGTGCTTCATCCGAAAAGCTATTTTAAAATCGGACATATCGAGTGCATAGAGGAGTAATGTATCTATAATTCTTAAAATAATTGTTATGCTTTTTGTGAACGTTTATCGTGAGTAATTTAGTAAAATTGTTAGTAAATTCACCGGAAGTTTGCGGGGGGTATGCTAGTTCTGAACGTCACATGCTAATGTAAAAAGCAGTTTTTTGATATAAATATGAACTTGATTGAACAGACATGCATGTATTGTATAACATAATGTCCTAGGTGTGTCATCTGATGAAGATCATAAAAGGTTAGTGCTGCATTTAGCTGTGGCTTTGGGTTTATGTGACATTGTATGCTAGCTTGAAAAATGGGTGTCTGATTATTTCTGGCTGGGCACTCTCCTGACATAATCTAATGTTTTGCTTTCGTTGTAAAGCCTTTTTGAAATCGGACAGTGTGGTTAGATAAACGAGAGTCTTGTCTTTAACCTCTATGGGCTAGGTGGGACGCTTGCGTCCCACCTACGTAACAGCCACTGGCAGCCTGTGGCGCGATTTTCAAAACCTTAAAAATCCTATTACTTCAATTTCTCAAACATATGACTATTTTACAGCTATTTAAAGACAAGACTCTCGTTAATCTAACCACACTGTCCGATTTCAAAAAGGCTTTACAACGAAAGCAAAACATTAGATTATGTCAGCAGAGTACCAAGCCAGAAATAATCAGACACCCATTTTTCAAGCCAGCATATAATGTCACCAAAACCCAGAAGACAGCTAAATGCAGCACTCACCTTTGATGATCTTCATCAGATGACAACCCTATGACATTATGTTATACAATACATGCATGTTTTGTTCAATCAAGTTCATATTTATATCAAAAACCAGCTTTTTACATTAGCATGTGACGTTCAGAACTAGCATACCCCCCGCAAACTTCCGGGGAATTCGCTAACATTTTACTAAATTCCTCACGATAAACGTTCACAAAAAGCATAACAATTATTTTAAGAATTATAGATACAGACCTCCTCTATGCACTCGATATGTCCGATTTTAAAATAGCTTTTTGGTGAAAGCACATTTTGCAATATTCTAAGTACATAGCCCAGGCATCACGGGCTCGCTATTTAGACACCCGGCAAGTTTAGCACTCACCATAATCATATTTACTATTATAAAAGTTTGATTACCTTTTGTTGTCTTCGTCAGAATGCACACCCAGGACTGCTACTTCAATAACAAATGTTGGTTTGGTCCAAAATAATCCATCGTTATATCCGAATAGCGGCGTTTTGTTCGTGCGTTCCAGACACTATCCGAAATAGTAAAGAAGTGTCGCGCGCATGGCGCAATTCGTGACAATAAAATTCTAAATATTCCATTACCGTACTTCGAAGCATGTCAACCGCTGTTTAAAATCAATTTTTACGCCATTTTTCTCGTAGAAAAGTGATAATATTCCGACAGGGAATCTCCTTTTCGGCAAACAGAGGAAAAAATCCCAAAGGCGGGGGCGGTCGGGTCACGCGCATAAGCCCAGTGTCCCTTGATCGGCCACTTGAGAAAGGCGATAATGTGTTTCAGCCTGGGGCTGGAATGACGACATTCTGTTTTTTCCCGGGCTCTGAGCGCCTATGGACGACGTGGGAAGTGTCACGTTAGAGCAGAGATCCTTAGTAAATGATAGAGATGGAAAAGAAGTTCAAGAAATGGTCAGACAGGCCACTTCCTGTAAAGGAATCTCTCAGGTTTTGACCTGCCATTTGAGTTCTGTTATACTCACAGACACCATTCAAACAGTTTTAGAAAATTTAGGGTGTTTTCTATCCATATGTAATAAGTATATGCATATTCTAGTTACTGGGTAGGAGTGGTAACCAGATTAAATCGGGTATGTTTTTATCCAGCCGTGTCAATACTGCCCCCTAGCCCTAACAGGTTAAATAGCTGTAAAATAGTCATATGTTTGAGAAATTGAAGTAATAGTATTTCAAACGATTCAAAAATCGCGCCACTGGATTAGACTGGCTGTTACGTAGGTGGGACGAATTCGTCCCGCCTAGCCCATAAGCATGCCCCACTCAAAAAATGTAGAATCAGGAATAGATATAGTCCTTGGTTCACTCCAGACCTGTCTGCCCTTGACCAGCACAAAAACATCCTGTGGCGTTCTGCATTAGCATCAAATAGCCCCCATGATATGCAACTTTTCAGCGAAGTTAGGAACAAATATACACAGGCAGTTAGAAAAGCTAAGGCTAGCTTTTTGAAACAGAAATTTGCATCCTGTAGTACTAACTCAAAAAAGTTCTGGGACACTGTAAAGTCCATGGAGAAAAAGAGCACCTCCTCCCAGCTGCCCACTGCTCTGAGGCTAGGAAACACTGTTACCACCGATAAATCCACTATAATTGAGAATTTCAATAAGCATTTCTCTACGGCTGGCCATGCTTTCCACCTGGCTACCCCTACCCCGGTCAACTGCACCCTCCACAGCAACCCGCCAAAGCCCCCACCATTTCTCCTTCACCCAAATCCAGATAGCTGATGTTCTGAAAGAGCTGCAAAATCTGGACCCGTACAAATCAGCTGGGCTAGACAATCTGGACCCTCTCTTTCTAAAATTATCTGCCGAAATTGTTGCAACCCCTATTACTAGCCTGTTCAACCTCGCTTTCGTATCGTCTGAGATTCCCAAAGATTGGAAAGCTGCCGCGGTCATCCCCCTCTTCAAGGGGGGTGACACTCTAGCCCCAAACTGCTACAGACCTATATCTATCCTACCCTGTCTTTCTAAGGTCTTCGAAAGCCAAGTTAACAAACAGATTACTGATCATTTCGAATCCCACCGTACCTTCTCCGCTATGCAATCTGGTGTCAGAACTGGTCATGGGTGCACCTCAGCCACGCTCAAGGTCCTAAACGACATCATAACCGCCATCGATAAGAGACATTACTGTGCAGCCGTATTCATCGACCTGGCCAAGGCTTTCGACTCTGTCAATCACCACATTCTTATTGGCAGACTCGACAGCCTTGGTTTCTCAAATGATTGCCTTGCCTGGTTTACTAACTACTTCTCTGATAGAGTTCAGTGTGTCAAATCGGAGGGCCTGTTGTCCGGACCTCTGGCAGTCTCTATGGGTGTGCCACAGGGTTCAATTCTCGGGCCGACTCTCTTCTCTGTATACATCAATGATGTTGCTCTTGCTGCTGGGGATTCTCTGATCCACCTCTACGCAGACGACACCATTCTGTATACTTCTGGCCCCTCTTTGGACACTGTGTTAACTAACCTCCAGACAAGCTTCAATGCCATACAACTCTCCTTCCGTGGCCTCCAACTGCTCTTAAACGCAGGTAAAACTAAATGCATGCTATTCAATCGATCACTGCCCACACCTGCTTGCCCGTCCAGCATCACTACTCTGGATGGCTCTGACTTAGAATACGTGGACAACTACCAATACCTGAGTGTCTGGTTAGACTGTAAACTCTCCTTCCAGACTCACATTAAGCATCTCCAATCCTAAATTAAATCAAGAATCGGCTTCCTATATCGCAACAAAGCATTCTTCACTCATGCTGCCAAACACACCCTCGTAAAACTGACCATCCTACCAATCCTCAACTTCGGTGATGTCATCTACAAAATAGCCTCCAACACTCTACACAACAAACTGAATGCAGTCTATCACAGTGCCATCCGTTTTGTCACCAAAGCCCCATACACTACCCACCATTGCGACCTGTACGCTCTCGTTGGTTGGCCCTCGCTTCATACTCGTCGCCAAACCCACTGGTTACATGTTATCTACAAGTCTCTGCTAGGTAAAGCCCCGCCTTATCTCAGCTCACTGGTCACCATAGCAACACCCACTCATAGCATGCGCTCCAGCAGGTATATCTCACTGGTCACCCCCAAAGCCAATTTCTCCTTTGGCCGCCTTTCCTTCCAGTTCTCTGCTGCCAATGACTGGAACGAACTGCAAAAATCTCTGATGCTGGAGACTCACATCTCCCTCACTAGCTTTAAGCACCAGCTGTCAGAGCAGCTCACAGGTCACTGCACCTGTACATAGCCCATCTGTAAACAGCCCATCTATCTACCTACTTCATCCCCATACTGTATTTATTTATTTATCTTGCTCCTTTGCACCCCAGTATCTCTACTTGCACATTCATCTTCTGCACATCTACCATTCCAGTGTTTAATTACTATATTGTAATTACTTCGCCACCATGGCCTATTTTTTGCACTCACTGTATATAGACGTTTTGTTTTCTTTTGTTCTACTGTATTATTGACTGTATGTTTTGTTTATTCCATGTGTAACTCTGTGTTGTTGTATGTGTCAAATTGCTACGCTTTATCTTGGCCAGGTCGCAGTTGCAAATGAGAACTTGTTCTCAACTAGCCTACCTGGTTAAATAAAGGTAAAATAAAAAAATAAAAAAAATAAAATGTAACTTATTATGTGACTTTTTAATTCTGACCTTTTTTGGGTGAATACTTATTGAGTCAAGAAATTTCAGCTTTACATTTTTTATTAATTTGTAAACATTTCTACAAACAGAACTCCACTTTGACATTGTGTGTAGGCCAGTGACACAAAATGTCAATTTACTACATTTTAAAATCAGGCTGTAACACAACACAATTTGGAAAATATCAATGGGTGCGAATTCTTTCTGAAGGCACTGTATGCCATGTGTAATCTATTGATGTTTGCTTCTGCTTTCAGGAATGCAAGGGGATTCCATCTACGTACTGTCCACATCACCTATACGACCCCTTGGATCACATGAAGACATCCTGAAGATGCACAGTATCTACACTTTCTGAGTCTTTATTACCTTTCCTGTTACGTTAATGGATAAATGTGACATGATGACGTCATTACTTTGAAAGTAGCATGATATCAGCACCTCTGTATGTATTACACACAAAAGCATGTAACTAATTCAACTAATGAATCCTTATGTGTATGAATCCTGCATCAAGGTATTTTTTGGGTTGTATTGATATCTCTCTAAAGTGAATGTACATTTATATTATTAAGAGTTACTGTGAGAGAATTAATCTGATTAAATGGCTATCAAGAGAGCTTTATCACACACTGTATTTAAGTTTTCATTGACTTTTGTGCAATTTTCACAACACAAAACAGATCATCAAAATGGCTCATGTTTCAAAACTAAGCACATTTTCAATTGACTGAGTACAACAAACAAATTCACAAAGCCACTTGTAACACTGCACCAAATCACTCTTTTAATTTGAATATATATTCAATTTAAGTATCTGTTTTTCAAAATGCAATATTCACTTTACTTTTGATATGATTTTCTTGTCATTTTTAACAATACAATTAACTATATCATTTAATAAAACTGCTCAAAACTACTTAACCAAAATGATGTAGTGCCTAGTTAACATATACAGTTGAAGTCGGAAGTGTACATACACTTAGGTTGGAGTCATTAAAACTAGTTTTTCAACCACTCCACAAATTTCTTGAAAACGAACTATAGTTTTGGCAAGTCGGTTAGGACATGTACTTTGTGCATGACACAGGTCATTTTTCCAACAGTCGTTTACAGACAGATTATTTCACTTACAATTCACTGTATCACAATTCCAGTGGGTCAGAAGTTTACATACACTAAGTTGACTGTGCCTTTAAACAGCTTGGACAATTCCAGAAAATGATGTCATGGCTTTAGAAGCTTCTGATAGGCTAATTGACATAATTTGAGTCAAACTCAGTGCCTCTTTGCTTGACATCATGGGAAAATCAAAAGAAATCAGCCAAGACCTCAGAAAAAAATCGTAGACCTCCACATGTTTGGTTCATCCTTCGGAGTAATTTCCAAACGCCTGAAGTTACAACGTTCATCTATACAAACAATAGTACGCAAGTGTAAACACCATGGGACCACGCAGCCATCATAGGAAGGAGACGTGTTCTGTCTCCTAGAGATGAATGTACTTTGGTGCGAAAAGTGCAAATCAATCCCAGGACAACAGCAAAGGTCCTTGTGAAGATGCTGGAGGAAACAGGTACAAAAGTATCTATATCCACAGTAAAACGAGTCCTATATCGACATAACCTGAAAGGCCGCTCAGCAAGGAAGAAGCCACTGCTCCAAAACCATCAAAAAAAGTCAGACTACGGTTTGCAACTGCACATGGGGACAAAGATTGTACTTTCTGGAGAAATGTCCTCTGGTCTGATGAAACAAAAATAGAACTGTTTGGCCATAATGACCATTGTTATGTTTGGAGGAGAAAGGGGGAGGCTTGCAAGCCGAAGAACACCATCCCAACTGTGAAGCACGGGGGTGGCAGCATCATGTTGTGGGGGTGCTTTGCTGCAGGAGGGACTGGTGCACTTCACAAAATAGATGGCATC
Source organism: Salmo salar (assembly GCF_965601325.2). Taxonomy (NCBI): domain Eukaryota; kingdom Metazoa; phylum Chordata; class Actinopteri; order Salmoniformes; family Salmonidae; genus Salmo; species Salmo salar. The sequence goes on along the minus strand of NC_138304.1, from coordinate 63,116,926 downwards.
ATGAGGATGGAAAATTACGTGGATATATTGAAGCAACATCTCAAGACATCAGTCAGGAAGTTAAAGCTTGGTCGCAAATGGGTCTTCCAAATGGACAATGACCCCAAGTATACTTCCAAAGTTGTGGAAAATGGCTTAAGGACAACAAAGTCAAGGTATTGGAGTGGCCATCACAAAGCCCTGACCTCACTCCTATAGAACATTTGTGGTCAGAACTTAAAAAGCATGTGCGAGCAAGGAGGCCTACAAACCGGACTCAGTTACACCAGCTCTGTCAGGAGGAATGGGCCAAAATTCACCCAACTTATTGTGGGAAGCTTGTGGAAGGTTACCCAAAACATTTGACCCAAGTTAAACAATTTAAAGGCATTGCTACCAAATACTAATTGAGTGTATGTAAACTTCTGACTCACTGGGAATGTGATGAATGAAATAAAAGCTGAAATAATTCATTCTCTCTACTATTATTCTGACATTTCACATTCTTAAAATAAAGTGGTGATCCTAACTGACCTAAGCCAGGGAATTGTTACTAGGATTAAATGTCAGGAATTGTGAAAAACTGAGTTTAAATGTATTTGGCAAAGGTGTATGTAAACTTCCGATTTCAACTGTATATATACTGAGATCATGCGACAGATCATGTGACACTTAGATTGCACACAGGTTGATGTTATTTAACTAATTATGTGACTTCTGAAGGTAATTGGTTGCACCAGATGTTATTTAGGGGCTTCATAGCAAAGGGGGTGAATACATATGCACGCACCACTTTTCCGTTTTATTCTATTTCGATTTTTTTGAAAGAAGTTGTTTTTTTCATTTCACTTCACCAATTTGGACTATTTTGTTTATGTCCATTGCATAAAATCTAAATAAAAATCTATTTCAATTACAGGTTGTAATGCAACAAAATTGGAAAAATTCCAAGGGGGATGAATTCTTTTGCAAGGTACTGTATATTCCTTTACTTTAGATTTGTGTGTATTGTTGTGAAATTGTTAGATATTACTGCACTGTTGGGGCTAGAAACACAAGCATTTCGCTACACTCACAATAACATCTGCTAAACACATGTATGTGACCAATAAAAATATATTTTATTTTTGTTTTGATGAGGTTTTTATTTGGCAGGCGATGGAAGAATAAAAAAACAATTTAATATAATAATTTCACCTCGAATTTGTTAGGTCATTTGCAAGCCAAAATGTGTCCCATTAGATGGAGAAGGACACTAGAAAATCTACACTTTAAATGAATTAGATTTTTGCAAATATTATTTTTTGGAACCCCACATACTAATTCTATTCATTTAAGTCCTTCGGCCAATCCTGGCTTAATATAATGGCATTAGCAATTTGTAGGCATATGCTGGTGGCCTCGTTAATTATAGGATGACTTGGGATACATGATCCAATTGTATCACCAACTGTGTAACTTTGTCATAGTGTTTCTTTGTCATAGCCCAAAGTTCCAAGCAACATTTTTGCTGAACCTGAACATAGACTAAGTTTAATTCAAGATTGAAACCTCACATCCCCAAGTCAACAATAGGCTACTATTTCCTGTCTGTTTTACAAATCTGTGATTGTAATTTTCAGCATAGCTAATAGCAGCATACATGTATCTCAATTGCCGACAACAATTCTTGCTGAAGTATCCTTAATAGGGAGCTAGCATTACCTCTAAAGGAACCAATAACACACGATCCAGCAGCGGTGGCCTCTGCTGCTCGAACCGTCTGCCTTGCTGCTCGAGCCGGCATCAGCACCTGACTTTCCAACTGTCGTTGGTTAATCCGTCAGTTGGTTAACAGTCGAGGCCAGCCAGAGAAGATACCAAAAAGTTAATTTATAGTAGTGTATTTCGTCACAGTCACTAATTGGTTTGTGACATTGCTAGCTATCTTCATTTCTGGACTGGTCATGCTAGTCAAAGCTTCTCTGTTAACGGCAGCTAACGTTAAGGTAGCTAGCTAAGTCAATATGTTTAGGGTCTAGCCTATGTGATATTAGGTAGTTAATTGAGCTAGCTAGTGTTTTTGTTTGTAAAACATCATTCTAAGGCCAGAAGTTACAAATGTAACTATGGTTCTACAAATAACTGGAAGACCGTCAATACGATTGAAAGTACGGATTATATCCCTCACGCTCGGCGCAGGTTGAGTAATAATAACGACAAAGTCATGCCGTTGACGTTACAGCGTGGGAGGACGTGCCCCCGCGGTTCATATAAAACCGTACGTCAGACCATGCAATGTCTCAGAGAATATTCTCGCACAAAAGATTCAGAGTGACAGGAAAGTACTGGTGGTCTTTCAGGTATTTGTAGAACCATAGTTACATTCGTAACTTTCGTTATACTGCATACCTTTCAGGTTGAAAGTATGGATGACTCATACCAACAAGGTCACGGGTCAATGATGTGGCAGGATGCGACGTTGACCTTGTAAAATCTTGAGAACGTGCAGGGCAATGACCAGGTAGCAGCTGCACATATCTCATTCAGGGGGATGCTGCTCAGCGCAGCCCAGGATATGGCGACACTTCTGGTCGAGTGACATATCACACCTTCTGGGACAGGGAGCCCTGCACCGTTGTAGGCCTGAGTGATGACATTCACAACCCAGTGTGAAAGCCTCTGCTTGGACAATGCAAGGCCTTTTGACTTCCCACCGAAGCACAGAAACAGCTGGTCTGACTTCCTGTAGTGCTCAGCGGCATATAGCGTTTAAGGGAACAGACTGGACACAGGAGATTTTCTCGCTCCTTCTCTGCATTCTGGAAAGGAGGGGGGCAGTAGGCCGCCAGTTTGATGGCTTGATTGATGTGAACGGGTGATAAAAACCTTAGGCAAAAAGGCTGGATTGGGCCATAAAGTCATGCCTAGGTCGCCTGGCTTCCACTGTAGGCAAACATGGCTCATAGAGAGGGTGTGGAGCTCAATCACACATTTCGCTGATGCAATAGCTTAGAGGAAAGCCGTTTTCAGAGATAACCAATTATTATTTTTTTTTAACCTTTATTTATACAGTTTTTTTCCTCATTGAGATATCTCTTTTCCAAGAGAGACCTGGTCTAATAGCAGCAGGGGGAACAACATTTCAGACAAAACAACTTACATACACTAACACAACATTAAACAAAACTATAAACACACATACAGTACAACAATTACATATTACATTAAAAACACAAACATCTTGACTAAAACAGCTGGCCTAAAAACAATTACACTCTTCTATGATATATACATCGATCAAGTGTTTAAACTCCACCAACGAAACTAGATCATCACATTTTAAAATGTTCAGGAGATAATTCCAGGACCACGGTGCTAAGTAACTAAAACTATTTCTACCATGACCGTAATTGATAATTATTTACTGACCTGATTAAAAAAGAACAGAGATAAAATGGCATTAAACCCAATATGGCCTTATAAATCACTGAATCAAGTGCTCTCACTGTAGTGGCTGAGGCCTGCATATACACTGTGTGCACAATTATTAGGCAAGTCAGTATTTTGACCATATCATCATTATTATGCATATTTCCCAACTCCAAGCTGTATAAACTGGAATGCTTATTGGATTTAAGCATATCAGGTGATGTGTATTTGTGTAGTGAGGGAGGGTGTGGCCTAAGGAGATCAACACCCTATATCAAGGTGTGTATAATTATTAGGCAGCTTCTTTTCCTCAGGCAAAATGGGCCAAAAAGGAGATTTAACTGACTCTGAAAAGTCAAAAATTGTAAAAAGTATTTCAGAGGAATGCAGCACTCTTGAAATTGTTAAGATATTGGGGCGTGATCACAGAACCATCAAACGTTTTGTTGCAAATAGTAAACAGGATCGCAAGAACCGTGTTGAGAAAAAAAATACGCAAATTAACTGCCAAAGATTTGAGAAGAATCAAACGTGAAGCTACCAGGAACCCATTATCCTCCAGTGCTGTCATATTCCAGAACTGCAACCTACCTGGAGTGCCCAGAAGTACAAGGTGTTCAGTGCTCAGAGACATGGCCAAGGTAAGGAAGGCTGAAACACGACCACCACTGAACAAGACACATAAGTTGAAACGTCAAGACTGGGGCAAGAAATATCTGAAGACAGATTTTTCAAAGGTTTTATGGACTGATGAGATAAGAGTGACTCTTGACGGACCAGATGGATGGGCCGGTGGCTGGATCAGTAACGGGCACGGAGCTCCACTTCGACTCAGACGCCAGCAAGGTGGAGGTGAGGTACTGGTATGGGGTGGTATTATTAAAGATGAGCTAGTTGGACCTTTTCGGGTTGAAGATGGACTCAAACTCAACTCCCAAACCTACTGCCAGTTTTTAGAAGACACTTTCTTCAAGCAGTGGTACAGGAAAAAGTCTGCATCTTTCAAGAAGACCATGATTTTTATGCAGCACAATGCTCCATCTCATGCATCGAAGTACTCCACTGCGTGGCTAGCCAGTAAAGGCCTTAAAGATGAAAGAATAATGACATGGCCCCCTTCCTCACCTGACCTAAACCCTTTTGAGAACTTGTGGTCCCTTCTTAAACGGACGATTTACGGTGAAGGAAAACAATACACCTCTCTGACCAGTGTCTGGGAGGCTGTGGTTGCTGCTGCACAAAAAGTTGATCGTCAACAGATCAAGAAACTAACAGATTCCATGGATGGGAAGGCTTATGACTGTTATTGAAAAGAAGGGTGGCTATATTGGTCACTGATTTATTTTTTTTGAAATACATTTTGAGTTTGTTTATTATTCTCACTTTAACCTCTATGGGACCCCTTCCCGTTCTCATCCCGGTAACGGGATTGCTTGACAAGATAGCAAAAATCGAATAATTTCAATTTCTCAAACAATCAAGTATTTTACACCATTTGAAAGATAAACATCTCCTTAATCCAACCACGTTGTCCGATTTCAAAGAGGCTTTACGGCAAAAGCATAAAGTTAGATTATGTTTGGACAGTACATTGACAAAACATTACACACATCTATTTTCAATGCAATGACAGGCGTCACCAAAAGCAGAAAACCAGCTAAAATTATGCACTAACCTTTGACAATCTTCATCAGATGACACTCCTAGGACATTATGTTAGACAATACATGCATTTTTTGTTCTATCAAGTTCATATTTATATCCAAAAACAGCATTTTACAATGGCGGTGATGTTCAGAAAATATTTAGCCTCCAAAACTTCCGGTGAATGTGCGCTACAATTTACAAAATTACTATTCGAAAACATTGGTAAAATATAATATTGTCATTCAAAGAATTATAGATTAACATCTCGTGAATGCAACCGAATTGCCAGATTTCAAAATACCTTTACTGGGAAATCACACTTTGCAATAAACGAGGTACTATGCTCAGAAAAATAGGCTAGGCGATACAGGTTAGCGCCATCTTGGAACCATCTAAAATCAAATATACTATTGTAAATATTGACTTAGCTTTGATTATCTTCATCAGAAGGCACTTCCAGGAATCCCAGGTCCACAACAAATGTAGTTTTCTTCGAAAAATGTATGTCTATATAGCTCCTTCTTGTTAGCGCGTTCCGAAGGCTAATCAAAATGTACAAAGCGCGCGGGACTTGTCATCCCGAAAGTGCAAAAAAATATTATTTACGTTCGTTCAAACATGCCAAACGTTGTATAGCATAAATCTTTAGGGCCTTTTTCAATCAGAACTTCAATAATATTCAAGGCGGACGATTGCATTGTCTTACAAAACGTTTCGGAACGAGAGAGTACCCACAGGCACGCGCATCATAGTAGTAATGGCCCTCCCCATATGACAAACTTTCCAGGCCTCTCGTTCGGTCAGTTTTTACAGGAGAAGACTCAAACCACTTTGTAAAGACTGTTGACATCTAGTAGAAGCCGTAGGAAGTGCTACATGAGTCCTAATTTACAGTGTGTTTCATAGGCAAAGGCTTGAAAGTGATTCCACACATCAGATTTCCACTTCCTGTTAGGATTTCTCTCAGGGTTTTGACTGCCATATGAGTTCTGTTATACTCACAGACACCATTCAAACAGTTTTAGAAACTTCAGAGTGTTTTCTATCCAAATCTACTAATAATATGCATATCCTACGTTCTGAGTTTGAGTAGGAGGCAGTTTAATATGGGCACATATTTTTTCGTTTTTCATTTAGTTGCATAATAATTCTGCACACTAATAGTTGCCCAATAATTGTGCACACATAGATATTCTCCAAAGAAAGCCAAAACCTCACTTTTACGTTCTTAAATATTCAGGTTTGAGGTTTGTTAACATTTTGGATTGACCGAGAGCGCTGTAGTTGTTCAATAATACAATTAATCCTCAAACATACAACTTGTCTAATAATTGTGCACACAGTGTATATAACATCACTAAAATCTAAAACCGACAGTTATGTACTTCGTACCAGCTCCTTCCTGGCCTCAAAAGAAAAACAAGCCTTATGCCGGTAATAAAATCCTATTTTCAGCTTGAGCTTCCTTATCAATTTCTCTACATGCACAGTGAAGCTCAGCTTATCATCAACCCACACACCCAAATATTTGTACACTTTAACTTGCTCTATAGTATGTCCAGCCAATGTAACAATGACATGATTTGTAACATGCCTGGCATTTGAAAATACCATGCATTTTGTTTTACCCGAACTTAGAATCAGCTATAAATAATACAGATTATGTTGTATGATGTTAAATGCTCTTTGGGCATTTTCAAAAGCTAAAGATAAACTACTACCACTTGAATAAAGAACAGTATCATCTGCATAAATATGAACATCCGCTGTTTCAATAAGATCCCCAATGTTGTTGATATACAAAATAAACAACAGTGGGCCCAAAATAGAACCTTGCGGAACACCTGAGCACACCTCTATGGACTCAGATTTACAACCATCTGCCATTACACATTGTGTACGATTTGATAGGTAATTTATAAACCATTCTAGAGCATGACCAGTAATTCCACAACATTTTAACCTTTGCAATAACACAGCATGGTCCACGGTGTCAAAAGCCTTTGACAAATCAATAAAAACAGACACAGAATGTAACTTCTTATCAAGAGCACAGTGGATGTCATTTAAAATCTTCAATGTTGCTGAAACAGTGCTGTGGCCAGACTTTATGTCCGACTCCTCCGTGGCCAGATTTTATGTCCGACTCCTCCGTATGCTTGAAAGGAGGTTTCGTTAAAACCTCCAACACTAGTGGCAGATCCCAGGACCCTGGGGGGGATGCAGCCGGTGGACACTTTAAAACAATTGGCAGATGAGGTAGTGGCCCCCTGCCAATTTTCCATCAATGCGTAAAGTCCAATAGTTTCGGAAGGAAGCTCAGTATAATAGGTACAGCGCAGGACACCGGTTCCTCCGCCCTGGTAGAGCACCATTCGGAAAACATGTTCCAGCAACCAGAATACATCATCCTGGTCGATGGGACTTTGGTGTTCAGTAACGTCTCGATAATAGCAGGATCGCAGTCGATCATTAGAGGGTCATGCTCTTCAGAGGCCACACCCATAGTTGTAGTTGGTATGGGCTGGAATGCCATATCCTGCCGTCCAACTGTGAGAGCACGTCCTGTCTGTGAGGGAGCTGCCATGGCTCTCCCTCCAGAAGACTGAGGAAACCAGGGTCTCGCTGGTTATCTGGGGGCTACAAGCAGCAGGCTGTGCTGAGCCTGAGAGACACTGTGCAGCGTTGCTAAGATCAGGGGGGTCAGAGGGAAAGCATACAGTAGGCCCTCTGGCCATGTGTGGGCTAAGGCATCCATGCCCAGGGGGCTCTTGGACTTTGCCAGAGAGAACCAGAGGGAAAAGTGGGACGTTTGCTCTGAGGCGAACAGGTCCAACGGCTGCCATATAATCTTCACTACTTGTGGGTGGAGTCTCCATTCCCCCGGGGGCAGTTTCTGTCGTGACATGAAGTCTGCCACCTCGTCCACCTTGCCTGGGAGATGAATGACTCGTAGGGAGGCCAGATGTGGTAGGGCCCATATCAAGAGCTGTTGTGCCACCTGTTGGGACCATACAGACCTCGTTCCCCCTTGATGGTTGATGTGGAATACTGTCAATGTATTGTCTGATCATATCAGGACATGTTTGTGTTGGAGAACCGGCAGAAAGTGATTCAGGGCTAGGTAAACTGTCTGAAGTTCTAGTACGTTGATGTGCTCTTTCCTACAGCGGGGGCACCACTCTTCCCGTACAGACCTGTGTTACCACACTGCTCACCAAGCCTGCTAGTGAGGCACCGGTCGTAACTATTTCCCGCCTTGCTGGAATCTGAGAGGGACACCTGCAGTCAGGTAGCCCTCTTCCTCTACGGCCGAAGAGTAGGGTAGCAAGACCTTGTAACCCATATTTTGGCATTTCTGTCCGGCTTGGAGTCCAAGTGGAGGTCATTGAACCACACTTGTAGTGGCCTTAAAGACAGAAGGCCTAACGGTTTCACAACGGAGGCGGCCGCGAGCATGCCCATCAGTTGTTGGAACGTTCATACCTTCACCAATCCACGCACTGGGGTGTTATACATGCCCTGATAGTGTGGGAGTTCAGAAGCATGTCAAAAAGGAGACCTTTTGGCTTGGTGTGAAGTTGCTCTTTTTGTTGTTCACAGTAAGACCCAGTGCGGTGACGTGGGTCAGTGTCAGCGCTGTGCACTTGGCCGCACGCTCGTGAGAGAGGACGCAGATGAGCCAGTCGTTGAGGTAAGGAAGGATCTTGATTCGCTGTAGGTGGAGGGAGTTCAGGGCTGCGCTCACACATCTTGTGAAGACACGAGGAGCCAGGGAGAGACCGAAGGGTAATACCGCAAACTGGTATGCCTGACCCTGGAAGGTGAACCGTAGAAAATGTCTGTGTTCCAGTAACACAGGAACGTGAAAGTAAGCATCCTTTAAGTCAAGGGGCGTGAACTATTAACCTGCGGCTATGGTCTGGAGAACATGTGAAAGGGGAGAACTTTTAGGAAAACATTGAACTATTTTAAATCTAGAACTGGACCGAAGCATCTGTCTTTCTTCAGAACCAGGAAATAGGATGAGTAAAAGCCATCTTGCGTGTCGGCCTAGCATCTCTGAAGCTCCGTAAGAAAAGCCGGTGAAGGTGGCACACTGAACAGCGTAGCTGCCCGGGCCTTCTTAAAGAACAGGTTAGCTGCAGGGGCTGTGGCTTGAGGGTCATCAAGCTCTAGCCTAGCTAAGGCTGCTCGCAGGACAGCACGTAGTCAGGCAGCACTTTCTTCTGACTCCGCGTGATCAGAGCCTGGGAATGATTCCTCTAACCCATCTTTAGCATTGAGACTGAATGGGTCCACAACACTGGTTGGCACCTCCTTCACCATGTTGAGCGTGTCATACTCCTGGTTACTAAAGTGGTGGTTGGATGCCCGAGTGGAGAGCAGGTCATCATCATGGCTATCTGAGTCGCGCTTCCCTTACCTTCACAGGCAGGATGGTGCAGTAAAAGCAGGGGTAAGAAAGGGCCTCAGGCAGTTGTCCAATGCCTAGGGCTGGAGCAGGAGAGATATAATTTTTAAATGTAGGCTTATTTATGCAAAACATGCATGAATGGCTGTCGTTAGGTAAGCCAAGCTAACAACACACAGCGGCAACTAGGCTGAATTGGTTAGCTAGCTGACAACACACAGTGGCAGCTAGGTTGAGTTGGTAAACTAGGGCAGAGGGATGCCTAAGGGAGGCAATCTGAATCTCACGTTTTATAGCTGACAACCTTCCTAGAGGTGGTTATGTAGGGAAGTGACTCGTTCGAGTTTTAAAAAGTCGAAAGATGACTGGTGCTCTGTAGCCTCGATAACGAGCATAGCAGTGTAGGATATCTTGACAAGGTTAGCAGCGGAGTACGGTGGCCAACACACACACTAGCTGGTAGGCTAAATCAGCACAAGACAAGGAAGCCTGATATCTTCCGATAAAATGGATAGGTAGGGGAGAGCTGTCATACAGCCTTGGAGGGCGAATTTTGCACTCTGACCCACAGGTCAGAACCTGTTGATGACAGACTGACAGTACATAAACTCACATAGCTTGCCCTACCGGGACCTGGGAAGATGCAATCTGAAAAAAAAACAGGAGCAGTCAGCTTGTGTGATACAATTAAGCTAATTTTTCAAGAAGAAATAAGAGACAGTGTGTGGTCCTCCCACGCTATCACGTCACCGGCGTGACTTTGTTGTTATTATTACTCGACATGCGCAGAGCATGAGGGATATAATCCATACTTTCAACCGTATTGACTGTCTGAATTGAATGAAGTAGAAACCGTTGTTCCTGAACCCAAGAAAGCAAAGGTAACTGAATTAAATGACTACTGCCCCATAGCATTGACTTCAGTCATCATGAGCATTTTAATATATACTTTTTTTATTTAACCTTTATTTAACTAGGCAAGTCAGTTAAAAGAGAATGTTTCTTCAGAAAGTGTGAACTACACATTGTATGCCATGTCAAAAAAGCTATTATACTTTAGCCTGACACATAAGCCTATAAACTTAACGTAGGAGGTGTGTCAAATTAAATCTGCACAACGCTAATTGTTCACTGCATGCTGGTCATGAGAGTCAAAACTCCATGAGAACAACTGACTGTAGCTTGCACAATAGAGTTATGCTGTTCATGGGTGAACACATTGCTTCTTTTTATAAATAGTAGCACGGTTTGAATGGCTTTTGGCCACTCTATAAATGGAGTACACTTGGAGGGAGACATGTTTGACATTTATCTAATGTCTTCAGTAGTCCATCTGTTTTGTCAGGGAGGGTCTATGAACAGAGATAGAGAGCAGGAATGCACAGAGTGGGTTGACTGCACTGCATGTGCCCTCGTGTCCAGAAGACTCTTGGCTTTGTCCCTCCAGTTTGAAGGTTGAGAGAGACTGCGGGGGAAACAATATGGGCCATGGAGGAAGATAACCTTGAACCACGAGAAGAATGTAGATCCAGAGACCAAGACACCCACCTAGGGTAGCAGCTGAGAATCTGAGAATCTGCTACTTCACAAGGCATTGTGCTGCCACTGTGCCTTAGGAGCCCACCATCCAGGGAGACAGCTCTCCTCTGTTTCATCACATGTGGATGGGGAAAGAGAATATAGGAGGTTGTTTGATAAGCCTCTAATTACAACAGCAGTTATACTGGTTGTAACTTAACCGGGTGCTTTCTTGCCTAGTCAAATCAAATTGTATTGGTCACACACACATGCAGATGTTATTGCGGGTATAGCGAAATGCTTGTGTTCCTAGCTCCAACAGTGCAGTATCTAAAAATTCACAACAATACACACACACATCTCAAAGTATTAGAATGGAATTAAGAAATCTATAAATATTAAGACGAACAATGTTGGAGTGGCATTGACTAGAATACAGTATACACATATGAAAAGAGTAAAACAGTATACAAACATTATTAAAGTGACCAGTGATGCCATGTCTATGTACATAGGGCAGCAGTCTCTAAGGTGCAGGGTTGAGTAACCGGGTGGTAACCGGCTAGTGACAGTGACTAAGTTCAGGAGAGGGTACTGGGTGGAGGCCGGCTAGTGATGGCTATTTAACAGGTTGATGGCCTTGAGATAGAAGCTGTTTTTCAGTCTCTCGGTCCCAGCTTTGATGCACCTGTACTGACCTCACCTTCTGGATGACAGTTGGGTGAACAGGCTCGGGTGGCTCGGGTGGATGATGTCCTTGATGATGTGTTTGTCCTTTCTGTGACATTGGGTGCTGTAGGTGTCCTGGAGGGCAGGCAGTGAGCCCCCGGTGATGAGTTGGACAAACTGCACCACCCTCTGGAGAGCCCTGCGGTTAAGAGCTGTGCAGTTCCCATACCAGGTGGGGATACAGCCCAACAGGATGCTCTCAATGGTGCATCTGTAAAAGTTTGTGGGGGTCTTAGAGGCCAGGCCGAAATTCTTCAGCCTCCTGATGCACCGTCTTCACCACACTGTCTGTGTGGGTGGACCATTTCAGATTGTCATTTATGTGTACGTTAAGGAACTTCAAGCTTTTAAACTTTTCCACTACAGTCCTGTCGATGTGGATGGGGGCGTGCTCCCTCTGCTCTCTCCTAAAGTCCACGATCAGCTCCTTCGCTTTGTTGACTTTGAGGGAGAGGTTATTTTCCTGGCACCACTCAGCCAGGGCCCTCACCTCCTCCCTGTAGGCTGTCTTGTCATTGTTAATAATCAGGCCTACTACTGTTCTGTCATCTGCAAACTTGATGATTAAGTTGGAGGCGTGTGTGGCCACTCAGTCATGGGTGAACAGGGAGTACAGGAGGGGGCTGTGCACTCACCCTTGTGGGGCCCTGTGTTGAGGATCAGCGTAGTGGAGGTGTTGTTTCCTACCTTCACCAACTGGGGGTGGCCCGTCAGCAAGTCCAGGACCCATTTGCACAGGTCGGAGTTCAGACTCAGGGCCCCAAGCTTAAGTTCCTTCTAACTGTATTGGGGAAAATGAAGCTTGCTGCATTTTTACACTAGACTAGTTGAGATGAATGTGTTTCTCTCATAATGCTTACATTTTATTTTAGCTTATCTGTTCTTCTGATGTTTCAAAGCAATGTGAGATTCTACTCTCATGTTTAATCTCACTTTGTCAAAGTTATTATCTGTACTCTACTTTGGTCTCTGAATTTGTCATAAAACAGAAACTTTAGACACCATCAATCACCGGAGTGAGTTCTGTGAAAGTACTATTTGGAATGTCTTTGAGGCCATTGCAGGTTAATCATACTAAGTCAATATTTTCTGTTTAGCTTTAAAATAGTATTAAATATTTGGAATTTACCCCAACCTATCATTGTAAAATTAGAGTTTTGAAAAGTTGATTATTTTGCTCTGAAAGTTACCTTCTTTACATAGCTTTGTTTGTTCAACAAAAATAACCATCAAAAACAAAAGGCATCTGTTCCAAAATATGAATATGCTAATTTTAGGATATTTTATAACACAACTCACCGCGCTACAGAATCAGCTTTGTTTCACAACTGCTGCAGCTTCTATGGATAAAAATGACACAATAAGTTTGACAAACATTCTTTGGTAAACTTCAATATTGCATTGACAAAACAGCATTCATAAATATTGGCTATAGTTACTATTACCTATTAAATGCATTGAACTTTATGAATTATGAAATAAATAAGTAGGTATGGTTTTGTGTCTGTTCAGATTTGAGGGGGAGAATATTGTAGTGGGGTAATATTTGATATGTCTATATTATATTTACCTCACATGCGACCCGTGATAAGACTATGCAATTAGCCTATTAAAATGTTTATCTGACTATGGAGACTATAGTTGTGACACAGTAATAGGAAATCAAGAAATGTCTGTGAAAGGAATTCTAAATACAAGTATATTTAACCTGTCTGGGAACCTGGGACGTTTGCGTCCCACCCTAGTCAGTGGAATCGCGTCGCGCGAAATACAAATACCTCATAAATGCTAGAACTTCAATTTCTCAAACATATGACTATTTTACACCATTTTATAGATACACCTCTCCTGAATCGAACCACGTTGTCCGATTTCAAAAAGGCTTTACAGCAAAAGCAAAACATTAGATTATGTTAGGAGAGTACCCAGCCAAAAATAATCACACTGCCATTTTCAAAGCAACTAGCATGCATCACAAATACCCAAAACACAGTAAATGCAGCACTAACTTTCGACAATCTTCATCAGATGACACTCCTAGGACATCATGTTACACAATACATGCATTTTTTGTTCGATAAAGTTCATATTTATATATAAAAACAGCATTTTACATCGGCGCGTGACGTTCAGAAAATATTTTCCCTCAAATGCTTCCGGTGAATCGGCGCTACAATTTACAAAATTAGTATTCGAAAACATTGTTAAAATGTAATATTGTCATTAAAAGAATTATAGATTAACATCTCGTGAATGCAACCGCATTGCCAGATTTAAAAATAACTTTACTGGGAAATCACACTTTGCAATAAACGAGGTGCTATGCTCAGAAAAATAGGCTAGGCGATACAGGTTAGCGCCATCTTGGAACCATCTAAAATCAAATATACTATTGTAAATATTCCCTTACCTTTGATTATCTTCATCAGAAGGCACTTCCAGGAATCCCAGGTCCACAACAAATGTTGTTTTGTTTGAAAAAGTTAATAATTTATGTCCCAATAGCTCCTTCTTGTTAGCGCGTTCCGAAGGCTACTCATAATGTACGAGGCGCACGGGACTTGTCGTCACGAATGTGCAAAAAATATATATTTACATTTGTTCAAACATGTCAAACGTTGTATAACATAAATCTTTAGGGCCTTTTTCAATCAGAGCTTCAATAATATTCAAGGCGGACGATTGCATTGTCTTACTAAACGTTTCGGAACAAAAGGGTACCCATGGGCGCCCGCGTCATAGTAGTAATGGCCCTCCCCCTATGACCAACTTTCCAGGCCTCTCTTTCGGTCAGTTTCTTCCGGAGAAGACTCAAACCACTTTGTAAAGACTGTTGACATCTAGTGGAAGCCTTAGGAAGTGCTAAATGAATCCTAACTCACGGTGTGTTTCATAGGCAAAGTGTTGAAGGTGATTCCACAAATCAGATTTCCACTTCCTGCATGGAATCTTCTCAGGTTTTGGCCTGCCATATGAGTTCTGTTATACTCCCAGACACCATTCAAACAGTTTTAGAAACTTTAGAGTGTTTTCTATCCAAATCTACTAATTATATGCATATTCTAGTTACTGGGCAGGAGTAGTAACCAGATTAAATCGGGTACGCTTTTTATCCGGCCGTGCAAATACTGCCCCCTAGCCCCAACAGGTTTAATTACTTTGTAAAATAAATTGATTCACATCGAAGGCATACAGCTTAAGTTACAAAGCATTACCAAGCATTACAAGGCATTATTCTAAGCATGGTCAGAGAAAGAGAGAGCGAGACAAAGAAACCATAACTTGAGCCATGGCCCATAGCTCATGGGATAGGGAGAGAAAGAAAGAAGAGAGAGAGATACTGCAGTATCTTACCACAGCAGTTCAGGAACAATAAAAAAAGAAAGAGACAAGGAATCTAAGACTCTTTTATAACATTTTGGTTCTTCGGATTCAAAATCGGAGTTGTTGACCAATAGCATTACTGTAAAGTTAACCTCCAATCAAATATCAAACCTACTGTAGGCTATAGGCCTATTAAGGAATCCTGAAGGTTTTGCTCACCTGAGGTAGAGTACCTCATGATAAGCTGTAGATCACACTATTTACTGAGAGAGTTTTCATTTATATTTTTCGTAGCTGTCTATTTACAACCACAAACCAATGCAGGCATTAAGAATGCACTCAACAAGCTGTGTAAGGCCATAAGCAAACAAGAGAATGCTCACCCAGAAGCGATGCTTCTAGTGGCCGAGGACTTTCATGCAGGCAAACTTAAATCCGTTTGACCTCATTTCTACCAGCATGTCACATGTGCAACTAAAGGGAAAAAAAACACTAGACCACCTTTACTCCACACACAGAGACGTGTACAAAGCTCTCCCTCGCCCTCCATTTAGCAAATCTGACCATCATTTTATCCACCTGATTCCTGCTTGCAAAAACAATAATTCAAACTACTTTTTTTCTACATTGTAGAATAATAGTGAAGACATCAAAACTATGAAATAACACATATGGAATCATGTAGTAAGCAAAAAAGTGTTAAACAAATCAAAATATAATTTATATTTCAGATTGTTCAAATAGCCAGCCTTTGCCTTGATGACTGCTTTGCACATTCTTGGCATTCTCTCAACCAGCTTCATGAAGAATGCTTTCCCATCAGTCTTGAAGGAGATCCCACATATGCTGAGAACTTGTTGGCTGCTTTTATTTCACTCTGCGGTCCAACTCATCCCAAACCATCTCAATTGGGTCGAGGTCGGGTGATTGTGGAAGCCAGTTCAACTGATGCAGCATTCCATCACTCTCTTTTTGGTAGTAGCCCTTACACAGCCTGTCGGTGTGTTGGGTCATTGTCCTGTTGAAAAACAAATTATAGTCCCACTAAGCGCAAACCACGTGGGATGGCGTATCGCTGCAGAATGCTGTGGTAGCCATTCTGGTTAAGTGTGCCTTCAATTCTAAATAAATCATTGACAATGTCACCAGAAAAGCCCCCCCCCCCCCACACCATCACACCCCCTGCTCCATGCTTCACGGTGGGAACCACACATGCAGAGATCATCCATTCACCTACTCTGCGTCTCACAAAGGCACGGCGGTTGGAACCAAAAATCTCAAATTTGGACTCATCAGACCAAAAGACAGATATCCACTGTTTTAATGTCCATTGCTCGAGTTTCTTGGCCCAAGCAAATCTCTTCTTCTTATTTGTGTCCTTTAGTAGTGGTTTGTTTGCATCAGTTCGACCATGAAGGCCTGATTCACGCAGTCGCATCTGAACAGTTGATGTTGAGATGTGTCTGTTACTTGATCTGTGTGAAGCATTTATTTGTGCTGCAATCTGAGGTGCAGTGAACTCTAACTTATGCTCTCTGCAGCAAAGGTAACTCTTCCTTTCCTGTGGCGGTCCTCATGAGAGCCAGTTTCATCATAGCGCTTGATGGTTTTTGCGACTGCACTTGAAGAAACTTTCAAAGTTCTTGACATTTTCCGAATTGACCGACCTTCTTGTCTTAAAGTAATGATGGTATTGACTTGATATTTTACCAAATGGGGCTATCTTCTGTATACTACCCCTACCTTGTCACAACACAACTGATAGGCTCAAACTCTTTGAGGAAAGAAATTCCACAAATTAACTTTTAATAAGGCACACCTGTTAACTGAAATGAATTCCAGGTGACTACTTCATGAAGCTGGTTGAGAGAATGCCAAGAGTATGCAAAGCTGTCATCAAGGATAAAGGGTGGCTGCTTTGAAGAATCTAAAATATATTTACTTTTTTGGTAACTACATGATTCCATATGTGTTTTTTCATAGTTTTGATGTCTTCACTATTATTCTACAATGCAGAAAATAGTAAAAATAAATAGTAGATGTGTCCAAACTATCCTAGGATACAATAATGAATAATGTGGAACAAATAAATACCATCAAAGTATACCTTACAATTTACAATAATGAATACCTTGTGAAACAGCTGTGAAAACCAACCTGATTTTAATAAATAAACTTTTATATTTTTGTGACACAGGCTTGTCATTCATTTATTTTCACTGATTATTTTTTGTACACTCACATGGCAATCAGACTTTAATACTTATTTCTGGTGTGTGGAATAGAGAGGTGGGTGCTGTGTGGTTGGGAGGTTCTGCCTGTCAGTTGTTCTCAACTGGCAGCTAGTCTCAGAAGGGGGACTTGAAGAGGGAGACGACCGGGCTGGGGAGACGGACAGGAGGCCTGAAGCGTGGAGCCGGCACAGGACGTACCGGGCTGTGGAGGCGCACTGGAGGTCTGGTGCGTGGAGCGGGCACAGGACGTACCGGGCTGGGGAGACGCACAGGAGGCCTGGTGCGTGGAGCCGGCACAGGACGTACCGGGCTGTGGAGGCGCACTGGAGGTCTGGTGCGTGGAGCGGGCACAGGACGTACCGGGCTGGGGAGACGCACAGAAGGCCTGGTGCGTGGAGCTGGCACAGGACGTACCGGGCTGTGGAGGCGCACTTGAGGTCTGGAGCGTAGAGCTGGCACAACGTGTCCTGGACAGATGACAACCTTCGCACGGCAAGTGCGGGGAGCAGGCACAGGACGTACCGGGCTGGGGAGATGCACAGGAGGCCTGGAGCATGGAACCGGCACACATTGTACCGGAACGATAACATGCTCCTCAAAGCGAGTGCGGAGAGCTGGCACAGGACGTGCAGGGCTGGGGAGGCGTATTGGAGACCTGGTGCGTGGGGCCGGCACAGTCTTCACCAGACGGCTAGCACGCTCCTCAGGACGAGTACGGAGACGTGAAACGCACAGAAAAACAATAAAGAGCAAAACGAAACGTGAAGCCAATGTAGTGCTCGCAGGCAACTATACATAGACAAGATCCCACAAACAACAGGTGGGAAAAGGCTGCCTAGACAAGATCCCACAAACAACAGGTGGGAAAAGGCTGCCTAAATTTGATCCCCAATCAGAGACAACGATAGACAGCTGCCTCTGATTGGGAACCATACCAGGCCAACATAGAAATACGAAAAACTAGAGTACCCACCCTAGTCACACCCTGACCTAACCAAAATAGAGAATAAAAAGGCTCTCTAAGGTCAGGGCGTGACACAATACAAGACAGTTATGTACTATATACCTACCAACCAACTTAAACTTCACAGTCAATGTCTGCAAGAAAACACATCTTTATATAAATTAAAAACAACATTACAACAGGTTATTAAGGTTATTTATAATAACATACAATTCACAACAAGATGCAATGCAGTAAAATACCTACCTTCTTGAGGTGGGGAGCCAGCCAAGCAGTGAAAACAAGGGTGGGGAAAACAGACAAAATAGATGACGGACGATGGACACAATGGACAGAAATTCACTCACATTGACGACATGAGACAAACAAGACACATGAAAATGCTAAGTAAATTTGCACTGCTGTCTTTCTCTTTCTGTTTCTCTCCCTCTCTCTATCTCTCTCTGTCTTTCACTCTCTTCCCACGTCTCTCTCTCTCCTTCTGTCACTTTCTTTCTCACTTCCTTCCTCTCTCTTTCTGTATTAGTCTCTCTGTCTAGTAAAGACTAGGTTCCATTTGGTTCCATTTGATCAAATCATTAATACAAGTCGATTGCCATAACTCAGAAATATCTGTTGCTTGCATATTCAACATCACGTAAAATACGTATTCTTTATACACTGCTCAAAGAAATTAAGGGAACACTTAAACAACACATCCTAGATCTGAATGAAATAAATAATCTTATTAAATACTTTTTTCTTCACATAGTTGAATGTGCTGACAACAAAATCACACAAAAAGAATCAATGGAAATCCAATTTATCAACCCATGGAGGTCTGGATTTGGAGTCACACTCAAAATTAAAGTGGAAAACCACACTACAGGCTGATCCAACTTTGATGTAATGTCCTTAAAACAAGTCAAAATGAGGCTCAGTAGGTGTGTGGCCTCCACGTGCCTGTATGACGTCCCTACAACGCCTGGGCATGTTCCTGATGAGGTGGCGGATGGTCTCCTGAGGGATCTCCTCCCAGACCTGGACTAAAGCATCCGCCAACTCCTGGACAGTCTGTGGTGCAACGTGGCGTTGGTGGATGGAGCGAGACATGATGTCCCAGATGTGCTCAATTTGATTCAGGTCTGGGGAACGGGCGGGCCAGTCCATAGCATCAATGCCTTCCTTTTGCAGGAACTGCTGACACACTCCAGCCACATGAGGTCTAGCATTGTCTTGCATTAGGAGGAACCCAGGGCCAACCGCACCAGCATATGGTCTCACAAGGGGTCTGAGGATCTCATCTCGGTACATAATGGCAGTCAGGCTACCTCTGGCGAGCACATGGAGGGCTGTGCGGCCCCCCAAAGAAATGCCACCCCACACCATGAGTGACCCACCGCCAAACCGGTCATGCTGGAGGATGTTGCAGGCAGCAGAACGTTCTCCACGGCGTCTCCAGACTCTGTCACGTCTGTCACATGTGCTCAGTGTGAACCTGCTTTCATCTGTGAAGAGCACAGGGCGCCAGTGGCGAATTTGCCAATCTTGGTGTTCTCTGGCAAATGCCAAACGTCCTGCACGGTGTTGGGCTGTAAGCACAACCCCCACCTGTGGACGTCGGGCCCTCATACCACCCTCATGGAGTCTGTTTCTGACCGTTTGAGCAGACACATGCACATTTGTGGCCTGCTGGAGGTCATTTTGCAGGGCTCTTGCAGTGCTCCTCCTGCTCCTCCTTGCACAAAGGCGGAGGTAGCGGTCCTGCTGCTGGGTTGTTGCCCTCCTACGGCCTCCTCCACGTCTCCTGATGTACTGGCCTGTCTCCTGGTAGCGCCTCCATGCTCTGGACACTACGCTGACAGACACAGCAAACCTTCTTGCCACAGCTCGCATTGATGTGCCATCCTGGATGAGCTGCACTACCTGAGCCACTTGTGTGGGTTGTAGACTCCGTCTCATGCTACCACTAGAGTGAAAGTACCGCCAGCATTCAAAAGTGACCAAAACATCAGCCAGGAAGCATAGGAACTGAGAAGTGGTCTGTGGTCCCCACCTACAGAACCACTCCTTTATTGGGGGTGTCTTGCTAATTGCCTATAATTTCCACCTGTTGTCTATTCCATTTACACAACAGCATGTGACATTTATTGTCAATCAGTGTTGCTTCCTAAGTGGACAGTTTGATTTCACAGAAGTGTGATTGACTTGGAGTTACATTGTGTTGTTTAAGTGTTCCCTTAATTTTTTTGAGCAGTGTATATCGAGGAATCTAATAGAATAAACTCTAATTTAATCCAAAGTATCCGTAACATCAAGTCGGAAGTCACCATTTACTGTACTTCCAAAGTTATCAATATAATCCACAAGTTCCTAATGATAGAGCACGTTGGGGTCACCATTTACTGTAGTGGGGTAATATTTGATATGTGTATATTGTATGTACCTTACATGTGACCTGTGATAAGACTATTTAATTAGCCTATTAAAATGTTTATCTGACTCCATAAAGATAAATAAAACATGCAAGACTATAGTTGAGTTACAGTAATAGGCAATCAAGAAATGTCTGAGAATGGAATTCTAAATACAATAGTTCTAAATACAATAAAATGAATGGATTCACATACAAGGCATAAAGCTTAAGCTACAAAGCATTAACCAGCTTTACAAGGCATTATTCTGAGAGAGAGAGAGAGAGAGATATGTTCAGGAACAAAATACATATAAGACCCTTTTATAACATCTGAGTTGTTTACCAATAGCATTACTGTAAAGTTAACCTCCAATCAGATATCAGACCTACTGACCTGTAAAGACAACAGAACCTCTGCTACCTAGAAGCGTGACATTGGGGGTTGGAAAGATAATGAGGTATTCCTAAAACAACACAGATGAATCCTTGCATACAGTTTATAAGAAGTGTTCCTTCGGAGGCTGCCCTACAATATCATATTTACAGTAATGGAGGTCAAAGCTCTTTCCATGGCTGACCATAACATTTGTGTAGTTATTATTTCTCTTTAAAATAGTTTGTTTTAATATGTTTCCATATGTTTGAACATTTGTTAACTTTTGGGTGTTTCCTTTTCTAGTCAATTCTGTATGGAAAACAGGGCTAATTTAAATCCTATTTCAATATAATCTATCAAAAAGATAAATGGGGTCCATTTCAACAATGGGTTCACAGTGCTGGAGACTGTTACTCATCAGGGCCCTAGTTCAGCCTCATACATAACCCTTGTTGTTCCTCAGACTGGGTGAGGCAGATGGGGGAGGGGAGAGAACAATGGCTGGCCCATGCAGAGGGCGGTAGTGACTGACTCCACAGGCACTGAGGGACCAAAGAATGCCTGGAGTCAGGCCAGCACCATGGATGCCACTGTGGCCGCTTACCCCCACCTTACCCGCATCATCTCCCATGGTGCATTGGGGCACGGGGAAGAAACCTTCAACACTGCCCATCCAACGTCAGTCGGATAGAAAAGTAACATAGATAGAGGAGCAACAGCAGATCGTTTACAGAGTTGGTTTGGATTGTTTGCAAGAAGTTTTACTCCCAGATACAGAGCGTTCAACACCACCCAACCTAACCACTGTCCAGCATGACCACAGCGAGTAGCTCAGGGCAAAGTTCATTTGGACTGAGCAGGAGGAAGAAGGCCCCTGGTCTGATGGATCAGATTAGCACTTTCTTTGGAGGCGACAAAAAGAAAGGGAGCAAGGTGAGCATCTGGAGTTACCAACTGTCATGACCAATTGCCTCACCAAGACTCTTCCAGTCTATAGAGGTCTAAGATGACGATGGTACGGATGGATCTGTCCAGTTTTTGTGTTGAAGTCTGCGTTCAAGAAAGAGATTCTTTGAAAATTGGTGATTTACTTATTGTGCAGAGCTAAAATACTTGTAGAGCTAGAATACCTGATGTAATGTAATAATCTCAGATAATTGGTTAAATTTAATTTCTATTCTAGATCTAATGTGTTGTGAAATCTATTGTGAAATGTAATATAATTTTAGTAAAATTGTATATAACTGACTTAATTTTGTTGTACTCCGGGAAGAGTAGCTAATGCTATGGCAGCTATGTTGAGGAATAGTTTTAGGCTAGCTATAGAACCGCTAAAGATAACAGGAATTCGCTTTGATAAACAGGAATACACTTAATTTTTTTCTCTTTTAGAGAGTAGTTTGGAAAGTAGCATTCACGAGTCAAAGGTGGTCCCCGAAAATGGCGTACTACGTCACATACACTGAGTATACAAAACATTAAGAACACTGTCTTTCCATGACATAGACTGATCAGGTGAATGCCGATGAAAGCTAGGATCCCTTATTAATGTCACTTGTTAAATTCACTTCAATCAGCGTATTTGAACGGGAGCAGACAGGTTGAAAAATGATTTTTTAGTCTTGAGACAATTGATTGTGTGCCATTCAGAAGGTGAATGGGCAAGACAAAAGATTTAAGTGCCTTTGAACGGGGTATGGTAGTAGGTGCCAGGCGCACCGGTTTGTGTCAAGAACTGCAATGTTGCTAGGTTTTTCTTGCTCAACAGTTTTCCGTGTGTATCAAGAGACATTCAGCCAACTTGACACAGCTGTGGGAAGCTTTGGAGTCAACATGGGCCAGCATCCCTGTGGAACGCTTTCGACACCTTGTAGAGTCTGTGCCCCAATGAATTAAGGCTGTTCTGAGGGCAAAAGGGGGAGTGCAACTCAATATTAGGAAGGTGTTCCTAATGTTTGGTATACTCAGTTTATGTGCAGTTACAGTATGTGCACCACGCCATTGCTCTCTCTCTATCTCGCTCTGCTGTATGTGCATCTTGCTAGCTGTCACTCAAATGGCGAGGAGCTAAAGCTCATTGGCTGGAACTTGAATTGCTAGGGGGCTGGCCCACATGGGGGAAAGTGGTGCCGCACAGCTTCCAGTAAACAGTCGCTTTCAAACTAGGGATTTTGTGGCTAATTGAGGTAAGACAGTAATTCTGATCGTAGATTATGCTTGTATGAACTACTTATTGACACATCCAGCCTAAAGCGTTTAAAAGAGTTTAAAAAATACTTACTAGTTGCCAAAGTTCCGAAGCATGTCTTTAATGTTTTTACCAATGTAGAAAAATCAGTGCCTTACCTCATAAAATATATTTGCAATTAGACATCCTCAAATTATTGAAATAGTTAGAATCAACAGTCAGGTTTAAGGGCAGCTCTCAGGGGAACTGTGGGCGGATCTTGGATGGTTGTTGTTTTGTATTTGAAATACAACTACTGCATAGTTTATTTTAATTCATAAAACTTTGACCACCATTGGTTTAGCTGTACAGATTTGATAGCAAACAGAATATCAAATGTGATCTGTCTGCATTAGGCACCAGGTGGTCCTCTGCGGGTTATAAGGTTTAATGTTTTTTTCCTAATGCTGAGCATGTCGATCAAACACCCCCAAATGATTCTGAGCTCCATCTTTAGCTTATTTTCTCTAGAGTTTATCGCAGCCAAAACTAAGGAAGGGGGGCATATTGCAGAGTGATGACAGGTCAACAACAGCTTATCCCTGGTGCTATGCATTTGTTTGTAATGTTTTATCAATATACATGCATTTTCCCATTGCAGACATACTGAAAAATATCCTGTCTTATCTACTCTGTGCTTGAGAATGTAAATTAACATAATGCTGTAGTTTGTGTTACAGATGTAGGATCTTAATTTGACCAGTATTGTCGTAGCAAAATAATTCTGCACCAACAAGATTTGAACATTTAGACAATAATGTTTCTTGATCGGCGGTTAGGCTGGACAAAAGTAGGCTACAAAGTGCAATACTGTTAATATAACCGTGAGTTAGCACGGGTTTTCAGAAATGTATCTAAATCACGAAGCTCATCTGCATTTCCTGCAGTGTAGGAAAATTTGCAGCAACAAAAGAGTGCTCAAATTAAGATCCTACCTCTGTAGTTGTGATCTGCATACACCTACAAAGAAGGGAGGATTCTTGAATTCCGGCTGAATTTTCTTGCTGTAGTAAAGTTGTACTTCTAGATAGGTTCATTGTTTGCCAATTTCTTGGAAATCTGAATTTCTTTCTACCAATTATAGTTTATAGAATAATTTCTTTATACAGGTTTTGAGCATCTTCCATTGAAGTGCAATCCTCCAGTCAGACAGCTTTAAAAAAACAACTCCTAATCACCTTCATGTGAGGGAGGATTTGGTTATGCAACCCTTTTTGTACTCATCTGTATGCATTTAATTTAATTTCTAATTCCATTGAGCAGACAATGTAAGAAAACTAACTAGGTGAACTAAGATGCATAGCATTAAATCAAATCAAATTGTATTTGTCACATGCGCTGAATCATGCCACCTCCCCCTTCCAAGGCCTTAACCAACAATGCAGTTTTAAGAAAAATAGGTGTTAAGTAAAACATAGATTGGTAATGAATTACAAATAAAAGTAACAAATCATTTTTATGAAGAAATACAGAGCATAGTATCTGTTCTGAAAGTCACCTCAAGTTGAAAACGGTATTTAAAATACATATAAAGATGTTTATGGAGTAGATTAACATGTGCTCTATTACCATGTAGACATTTCATTGAGCCTGAATGTCCAACGTTAGCAGTAAGACATCAGTGAGTTTTTGACTCATGTTTATAACTTTAGGGGTCCTTCCGGGGTCATGCCACCTCCCCTAAGCCAGCCCCTCGACGTCGGGCTAATGAGAATGCAGTAATGCATTTCTTCAGGAGCTTGAGCGTGAGTATCTTAGGATTGAATACCTCACTGCATTTGTATCTGTTATAACATGTATTTTATTAGTTTATATAAACAATTGTAATTGAAAGTTGAAAAAGTAGTTATCTAATACAAGACAAGTTGTGTCTCTAGGCCTGCACCGCTGCTACAAACTTGAAAAAAACTGTTTTTTAAAATAAAATTCTGGTGTTGCGACGGGTTTTACCAATTAGCCAATGTCTTCATGTAACCATCTTTGAACTCATAGAATAGGACCTTATCATTTGTTGTGTTCTGTAGCCTCAGGCGACATCCTCTCCCCATCCCAAGTCCAGGGTGAGTTCCATTACCTAATTTTGTATTATTTTTGTTTTCACTCTGGTTACAGTTTCTTTAGGCCTCTTTCAAGAAAATAATGTTAATTAGCTTTTAAACTTTCCTTGCTTTTTACATTGCATGACTTACATCTCTTCATGGGCCTGTGCAAGTTGGGTAGCTAGATTTTCAGCAGTTATAGTAACAGGCGCTGCTCCAGTAGGCCTTCATGAATCTTCCTGATCCTCTCTTTCTCTTTCATGTCTAGTGGAGGAAGGTGTTGGGCTTGGTAGGTCATTCAAACTCAGCCCTAAACCCCCAAAACACTGCTGACTTTACAGCCCTGTGCATAATAATGACATCTCAATGTCTCCCTCTGTCTGAAGACGTTCTCTAATGTCGTTCTGTGAGCGTCTTGATATGTTGTTCTTCCCTCTTACTTAACTCTTACTCTCCCAGCTCTGCATCCTTTCCCTTGTGTGATTCTTCAAGACAGTTAACATCAAAAATATATATATTTCCTTACATAGCTTGACTTGAATTTTGCTAAGTACAAACATTGTTTACGTGAAATGTTACTATTCTTACTCTGATGGAAAATGTCCGATGTCAACGTCGAACGCAGTTCTCCTGGAAAAGTAGCTTATACTGTGGTGCCATTATATTTCATGATTTGTGTTTCTGACGATTCAATTCAGTCACTGCTTCTGGATGACTTTGACACTCATCAACTATTTCTGAACCACAACCGTTAAGGACTCAGGGACCCCTATATACAAAAGTTCCACCTTTCCTTTCCTTACCAGTCTGAGACTCTTTCATCTCTGCCCCCTCCTCTGTTCATAGTGACTCACTAATCTTCCTGCATTTGTGTGTTTCTTCATTCAACTCCTCTGTGTCCATAGAGTGAGCTGTCTAGTGTGTAAGAGTTGACATGTGCTCTTCACCAGTTCTCTGTGTTATGCGTGTCCTGAAGTAATGCATGCCTTTGACTTCCATCTTTCCCCCTAAAGGTCGCTGTAATGCTGGTCGTTCTTTATTTATCTCTCTTCCTGTCTAATTCACACCATTCTTGTACACTAACAGATCACTGAATGAAGCCAATTTATTTTGATAGCAACATGACATTTCTGGGTTTAATGCAAAAGAGAATTGTAGTAATGTAACATTTACACCCATTGTATTTATCAAAATATATTCAAACTCAATATAACTACTAGTTCAACACCATTTTGGTGTCCTCTCTCCCTACTTCATCCAATAAGAACTGAGCACTGATAAGGTTTCAGGTCCAGCCATGTTCCATGTGTTTACAAAGCACTTTGTTCTAGGCCACGCCACCGCGTGCTGATGCCACAAAGTCACCTCACAGACGCCGCAGAGACCAAGGAACACTGTCCAAAATCTTCAACCTGGTGAGACATCCTGACGTTTGTGTCGCAGGTTTATCTTGTCACTACACAGTTACACTGTCTAAAGATTGCAGCTGATAAACATTGTTTTCTTGTTTGTGTTTACCTCTCAAAACAACAGTGGTGATATCATGAATCAGTGAGTAAATTAGAGATGTAACCTAGCCATATCCATCCTGAATCATCATTCATCTATACATAAAATCACAAAAAAGCTAATTACATTGAGATGTATTTGCCATCATACTAAGCTAACAACATATGCATCAGCAATTAATTAAATGAAAAAAGCATATATTTTTAAGGTTGCGTTCCACTTGATATACATTCTTATACATTTACATAGTAGTTGCAGTGTAATTACAGTGTAGGTACATTGTTATAAACAGGTATAACAGTAAGCAAACAGGTATGTAAGTGCACTGTAATTACACTGTATTTGGCTATGCAATTTTCATGTAAATATATAGGTATTAGGGAAATGAATTACAAACTGTGTATTTTGTAATCAATACTTTTTCAGTTTATTCTCTATTGCATCAGTCCTTTTTATTGATGGTATTATTTATTGATGTCTTTATACCTACCTCAACCTTATTTCCCGAGAGTATGTACTAATTAAGAATCCCTGAAAATGTGACATTTGACAATCATATAAATAGAAATAACAATTTAAACCCCAATCTTATCTCATAGAAAATAGAAATACTTCTTTCCATCGAATACAGAGACACTCGTCAAACCATGACAAGCACTTTTAAACTCTGTATTTCCTCCTTTGGTTGTATAGAATTTATTATTCAGATGTCAATCATCTAATGTATTACTTCTACTTCCCTCTCTTTACAGGAGACCAAGTCCCGCCCTCCTCCCAAACGCTGGAGCACCATCTTCTGAGCTGTCCTTAGATGAGAAAATCATTGATCCAACAGAGAGGGAAAAGGATGAAGAAGAGAAATACGATCTCCATTTGAAAGACTCACAACAACCCTCGACAACTTTAACACACTAACACCAGCCAGTCTCCTTTGTTTGTACATAGTGACACAATCTTGGCACCTAATATTTAGCCTGCTGGGATCACAATATGCAGTCTTTGAGTTCATCAATAGCCTTATAATCTTAGCTCTAAGGGAAAGGTCTCATTTAGATGTATTTTTCATAGCTTTCAGATTTTTTGGAAATGCTTCAAAATTATTCTAGTGTAACATTTGGCTCAATGGGCTATTCACCTCATCCTAACTGTTCTAATGACGCTAGTGTCTGCTATCAATGGGTTGTTGTTCATGTTATGTGTTTTCTATTTGTCTGTATTTTGTACATGGATGATCTGTTCTTCTATGCATAAAAATATGCTTTATATTCCCCTTTGCTGCTTTTAGGAGCTCATACACAACTGTGTTTTGTTTTGTATGTTGCCATTTATGTGAAATCTAGTCTGATAAAGTGTTTGTGGGTCTTGTTATGCATGCAATAGTAAAAATTGTCTTGTGAAAAGTATTTAATGAATGCAGTGCTTTTGCATTTGAAAATGTAATGGGAAAACGACCTGCACAAATTATAAACTAACATTATGTAATATAACAACAATTACATTTGATTAGTTTAGTCATATTACAAAAGTCTTGGTTTACTTAGGCACTTAAATAATCAATGTTGTGTACCGTGATGTTGTCCAAGCCTAATAAAACAACAACAATTAAAACAAATGCCCTTCCAAACTACACTGTTAAACTTTTTCAAAATTGTTTAAGAGGACTTCTTAGGGATCGGCGTCCCGTCAACAGGACAGTTGTAAATCATGTAGCGCCTTGTGTCAAGATCGCAGATTTTAGAGAAACAACAAATGTCGGTACATATAAGTGTCTTATACAGTTGAAGTCGGAAGTTTACATACACCTTAGCCAAATACATTTAAACTCAGTTTTTCACAATTCCTGACATTTAATCCTAGTAAAATTCCCTGTCTTAGGTCAGTTAGGATCACCACTTTATTTTAAGAATGTGAAATGTCAGAATAATAGTAGAGAGAATGAACTATTTCAGCTTTTATTTCGTTCATCACATTCCCAGTGGGTCAGAAGTTTACATACACTCAACTAGTATTTGGTAGCATTGCCTTTAAATTGTTTAATTTCAGTCAAATGTTTCGGGTAGCCTTCCACAAGCTTCCCACAATAAATGCATTTTGGCCCATTCCTCCTGACAGAGATTGTGTAACTGAATCAGGTTTGTAGGCCTCCTTGCTCGCACACACTTATTCAGTTCTGCCCACATTTTACATTTACATTTACGTCATTTAGCAGACGCTATTATCCAGAGCGACTTACAAATTGGTGCATTCACCTTAAGATATCCAGTGGAACAACCACTTTACAATAGTACATCTATATCTTTTTTTATTTGGGGGGGTGGGGTTAGAAGGATTACTATATCCTATCCCAGGTATTCCTTAAAGAGGTGGGGTTTCAGGTGTCTACGGAAGGTGGTGATTGACTCCGCTGTCCTGGCGTCGTGAGGGAGCTTGTTCCACCATTGGGGTGCCAGAGCAGCGAACAGTTTTGACTGGGCTGAGTGGGAACTGTGCTTCCGCAAAGGTAGGGGGGCCAGCAGGCCAGAGGTGGATGAACGCAGTGCCCTTGTTTGGGTGTAGGGCCTGATCAGAGCCTGAAGGTACGGAGGTGCCGTTCCCCTCACAGCTCCGTAGGCAAGCACCATGGTCTTGTAGCAGATGCGAGCTTCAACTGGAAGCCAGTGGAGTGTGCGGAGGAGCGGGGTGACGTGAGAGAACTTCGGAAGGTTGAACACCAGACGGGCTGCGGCGTTCTGGATGAGTTGTAGGGGTTTAATGGCACAGGCAGGGAGCCCCGCCAACAGGGAGTTGCAGTAATCCAGACGGGAGATGACAAGTGCCTGGATTAGGACCTGCGCCGCTTCCTGTGTAAGGCAGGGTCGTACTCTGCGAATGTTGTATAGCATGAACCTACAGGATCGGGTCACCACCTTGATGTTAGCGGAGAACGACAAGGTGTTGTCCAGGGTCACGCAGAGGCCCTTAGCACTCTGGGAGGAGGACACAATGGAGTTGTCCACCGTGATGGCGAGATCATGGAAAGTGCAGTCCTTCCCCGGGAGGAAGAGCAGCTCCGTCTTGCCGAGGTTCAGCTTGAGGTGGTGATCCGTCATCCACACTGATATGTCTGCCAGACATGCAGAGATGCGATTCGCCACCTGGTTATCAGAAGGGGCAAAGGAGAAGATGAATTGTGTGTCGTCTGCATAGCAATGATAGGAGAGACCATGTGAGGATATGACAGAGCCAAATGTTCTATAGGAGTGAAGTCAGGGCTTTGTGATGGCCACTCCAATACCTTGACTTTGTTGTCCTTAAGCCGTTTTTCCACAACTTTGGAAGTATGCTTGGGGTCATTGTCCATTTGGAAGACCCATTTGCGACCAAGCTTTACCTTCCTGACTGATGTCTTCAGATGTTGCTTCAATATATCCACATCATTTCCCTCCCTCATGATGCCAACTATTTTGTGAAGTGCACCAGTCCCTCCTGCAGCAAAGCACCCCCACAACATGATGCTGCCACCCATGTGCTTCACGGTTGGGATGGTGTTCTTCGGCTTGCAATCCTCCCCCTTTCTCCTCCAAACATAATGATGGTCATTATGGCCAAACTGTTCTATTTTTGTTTCATGAGATCATAGGACATTTCTCCAAACAGTACGCTCTTTGTCCCCATGTGCTGTTACAAACCGTAGTCTGGCTTTTTTATGGCGGTTTTGGAGCAGTGGCTTCTTCCTAGCTGAGCCAGACTTGTGGAGGTCTAGAAATTTGGCTGATTTCTTTGATTTTCCCATGATGCCACTGAGTTTGAAGGTAGGCCTTGAAATACATCCACAGTTGCACCTCCAATTGACTCAAATGATGTCAATTAGCCTATCAGAAGCTTCTAAAGTCATGACATCACATTCTGAAATTTTCAAAGCTGCTTAAAGTGTAACCGTCGTCGTATATAGTGGACCAAGGCGCAGCGGGTTGAGTACTCATTTTAACTTTTATTGAACAACTTCCCACAAATGACAAGTGAAAACAGGGCTACGTAAGTATGACTCCCAATCAGCAACAACGATGTACAGCTGTTCCTGATTGAGAACCATACTAGGCCAACACAAAGAAATACACAACATAGACAGATCATAGAAATACAAAACATAGAAAATAACCAAAAACCCCGGAATACTCTAAACAAACACCCCTCTACATAAACACATATCCCAACAAACCCCGAACCACATAAAACAAACACCCCCCTGCCACGTCCTGACCAAACTACAATAACAAATAACCCCTTTACTGGTCAGGACGTGACATAAAGGCACAGTCAACTTAGTGTATGGAAACTTCTGATGCACTGGAATTGCGATACAGTGAATTATAAGTTAAATAATCTGTCTGTAAACAATTGTTAGAAAAATTACTTGTGTCATGCACAAAGTATGTCACGTCTGCTCCCGCTCTTTCCCCCTCTGGTGCTTGAAGGCACCAGGCTGCCATGCATCACGCACTCCTATCATCCATTACGCACACCTGCCTTCCCTCGTCACGCGCATCAGCGATATTGGACTCACCTGGATTCACTCATCACCTGTTATTACCTTGGCTATATTTGTCAGTTCCCCAGCTTTGTTCCCTGCTTCGGCATTGATTGTTTTTTGTCATTGTTTTCTTGTATGCTGACGCTGTTCCTGTCTCATTCCATGTCCATTCCTTATTAAATGTTTGACTCCCCGTACCTGCTTTGTCTCTGCAGCGTCGACTCATATGACGAAGTAGATGTCCTAACCGACTTGCCAAAACTATAGTTTGTTAACAAAAAATTTGTGGAGTGGTTGAAAAATGATTTTTAATGACTCCAACCTAAGTGTATGTAAACTTCCGACTTCAACTGTACATCCACAACTGATCAAGACCAGAGCTGTTTCCCATGAATAATGCCAGTATGTGGATTGTTCCACCAAATGTGTGCCTTTTGATTCCCTCTGATATTTTATGTATAAATGACGGGTTTTGATGTGCATCAAATAACATTGCATGCATGATTTACTGTATGTGTCATGTGCTTAACCTGTTAGGGCTAGGGGGCAGTATTGACACGGCCGGATAAAAAACGTACCCGATATAACCTGGTTACTACTCCTGCCCAGTAACTAGAATATGCATATAATGATTGGCTTTGGATAGAAAACACCCTAACGTTTCTAAAACTGTTTGAATGGTGTCTGTGAGTATAACAGAACTCATATGGCAGGCAAAAACCTGAGAAGATTCTGAACAGGAAGTGGCCTGTCTGACAAGTTGTTGTTCATCTTGGCTCTTTTTATTGAAGACTCAGGATCTTTGCTGTAACGTGACACTTCCTACGGCTCCCATAGGCTCTCAGAGCCCGGGAAAAAGCTGAATGATATCGAAGCAGCCCCAGGCTGAAACACATTATCGCGTTTGGATAGTGGCTGGTCAGAGTACTCTGAGACTCAGGCGCGTGCACGAGGGCACGAGATGTTTTTATTTTCTCTCTCTTTGTACGTATACACGCTTTCCTGGTCGGAATATTATCGCTTTTTTACGAGGAAAATGGCATAAAAATTGATTTTAAACAGCGGTTGACATGCTTCGAAGTACAGTAATGGAATATTTAGACATTTTTTGTCACGAAATGCGCCATGCTCGTCACCCTTATTTACCCTTTCGGATAGTGTCTTGAACGCACGAACAAAACGCCGCTATTTGGATATAACAATGGATTATTTGGGA
The DNA here is from genome assembly GCF_965601325.2 of Salmo salar. Lineage (NCBI taxonomy): Eukaryota > Metazoa > Chordata > Actinopteri > Salmoniformes > Salmonidae > Salmo > Salmo salar. The sequence goes on along the minus strand of NC_138304.1, from coordinate 63,084,434 downwards.
CCAAACCAACATTTGTTATTGAAGTAGAAGTCCTGGGAGTGCATTCTGACGAAGAACAGCAAAGGTAATAACATTTTTCTTACAGTAAATCTGACTTTGGTGAGTGCTAAACTTGCTGCGTGTCTAAATAGCTAGCCCTGTGATGACGGGCTATCTACTGAGAATATTGCAAAATGTGCTTTCACCGAAAAGCTATTTTAAAATCGGACATATCGAGTGCATAGAGGAGTTCTCTATCTATAATTCTTAAAATAATTGTTATGCTTTTTGTGAACGTTTATCGTGAGTAATTTAGTAAATTCACCGGCAGTGTTCGGTGGGAATGCTAGTCACATGCTAGTCACATGCTAATGTAAAAAGCTGGTTTTTGATATAAATATGAACTTGATTGAACAAAACATGCATGTATTGTATAACATAATGTCCTAGGGTTGTCATCTGATGAAGATCATCAAAGGTTAGTGCTGCATTTAGCTGTGGTTTGGGTTTATGTGACATTATATGCTAGCTTGAAAAATGGGTGTCTGATTATTTCTGGCTGGGTACTCTGCTGACATAATCTAATGTTTTGCTTTCGTTGTAAAGCCTTTTTGAAATCGGACAGTGTGGTTAGATTAACGAGAGTCTTGTCTTTAAAATGGTGTAAAATAGTCATATGTTTGAAAAATTGAAGTTTTTGCATTTTTGAGGTATTTTAATATCGCGCCACGGGATTACACTGGCTGTTGAGATGTTTGTTGCAGGACTATCCAGAAGTTCACCTGGGCAGTCCCAAAACAGGCAGAAAAGCCGGTCTTGTTCTCCCTCCCACCCAGCCCAGGATGAATTTAATGGGGACACGCCTAGACAGGGTAAGATAAACTGAAGAGGCAGTGGGAAATGTCAAACCTTCCACAGGGTAGCATAGATGTGTCACTTTCTGACCAGTAAAGGGGTTATCTGTTATTGTAGTTTGGTCAGGACGTGGCAGGGGGTGTTTGTTTTATGTGGTTCGGGGTTTGTTGGGTTATGTTATTATGTTAGAGGGGGGTGTTTGTTTAGAGTGTTTCGGGGTTTGTTGGGCTATGTGTTATGTAGAGGGGTGTTTGGGTTATGTTCTAGGTTAGTGTATTTCTATGTTAGATCTAGGTTGTTTAGTTCTATGTTTAGTTAATTAGGATTGGCCTTCAATTGGAGGCAGCTGTTCCTCTGCCTCTGATTGAAGGTCCTATGTATAGGGGTGTGTTTGTAATGGGAATTGTGGTTAGTTGTTTCCTTGTTTAGTGTCTGAGCACCTGACAGGACTGTTAGTGTCGTTCGTTGTGTTTGTATACGTGTTTTGTTTGTTTTTCCTTCTTTTAACCAATTAAAGAAGATGAGTATACACATTCCCGCTGCATTTTGGTCTGATCATTACGACACCTGTTACAAGATGGGATTTTCCTTATTGTATCAGGCATCTCTGCCTATCAGGATCATTATTCACACATGATATAGAGTACATATACATTTTCCTATCCAAATCCTTGATTTTAAATTGTCCTGATCACAACCAAATTGGAGATTTTTTTGTGGTTCAGGGCAATCCAGGGATTCAGCTGGCTGTTGTAGATGCTCTCCTTCCCCATCTCACTTCACACACGGTGGGTCAAGAGTACAGCTTGCCAGACAAGTCCAGAAATCTTAATCAGCTAACCTGTCAACTACTAAGGAAGGTTTATTCATTGGGTTTAAATGTTTGTTGCAGGACTATCAACAACTTCACCTAGGCAGTCCCAAAAAAGACAGCGAAACCGCTCTCGTTCTTCCTCCTCTACCCATGTTCGGAATGTAGTTGGTAAGAGACAATCATTAAGTAATCAAAAGTGTAGTCCACCTACAGACAGAAAAAGGTTTAGATAATGTGTGTGTTTCAGGACCATCCAACAGTTTGGCCAGGAGTTGATCACGCAGGCACAGCAGCTCCAGCCCCTCTCATTCTCCATCCACCCATGTTCAGGATGTAGTTGGTAAGAGACAATAGTTAAGTAATCAAATGTGTAGTCCACCTACAGACAGAAAAAGGTTTAGATAATGTTTGTGTTTCAGGACCATCCAACAGTTTGGCCAGGAGTCGATCCAGTGGGCACAGCAGCTCGAACTCTCCTTCTGCCATTTGGTGTACCTGTTTGCTATCTGGCCTAAACACAGTTTGGGTTTTTATTTGTGTTTCAGGGCAATTTAGGGATTCAGCTGGCCGTTCCAGATGCTCTCCTTCCACATCCCACTTCACACACAGTGGGTCAAGAGTAAAGCTTGCCAGACAAGTCCAGAATTCTTGGTTGTTCATTCAACCAATGAACAACCAATGAAGGTTTGTTCATTGGTTGAATGTTGCAGAATCATCCAGGGCTTCTACTAGCCAGTCGCACGTCCAGAGCAGAGAGCACAGATGTTCTCCATATCCATCCTGTTACTCTATCAGACAAGGTGAGAGCAGTTATGTAGTAACTAAAGAGCACACACAGACAACATGCACATGACGGGGACACGTTCGCTCATCAGTGCTAGTTTCCTTACAATGAGCAGAAATTATACACATGTTCAGTCTTGATAACTGAAGATTAAAACTATCCTTAAAATATGTATTGTAGGTTTAGAAAAATCAAATGCTATTTATTTTTGCTGTTTACCTCTGGGTTGACACTGAGTTGGCTTTGAATTTTGCAGATTCATCCACGGCTTCTACTTGCCAATCCCAACGGAGCCAAGAGCATCGCAGCTCTCACCCTCCCATTCCCTCCGCTAGACCAGAACTGTTTCCCATGAATAATGCCAGTAAGTGGATTGTTCCACGAAATGTGTGCCATTTAATTGTCTCTGATATTTTATGTATAAATGATGCACTAATTCAAAAGGCACCTATTTTGTGGAACGACTCAAAATGTACCGTAATTTCCGGACTATTAAGCGCACCTGAATATAAGCCGCACCCACTGATATTTAAAAAAGTATTATTTTGAACATAAATAAGCCGCACATGTCTATTAGCCGCAGGTGCCTACCGGTACATTCAAACAAATGAACTTTACACAGGCTTTAACGAAACACAGCTTGTAACAAAAATAAATAGGCTTTAACAAAACACGGCTTGTAACAAAAAAGAAAAAATTTGCAGTAAGCTTTAGTTGTCTTTTTGCACTGAGTCAATTCCTCACGCTGCTGTTTCCAACGTCTTATCATCGACTCATTAAGACCAAGCTCCCGTGCAGCAGCTCTATTTCCTTTTCCAACAGCCAGATCAATCGCCTTCAACTTGAAAGCTGCATCATATGCATTTCTCCGTGTCTTTGCCATGATGAGGGTGGCAAAATGACTACCGTAATCAGAATGATGGGAAGTTTGAGAGCGCTCGATTTAATCTAAACAGTAAACAAAAAACTTGTTTGACCTTAACCCGTTTGGCAATTTCATTGGTCTAATGAAAGCTTCATGCCGCCAAAAAACTTAGCACGTCACAGAATGTGTTTTTTGGGAGAAAAATAAATTGAAAGCGGGAAAAATCCATATATTAGCCGCGTCATTGTTTAAGCCGCGAGGTTCAAAGCAAAATTGAAACTTGTGTTAAAGTTAAACACTGAATCCATTAGAATATAGAATATTATTGAAACGTTGAATTATATGTATTATTGAAAGTAAAATGTAACTTATATTTGCAATCACAATCTCGTCTGTCAGGATCCTCTTGCTTGTGACAACGCCATATTTCCAGTGTCAACAAAATGTTCTCCTTTCAGAATTTCAGAAGTGTGTCCTAACTAAATTGGTGGAGATATTGGAGGAGGTGAAACGTGTTTGGAGAGCAGAGTCCCAAGACTCTTGAGTTCCATGTCAAGAGGATGAAGACGGAGCAAGTCTTTGAGCAACGAGAGCAGCAGCTCCAAAGTGTAGATGCACAGAATCTGATGGTGAAACTGAAATTTATTTTGACATTTCATTTACACTGTAGATTTAGTCAGCATTTTTCACACTACCTAAAGTGATACAATTAGTTAATTCCACTCTTACAAGCAATGCCTGTATAATAAAAAAAGGTAGTCTTACAGAAACAGTTGTTACTGCGTAACTTCCGATGTTTCAAACAAAGTCTCTTGACACAGATTGCAAGGTTAAGCAAAATTGGTGGTGAGGACACAAAGGACTGTGCCCAGTGGAGGTTCTAGACCATTTCAACTGGGGGGGCCAAGCTGGGGCCAGGTGTACTGTTAGAGGGGCCAGTTACATTAGACGTTATTGTTGCATTGCAGGCATTAGCAGGCAAAAGACCATGTTCATAATCATCATCGTTGCCACTGTCTAATAACGGATGTAAAAAAGGAATGATAGCAAACATTTGTTATGTAAAAATGATTTCATACTCCACATTTAGGGGGGCCACAAGGGGGTCCAAAATTGTTGTCACATGGGCACTGCCCCCCCCCCCCCCCCCCCAGAACCGCTAGTGACTGTGCCAACAAGGTCATAGATAGATTTGTCATATCTTTAGAATGGATCCAATAACAAAGTCATTTTAAAGGTATCATTGGTGATACAAACTGTCAGCAACAAAGACAACAAAGCAACAATCCAGCCTTATCTCCTCAGCAGTTTGAAAGTGTTCAATTCACAAAGTACATCCTATGTGTGCTTGACTTTCAGGCTCTTTACCAATGGCCTGATGTCCTTCTTCAACTTCAATGGCCATCATACAAAGTGGGGATAAGGAAACACATCTGTGTACTCTGTTGTCAACGGTACCTACAAACGTGTCATTATTCTGTAGTATATTTTGTGTTATTAACTGGGTGGTTTGAGCCCTGAAAGCTGATTGGCTGACAGCCATGGTATATTTAAGCAATAATACATGAGAACCCATGTGTTATGATCACATTTTTATCATGGCTGTGAGTGTCATAGCCATAAAAGCAACGTTTTCTGGGTTTTATGGTACCGTAATCACATAATACATGGTTACAGTCTGTATCCAGGCACGCTGAGTTGTGTTGTGCATAAGAAAAGCCTTTACTACACCCTCCCATTGCTTAAATGGTCACACAATCAAAATGACCTGCTCTGTCTGTTTTAATAGACTAGATTCTTCTAAACAAATTATTCATTTGCATGGTGGTAATTTGTGTGGTCCATCTTTGAGAAGAATGGTTTTAGGAGCTTGGCAATTTTGAATGAGGTGATCATGTGACCTTAATGGCCTTTTAACCTATGGACGCCCAAGTTCTAAAAATGTATAACAGTCCACCCAGCGTGACATTTTCTCGAATTCTGTTTTCTTTAATTTTCCTATGCTGTAACCCTAATAAATGCCTTACCATTTTTTTCTTCGTTAGAGCAGACTCTAGTATGTCATTATGCTGGTTTTGTTTAGCTTTCTGGCCTGTTATCAATTAGGCCTTATTATTACTTATCTTTATCACACAGCCTACTAGTCATGCATTTAAATGCAGTCAAGCATTCTCTTGAATAATTAGCCTATAATGGCCTAGATAATAATAATAATAAAGGCTTTATAATTTTTTTCATTAGTACAGATCAACTCTCTTGTACACCTATACCTTATTTTGTGTTGTTTACACTGTACCAAGCAATCAGACAAGAAAAATATAGTAGCCTACAGCATTGCATTGACCAACCCCCCCGGAACGCTGCTGCTACACTCTGTTATTATCTATGCATAGTCACTTTAATAACATGTACATTACCTCAGTTACCTCGACACCGGTGCCTCCGCACAGTGACTCTGTACCGGTACCCCCTGTATATAGTCCCACTATTGTTATTTACTGCTGCTCTTAAATTATTTGTTGTTCTTATTTGTTATTCTATATCTTTTTTGTAGGTATTTTCTTAAAACGGCATTGTTGGTTAAGGGCTTGTATGTAAGCTTTCACTGCAAGGTCTATACCTGTTGTATTCGGCGTACGTGACAAATACAATTTGATTTGATTTGTTTGGCACATGCACGCAGCGCTGGCTCCTTCCTCTTTCTATGAGCTCAAGTCAAATGTCTTCCATACATCTGACATTGCCTTTGTCTCCTGAGCAACCAGTCAGCTAAACATTCTCCATTTCAAGTTGAATTGTTTACTTGCGATCTCCGCATACTGACAAATATATTAGGCTACAGTGTTCAGAGTTCAGCAATGCATGTGATTATAATAAGTCTATTAGGGAGGAGTGAAAGAGACAACTTGTGCCATTCAAACAGGCCCTCGTCTTTTCTACACGCAAGCAAGTTTGAGCCCAACACTAATCAATTGTCAGCCCCTGAAGAGGACAACTTTAACCAAACTTATCTTGTAAATTGCTTTTTGTCTTTGATGGACAGAGAAAAGCAAACACATTTATCCAGTTCTAAATTATTCTGAATAAATGTAATACACTATCATTATTACTGCACAACACAAAATAGCCACCATTGGTTAGTGATAAACCGGTGGTTTGAGCCCTGAATGCTGATTTAAGTGCCGTGGGGAACCTGTAAGATGCTCCATTTCCATTAGTCTTTTCTATAACTTAATGTGTTTATTTTGGTGTTACAACTGCAGTCAAGAAATGGAACAGCAAGGCCACTGACCATGATGTTCGGAGAGCTGTGGCAGACCTCAAGCATGCTCCTGGTAGTGTCATGGCTGTCTGAAGGATCGGACCAAAATGCAGCGGGTTTGTAGTTCCACATCTTTTATTTATTGTGAAACGTTTGCAAAACACCAAGTACTTGAAAATACAAAAAACAACAAACCGTGATGCAGAGAGGAAAACACACTACTGAAAAGATAATCACCCACAAAACAGAAAGAGAAAAACCCCTACTTAAATATGATCTCTAATCAGAGGCAACGAGGATCAGCTGCCTCCAATTTGAGATCAACCCAAACAATCCCAACATAGAAATAGAGAAACTAGAACTTAAACATAGAAATGGAAAACATAGAACAAACACCCACTGTCACGTCCTGACCTACTCTACCATAGAAAATAACAACTTACTATGGTCAGGACGTGACAGGTAGAGCCGTGGGTGGTGGTTTCCACGTCACCACCACACAGGGCCGTTGCTAACGCAGCAAAATATATCTATAATTTTGATAGATAATTATTCAATGAATATAATTAATTATATTCATTCGAACTTAACTGTATTTTGTCTGTTATCACTGTACTAGATAGTATTCTTTGACTGAATGTTTTGTGCAAATACTGGAGTAATGTAATGAGAAGTGTGATTGTTAATTATAAGAAATTACAGACCATTTTGGTTACTGCGTCCATGTGTATAGGCTACAAGTACATTGAAATTATGTTATTTGCAAGTCGTTAAAACAACGACCTGAAAAATATGTCTTTTCAACTTTTACTTTAAACCAAAACCGAACGTATATTAGCCATCGGGCATAGTCATCTTTTCAATGTATTTTTAATGAGTGTTTGCTGGGTGGGGTGGGTCATTTGTTACATGCAATATGTTTTGTGGACTTCACTGGACAGATGTTGCTCGCTGATTTTGTGACGAAACAAAAAGGTATGGTTGAATTCATTCTGCCATTGTGTCGAGTTATTGTCTCAGCTTTAGGCCTATATATCACGTTGTCAAGGCATATGAAGTAACAGGTTATAGAGCAAACAGGGAGGGAATAGCATACTGTATTTTCTGTAATGGTGGGAAAGACCAAAATTTGCTCTTGCTGACGTTACATTGGCGTGGAAAGGCAGTACAAATGCTTTTGTTCAACACAACCTACCTCAAATATAAAACGATTGGATCTACTGAAGAAGACAATTGCCAATTTTAGCATACATAATGATGGATAGAGTAAAAATGAACTTTTCAGTTATTGTGTGTTGACTAACTGGGGGAGATGCACAGGTCAGCAATAAATAACCAACGTGAAGGGTTAGTTAACCAAAGTAAGAGGGAGGCACAATCTTTATTTCGGTGTTGGTACAAACAACTTTATTACCTTTCTAATATTCTGGCTAACTTTTATCCTCGGTGGGATTGGGAACTCGTTGGTCATTGCAGTATTGGCGCGCAGTAAACCAAGACAACCAAGAAGCAGCACAAACATTTTCAATCTCAATCTCAGCGTTGCTGACCTATTTTACCTTCTCTTCTGCATTCCATTTCAGTCCACAGTCTACACATCTCAGCCACCAGCCCAAACTCCCAACCACCAACCACCAGGGAGGTGACCAAGAACCCAAGGGTCACTCTGACAAAGCTCTAGAGTTCCTCTGTGGAGACGGAGAACCTTCCCGAAGGACAACCATCTCTGCAGCACTCCACCAATCAGGCCTTTATCCTGTTTGGGTCCTCTTTCCGGTTTCCTGTTTCCGGTCACAACTTGCAGACTTGTTTACGCTGCTGTGCGTTTTGTTGCCGATCTTACTTTGCTACCTGACGTTTTTTTACTTTTTCATTACCGTATATTTTTACTTTTTCCCTCACTCAACTTTATTCATTCAACTTTTTCACCCCGGAGGTTTTATCTGGACATGGTTCGTCAGGACTTCAAACAGCCGAAGCTAAGTAACATTAACATGATGCCTTCTAATTGCAGTCGTTGTACTTATAATATACAGGAGAACGATCGCCTTACGGCAAGGATAGCTGTGCTGCAAGCCCAGCTTCAGACGCAATCGTTAGGCAAGGGTAATTTCAGTGTAGGAAAGGATGAAACAGCGTCTGTGCCACCAGTAAGTACAGATAGTAATGTTAGTATAAACCCCCTCGCACGGTCCCCGCAGCCGGACAACTTTCTCATGGCTTCTGGAGGGAAACGCTGTAGGAATGCTCAACCGGTGTCGCTTATTCAGCCGACAAAAACTTTCAACCGGTTCTCCCCATTAAGCGAGTCGGAGTCGGAGGCCGAGACTTCTCTGGTCTCTACTCCTCCCGTTGTGGGGTCTGAGACGCCGACGGCTCCCACCATTAGCTGACAAATTGAAAACCCTAGTCATTGGCGACTCCATTACCCGCAGTATTAGACTTAAAACTAATCATCCAGCGATCATACACGGTTTACCAGGGGGCAGGGCTACCGACGTTAAGGCTAATCTAAAGACGGTGCTGGCTAAAGCTAAAACTGGCGAATGTAGAGAATATAGAGATATTGTTATCCACGTCGGCACCAACGATGTTAGGATGAAACAGTCAGAGGTCACCAAGCGCAACATAGCTTCAGCGTGTAAATCAGCTAGAAAGATGTGTCGGCATCGATTAATTGTCTCTGGCCCCCTCCCAGTTAGGGGGAGTGATGAGCTCTGCAGCAGAGTCTCACAACTCAATTGCTGGTTGAAAACTGTTTTCTGCCCCTCCCAAAAGATAGAATTTGTAGATAATTGGCCATCTTTCTGGGACTCACCCACAAACAGGACCAAGCCTGGCCTGTTGAGGAGTGACGGACTCCATCCTAGCTGGAGGGGTGCTCTCATCTTATCTACGAACATAGACAGGGCTCTAAATCCTCTAGCTCCACAATGAAATAGGGTGCACGCCAGGCAGCAGGCTGTTAGCCAGCCTGCCAGCTTAGTGGAGTCTGCCACTAGCACAGTCAGCGTAGTCAGCTCAGCTTTCCCCATTGAGACCGTGTCTGTGCCTCGATCTAGGTTGGGCAAAATTAAAAATGGCGGTGTTCGCTTTAGCAATCTCACTAGTATAAAGACCTCCTCCATACCTGCCATTATTGAAAGAGATTGTGATACCTCACATCTCAAAATTGGGTTACTTAATGTTAGATCCCTCACTTCCAAGGCAGTTATAGTCAATTAACTAATCACTGATCATAATCTTGATGTGATTGGCCTGACTGAAACATGGCTTAAGCCTGATGAAATTACTGTGTTAAATGAGGCCTCACCCCCTGGTTACACTAGTGACCATACCCCCCGTGCATCCGGCAAAGGCGGAGGTGTTGCTAACATTTACGATAGCAAATTTAAATTTACAAAAAAAACAACAATGACGTTTTCGTCTTTTGAGCTTCTAGTCATGAAATCTATGCAGCCTACTCACTCACTTTTTATAGCTACTGTTTACAGGCCTCCTAGGCCATATGCAGTGTTCCTCACTGAGTTCCCTGAATTCCTATCGGATCTTGTAGTCATAGCAGATAATATTCTAATTTTTGGTGACTTTAACATTCACATGGAAAAGTCCACAGACCCACTCCAAAAGGCTTTCGGAGCCATCATCGACTCAGTGGGTTTTGTCCAACATGTCTCTGGACCTACTCACTGCCACAGTCACACTCTGGACCTAGTTTTGTCCCATGGAATAAATGTTGTGGATCTTAATGTTTTTCCTCATAATCCTGGACTATCGGACCACCATTTTATTACGTTAGCAATCGCAAATAATAATCTGCTCAGACCCCAACCAAGGAGCATTAAAAGTCGTGGTATAAATTCTCAGACAACCCAAAGATTCCTTGATGCCCTTCCAGACTGCCTCTGCCTACCCAAGGACGTCAGAGGACAAAAATCAGTTAACCACCTAACCGAGGAACTCAATTTAACCTTGCGCAATACCCTAGATGCAGTTGCACCCCTAAAAACTAAAAACATCTGTCATAAGAAACTAGCTCCCTGGTATACAGAAAATACACGAGCTCTGAAGCAAGCTTCCAGAAAATTGGAACGGAAATGGCGCCACATCAAACTGGAAGTCTTCCGACTAGCTTGGAAAGACAGTACCGTGCAGTATCGAAGAGCCCTCACTGCCGCTCGATCATCCTATTTTTCCAACTTAATTGAGGAAAATAAGAACAATCCGAAATGTATTTTTGATACTGTCGCAAAGCTAACTAAAAAGCAGCCTTCGCAAATGGAGGATGGCTTTCACTTCAGCAGTAATACATTTATGAACTTCTTTGAGGAAAAGATCATGATCATTAGAAAGCAAATTACAGACTCCTCTTTAAATCTGGGTATTCCTCCAAAGCTCCATTGTCCTGAGTCTACACAACTCTGCCAGGACCTAGGATCAAGGGAGATACTAAAGTGTTTTAGTACTATATCTCTTGACACAATGATGAAAATAATCATGGCCTCCAAACCCTCAAGCTGCATACTGGACCCTATTCCAACTAAACTACTGAAAGAGCTACTTCCTGTGCTTGGCCCTCCTATGTTGAACATAATAAACGGCTCTCTATCCACCGGATGTGTACCAAGCTCACTAAAAGTGGCAGTAATAAAGCCTCTCTTGAAAAAGCCGAATCTTGATCCAGAAATTATAAAAAACTATCGGCCTATATGGAATCTTCCATTCCTCTCAAAATTTTTTGAAAAAGCTGTTGCACAGCAACTCACTGCCTTCCTGAAAACAAACAATGTATACGAAACGCTTCAGTCTGGTTTTAGACCCCATCATAGCACTGAGACTGCACTTGTGAAGGTGGTAAATTACCTTTTAATGACGTCAGACCGAGGCTCTGCATCTGTCCTCGTGCTCCTAGATCTTAGTGCCGCTATTGATACCATCGATCACCACATTCTTTTGGAGAGATTGGAAACCCAAATTGGTCTACATGGACAAGTTCTGGCCTGGTTTAGATCTTATCTGTCGGAAAGATATCAGCTTGTCTCTGTGAATGGTTTGTCCTCTGACAAATCAATTGTACATTTCGGTGTTCCTCAATGTTCCGTTTTAGGACCACTATTGTTTTCACTATATATTTTACCTCTTGGCGATGTCATTCGAAAACATAATGTTAAATTTCACTGCTATGCGGACGACACACAGCTGTACATTTCAATGAAACATGGTGAAGCCCCAAAATTGCCCTCGCTAGAAGCCTGTGTTTCAGACATAAAGAAGTGGATGGCTGCAAACTTTCTACTTTTAAACTCGGACAAAACAGAGATGCTTGTTCTAGGTCCCAAGAAACAAAGAGATCTTCTGTTGAATCTGACAATTAATCTGGATGGTTGTACAGTCGTCTCAAATAAAACTGTGAAGGACCTCGGCGTTACTCTGGACCCTGATCTCTCTTTTGAAGAACATATCAAGACTGTTTCAAGGACAGCTTTTTTCCATCTACGTAACATTGCAAAAATCAGAAACTTTCTGTCCAAAAATGATGCAGAAAAATTAATCCATGCTTTTGTTACTTCTAGGCTGGACTACTGCAATGCTCTACTTTCCGGCTACCCGGATAAAGCACTAAATAAACTTCAGTTAGTGCTAAATACGGCTGCTAGAATCCTGACTAGAATCAAAAAATGTGATCATATTACTCCAGTGCTAGCCTCCCTACACTGGCTTCCTGTTAAGGCAAGGGCTGATTTCAAGGTTTTATTGCTAACCTACAAAGCATTACATGGGCTTGCTCCTACCTATCTTTCCGATTTGGTCCTGCCGTACATACCTACACGTACGCTACGGTCACAAGACGCAGGCCTCCTAATTGTCCCTAGAATTTCTAAGCAAACGGCTGGAGGTAGGGCTTTCTCCTATAGAGCTCCATTTTTATGGAATGGTCTGCCTACCAATGTGAGAGACGCAGACTCAGTCTCAACCTTTAAGTCTTTACTGAAGACTTATCTCTTCAGTAGGTCCTATGATTAAGTATAGTCTGGCCCAGGAGTGTGAAGGTGAACGGAAAGGCTGGAGCAACGAACCGCCCTTGCTGTCTCTGCCTTGCCGGTTCCCCTCTTTCCACTGGGATTCTCTGCCTCTAACCCTTTTACAGGGGCTGAGTCACTGGCTTACTGGTGTTCTTCCATGCCGTCCATGGGAGGGGTGCGTCACTTGAGTGGGTTGAGTCACTGACGTGGTCTTCCTGTCTGGGTTGGCGCCCCCCCTTGGGTTGTGCCATGGCGGAGATCGTTGTGGGCTATACTCGGCCTTGTCTTAGGACGGTAAGTTGGTGGTTGGAGACATCCCTCTAGTGGTGTGGGGGCTGTGCTTTGGCAAAGTGGGTGGGGTTATATCCTGCCTGTGGCCCTGTCCGGGGGTATCATTGGATGGGGCCACAGTGTCTTCTGATCCCTCCTGTCTCAGCCTCCAGTATTTATGCTGCAGTAGTTTATGTGTCGGGGGGCTAGGGTCAGTCTGTTACATCTGGAGTATTTCTCTTGTCTTATCCGGTGTCCTGTGTGAATTTAAATATGCTCTCTCTAATTCTCTCTTTCTCTCTTTCTGTCTTTCTCTCGGAGGACCTGAGCCCTAGGACCATGCCTCAGGACTACCTGGTATGATGACTCCTTGCTGTCCCTAGTCCACCTGGCCGTGCTTCTGCTCCAGTTTCAACTGTTCTGCCTGCGGCTATGGAACCCTGACCTGTTCACCGGAAGTGCTTGTTGCACCCTCGACAATTACTATGATTATTATTATTTGACCATGCTGGTCATTTATGAACATTTTAACATTTTAACATCTTGACCATGTTCTGTTATAATATCCACCCTGCACAGTCAGAAGAGGACTGGCCACCCCTCATAGCCTGGTTCCTCTCTAGGTTTCTTCCTAGGTTTTTGACCTTTCTAGGTGAGTTTTTCCTAGGGAGTTTTTCCTAGCCACTGTGCTTCTTTCACATGCTTTGCTTGCTGTTTGGGGTTTTAGGCTGGGTTTCTGTACAGCACTTTGAGATATCAGCTGATGTACGAAGGGCTATATAAATAAATTTGATTTGATTTGATTTGATAGGGGGCAGTATTTTCGTTTGGAAAAGCGTGCCCAGAGTAAACTGCCTGTTACTCAGGCCCAGAAGCTAGAATATGCATATAATTAGTAGATTTCGATAGAAAACACTCTGAAGTTTCTAAAACTGGTGTTTGCAACGCCAGGGTTGTGGGTTCCATTCCTACGGGGGACCAGTACGGGGGAAAAAAAAGAATGAAATGTAAGTCGCTCTGGATAAGAGCGTCTGCTAAATGACTAAAATGTAAAATGTAAATAACAGAACTCATATTGCAGGCAAAAACCTGAGAAGAATACAACCAGGAAGTGGGAAATCTGAGGTTTTGAAGTTTTTCAAGTGATTGCCTATCCAATATACAGTGTCTGCGGGGTCAGATTGGACTTCCTAAGGCTTCCACTAGATGTCAACAGTCTTTAGAACGTTGTTTCAGGCTTCTACTGTGAAGGGGGAGAGAATAAGAGCTGTTTGAACCAGGTGTCTGGCAGAATGCCATGAGCTAAGTCACGTGCGCAGCCGTGAGAGCGAGCTGCGTTCCTTTTCATTTCTAAAGACGAAGGAATTGTCCGGTTGGAATATTATTGAAGATTTATGATAAAACATCCTAAAGATTGATTCTAAAAATCATTTGACATGTTTCTACTAACTGTAATAGAACTTGTTTGACTTTTCATCTGGACTTTTGTCTGGACTTGCCTGCGCCTTGTGAATTTCGATTGGTGAACTAAACGCGCTAACAAAAATGAGGTATTTGGACATAAAGATTAACTTTATCGAACAAAACAAACATTTATTGTGGAACTGGGATTCCTGGGAGTGCATTCTGATGAAGATCATCAAAGGTAAGTGAATATTTATAACGCTATTTCTGACTTTTACTGACTCCACAACATGGTGGGTATCTGTATGGCTTGTTTTTGTGGCTTAGCGCTGTACTCAGATTATTGCATGGTGTGCTTTTTCCGAAAATATTTTTTAAAATCTGACACATCGGTTGCATTAAGGAGAAGTATATCTTTAATTCTATGCCTAACACTTGTACCTTTTATCAAAGTTTATGATAAGTATTTCTGTAAATTGATGTTGCTCTCTGCAAATTCGCGGGATGTTTTCGAGGCACAACATTACTGAACATAACACGACAATGTAAACTGAGATTTTTGGATATAAATATGAATTCAATCGAAAAAAACATACATGTATTGTGTAACATGAAGTCCTATGAGTGCCATCTGATGAAGATCATCAAAGGTTAGTGATTCATTTGATCTCTATTTCTGCTTTTTGTGACTCCTCTCTTTGGCTGGAAAATGGCTGTATGTTTTTCTGTGACTAGGTGCTGACCTTACATAATCATATGGTGTGCTTTCGCTGTAAAGCCTTTTTGAAATCGGACATGATGGCTAGATTAACAAGAAGTTAAGCTTTAATTTGGTGTATTGCACTTGTGAATGTATGAAAGTTAAAACCTGTTGGGGCTAGGGGGCAGTATTTGCACGGCCGGATAAAAAACGTACCCGATTTAAACTGGTTACTACTCTTGCCCAGATTTGGATAGAAAACACTCTAAAGTTTGTAAAACTGTTTGAATGGTGTCTGTGAGTATAACAGAACTCATATGGCAGGACAAACCCTGAGAAGATTCCATACAGGAAGTGCCCTGTCTGACAATTTGTTGTCCTTCTGTTGCATCTCTATCGAAAATACAGCATCTCTGCTGTAACGTGACATTTTCCAAGGCTTCCATTGGCTCTCAGAAGCCACCAGAAAGTAGAATGGGGTGTCTGCTGTCTCTGGGCAAAGAACAGCAGCAGAGTTTGTGAGTGGTCAGCCTGGGGACAGTGAGACTGAGATGCGCTTTCACGAGACTACTCCATTTTTTTCTTTCAGCCTTTGAATGAACACAACGTTGCCCGGTTGGAATATTATCGCTATTTTACGAGAAGAATAGCATAAAAATTGATTTGAACCTCTATGGGCTAGGCGGGACGAATTCGTCCCACCTACGTAACAGCCAGTTGAATCCTGTGGCGCGATTTTCAAATACCTTAAAAATCCTATTACTTCAATTTCTCAAACATATGACTATTTTACAGCTATTTAAAGACAAGACTCTCGTTAATCTAACCACACTGTCCGATTTCAAAAAGGCTTTACAACGAAAGCAAAACATTAGATTATGTCAGCAGAGTACCAAGCCAGAAATAATCAGACACCCATTTTTCAAGCTAGCATATAATGTCACAAAAACCCAGAAGACAGCTAAATGCAGCACTAACCTTTGATGATCTTCATCAGATGACACACCTAGGACATTATGTTATACAATACATGCATGTTTTGTTCAATCAAGTTCATATTTATATTAAAAAAACAGCTTTTTACATTAGCATGTGACGTTCAGAACTAGCATACCCCCCGCAAACTTCCGCCGAATTTACTAACAATTTACTAAATTACTCACGATAAACGTTCACAAAAAGCATAACAATTATTTTAAGAATTATAGATACATTACTCCTCTATGCACTCGATATGTCCGATATGTCCGAGCACATTTTGCAATATTCTAAGTACATAGCCCGGCATCACAGGGCTAGCTATTTAGACACCCAGCAGGTTTAGCACTCACCAATATCAGATTTACTATAAGAAAAATGGTCTTACCTTTCCTGTTCTTCGTCAGAATGCACTCCCAGGACTTCTACTTCAATAACAAATGTAGGTTTGGTCCAAAATAATCCATAGTTATGTTCCAACAGCGACGTTTTGTTCGTGCGTCCCAGACACTATCCCAATGGTAAATAACGGTCGCGCGCGCGGCGCATTTCGTGACAAAAGATTTCTAAATATTTCATTACCGTACTTCGAAGCATGTCATCCGCTGTTTAAAATCAATTTTTATGCCATTTTTCTCGTAAAAAAGCGATAATATTGCGACCGGGAATCTGCAATTAGATAAACAGCCGAAGGAAAATATATCCCTGGGTCGAATCGGGCACGCGCCTAATTCCATTGTCCTCTGATGGGCCACTTGGCAAAGGCGATTATGTGTTTCAGCCTGAGGCTGCCTCGTCATCGTTCAGGTTTTTCCCGGGCTCTGAGAGCCTATTGGAGCCCTAGGAAATGTCACGTTACAGCTAAGATCCTGACTCTTCAATAAACAGAAGCAAGAACAACAACACCTTGTCAGACAGGCCACTTCCTGCATGAAACCTTCTCAGGTTTTTGCCTGCCAAATGAGTTCTGTTATACTCACAGACACCATTCAAACAGTTTTAGAAACTTTAGGGTGTTTTCTATCGATATGTAATAAGTATATGCATATTCTAGTTACTGGGTAGGAGTGGTAACCAGATTAACCTGTTAGGGCTAGGGGGCAGTATTGACACGGCTGGATAAAAAAACATACCCGATTTAATCTGGTTACCACTCCTACCCAGTAACTAGAATATGCATATACTTATTACATATGGATAGAAAACACCCTAAATTTTCTAAAACTGTTTGAATGGTGTCTGTGAGTATAACAGAACTCATTTGGCAGGCAAAACCCTGAGACATTTTCTGACAGGAAGTGGATACCTGATGTGTTGTATTACCTTTAAACCTAACCCATTGAAAAACACAGGGGCTGAGGAATATTTTGGCACTTCCTATTGCTTCCACTAGATGTCACCAGCCTTTACAAAGTGTTTTGAGTCTTCTGGAGGGAGATCTGACCGAACAAGAGCCATGGAACGATGATGGCCCATTAGACACCTGGCGCGCGAGTTCATGTTGGGTACCCTCGTTCCAATACGTTATAAAAGAGTATGCATTCGTCCACCTTGAATATTATTCATGTTCTGGTTAAAAAAGGCCCTAATGATTTATGCTATACAACGTTTGACATGTTTGAACGAACGTAAATATATTTTTGCCCCTCGTTCATGACGAGAAGTCCGGCTGGCTTAGATCATGTGCTAACAAGACGGAGATTTTTGGACATAAATGATGAGCTTTTTTGAACAAAACTACATTCGTTATGGACCTGTGATACCTGGAAGTGACATCTGATGAAGAGAATCAAAGGTAATGGATTATTTACATAGTATTTTCGATTTTAGATCTCCCCAACATGACGTCTAGTCTGTATCGCAACGTGTATTTTTCTGGGCGCAGTGCTCAGATTATTGCAAAGTGTGATTTCCCAGTAAGGTTATTTTTAAATCTGGCAAGTTGATTGCGTTCAAGAGATGTAAATCTATAATTCTTTAAATGACAATATAATATTTTACCAATGTTTTCTAATTTTAATTATTTAATTAGTGGTGCTGACTTGACTGCCGGTTATTGGAGGGAAACGATTTCCTCAACATCAATGCCATAGTAAAACGCTGTTTTTGGATATAAATATGAACTTGATAGAACTAAAAATGCATGCATTGTCTAACATAATGTCCTAGGAGTGTCATCTGATGGAGATTGTAAAAGGTTAGTGCATCATTTTAGCTGGTTTTATGGTTTTGGTGACTCTGTCTTTGAATTGACAAAACATTACACACAACTCTTGTAAATGTACTGTCCTAACATACTCTAAATTTATGCTTTCGCCGTAAAACCTTTTTGAAATCGTAAAACGTGGTTAGATTAAGGAGATGTTTATCTTTCAAAGGGTGTAAAATAGTTGTATGTTTGAAAAATTTGAATTTTGACATTTATTTGGATTCAAATTTGCCGCTCTTGAAATGCACCTGCTGTTGATGGAGTGCACCACGGGTGGCACGCTAGCGTCCCACCTAGCCCATAGAGGTTAAATCGGGTACGTTTTTTATCCGGTGGTGTAAATACTGCCCCCTAGCCCTAACAGGTTAAACAGCGTTTGACATGCTTCTAAGTACGGTATTGGAATATTTTGAAAAAAATGTGTCACGAAATGAGCTCCGCGTCACCTTTCGGATAGTGACCCGAACGCGCAAACAAAACGGAGCTATTTGAATATAACTATGGGTTATTTTTAACCAAAACAACATTTGTTGTTGAAGTAGAAGTCCTGGGAGTGCATTCTGACGAAGAACAGCAAAGGTAATCAAATTTTTCTAATAGCAATTCTGAGTTTAGTGAGCCCCAAACTTCGTGGGTGTGAAAATAGCTAGCCGTGATGGCCGAGCTATGTACTCAGAATATTGCAAAATGTGCTTTCACCCAAAAGCTATTTTAAAATCTGACACTGTGATTGCATAAAGGAGTTCTGTATCTATAATTCTTAAAATAATTGTTATGTATTTTGTGAACGTTTATCATGAGTAATTTAGTAAATTCACCGGAAGTTTTCGGTGGTATGCTAGTTCTGAACATCACATGCTAATGTAAAAAGCTGTTTTTTGATATAAATATGAACTTGATTGAACAAAACATATATGTGTTGTATGACATAATGTCCTAGTAGTGTCATCTGATGAAGATCATCAAAGGTACGCTGGAGCCTACGTGAGGCTCCAGCGTGCCGTCTGCCGCCAGAAGGAGCAGGCGGATCGCCACCGCAGTGAGGCTCCCGTGTTCCATCCTGGTGATCCCGTCTGGTTCTCCACCAAGAACCTCCCACTCTGCCTGCCCTGTAAGAGTGTATTATATATATATTTAACAAGGCAAGTCAGTTAAGAACAAATTCTTATTTACAATGACTGCCTACCCTGGCCAGACCCGGACGACGCTGGGGGGCCAATAGTGCACCGCCCTATGGGACTCCCAATCACGGCCAGATGTGATACAGCCTGGATCAAATCCAGTCTGTGGGGCCATTCAAGGTCCTCCGGAGGGTCAACGAGGTGACATATAGATTACAACTCCCCAATAACTACTGGATCTCACCCTCTTCATCTTTCCCTCCTCAGGCCAGTGGTTCCTGGTTCCCTGGATGATGCCATCCCCAATGACATCCAAGATTTCCACCTTCGCCGTCTGGACCGGCCCACTCCTCTCCCTCGGGGCTGTTACCCTGTCCGGCGTCATCCTGTGGCTGGAGCCACGTGTCAGGGGAGGAGGGTGGGTACTGTCACATCTTCTCCAGTACCAGTGGTCGACGTCGCCAGTTTACTAACCATAGGCCCTGGCAACACATAATTACGCATACCTGGCAACCATCATTACGCACACCTGCGCCGCATCATTATGCACACCTGGACTTCACTACCTTGATTACTTCTCCTTAATCTAAGACTCTGTAGCCTCACTTATCGGGCAGTCTTTTTTCTGTTTTCTTGTCCAGACGCTTCTCGTTTGTATCTCTCCATTCGTTATTATTAAACTCACCAACTGCACCTGCTTCCTGACTCTCTGTGTCTCTGTTACAAATATATGCCAGAATAGTTCTATTTTAACCAAACACTAACCAAAAAAATTCTCCAAACACTCATCCAGGAATAATACATAAATCCGCACCTTGTTTTCTTCAGGATAGCTCACCATGTAGCCTATACATTCATTTTCCCAATCTCTTTGCACGTTTGCAGGTTTTGAATCACTTGCACAAAAAAGAGAAACATCTCCAAAAAGTCTAAGATACAAAAAGTGGTGAGTGTGATGCAATGATTTTCTCTCTGTCATACATTTTCCCTTAGCATGATCTGTTTTCACTAATACTCTTAAGATGACCATTGACCGTATCAATATTTCCCTCACCTTTTTGATCTCAGATGGCGGTGGTGGTGGCATCACCACATTGTCCACCTCTGGGTAGAGTTCAGCTCCTTCACCCTGAACCAGGCCTCCTTTGTGCTCCAGGTGGCTGTGCTCTGGTGTTCTGGTGCCAGTTCACCACCACAAGTGAGTGTCCTCTGAATGACGCCAGGGACACTCGGAGCAGAGTTGAGGCAATGTCACCGTCCACTAACATTTAAATCATTTTAACCACCTCAGACTTTTTGAACTATGAAGAAACAAAGTGATTTTATTGAATTGTATGTTGCATCTTTCCAAGTGAGAACTTAAAGTGATATTTCATTCAAAATCAAATGTCAGATCATGTTTTCCGACGTCAAAACTGTGCTAATGTAAAGATAAGTCCATGTCCCCCACCATCAGCTGTGCAGATCCATGGGAATACATTTATTCAGAACCAATCTTTTCCATGCATTTGTTGGTGAGGCAAAGCTAAATCTACCCAACCAATAGCATGAGACATGGACTCATATCAATGTTTTTACATCTGACAAACTTAGATTTTGGAATGAATTATAACCAGTTGAAATAGAAGCGTGCTAGAGGCAAGCTTAGTATGACTATTTAAACCAGATTGTTATCTTTCCCCAAAAAAATGTTTTACCTATTTTTGCACTTAGAATGTCTGTTGTAGCCCATTGTATATCTAGTACATTGTTACTTCTACGCCTAGATTAATATTTTATTTCTTATTGTAGTTAGGCCTTGCTAAAAATGTAAATGTCAATGCATAAATATGTAAATAAAGTAAAACGTGTGGCACCAATGCCCTGATACAATTACCATTCAACAAATGTTATGTCATGATAACATTTCAGTAGCATTTCTATTTCATTAGTGAAATCAACCAATTGTTCAATGTCATTGTTCCTTGCTTGAGCCATCAACAGGAAATGTTCTGTGTGTTCTGTAATGATACATTTTAGAAGGCATGGTTGATTTGGTTCTGACCTTCTAGAGAAAGCTTTATTTTCTGTTTATCCCTCAGGCTGAATGTGAGATTAAGGGCTCTATTCAATCCGCATAGTGGATGTTCAGTTTAACAGCGTGATTTCAATTTAATGGAGAAGTTAACCCAAAATATATAAACTCCCAAGTGATTGTATTAATTGAAACTAATTCAGTGGAGTTTGCCCTCTCCCCCTCTCTCTGTCACGGTTGTCGTAGGATGAAGGAGCGGACCAAAGCGCAGCATGGTTATCGTTCCACATTTTCTTTACTAAACTGTGAAACTATGCAATATATACAAATGAACAAAAAACAACAAACCCTGACGCAGAGGTGAAACATACACTAACCCAAAAACAATCTCCCACAAACCCAGGTGGGAAAAACACCTACTTAAGTATGATCTCCAAGTAGAGACACCGATGACCAGCTGCCTCTAATTGGAGATCATCCCAAACAAAAACCCAACATAGAAATACAACACTAGAACATAACAACAAAGAAAATCGAAACTAGAACCCCCCCCCCCTGTCACGCCCTGACCTACTCTACCATAGAAAATAACAGCTCCGAACGCACCTAAACAACAACGGGGGGGGGGGGGGGGGGGGGGAGGGTTAGGGAGGGTGACTAATGTCTATGGCGGCTCTGGTGCAGTACGCTTAACCTTCTCATCCCGCGGATCCTCCAGCAGAGGAGGCGGCTCCGGTTCGGGGCGTAAACCCCGCTCCGCCCGCTGATCCCTCCGCTTTTGTGTCACTGGACCCTGGATCGTCGCCGAAGGACCCGAACCGTGGATCATCACCGGAGGTTCCGGACTGCGGACCGCCGCCGGAGGTTCCGGACTGCGGCACGTCGCCGGAGGTTCCGGACTGCGGGCCGTCTCAGGAGGTTCCGGACTGCGGGCCGTCTCAAGAGGTTCCCGACTGCAAAACGTCGCCGGAAGCTCTGGACTGGGAACTGTCGCCGGAAGCTCTGGACTGGGAAATGTCGCCGGAAGCTCTGGACTGGGAAATGTCGCCGGAAGCTCTGGACTGGGAAATGTCGCCGGAAGCTCTGGACTGTGAATGCGCACTGGAGGCCTGATGCGTGGGGCTGGCACAGGTGGCGCCAGACTGGTAACACGCACCTCAGGGCGAGTGCGGGGAACAGGAACAGGACACCTGGGACTGGGCAGGCGCACTGGAGGCCTGATGCGTGGGGCTGGGACAGGTGGCACCAGACTGGTGACACGCACTTCAGTGCGAGTACGAGGAGCAGGCACAGGGCATTCTGGGCTGTGGGGGCACACTGGAGGTCTGGAGCGTAGGGCTAGCACAATCCATCCTGGCTGGATGCTCACTTTAGCCCGGCAAGTGCGGGGCGCTGGCACAGGACGCACTGGGCTGTGAATGCGCACTGGAGACACCGTGCGTATCACCGCAAAACATGGTGCCTGACAGGTCACACGCTCCCTCAAGTGAGTGCATGGAGGAGACACAGACTGGGGAGATGCACTGAAGGCCAGATGTGTGAAACTAGTGCATATGACACCGGACTGGTGTCACACTCCTCAGCACGCCCGCTGTGCAGCGCTCTCAATGCTAACACCTCTCTCCGGAATCTTGCGATGAGTTCCTCACTCGTCTCCCTGACTGGCTCTGGTTCACCCCTTAGCTCTCCACGGTAAGCACGAGGAGTTGGCTCAGGTCCCAAACCTGACTCCACCAAACTCCCCGTGTGCCCTCCCCCAAACAAAATTTGGGAGCTGCCTCTTGGGCTTCCGTCGTTGCCGTGCTAGTTCCTCGTATTGTCGCCGTTCCTCTCTCGCTGTCTCTGCCTGCTTGCCTTGATGGTATAACGCCTCGTAATATCGCCGTTCTACTCTCGCTGCTTCAATCTCCTCTCTTGGACGGCGATACTTCCCTGGCCTTGTCCAGGGTCCTGCCCCATCCAGGATTTTCTCCCAGGTCCAGTCCTCCTGACCACACTGCTTGGTCCGTTGGTGGTGGGAGATTCTGTCACGGCTGTCTGAAGAATGGGACCAAAGCTCAGCGTGTGTATCGTTCCACATTTTATTATAACTGTGAAACTATGCAAGACATACAAATAAACTAATGAACAAAACAACAAACTATGACGAAGAGGTGCAACATACACTTTCTCAAAATAATTTCCCACAAAACCTAGTGAGAAAACCAACAACTTAAATATGATCCCCAATTAGAGACAACGATGACCTGCTGCCTCTCATTGGAGATCAACCCTCCCAAAAAACATAGAAATACAGAAACTAGAACCCCAAATAGAAATACAGAAACTAGACAAAACCCCCAACATAGAAAAAAGAAACTAGAACCAACATATAAATAAACTAGACAAAACCCCCTGTCATGCCCTGACCTACTCTACCATAGAAAATAAAAGCTTTCTATGGTCAGAACATGACACCATGCCGCACCATAGGTACCTGTTTAAATTCACACAGATTAGACATTCTCGCTAGATGGCAGTACTCCTCTATGATGCAAATCAGGTGCAAATTGGCTCGCTCTACTACGAGATGGTGCTAAGATTTGTGTGTCCTCTCGCTGTTTGAGTTCATGAGTTGAATTACTAACAATGGGCTTTTTCTTTTAAAATGAAAGATTAGGTTATGATGTATAAAATATCTGCTTGCTAAATTACAATAAAACTCTTTGGCTTACGTATGAACATTGCTGTAAATTGTTAAACATTTATCCCCTTCTTCTTGCCCCCATAGCCACACTAATGATGTTAAACTACTACTAATCAACCCACAAAGCCCAGGATGAAAAACCCTACTTAAATATGATCTCCAATTAGAGACAACGAGGACCGGCTGCCTCCAATTGGAGATCAACCCCCAAAAAACCAACATAGAAATAGAAAACTATAACTAAACATAGACATAGAAAAAAACACAAAACACCCCCGTCACGCCCATACCTACTCTACCATAGAAAATAACATCTTACTATGGTCAGGACGTGACAGTACGCCACCCCAAAGGTGCAGACTCCGAATGCCACTAAAGGGAGGGTTGGGAGGGTTGGGTGGGTAAACCCTATCTATGGCGGCTCTAGTGCAGTCCACATAACCTTATCCTCCAGCAGAGGAGGCGGCTCCGGTTCGGGGCGTAACCCCCGCTCCACCCGCTGATCCCTCTGCTTTAGTGCCACCGGACCGTGGATCGTCGTCGGAGGAACCGGACTGTAGATCATTGCTGGAGGTTCTGGGCTGCAGGCCGCCGCTGGAGGTTCTGGGCTGCAGGCCGCCACTGGAGGTTCTGGGCTGCAGGCCGTCTCAGGAGGTTCTGGGCTGCAGGCCGTCTCAGGAGGTTCCGGGCTGCAGGCCGTCTCAGGAGGTTCCGGGCTGCAGGCCGTCTCAGGAGGTTCCGGGCTGCAGGCCGTCTCAGGAGGCTCTGGACTGGGGAGCGTCGCTGGAGGCTCCGGACTGGGGAGCGTCACTGGAGGCTCCGGACTGGGGAGCGTAGCTGGAGGCTCCGGACTGGGAAGCATCGCTGGAGGTTCCGGACTGGAGATGCGCACTAGAGGTCTGATGCGTGAGACTGGCATAGGTGGCGCCAGACTGGTAACACGCACCTCAGGGCGAGTGCCGGGAGGAGGCACAGGACGTACTGGGCTGTGGAGGCGCACTGGAGGCCTGATGCGTGGGACCGGTACAGGTGGCACCGGGCTGATGACACGCACCTCAGGGCGAGTGCGAGGAGCAGGCACAGGACGTACTGGGCTGTGGAGGCATGGTGATGTGCACTGGCGACACAGTGCGCATCACCGCATAACACGGTGCCTGCCTCATTACCCGCTCCCCACGGTAAGCACGGGAAGTTGGCTCATAAAAACCCAGGAAGAAAAAACCCTACTTAAAAATGATCTCCAATTAGAGACAACGAGGACCAGCTGCCTCCAATTGGAGATCAACCCCAAAAAAACCAACATAGAAATAGAAAACTAGAACTAAACATAGATATAGAAAACATAGAAAAAAACACAAAACACCCCCTGTCACGCCCTGACCTACTCTACCATAGAAAATAACATCTTACTATGGTCAGGAGGTGACAATGGGTCCACGCAGCCGTCATACCGCGAAGGAAGGAGATGCGTTCTGTCTCCTAGAGATGAACGTACTTTGGTGCGAAAAGTGCAAATCAATCCCAGAACAATAGCAAAGAACCATGTGAAGATGCTGGAGGAAACAGGTACAAAAGTATCTATATCCACAGTAAAATGAGTCCTATATCTCCATAACCTGAAAGGCCGCTCAGCAAGGATGAAGCCACTATTCTAAAACCCTCATGAAAAAGCCAGACTACGGTTTGCAACTGCACATGGTGACAAAGATCGTACTTTTTGGAGAAATGTCCTCTGGTCTGATGAAACAAAAATCAAACTGTTTTGCCGTAATGACCATCGTTATATTTGTAGGAAAAAGGGGGACAGTTGCAAGCCAAAGAACACCATCCCACACGTGAAGCACGGGGGTGGCAGCATCATGTTGTGGGGGTGCTTCGCTGCAGGAGGGACTGGTGCACTTCACAAAATAGATGGCATCATGAGGGAGGATAATTATGTGGATATACTGAAGCAACATCTCAAGACATCATTCAGGAAGGTAAAGCTTGGTCGCAAATGGGTCTTCCAAATGGACAATGACTCCAAGCATACTTCCAAAGTTGTGGCAAAATGGCTTAAGGACAAAGGTATTGGAGTGGCTATCACAAAGCCCTGACCTCAATCCTATTGAAAATGTGTGGGCAGAACTGAATAAGTGTGTGCGAGCAAGGAGGCCTACAAACCTGACTCAGTTACACAATCTTTGACAGGAGGAATGGGCCAAAATGCATTTATTGTGGAAGGCTACCCGAAACATTTGACCCAAGTTAAACAATTTAAAGGCAATGCTACCAAATACTAATTGAGTGTATGTAAACTTCTGACCCACTGGGAATGTGATGAAAGAAATAAAAGCTGAAATAAATCATTCTCTCTACTATTATTCTGACATTTCACATTCTTAAAATAAAGTGGTGATCCTAACTGACCTAAGGCAGGGAATTTTTACTAGGATTAAATGCCAGGAATTGTGATAAACGGACTTTAAATGTATTTGGCTAAAGTTTATGTAAACTTCCGACAACTGTATATTTCATTTTTTTTTATTCATTCCATTGATTTCCTTGTGTTGACGGTTGCTCTCTTAATAACATTTCACATCAAGACTCACGCAGTAGGTAGTCTCATTTACATATATGGGTCCAAAGCTAATGAATATAATAGATTTACTCCCTTCCCTTCAGATCCTAACATCTTGTTATTAGCAATACAAGCTTTGAAGCATTTGATTTATTACAGTCTCAGGGAGAATATCTAATGTGATTAATATTCGTCCAGGCTAGGTTCCACTCAGAAACATATAATTTACAGGATGGGCTGGTAACTAAATTCATGAATTATTGTATGAGGACAAAGATGTATCTCACTACCCCCTCCTGACCTGGCACCTTACCTGTGATTTTATTAAGTTGTCATAACACCATAATATTAATGTCTTCCATGATGAGGACAGGAAAAGCAATGATATAATCAAGAGCCATATATAACTTGGATATAACCATAACAATCTCAGGATACATGTCAATGATGTGCGTACTGGGAGCGGAGTCAGGTGCAGGAGAGCAGAGAGTTGTGAACAGGCGCACACTTTATTTAGGCTGGAGAAACCAACAGACGAACGCCACTGCATCGAAAACCTCCAACTAATATGCCAAAGTGCAAAACGCGCAAACAGTCATAATAATATGTACAAGCAGATAAACATACCTCGTGAAATAAAACACGGAATAAACGCACACCAGAAATAGCGAGTCAAACATGACACGTAACAATCTCACACAAAGACATGAGGGGAAACAGAGGAATAAATACATGTAGTGTGATTGGGGAATGAAAACCAGGTGTGCAGGGTACAAGACAAAACAAATGGATAAATGAAAAATGGAGCTGCGATGGCTAGAAAGCCGGGGACGTCGACCGCCGAACGCCACCCGAACAAGGAGAGGAGCCGACTTCGGCGGAAGTCGTGACAATACAACTTGACATCAAATACATTAAATGAATTAGCTTCATAATAGCAGATACATTCATTTTATAAAAATTACTAGAAATGTGCCCAGATCGTCCAATTGATGTTCATTTGAAATGCATGTTGAATAAGTAAACACCTAGCTATGATTTACTTTACGTTATGATTTACCTGTATGGCTATATAAGAATGAGAGACCTCTACTGATCTACTTACTCTACAATTAACTTACTGTCATTTGAGTGGTGTCTTGTGGGCACTTAAAAATGCATTAACATTAATCCCCATAAGCCAGATAGAGGTTACATGTAAAACCAATGACCAAACTTGAAGGCCTAATCAAAGTGCAGTGTTTATGAGGGTCCCCTCTTCATCCTAATTAAGCTTTTAGACTATGCTAAGAGATCACAGGCCAATGCCATCAGACAAGGTAATGGAGCTTTGTCGCAGCCTGATGAATATGGCTGTAGGGCTACACACACACACACACACACACACACACACACACACACACACACACACACACACACACACACACACACACACACTTCATCCCCGTCACAACAATGACCCTAATTAATAATGATTAGTCCCCCCAACACCCAAAATGTACAAATGGACCAATAAACGTAGCTCTTGCTAATTAACCGAAAGCATTTCTGCTAATCATTAGTAAACATCCCTGCTTTGTCATTATTACGCTGTGGTAGTGCTACAAGGGCAGAAACAACCAGGTCAATCTGTTCTTTGAGCCCCTAACCTAACAGTTAATCTGACATACAAATAGCCATAGCCATATTCTACGGCTCTCAGTCTTTAGAGTGAGGACCTGACTGACCGTGAAAGTCATTAGCTTGACTTCTCCACACAAGTAAGATTCTTATTGGATCCAGATGACAGATACTTTTTGAAAGCACTGTATCCATACCCCTTGACTTCTTCCACATTTTGTTGTGTTACTGCCTGAATTCAAAATTGATTAGATACATTTTTGTCCTCATCCATCTACACATAATACCCCATAATGACAAAGTAAAAACATGTTTTCACTTTGATTCAAATTTTAGCAAATTTATTGAAAGTGAAATTCAGAAATACCAATTTACATAAGTATTCACACCCTTGAGTAAATACATTTTAGAATCACCTTTACAAGCGATTTCAGCTGTGAGTCTTTTTGGGTAAGTCTCCAAGAGCTTTTCACACCTGGATTGTACAATATTTGCACATTATTCTTGATTTTTTATTTTTTTATAGCTCAGTCAAGTTGGTTGTTGATCATTGCTAGAGAGACATTTTCCAGTCTTGCCATATATTTACAAGCTGATTTAAGTTAAAACTGTAAGTTGCCACTCAGGAACATTCAATGTCGTCTTGGTAAGCAACTCCAATGTATATTTGGCCATGCATTTTAGGTTATTGTCCTGCTGAAAGGTGATTTCGTCTCCCAGTGTCTGTTGGAGAGCAGACTGAACCAGGTTTTCCTGTAGGATTTTGCCTGTGCTTAGTTCTATTGCATTTTTTTTTTAAACTTCCAATAACATGATGCAGCCACCACCATGCTTGAAAATATGAATAGTGGTACTCAGTGATTTTATGTGTTTAATTTGCACCAAACATAACGCTTTGTATTCAGAACAAAAAGTTAATTTCTTTTCCATATTTTTTGCAGTTTTATTTTAGTGCCTCAGTTTTCTCCTATCACAGCCATTAAACTCTGTTACGGATTTAAATTCACAATTGGCCTCATGGTGAAATCCTTGAGTTTCCTACCTATCTTCCTGAGTTGCCTGTATCTTGTGGTGATTGAGTGCATTGATACACCATCCAAAGTTTAATTAATAACTTCACCATTCTCAAAGGGATATTCAATGTCTACTTTTATTTTTGCTCATCTACCAATAGATTCAGGCTGTAACACAACAAAATGTGGAAAAAGTCAAGGGTTGTGAGTACTTTCTGAAGGCAATGTACACAGGTTCCTCCTTTACACCTACTCATACCTAGATCTCAGTGTCGGAGAAACACTTAATAAGAAACATTGGAATTTGACAAGATGAGTTTTGCCAAGGAATTATACTGAATAAAGTATGCCAATTATAATTTTTCTTCAATACTGGATAGATATACTGTAGATAAATGAAAAACCTTTGCAAAAGCAGCTTGTTGAGATACATTTAATCCACACCAGATCTGTGACATTGATTTAACATGGAAAGTGGGGATAGTGGATAATCGGGGATGTAAGAAAATTAATGATTAGCCTAGTATGTAAATGGTAATTAAAGGACACAGAGTGCTGCAGGCATTGTCCTTGCTTTTTTCTGTTAGTTTCGATAGGAACTCACCCAGATGCTATCTGAGAGCTATTGGCCTCTGACATGCATTTGTCAAAATGAAATATTATCTTGACTCACGGCGACCACATTTAAAGGCCCAGTGCAGTCAAAAACGTGATTTACCTGTGTTTTGTATACAGTGCCTTCAGAAAGTATTCACACCCTTTGACTTTTTTCATATTTTGTTATGTTACAAAGTGGGATAAAACAAATATTTTGTCATTTTTTGTCAACAATCTATAAAAATACTCTGTCAAAGTGGAAACATTCTAACATTTGCAAAAAATAAAAAATAAAAACACATATATCTTGATTAGATAAGTATTCAACCCCCTGAGTCAATACATTTTAGAATTGTTATGTTCCCCAGCAACAAAAAAAGTCACTCAAACAGAAGGGGGAACTAACAAAGAGTCACCGACAACAACCAAAACAAAACAGGTGGGGTTTTAGGAGGGGTTCTAAAATACACTCGTGGGGGTGTCCACTGAAAGTTGCATAGCAACAACAACTGGAACTTAAAAGACACCCACCATGAGGTCCCACTAAAATGTGCATACTAAGAGGCAAACAAAAGAAAAAGCAATACCAAAGACAAGAAGCAAGCCAAAAGATGTGGAACAAAACAAAATCATGGAAATTAGACTAGAAATCAAAATGTGGTGCGCCAACTAAACCCTCCGCATCTGGATATATAGAGGCTTAAATATCCTGACCTAGTGAGATGTCTATGGCTGATGCTCAATCAAGCAAGTTGTCTTGACTACTTTCTTATGTCATTCTCGCTGCCAGCAAAAGTCCAAGAAGGAAATAGAGCGGCTAACAGTACAGATAGATAGCAATAAAAACAGTAACATTGTCACGACTTCCACCGAAGGTGGCTCCTCTCCCTGGTTCGGGTGGTGCTCGGCGGTCGTCGTCGCTGGTCTACTAGCTGCCACTGATCCTTTTTTCCTTTTCGTTTAGTCGTGTCTGTTTTGTTGTGCACCTGTTTCTTGTTTTGGTTGATTAGTGTGGGTATTTATTTTCTTTCTACCCGCTTTGTGTCATGCGGATTATTTTCGTTTCCCTGTTTTATGTTTGGGAAACGTTGTTTTTGTTCGTAATTTTTTCATTCAGGTTATGTCATTGGGATTTCGTTCTTTTGATTATTGTTGGATTGTGTATTTTTTGTCCGGTGCCTGTCCTACACCCATCTCTCATAGAGAGACATTACAAACATAGATACACAGAATATATTAGAGGAAAAACTAAAAGAAATGGAGAAACTTATTCAAGAAAGATCAAGTGTAATATATTATAAAAAATAAAGAGAACTGGATGGATGTCACGACTTCCGCCGAAGTCAGCCCCTCTCCTTGTTCGGGCGGCGTTCTGCGGTCCACGTCACCGGCTTTCTAGTCACCACCGATCCATGTTTCCCTTTTCGTTTTGTTTTGTCTTGATTACACACACCTGGTTTCAATTCCCTTATTATGTTCCTTATTTAACCCTCTGGCTTACCTTTCTGTTTTGTCCGTGATTGTTCGTTATCAGTGGTTGTTGGAGGTGTTCTCCTCACACTGCTGTTTCCTGTTGGAGATTTTGCTTGTGTTTATGAGTAAACTAGACTGTTTCGCTCAATCCTGTGTCCTGTGCCTGACTCCGCTACTTCTCCAAACCCAGTTCATCACAGAATCACGGATCGATTCAAATGGAGTCAGCAGGTGCAGCCAGCCCTCCTCTCCCAGTAGAGGAGCGCGTCCAGCAGCACGCGACCATGTTACAAAGTCTCGGGACAGCCATGGATCGCGTGCTGCAGACCATGGACAGATGGGAGAGAGGAGGATTTCCCGTCAACCCAGCCACACCACCTCCACCCGCACCTCTACCTACACCCATGCCCACCCATCCGTCGTCAGGATCCAGTGGGATTCGGCTCTCGCTCCCGGGAGCGTATGACGGAACAGCTGCCGGGTGCCAGGGGTTCCTACTCCAGCTGGAGCTCTACCTGGCAGCTGTTCAGCCGGCCCCTTTGGGACGCGAGAGAGTGAGCGCCCTCATCTCCTGCCTGACTGGAAAAGCCCTGGAGTGGGCCAACGCCATCTGGGGAAGGGAAGGCCCAACTCTGGATGACTATGAGGACTTCTCCCGCCGCTTTCAGGCAGTCTTTGATCATCCACCTGAAGGGAGAGCGGCGGGGGAGTGCTTGTTCAATTTGAGACAGGGGATGACGAGCGCTCAGGAGTTTGCGCTGGATTTTAGAACTCTGGCGGCGGGCGTGGGATGGAATGAGCGGGCCCTGATCGACCACTACAGGTGTAGTTTGCGAGAGGACGTTCGTAGGGAGCTAGCCTGCAGGGACACAACCCTCAACCTGGACCAGCTGGTGGACTTATCTATCCGGCTGGATAACCTGTTGGCCTCCCGCGGACGTCCGGATCGGGGTCCGTTAGTTCCATCCCCCAGCTCCTTAGACCAACACCCATGGAGTTGGGAGGGGCTGCAATGAGGGGGGCCGGAGGGGGGACCATTCCCTGCACTAGCTGTGGCCGCAGAGGGCACACTGCTGGTCGGTGCTGGGGAGGTTCTCCAGGAAGTTGAGGTAGCAGGCGGAACACTGGTGGTTCATCCCAGGTGAGTAGGCACACGACTCACCGAGAGCCCCCTGTTGCTCACATGTGGTTACCTATAGAATTTCCGGGGTTTTCCCCGCATTCCCAGCATAAGGCGCTAGTAGATTCAGGCGCAGCTGGGAACTTTATTGACCATTCCTTGGCACATAGATTAGGGATTCCTATTGTTCCTGTTGTTGTTCCCTTCCCTTTACATGCCCTAGATAGTCGTCCTTTGGAATCGGGGCTAAATAGGGAGGTCACAGCTCCCATTACTATGATAACGCAGGGGGGTCATGAGGAGAGAATTAGTCTCTTTCTGATCGACTCTCCTGCGTTTCCCGTTGTGCTGGGTCTTCCCTGGTTGGCCTCTCATGATCCTACTATTTTGTGGCAACAGAGGGCTCTCAAGGGATGGTCCTGTCAGTGTTCAGGGAGATGTGTAGGTGTTTCCTTAGGTGCCACTACGGTGGAAAGTCCAAACCAGGTTTCCACCATGCACATTCCCCCCGAATATGCCAATTTGGCAATTTGACTCAATTACCACCCCATCGACCGGGGGATTGTGCGATATATCTCCTGGTAGGCGCTGCACTTCCCAGGAGTCACGTGTATCCTCTGTCACAGGAGGAGACGGCGGCTATGGAGACATATGTCACCGAATCTCTGGGACAGGGATACATTCGGCCTTCCACTTCACCTGTCTCCTCGAGTTTCTTTTTTGTGAAGAAGAAGGATGGAGGTTTATGCCCGTGCATTGACTATCGAGGTTTGAACCAGATTACGGTAAAATACAGTTACCCACTGCCTCTCATCGCCAGTATGACAGAGTCATTGCACAGGGCGCGCTTCTTCACAAAATTGGACCTCAGGAGCGCTTACAACCTGGTGCGTATCCGGGGAGGGGATGAGTGGAAGACGGCATTTAGCACCACTTCTGGGCACTATGAGTACCTCGTCATGCCGTATGGGTTAACCTGTTAGGGCTAGGGGGCAGTATTGACACGGCCGGATAAAAAACGTACCCGATTTCATCTGGTTACTACTCCTGCCCAGTAACTAGAATATGCATATAATTATTGGCTTTGGATAGAAAACACCCTAAAGTTTCTAAAACTGTTTGAATGGTGTCTGTGAGTATAACAGAACTCATATGGCAGGCCAAAACCTGAGAAGATTCCATGCAGGAAGTGGCCTGTCTGACAAGTTGTTGTTCATCTTGGCTCTTTTTATTGAAGACTGGGGATCTTTGCGATAACGTGACACTTCCTACGGCTCCCATAGGCTCTCAGAGCCCGGGAAAAAGCTGAACGATATCGAGGCAGCCTCTGGCTGAAACACATTATCGCGTTTGGCAAGTGGCCGATCAGAGTACTATGGGCTTAGGCGCGTGCCCGAGTCGACCCCATGGTTTATTTTCTTTCGTCTGTTTACCTAAACGCAGATTCCCGGTCGGAATATTATCGCTTTTTTACGAGAAAAATGGCATAAAAATTGATTTTAAACAGCGGTTGACATGCTTCGAAGTACGGTAATGGAATATTTAGAAATTTTTGGACACGTAATGCGCCATGCTCGTCACCCTTATTTACCCTTTCGGATAGTGTCTTGAACGCACGAACAAAACACCGCTATTTGGATATAACAATGGATTATTTGGGACCAAACCAACATTTGTTGTTGAAGTAGAAGTCCTGGGAGTGCATTCTGACGAAGAACAGCAAAGGTAATAACATTTTTCTTATAGTAAATCTGACTTTGGTGAGTGCTAAACTTGCTGGGTGTCTAAATAGCTAGCCCTGTGATGCCGGGCTATCTACTGAGAATATTGCAAAATGTGCTTTCACCGAAAAGCTATTTTAAAATCGGACATATTGAGTGCATAGAGGAGTTCTGTATCTATAATTCTTAAAATAATTGTTATGTTTTTTGTGAACGTTTATCGTGAGTAATTTAGTAAATTCACCGGCAGTGTTCGGTGGGAATGCTAGTCACATGCTAGTCACATGCTAGTCACATGCTAATGTAAAAAGCTGGTTTTTGATATAAATATGAACTTGATTGAACAAAACATGCATGTATTGTATAACATAATGTCCTAGGGTTGTCATCTGATGAAGATCATCAAAGGTTAGTGCTGCATTTAGCTGTGGTTTGGGTTTATGTGACATTATATGCTAGCTTGAAAAATGGGTGTTTGATTATTTCTGGCTGGGTACTCTGCTGACATAATCTAATGTTTTGCTTTCGTTGTAAAGCCTTTTTGAAATTGGACAGTGTGGTTAGATTAACGAGAGTCTTGTCTTTAAAATGGTGTAAAATAGTCATATGTTTGAAAAATTGAAGTTTTTGCATTTTTGAGGTATTTGAATAACGCGCCACGGGATTACACGCAAGCGTCCCACCTAGCCCATAGAGGTTAATGAATGCTCCATCCGTCTTCCAATCCTTTGTGGATGAGATTTTCAGGGACCTGCACGGGCTGGGTGTAGTGGTGTATATAGATGACATTCTAATATACTCCACTACCCGCGCCGAGCATGTGTCCCTTGTACGCAGGGTGCTTGGTCGACTGTTGGAGCATGACCTTTACGTCAAGGCTGAGAAATGTCTGTTCTTCCAACAGTCCGTCTCCTTCCTAGGGTACCGTTTTTCCACGTCAGGGGTGGAGATGGAGAATGACCGCATTTCAGCCGTGCGTAATTGG
The DNA here is from genome assembly GCF_965601325.2 of Salmo salar. Lineage (NCBI taxonomy): Eukaryota > Metazoa > Chordata > Actinopteri > Salmoniformes > Salmonidae > Salmo > Salmo salar. The sequence continues at coordinate 63,049,381 of NC_138304.1, read as the reverse complement.
CCGACTCCAACCACGGTAAAGGAGGTGCAACGGTTTTTAGGGTTTTCCAACTACTACCGGAGGTTTATCCGGGGTTTTGGGCAGGTGGCGGCTCCCATTACCTCCTTGCTGAAGGGGGGACCGGTGCGACTGCAGTGGTCGGCTGGGGCGGACAGGGCTTTTGGTCACCTGAAGGCTCTGTTTACCATGGCTCCCGTGCTAGCGCATCCTGATCCGTCCTCAGCGTTCATAGTTGCGGTGGACGCGTCCGAGGCTGGAATAGGGGCTGTGCTATCTCAGCGCTCGGGTACGCCACCAAAACTCTGCCCCTGTGCTTTCTTTTCCAAGAAGCTCAGCCCGGCGGAGCAAAACTATGAAATGGGGGATAGGTAGTTGTTGGCTGTGGTCGGGGTCCTGAAGGCGTGGAGACATTGGCAATGAGGGGGCTAGACACCCTTTCCTCATTTGGACTGACCACCGAAATCTGGAGTACATTCGGGCAGCAAGGAAACTGAACCCTCGCCAGGCTAGGTGGGCCATGTTTTTCACCCGCTTTGTTTTCACCCTCTCCTACAAACCAGGTTCCCAGAACGTGAAGGCAGACGCACTGTCCCGGCTGTATGATACAGAGGAGCGGTCCACAGAGCCCACTCCCATAATTCCAGCTTCTTGCCTGGTGGCACCGGTGGTATATGGGAGGTGGACGCAGACATTGAACGGGCGTCACGTGCAGAGCGCACTCCCCCCCAGTGTCCAGTTGGGCGCTTGTACGTTAGGTTTGATGTCCGTGATCGTTTGATCTGTTGGGCTCATACGTCACCCTCCTCTGGTCATCCTGGTATCGGTCGGACGGTGCGCTGCCTTGCTGGGAAGTACTGGTGGCCCACGTTAGCTAAGGACGTGAGGGTTTATGTTTCCTGTTCGGTATGCGCACAGTGCAAGGCACCTAGACATCTGCCCAGAGGGAAATTACAACCCCTTCCCGTTCCACAACGACCGTGGTCACACCTATCGGTGGATTTCGTGACGGATCTTTCCCCGTCGCAGGGTAGCACCACGATCCTGGTCGTTGTGGATCGGTTTTCTAAGTCCTGTGGTCTCCTTCCTTTGCCCGGTCTCCCTCTACAACGGCTCTACAAACTGCGGAGGCCCTGTTCACCCATGTATTCCGGCACTACGGGGTGCCTGAGGACATAGTGTCTGATCAGGGTCCCCAATTTACGTCTAGAGTCTGGAGGGCGTTTATGGAATGCCTGGGGGTCTCAGTCAGCCTTACCGCAGGCTTCCACCCCGAGAGCAATGGGCAGGTGGAGAGAGTCAACCAGGAGGTGGGTAGGTTTCTGAGGTCCTATTGCCAGGACCAGCCGGGGGAGTGGGCGGTGTTTTTCCCCTGGGCGGAGATGGCCCAAAACTCCCTCTGCCACTCTTCTACTAATCTATCCCCTTTTCAGTGTGTGCTGGGTTATCAGCCGGTCCTGGCACCATGGCATCAGAGCCAGATCGAGGCTCCTGCGGTGGATGAATGGTTTTGGCACTCGGAGGAGACATGGAACGCTGCCCATGTGCGACTACAACGGGCCATCAGGCGGCAAAAGGCGAGTGTCGACAGCCACCGCAGTGAGGCCTGTTTCGGGTCTGGCTCTCGACCCGAAACCTGACCCTTCACCTGCCCTGCCGGAAGCTGGGTCCGCGGTTTGTGGGGCCATTTAAAGTCCTGAGGAGACTGAACGAGGTTTGTTATAGGTTACAACTCCCCCCTGATTACCATATTAACCCCTCGTTCCATGTGTCTCTCCTCAGGCCGGTTGTGGCTGGCCCGCTCCAGCAGTCTGAGGTGCGGGAGGTTCCTCCGCCCCCTCTGGACATCAAGGGGGCCCCGGCGTACACCGTACGAGCCATTATGGACTCTAGGCGTCGGGTGAGGGGCCTTCAGTACCTCGTGGAGTGGGACGGGTATGGCCCGGAGGAGCGATGCTGGGTACCGGCGGAGGACATCCTAGACCCGTCATTACTACAGGAGTTTCACCGCCTCCGCCCGGATCGCCCTGCGCCCCGTCCCCCGGGTCATCCCCGAGGCCGGTGTCTGGCGCGCTGCTGGAGACTCTGTGTCCTGCGCCTGACTCCGCTACGTCTCCAAACCCAGTTCATCACAATGGAATATGTGGGAAAATGCACCAAATTATTTTTTTATCTTCAGCATAGAATTGCTACCAAAAATAATTTACCGAAACTTGTTACAAATGACGGTCACCCATGATTCACCACACAATATTTTGAAAGAGGAAGTAAAGTACTTTAAGCATATGTTTTCATTTCAGTCTCCCCCATCTCTACTAACCAAAGTAATTGTAAAGATGTTTTCCCTATTAATAATGTACAATTAACAGCTTTACATAAACACTCATGTAGAGGCCAAGTTACAGAGGTGGAACTTCTTGATGCAATTAAAGCCTTTAAGTCCGGGAAAACTCCAAGGCTGGATGGCATACCAGTTGAGGTATACTAAACCTTTTTTTTGTGTACTTAGAAGATCATTATTAGCATGTTTTAACCACTCCAATAAAAATGATAGATTATCAGATACTCAACAAGGTCTGATTTCATTGTTACTGAAACAGGATCAAAGTGGTAAATATAAAGATACAGACCATTTAAAAAATTTGAGGCCCCTCACAGTGTTGTGATACAAAAATTCTAGCACAGTGCATGTCACATAGAATTGCAAAGGTATTATTCATTGTTATCAGACACGTACTGGAAACACTACAATACTATGAAAAACCTGGAAAACCAGTCCTAGTATTCACAGCTGACTTTGAAAAGGTTTTTGATAAAGTACGACTGGAATTTATATATAAATGCCTGGACTATTTAAATTTTGGAGAATCTCTTATAAAATGTGTTAAAGTTATGTATAGTAAACCTAGGTGTAAAATAGTAAATAATTGCTACATCTTAGAAAGTATTAACCTGTTAGGGCTAGGGGGCAGTATTGACACGGCCGGATAAAAAAAGTACCCGATTTAATCTGGTTACTACTCCTGCCCAGTAACTAGAATATGCATATAATTATTGGCTTTGGATAGAAAACACCCTAAAGTTTCTAAAACTGTTTGAATGGTGTCTGTGAGTATAACAGAACTCATATGGCAGGCCAAAACCTGAGAAGATTCCAAACAGGAAGTGGCCTCTCTGACCATTTCTTGGCCTTCTTTAGCCTCTTTATTGAAAACAGAGGATCTCTGCTGTAATGTGACACTTTCTAAGGCTCCCATAGGCTCTCAGAAGGCGCCAGAACGTTAAATGATGACGTTGCAGTCCATGGCTGAAAAACAGTAGCGCATTTGGATAGTGGTCGATCTGAGAACAATGAGAGGGGTGCGCGAGTGCAAGTGAAGAGTCCATTTTACATTTTCAGTCTTTGAACGAAAACAACGACTCCCGGTCGGAATATTATCGCTATTTTATGAGAAAAATCGCATAAAAAGTGATTTTTGTCACGTCCTGACCAGCAGAGGGAGTAGTGGTTTAGTATTTTGGTTAGGACGTGGCAGAGGGATGTTTGTTTTGTATGGTGGTGGTTTTTGTGTGTGTTGTGAGGGGTGTTTGATTTATGTGTTCCTGGGTTTTGGGTTAGGTTCTAGGTTAGGTTTTCTATGTGTAGGTTGGGTGCTGGACTCTCAATTGAAGGCAGGTGTGTTGAGTTGCCTTTGATTGGGAGTCCTATATTAGTAGGGTGTGTTTGTCTGTGTGTTTGTGGGTAATTGTATTTTGCACTGTTTCGTTTCACCTGTGAAACTGTTACCTTTCTCCTTTGCGTGTTTATTTTGTTTTGTCGTTTCCATCTATAATAAATATGATGTGGAACAGTCAACCTGCTGCGTATTGGTCATCGAGTGATTTCGACATATCTTCCGATGAGGGAGAATACGAGGAACGTGACAATTTTAAACAGCGTTTGACATGCTTCGATGTACGGTAATGGAATATTTCGAATTTTTTTGTCACGATACGGGCGGGCGTGTCACCCTTCGTTACCCTTCGGATAGTGTCTTGAACGCACGAACAAAACGCCGCTATTTGGATATAACTCTGGATTATTTGGAACCAAACCAACATTTGTTGTTGAAGTAGAAGTCCTGGGAGTGTATTCTGATGAAGAACAGCAAAGGTAATCCAATTTTTCTTATAGTAAATCTGAGTTTGGTGAGTACCAAACTTGGTGGGTGTCAAAATAGCTAGCCTGTGATGGCCGGGCTATCTACTCAGAATATTGCAAAATGTGCTTTCACCGAAAAGCTATTTTAAAATCGGACACCGCGATTGCATAAAGGAGTTCTGTATCTATAATTCTTAAAATAATTGTTATGTTTTTTGTGAACTTTTATCGTGAGTAATTTAGTAAATTCACCGGAAGTGTTCGGTGGGAATGCTAGTTCTGAACGTCACATGCTAATGTAAAAAGCTGGTTTTTGATATAAATATGAACTTGATTGAACAAAACATGCATGTATTGTATAACATAATGTCCTAGGAGTGTCATCTGATGAAGATCATCAAAGGTTAGTGCTGCATTTAGCTGTGGTTTTGGATTTTGTGACATTATATGCTATTTTTAAAAATGGGTGTCTGATTATTTCTGGCTGGGTACTCTCCTGACATAATCTAATGTTTTGCTTTCGTTGTAAAGCCTTTTTGAAATCGGACAGTGTGGTTAGATAAAAGAGAGTCTTGTCTTTAAAATGGTGTAAAATAGTCATATGTTTGAAAAATGGAAGTTTTCGGATTTTCGAGGAGTTTGTATTTCGCGCCACGCCCTTATCATTGGATATTGGAGCGGTGTTCCGCTAGCGGAACGTCTAAATGTAAGAAGTTAAATCCATAATTTGGATCCTTCCACAGCCTCATAGTGTCACGCCCTGACCTGAGAGAGACGGTTTATTTCTCTATGTTGTTAGGTCAGGGTGTGGGGTGGGCAGTCTATGTTTTTTATTTCTATGTTTTGGCCAGGTATGGTTTCCAAATAAGAGGCAGCTGCCTGTCATTGTCTCTGATTGGAAACCATACTTAGGCAGGCCTTTTCCCTCCTCCGCTGCCACTCTAACCTGGTGGTCCCAGCGCGCACGACCCACGTGGAGTTCCAGGTCTCCGGCAGCCTCTGGAACTGCCGGTCTGCGGCCAACAAGGCAGAGTTCATCTCAGCCTATACTACCCTCCAGTTCCTCGACTTCTTGTCGCTGACGGAAACATGGATTACCACAGAAAACACTGCTACTCCTACTGCTCTCTCCTCGTCTGACCACGTGTTCTCGCATACCCCGAGAGCATCTGGTTAGCGGGGTGGTGGCACTGGAATCCTCATCTCTCCCAAGTAGACATTCTCTCTTTCTCCCCTGACCCATCTGTCTATCTCCTCCTTTGAATTCCATGCTGTCACAGTCACTAGCCCATTCAAACTTAACATCCTTATCATTTATCGCCCTCCCGGTTCCCCTTGGAGAGTTCATCAATGAGGTTGACGCCTTGATAAGTTCCTTTCCTGAGGATGGCTCACCTCCCACAGTTCTGGGTGACTTTAACCTCCCTACATCTACCTTTGACTCATTTCTCTCTGCCTCCTTCTTTCCACTCCTCTCCTCTTTTGACCTCACCCTCTCACCGCCCCCCCCCCTACACACAAGGCAGGCAATACGCTTGACCTCATCTTTACTAGATACTGTTCTTCTACTAATCTCACTGCAACTCCCCTCCAAGTCTCCGACCACTGCCTTGTATCCTTTTCCCTCTCGCTCTCCTCCAACACTACTCACTCTGCCCCTACTCAGATGGTATTGCGCCGTCGCAACCTTCGCTCTCTCTCTCCTGCTACTCTCTCCTCTTCCATCCTATCATCTCTTCCCTCTGCTCAATCCTTCTCCAACCAATCTCCTGATTCTGCCTCCTCAATCCTCCTCTCCTCCCTTTCTGCATCCTTTGACTCTCTATGTCCCCTATCCTCCCGGCCGTCTCGGTCCTCCGCTCCTGCTCCGGGGCTTGACGACTCATTGTGAGCTCACAGAACAGGGCTCCGGGCAGCCGAGCGGAAATGGAGGAAAACTAGCCTCCCTGCGGACCTGGCATCTTTTCACTCCCTCCTCTCTACATATTCTTCCTCTGTTTCTGCTGCTAAAGCCACTTTCTACCACTCTAAATTCCAAGCATCAGCCTCTAACCCTAGGAAGCTCTTTGCCACCTTCTCCTCCCTCCTGAATCCTCCTCCCCCCCTCCTCCCTCTCTGCGGATGACTTCGTCAACTATTTTGAAAAGAAGGTTGACGACATGCGATCCTCGTTTGTTAACCTGTTGGGGGTAGGGGGCAGTATTTACACGGCCGGATAAAAAACGTACCCGATTTAATCTGGTTATTACTACTGCCCAGAAACTAGAATATGCATATAATTATTGGCTTTGGATAGAAAACACCCTAAAGTTTCTAAAACTGTTTGAATGGTGTCTGTGAGTATAACAGAACTCATATGGCAGGCAAAAACCTGAGAAGATTCCTTTCAGGAAGTGCCCTCTCTGACCATTCCTTGAGCTTCTTGTCTCTGTTTATTGAAGACTGAGGATCTTTGCTGTAACGTGACACTTCCTACGGCTCCCATAGGCTCTCAGAGCCCGGGAAAAAGCTGAATGATATCGAGGCAGCCCCAGGCTGAAACACATTTGCGCTTTTGGCAAGTGGCCGATCAGAGGACAATGGGCTTAGGCGCGTGCACGAGTCGACCCCATGCTTTATTTTCTTTCGTCTTTTTACCTAAACGCAGATTCCCGGTCGGAATATTATCGCTTTTTTACGAGGAAAATGGCATAAAAATTGATTTTAAACAGCGGTTGACATGCTTCGAAGTACGGTAATGGAATATTTAGAATTTTTTTTGTCACGAAATGCGTCGTGCTCGTGACCCTTCTTTACCATTCGGATAGTGTCTTGAACGCACGAACAAAACGCAGCTATTTGGATATAACTATGGATTATTTTGAACCAAACCAACATTTGTTATTGAAGTAGAAGTTCTGGGAGTGCATTCTGACGAAGAACACCAAAGGTAATAACATTTTTCTAATAGTAAATCGGACTTTGGTGAGTGTTAAACTTGCTGGGTGTCTAAATAGCTAGCCCTGTGATGACGGGCTATCTACTGAGAATATTGCAAAATGTGCTTCACCGAAAAGCTATTTTAAAATCGGACATATCGAGTGCATAGAGGAGTTCTGTATCTATAATTCTTAAAATAATTGTTATGCTTTTTGTGAACGTTTATCGTGAGTAATTTAGTACATTTTTAGTAAATTCACCGGAAGTTTGCGGGGGGTATGCTAGTTCTGAACGTCACATGCTAATGTAAAAAGCTGGTTTTTGATATAAATATGAACTTGATTGAACAAAACATGCATGTATTGTATAACATAATGTCCTAGGGTTGTCATCTGATGAAGATCATCAAAGGTTAGTGCTGCATTTAGCTGTCTTCTGGGTTTATGTGACATTATATGCTAGCTTGAAAAATGGGTGTCTGATTATTTCTGGCTGGGTACTCTGCTGACATAATCTAATGTTTTGCTTTCATTGTAAAGCCTTTTTGAAATCGGACAGTGTGGTTAGATTAACGAGAGTCTTGTCTTTAAAATGGTGTAAAATAGTCATATGTTTAAGAAATTGAAGTAATAGCATTTCTAAGGTATTTGAATAACGCGCCACAGGATTCCACTGGCTGTTACGTAGGTGGGACGATTTCATCCCGCCGACCCTAGAGAGGTTAAGTCAAACGACACCGCTGGTCCTGCTCACATTGCCCTACCCTATGCTTTGACCTCTTTCTCCCCTCTCTCTCCACATGAAATCTTGCGACTTGTGACGGCCGGCCGCCCAACAACCTACCCGCTTGACACTATCCCCTCCTCTCTTCTCCAGACCATTTCCGGAGACCTTCTCCCTTACCTCACCTCGTGCATCAACTCATCCTTGACCGCTGGCTCCGTCCCTTCCGTCTTCAAGAGAGCGAGAGTTGCACCCCTTCTCAAAAAACCTACACTCGATCCCTCCGATGTCAACAACTACAGACCAGTATCCCTTCTTTCTTTTCTCTCCAAAACTCTTGAGAGTGCCGTCCTTGGCCAGCTCTCTTGCTATCTCTCTCAGAATGACCTTCTTGATCCAAATCAGTCAGGTTTCAAGTCTGGTCATTCAACTGAGACTGCTCTTCTCTGTGTCACGGAGGCTCTCCACACTGCTAAAGCTAACTCTCTCTCTGCTCTCATCCTTCTAGATCTATCTGCTGCCTTTGATACTGTGAACCATCAGATCCTCCTCTCCACCCTCTCCGAGTTGGGCATCTCCGGCGTGGCTCACTCTTGGATTGCGTCCTACCTGACAGGTCGCTCCTACCAGGTGGCGTGGCAAGAATCCGTCTCCGCACCACGTGCTCTCACCACTGGTGTCCCCCAGGGCTCAGTTCTAGGCCCTCTCCTATTCTCGCTATACACCAAGTCACTTGGCTCTGTCATATCCTCACGTGGTCTCTCCTATCATTGCTATGCAGACGACACACAATTAATCTTCTCCTTTCCCCCCTCTGATAACCAGGTGGCGAATCGCATCTCTGCATGTCTGGCAGACATATCAGTGTGGATGACGGATCACCACCTCAAGCTGAAACTCGGCAAGACAGAGCTGCTCTTCCTCCTGGGGAAGGACTGCCCGTTCCATGATCTCGCCATCACGGTTGACAACTCCATTGTGTCCTCCTCCCAGAGTGCTAAGAGCCTTGGCGTGACCCTGGACAACACCCTGTCATTCTCCGCTAACATCAGGCCGGTGACCCGATCCTGTAGGTTCATGCTCTACAACATTCGCAGAGTACAACCCTGCCTTACACAGGAAGCGGCGCAGGTCCTAATCCAGGCACTTGTCATCTCCCATCTGGATTACTGCAACTCGCTGTTGGTGGGGCTCCCTGCCTGTGCCATCAAACCCCTACAACTCATCCAGAATGCCGCAGCCCGTCTGATGTTTAACCTTCCCAAGTTCTCTCACGTCACCCCTCTCCTCCGCACACTCCACTGGCTTCCAGTTGAAGCTCGCATCTGCTACAAGACCATGGTGCTTGCCTACGGAGCTGTGAGGGGAACGGCACCTCCGTACCTTCAGGCTCTGATCAGGCCCTACACCCAAACAAGGGCACTGCGTTCATCCACCTCTGGCCTGCTGGCCCCCATACCTCTGCGGAAGCACAGTTCCCGCTCAGCCCAGTCAAAACTGTTCGCTGCTCTGGCACCCCAATGGTGGAACAAGCTCCCTCACGATGCCAGGACAGCGGAGTCAATCACCACCTTCCGGAGACACCTGAAACCCCACCTCTTTAACCTCTATGGGCTATGTGGGACGCAAGCGTCCCACCCCTGGTACGCCCAATCAACAACAGGTGAAATATCAAGAGCGCCAAATTTGAAAACAATTAACCTCTATGGGCTAGGTGGGACGCTAGCGTCCCCCCCGTGGTGCACTCCATCAACAGCAGGTGCATTTCAAGAGCGGCAAATTTGAAACCAAATAAATGTCAAAATTCAAATTTTTCAAACATACAACTATCTTACACCCTTTGAAAGATAAACATCTCCTTAATCTAACCACGTTGTCCGATTTCAAAAAGGTTTTACGGCGAAAGCACAAAGTTAGATTATGTTAGGAGAGTACATTGACAATTGCTGTGTGTAATGTTTTGTCAATTCAAAGACAAGGTCACCAAAACCATAAAACCAGCTAAAATGATGCACTAACCTTTTACAATCTCCATCAGATGACACTCCTAGGACATTATGTTAGACAATGCATGCATTTTTAGTTCTATCAAGTTCATATTTATATCCAAAAACAGCGTTTTACTATGGCATTGATGTTGAGGAAATCGTTTCCCTCCAATAACCGGCAGTCAAGTCAGCACCACTAATTAAATAATTAAAATTAGAAAACATTGGTAAAATATTATATTGTCATTTAAAGAATTATAGATTTACATCTCTTGAACGCAATCAACTTGCCAGATTTAAAAATAACCTTACTGGGAAATCGCACTTTGCAATAATCTGAGCACTGCGCCCAGAAAAATACGCGTTGCGATACAGACTAGACGTCATGTTGGGGAGATCTAAAATCGAAAATACTATGTAAATAATCCATTACCTTTGATTCTCTTCATCAGATGTCACTTCCAGGTATCACAGGTCCATAACGAATGTAGTTTTGTTCAAAAAAGCTCATCATTTATGTCCAAAAATCTCCGTCTTGTTAGCACATGATCTAAGCTAGATCATGACTTCTCGTCATGAACGAGGCGAAAAAATATATTTACGTTCGTTCAAATATGTCAAACGTTGTATAGCATAAATCATTAGGGCCTTTTTTAACCAGAACATGAATAATATTCAAGGTGGACGAATGCATACTCTTTTATAACGTATTGGAACGAGGGTACCCAACATGAACTCGCGCGCCAGGTGTCTAATGGGCCATCATCGTTCCATGGCTCTTGTTCGGTCAGATCTCCCTCCAGAAGACTCAAAACACTTTGTAAAGGCTGGTGACATCTAGTGGAAGCAATAGGAAGTGCCAAAATATTCCTCAGCCCCTGTGTTTTTCAATGGGATAGGTTTAAAGGTAATACAACACATCAGGTATCCAGTTCCTGTCAGAAAATGTCTCAGGGTTTTGCCTGCCAAATGAGTTCTGTTATACTCACAGACACCATTCAAACTGTTATAGAAAATTTAGGGTGTTTTCTATCCATATGTAATAAGTATATGCATATTCTAGTTACTGGGTAGGAGTGGTAACCAGATTAAATCGGGTATGTTTTTTTATCCAGCCGTGTCAATACTGCCCCCTAGCCCCAACAGGTTACAATACAAAAAAGGTTAACCTGTTGGGGCTAGGGGGCAGTATTTGCACGGCCGGATAAAAAACATACCAATTTAAACTGGTTACTACTCTTGCCCAGAAACGAGAATATGCATATAATTATTAGATTTGGAGAGAAAACACTCTAAAGTTTCAAAAACTGTTTGAATGGTGTCTGTGAGTATAACATAACTTATATGGCAGGCCAAAATCTGAGAAGAATCTATACAGGAAGTGCCCTGTCTGACAATTTGTTCTCATTCTGTTGCATCTCAATCAAAAATACAGCATCTCTGCTGTAACGTGACATTTTCTAAGGCTTCCATTGGCTCTCAGAAGGCGCCAGAAAGTGTAATGGGGTGTCTGCAGTCTCTGGGCTAAGTACAGCAGCTCTGTTTGTTACTGGTCAGGCTGAGGACAGTGACACTGGAGATGCGCGTTCATGAGAATTCTCCATGTTTTTCTTTCAGCCTTTGAATGAACACAACATTGCCCGGTTGGAATATTATCGCTATTTTACGAGAAAAATCGCATAAAAATAGATTTTAAACAGCGTTTGACATGCTTCGAAGTACGGTAATGGAATATTTTGACATTTTTTGTCACGAAATGCGCTCACGCGTCTTCCCTTGTTGTTGAAGTATAAGTCCTGGGAGTGCATTCTGACGAAGAACAGCAAAGGTAATCCAATTTTTCTTATAGTAAATCTGAGTTTGGTGAGGGCCAAACTTGGTGGGTGTCAAATTAGCTAGCCGTGATGGCCGGGCTATGTACTCAGAATATTGCAAAATGTGCTTTCGCCGAAATGCCATTTTAAAATCTGACACCGCGATTACTTAAAGGAGTTCTGTATCCATAATTCTTAAAATAATTGTTATGTATTTTGTGTATTTCACGTTAATCGTGAGTAATTTTGTAAATTCACCGGAAGTTTGCGGTGGGTATGCTAGTTCTGAACATCACATGCTAATGTAAAGACTGGTTTTTGATATAAATATGAACTTGATTGAACAAAACATGCATGTATTGTATACCATAATGTCCTAGGAGTGTCATCTGATGAAGATCATCAAAGGGTAGTGTTGCATTTAGCTGTGGTTTTGGTTTTTGTGACATTATATGCTTGCTTTGAAAATGGCTGTGTGATTATTTTTGGCAGGGTACTCTCCTGATATAATCTAATGTTTTGCTTTCGCTGTAAAGCCTTTTTGAAATCGGACAATGTGGTTCGATTAACGAGAGTCTTGTCTTTAAAATGGTGTAAAATAGTCATATGTTTGAGAAATTGAAGTTATAGCATTTATGAGGTATTTGTATTTCGCGCCACGCGATTCCACCTTGCCCATGGATGTTAAATTCCTGAAGAGAGTGAACGAGGTATGTTATAGTTTAAAGCTTCCCCCCCCATTACCGCATTAACCCCTCGTTCCATGTGTCTCTCCTCAGGCCGGTGGTGGCTGGCCCACTCCAGGAGGCAGAGGTGCGGGAGGTTCCTCTGCCCCCTCTGGACATTGAGGGGGCCCCGGCATACTCCGTTCGATCCATCCTGGATTCTAGACGTCGGGCGAGTGGCCTTCAGTACCTCGTGGACTGGGAGGGGTACGGTCCGGAGGAGAGACGCTGGGTTCCGGTGGAGGATGTGTTAGATCCTTCCCTGCTGCGAGAGTTCTATCATCTCCATCCGGATCGCCCTGCACCTCGTCCTCTGGGTCATCCACGAGGCCAGTGTCGATGCGCTGCTGGAGCCTCGCGTCGGGGGGGGGGGTACTGTCACGACTTCTGCCGAAGTCGATGCCCCTCCTTGTTCGGGTGGTGCTCGGCGGTTGACGTCACCGGTCTTCTAGCCATCATTGATCCATTTTTCATTTTCCATTGGTTTTGTCTTGTCTTCCTACACACCTGGTTCCAATCCCATTAATTACATGCTTTGTTTTTAACCCTCTGTTTCCCCTCATGTCCTTGTCGGAGATTGTTTGTGGTTATGTGTTCGTGAATTTTGTATAGGTGTGCGAAGGGTATGTTTTCCCATGTTTATTTCTATGTACTTTGGTTTTTTGGAGTTTGTTTTATAATAATTAAACGACTCCAGTTACACCAAGTTGGTTTCTCTTGCGCCTGACTTCCCTGCCACCTACACACACGACAATGACATTTGGAGACATATGTTTCCATAGCTTCCATCTCCGCCTGTGACAGGGATACACGTGACTCCTGGGAAGTGCAGCGTCTACCAGGAGATTTATCGCACAATCCCCCCGTCGATGGGCTGGAAATTGAGTCGCCTTATTTTACAATTTTTTTTTGAGAAGGCGAGAGCCAATTCGGCATATTCAGGAGGAATGCGCATGGTGGAAACCTGGTCTGGACTCTCCACCATAGTAGCACCAACGGAAATCCCTAAACATCTACCCGAGCACTCTCGCGACCACCCCGTGAGAGCCCTCTGTTGCCACGAGACAGTGGGGTCGTGACAAGCTAACCAGGGTAGATCTAGCACCACGGGAAATGCAGGAGAGTCAATAAGAAAGAGACTGATTCTCTCCTTGTGATCCCCCTGCGTCACCATGCCCAGGGGAGCGGTGGCCTCCCTAATCAACCCTGACCCTAATGGTCAACTATCTAAGGCATGAACGGGGAAGGGCACAGCCACGGGAACCATGGGGATCCCTAAACTATGGGCTAACGATTTGTCTATAAAATTCCCAGCCACGCCTGAATCGACGAGTGCCTTAAGCAGGGAATGCGTGGAAAATTCTGAAAAAGTGACATACAAAAACATATGTGCAACAGAGGGCTCTGGGTGAGAGTGGTGCCGGCTCACCTGGGGTGACACCAGAGTGCCCTGCCTACTGCCTCGATCCCCAGAGGAACCAACCCGGCACCGACCAGCAGTGTGACCTCTGCGGCCACAGATGGTGCACGAGACGGAACCTCCTCCTCCCAGCGCACAGCACCTCCCAGCTCCATGGGCATCGGAGTGGTGGTGCTGGGGGATGGAACCGACAGATCCCGATCTGGACGTCCGCAAGCAGCCAGCAGGTTATCCAACCGGATAGACAGGTCCACCAGCTGGTCGAAGGTGAGGGTGGTGTCCCTGTAGGCCAACTCCCGACGGACGTCCTTGCGCAAACTGCAGCGATAGTGGTCGATCAGGGCTCTGTCGCTCCATCCCGCACCGGCGGCCAGGCTCCGAAAGTCCATGGTGAACTCCTGGACGCTCCTCGTCCCCTGGCTCAGGTGGAAGAGACGTTCACCCGCCGCTCTACCCTCGGGCGGGTGGTCGAAGACTGCACGGAAATGGCGGGTGAAATCCTCAAAATGGTCCAGCGCCGCATCTCCTTCCCTCAACATTGCATTGGCCTACTCCAGTGCTTTCCCTGAGAGGCACGAGACGAGGGCGGACAACCTCTCACGGCCCGAAGGAGCCGGGTGGACGGTTGCCAGGTAGAGCTCTAGCTGCAATAGGAACCCCTGGCAGCGTGCAGCCGTCCCATCGTACTCCCGGGGAAGGGCGAGTCGAATCCCACTTGGACCGGGTGAAGGGGAGGTGAGTAGTGGAGGCCCTGGTTGTGCTGGGAGAGGCACTGGAGGAACTCCCTGTCTCTCCCAGCGGTCCATGGTTTGGACCACGCGGTCCATGACGGCGCCGAGATAGTGGATCATCACAGCTTGCTCCTGGACGCGCTCCTTGACCCTATACCAAGGGCACCTGCTCCTGCTGACTCCATATGGCGATGTGGGATTCTGTAATGGGGTGCGTAACTGGTGGCAGGGAAGTCAGACACAGGAGAGCAGAACTAGGTAGTAGCCGGAGCACTTTAATCCAAAAAACAACGGCATAAAAATACAACAGAATATGGGTACAAAAACCCTACGCACACCAGTAAACAAGTGCACAAGCACTTACAATAAACAATCCCACACAAAGACATGGGGGGAACAGAGGGTTAAATACCTAACAAGTAACTGAGGGGATTGAAACCAGGTGTGAGGAAAACAAGACAAAAGAAATGGAAAATTAAAAGTGGATCGAGGATGGCTAGAAGACCGGCGACGCCGACCGCCGAGCGCCGCCCGAACAAGGAGAGGACCCGAATTCGGCGGAAGTCGTGACACCTTAATAAGCGTTACACGTCATACTTTCAAAACCAGCATTTCCTCTAGGTGGTTGAGGTTGATCTGTAGCTAAAGTCATGAAATAATTATATTCTTCACACTCAGGCAGCTGTGCTGTGCTGAGGATAGAACCATCTGCCTGCACTCTGTTTAAGCTCGGCTAATGAAAGATGAGTCTTTTTAGCACACTACTCAAGAGCAGCTAACGCTTCAGCCCAAATGATTTGTAGTGCTGGTGTGTTTCATGTTCCTTTTATTACAGAGATGACAGAGCGTGACAGAGATTGATTGTAAATGCTACGTTAAAATCTATCATAACCTCATTATAGGTCCCTGCATGACATGGTTTGTGAGGAACAAAGGGCATATAGATAGATATCAACGTGTGAAATTGTAGGCATCTGTAAACATGATGTAGTTCATAGGAATAAATCAATTTTAAT
This sequence comes from Salmo salar, assembly GCF_965601325.2. Lineage (NCBI taxonomy): Eukaryota > Metazoa > Chordata > Actinopteri > Salmoniformes > Salmonidae > Salmo > Salmo salar. The sequence goes on along the minus strand of NC_138304.1, from coordinate 63,033,907 downwards.
ATCACGTGCAGAGCTATGGTGATGCCATTGTTACGTTGAATGTACAGTATAGAGCGCAGTTGTGTACAGATCTGCCAACTCAGGGGAAGTAATCTATTAAATGCAGAATTCAAGGTAGACATATATGAATATAAATATAGAGGTTTAACCCTCAAAGGAGACCAAGCATTTACCCATCTCGGTGTAAGGGATTAAAACAGAGAAATTGAGATAATGTAGCAGTGAAGGGTAGTCTGAAAGGAGGGTGAGATAAAGCATGAAGTTAAGGGCAGCTGGCAATAGAAGGAGCTCTCATAACTTGACTGGCTACCTTTCCCATTTTTCATAGTGAAGTGAGCGCTCTGTTGTAGGCTTGCTGAAGGGTTGTCACTTTGAATTTTTGTAGGAGTCTCTCTCTCTCTCTCTCTCTCTCTAGCATCAACAATGGTTAATAAGGCGATATCACCCACTCCAGTGGAGCACATCAACCCTGTCAAACCTAGCTGGCACAGTGGACTGTCCGTGAGATTCCACTGAGTTGAATTGATGGGCGTTGTCAGGGCGGAGAATATGTAAAAGCCCCCAAACCAGATATGACACAATAAAGATGATGAGACAGCGTTTCCCTGCCGCTGTGTCATTTAGTTTAAAACCGTGCCAAGTGAATTGTGCCCTGAGCAGAGTGAGGGTTTAATCATCTGGTAGCTACTTCACTGCTTAGTGGGGGAGTGAGACGGAGTGCTGGTGTTATACTGTAGCATCTCAGTTATGGCATTGTCAGGATTTTCTCAGGCTAGTGAGAGTTGGCAGGGTGATTGCAGCCTATGAAAGTCGCTGCATTACCTGTCTACTGTATCAATGGTCTTACTTCAAACATAGTCAGCAGGACACAACATTTTGGAACGTTCGGATGGGCATGTTGGTTAAACATAATATATTTTGGTCATCCGACGTAGAACAAGGAATCATGACAACTCTAGTCATGGCATTTCTATCTACAATGTTCGAGAATGTTTGGGAACTAAATGTGGTCCAGTGCTATGTGGCATTCCCTACAGGGAATATCTGTTTTTCATTTCATCATAGTCCACTCCCTGTATGCAGAATAATAGAGGTGCGGGAGGTTCCTCTGCCCCCTCTGGACATTGAGGGGGCCCCGGCATACTCCGTTCGATCCATCCTGGATTCTAGACGTCGGGCGAGTGGCCTTCAGTACCTCGTGGACTGGGAGGGGTACGGTCCGGAGGAGAGACGCTGGGTTCCGGTGGAGGATGTGTTAGATCCTTCCCTGCTGCGAGAGTTCTATCATCTCCATCCGGATCGCCCTGCACCTCGTCCTCTGGGTCATCCACGAGGCCAGTGTCGATGCGCTGCTGGAGCCTCGCGTCGGGGGGGGGGGGTACTGTCACGACTTCTGCCGAAGTCGATGCCCCTCCTTGTTCGGGTGGTGCTCGGCGGTTGACGTCACCGGTCTTCTAGCCATCATTGATCCATTTTTCATTTTCCATTGGTTTTGTCTTGTCTTCCTACACACCTGGTTCCAATCCCATTAATTACATGCTTTGTTTTTAACCCTCTGTTTCCCCTCATGTCCTTGTCGGAGATTGTTTGTGGTTATGTGTTCGTGAATTTTGTATAGGTGTGCGAAGGGTATGTTTTCCCATGTTTATTTCTATGTACTTTGGTTTTTTGGAGTTTGTTTTATAATAATTAAACGACTCCAGTTACACCAAGTTGGTTTCTCTTGCGCCTGACTTCCCTGCCACCTACACACACGACAATGACATTTGGAGACATATGTTTCCATAGCTTCCATCTCCGCCTGTGACAGGGATACACGTGACTCCTGGGAAGTGCAGCGTCTACCAGGAGATTTATCGCACAATCCCCCCGTCGATGGGCTGGAAATTGAGTCGCCTTATTTTACAATTTTTTTTTGAGAAGGCGAGAGCCAATTCGGCATATTCAGGAGGAATGCGCATGGTGGAAACCTGGTCTGGACTCTCCACCATAGTAGCACCAACGGAAATCCCTAAACATCTACCCGAGCACTCTCGCGACCACCCCGTGAGAGCCCTCTGTTGCCACGAGACAGTGGGGTCGTGACAAGCTAACCAGGGTAGATCTAGCACCACGGGAAATGCAGGAGAGTCAATAAGAAAGAGACTGATTCTCTCCTTGTGATCCCCCTGCGTCACCATGCCCAGGGGAGCGGTGGCCTCCCTAATCAACCCTGACCCTAATGGTCAACTATCTAAGGCATGAACGGGGAAGGGCACAGCCACGGGAACCATGGGGATCCCTAAACTATGGGCTAACGATTTGTCTATAAAATTCCCAGCCACGCCTGAATCGACGAGTGCCTTAAGCAGGGAATGCGTGGAAAATTCTGAAAAAGTGACATACAAAAACATATGTGCAACAGAGGGCTCTGGGTGAGAGTGGTGCCGGCTCACCTGGGGTGACACCAGAGTGCCCTGCCTACTGCCTCGATCCCCAGAGGAACCAACCCGGCACCGACCAGCAGTGTGACCTCTGCGGCCACAGATGGTGCACGAGACGGAACCTCCTCCTCCCAGCGCACAGCACCTCCCAGCTCCATGGGCATCGGAGTGGTGGTGCTGGGGGATGGAACCGACAGATCCCGATCTGGACGTCCGCAAGCAGCCAGCAGGTTATCCAACCGGATAGACAGGTCCACCAGCTGGTCGAAGGTGAGGGTGGTGTCCCTGTAGGCCAACTCCCGACGGACGTCCTTGCGCAAACTGCAGCGATAGTGGTCGATCAGGGCTCTGTCGCTCCATCCCGCACCGGCGGCCAGGCTCCGAAAGTCCATGGTGAACTCCTGGACGCTCCTCGTCCCCTGGCTCAGGTGGAAGAGACGTTCACCCGCCGCTCTACCCTCGGGCGGGTGGTCGAAGACTGCACGGAAATGGCGGGTGAAATCCTCAAAATGGTCCAGCGCCGCATCTCCTTCCCTCAACATTGCATTGGCCTACTCCAGTGCTTTCCCTGAGAGGCACGAGACGAGGGCGGACAACCTCTCACGGCCCGAAGGAGCCGGGTGGACGGTTGCCAGGTAGAGCTCTAGCTGCAATAGGAACCCCTGGCAGCGTGCAGCCGTCCCATCGTACTCCCGGGGAAGGGCGAGTCGAATCCCACTTGGACCGGGTGAAGGGGAGGTGAGTAGTGGAGGCCCTGGTTGTGCTGGGAGAGGCACTGGAGGAACTCCCTGTCTCTCCCAGCGGTCCATGGTTTGGACCACGCGGTCCATGACGGCGCCGAGATAGTGGATCATCACAGCTTGCTCCTGGACGCGCTCCTTGACCCTATACCAAGGGCACCTGCTCCTGCTGACTCCATATGGCGATGTGGGATTCTGTAATGGGGTGCGTAACTGGTGGCAGGGAAGTCAGACACAGGAGAGCAGAACTAGGTAGTAGCCGGAGCACTTTAATCCAAAAAACAACGGCATAAAAATACAACAGAATATGGGTACAAAAACCCTACGCACACCAGTAAACAAGTGCACAAGCACTTACAATAAACAATCCCACACAAAGACATGGGGGGAACAGAGGGTTAAATACCTAACAAGTAACTGAGGGGATTGAAACCAGGTGTGAGGAAAACAAGACAAAAGAAATGGAAAATTAAAAGTGGATCGAGGATGGCTAGAAGACCGGCGACGCCGACCGCCGAGCGCCGCCCGAACAAGGAGAGGACCCGAATTCGGCGGAAGTCGTGACACCTTAATAAGCGTTACACGTCATACTTTCAAAACCAGCATTTCCTCTAGGTGGTTGAGGTTGATCTGTAGCTAAAGTCATGAAATAATTATATTCTTCACACTCAGGCAGCTGTGCTGTGCTGAGGATAGAACCATCTGCCTGCACTCTGTTTAAGCTCGGCTAATGAAAGATGAGTCTTTTTAGCACACTACTCAAGAGCAGCTAACGCTTCAGCCCAAATGATTTGTAGTGCTGGTGTGTTTCATGTTCCTTTTATTACAGAGATGACAGAGCGTGACAGAGATTGATTGTAAATGCTACGTTAAAATCTATCATAACCTCATTATAGGTCCCTGCATGACATGGTTTGTGAGGAACAAAGGGCATATAGATAGATATCAACGTGTGAAATTGTAGGCATCTGTAAACATGATGTAGTTCATAGGAATAAATCAATTTTAATATCACGTGCAGAGCTATGGTGATGCCATTGTTACGTTGAATGTACAGTATAGAGCGCAGTTGTGTACAGATCTGCCAACTCAGGGGAAGTAATCTATTAAATGCAGAATTCAAGGTAGACATATATGAATATAAATATAGAGGTTTAACCCTCAAAGGAGACCAAGCATTTACCCATCTCGGTGTAAGGGATTAAAACAGAGAAATTGAGATAATGTAGCAGTGAAGGGTAGTCTGAAAGGAGGGTGAGATAAAGCATGAAGTTAAGGGCAGCTGGCAATAGAAGGAGCTCTCATAACTTGACTGGCTACCTTTCCCATTTTTCATAGTGAAGTGAGCGCTCTGTTGTAGGCTTGCTGAAGGGTTGTCACTTTGAATTTTTGTAGGAGTCTCTCTCTCTCTCTCTCTCTCTCTAGCATCAACAATGGTTAATAAGGCGATATCACCCACTCCAGTGGAGCACATCAACCCTGTCAAACCTAGCTGGCACAGTGGACTGTCCGTGAGATTCCACTGAGTTGAATTGATGGGCGTTGTCAGGGCGGAGAATATGTAAAAGCCCCCAAACCAGATATGACACAACAAAGATGATGAGACAGCGTTTCCCTGCCGCTGTGTCATTTAGTTTAAAACCGTGCCAAGTGAATTGTGCCCTGAGCAGAGTGAGGGTTTAATCATCTGGTAGCTACTTCACTGCTTAGTGGGGGAGTGAGACGGAGTGCTGGTGTTATACTGTAGCATCTCAGTTATGGCATTGTCAGGATTTTCTCAGGCTAGTGAGAGTTGGCAGGGTGATTGCAGCCTATGAAAGTCGCTGCATTACCTGTCTACTGTATCAATGGTCTTACTTCAAACATAGTCAGCAGGACACAACATTTTGGAACGTTCGGATGGGCATGTTGGTTAAACATAATATATTTTGGTCATCCGACGTAGAACAAGGAATCATGACAACTCTAGTCATGGCATTTCTATCTACAATGTTCGAGAATGTTTGGGAACTAAATGTGGTCCAGTGCTATGTGGCATTCCCTACAGGGAATATCTGTTTTTCATTTCATCATAGTCCACTCCCTGTATGCAGAATAATAGAGGTGGTTTACTTTTCTCCACACCGAGCACCCAGACCCAGCAGTCCAACGGCAGCAAAAGTAGCACCAGCTCCACCCCGTCCAGGAAGCCCCAGTGAGCTGCAGCCCTCAAGGTCCGCAAAAGCGGCAGCAGCCATATCCACGAGGCAGTGAAGGCCGTCGCGCTGTGCCACAACGTCACACCCGTCTATGAGTCCTGTGCCAGAGATTGAGTCCACTGCCGCCGAGACCAACCAGGACTTCAGTGACAACAACCGCACCTACCAGGCCTCCAGTCCTGACAAGGTCAGCTCTAAACTCCACAGAGATGTATTCATAGGGGACAACGTAGCGAAACATTTTGCAAGTTCAGGTAGTCCCTCCCTGTTTCAGTCCGTTTTATTCAGTTTAGTGACTACTGAATACGACCCAGGCTTCTCTGATGTTTCCGCCTTCAACACTAAATTACCTTTGTAGTTTGTCATAACCTGGGCCTCATGGAATGGCCATTAACTCAGAGGTCATAAAGTTGTCTGAGGTTAAGTTATTTTAATCAGTGGCATGTGTGTCCTTTAGAGTTTATAGCTCTAATTGTGGGAAGAATCTGCACTGATAACGACCCCAATGGCAGTCCCGTGGCGTTACCTTCCTCTGCCTGTCTGTGTAATCCTAAAGTAGGACCATTTTGACTTCTAGTCTGGGCTGGGCTCTAGCCTAGTGCAAGCCAAGGTAAGTTCCACAAGGCTTCACAAAATCATTGTTCCATGGGTGAAAAACACTCCAATGGCCCTGAACACTGTACTATATGAGTGGGATTAGCGATCCTTTGATATGTATTGAATATTTATGACAAAGTTATATGACGAAGACTCCTCCTCATCCAGCAACCTCTCCTTGTTCCCTGTGTGTATTCGATATTCATCTAGGACTTTCTTGGAATTCTCTAATAACAGCGGCCATATTCCCATCAGAACGGGCAGTAAATAATGGGGTACTCAACACCTACAATTTAGTGCTACAAGTTCTCTTCATTGTTGACCACCCTAAATCAATTAAGAAAATGATGTTTAGCAAGTGCTTTTAAAATCCTAGTTTTGATTGGTAATGACATAGTGGGAAGAATTGAGCTATTACAGATACATTTTCATCATGAAATGCTTAGCTGCTGTTCATTTCATTTTGATATACATGATCACTAGAATGTTGGGAATGGTATTCAAATGATTGATTGGGTAGTTTAAACCAGTCTGCCATTGTCGTTGTTGGGATCGACTAAACTTTGAACATTGAGATATTAAATAAATGATAGAGACTAAGCCTTGAATAGAAAGAGTTTGTAAAACAACAGAAGGCTTTGGAATGTGTTTGATGGAGGAGAGGAGAGCGATGTGTTGATATAGGGAAGACAGATGGATATCTGTGGGTCAGGAGGTGAGGGGTGAGGTCAGTTCCCCTTAAGGGAGTAATCAGGGTTGTTATCTGGTTACCTTCTTTCCTGTGGAGCCATAAACTGTAAGGAAGAGGAGTGTCTTAAGTAGGATGCATATGAACTGTGATGTCTGAAATGTTTAGCTGTCTGTTTTCAGCTGTACAGAACCTTTGGGGAATGATTAAACTTGGTTAAAGCTTCTATTTTGTCTGTGAGTTATTTACTCTGAAAAATAAGAACCTAACATCGTACAGTAGTCAAGGGTAGTCTCTAAAGTTCCTTATGTGACATATGATTCACATACCGTTTGTATCAAAGTTGAAATGGTTTTAAATAGTTCCCATGGAGCTGATAAACTAGATTAGATCCTGACTGTGTGTGTGCGCACGTACACACGTTCTTGCCACACGTCCACAGATGTGTATGAAGTAAATATAGCCAGCCTAGCACGGACCTCAAAGGGGAACCAGAAAAAAATGATGGGGTATTAGCAATCAGTTCTTATTTGTAGGTCAGGAGTATACAGTAATAACAACCTTTGAGTGAGCAAATAAAAAATGAGGACGTGGAGAATTGAGTCGTGTAGTTGAACGCGCACTTGGTGGGAGGGAAAAGACAAATAGAAAAACACTCCTCTGTTTGGGAATGAACTGTGTCCAGACTCCAGAGATAAGGCACTTAGACTATTGTATACATAGTATTTGTGGATGATGATTCAGGATTTTGGCTTATATCCAGTAAAGTGATGTACTGCATGACAATAGTGTACTCAACACCATTTTGAAGCTGCGGTTGAGTGTATGCCCTATTATTATTGGGGGGAAGGGACACGCAAGCTAGCACATACACAACCACAAAGATCCCCATTCATTATGATGAACTTGTTAGTTCAGTTATATGCAGAAATCGCTCCTCGATTTCCTGGTTGCAAAAATTATAATAGTTTGCCTAATTTCAGTTTATGTGACTCAAAACAAGCAATGTATAGTGCAGAGAATCAATGTACCATCTAAACTGCTGTGAAATATTGTTTCAATAACCAAAAATATTGTATTTTCAGCTGTTTAAAGCTTGTGTACAAAACCGAAAGTAAAAAAAACAAGATCGGGAAGCATAGAAATAGCGCACATAGAACAGATCTACCACTTCTTAAACTTGCTTTCATTGAGAATGACTGATTCATAACGGGTCACTCAAAACATTACATATTGCAGTTTTAAGTAGAAGCCAGTTTTAGCGCATGCCTTTCTGTTTCAATTATTGACCATGCTTTTTGACCACAAGTGATACTTAGAGTCATTTTATATAGATTATTGGACAAACAAATGATCAAATGTGCATATGTTTCTGCTTATCTAGCATCGTAATGATCCTGCATAACACATTTGACAAATTGCATTAGTGTACTTCCTGACATGAGTTTCCCCCTTGGAAACTGTCTATTTATGTTATTGGTAGGTATATTATTTTAGGTATATTACAGTAGGTATATTATATTGGCGTTGGTCCCTTTACCATATGTCATAATCTAAAGCAGCCTATGACTTCAGGATTATTCACCATTATGCTCCTTCTATTGTGTAATAATTGGCCACTGAGTTATAGTTAGTCCTTCTGTTACTATGAGGCTAACAAGCTCCTTCTGTGTCTCATTGTATTCCCTCTCAGCTGTGAATGATACTTAACAATGAACCAGTTACTTTCATGTGTTTGATTTGATTCAGGGCGATCAGGAAGTTGACCCTGTGAGCGTACACAGAGCTCCTAATCTTGACCTGTGAATCCTCTATGTGGACCCATAGCCAGCCCCTAATGAGAGGAGCAGAGGGCTTGGGTCTGTGTAGTAGTGCGGGTGTGTTCCTGACCTTACTGTGTCAGGAACACACCCGCACTACTACAGTAGGCCTGACTGGTGACTAGGGACCTGAACTCCCTGCTGCTCAAGACCCCAGCAGGACAGATCCTAACCTACTACATCCTGCAGACCTTCACCTCTGAGAGCAAGAGGATGGTCATCATCGTCAGGGTATGGACTTAGTTCTGGTGACCATTACATGTGTGGTAACTATGTGTGTGTGTTAGTCAGACCTGGGTTTAAATACTATTTGAAATAATTTAAAATACTTAAGCTGTGCTTGATTGAGCCATCTTGTTGCAATGGAACCAATAGAAAAGTCAGAAAAGTGCAAACCCCATCTAGGCAGGTTAACACAAACATTCAACTAATTTGAAGGATTTAAAGTAGTATTTGAATTCAGGTCTGTTGTTAGTATGATATGGCACTGACATGTTTTTTATATGGTTATACATCTATAATTATTTTCATACTTTGCTCTAGGAGGAGACCACAGGTGACATCACATTTTTATTAAGGGCACTGATGTTGCCATGGCGAGTATTGTGCAGGTCAATGAGTGGCTGGAGGAGGAGGTAAGGCTTCCATCCAGGCTGTATTATATATATACAAAATGAATCTAACACATGTAAGCTAATTACCTCAATTGTTAACCAGGACATTCATTCATCACAAGATCAACAGGCCCACCCATGACTGGGTGTGCAGTACTGTATGTTCATAATTGTACTGGCAGTATTGAGTCATTTATGACCAGAGGCTGTTTTCGATGTAATTTGTGACCTACATGAATTACATTCCTTTTCTAGGAGGCTCTACAGTGTCTGCCTCCCAAATTGTGCCCTGTTCCTTATTTAGTGTACTATTTTTTACCAAGGCTGTGGTTTAATATAAGTTAGTTCACTATATAGGGAATAAGGTGCCATTTGGGACACATCCAGTATGTCATATTTCTAACAATAGTGTTAATGATGTTCCATTGACTGTAATATCCTGTAGACTGTCCAAGCAGTGGTGCTATATGGGTACCATGTCAATAAGCAATCAGCGTGTCAGTTTCAGCTCATTGGCGTTTCATATTAAAAATAAACCGCCGTCTGTGGATTTTGTGTCCTCTGAACTTAGCCCCGAGGTGGCTTTATTCCCCAATGATTTCTGTCGTTGTTGGTTGACTGTTCTGATGCAGCTGACTCTGTTAGATGAAATGATCTATGCCTGTATTCTATACTATACAGTGTGTTTAACCTACTGTATGTCATATGACATTTGTTAAAACATATTGTTTGTTGAATAAAAAATATCTGACTGGAATATAGAGATTGAGTTGGTGTCCCTACAATTGTTCAGTAATTAATATTTTCATCATATTACGTCCCTCTCTCCTAACAATCCCCTTTTTTTTTCTCAGTGTGGGAACATGGCCAGGGAAGGGCTTAGGACCCTGGTGGTGGCTAATAAATGCCGATCCGAGGACCAGTAAATAGACTTTGAAGTACAAAACATAATGTCCCTTATTAACCCTCTTGAGTTGATTTCTGCGGTTCCACGTACATCTAATTAGCATAATAATAAAACATCTGTCTGTTTAAGCTAGAGCTATCTGCATGGGCTGCATCCCAATCCACCGCATCTGAGGTGAAAGGTGGCAAAGCTACAGCTGTGTTTGTCAGACATTGAGACATCCTGAAAATCGGTCTTCTCACGAAAATGTCTGTAGCCTCCAAACGGTTTGGCCTATAAACTATTATGACCCCACTATGGAAAGGCGAGACTCATGTCAGTGGTTTTGCTCTTCGACACCCACAAGCGCCACGGGACTCGTATGAAGTCGTACCGCCGATCTGCCAACTTCTGTCTGTTGCATCCGAACAGTTTGGGCTACACACTAATATATATATTTTTTATTTTACCTGGTAAGTTGACTGAACATTCTCATTTACAGCAACAACTGGAGAATAGTTACAGGGGAGATGATTAGGTGGCCATGATGGAATGAGAACCAGATTGGGAATTTAGCGAGGACACAGGAATAACACCCTTACTCTTGCAATAAGTGCCATGGGACCTTTAGTGACTACAGAGAGTCGGGACACCCGTTTAATGTCCCATCCGAAAGACGGCACTCAACACAGGGAGATGTTCCCAAACACTGCCCTGGGGCATTGGGATATTGTTTTAGACCAGAGGAAAGAGTGCCTTCCATAGGGCGGCGCACAATTGGCCCAGCGTCGTTAGGGTTTGGCCGGGGTAGGCCGTCATTGTACTGTCCGGACCTCTGGCAGTCTCTATGGGGGTACCACAGGGTTCAATTCTTGGGCCAACTCTTTTCTCTGTATACATCAATGATGTCGCTCTTGCTGCTGGTGAATCTCTGATCCACCTCTACGCAGACGACACCATTCTGTATACTTCTGGCCCTTCTTTGGACACTGTGTTAACAACCCTCCAGACGAGCTTCAATGCCATTCAACTCTCCTTCCGTGGTCTCCAACTGCTCCTAAACACAAGTAAAACTAAATGCATGCTCTTCAACCGATCGCTGCCTGCACCAGCCCGCCTGTCCAGCATCACTTCTCTGGACGGTTCTAACTTAGAATTTGTGGACAACTACAAATACCTAGGTGTCTGGTTAGACTGTAAACTCTCCTTCCAGACTCACATCAATCATCTCCAATCCAAAGTTAAATCTAGAATTGGCTTCCTATTTCGCAACAAAGCATCCTTCACTCATGCTGCCAAACATACCCTCGTAAAACTGACCATCCTACCAATCCTCGACTTTGGCGATGTCATTTACAAAATAGCCTCCAATACCCTACTCAACAAGCTGGATGCAGTCTATCACAGTGCCATCCGTTTTGTCACCAAAGCCCCATATACTACCCACCATTGCGACCTGTACGCTCTCGTTGGCTGGCCTTCGCTTCATAATCGTCGCCAAACACATTGGCTCCAGGTCATCTACAAGACCCTGCTAGGTAAAGTCCCCCCTTATCTCTGCTCACTGGTCACCATAGCAGCACCCACCTGTAGCACGCGCTCCAGCAGGTATATCTCTCTGGTCACCCCTAAAGCCAACTCCTCCTTTGGTCGTCTCTCCTTCCAGTTCTCTGCTGCCAATGACTGGAACGAACTACAAAAATCTCTGAAACTGGAAACACTTATCTCCCTCACTAGCTTTAAGCACCAGCTATCAGAGCAGCTCCCAGATCACTGCACCTGTACATAGCCCATCTATAATTTAGCCCAAACTACTACCTCTTCCCCTACTGTATTTATTTATTTTATTTATTTTGCTCCTTTGCACCATATTATTTATATTTTAACTTTGAACTTTCTTCAAACTACAAATCTACCATTCCAGTGTTTTACTTGCTATACTTTATTTACTTTGCCACCATGGCCTTTTTTGCCTTTACCTCCCTTATCTCACATCATTTGCTCACATTGTATATAGTCTTATTTTTTTCTACTGCATCATTGATTGTATGTTGTTTTACTCCATGTGTAACTCTGTGTTTTTGTATGTAGTCGAACTGCTTTGCTTTATCTTGGCCAGGTCGCAATTGTAAATGAGAACTTGTTCTCAACTTGCCTACCTGGTTAAATAAAGGTGAAATAAATAAAATAAAAAATAAAAAAATGTAAATAAGAATTTGTTCTTAACTGACTTGCCTAGTTAAATAAAGGTTCAATAAAATTTTAATAAATACTGGCCCTCCAAAACCACTTCCAGCAGCATCTGGTCCCCCATCCAGGGACTGACCCTGCTTAGCTTCAGAGACAAGCCAACAGTGGGATGCAGGGTGGTATGACTCCTTTATGTAAGGTGAGTCTCTCACGAACATGTCGGTTGTTTTGCTCTAGGACGCCCACAAGCATCATAAGACTCGCCTGAAGGTGCCTGGTACCCATTTAAAAAAAATATGAATAGAAATATATGTAAGTAGTTTAGTGCCTAAAAGAAATGGTTAAATATGTGTAAAAAATGAATTGTTTTGTCTTCTGTTTATCCATGTATGAATCTGTTATTCAATGCATTTCTATGGGCTAATAGCAGTAAAGCCAAATTCAATGCTTTGTCAAATAATGTATTTATGTACAGTATCAGACAAAAGTTTGGACACACCTACACATTCTAGGGTTTTTCTTTATTTTTACTATTTTCTACATAGCAGAATAATGATGAACACATCAAAACTATGAAATAACACATGGAATCATGTAGTAGCCAAAAAAGTGTTAAACAAATCAAAATATATTTTATATTTGTCACGTTATTTGTCGTTATGGCGCACACCTGTCACCATCGTTACGTGCAAACCAGATAAACACCCCCTGTCACGCCCTGACCACACTACCATAGAAAATACCAACTTCCTATGGTCAGAACGTGACAGTACCCCCCCCCCTCAAAGGTGCGGACTCCGACCGCATCTAAAAAAACAACAACAACAACAACCCCCCCCAATTTAAAAAAAAATAAAAACACAAAGGGAGGGTAGGGTGGGTGAGTAATGTCTATGGCGGCGGCTCTGGTTCCGGGCGTAGTACCCCCTCCGCCCGCTGATCCCCCCACTTCTGTATGTCCGGAGGAACCAGACCATCGATCATCGCCGGAGGCTTCGGACCGCCAACCGCCGCTGAAGACTCTGGGCTAAAAGCCACCACTGAAGACTCTTGGCTGCAGACCGCCACTGAAGGCTCTTGGCTGCAGACCGCCGCTGAAGGCTCTGGTCTGCAGACCACCGCTAAAGAATCTGGTTTGCGGACCACCGCTGAAGGCTCTGGGTTGCGGACCACCGCTGAAGGCTCTGGGTTGCGGACCGCCGCTGAAGGCTCTGGGCTGCTGATCGCCGCTGAAGACTCCGGGCTGATGAGCGTCGCTGGAGGCTCCGGGCTGATGAGCGTCGCTGGAGGCTCCGGGCTGATGAGTGTTGCTGGAGGCTCCGGGCTGATGAGCGTCGCTGGAGGCTCCTTGGCTGAGGAGCGTCGCTGGAGGCTCCGGGTTGATGAGCGTCGCTGGAGGCTCCGGGCTGAGGAGCATCGCTGGAGGCTCCGGGCTGATGAGCGTCGCTGGAGGCTCTGGGCTGAGGAGCGTCGCTGGAGGCTCCGGGCTGATGAGCGTCGCTGGAGGCTCCGGGCTGAGGGGCGCCGCTGGAGGCTCCGGGCTGAGGGGCGCCGCTGGAGGCTCCGGGCTGAGGGGCATCGCTGGAATAGTAACCCGCAGGGCGAGTGCGGGGAGCAGGAACAGGACACCCCAGACTGGGCAGGCGCACTGAAGGCCTGATGCGTGGGACTGGCATAGGAGGCTCCAGACTAGTAACACGCACCTCAGGGCTAGTGCGGGGAGCAGGAACAGGACACCCCGGACTGGGCAGGCGCACTGAAGGCCTGATGCATGGAGCTGGCATTGGAGGTGCCAGACTAGTAACACGCACCTCAGGGCAAGTGCGAGGAGGAGGCACAGGACGTACTGGGCTCCGGAGGCGCACCGGAGGTCTGGAAAGGGGGATACCGTGCGTAGAGCAGGCGCAGGATAACCTGGACCGAAGAGACGCACTGGAGACCAGATACGTACTGGAGACCAGATACGCTGAACCGGCGCACTTCGACCTGGCTGACTGCCAACTCTAGCACGGCAACGGTGAGGAGCTTGCACCGAGCGCACCGGGCTGTGAGTGCGCACTTGCGACACAGTGCGCACCACCGCATAACAAGGTGCTTGCTCGGTCACTCGCTCCCCACGGTAAGCACGGGGAGTTGGCTCAGGTCTTAAAATCGCCTTAGCCAATCTGCCCGTGTGCCCCCCCAAAAATGTTTTGGGTGCTGCCTCTCGTCCTTGCCTCTTGGTGGATATCGCGCCTCAAAGTGTCGCCGCTCCGCTCTTGCTGCCTCAATCTCCTCCTTCGGACGGCGATACTCCCCAGCCTGCCTCCGGGGTCCTTTGCCATCCAGGATTTCCTCCCACGTCCACGACTCCCGCTGCTCCATACCACGCTGCTTGGTCCTTGGTTGGTGGGTGATTCTGTCACGGCTGTTAGAAGGAGCGGACCAAAATGCAGCGTTGGTTTCGTTCCACATTTTTATTAGATAGTGAAACTGAATGCAATAAGAAAGAAAACTTAAGTGCAAAACAACAAACCGTGACGCAGGAGGAACAAACACACTCACAAAATATAATCACCCACAAGGACAGGTGGGACAAACATCAATTTAAATATGACTTCCAATTAGAGACAACGACAACTGGCTGCCTCTAATTGGAGGTCATGCCAAACAAAACCAACATAGAAATACAAAACTAGAAACTGAACATAGACATACAAAAAACAGATAAACACCCCCTGTCACGCCCTGACCACACTACCATAGAAAATACCAACTTCCTATGGTCAGGACGTGACACAGGTGTTATACATAGGATTAGAGATAAACTTCTCCTTAATGCAACCGCTGTGTCAGATTTCAAAAAAGCTTTACGGCGAAAGCACACCATGCGACACCATGCGATAATCTGGGTACAGTGCTCAGCCACCATACAGATACCCGCCAAGTTGTGGAGTCAACAAAAGTCAGAAATAGCGTTATAAATATTCACTTACCTTTGATGATCTTCATCGGAATGCACTCCCAGGAATCCCAGTTCCACAATAAATGTTTGTTTTGTTCGATAAAGTCTATCATTTATGTCCAAATACCTCCTTTTTGTTTCCGCGTTTAGTTCACTAATCCAAATGCAGAAAGCACGGGCACTAAATCCAGACGAAAAGTCAAAAAAGGTTCATTAAAGTTCATAGAGACATGTCAAACGATGTATATAATCAATCTTTAGAATGTTTTTATCATAAATCTTTAATAATATTCCAACCGGACAATTCCTTTGTCATTAGAAAGGAAAGGGAATGGAGCTCGTGAGCACGGCCGCGTGCGATAAACAACTCATAGCTTTCAGCTGAGGCACTTACTGTGAGTGGTCTTATTCTCTCCCCTTTCACAATAGAAGCCTGAAACAACTTTCTAAAGACTGTTGACATCTCCTGGAAGCCGTAGGAAGTGCAATTTGACCCAATTTACACTGGATATTGGATAGGCAATCACTTGAAAAACTCCAAATATCAGACTTCCCACTTCCTGGTTGGATTTTTCTCAGGTTTTTGCCTGCCATATGAGTTCTGTTATACTCACAGACATTATTTTAACAGTTTTAGAAACTTCAGAGTGTGTTCTATCCAAATCTACTATATGTGAATTCTAGCTTCTGGGCCTTAGCAACAGGCAGTTTCCTTTGGGCACGCTTTTCATCCGGAAGTAAAAATACTGCCCCCTTGCATAACAGGTTAAAGGGATGAGGAAATGGTCTTGTATCGGTCCTTCCACTAATTGTGTTGCCGGGCTCTCGAGCAGGTCTCCAACGATGGAGAGGCCCATCTGGAGCTCAATGCCTTCCGAAGGAAACACGACTGTGCTCTGGTCATCTCTGGAGACTCCTTGGCGGCACTACAACAGAACACACTTCTCACAAGCCTCTCAAGATGGTACTGTAGATGCAGCCAAAATATTTCTGGTTCCAAAACTAAAACCTTTTGAGTCCAAAACCACAAAAAGAGCAACAAAGCACATCAGTTATGGTTTTATAAGCAAAACAAACTACATTTTATCTGAAGAGATGGTACAGTAAGTAATATGTGAATGTGCTTGTGGGTCCGGATGTGTTTGCATTTTCCAAATCCATATGTTTATCTTCCCACAGGTGTGTCTGCGGGACTATGAGCATGAGTTTGTGGAACTGGCGTGTCAGTGTCCAGTGGTAGTCTGCTGTCACTGCTCCCCCACTCAGAAAGCCCAGATCATCCACCTGCTCAAGCAGCACACAGCCAACAGAACCTGTTCCATAGGGGAGCCCCTGTGCCATAGGTGGAAAGGGGCTCACCTATGGCACAGGTTCTGTAACAACTAACCACTCTTATCCTTTGTATGAGACACAGAACTGCTACAATGATCTGTGTACAATGAATGCCAAATTATAAAATAGATTGTAGAAAATGCCTACCAGTAATATACCTGTATCTCACTATTGACTACTTTGTTTTGAAAATGAAGAAACTAGACCCAGTATGAGAAGGTAATCAAAGAGCATAAGCATCTATATTAACAATGTTTTGTCATCATCCTGCTCTTTTACATGTTATTATTGAACCTGTGGCTGACATGTGGCTCTCTTGTCTCTCCCATGTGATGGAGGTAATATGATGTCAATATGACCCAGGCAGCAGACTGTGGTATTGGTATTGAAGGAAAGGTTAATAATCCATATTACGCCTCTTACCCTGTCCACTTATTATTACATGAAATAGTAAAAACATGATTTTTTTACAAAAAATGCAAAACCTGTTATGGGTGCATATTTAGTCTGATATGGGGTGTGTCCTTCCCTAGAATATGTTCTTATGTTCTTCCCATGCAGGAGGAGATGCAGGCATCACTGGCTGCAGATTTCTCCATCACTCAGTTTAAGCACATTGGTCGGTTGC
Source organism: Salmo salar (assembly GCF_965601325.2). Lineage (NCBI taxonomy): Eukaryota > Metazoa > Chordata > Actinopteri > Salmoniformes > Salmonidae > Salmo > Salmo salar. Next base: position 63,016,847 of record NC_138304.1, on the reverse strand, counting down.
TCTTGGTCCACGGCAGGAACAGCTACTAGCGCTCAGCAGCCCTGGGCCAGTTTGTCAAGCACAGAGGCATTTGGGTGTTAATCAGTATTTACCAAGGTAAAAGGATTGACAGGATATTCCTTTAGCTTTCTGAGTTAGATTTCTTTAACACAGTTCTAATGATGAATACTAACACACAGGTAAGGGTGCTGGGAAACATAATGGATATTAGGAATCTAACAGGTGTTGGCCAGGTGCACAAACTCTTATATCCAAAGGATCCATCCGCACAGTATGGCAGCTTTCCTGAAAGCAATCTGAATGACGCGCAGCATAGTGGCTAAACCACCTTTTTATTACTCACTGTTCGTCCAGGCAACACACTTCTATTTCATCATGTTTACTATGTGCAAAACTTCAGTCCACTGCCCACTGACTCTCAGACAGTCCAGTTTCTCAGTAGCTTAGGTTTCCAAGAGTCATCCGCAGTTACATGCAGTCTTTTTGTCTTTTCTGTAAACTGATATTTCTGTAATCACTAAGCCATGCAGCGTGTTGAAAAATAGCTTATGTTCCTACTGGAGTGTACCTTCCTGACAGCTTTCGTTTTTTAATTAAAGGCCTAATACCAATGAAAAACAGGCCACGATCATCGGTTTTAATTTATTATTGAGTTTAACTCTCAGGAATGCACTGTATGTAGACTGTATGGAAAAGGCAATTATGTGATCAGTTATAGGCAATTAAGCTCAATTTGCGGAGCGTTATGACAAAATGATAGGCACAACCATAGAATAGGTGAATGAGTGTCAAGCTACAGTACTCAGAGGGGTTTACCTGGGTGGGTTCGGGATACACTAGGAGGCATTGTGCCTGTTCACCCTCATAAATAATATAATTGAGTCAAACCCTGTGTCTCCAGACTTACTGTAATCCTAATAGGTGGACTCTGTCTGGTGTGTCAATGAACATGCATTGAATAACAGACTTTCAGTGAGCATTGAAGGGGCGGGTAGGGACGTTAGGCCAGTAACCAAAAGGTTGCTGGATCGAATCCCTGTGCTGACAATGTAAACATATGTTGTTCTGCCCCAGAGCAAGGTAGTTAACCTACTGTTCCCTGGGCGCTGATGACGTGGATGTCGATTAAGGCAGCCTCCCGCACCTCTCTGATTCAGAGGGGTTGGGTTAAATGCAGATGGCACATTTCAGTTGAATGCATTCAGTTGTACAACTGACTAGGTATCCTTCTTTCCCCATTGGGGATCAAAGTAACCTAAAATACATAAACCAAAACGAAGGCCTAATATACCTTTTTCGTCCCCTAAAAGAATAAACCAATTCATTGTATTTTTAGGTCTTATCATTATTAACTACAAACAAATTGATTCTAGTTGATTACTAGAATACATTCTAGTTGATCCATTCTCTAGTTTCTTTCTTATGCTGATTAAACAGTTACTCAACCGCTACTACATCACTAACACTTCTTTGAGGCGTCCCCAGGTGGCATCCTGATGTACGGTGCACTGCTGTTGTTTGAGTCGTAGTTTGTGCACGTGGTGGCCATCTCCTTCACTGCGCTGATCCTCACCGAGCTGCTCATGGTGGCGCTCAACATCTGTACCTGGCTCATGGTGCTAGCAGAGTTCCTCAGTCTGGGCTGCTACATAGCCTCGCTCGCCTTCCTCAACGAGTACTTTGGTAAGCAAATATTCTTTACCTGAAGAGGAAAACAACTCAATTCAACTTTATTTATCAGCCCTTATTTTTTTATTATGCTGTTTGCTATTGTGCTCAAAAGTATTGAGGGGAAATAATCATTTTGTTATGTTGCTTTTTGTTATGTTGAAGGCAGGTTTTCCAAACACTTCACTCTTGTAGTAACAATATCACCCTTTGCACTACACTACACTGCAGCTTTTGTGTTTTAGTTTGATGCAATTTGCACTTATGTTTATGAGTTAACCCAATTAAACCTTGGAGGTCTGTGCTTTGCTTTGCTTGTGTCTGCCGTCTTCTGTCTCTCTCCCTCGCTCTCTTTTGTATCTCTCTCCCCCTGTTATTTTCTCTCTCTCTCATGCTGGCACTCACCTTGTCTCTTTCTCTCTCGCTTTCTCTCTGCTACTTGTCCTCTCTTTTTCCATTGTATGTGGCCTTGGTACAGGCATAGGCAGGGTGTTGTTTGGAGCTTTTCTGGGTAGCTGTACAGCACTGTGGAAACGCTACCTATCTCCTGTTCCACCTCCTTTTCAATCTTTCCTCTCATCACTGTTTTTGACTGTGCTGTGACTGCTCAGCCCTGTTCATGTTCCTTCTGTGACCATACTCTGACCATGTCTTTTTGCAGCCCTATTTGATGTGACACATGCACTACATGACCAAAAGTATGTGGACACCTGCTTGTCTAACATCTCATTCCAAAATCATGGGCATTAATATGGAGGTGGTCCCCCATTTGCTGCTATAACAGCCTCCACTCTTCTGGGAAGGCTTTCTACTAGATGTTGGAACATTGCTGTGGAGACTTCCATTCAGCCACATGAGCATTAGTGAGGTCGTCACTGATGTTGATCGTTTAGGCCTGGCTTGCAGTCGGCGTTCCAATTGATCCCAAAGGTGTTTAATGGAGTTGAGGTCAGGGCTCTGAGCAGGCCAGGCGAGTTCTTCCACACCGATCTTCAACAAACCATTTCTGTATTGACCTCGCTTTGTGCACGGGGGCATTGTCATGCTGAAACAGGAAAGGGCCTTCCCCAAACTGTTGCCACAAAGTTGGAAGCACAAAATCGTCTAGATTGTTATTGTATGCTGTAGTGTTAAGATTTCCCTTGACTGGAACTAATGGGCCTAGCCCGAACCATGGAAAAACAGCCCCAGACTATTATTCCTCCTTCACCAAACTTTACAGTTGGCAATATGCATTCTGGCAGGTAGTGTTCTCCTGGCATCCGCCAAACCCAGATTCGTCCTTCGAACTGCCAGATGGAGAAGTGTTATTCATCACTCCAGATAACACATTTCCACTGCTCCAGAGTCCAATGGCGGCGAGCTTTACACCACTCCAGCCAACGCTTGGCATTGCGCATGGTGATCTTAGGCTTGTGTGTGGCTGCTCAGTCATGGAAACCCATTTCACGAAGCTCCCAATGAACAGTTCTTGTGCTGACATTGCTTCCAGAGGTAGTTTGGAACTCGGTGGTGAGTGTTGCAATCGAGGAGAGACTATTTTTATGCGCTTCAGCACTTTGTGGTCCCGTTCTGTGAGCTTGTGTGGCCTACCACTTCACGGCTGGGCTGTTGTTTCTCCAAGACGTTTCCACTTCACAATAACAGCACTTACAGTTGACCGGGGCAGAAATTTTATGAACCTACTTGTTGGGAATGTGGCATCCTATGATGGTGCCACATTGAACGTCGCTGAGCTCTTCAGTAAGGCCATTCTACCAGTGGTGTAAAGTACTTAAGTAAAAAATACTTTAAACCACTAATTAAGTAGTATCTTTACTTTACTATTTATATTTTTTACAACTTTCACTTTACTACATCCTAAAGAAAATAATGTACTTTTTACTTCATACATTTTCCCTGGCACACAAAGTACTCGTTACATTTTTAAGGTAAAAAATAGTCGAATTCACTCACTTATCAAGAGAACATCCCTGGTCATCCCTACTGCCTCTGATCTGGCGGACTCACTAAACACAAATGCTTAGTTTGTAAATTATGTCTGCGTGTTGAGACTGGAGTGCCCCTGGCTAGCCGTAAACAATTTACAACAAGAAAATTGTGCCGTCTGGTTTGCTTAATATAAGCAATTTGAAATGACTTACTTTTGACACTTAAGTATATTTAACACCAAATACTTTTAGACTTTTACTCAAGTAGTATTTTACTGTGTGACTTTTATTTGAGTAATTTTCTATTAAGGTATTTTTACTTTTACTCAAGTATGACAATTGGGTACCTTTTCCACTGCGTTCTACTGCCAATGTTTGTCTATGGAGATTGCATGGCTGTGTGCTCGCTTTTATACACCTGTCAGCAACGGGTACGGCTGAAATAGCTGAGTCCGCTAATTTGAAGGGCACACCAGTCTCAACATCAACAGTGAAGAGGAGACTCTGGGATGCTGGCCTTCTAGGCAGAGTTCCTCTGTCCAGTGTCTGTGTTCTTTTACCCATCTTAATCTTTTCTTTTTATTGGCCATTCTGAGATATGGCTTTTCTTTGCAACTCTGCCTAGAAGGCCAGCATCCCGGAGTCGCCTCTTCACTGTTGACATTGAGAGTGGTGTTTTGCGGGTACTATTTAATGAAGCTGACAGTTGAGGACTTGTGAGGCGTCTGTTTCTCAAACTAGACACTCTAATGTACTTGTCCTCTTGCACAGTTGTGCACCGGGGCGTCCCACTCCTCTTTCTATTCTGGTTAGAGACAGTTTGCTCTGTTCTGTGAAGGGAGTAGGTCACAGCGTTGTACGAGATCTTCAGTTTCTTGGCAATTTCTCGCATGGATAGCTTCATTTCTCAGAACAAGAATAGACATGAGTTTCAGAAGAAAGTTCATTGTTTCTGGCCATTTTCGAACCCACAAATGCTGATGCTCCAGATACTGAACAACAGTTTTCAGCTGTGCTAACATAATTGCAAAACGGTTTTCTAATGATCAATTAGCCTTCTTAATTGATAAACTTGGATTAGCTAACACAACATGCCATTGGAACACAGGAGTGATGGTTGCTGATAATGTACAGATGCCACGCCTATGTAGATATTCCATAAAGAAATCAGACGCTTCCAGCTACAACAGTCATTTACAACATTAACAATGTCTACACTGCATTTCCTGTCAATTTGAGGTTATTTCAATGGACACATTTTTGGGAATTTCTTTCAATAACAAGAACATTTCTAAGTGATCCCAAACTTTTGAACGGTAGTGTAAGTGATAACAAAATAATGTATATCAACATGTTAGTGTCTGTCACATATTGAATGTGCTGATATCTGGACAGATTTCTAACCTGTGTTGTTTTTTCTCCCAGACCTGGCCTTCATCACAACACCAGCCTTCCTGTGGAAGTTGTCAGTGATCACCGTCGTCAGCTGTCTTCCTCTCTATATCATCAAATACCTGAAGCGCAAGTTCTCACCACCCAGCTACTCTAAGCTGTCTTCAGCCATTTTAAGCTCTCTCCTACTTACACACTTACTCAAATTATTTTTCTTTGTCTCTCTACAATCCTTCTTTTCAGCGCTTTTTTCTGATCCACAGTAAAGGGAACCTAAAGAAGTCAAGAAACCACTAGAAGCAAAAACATGAAGAGAAAATGTTCTGAATTCGTCACTGGAATGTGGTAATACTTGAAAAGACTGAGCACAAAACCAAAATGGGACTGAGGGAAGTGGTAAAAACTGAACAAATTGCCCTTTGATGCACTGGACTGGAACATTTGGGTCAATTTGCCGTCTGTTTTAATGGACTTCCAACCATCGGCTTCAAGTGTCATTTTTTATAACTCGATGACTATGCTTTCTACGTTACTGAGTTGAGATACTAGTATGATGGTTTAATTTGGACGTTCTACTTTTGTGTTGTGATTCCTAAGCACTGTAAATACCAACTTAACATGTACAGCATTTTACTACTGTACCCTGACACTTAATTGTAATTACCTAGGGAATATGTACATGAACCAAAATTAGCTACATTTCACAATGTTCTCTCTTTGTACATCAAGTCCTTTACATTTCCAGAAGTTGAATATCATATACACTACCTCATAGTATGAAACCAGCACTCCATAGTTACTTTGATTTAGGCAATTGTGTTCTGTGCATCCTGTTCTTGAGCGGTGAATTATGCCATAGGGCTTTTGTGCCTCATTGTTTTGATTGTTGCGTTTGGATATCGTCTCTCATAAATCCGGATGTCAATCAGAGGATTAGCTAGACTAGCTAGTGTGTTGTCTCTTATTTGGAAGATGTCCTGGGCCAGCAGTATGACCACAGGGGATCTACCTTGCTGTAACCACTCACTTCTGACAATGTTTTACAATGACAATACTGTTCTCTCTCAATCACAAACAACCACAGAATATTAAGGCTGTAGTTTGTAGGCATCCTCTGACAATTACTAATATGACACTGTCTTTATTAAGCTCTGATCATGTCTTCTGAGCTTAAGATGAAACTACCTATGGATGCAAAGACGAAATGCAAAGACGAAACCTGACAGCGGTTTGTAGGAATACGTTGTATCATTCTTGCCATGTGAGTGTGTGCATTTAGATATAGGTTCCTAGTCCAAACAGAATTGAATAAATGTATCATCATGCTCACACATCTCTTTTCCTGATTGTTTTTGTCTGTACAGTAAGTTGAACTCAGGTAAATCATTCCTGAATAATCTGAATAGAAATGTGGCAACCGTACGTACTGTACATGACAATGCTGCATGAGGTAGACATGGCTGTTATGTTTATTTATGAAGGACGAATGGACATGGCTGTGTCACTTTAATAGAAGTTGGTAACTTGATCCCAATCGTCTGACAATGTGTTTTCTGTTGATACTGTTTCTATGGTGTTATGCATGTTTAATCTGTTGAGGAATTGCTTTCCATGTCATAGACTGCAATTTCTAAAAGTATGACAATTTATGTTATTATCATTGATTAATGCAAAAATTAACATTTTAACAAATAATAGTATCATATGGTGTGATTGCTTGAAAAGGATTCCCCAAAGGCATGCTCAAGGAACTAAGTAGGTGTTTTATAGCTCAGTAATCTCTTCTGGTTAAATTGTTTCTGATTTGAGTGGTAAATGTTATATCAGAGTTTAGAAAGTACAGTAGCTTGGTTGTCTTTGGTTATAATACTGGTAACCCTCAGTATTGTTTGTATTCATGCAGAGGGAGAATAATTTTTGACCACAAGATGGTGGCAAAGACCTGACACTGAATATTTTATTAATCCAGGTAATAGTTACAAGGGGGAGGAATGAGCCAATTGGAAGCTGGGGATGATGAGGTGGACATTATGATCAGATTGGAAACTTCACTAGGACAGCGGGGTTAACACCCCTACTCTTATGATGAGTACCATAGGATCTTTAGTGACCACAGAGAGTTAGGACACCCATTTAAAGTCACAGCTGAAGACTGCACCCTACACAGGGTAATGGCCTCAATCGCTGCCCTGTGGCATTGGGATAAATATTTTTAGACCAGAGGAAAGAGTGCCTCCTACTGGACCTCCAAACCACATCCAGCAGCATCTGCCCCCCCATCCAGGGACCGAGCAGGATCCTCCCTGCTTAACTTCAGCCAGCAGTGGGATGCAGGGTGGTATGCTGAATCTAAGAAGGTTGTATCAAGTCAAGGTTGAATCAAGTCTTGTAGAGTATATTCGTTTGATTACACATTTGAAGTGTTTGCTTTGTCCCGCAACGAGCCATTATAAACAATGGCTTGTGGGATGAAGCAATTGAAAATGAAAATTGGTGGTGGAGTACAAATTATGCAACTATCTTTCTGATATCCATCCCTCATGGGCCTATCAGGTTGCCTCATGTCAGTCTGTGGGCTCATCTATTCCTCCTTAGGCACCTCCAAATAATCTGACTAACCTAACCATTTAGTCAACTTTTCCCAAGGCAGAAATGTATTCAGAATGTTAAGTAAATACAAAGGGATGACTTGATCAATACAAAACTCATCACTATGCTGAAGCAGTAATAACACTGACTTCTGCTATTTTACCCTCAGAGTTACTAAAGGTTACTATATACTGTAAAAGCGGTGTTTGGGGTAACCTGAGCTGCTCACTAAGCAGAAGACAATGTGTTATTCCCCACCCCACCCCCCCGGGTGTACTAGGAAACACTTGATGGTGGGTGACCCAGTGATGAATGTGATAGTCCGATGGCTCAAACATGTGAGGAAAACTCCACTTTCATCTCCCCCTTGTTTTCACTCACAGCTTCACACATTCATAAATAGGAAAATGGTACTATAAGTACAAAGAATAGCCTTTTCTATGTGGTTATTTGGAAAATTACAATACTGCTGGTGTACTAAAGAGAGGATGCTGAGATAAAGGGTTTCAGACACTGATTCCACTTGTTTTTTTCTGTGCCTTTTTTGCTTAATTACACAACTAGGAGATGTGTTCTCTGACTCCCTGGTTTTCATATTTTCTCTGTCAGTCTACAGGTTTGACAGTCAAATCAGTCAAAAGCAGAACAATATTCAGTTGGCTGGGTTTTCCGTGCATCTGCAGGACAGAACAGCTATGTCTGGTAAAACGAGGGGTGGGGGTGTGTGTCTATTTGTCAATTTGCACAGCTGGTGTGCGATGTCTAATATTAAGGTCTCGAGGTATTGCTCGCCTGAGGTAGAGTACGTCATGATAAACTGTAGACCACACTATCTATATTTTTCGGAACTGTCTATTTACCACCACAAACCTATCCTGGCACTAAGACCGCACTCAACGAGCTGTATAAGGCCATAAGCAAACAAGAAAATGCTCATCCAGAAGCGGCGCTCCTAGTGGCCGGGGACTTTAATGCAGGCAAATTTAAATCCATTTTACCTAATTTCTACCAGATGGTCACATGTGCAACCAGAGGGAAAAAAAACTCTAGCACACCTTTACTCCACACACAGAGACACATACAAAGCGTTCCCACGTCCACCATTTGGTAAATCTGACCATAATTATACTGCTCAAAAAAATAAAGGGAACACTTAAACAACACATCCTAGATCTGAATGAAATAAATAATCTCATAAGTACTTTTTTCTTTACATAGTTGAATGTGCTGACAACAATATCACACAAAAATAATCAATGGAAATCCAATTTATCAACCCATGGAGGTCTGGATTTGGAGTCACACTCAAAATTAAAGTGGATAACCACACTACAGGCTGATCCAACTTTGATGTAATGTCCTTAAAACAAGTCAAAATGAGGCTCAGTAGTGTGTGTGGCATCCACATGCCTGAATGACCTCCCTACAATGCCTGGGCATGCTCCTGATGAGGTGGCGGATGGTCTCCTGAGGGTTCTCCTCCCAGACCTGGACTAAAGCATCCGCCAACTCCTGGACAGTCTGTGGTGCAACGTGGCGTTGGTGGATGGAGCGAGACATGATGTCCCAGATGTGCTCAATTGGATTCAGGTCTGGGGAACGGGCGGGCCAGTCCATAGCATCAATGCCTTCCTCTTGCAGGAACTGCTGACACACTCCAGCCACATGAGGTCTAGCATTGTCTTGCATTAGGAGGAACCCAGGGCCAACCGCACCAGCATATGGTCTCACAAGGGGTCTGAGGATCTCATCTCGGTAACTAATGGCAGTCAGGCTACCTCTGGCGAGCACATGGAGGGCTGTGCAGCCCCCCAAAGAAATGCCACCCCACACCATGACTGACACACCGCCAAACCGGTCATGCTGGAGGATGTTGCAGGCAGCAGAACGTTCTCCACGGCGTCTCCAGACTCTGTCACGTCTGTCACATGTGCTCAGTGTGAACCTGTTTCATCTGTGAAGAGCACAGGGCGCCAGTGGCGAATTTGCCAATCTTGGTGTTCTCTGGCAAATGCCAAACGTCCTGCACGGTGTTGGGCTGTAAGCACAACCCCCACCTGTGGACGTCGGGCCCTCATACCACCCTCATGGAGTCTGTTTCTGACCGTTTGAGCAGACACATTCACATTTGTGGCCTGCTGGAGGTCATTTTGCAGGGCTCTGGCAGTGCTTCTCCTGCTCCTCCTTGCACAAAGGCGGAAGTAGCGGTCCTGCTGCTGGGTTGTTGCCCTCCTATGGCATCCTCCACGTCTCCTGATGTACTGGCCTGTCTCCTGGTAGCGCCTCCATGCTCTGGACACTACGCTGACAGACACAGCAAACCTTCTTGCCACAGCTCGCATTGATGTGCCATCCTGGATGAGCTGCACTACCTGAGCCACTTGTGTGGGTTGTAGACTCCGTCTCATGCTACCACTAGAGTGAAAGCACCGCCAGCATTCAAAAGTGACCAAAACATCAGCCAGGAAGCATAGGAACTGAGAAGTGGTCTGTGGTCCCCACCTGCAGACCACTCCTTTATTGGGGGTGTCTTGCTAATTGCCTATAATTTCCACCTGTTGTCTATTCCATTTGCACAACAGCATGTGAAATTTATTGTCAATCAGTGTTGCTTCCTAAGTGGAAAGTTTGATTTCACAGAAGTGTGATTGACTTGGAGTTACATTGTGTTGTTTAAGTGTTCCCTTTATTTTTTTGAGCAGTGTATTTACTCCTGATTCCTGCTTACAATCAAAAACTAAAGCAGGAAGTACCAGTGACTCGCTCAATATAGAAGTTGTCAGATGACGCGGATGCTATGCTACAGGACTGTTTTGCTAGCACAGACTGGAATATGTTCCGGGATTCATCCAATGGCATTGAAGAGTATACCACCTCAGTCACCGGCTTCATCAATAAGTGCATTGATGATGTCGTCCATACAGTGACCGTATGGACATATCCCAACCAGCAGCCATGGATTACAGGCAACATTCGTACCGAGCTAAAGGCTAGAGCTGCCGTTTTCAAGTAGCGGGACATGCATAGTCACTTTAACCATACCTACATGTACATACTACCTCAATAAGCCTGACTAACTGGTGTCTGTATATAGCCTTGCTACTGTTATTTTCAAATGTTATTTTACTGTTGTTTTATTTCTTTACTTACCTACATACACACACACCTTTTTTTCACACTATTGGATAGAGCCTGTCAGTAAGCATTTCCCTGTAAGGTCTACACCTGTTGTATTTAGTGCACATGACAAATAAACTTTGATTTGATTAACCTGGACGCTTATAAGAAATCCTGCTCTGCCCTCATGATCCATCAAACAGGCAAAGGGTCAATACAGGACTAAGATTGAGTCCTACTACACCGGTCCTGACGCTCGTCGGATGTGGCAGGGCTTGGAAACTATTACAGACCACAAAGGGAAACCCAGCTACGAGCTGCCCAGTGACACGAGCCTACCAAACGAGCTAAATTCCTTTTATGCTCGCTTCGAGGCAAGCAACACTGAAGCATGCATGACAGCACCAGCTGTTCCGGATGACTGTGTGATCACGCTCTCCGTAGCCAGCCGATGTGAGCAAGACCTTAAAACAGGTCAACATTCACAAGGCCGCCGGGCCAGATGGATTACCAGGATGTGTACTGGTCAACCTCTCCCTGACAAAGTCTGTAATACCTACATGTTTCAAACATACCAACATAGTCCCTGTGCTCAAGAAAGTGAAAGTAGCCTGCCAAAATGACTACCGCCCTGTAGCACTCACGTCAGTAGCTGTGAAGTGCTTTGAAAGGCTGGTCATCGCTCATCATCCCGGAAACCCTAGACGCACTCCAATTCGCATACCGCCCCAACAGATCCACAGATGACGCAAACTCAATTGCACTCCACACTGCCCTTTCCCACCTGGACAAAAGGAACACCTATGTGAGAATGCTGTTCATTGATTACAGCTCAGTGTTCAACACCATAGTGCCAACGAAGCTCATCACTATTTAAAAAAAAAATATTATTTCACCTTTATTTTACCAGGTAGGCCAGTTGAGTACAAGTTCTCAATTACAACTGTGACCTGGCCAAGATAAAGAAAAGCACTGCGACACAAACAATAACACAGAGTTACACATGGAATAAACAAAAGTACAGTCAAAAACACAATAGGAAAAAATGTGTGTACAGTGTGTGCAAATGAGGTAAGATTAGGGAGGTAAGGCAATAAATAGACCGTAGTGGGCGAAGTAATTACAATATAGCAATTAAAAACAGGAGAGATAGATGTGCAGAAGATGAATGTGCAAGTAGAGATACTGGGGTGCAAAGGAGCAAAAACTAAAATAAATAACAGTATGGGGAGGAAATAGTTGGATGGGCAATTTACAGATGGGCTATGTACAGGTGCAGTGATCTGTGAGCTGCTCTGACAGCTGATGCTTAAAGTTAGTGAGGGAGATATGAGTCTCCAGCTTCAGTGATTTTTGCAATTCGTTCCAGTCATTGGCAGCAGAGAACTGGAAGGAAAGGCAGCCAAACGAGGAATTGGCTTTGGGGGTGACCAGTGAAATATACCTGCTGGAGCGCATGCTACGTGTGGGTGCTGCTATGGTAACCAGTGAGCTGAGATAAGGCGGGGCTTTACCTAGCAAAGACTTATAGGTGACCTGGAGCCAGTGGGTTTGGCGACGAATATGAAGCGAGGGCCAGCCAACGAGATGATACAGGTCGCAGTGGTGGGTAGTATATGGGGCTTTGGTGACAAAACGGATGGCACTGTGATAGACAGCATACAATTTGCTGAGTAGAGTGTTGGAGGCTATTTAATAAATTACATCGCAGAAGTCGAGGATCGGTAGGATAGTCAGTTTTACGAGGGTATGTTTGGCAGCATGAGTGAAGGATGCTTTGTTGTGAAATAGGAAGCCGATTCTAGATTTAATTTTGGATTGGATATGCTTAATGTAAGTCTGGAAGGAGAGTTTACAGTCTAACCAAACACCTAGGTATTTGTAATTGTCCACATATTCTAAGTCAGAACCGCCCAGAGTAGTGATGCTGGACGGGCGGGAGGGTGCGGGCAGTGATTGGTTGAAGAGCATGCATTTAGTTTTACTTGCATTTAAAAGCAGTTAGAGGCCATGGAAGGAGAGTTGTAGGCATTGAAGCTCGTCTGGAGGTTAGTTAACACAGTGTCCAAAGAAGGGCCAGAAGTATACAGAATGGTGTCATCTGGTTTGAGGTGGATCAGAGAATCACCAGCAGCAAGAGCAACATCATTGATGTATACAGAGAAAAGAGTCGGCCCGGGAATTGAACACTGTGGCACTCTCTTAGAGACTGCCAGAGTTCCAGACAACAGGCCCTTCGATTTGACACACTGAACTCTGTCTGAGAAAAGTTGGTGAACCAAACGAGGCAGTCATTTGAGAAAACAAGGCTGTTGAGTCTGCTGATAAGAATGTGGTGATTGACAGAGTCGAAAGCCTTGGCCATGTCGATGAATACGGCTGATGATCTTCATCAGATGACACTCCTAGGACATTATGTTATACAATACATGCATGTTTTGTTCAATCAAGTTCATATTTATATCAAAAAACAGCTTTTTACATTAGCATGTGATGTTCAGAACTAGCATACCCAAAGAAAACTTCTGGTGAATTTACTAAATTACTCATCATAAATGTTGACAAAATACATAACAATTATTTTAAGAATTATAGATACAGAACTCCTTTATGCAATCGCTATGTCAGATTTTAAAATAGCTTTTCGGCGAAAGCACATTTTGCAATATTCTGAGTACATAGCTCAGCCATCACAGGCTAGCTATTCAGACACCCGCCAACTTCGGGGCTCACTAAACTCAGAATTACTATTAGAAAAATTGGATTACCTTTGCTGTTCTTCATCAGAATGCACTCCCAGGACTTCTACTTCAACAACAAATGTTGTTTTGGTTCCAAATAATCCATAGTTATATCCAAATACCTCTGTTTTGTTCGTGCGTTCAGATCACTATCCAAAGGGTAACGCGTGAGCGCATTTAGTGACAAAAAAATTCAAAATGTTCCATTACCGTACTTAGAAGCATGTCAAACGCTGTTTAAAATCAATTTTTATGCTATTTTTCTCGTAAAATAGCGATAATATTCCAACCGGACAATATATATTCATTCATTATTATATTCATTCAAAGAGGGAAAGAAAAAAATTGCGAGGTCTCGTGAACGCGCATCTCCAGTCTCTCTGTCACCAGCCAGATCACTGAGAAACTGTGCTGCTGTTATCTGCCCAGAGACAGGAGACACGTCAATCCGGTTTCTGAAGGCTTCTGAGAGCCAATGGAAGCCTTAGAAAGTGTCACGTAACAGCACAGATACTGTAATTTTGATAGAGATGCAACAGAAGGACTACAAATTGTCAGACAGCCCACGTCCTGCTTGGAATCTTAGGTTTTTGCCTGCCATATGAGTTCTGTTATACTCACAGACACCATTCAAACAGTTTTAGAAACTTTAGAGTGTTGTCTATACAAATCTACTAATAATATACATATTCTCATTTCTGGGCAAGAGTAGCAACCAGTTTAAATCGGGTACGTTTTTTATCCGGCCGTGAAAATACTGCCCCCTATCCCAGACAGGTTAACTTGGGTTTCGAAGGCATTAGAAAGGCATGGTAGGATAGATATAGGTCTGTAACAGTTTGGGTCTAGAGTGTCTCCCCCTTTAAAGAGGGGGATGACCGCGGCAGCTTTCCAATCTTTGGGGATCTCAGACGACATGAAAGAGAGTTTGAACAGGCTAGTTACAGGGGTTGCAACAATTACGACGGATAATTTTAGAAAGAGTGTCCAGATTGTCTAGCCCAGCTGATTTGTAGGGGTCCAGATTTTGCAACTCTTTCAGAACATCAGCTATCTGGATTTGGGTGAAGGAGAAATGGGGGAGTTTTGGGCAAGTTACTGTGGGGGGTGCAGGGCTGTTGACCGGGGCAGGGGTAGCCAGACGGAAAGCATGGCCAGCCGTAGAAAAATGCTTATTGAAATTCTCAATTATCGTGGATTTATCAGTGGTGACAGTGTTTCCTAGCCTCATTGCAGTGGGCAGCTGGGAAGAGGTGCTCTTATTCTCCATGGACTTTACAGTGTCCCAGAACTTTTTGGAGTTTGTGCTTACAGGATGCAAATTTTTGTTTGAAAAAGCTAGCCTTTGCTTTCCTAACTGCCTGTGTATATTGGTTCCTATCTTTCCTGAAAAGTTGCATATCGCGGGGGCTATTCGACGCTAATGCAGTACGCCACAGGATGTTTTTGTGCTGGTCAAGGGCAGTCAGGTATGGAGTGAACCAAGGGCTATATCTGTTCCTGGTTCAAAAACTAAGCTAGGACCCTGGGACTAAACGCCTCCCTCTGCAACTGGATCTTGGACTTCCTGACGGCCGCCCCAGGTGGTAAGGGTAGGCAACAACACATCTGCCACTCTGATCCTCAACACGGGGGCCCCTCAGGGGTGTGCTTAGTCCACTCCAGTACTCCCTGTTCACCCACGACTGCGTGGCCAAGCACGACTCCAACAGTGTCATTAACTTTGCTGACAACACAACGACAACGATGAGACAGTCTATAGGGAGGAGGTCAGAGACCTGGCAGTGTGGTGCCAGGACAACAACCTCTCCCTCAACATGAGCAAGACAAAGGAGATGATCGTGGACTACAGAAAAAGGGGGGCCGAACATGCCCCCATTCACATCGACGGGGCTGTAGTCGAGTGGGTTGAGAGTTTCAAGTTCCTTGGTGTCCACATCACCAACAAACTATCATGGTCTAGTCACACTAAGACAGTCGTGAAGAAGGCACGACAACAGCTTTTCCCACTCAGGAGACTGACAACATTTGGCATGTGTCCCCAAATCCTCAAAAAGTTCTCAAAAAATACTGACTGGTTGCATCACCGCCTGGTATGGCAACTGCTCGTCATGCGACCGTAAGGCACTACAGAAGGTATTGCGTACAGCCCAGTTCATCACTGGGGCCCAGCTTCCTGCCATCCAGGATCTACATACTAGGCGGTGTCAGAGGAAGTCTCCAAAAATTGTTGAAGACTCCAGTCATCCAAGTCATAGACTGTTCTCTCTGCTATCGCACAGCAAGCGGTACCGGAGTGCCAAGTCTAGGTCCAAAAGGCTCCGTATTAACAGCTTCTACCCCCAAGCCATAAGACTGCTGAACAATTAATCAAATGGCCAAGCGAACTATTTACACTGCTACTACTCAGTGTTTATTATCTATGCATAGTCAGTTTACCCCTACCTACATGTACAAATTACCTCAACTAACCTGTACCCCTGCACATTGAACTGCATTGTTGGTTAAGGGCTTTTAAATAAGCATTTCACAGTAAGGTCTACACCTGTTGTATTTGGCGCATGTGACAAATAAAATGATTTGTGTTGTGGAAAATCTACACAGGTGAGTGCCCTATGTCAAAGCTACTGTAAGCCCATTACACTCAATAATAGAGTTACCTTCATTAAAATGAAATAGAACATCCCACAGAGCATCAGTAATTGGTCAGCACAGACTAAGGGAGCATTGGAGCAATTTATCAAAGAGCTGTAATAAGTGTCAAAATTTGATTTGACAGTAAATTTACATTTACATTTCCGTCATTTAGCAGACGCTCTTATCCAGAGCGACTTACAAATTGGTGCATTCACCTTATGATATCCAGTGGAACAACCACTTTACAATAGTACATCTATATTTTTTTGGGGGGGGGGGGAGAATAGGAGAGGCCCTAGAACTGAGCCCTGGGGGACACCAGTGGTGAGAGCACATGGTGCGGAGACAGATTCTCGCCACGCCACCTGGAAGGAGCGACCTGTCAGGTAGGATGCAATCCAAGAGTGAGCCGCGCCGGAGATGCCCAACTCGGAGAGGGTGGAGAGGAGGATCTGATGGTTCACAGTATCAAAGGCAGCAGATAGGTCTAGAAGTATGAGAGCAGAGGAGAGAGAGTTAGCTTTAGCAGTGCGGAGAGCCTCCGTGACACAGAGAAAAGCAGTCTCAGTTGAATGACCAGTCTTGAAACCAGACTGATTTGGATCAAGAAGGTCATTCTGAGAGAGATAGCAAGAGAGCTGGCCAAGGATGGCACGCTCAGGAGTTTTGGAGAGAAAAGAAAGAAGGGATACATGTCTGTAGTTGTTGACATCGGAGGGGTCGAGTGTAGGTTGTTTGAGAAGCTCTCTTGAAGACGGAAGGGACGTAGCCAGCGGTCAAGGATGAGTTGATGAGCGAGGTGAGGTAAGGGAGAAGGTCTCCGGAAATGGTCTGTAGAAGAGAGGATAGGGTCAAGCGGGCAGGTTGTTGGGCGGCCGGCCGTCACAAGTCGCAAGATTTCATCTGGAGAGAGAGGGGAGAAAGAGGTCAAAGCACAGGGTAGGGCAATGTGAGCAGGACCAGCGGTGTCATTTGACTTAACAAACGAGGATCGGATGTCGTCAACCTTCTTTTCAAAATGGTTGACGAAGTCATCCGTAGAGAGGGAGGAGGGGGGGAGGAGGATTCAGGAGGGAGGAGAAGGTGGCAAAGAGCTTCCTAGCCCTTTCACGCGTGAGTTCCAAATATCTCTAACGGTTGCCACAGCGTGAGTCTTTTTATACACGTGATGTTAGAATGTTCTCTCCATTCCAGAATGTGATTGTTACGTAACAGTGCATTTAATCCGCGCTGCCCTCAAACCAAAGCACGCAGACTGTTTTTATTTATAGGCTGTTTCAACTTCAATTTCAAATGATTTTCTAACAAGTTTTTATTTTCTAAGAACAGTTTGAATTTAGGTGTGTTCCGCCTCCTCATTCATTCACATAAAAATAGTCATTTTTACTTTTGCGGACAATTTAATTTTTGGGACATTTCTGACGCGGACAAAATTCCCCAAGCACTTTCCAATTGTTTGTGCAGTTCAAGTCTGCAGACATTTGCTAATCTCCCGTCAGAACAGGATCTGCACACGTGTTCACATTTTCCATCTGTTGCCCTCATTGTTTTCGTTACTAATAATAACTTTGGAAATGTGTGCGTTTCTATCAAAGTAAGTGCATTATTACGTTGTAATAGTTTATGTATGTCGTTTCTATTGTAGCGTACTGTATGTATGGAGCATAATAGATTTGTGTATATTCTTTATAACCGCGGACACGTGAGGTAACATTACTCATTTTATAACCTTTATGTTATATTCAATCGTGCTTAGGTAGCTAGCTACATTTTTCTATTAGCTCTGTAAAACAATGCAGCGGTCAAAGGCACAGCACGGTGCTAGAGACGTCACTACAGACTCCCTGGTTCAAATCCATGCTGCGTTTCTAAGTAAGTGCCTTATTACGTTATAATAGTTTCCGTATGCCGTAGCGAGAATAATGTATACTTCTTATAAGCGAGGGGACGTTACTCATTTTATAACTTTACATTTTAGTCATTTAGCAGACGCTCTTATCCAGAGCGACTTACAGTAGTGAATGAATACATTTCATACGTTTTTTTTTCTTCCGTACTGGCCCCCTGTGGGAATCGAACCCACAACCCTGGCGTTGCAAACACCATTGCAAACACCATGCTCTACCAATTGAGCCACAGGGAGGCCCACCTTCATGGTGTTATATTCAATCGTGCTTAGGTAGCTAGCTACATTCTTCTATTAGCTCTGTAAAACAATGCTAGTTGCGTCGGAGAAGTATTAGCTTGTGTTGTATTTTGAAGCTACATGGCCTTATGACTCCCTAGTGGCGCAGCGCTCAAAGGCACTGCATCTCAGTGCTAGAGGCATCACTACAGACACCCTGGTTCAAATCCAGGCTGTATCACAACTGGCTGTGATTGGGAGTCCCATAGGGCAGCGCACAATTGGCCCAGCATTGTCCGAGTTTGGCCGGTGTAGGCCATCATAGGTAAATAATAATTTGCTGTTAAATGACTTGCCTAGTTAAATAAAATAAAACATATGACCATGGTTTGTTTATTTGGTCTATTCAGCATAGCTCTGTTCTGCCCTGCCTTGCCCCCTTGTGGAGCTCAAAAGTTAGTTTCTTACTGTTATAACTCAAATCTGTGATTTTGTCAATGCAATAAACTATTTTTATAGCTGTGTTTATTATGTTATTTGTAATATTGTTTTATTGCTATATCCTTATATTGTATTCTAATTAATAATTCCTCTTTATTCTGTACTTTCAGAAACCACAAACAGTATTTGCCAATATCATAACTGGACATCTTTCGAGCTGAAGATTGAGGACAGCTTTTGTATGCTAACGTTCTCTCCTTAACAGTTTTACTGGATGGAAACACAGCAAGAAAACACATAGGCCAATATGTAATAGTCGTCTATTTTATTGAAGTATTGGTAGTTGGTTCAACAACAACTTGTTTTACTAGAGGACAAAAAATGTAATATGCATAACCCATATTTAATATTCATGCAGTGACTGAACAACAACTGCATTTCCACCCCCACCTCTAAAGGCATAGTATCATGGCAGGTCACCTGTCAAGTCACCTGTCAGGTCAGTCAGTCACTTATTGCTGCAGATGTGCTCAATAATGCTTGAGCATGTGATACTCCTCAAAGCATGGTGAAATACATAGAGGTGTATCACAAGCTAAACACATGTATTTTGTCATCTTCCTCTGCTTACTTCTCCTGGCGCCAGACAGGCAGACTTTGCAGTGCCTCCGTGTGCGACTACCTTGAGCAGCAGTTTGAGGGACTTTGCAGGGAAAATGCCGTGCAGTGAGGCGTAGGGGATTGTCTACAGCAGGGCGACCCCCAGTGGAGGGGCGCCGAGGGGTGTGGTGCTCCTCCAACAGCTCTCTCATGAGGTTCTCTCTGTATTTTTGGTAGGTAATTACTTTACCTATGAGGGAGTGGGGAGGATGAGGAAAGTTAGAGGATGATGAGGCAGTGGGTAGGTTGGTGAGATATTGTCACTGTAATTGCATAATGGATTTGTATGTGAACTGTACATCCAATTACAAAAATACCTTGTTCAGTAATCATCTCACCTGTTAGTTGGCGGTGAACTATGCTGCCGTTGAGGACAGCAGTGTCGATCAGCTGGAAAAATATCTTCTTATACCACTTGGTCGTTTTCCGAGTGCATTCCACAAAGCTGTTTATCATGTCCGCCTTATCCACGGCCCCCATTTTGAGGTTATAGTCTAGCACACAATCTGGTTTTATCTTTCTCTCTCCCGTCAGGTGGTCCACCTTCCCTGTGGCCGACATGGTTGCTGTATGGACAGTGGAGAGGACATGGACGTCTCGTTTGTCATGCCACTTTACTGCCAGCTGTTGACCGTTCTCCTGGAACTCCACCTCCCCTCTCTGCATCTTCCTGCATCCGAATGCCGGCATCCCCTTCCTGTTCGACCTGACTGTGCCACAGGCCCCTGTGCTGTTGGAGAGCAGATGCTGGAAGAGTGTGGGACTGCTGTACCAATTGTCCACGTACAAAGTGTGTCCCTTGCCGAGATGAGGAGCCAGCATGGTCATCACCACGGACCCAGACACCCCAAGCCCCTCATAATGTTTGATGTCAGTGGTAGACCCTGTGTACACTATAATATCCAGGACATATCCTGTCTTCACGTCGCACATGACAAAGAACTTGACCCCAAACCTGTGCCTTTTGGAGGGAATATATTGACGGAACGCCAGCCTACCTTTCCATAACATCAGGGACTCATCAATGCATAGGTCCTTGTATGGCACAAAGACCCGACCAAATGCTGATGTCAGGCTGATAAGAACAATTCTTATTTTGTATAACGGGTCACTTAGGATGGCAGTAGCATTGTTGACGAAATGCAGGCATCGCAGCAGAATTAGGAAGCGGTCTTGGGAAAAGAGGGTGGCAAAGAAGGGAGTTGCAAACATAGGATCTGTGCTCCAATAGTCTCTTAGGGAGTTCTTCTTTACTATCCCCATGAGGAGGACTGTCACCAGGAAGGTATACATTTCACTAATTGTGGTTGTCACCCATTTAGCGAGTTTCCCCCTCACTCCTGGCTCTCTCTTCTCCTGTAGCTCCAAGGCATAGCGATTGGTCTCCTGTACTATGTTTCCCACGAGCTCCTCTGTCAGAAACAACTTGAAGCACTCTGCCTCAGTTGGAAATGGCAAGGGGCGTTGCACTCCAGACTGGGACTCATCAAAGCAAACAGCAGGGCCAGTAGGGGTGAAATGGCTGGCGGCCTTCCAGCTACCACAGAACTCCTGTACTTCATCCACTGTCGGTCTGCCTCCATCACCACCAGCATCTTCAAAGGGACCTGGTAATTGGTCAGTGGACAGGGGTCCTCAGATTCAGGGTTCTCAATGGCTACAAGGTTGGGGGGCAGCTCCTCACTGTCACTGTCAGAATCTGATTCCTGACTTTCATACTCAGACTCATTGTCAGAATTTTTAAAAATCTCCAGAATTTCCACATTTGTGAGTTGTCTCCTTTTGAAAGACATTGCTAATGCTACAGCTTAGCTCACTAGCTACATACATAAACAACAACACTGAATGGCTCAGAGTGAGAGGGTACGTGATTGACTGCCGGCATGCGTCACTTGTATCAATAAATCACCATCAGAAAATGTTTTGTGTGGTAATTATTTGTGTATTTACTATTTTATTCACATGTTTTCAATTCTAGGTGACAAATCATGCATTCCGATTCTTGCATAGATTGTAATGGGCACATATTATGTGTGTAAAATACTTATTTGAAGGTTATACTGATTATGATGAGCTAAGCTAATTCCAGCTATGTGTATGGAGCCATGTTTGTTGACATACAATGCATTCTGGGTTTCACGTAATCGTCTGACCAAAGATGTTATAACAAAATGAGGTGAGTAAGAGTTCACTCATTTTTTGAGGACTTCTGGAAATGAATGGTGGGATGTGAACGACGGTAGACACACCCCTTCAACGTGCATACTATAAACAGACCGAACTCATCTTGTCTGTTATTATCTTCGGTTTCTGTGAGGAAAAAAATGCATGGCTGCGCGCTGAAACTAATCGTCGGATTACTTTCGATTTCTAGAAAGTGTTTTACTCAATTATTTTGATCAACGGTGAGCAAACCCGTGATGTGATTAATTGTACATAGTAATTGCTATTAGCTAATTCATAGTGTAGTTTATGTCAGCCGAGAGTTAGAAAATATGACCGCTTGTGTTGCGTCAATCTTTCCTCAGCGCTAGGACAAATGTAGCCTACATTTTTCCGGTTAGGATGATTGTGTTATGCTATAGATACTTCTGTGAATATCTGAACATTGCATCCAAAAATAAACTGCTCACATTCTGGACATAACTTTGTAAGGACTGTGTTTGTGTAAATAGTTTCTGAAAAAAGTGTGGCCAGCTGCGCGCTGAAACTAATTGTCGGATTACTTTCAATAATTGTACATAGTAATTGCTATTAGCTAATTCATGGTATAGTTTACGTAAGGACTGTTTGTGTAAATAGTTTCTGAAAAAAGTGTGGCCAGCTCAAATGTTGATTGTTGCGTCATTCGAAACTGGCCGTTCTAAATGAGCATTCTAAATTAGTGTTCTAATCACACGGGGTGTGATCGTACGCTTCAGGGACCACTGTAGAACGATCACACCCTGTGTGATGGTACGTGTGAAAGGGCTAGGGTTAGAGGCAGATGCTTGGAATTTATAGTGGTTGAAAGTGGCTTTAGCAGCAGAAACAGAGGAAGAATATGTAGAGAGGAGGGAGTGAAAAGATGCCAGGTCTGCAGGGAGGCTAGTTTTCCTCCACTTCCGCTCAGTTGCCCAGAGCCCTGTTCTGTGAGCTCGCAATGAGTCGTCATGCCACGGAGCAGGAGGGGAGGACCGAGCCGGCCGGGAGGATAGGGGACATAGAGAGTCAAAGGATGCAGAAAGGGAGGAGAGGATTGAGCAGAGGGAAGAGATGATAGGATGGAAGAGGAGAGAGTAGCGGGAGAGAGAGCGAAGGTTGCGACGGCGCAATACCATCTGAGTAGGGGCAGAGTGAGTAGTGTTGGAGGAGAGCGAGGGACAAGGATACAAGGTAGTGGTCGGAGACATTGGAGGGGAGTTGCAGTGAGATTAGTAGAAGAACAGTATCTAGTAAAGATGACGTCAAGCATATTGCCTGCCTTGTGAGTAGGGGGGGACGGTGAGAGGGTGAGGTCAAAAGAGGTGAGGAGTGGAAAGAAGGAGGCAGAGAGAAATTAGTCAAAGGTAGACGTAGGGAGGTTAAAGTCACCCAGAACTGTGAGGGGTGAGCCATCCTCAGGAAAGGAACTTATCAAGGCGTCAAGCTCATTGATGAACTCTCCAATGGAACCTGGAGGGCAATAAATGATAAGGATGTTAAGCTTGAATGGGCTAGTGACTGTGACAGCATGGAATTCAAAGGAGGAGATAGACCGATGGGTCAGGGGAGAAAGAGAGAATGTCCACTTGGGAGAGATGAGGATTACAGTGCCACCACCCCGCTGACCAGATGCTCTCGGGGTATGCGAGAACACGTGGTCAGACGAGGAGAGAGCAGTAGGAGTAGCATTGTTTTCTGTGGTAATCCATGTTTCCGTCAGCGTCAAGAAGTCGAGGGACTGGAGGGTAGCATAGGCTGAGATGAACTCTGCCTTGTTGGCCGCAGACCGGCAGTTCCAGAGGCTGCCGGAGACCTGGAACTCCACGTGGGTCGTGCGCGCTGGGACCACCAGGTTAGAGTGGCAGCAGCCACGCGGTGTGAAGCGTTTGTATGGCCTGTGCAGAGAGGAGAGAACAGGGATAGACAGACACATAGTTGACAGGCTACAGAAGAGTCTACGCTAATGTAAAGGAGATTGGAATGAAAATTAACTAAACAACTGGGGAAGCGAGAGAGCAGGGCCTCCCTCACTAACCTTTCACTGAAACACTGAAATATAACTCTTCCAACTTCCACTTTAGAAATTATAATTGATGTAAACTACAGTGGTTCTGTGTTTCCAGGAATAGGCTCATACTTAGTTTATTCAGCTAGATAACTTGGTACAGTATTCTTCCCTGAAACCCACCCAATGCACCGTATCCTATGACGCCGTAGCTAACTAGCATGCAGGCATCCAATAACACACGGTTAGCACCAATACTTGGTTACAACAAACTACCAATGGATCATTCGTGTCCGTGTCTAGTTCCTTTCATAACGCATAAGTAATTAAACGTTGGCTGGCTAACACAAAGTCAGTCCTGCTAGCTACACAAGTGGACTACACATCTCGAATGTTCAGAAAGTTAAGTTTACATTGCAAAAATCTTATTGACTAAAATGATACAGTACTGCTAGCTGGTAAAGTTGGCTAGCTAGCCGTGGCTGCGTTGTTGACTTTGTTTGAAAATGTAGCTGGCTAGCTAACCTCGATAGTTTCTCTGTACATTCACGTAATCAATATGTCAGGTCTATTTTCTGTTTGATGGTTGTGAATGAGATCATTTTAAATGCTGCAGGATGGTGCATCTATTTGACATTTCTTGATAAAATTATGTTAGCCATCCCCTGGGTGGAACACTAAAACATTTATATCGCAGTAATGTTGTGAGGAACATTTTGTCATTTGTATTTTCTACGACATTTTCAGCTTTTTATATGTGCTGGAAAGACCTACCATTATGCTATTATGCTACTGTATCTTGTTACTAAATGGCCAAACGGCTTCTCTAGCCTAATTACGTTTGTTCTGGAATTCCAGTGCACACGGTTTAAGTAGGAGTGACCAATGCAAATAAAATGGCCAGCTATAATGGCCGGGCTTCTGGTTTAAAGATGTCTCCACAGTATTTCCACTATACTCTGTGCTCAAGGAAGATCTGCAAACACATAATAAAATGCTCCCGCGTGCTCTGTGTTTAGTGGAGATTGTGTTTGGTGCCACGTTAGGGAACTGTTTGTCAGTGTTGTGTCTGGGCTTCATGCTGGCTTTGGGGTAAATTAGCCCTATAAGCTGAGCCCCACTCACTATGAGTGCTCTCTCAGCCTTGAGGGAATCGCTGCTTTAGAAAACTCCATCTCCACTGGAGGCCTGCCATCGTTACCTGGCAACTGCCACACACAACAGGAAACAGACTGGGGGACTCTGTCACAACGCCAGAGAAAAAGGAGCACATTGATGATGGGAGACAGGAAGGCTGAGTGGTAGGGAGGATGGAGGGTGGGTGGTGCACCCTTCCAACCCCTCCAGCCTTCTGATCCAAAGCAGAGCAGCACAGCTGGCCCTTAAATGTACACAGAGTTAACATAAATTACATGCATATCATTCTCTCCTGGGTAAAAGCAGAGGAGAGATTGACTGTATGACTACTTGTCTTTGTGATAGGCATTGACATGTTGAAAGCAACAATCTGTCTGTTTAAATGACTAGCACACAGCTCAGACACCCATGCATACCCCACAAGACATGCCACCAGGGGTCTCTTCACAGTCCCCAAGTCCAGAACACATTTTGGGAAACACAGTACTACAGTCATGGCCAAAAGTTTTGAGAATGACACAAATATTAATTTTCACAAAGTCTGCTGCCTCAGTTTGTATGATGGCAATTTGAATATACTCCAGAATGTGATGAAGAGTGATCAGATGAATTGCAATTAATTGCAAAGTCCCTCTTTGCCATGCAAATGAACTGAATCCCCCCAAAAAAACATTTCCGCTGCATTTCAGCCCTGTCACAAAAGGACCAGCTGACATCATGTCAGTGATTCTCTCGTTAACACAGGTGTGAGTGTTGACGAGGACAAGGCTGGAGATCACTCTGTCATGCTGATTGAATTCGAATAACAGACTGGGAGCTTAAAAAGGAGGGTGGTGCTTGGATTCATTGTTCTTCCTCTGTAAACCATGGTTACCTGCAAGGAAACATGTGCCATCATCATTGCTTTGCACAAAAAAGGCTTCACAGGCAAGGATATTGCTGCCAGCAAGATTGAACCTAAATCAACCATTTAACAGATCATCAAGAACTTCAAGGAGAGCGGTTCAATTACATTTTAGTCATTTAGCAGACGCTCTTATCCAGAGCGACTTAGTAGTGAACACATGCATTTCATTTCATGCATTTTTTTTTTTGTACTGTCCCCCCGTGGGAATTGAACCCACAACCCTGGCGTTGCACACACCATGCTGGCGTTGCAAACACCATGCTCTACCAACTGAGCCACAGGCAATTGCTGCAAAGAAGGCTTCAGGGCACCCAAGAAAGTCCAGCAAGTGCCAGGACCGCCTCAGGGACAGACTGATATTCTGCAAAAGGTACAGGGATTGGACTGCTGAGGACTGGGGTAAAGTCATTTTCTCTGATGAATCCCCTTTGCAATTGCTTGGGGCATTCGGGTAAAAGCTTGTCTGGAGAAGACAAGGTGAGTGCTACCATCAGTCCTATGTCATGCCAACAGTAAAGCATCCTGAGACCATTCATGTGTGGGGTTGCTTCTCAGCCAAGGGAGTGGGCTCACTTACAATTTTGCCTAAGAACACAGCCATGAATAAAGAATGGTACCAACACATCCTCCGAGAGCAACTTCTCCCAACCATCCAGGAACAGTTTGGTGATGAACAATGCCTTTTCCAGCATGATGGAGCACCTTGCCATTCTTCAAAGAACATTTAGGGTTCTTGGCACTGAAAATTGCCAACAAAATATTCTTCCAAGAACCCATAGGAGGTGGAGTTCATCGAGGAACCTTGTTAGTTGGTGTGGGTACTTGCAGGAACTTAATTTCCCAACTGAAACAACTGGATTTCAATTTGAAAGGACAGCAGGGGCAGGCACTTAACTGAACAATGCAAAGATCTCAATTTAAGGTAAGGTTTGTCCCTTGTATGATCTACATTTATATTGTTTTCTGATGACACCATCTATCTTTTCATATTTGTGCAAATCTTTCTAAAACAGAAAATGGACACAATTCAATGGATATCATTCAACAAACAGGTAAGAATATCTACTGTAGGCCATACGAATATGTTGAAGGCTAGCTATATTGGTGCAGATGACTGAACTGCTCACTTTTGTGTATGTGTCAGCAGGTTTAACCTCTGGACGGGCTCCGTCCCGCATACGGGACGGACATCCAGCGAAAAATCCTATCGCCATTTGCATAACAAAATTTAATATATATTTTTTTCAAATATAGGACTATTTTATATCATTTTATAGATACACCTCTCCTGAATCGAACAACGTTGTCCGATTTCAAAAAGGCTTTACAGCAAAAGCAAAACATTAGATTATGTTAGAGGAGTATATCGTAAAAGTAGCCACACATAGCCATTTTCCGACCAACCACATGCATCACAAATAACCAAAAAACAGCTAAATGCAGCACTAACCTTTGACAATCTTCATCAGATGACACACCTAGGACATCATGTTACACAATACATGCATTCTTTTGTTCGATAAAGTTCATATTTATATATAAAAACAGCATTTTACATCGGCGCGTGACGTTGACTAACTATTTTCCCTCAAATGCGTCCGGTGAAACAGCGCTACAATTTACTAAATTACTATTCGAAAACATTTTTAAAATGTAATATTGTCATTCTAAGATGTATAGATTAGCATCTCTTGAAAGCACCTGCAATGCCAGATTTAAAAATAACTTTACTGGGTAATCACACTTTGCGATAAAAGGGGATGCGATACTCAGAAAAATAGGCTAGCAATACAGGTCAGCGCCATCTTGGAACAATCGCATATCAAATATAGTCTTGTATACTATTGTCAATAATCCCTTACCTTTGATTATCTTCATCAGAAGGCACTTCCAGGAATCCCAGGTCCACAACAAATGTATTTTCGTTCGAAAAAGTTAATCCTTTATGTCCCAATAGCTTGTTGTTGTTAGCGCGTTCTGAAGGCTGCTCCAAAAGTACCGTCGGCCGCGGGACTTCTCTCTCAACAAAATGCATTTTTCTTTTTTTATTTAGGTTCGTTCAAACATGTCAAACGTTGTATAACATAAATCTTTAGGGCCTTTTTCAACCAGAGCTCCAATAACATTCAAGGGGGACGATTGCATTGTCTTTCAAAACGTTTCGAAAGGGGAGGGTAGCCAGGGGCGCCGGCGTCATAATGGTGATGGCCCTCCTCATGTGACCACGTTCCACAGACTCTCATTCTGTCAGTTTTCACAGTAGAAGGCTCAAACCACTTTGTAAAGACTGGGGACATCTAGTGGAAGCAATAGGAAGTGCTCAATGAATCATAGCTCACGGTGTGATTTATAGGCAAAGTGATGAAGTTGAGTCCGCAATTCAGAATTCCACATCCTGTTACGATCTGTCTCGGGGTTTTGACTGCCATATGAGTTCTGTTATACTCACAGACACCATTCAAACAGTTTTTGAAACTTTAGGGTGTTTTCTATCCACAAGTATTAATTATATGCATATCCTAGCTTCTGAGTTTGAGTAGGAGGCCGTTTAAAATGGGCACAAATTTTTTTCTAAAATCGCTGTAGCGCCCCCTATCCTAGGCGACCGTCAAGAGGATAAAGACAACAAGGCATACAAATTGGTAGTGGTATGTAATGCAGATCAGATTTATCATCCTCCTCCCTTACCTCTTCAATGAATTTACCTTACCGGTCAAAAGTTTTAGAACACCTACTCATTCAAGGGTTTTTCTTTATTTTTACGATTTTATACATTGTAGAATAATAATGAAGACATCAAAACTATGAAATAACACATAATGAATCATGTAGTAACCAAAAAAGGGTTAAACAAATCAAAATATATTTTATATTTGAGGTTCTTCAAATAGCCACCCTTTGCCTTGATGATAGCTTTGCACAATCTTGGCATTCTCTCAACCAGCTTCACCTGGAATGCTTTTCGAACAGTCTTGAAGGAGTTCCCACATATGCTGAGCACATGTTGGTTGCTTTTCCTTCACTATGCGGCCCGACTCATTCCAAACCATCTCAATTTGCTTGAGGTTGGGGGATTGTGGGGGCCAGGTCATCTGATGCAGCACTCCATCACTCTCCTTCTTGGTCAAATAGACCTTACACATCCTGGATGTGTGTTGAGTCATTTTCCTGTTGAAAAACAAATGATAGTCCCACTAAGCCCAAATCAGATGGGATGGCGTATCGCTGCAGAATGCTGTGGTAGCCATGCTGGTTAAGTGTGCCTTGAATTCTAAATAAGTCAGACAGTATCACCAGCAAAGCACCCCCACACCATAACACCTCCTCCTCCATGCTTTATGGTAGGATATATACAAGCAGAGATCATCTGTTCACACACACCACGTCTCACAAAGACACGGCGGTTGGAATCAAAAATCTCCAATTTGGACTCCAGACCAAAGGACAAATTTCCACCGGTCTAATGTCCATTGCACATGTTTCATGGCCCAAGCAAGTCTCTTCTTTTTATTGGTGTCCTTTAGTAGTGGTTTCTTTGCAGAAATTCGACCATGAAGGTCTGATTCACACAGTCTCCTCAGAACAGTTGATGTTGAGATGTGTCTGTTACTTGAACTCTGTGAAGCATTTATTTGTGCTGCATTTTCTGAGGCTGGTAACTATAATGAACTTACCCTCTGCAGCAGAGGTAACTCTGGGTCTTCCATTCCTGTGGTGGTCCTCATTAGCGCCAGTTTCATCATAGCGCTTGATGGTTTTTGTGACTGCACTTGAAAAAACTTCCAGAGTTCTTGAAATGTTCCGTATTGACTGAACTTCATGTCTTAAACTAATGATGAACTGTCGTTTCTCTGTGCTTATTTGAGCTGTTCTTGACATAATATGGACTTGGTCTTTTGCCAAAGAGGGCTGTCTTCTGTATACCCCTCCTACCTTGTCACAACACAACTGATTGGCTCAAACGCATTACAAAGAAAATAAATTCCACAAATTAACTTTTAAGAAGGCTCACCTGTTAATTGAAATGCATTCCAGGTGACTACCTCATGAAGCTGGTTGAGAGAATGACAAGAGTGTGCAACGCTATCATCTAGGCAAAGGGTGGCTATTTGAGAATCTCAAATTTTAAACATATTTAAAAAATTTTAACACTTTTTTGGTTACTACATTATTCTACAATGTAGAAAATAGTAAAAGTAAAGAAAAACCCTTGAATGAGTAGGTGTTCTAAAACTTTTGACCGTTAGTGTATTTATTAAATTTTTTATTAAACCTTTATTTAACTAGGCAAGTCAGATAAGAACAAATTCTTATTTACAATGATGGCCTACCCCGGCCAAACCCTAACCCGGACGACGCTGGGCCAATTGTGCACCGCCCTATGAGACTCCCAGTCATGGCCGGTTGTGATACAGCCTGGAATCGAACCAGGGTCTGTAGTGACACTTCTAACACTGAGATGCAGTGCCTTAAACTGCTGCTCATCCCATAGGCCTCTACATTATTCACATTTACCACAAAAACCAAGGTATGAATACTGTTGTGTGCAGGTTTTGTTGATCATCTGTGTAACTACTATTTTTTGGTTCACAGACTTCACCCTATCTACACCTCTTATGAATATAACAGGAAAGCTGTTTGATCACCATGCACCCGAAAAATCATTCTGGCTATGGATACAGAGAACATAAACAGATTAACATCAACATGTCCGAGGATATACCCATTGGACTTGGGGCTCTGCTGGGAGTTTACCTCATATTTTGTTTTTAATTTTGCTTTGCCACTAAAATCATAATAAACACTGAAAACTAAAATAGTGTGTTATTGTTATGCATATTATTATTAATAATAATAGGGGAGGGGGGTAGTAAACATTTTCCCCAAAAGGTTCTTCAAAAGGTTCTTTGATGAGCTATTAAAAGGGGTTATTTGAAGAACATATAGGGGTTCCCCCACAGCTTCAATTTGAAGAACCCCTAAGGATACTCCAGGAAGCTTTTATTTTTAGATTATTATTTTTTGTAAATATTATTTTTTGATGCGCCTTAATGTGTTTGGACCCCAGGAAGAGTGGCTGCTGCTTGGCAGCAGTTAATGGGGATCCCCAAAAAATGCAAATACAAATGGCATATCCATTATCTGATCTTCCTTCTCATGCTATTTACATGTCAATTTTGCATTTCATTTTCCACTAGCCTGCAGCGCTCTCTGAACAGCAACGGTCGCTGCCAGCCCAGCTAATCAACCACGTGTGGAAATAGCTGAAAACCCCAGTGAGTGGAGTGAATCTCAATTAAACGTATCTGGTGGTCAAACATGGAGATGCATCACTGTTCAAGGGGCGGTGCGCTTGCGCTGAAGGTGATCCCCGGGTTTGTAATCGCCAAGGAGCTCTCTCCAACCAAGCAGTGCGTCACACATGCCCAGACCAGCTAGGATCCCCTTCCACAAAATCAATCAGTTATTACAAATCAGTCGCTCAAATAATATTTACTCTCCATGGGAATCATACATTGAATCCCGTCCCTGCGTTTTGATTTCTTTGCTCTATCCAATTGTATCCAAAAGTGTTTCACTCTGCAGATACGATTTGTATTTTTCTTCGAGTCGCTTTTAAAATAATCTACATTCATTTATTCTTTCTCATTAAGCAGATTTGCCATAGTTTCGAAGTTTTGTTAGAATATAGCGAGAGCGCATCTTCATCAACATTAGAGTCCTAAAGCGAAGCTTTATGGCTATTGGATAACGCAGACCTGCGGCTTTCTTCAAAGTTCGATTTCGGACGTGCGGTTACCTTGTCTGTAGGAAAAAATGAAATCTGCTGAAGAAGGTGAGTAGGCTCTTCCTGTTACTTTTGAATGTCAGACTGTTTACTGAGTAATATTGCATTCATAAACGATAATTCTATCGACACCTGAACGGATGATTTTGCGTGTTGGATAGCTGACTGTCCTGTCTAGTGGTGCACTTTCCCCTCAGGTGTCTGTGAATGGGTTTCTCCTCTGTTTCGATGGCCTACTATTATACAGGTATGACAATGTAGAAGCGTACTGAATACTGAGATAATTATAGGACAGGCTAACAATGATGACGTAGCCTAACTTACCTGAACAAAAATATAAACGCAACATGCAACAATTTCAAAGATTTTACTGAGTTATAGTTAATATAAGTAAATCAGTCAATTTAAATAAATTCATTACGCCCTAATCTGTGGATTTCACATGACTGACAATACAGTCATGTGAATTGAAATTGAATAAAAAAAAATAGGTATGCGCATGGATCAGAAAACCAGTCAGTATCTGGTGTGAACCCCATTTGCCTCATGCAGCGTGACACATCTCCTTCACATCGAGTTGATCAGGCTGTTGATTGTGGAATGTTCTCCCACTTCTCTTCAATGGCTGTGCAAAGTTGCTGGACATTTTCAGGAACTGGAACACACTGTAGTACCCGTCGAACCAGACCATCCCAAACATGTTCAATGGGTGACATGTCTGGTGAGTATGCAGGCCATGGAAGAACTGGGACATTTTCAGCTTCCAGGAATTGTGTACAGATCCTTGCGGCATGAGGCCGTGCATTATCATGTTGAAACATGAGGTGATAGCTGTGGATAAATGGCACAACAATGGGCCTCAGGATCTCATCACGGTATCTCAGTGCATTCAAATTGCCATCAATAAAATGCAATTGTGATTGTTGTCCGTAGCGCATGCCTGCCCATACCAAAACCCCACCGCCACCATTGGGCACTCTCTTGACAACGTTGGCATCAGCAAGCTGCTGGCCCACACGACCCCATACCGTCTGCCATCTGCCCGGTACAGTTGAAACCGGGATTCATCCGTGAAGAGCACACTTCTCCAGCATGCCAGTGGCCATTGAAGTTAATCATTTGCCCACTGAAGTGGGTTAAGACACCGAACTGCAGTCAGGCCAAGACCCTGGTGAGGACAACGGGCATGCAGATGAGCTTCCCTGAGACGGTTTCTGACAGTTTGTGTGGAAATTCTTTGATTGTGCTAACCCACAGTTTCATCAGCTGCCTGGGTGGCTGGTCTAAGATGATCCCGCAGGTGAAGAAGCTGGATGTGGAGGTCCTTGGCTGGCATGGTTACACGTGGTCTGCGGTTGTGAGGCTGGTTGGACAAACTGCTACATTTTCTAAAATGATGTTGGAGGCGGCTTATGGTAGAGAAATTAACATAACTTTATCTGGCAACAGCTCTGGTGGACATTCCTCCAGTCAGCATGCAAATTGCACACTCCCTCAACTTGAGACATCTGTGGCATTGTGTTGTGAGAAAAAAACTGCACATTTTAGAGTGGTGTTTTGTTGTCCCCAACACAAGGTGCACTTGTGTAATGATCATGCTGTTTAATCAGCTTCTTGACATTCATCACCTGTCAGATGGATGGATTATCTTGGTAAAGGAGAAATGCTCACTAACAGGGATGTAAATAAGTGTGTGCACAATTTGAGATAAGTAATATTTTTGTGTGTGAAAAAATTCAGGGATCTTTTATTTAAGCTCATGAAACATGGGACCAACACTTCACATGTTGTGTGTATATTTTTGTTCAGTGTATATATCCATGGTAGTTACTTACGTTATGAAATAATGATTTGGTTTCATCAAAAGGTTTATATATAGTACCCATTAAAATTGTATGTATTGAGGGGAAAAATGGTTTATACTGTACATATTGAGGATATGTTTATATTCCCTTAAGGAATGATGAACTTTGAAACACATGGGTCTTTATTATGAGAGCTCCATTATATTATGAGGCGCCCCTCCTATGAGTAGGGAGTGGCAGCGGTGGCACAAAAGCTCTCATTCAGGATGGTTTACTCAAATTGGTAATCCATGCCTCTCTGCCTTATCTTGCATAAGTAAACAGACCCCACTTGAAGAGAAATTGACCCAAAATGTACAGTGTTTCAGTGTGTAAGTCTAGATTTAATACAATTTAGTCAGAGAGCGCACACAACCCAGTGGTTCTCGTTGGTAAAATGGCATCTTCTATGCAATCTATTAAGAATTGACATGGAGACATTGCAAAGCTGTGACACCACTGTGATGTTAAGGTTATTACATTGTGATTATTTTGTGGGAGTCATGTGGTGGTGCACTGATGTCATGTCTTTATGGTTGCCTCAGTAGTCTCTTAATTCACAGCAGACAGGAGCTCTGGCGACTGCATGCTGTCTGAGACTGGACTGGTCTTAAGAGCTGACTAGTAAGATTACTCAGGTCTGTGTACCCTTAACCACCCCTTCCCCCATTCTCCTCTGTCTGTGCCACATGGGTAGTCAGTCTGTCTCTTATGCCCTCATACCCAGTGAGGGAGCTGGCATCTTGAACCTCCCCTGTTGGGAACAGATTGCACCTTAAGTCATGCAAACAAACTAGCCATGTGGCACCCCATCATGAGCAACACCATCACAGCAGCTTTCTTTGTAATTAACTGGCAACTGCAGTATGTCTTTCAGTGTGTGAGCCAATGAGAGTATGTATGGACCATAATTCTAACTCATTCTATGTATTTGCTTTTCAGATGCATGCAGCCACACCCCCAACATCAGTCTCTCCCTGGGCAAATCCTGCCTGCCCTCCCAGTACCACAGTCTCCAGTCTGGCCCCACCATCTCAGTGTCCATCAGCCAGCCTCCCAGCTACAGCGCCCAGAACGACATGAGGACAGTGGGTTACTACTCATCCCCTCGCATCCATCCAAACGGCGCCCCGGTCCTCGAGAGCCCTCGTATTGAGATCACAGCCTATGGACAGTTTCCTGAGGAGGAGGTGGAAGAGCGCAACAACCTTCCTGTGCCTAAACAGGTCAACTCCATTGTGACCCTGACGTTGCCCCATGCAGATGGCTACCGTGACCCCAGCTGCCTCAGCCCGGCCAGCAGTGTGTCGTCACGCAGCTGTCACTCTGAGGCCTCATCCTACGAGTCGGGCTTCTCCGACAACTACGAAAAATCACCCCAGAACTCGCCCTGGCAGTCGCCCTGCGTCTCACCCAAGGGCTCCTCCTCTCTCGCCCTGCCGGGTGAAGCTTGCACCCATGTGGGCTCCCCACATAACTCTCCCTCTACCTCCCCCCTCACCAGTGTCATGGATGACAGCTGGATGGGCCAGCGGGGCTCCAGGCCCAACTCCCCTTGTGGTGGGAAGAGAAAATACAGCTTCAATGGAACCGCAAACTACAAGTACCCCTACTCCCCCAACCACTCCCCGGTGCCGTCCCCTCACACCTCCCCACGCCTCAGTGTCACAGACGAGTCCTGGATGCCTAACAACACCAACCAGTACACCAACTCAGCCATAGTTGCAGCCATCAACGCTCTGACCACAGACGGTGTGGCAGACCTGGGGGAGGGCATCCCTTTGAAGGCCCGGAAGACCAGCCTGGAGCCTGGGGCAGTCTGCCTGAAGGTAGAGCCTGGAGGAGAGGAGCTCAGCCCTGGGGCGCTTTGTCAGGATGAGTACTCCTCCCGCCTATCCTTAAAGAAGGAGAACTACTGTGGGGGGTTACTGGATGTGCCACCGCACCCATACTCATGGTCTAAGCCAAAGCAATATGTCAGGTAAGCTGAAGCAAGACTTTGACTGACTGAAATAATATTCATTATAAGGTTGACAGCTCCAGACAACTGCACTTTATTGAGGTCAAATTAAAGTCAACTCAGAAATATCCATTATAAGGAAACATCCCAGCAAAGCACTGACAATCTGCAGTTGT
Organism: Salmo salar; assembly: GCF_965601325.2. Taxonomy (NCBI): domain Eukaryota; kingdom Metazoa; phylum Chordata; class Actinopteri; order Salmoniformes; family Salmonidae; genus Salmo; species Salmo salar. The sequence continues at coordinate 62,981,545 of NC_138304.1, read as the reverse complement.
GTCTTGTTACATGGCAAACTTTAAATATACGCTCTCCATCTTAGCCCAACTCTGCCAGCCCTTGACTGGCAGCTGCCATCCAGCTCCGGGCCGTACAGCTTGCAGATCGAGGTGCAGCCCAAATCTCACCACCGTGCCCACTACGAGACCGAAGGGAGCAGAGGGGCAGTCAAGGCTCTGGCAGGAGAACACCCTGTGGTACAGGTCTGCTATCCTCCTTATACTAACATAGCGTACTGTAAAATAGAGTAGTCTGCATGTAATACCATTAGCCGTATTACTTCTCGGCTTACCACTTTCTCCAACCTATTTGTTCGATCACTTTCTCTCCAACTTATTTATATCTCCAGCGCTGAAATAGGTTAGTGGGTATGTGTTTTTTTTACATTTTTTAAAATAATTACAAGTCTAATGTTATTCGAAAGACGTCATAGTTCTGAATGAAATACCATAGGTATGCTATTAGACAGACCAGTCCGCTCAGTCAGTTCCTGTCCGGACGAGGGTGACTCAAACTTTTCCATTATGTCTCAAGTGCAGACAGACAGTTGCAAAGCGAGGTAATGTGTCCAGTAAAGCTTAGTCATTGAGATTAAACCACAGTAACTTTGGTTCAGAAGAAGTATTGAGTAATAGTAATTCTTGGACTACAAGGCCGGTCTTCCCAATCATTGGACCACATCACTGACTTGACTTCAACCTCTGAATAAACCACAGAGTCTACTGTGAGAAGGGAAAGTAAGTCATCAAAGTTCTCTGCAGGCAAAGTTAGAATGTGTTGAGTGGTATCTAGACAGTTGAACATCTCACATATTCTTGTGTGGTGACACCCCAAAGTTTGCGACCACCCTGAGATTCCAACCAGTAGGCTACAGTGGGGCTGAATGGGAACCTGGGAACGTATCTAGCTAAGCATATTGAACAATCCCATGTGTCTAAACACCAGTGATTAGGTGCTAATGATTTAATGACATTGGATCTGGGTTACTCTTATCATGAAATGGAGAGTGAGCTCTTTTGAAAACCTCCACCTCCCTGCTCTTCCCTCCCTTCCCCAGCTTCTGACCAAACACACAGACTTCCCTTTGTTTAGGAAAGTTCCCATCTGTAATGCTGACATCATCCACAGTGGCGTCCTATGGAGACAGCCTGGCCAGGCCGTGCTCAAACCACACGTTTCTGACAGTCTGACGGAGATGTTAGAGGAAACCTCAGACAAGGCTGCTCAATCTCCCTACACTCTTAGAAAAAATGGTTCCAAAAGGGTTCTTCGGCTGTCCCCATAGGATAACCCTTTTTGGTTCCAGGTAGAACCCTTTTTGGTTCCAGGTAGAACCGTTTTGTGTTCCATGTAGAACCCACTGTGGAAAGGGTTTTTACTTGGGACCGAAAAGGGTTCTCCTATGGGGACAGCCGAAGAACCCTTTTATGTTCTAAATAGTGCCTTTTTTTCTAAAAGTGTATCTTCCTGATTACATGGTACACTCTGTGGGCTGTGGACACTGGCTGACTGGTCCTTCTCGCTGGCTCTTTCTATAAGTCAAACCTTGACCAAACTGTACAGAGTTTGTTCTGGAAGCTGCTTTGGTTCCCTCCTTGTCGAGCACAGCTTTCTGCTGCTGCAAGCCACATGCGCCATTTCGCAGATGGCAGACTGAGTAATGCTCTTTTATGGCGAAAATCATGAAGTGATGTAAAATATAGTGAGTGAAAATATCTAAAACTGGCCAAAGATAATACTGTAAATGAGGATGTGTATTGTGTAACCATCCCTTGGAGCTGGAGGGGTGGAGAGAGAAATCGAGAGAGGGTTGCCCTCTTCCCTCTCTCCTTATTTTCCTCCCTCTCTGGTGCCATGAGCGGCCAGAGTCTTGACATTCCTCTAGTGGGTGATAATACGATCTAGGGAGGGGAGACTGCACTGACTGTGCCAAAACGAGCTACCTCTAACTCCATCACACACTCCCTACAGCCTAAATAAACAGCATTGCTAGGCAGCAACCCATTTCCTTACACAAATATACAGAACGTTTGCAGGCACTTAACCCTCAAAGGGATCTACCTCTAAATTACATGTTTTGCTTATTGCTTTCCCAACCTAAGCCTAGTTAGCGACCCTCTCCACATCCTCCAGTGATGGATGTTTTAGGAAGCTCCATAGCTCCCTATAACATGTGGTGGTTGCGGAACCAAGGACCCCTGGAGCCCTGCTGTGATGGAGAAGCACCTGAATGCTCACACAGACAAGCCGGTTCACATTTCTGGGCCTCTACCAACAATAGGTAATGCAACACTTATATTTTCCGACAAGATAGAACAGCCAAAGGGGGCGAAGTTGCAATCTACTGCAGAGTTCTGTCTTACTATCCAGGTCTGTGCCCAAACAATTTGAGCTTCTACTTTTAAAAAGCCACATTTCCAGAAACAAGTCTCTCACCGTTGCTGCTTGCTATATACCACCTTCTGCCCCCAGCTGTGCTCTGGACACCATATGTGAATTGATTGCCCTCCATCTTTCTTCAGAGCTCATGCTGTTAGGTGACCTAAACTGGGACATGCTTAACACCCCGGCCATCCTACAATCTAAACTTGATGCCCTCAATCTCACACAAATGATCAATGAACCTACCAGGTACAACCCCAAATCTGTAAACACAGGCACCCTCATAGATATCATCCTAACCAACCTGCCCTCCAAATACACTTCTGCTGTCTTCAACCAGGATCTCAGCAATCACTGCCTCATTGCTTGCGTCCGTAATGGGTCTGCGGTCAAACGACCACCCCTCATCACTGTCAAATGCTCCCTTAAAACACTACAGCAAGCAGGCCTTTCTAATCGACCTGGCCCGGGTATCCTGGAATGATATTGACCTTATTCCGTCAGTAGAAGATGCCTGGTTATTCTTTAAAAGTGCTTTCCTCACAATCTTAAATAAGCATGCCCCATACAAAAAATATTGAACCACTCCAGACCTGACTGCCCTTGACCAGCACAAAACATCCTTTGGCGTACTGCATTAGCATCGAATAGCCCCAGCGATATGCAACTTTTCAGGAACGTTAGGAACCAATATACACAGGCAGTTAGGAAAGCAAAGGCTTGCTTTTTCAAACATAAATTTGCATCTTCAGCACGAACTCCAAAAAGTTATGGGACACTGTACAGTCCATGGAGAATAAAAGCACCTCCTCCTAGCTGCTCACTGCACTGAGGCTAGGAAACAAAGTCACCACCGATAAATCCACAATTATTGAGAATTTTAATTAGAATTTTACTATGGCTGGCCATGCTTTCCACCTGGCCACCCCTGCCCTGGTCAACTGCCCTGCACCCCCCACAGCAACTGGTCCAAGCCTCCCCATTTCTCCTTCACCCCAATCCAAATAGCTGATGTTCTGAAAGAGCTGCAAAATCTGGACCCTTACAAATCAGCAGGGCTAGACAATCTGGACCCTCTCTTTCTAAAATGATCAGCCAAAATTGTTGCAACCCCTATTACTAGCCTGTTCAACCTCTTTCGTATCGTCTGAGATCCCCAAAGATTGAAAAGCTGCCGCGGTCATCCCCCTCTTCAAAAGGGGAGACACTCTAGACCCAAACTGTTACAGACCTATATCTATCCTACCCTGTCTTTCTAAGGTCTTCGAAAGCCAAGTTAACAAACAGATCACCGACCATTTTGAATCCCACCGTACCTTTTCCGCTATGCAATCTGGTTTCCGAGCTGGTCATAGGTGCACCTCAGCCACTCTCAAGGTCCTAAACGATATCATTACCTCCATCGATAAGAGACAACACTGTGCAGCTGTATTCATAGACCTGGCCAAGGCTTTCGACTCTGTCAATCACCACATTCTTATCAGCAGACTTAACAGCCTTGGTTTCTCAAATAACTGCACCGCATGGTTCAAGAGTTACTTCAGAGAAAGAGTTCAGTGTGTCAAATCGAAGGGCCTGTTGTCTTGACCTCTGGCAGTCTCTATGGGGGTGCCACAGGCTTCAATTCTCGGGCCGACTCTTTTCTCTATGATGTCACACTTGCTGCTGGTGATTCTCTGATCCATCTCTACGCAGACGACACCATTCTGTTTACTTCTGGCCCTTCTTTGGACACTGTGTTAACTACTCTCCAGGCGAGCTTCAATGCCATACAACTCTCCATTTTTGGTCTCCAACTGCTGTTAAATGCAAGTAAAACTAAATGCATGCTGTTCAACCGATCGCTACCAGCACTGCCCGCCCATCCAGCATCACTACTCTGGACGGTTCTGACTTAGGTATTTATAAATGTCCACATATTCTAAGTGTCTGCTTAGACTGTAAATTCTCCTTCCAGACTCACATTAAACATCTCCAATCCAAAGTTAAGTCTAGAATCGGCTTCATATTTTGCAATAAAGCATCCTTCACTCACGCTGCCAAACATACACTTTTAAATTGACTATGCTACCGATACTTGACTTCGGTGATGTCATTTACAAAATAGCCTCCAACACTCTACTCAGCAAATTGGATGCAGTCTATCACCATGCCATCCGTTTTGTCACCAAAGCCCCATATACTACCTATCACTGTGACCTGTATCCTCTCGTTGGCTGGCCCTCACTTCATATTTGTCACCAAACCCGCTGGCTCCAGGTCATCTACAAGTCTTTGCTAGGTAAAGCCCCGCCATATCTCAGCTCACTGGTCACCATAGCAGCACCCACCCGTAGCATGCACTCCAGCAGGTATAGTTCACTGGTCACCCCCAAAGCCATTTCCTCCTTTGGCCGCCTTTCCTTCCAGTTCTCTGCTGCCAATGACTGGAACGAATTGCAAAAATCACTGAAGCTCCCTCACTAACTTTAAGCATCAGCTGTCAGAGCAGCTCACAGATCACTGCACCTGTACATAGCCCATCTGTAAATAGCCCATCCAACTACCACATCCCCATACTGTTATTTCTTTTTTTTGCTCCTTTGCACCCAGTATCTCTACTTGCACATTCATCTTCTGCACATCTATCACTCAAGTGTTTAATTGCGAAATTTTTATTATTTTGCAACTATTGGCCTATTTATTGCCTTACCTCCCTTATCTTACCTCATTTCCACACACTGTATATATACTTTTTTCCCTATTGTGTTATTGACTGTATGTTTGTTTATTCCATGTGTAACTCTGTGTTGTTTGTGTCGCAGTGCTTTTTCTTTATCTTGGCCAGGTCGTAGTTGTTAATGAGAACCTGTTCTCAACTAGCCTACCTTGTTAAATAAAGGTGAAATAAAAAAATAAAGAAATGTGGGTACCCCGCTGTTTTCAAATCAGGTAGAGGGCTTGGGCTGTCACGTATAAATGTACAAAGTTTAATGTCAAAGATCAACCTTCTTGATATCTGGGTGCATGTGCTTGGCTAAATAGCTCGATCCCGGATAAGGATATTGATATTGCTGATTACAACATATTCAGGTGTGACAGACTGAAAATGGGTGGCTATATATGTGATATGAACTCAGCAAAAAAAGAAATGTCCTCTCACTCTCAATTGCGTTTATTTTCAGCAAACTTAACGTGTAAATATTTGTATGAACATAAGATTCAACAACTGAGACATAAACTGAACAGGTTCCACAGACATGTGACTAACAGAAATGGAATAATGTGTTGGAATAACCAGCTGCATTAAGTGCTGCAGTGTATCTCCTCCTCCTGGACTGCACCAGATTTGCCAGTTCTTGCTCTTCCACCAAGGCACATGCATGTTCCCAGACATTTCTGGGAATGAGAATGTCCCTAGCCGTCACCCTCCGATCAAGCAGGTCCCAGACGTGCTCAATGGGATTGAGATCCGGGCTCTTTGCTGGTCATGGCAGAACACTGACATCCCTCCATCAGTGCTCAGACTGTCCGCAATAGGCTGAGAGTCTGGACTGAAGGCTTGTAGGCCTGTTGTAAGGCTGGTCCTCACCAGCCATCACCGGCCACAAAGTCGCCTTTGGGCACAAACCCACCGCCGCTGGGCCAGACAGGACTGGCAAAAAGTGCTCTTCTCTGACGTGTCTCGGTTTTGTCTCACCAGGGGTGAATGTCAGATGAGTTTTTGTTGTCAAAGGAATGAGCATTACACCGAGGCCTGTACTCCGGAGCGGGATCGATTTTTGGAGTAGGAGGGTCCGTCATGGTCTGGGGTCGTGTGTCAAAGCATCATCGGACTGAGCTTGTCGTCATTGCTGGCAATATCAACGCTGTGTGTTACAGGGAACACATCCTCCTCCCTCGTGTGGTACCCTTCCTGCTGGCTCATCCCTCCACCTCAAGATCCCTCTAGCCTGACAATGCCACAAGCCATACTGCTCGTTCTGTGCGTGATTTCCTGCAAGACAGGAATCTGTGTCTGTATTACAGCCTGAATTCAAAATGTATCTCTTTCACCTATCTTTGTGCTTGTCTCCAGCCACCTCCAGGTGTTGCCCATCTTCCTCATTATCCCTGGTGTATTTATTCCTGTGTTCTGTCTAATGCCAGTTAATTTTGTTCATCAAGGCTACCAGTGTTTTTCCCCTTGCTCTTGTCTTTGTTGTAGTTCCTGTTTTCAAGGTTTTGACAATTCTGCCTACCCTGAGAATGCCTGCTGTTTCTGTACTAGTCACACCACCCTGGATTATTGACCTCTGCCTGCCCTGACCCCGAGACTACCTGCCGTTCTGTACCTTTTGGACTCTGATCTGGATTACTGACCTCTACCTGCCCTTGACCTGTCATTTTGTCTGCCCCCTGTTCTAGTAATAAACTTTTGTTACTTTGACACTGTCTGCATTTGGGTCTTCCCTAATACTTGATATAGACACCATCTCATAATCACAAAGTAAAGACATGTTTTTAGAACTTCTTGCATATTTATTGTAAATGAAGTACATAAATATCTCATTTATGTAAGTATTCACCACCCTAGAATCACCTTTGGTAGCAATTAGAGCTTTGAGTATTTCTGGTTAAGTCTCTAAGAGCTTTGCATAAGATTTGCACATTATTCTTTTAACAATTCTTGAAGCTCTGTGAAGTCGGTTATTGATCATTGCTAGACATCCATTTTCAAGGCTTGCCATAGATTTTCAAGACGATTTAAGTCAGAACTGTAACTAGGCCACTCAGGAACATTCAATGTCAACTTGGTAAGCAACTCCTATATATATTTATTTTACCTTGTGTTTTAGGTTGTCCTGCTGAAAGGTGAATTTTTCTCCCAATGTCTGTTGGAAAGCAGGCTGAACCAGTTTTTCCTCTAGGATTTTGCGTGTTCTTAGCTCTATTCTGTTTGTTTTTTTATCCTAAAAAAACTCTGGAGTCCTTGCCAATGGCAAGCATACCCATAACATGATGCAGCCAACACCATCCTTGAAAATACAAAAAGTGCTACTCAGTAATGTGTTGTGTAGGATTTGTTCCAAACATAACACTTTGTATTCAGGACATAAAGTTAATTTCTTTGCCCCATTTGTTGCAGTATTACTTTAGTGCCTTATTGCAAACAGGATATATGTTTTGGAATATTTTTATTCTGTACAGGCTTCCTTCTTTTCACTCTGTAATTTAGGTTAGTATTGTGGAGTAACTACAATGTTGTTGATCCATCCTCAGTTTTCTCCTATCACAGCCATTAAACTCTGTAGCTGTTTAAGTCACCATTGGCCTCATGGTGAAATCTTTGAGCGGTTTCCTTCCTCTCCGGCAATTGTGTTAGGAAGGACGCATATATGGCTGTGTAATGGCGTCGGAGAGGATGGCTGCCGTTTTTTATTGGCTCTTAACCAACTGTGCTATTTTGTTCGGTTTTTTTTTCTCGCATTGTTTAACTTATTTTGTACATAAGAGATGGTAGCAGCAACATTATGACTGAAAAGTGCTTCTGGACTTCAGAACATCGGTTTCTCACGTTGAATTGTACAAATAATTTTCTTTAATGAGAGGGATTTACTCCAGACACCCCAACAGGCCCTCATCCCCATCTTTCGCAGGAGAAAGAGACAGCGATTTCGCAGAAGGAGATCTGGGTGCATTGTGAGGATCAGGCGATGAGTGGCTAATCTGCCTTTGCCATCCGTACTACTGGGCAATGTACAATCGATGGATAATAAATTGGACGAACTAAAAGCACATATCCTACCAACGGGATATTGTTTCACCTAGTCTTGGCTGAATGATGACATTTAATAACATACAGCTGGCGGGTTACACACTGTATCGGCAGAACAGCAGTGGTCTATGAATATTTGTAAACAACAGCTGGTGCACGATATCTAAGGAAGTCTTGAGGTTTTGCTCATTTGAGGTAGTGTGGTCTACAGCTTGTGTGATACTGTGTCTACCTAGAGAGTTTTCATCTGTATTTTTCGTAACTGTCTACATACCACCACAGACCAATGCTGGCACTAAGGCTGCACTCAATGAGCTGTATACTGCCATAAGCAAATAGGAAAACACTCGTCCAGAGGCGGTGCTCCTGGTGGCCGGGGACTTTAATGCAGGAAAACTCAAACCTAATTTCTACCAGCATGGTAAATGTGCAACCAGAGGGGGAAAAAAACTCTAGACCGCCTTTACTCCACACACAGAGATGCGTACAAAGCTCTCCCTCGCTCTCCATTTGGCAAATCTGACCATAATTCTATCCTCCTGATTTCTGCTTACAAGCTAAAATTAAAGCAGGAAGCACCAGTTACTCGGTCAATAAAAAAAGTGGTCAGATGAAGCAGATGCTAAGCTACAGGACTGTTTTGCTAGCACAGACTGGAATATGTTCCGGGATTCTTTCGATGGCATTGAGGAGTACACCACATAAGTCACATAAGTGACTCATCAATAAGTGCATCGATGATGTCGTCTCCACAGTGACGAAACGCACACACCCCAACCAGAAGCCATGAGTTACAGGCAACATCCGCACTGAGCTAAAGGGTAGAGCTGCCACTTACAATAGGCGGGACTCTAACCCAGAAGCTTATAAGAAATCCTGCTATACTCTCTGATGAACAATCAAACAGACAAAAAGTCAATACAGGACTAAGATCGAAAATGTACTACACCAGCTCCGACCGTCGTCGGATGTGGCAGGGCTTGCAAACAATTACAGACTACAAAGGGAAGCACAGCCGCAAGCTGCCCATTTGACAGAAGCCTACCAGACGAGCTAAATTACTTCTATGCTCACTTTAAGGCAACTAACACTGAAACATGCATGAGAGCATCAGCTGTTCCGGACAACTGTGTGATCACGCTCTCTGCAGCCGATGTGAGTAAGACCTTTAACTTCTTGGTGACATAGGGCAGTATTTAGAAATTCAGATGAATACGTGCCCAAATTAAACTGCCTGCTTCTCGTGCCCAGAAGGTAGGATATGCATATTGTGACGACCCTGGGTTTATAAACGTGGAAATCGACTCTGCCATTTGAGCATGTTTTTGCGGCACAGTGGATAGCACGCCGGACTTCGGGCTTGAAGGTTGAGGGTTCGAGACCTGCTCCCTGCTGTTTCATTACATTGGTGTTGGAAGTGATCGGACCTTGCATCCACGAGAGTGCGTGTGCTTGGCCGGTGAGCGCGTTCCTGTAAGACGTAGAGTCGCAAGCTAGCGTGAGGACGCGCTCTTTGAAAGGAGGGAGTAGGGAGTAGTGTGACGACCCTGGGTTTAGGGTCGCTGCTGCTACTCTGTTTATTATCCATGCATAGTCAGTTTTACTCTACCCACATGTACATATCACCTCAACTAACCAGTAATTGTAATACTGTGAATTTGTATGATTCTGTGGAGGGCTCCTTTGAAAAAGAGGCCCTGGTCTCCATGGGATTCCCTGTTTTAAATACATTTAAATAAAGTAAATAATTAAATTAATGAATAATTAATTAAATAAAAGTAGCCCTCTATTCCCTATATACAGTAGTGCACTACTTTTTTATTTTAAATAACCTTTATTTACCTAGGCGAGTCAGTTAACCTCTATGGGCTAGGTGGGACGCTCGCTTAAAGTCAACCAAAATGTTAACAGTCTTTATGACCCCCATATACGCACACACAAACAGTAGGTGGGCTGTATCTTTTTCCACAGTTCACATTCCTCCTTTATCACTTGGCAGCTTCTTTACTCCCTAGATTAGAGGAGCCTTGACAGGGCCTCTATCCTGTCATAAGTTTTTCCAGAGTTCCAACCAGGTCATGTGTAGTTCAATTGCCCTCTATTTTCTCAACCACACATTTCTCACCCTTAACCTCTATGGGCTAGGATTCAACAGCCAGTTGAATCCTGTGGCACGTTATTCAAATACCTTAGATATGATATTACTTCAATTTAAAAAAAATATGACTATTTTACACCATTTTAAAGATAAGACTCTCGTTAATCTAACCACACTGTCCGATTTCAAAAAGGCTTTACAACAAAAGCAAAACATTAGATTATGTCAGCAGAGTACCGAGCCAGAAATAATCAGACACCCATTTTTCAAGCTAGCATATAATGTCACATGAACCCAAACCACAGCTAAATGTAGCACTAACCTTTGATCTTCATAAGATGACAACCCTAGGACATTATGTTATACAATACATGCATGTTTTGTTCAATCAAGTTCATATTTATATCAAAAACCAGCTTTTTACATTAGCATGTGACTAGCATTCCCACCGAACACTGCCGGTGAATTTACTAAATTACTCACGATAAACGTTCACAAAAAGCATAACAATTATTTTAAGAATTATAGATACAGAACTCCTCTATGCACTCGATATGTCCGATTTTAAAATAGCTTTTCGGTGAAAGCACATTTTGCAATATTCTCAGTAGATAGCCCGGCATCACAGGGCTAGCTATTTAGACACCCAGCAGGTTTAGCACTCATCAAAGTCAGATTTACTATAAGAAAAATGTTATTACCTTTGTTGTCTTCGTCAGAATGCACTCCCAGGACTTCTACTTCAATAACAAATGTTGGTTTGGTCCAAAATAATCCATCGTTATATCCAAACAGCGGCGTTTTGTTTGTGCGTTCTAGACACTATCCTAAAGGGTAAATAAGGGTGACGAGCATGGCGCAATTCGTGACAAAAGAATTCTAAATATTCCATTACCGTACTTCGAAGCATGTCAACCGCTGTTTAAAATCAATTTTTATGCCATCTTTCTCATAAAAAAGCGATAATATTCCGCCTGGGAATCTGCGTTTAGATAAACAGACAAAGGAAAAGAAAGCATTCGGTCGAAGCGGGCACGCGCCTAAGCCCATAGTACTCTGAGTGGCCACTTGCCAAAAGCGATAAAGTGTTTCAGCCAGAGCCTGCCTCGATATCGTTCAACGTTTTCCCGGGCTCTGAGACCCTATGGAAGACGTAGGAAGTGTCACGTTATTGCACAGATCCTGAGTCTTCAATAAAAAGAGCCAAGATGAAACACTACTTCTCAGACAGGCCACTTCCTGCTTGAAATCTTCTCAGGTTTTGGCCTGCCATAGGAGTTCTGTTACACTCACAGACACCATTCAAACAGTTTTAGAAACGTTAGGGTGTTTTCTATCCAAAGCCAATAATTATATGCATATTCTAGTTACTGGGCAGGAGTAGTAACCAGATTAAATCGGGTACGTTTTTTATCCAGCCGTGTCAATACTGCCCCCTAGCCCTAACAGGTTAAGAACTAATTCTTATTTACAATGACGGCTACCCTGGCCAAACCCAGACAACGCTGGGCCAATTGTGCACCGCCCTATGGGACTCCCGATCACGGCCGGTTGTGATACAGCTCGGGATCAAACCAGGGTCTGTAGTGACACCTCTAGCACTGAGATGCAGTGCCTTAGACTGCTGTGCCACTCGGGAGCCTAAAAGGGCTCTGGTCAAAATAAGTGCACTATGTAGGGAATAGGATTCCATTTGGGACATAAGCGTAACCACTAGTACACTGTAACCCAGGCTTAGTCCTGTCAGTGAAATCACAGGGTCGTTTGTCTCAGCTGGTTATCTGGCTCTTGGGCAGCCAGCGGGACCCTGGTGATGGAGATACTGTAAGATCATGCTGTGCCTCAGCCCATCAATATTGACAGGAACTGATATTAATGGAGGAAATATGTGTATGGGTTGTTGGCCTTGGATAAAGATTCCTCAGAAAAATGTCAACTGTGTTTGAAAGGTATTTCTGGGGTTTTAACGGGTTGTCAAGAGTAGTGTGTGGGGATACTTTGTTTTTGTCTAGACATAAGTACTGGATAAACAAATTCCTATCAACCATTGTTGATTGGCAATACATTTTTTAAATTTAATTATATGTCTTCTTCCTTCCAGCTCCACGGCTACATGGAGACCAAGCCCCTGATCTTGCAGCTATTCATTGGCACGGCAGACGACCGTCTCCTGCGGCCCCATGCCTTCTACCAGGTCCACCGCATCACTGGCAAGACTGTCTCCACCCCCAGCCATGAGACCCTGCAGTCTAACACCAAGGTGCTGGAGATTCCACTGCTGCCCGAGAACAACATGCGTGCCATGTGAGTACTGTGTGTGTGTGTGTGTGTGTGTGTGTGTGTATATTTCTTTAGCCTTTGTCTGTTTTTTGTTGTTGTGCCTATCAGTCAGTTAGACATTTATGCTCCTCAAGCAACTTAAATGATGAGTGAACATCTGTAGAGTTTTGTCCATGACGGCTGATCAGTACCAGCTGGACAGTGTGTGTGTGTGTGTGTGTGTGTGTGTGTGTGTGTGTGTGTGTGTGTGTGTGTGTGTGTGTGTGTGTGTGTGTGCGTGTAAGGCACCAATGCTGACAACTTAATTTGACTCGATTTAGAAATCCATTCAACACGTGACAGCCCTCTTCCAATGTTTTTGTTACCAATGAGCGAATACACTCAAAAGCCAAACACTCTTTTTTTTTCTCCTGAGATTTGCATTGTGTTGATCCCTTGGCACAGCTGACTGAGACTACTTCTGTGTCCCAAATGGCACCCTAGTCCCTATATAGTGCACTTCTTTTTTACCAGAACCTGGAGGGAGGGCTGACCAGCTGGGAATCCTTAGCCTCAACACCTGATTGCCTCACCAGCGGAGCATCCCCCAGTGTCTGACAAAGAGAGTTCGGGAGTGTTCAGTTAGTGTAAAAGTTGACATTAACTACATTGTAAGGAATGCAGTGTCGAGGAGCACAGCCATGGAAAAACTTTGGTTGGAAAGGCTAATGCCATAAAAGTCTGAAATGTTCGAAGTGAGTGCACAGCATAAACAGGAGGGTGGGGGTGAGAAATTAGACATTTATAAAGTGTCTGATGAAGACTCTGTAAAAAGCATAGTTACAGCCAATAGGTTGGCTGGTAGAGCTGTAGAGGGATCAAGGTTAGACCAGTATCCCATAGGTGTTCTCTTTTGGTCCATTAAAAAGCTATTTATGAAACTATTAACATTCACAGCATTTGAGTTGCTGGATGGTTGGGATTAGACCTGAAAGCAGTAGTTGCTGAGTACACAGGAAACCTTTCATTGGGGATACGTGTGAAATTCTTCTGCTGAAATACTGTTGTCTGACTATTGACTCATTCTATACTGAAATCACTTTGTGGTGCTAGAGAGAACTTAATAAGCTGAGTGTCAATATGTATGTGGTAACTGTCAGAGGGATAATGATTTGACATCTCAATAATGATGGTGTCTATCGAATGTGTTGATATCTGAGCCTCTCTAAGGTCTAACTAAGTTTCTTTTCTATCTGTTTAATGTAGAATTGACTGCTCTGGCATCCTGAAACTTCGCAACTCGGACATTGAGCTGCGGAAGGGCGAGACAGACATCGGGCGTAAAAACACACGTGTGAGGATGGTGTTCCGGGTTCACATCAACCAGCCCACAGGAAGAACATTGTCCCTGCAGGCTGCATCCAACCCCATGGAGTGCTGTGAGTACACCTTCACTATCAGGCCTGGGGGTGGGGGGTGGTTTAACATGGCAGATCATTTTGACTTTGGTAGATAAGCACACATTGCACCATTAAGCACCAAAGCGCTAGATAGAAATCTGAGCAGATCTGCTAATCTAATGGGTTTCTGGCTGGAATCACACCACAAAGATCAAGTGCTATGAGGTAAATGAGAAATGTGGTTAAACCATGATCTCAGCTCTTAAGAAAAGACCATTGTTGGTCGCAGATACACTGCCACAAAACTGTTATTGACCAAGCCTCTTTTTTTCATTGTCAAGGGTAATTGTCGGAAACATTCTTTGCCAGATCTATTTTTCATTTGTAAACATCTGAGTTTTATTAAAGAATATCACACACTTTACGGCAGTTAAAGTTAACCAGGAGGTGATGGCCAAGTATGATATTTGTAAAAACAATAATTTGAGAAAATTATACAATAACAAATACTAAATGGATCCATTCTCTCACTGTTAGGTCAGAGGAATAATATGTCTCTAGAGCTAATGGCTCTTGGCATTGTTAGTGGTGAGGATTCCTTAAGAGTTGTCAAGCTTGTGAAAATGACTTCGTCTGGATGCTCGGGGCTGAAGGGGGAGTGGGTTTGCAATGATTCTGTAGTGAAGACAGTGCTGTCCCCCCCCCCCCCCCCCCTGCAGCCCAGAGATCAGCCCAGGAGTTGCCCCTAGTGGATAAGCAGACCCTGCAGACGTGCCCTGCTGCTGGGGGAGAGAAGATGCTCCTCAGCGGACACAACTTCCAGCACGACTCCAAAGTGGTGTTCATGGAGAAAGCCCAAGGTAGGAGCTGAAGCCAGAGCTGGAGCTGGATGCAGATGTGTGTGGCTTAGTGTGCATATTTATGTAGGTATGTGTCTACGTGTGTGTGTGTGTGTGTGTGTGTGTGTGTGTTTGGTTTTACTATCCTTGTGGGGCCCAGAAGTCCTCACAAGGATAGTAAAACAAGGAAAAATGCTATTTTAGGCTTAGGGGTTAGATTTAGGGTTACAATTACGGTTAGAGCTAGAATTAGGATTTGGGTTAGGGGTTAGGGAAAATAGGATTTTGAATCAATTGTTTTGATCCCCACAAGGATAGGAAAACGAACGTGTGTGTGTGCTAGCACTCTTGTGTGTGTGTGTCTGCTCAAGTGTGTGTGTTTGTGCTCTAACTTTCTCTCCCTCTTTCCCCCTCTGGGTTTGAGAAACCCCAGGGCTACTCCCTCCCTCCCTCCTCTTCCCCCACCATCAAAATATCCCCCATGCTGCCAGAGTGCCACATGTGGTGCACATTAATGCGCTGTATTTTTAACCCAGCAGATTTCCATTTGCAGAAGTTTCCATTGCCTGTTCAGAATATGAATGGATCACAAATGCACTATGTGCCATGTAGGCTGCTGTGCTGTCCCTCACAATTCAGTATGTGTTTCCTCTCTTCTCTCTAAGCCCTCTCAATTAGGAAGGAGGGAAGTAGGGAGGGACTGCTCCCAGATGTTGATGCTTAGGGTTTACTAACAGCAATTTCCTTGATAAGCTTTAGAAAAGCAGCGTGAGGTATGGTTTGGGCCAAGGTTGTGCAATGTAAACACATCTGATCGTATGCCTCATGAGTCACTCAGAGCAGAGGGGAACCTGTTGCCATTGTGTGATGAGAGGAATTTTAGGTGGGTTGGGTGGGGGCTTGAGCCACCCTATATTACAATAGTAGTGTGAGATTGTGTGAGAGCTTTGCTATATCTCTTTCTACATCTCTTGAGTTCTCCTAATCTCTATTGCTATTCATTTATGTATGTGAAATTCTAAATATTTTCAATATTTACCTTGCCTACAATTCTAGATAACTCTCTTTTTGGTTTATAGTTTTGTGTGGCGCAGCGGTCTAAGACACTGCATCTCAGTCCAAGAGGTGTCACTGCAGTCCCTGGTTCGAATCCAGGCTGCATCACATCTGTCCATGTTTGGGAGTCCCATAGGGCGGCCCACAACTTGGCCCATCGTCGTCCGGGTTTGGCCGTGGTAGGCCGTCATTATAAATAAGAATTTGTTCTTAGCTGACTTGCCTAGTTAAATAAAGGTTAAATGTAAAAATATATATTTTTACATTTTTGTCAGTTTGAAGAAGATCAGTAGCCCCCTCAGATCTGTTGAAGCTAAGAAGACTGTCTTTAGGTCCTAGCACAGCATCTGGGGTGGCGTTGATGCTCCCATGAAAACACCCTTAAGCCAGTCTTAAGAAATGACGGAGCAATTTCTGCCTAGTACAACTTTAATTGTAAGGTTTTTTATTATTGTTTTGTCCATGCCAAGGCCGAGGTCTAAAAACTGTTTAACAATCCTTCTCATAAATCCTGAATAGGGGATTCTGTTGCCACAGAGGGTTTACCCATTTTACCAATGGATAATTTTCCTATGAATATTCCAAAAAACAACTCCCAGATTTTTGAGGCTCCTACTCTAGAGAATAACTAGCCTATACCGTGTAGGTCATGTGTGCAAGTGTGTGTGTATAACTTTGTATGTCAGTACGCATGTGTGTGCACACATTCGTGTGTGTGTGTGTGTACACAGGGGTAAGAGAGTGTTGTACTCAGTGACTCATAGCCTCCAACACTCTACTCAGCAAACTGGATGTAGTCTATCACAGTGCCATCCGTTTTGTCACCAAAGCCCCATATATTACCCACCACTGCGACCTGTATGCTCTCGTTGGCTGGCCCTCACTACATATTCGTCGCCAAACCCACTGGCTCCAGGTCATCTATAAGTCTTTGCTAGTTAAAGCCCCGCCTTATCTCAGCTCACTGGTCACCATAGCATCACCCAAAAAATTAAAAAAACTCATACAGGAGGAATCCCTCTGTCCCTGTAGTGAAGTACACTGACATTCACGTGCTTCGCAAAACCAGTCCAGCCCCATAAGCAGCAGGTCATTATGACGACACAGTCCTGCCTCAGAGCTCCTGTCCAGTCTATTGCAAAACAGTTAGAGGGAGCAGAGATGACATCAATGCAGTTGTCACCCGTGGTTACAGTGTAGAGCAGTGGTATTCAATGTTGGCATTCGTGGGGGAACTGCTGTGGGGTCGCCAATGAAATTATATATTTTTATTTTGGGGGGGAGAGGAAACAAAAAATGAAGAGCACCGATTATGTTATGGGATAATATACAAAGGTTTTGAGAAAGATAATTTGACAAATAACATTTTATTGAGTAAATGTATTAATTTACAAGAGATACCAATTAAATGAATTTAACGTTATTTGTTTGACTGATTTTAAGGTTGTGCCATTAGATTTGGGGTGGGGTCACAATAAATTCTTGGGGTCCCTGCTGAAAAAGTTTGAATACCGCTGGTGTAGAGCATGGAGATCCTTATAGGAGATTACACTACAGCCCTTAGATCTCCCAGACATCAGGCTGTAATCTGAAACTGCCTCAATCTGACCTTGCTTTCCATTCTCTCCAGCCTCAGCCTGCCCAGAGATGGGCTCTTTGATAAACCTCAGTACCACTTACAGAAATTATGAATCGCTTAGCTGTCACTTTCTCAAGGTTTTGCCCCTGAATGTGTTTTCAAATTGATGTTGGCGGCTGAAGTTTGTTGACTCAAACCACAACATTATGTAAAGGTGTGAAAAATGTAGATTGCTTTTGTTTGGATTAGGATCTCCAGACCAAGATTGATAGATTAAGGTTAGTCACCAGATTCATTTGCACTTCTGACATTTTAATGAGGACTATAAATCATGCAGAATATTATCCTTTTCAAAATGGTAAAACCTATTTTTAAGCATGTGGAGTTGTGTGTCAAGTTGTGTGCTTGTGTTCACATTACAGTAAGAGTATCTGCATGGTGTGTGTCTGTGTCTGCACATCATTTCACAGCCACCATGAGTTAAGGCTGAGAGAGAGTGAGAGCAAAGGAGCTTTGAGGGAATCCTGCTAGCAGAAAAGAGACGTGGAGAGAAATTCTCTTATAAAAAGAGTGCTTTCACATCTGGGACTGTCTGGCTGCCTGGTCTACTGTCGGCAGGCTAGAAGTAACCATGGATAATTTGTCACTGTGTCAGAGTCAGAGACCCACAGGCCTCCAGTTTCACCAGTTTCCCCTGCCTGAACCGACCGAATACTTTGTGACCCATGACCCAAAGCTCACCGTCTCTCTATGAGTCAGAGCCAATGAGGAGAGTCAGTCCAACCAGGTACTGTACAGACCTGCCCTGGAACGGCAACAGACCTAGACAGGCCTGGTTGTTCTTGGCCAGAGGTGTCTATTATGTCTACAGTATGATTGAGGACCTCCAGTTATCAAACTTCAAGAACCTTGCCAGGTAGTGTCTGGAATTACCCAAGAAAATTATAGATAACCATCCGTCTATGGAGGGGAAATCTGAAAGTGCCTGAGGAGGATGAAAGTGGAGTGAATCGTGTTTCTTTTGACAGAGATTAATTGTATATTTTTTTTGGTTAGCAGTTTAGGGGTCTTTCTCCGAGTAACGGTTAGCCGTGGGAGGGGTGCTCTACTCTGTGTTACATGACTGGTCAGTGCTTCTGGATCCAATTCATTGCATTTACAAAATAATGACTTCCACTTTGAAACCGTTCAGCAGTTTGGCCGGCCTCGACACTTCAGAGAACTGTGGTTGTTATCGTAAACAAATCAATTACATGCACATAAACAGGGAGTTTATGTTTTATAAATTACAGCGTACTGTTCATAAAAACATATTTAAGGAATACCAGAGAACTGATGATGGCACAGAGTGTAAAGTGATATATTGTAATGTAAACTCAGCAAAAAAAAGAAACGTTACTTTTTCAGGACCCTCTCTTTCAAAGATAATTCGTACAAATCCAAATAACTTCACAGATCTTCATTGTAAAGGGTTTAAACACTGTTTCCCATTCTTGTTCAATGAACCATAAACAATTAATGAACATGCACATGTGGAACGGTCGTTAAGACACTAAAGGCTTACAGACGGTAGGCAATTAAGGTAACAGTTATGAAAACTTAGGACACTAAAGAGGCCTTTCTACTTTCTGAACAAGCCCAGGGTCCCTGCTCATCTGCATGAATGTGCCCTAGGCATGCTGCAAGGAGGCATAAGGACTGCAGATATGTGGCCAGGGCAATAAATTGCAATGTCCGTACTATGAGATGCCTAAGACAGCACTACAGGGAGACAAGACGGACAACTGATCATCCTCGCAGTGGCAGACCACGTGTAACAACACCTGAACAGGATTGGTACATCCGAACATCACACCTGCGAGACAGGTACAGGATGGAAACAACAACTGCCCGAGTTACACCAGGAACGCACAATCCCTCCATCAGTGCTCAGACTGTCCGCAATAGGCTGAGAGAGGCTGTACTGAGGGCTTGTAGGTCTGTTGTAAGGCAGGTCCTCACCACACATCACCGGCAACAATGTCGCCTATGGGCACAGACCCACCATCGCTGGACCAGACAGAACTGGCAAAAAGTGCTCTTCACTGACGAGTCGCGGTTGTGTCTCACCAGGGGTGATGGTGGAATTCGCGTTTATCGCCAAAGGAATAAATGTTACACAATTTGGAGGTGGAGGGTCCGTCATGGTCTGGCGCGGTGTGTCACAGCATCATCGGACTGAGCTTGTTGCCATTGCAGGCAATATCAACGCTGTGTGTTACAGGGAACACATCCTTCTCCCTCATGTTGTACCCTTCCTGCAGGCTCATCCTGACATGACCCTCCAGCATGACAATGCCACCAGACATACTGCTCGTTCTGTGTGTGATTTCCTGCAAGACAGGAATGTCAGTGTTCTGCCAAGGCCAGCGAAGAGCCTGGATCTCAATCCCATTGAGCACGTCTGGGACCTGTTGGATCGGAGGGTGAGGGCTAGGGCCATTCCCCCCAGAAATGTCCAGGAACTTGCAGGTTCCTTGGTGGAAGAGTGGGGTAACATCTCACAGCAAGAACTGGCAAATCTGGTGCAGTCCATAAGGAGGAGATGCACTGCAGTACTTAATGCAGCTGGTGGCCACACCAGATACTGACTGTTACTTTTGATTTTGAACCCCACCTTTGTTCATGGACACATTATTCCATTTCTGTTAGTCACATGTCTGTGGAACTTGTTCAGTTTATGTCTCAGTTGTTGAATCTTGTTATGTTCATACAAATATCTACACATGTTAAGTTTGCTGAAAATAAATGCAGTTGACAGTGAGGACATTTCTTTTTTTTGCTGAGTTTAGAAGACAGATGCTGTGCTGTGCTGAGATGCAGATGTAGAATTCAAAACTGTTTTGTATTGAGTAGTGAACTTCACTTTAGCAAATACAGTGTTTCCCCAGCAGCCATTGATTGATGCAGTTTGAATAGCTGGCTTGCCTTAATTACTGCCCTTCCCTGAGACAGTACGCTTGCATGCAATCCACGTGTTCTGGGGGTAGCGCTGGGAGGAAGAACTTACAGTCATCAGACCAAGGACAAGGGCTCTCTTTCACCATTCCACATAGGCCTGGATAGCACATGTTTTTATATTTACTGTACGTTATGAGGGCTTTGGGTATACGCCACCCCGCTGTTTGGCTTTGGACACTAGAGTTTTACTCCACCTCACCCCAATTAAAGAGCACAAGGAGCTGTTTGATTCCCTTTATAAACTCTGCATAACAAATATCTGTATTGTATACTACTTTATTCTGATCCAACTCTGGCTGCCGTAACAGTGTAGTACACCACCAGTGCTGTGTCTATTGGCTACCCTGTGTTATGTCTGCCTTATGAAAGGTAATTACTCCTGTAGACCACAGAGAGAATACAGTAGACGGCACACGTCAAACGTTTGATTTATGACCCTGTGTCAAGGCAAAATAATGAAAAAGTATTGAATCCACAATTACATTATATGCAATGAACTACTGACTTTTTCATTTGTAAATCATTATTATAACCCAAATTAAACCTTTGGTTTATACGTGTCTACAACTCACAATTATTATTAAAATGTGTAAGAAATTGAAATACATAATATATGTACCCCATCTCAATTTTCACAAGAGACATATTCTGAACTTTTAAACAAAATTGTAAACTCTATACACATACTTATGCTACTTTCACATAACAAAATACAATATCAGTGTCAATATCAGTGTCAGTGTATGCATCCTTCGATGCTGTGGGAAATGTGTTATATCATGTACATGTTCCCCTCTATAGATATTCCTTAACATCCTAGATACTAGTACATTAGTAGTACATAACCGTGTAATAGTGTAAGCCGCACCCACTGAATTTAAAAAATATATATTATTTTGAACATAAATAAGCCGCACATGTCTAAGCCGCAGGTGCCTACCGGTACATTGAAACAAATGAACTTTACACAGGCTTTAACGAAACACGGCTTGTAACAAAAATAAATAGGCTTTAACGAAACATGGCTTGTTATAAAAAATTAGCAGTAAGCTTTAGTTGTCTTTTTGCACTGAGACAATTCCTCACGCTGCTGTTTCCAACGTCTTATCATCGACTCATTAAGACCAAGCTCCCGTGCAGAAGCTCTATTTCCTTTCCCAACAGACAGATCAATCGCCTTCAACTTGAAAGCTGCATCATATGCATTTCTCCGTGTCTTTGCCATGATGAGGGTGACAAAATGACTACCGTAATCAGAATGATGGGAAGTTTGAGAGCGCTCGATTTAATCTAAACAGTAAACAAAAAAGTTGTTTGACCTTAACCCATTCGGCAATTTCATTGGTCTAATGAAAGCTTCATGCTGCCAAAAAACTGAGCACCTCACAGAATGTGTTTTTTTGGAGAAAAATAAATTGAAAGCGGGAAAAATCCATATATTAGCCGCGTCATTGTTTAAACCGCGAGGTTCAAAGCTGGGAAAAAAAGTTGCGGCTTATAGTCCGGAATTTACGGTAGGTCAATTTGTTGCTCTCTCTGACTTTATACATCTCTTTGACCTACTGTAAACTCCCTCGGTTGTTAACATCTACAATAATCATTAGACGTACGAGTCAGAGTTATCATACCCAGTGTTAGGGTTTGCTAACTCTGGAAATTCCTTTGGTCTGTACAGAGTTAGGTAAATCAGCTCTTTGCCCCTTACCTGGGGAATTTTCTCCAAGCTGCTCTAAACATTGCTGTTTTTGGTGTCTCTAGGTTAATCTCTAGACTGCTGAATGAGGCATGTTACAACTTGCTTACAAAACCTTTAAAAGGAGTTTGTGAAACCGTTCATTCATGGATGTATGTAAAACATATTTAACACGTATTGCATGTTACAGAAGACTACTGTTGTACATTGAAATGCCATTCATCTCTGTTACATCTTGATGTGATGGCTCTCTGTTTGTACATGTTTATAATCCACATAGTGTGAATAGTGGTTTTCATAAAGTTATTAACCCCCTAAACAGGAATATGAAATTACCTTTATGATCTTTCTTACCACTATTACTTTGGGGTTCCAATCTCCCTCTTTCAAAATCCCCAGTGTGAACAAATCTCTAACATTCATGATCCTTCCCATATATTTTAACCCT
Organism: Salmo salar; assembly: GCF_965601325.2. Taxonomy (NCBI): domain Eukaryota; kingdom Metazoa; phylum Chordata; class Actinopteri; order Salmoniformes; family Salmonidae; genus Salmo; species Salmo salar. The sequence goes on along the minus strand of NC_138304.1, from coordinate 62,959,053 downwards.
AAATCTCCCACAATAACTAGTGTCTATTGTTAGACTCAGTGACCTTACTGACAATATCAAAGTTTTATACATAGCTAAATACATTGTTGGAGACAGTTTTCATGTCTTTCATTATGCAAACAGTTGTTTATTAGATTATATTTCTCATTAAGAATACTGTTGTTTTAATTCTATATGGGTCCTGCTTTGCTTTGGTCCCGTGTTCTCTTATGGGTCTGATTTTAATTACAATATAGCAATTATGTTCTCGGCTCAATTACTTAGAAGGGGGTTGTGGTCCCACCCCTCCCGTGTGTTCTCCAGGTCCTTATTTGGGAGCCCCTATACATTCAGGATGTAAGGCTTACTAGTTATGTCAAATGTTAGGAAGACCTGTTGGTTGTAACAAAAACAAAAATACATTTCACCCCATCTTTTCACATGCATTTTTTTTTTTTTTTTTAATTTAGCCTGTTGTTTGGCTCCAGCCACTTGGAGGCTTGGTGCATGTACAAAGAAAAAGTACACAATTCAACCATTTGATGTATGGTAACTAAAATAATGACATTGCAAGTAGTCCTGCTAAAGTTTTCAATCTTTTCTTGTAGGTGTTTTATGGATTTGCATATGACTGTGCATTATATGTTACCGTAATAGGGAAGAGGATCTGATCATGCCTATTGGTAATCTTGATCAATTCTTGATCCCAAAAAGACACACACCTGTTATGGGTTAATGCATTGCTTGATAGTGTATTAGCATGGTATGAGACAAGACAATTTAAGGAAAGTATAAATAAACAGTATTATCCTAAATTGAGAGATGAATAAAAAAATGTGTTATCACAGCAACCTCAATCTTTCAGAATGTACCTGTTTTCAGTATAGAATGACATGTATACAGATTATATTACAACTTTTTGTGTTTTGTCTTAGTGATTGTTCTTTAGTAAATAGGAAACTCAACAGTGTGTTAGTCCGAGAAACATTATTTAGATAGTTGGTTTATGTTTTGTGAAACCTTGAAATGTACGTCAATGAGAAGTGATATTGTAACAACAGTTTTAACGGGGTAATTGTATCCAATATATATCTTTGCATGTTTGAATTAGGGCTCCTTTACAATGTTTTCATCACTGCCTGGTAAACACATTCTTGTAAGTTGTCTACGTTGACATTTCTGGGTATGTCTCGCATGTAACATTATTATCATAATCTTTATTATTATTATGTTATATTATTTTTATAATAATACAAATCTGAAAACCCCTTTTTGCATCTGTAGTTGTCAGTGTTTTTACAGATACCCAGTCTATAAAATCTAAGACCTATCAATGCATATGCCTCAGCACAGCATCTTGGAAACAATCCCTAGAAGTCATAAACCTAGGAGCAGAATTATAGATGTACCATGATCTGAGTGGACATTGAAGAGTACATGTGCCCCTTATTGTTTTTCAAGATGTTCCAAGATGACCCTTAGGGTCATATAATAACCCGGGCGGCTGTAGAGTGGGCATAAGTTCAACACACACACATATATATATATATATATATATATATATATATATATATATATATATATATATATATATATATATATATATATATATATATATATATATATATATATATATATATAGAGAGAGAGAGAGAGAGAGAGAGAGAGAGAGAGAGAGAGAGAGAGAGAGAGAGAGAGAGAGAGAGAGAGAGAGAGAGAGAGAGAGAGAGAGAGAGAGAGAGAGAGAGAGAGAGAGAGAGAGAGAGAGAGAGAGAGAGAGAGAGAGAGAGAGAGAGAGAGAGAGAGAGAGAGAGAGAGAGAGAGAGAGAGAGAGAGAGAGAGAGAGAGAGAGAGAGAGAGAGAGAGAGAGAGAGAGAGAGAGAGAGAGAGAGAGATGGTTCTGGCCGTTCGTACAGAACCGTAGAATTTCATCTGCTCCTCCGAAGTTGTCCATAAGGAGGGCTGTACCCGTTTGGTGTGGGTCTGCTGTGAACACAAGATTAGTTTAAAAAAAATGTGTACACTTTTTTTGTTTGGTTTTAATGTATAAATATTATTAGGGATTTTGTTTTTGGACTTACGTTGAAAATAGTGTGATGGCGATGGGCTACGTAAAGGACCGGGCGCTGTCTCGGTTTGAACCATGGTTTTCTCATCTAATGATGGCTGATCCAAATCAATAAAAAAAAAAAAAACATTGTTTCAAACACCCCTGCAGAGACATACACACACACACCCCAGGATAGATCAAAGGCCTACACATGCTTTAACATATACAGATGCACTATCTTGTTAAATAAACACCTACTAAAGCGTGACAGCTTCAAAGGAATCGACGCAATATAGACATAAATTAACACACACTCTAACACATGACAACAGGAAGCCCTTATGGGCATAACCACGTGATAACTTCCCACCAGGATGTCCTGACCGGATGCCCATATTTGGGCATGCACACGTCATCCGGACATAAGGTCATAAACATTTGAAGCGTGCCGTCTACTGTATTCTCTCTGACCACAACTAGAGAGAGGGTTGTCGACTCGTCGTCTAACTTTGGCAGTGTTGGATTCAAGCCAAGAAAAAGAGTTGGGCGAGTTGTGAGAGGTTCTGTGTTTGTTGAGGTGAGGGAGTGGTCTAGTCTGGTTGGCACTGTTGCCAAGGGTTTTGATGGGGAGAGGAATTGTGCAGATGTTGTTAGGGCCCAATGGAACATTCTGTGGTTCAGTTCCTCAGTACAATCTGCACAACACCTCTCTCCATCAAAGTAAATGTACATGTGATGCTCTGTAGAAACATTTCCTGGCAGATGGGCAACAACAAATTGCTCAATTTAATGTTTTGTCTCTGCATGAATGTGTGGCCAGTGAAAACAAATTGAGAGAGAGAGAGCAAGTGAAAAAAAGAAAGTAGAAAAGGGGAGACGGGAAGATCTGAAATTGTTTTTTTTTTATCTCTGGTGGCAGGTTGACGTAGCCTTCTAAGGTTTCCCTTTTGGAGTGGTTCCCAGAGAGCGAGAGAGTGGAGATGGAGCCGGAGAGGTTCCCTCCTGCCTCTAGTCTCCAGATATAATGGGAGGCATTGGGCATCAGTGTCAGCTTCAGTCTCTTCCTCTGCCACATCACAGCCCCAGCAGACCCAGACCAAGGGTGCCTTGTCTGCCATGGGCTGTCTTCTTCCCAGCCCGTGTTTGTGTCTACCTCTCAGTCTCAATTCATAAGACCAGACAGCCTTCAACATAACCTGTCATAATATAGACCTCATCAAGAGTGCTTCTATATGTAAATGTTAAAGAAAGCTGCAATCCTTAATGGTGAAACTGCCACGTCCGCTTGCAATATTACAACAACAACAAAAGTTACTGCAAGCAACGAACACAGTTTTTTCCCCTCGGACACCATTGCACGTGCAATAGAAGAGCACAATATGTACAGTGGTTGCTCCACTAAAAGTTTTGTGATTATAAACCTAAATAGAACCTGATAATTGTGCACGACTTCAGTATTACTTACTAAAACTGTTGTTACACTAAGGTTTCTATTATTTTATTTTGTTAGGATTATTTTGCTCTTACTGTAGAACTGTAGCCCACTCCTGACCGGTCATGTTGTACGGCACCTGAGTGGTGCAACGGTCTAAGACACTGCATAGCAGTGCAAACCGTGTTGCTACAGATGCTGGTTCAATACCCGTGCCGGCCTCGACTGGGAGACTCATGAGATGACTGTAGGTTTTTGGTTTCTCTCCCTACTAAAAACAGAAATAAATGATTCTAAATAACAAACTGGCAATATTTACAAATTAGTAACAATGTCTCACCCCATGTTCAAGAATGACCTTTTTCTCACTCATTTTACATTATTTGAAAATGAAATAATCTCCAAATTATTGTTATTTTTTAAAGAAAGCTTTTTAAAACTAATTTAGAAATATATATAAAAGCCTGTTGGATATTCTCATATTAGCAGGACAATATATATTGGTCATATTGGTCATGGCTCCTGAGTGGCGCACAATGCAGTTCTCCAGCTGTATCCACTGAAAGCACACAAGGTTCAAGGCACAAGGGCAGGGGGCACGGGATGGGCCGCAGAGCCGCGTACAGAAGACAGACCTAGCCCATGGGGAAGGAAGGAGGAGAAAGGGGGGTGGACCCCCACCCCGCCACACTGGGTAGCACAGAGCAACACATTAAGGGGCATTGCACTAACAATGGCACTGACTAGGGAAATGTTCCCACTGTTCTTAGTGCCAGTCTGCACGTTCAAACTAAAACAATGTAACTAATAATGGCATCTTTACGCTTCGTTAATAAAATAATGATAAAAATAATCTTTCAAAATGCCGACATTTATTTAGTTATGGATCCATAACTAATTACTATGGGAATAAATGTCACTGAATTACAGAAATATCCTCCAATCCTCTATATGTAATTATTGGTGGAGAGTCACATCATATTTTTCGATATACTGTAGGCCTACCGTAGGCGACATGAATCTCACTAGTGTTGAGTAATGTGCTGTTAAAAGTGGTGTAAGTCTTATTTATTTAAAGAGCATATTGACGTTAGAAGCAATAGGATTTGAAGTAAAAGCCTAAAACTATTTTAGCACTGTTTCGCGCTGCTCTGAGACAAGCATGGGGACTGGTCTTGATAAATCAATGAGATTATTATTTTCACTGAATCTCCATTTGGGTATTGCTTAGACTACAATTATACAATTAGGGTGTATAAATGTTATGCTCTTAGTGTAACCTTTATTTAACTAGGCAAGTCAGTTTAGAACAAATTCTTATTTACAAGGACAGCCTACTCCTTCCTCCCCGTCGGGGAATTGAACCCCGGTCTCCTTCGTGCCCGTACGATATGGGGATACATTAGCTAAATAGCCCAGTACTGTTGCCTACTCCAGACCGTCATGTTGTACAGCGCCATATTTTCCGTTCCATCCTAACGGAAACCCAGAGGGTTTTTTGGTTTTCTTGGAATAGAAACACTATAATATTAGTCAAATGAATTAAGCAACATTTCTTAAAATCAATCCCATATACTATGTTCTTACAAAAAAAGGTTTTAAATTCTGTAGTACATCCACTATTGAAGGCTATTAAATGCTTCTCAAAGATGCCTTCTGGTGGTCAAACTAGCACTAACTAGCATTAATGGTACCAGTGGTTGGCACTTAAATAACTTGCCATAGAATTCTGCGGCACCATGCAAGCTGTGTCGCAGTACGCTGCAGCTTTTAAATGACGAACCACTGTACTGCAATTTATTTTACCATGCTGTGCGACACTCCTCAACTCGGCAATAAAAACAATAACAATGGTGATGGGGTGGCGGCCTGCGGCACTGTTTCACAGATCTCAGCTTTAAGAATGGTCAGAATTGTTAGAAAGGCACTTCTTAGAAAGTTTAATTCTCACCAAGGACATTTTTTATGTGATTTAATTTCTATTTCAGGCTTTGTTAACGAGTCATTGGTGTAAGAGAAAATAGTGCAGTGCTTACCCTTTTTCTTATAAACTGTGAAAATTACTTTTTGTTGATGTCTCATAAAATAGAACCTTTTTTAGGAACCATGTTTTCAACAGCTGTGATGCCCTATTTTATTGCCTGATGGGTAGCCAGTTTGTTACGACAAGTTGAAAGTTAAATAAGTGTATTAACAGAATATAAAACATTTAATAATACTTTAATGAGCATGACAAAAGGACCGATATTTAAATATGAGCTATTTGAAAAGACTGATGGTGGCTTGGGGAGGGAGACTTTGCCAAGGCTTCACTTTCAGTTATTTACAGCCCACTGGTTATAGGAACCCCGGATTTATAACTTAATTAACAAGCCCGCGAGTCACAATTGGTCATTTCGTTTGGGATTCCACAAAGGAATGAAGTCAGGGTTTTTCTCATCGACCAAGGATGAGAGTTGGTCTCAGAGTTGCATCAGATCGGCCCCCTCGGCCCGAGTGGGTTAGCCTAGACTGAGACTGAAGATATGAACTCATCGTCAGACTCAACTGATGTTGGTGATAACCTTGGTTCTGTTGGAGCTGTTTTATAGATCACTGATGTCAGACAGAGCTAATAATAACACTGTTAACAGCATCATGGCTAATGATGTCAACATTGACATGAATGGGGATCTCATTAGTCTAGCTATTTTTGGTGGTTACTCATTTGTGCAAGTCTGAATACTGGTACTTTTCTCACATATATAATTTTTCCACATGATCACCCTCACTCTTCTCTACTCTCCCTTCTATAGATGGTCATCACCTATGGGAGACAGAGGCCAAGGTTGACAAGGACTCCTCCAAATCTGTAAGTCTTATAAGCATGACATTCTGCATTTTTTATAGGTATTTCACAGCAATGTTTGTATTAGTTGGAAGACACTCTGTTGCGTCTCTCTCCCTCTCTCTCTGGACCGGGTGAGTCACCCAGAGCACTCTGTTCTTCTGGGAGACTGGGTCTGAGACTGGGGGATTAGAGAGTATTTATATGTAAGGTAGTGCACCTGCTCCCCGTGTCCTCCCCTGCACATCCACACACAGATGCGCACACACACAGATGCGCACACACACAGATGCGTACACACACAGATGCGCACACACACCGATGCAAGCACACGTGTGCTCACACACACACATTCCTACACACACACAAATGTGCACACATACAGAAATATGCACACACACTCTCACTCTTTCTTTCTGACACACACACTCGTACGCACAAAGATGCATACACACATATACTACCGTTCAAACCTTTGGGGTCACTTAGAAATGTCCTTATTTTTTAAATAAAAGCACATTTTTGGTCCATTAATATAACATCAAATTGATCAGAAATACAGTGTAGACATTGTTAATGTTGTATATGACTATTGTAGCTGGAAACGGCAGATTTTTAATGGAAGGGATATTAATCTTTATATGTGAATGTATGAAACCTGTGCCGGTGGAAAAATGTTTTGATGTTGGGTGCCGCCCTCAAATAATCGCATGGCATGTTTTCGCTGTAATAGCTACTGTAAATCGGACAGTGCAGTTAGACTAACAAGAATTTAAACTTTCAGCCGATATAAGACACTTACAGTTGAAGTCGGAAGTTTACATACACCTTAGCCAAGTACATTAAACCATTTAAACTTGGGTCAAATGTTTCAGGTAGCCTTCCACAAGCTTCCCACAATAAGTTGGGTGAATTTTTGGCCCATTCCTCCTGACAGAGCTGCTATAACTGAGTCAGGTTTGTAGGCCTCCTTGGTCGCACACGCTTTTTCAGTTCTGCCCACAAAATTTCTATAGGATTGAGGTCAGGGCTTTGTGATGGCCACTCCAATACCTTGACTTTGTTTTCCTTAAGCCATTTTGCCACAACTTTAGAAGTATGCTTGGGGTCATTGTCCATTTGGAAGACCTATTTGCGACTAAGCTGTCACTTCCTGACGCATGTCTTGAGATGTTGCTTCAATATATCCACACAATTTTCCTCCCTCATGATGCCATCTATTTTCTGGTGTGCTCCAGTCCCTCCTGCAGCAAAGCAACTCCACAACATGATGCTGCCACCCCTCGTGCTTCACGGTTGGGATGGTGTTCTTTGGCTTGCAAGCCTCCCCTTTTTCCTCCAAACATAACGATGGTCATTATGTCCAAACAGTTCTATTTTTTTTTCATCAGACCAGAGGACAGTTCTCCAAAAAGTACGATCTTTGTCCGCCAAAAAGTACGATCTTTGTGCCCATGTGCAGTTTTCGCACCAAAGTACATGAATCTCTAGGAGACAGAACGCGTCTTCTTCTTGACCGGTATGATGGCTGCGTGGTCCCATGGTGTTTATACTTGCGTACTATTGTTTGTACAGATGAACGTGGCACATTCAGGCATTTGGAAATTGCTCCCAAGGTTGAACCAGACTTGTGGAGGTCTACAATTTTTTTTCTGAGGTCTTGTCTGATTTTTTTAAATAGATTTTCCCATGATGTCAAGCAAAGAGGCACTGAGTTTGAAGGGTAGGCCTTGAAATACATCCAGAGGTACACCTCCAATTGACTCAAATGATGTCAATTAGCATATCAGAAGCTTCTAGAGCCATGACATCATTTTTGGGAATTTTCCAAGCTGTTTAAAGTCAGTCAACCCACTGGAATTGTGATACAGTGAATTATAAGTGAAATAATCTGTCTGTAAACAATTGTTGGAAAAATGACTTGTGTCATGCACAAAGTAGATGTCCTAACCGACTTGCCAAAACTATAGTTTGTTAACAAGAAATTTGTGGAGTGGTTGAAAAACGAGTTTTAATGACTCCAACCTAAATGTATGTATATTTCTGATCAATTTGATGATATTTTAATGGACAAAAAAAAATATGCTTTTCTTTCAAAAACAAGGACATTTCTATGTGACCCCAAACTTTTGAACGTTAGTGATAATTGTACACAGTGATAATTGTACAGTATATTCAAAATATTGTGTAGAAAAATGTACCATTTATACTAAATTATCTGCACATTTACCCTAAAAGGAGCTGACCAGTACCATGTGAAGGTACCTTGTGTGTACCTTTGACCTTTTGTACCCTAGGGAACAACACTGTACCCTAATTTTGAGATTGTGTGGATATACTGTATGTTCTTTGTAATTTTTACATTTACGTAATTTAGCTGAAGCTCTTATCCAGAGCGACTTACAAATTGGTGCATTCACCTTATGATAAAGATTACCTGGTCACACTGCTGAAACATTCATGCACATCCGCCCAAAAGCTTGCAAGTTCAAATCCCCAAAGCATTTATTTACCTTTATTTAATCAAGGAGTCACCATTGAGACCAGTGTCTCTTTTACAAGGGAGCCCTGCATATACAATTTCATAAAATACTTAAAAAATATAATATAAAATGTATCAAATACAGCACAACACATATTGCACAGACAAACATAAATATACACAAAACACAGTCAACTAAAACAAACACATTCTTCATTATAAAAAAATCCTCTGTTCGTTGACTGAACTGCCCTAGGGACACACCCATCTATTCTAAATGTATTGTGGAGGTCATCCCAAACATGTGGAGAATGAAAACTAAAAGCTGAATTTCCTAACTCTGTAGACACCAAAGAAGTCTCCAGAGTTAACCAACCCTGTGATGTGGTTTGATAACTTGTCATTTTTAATCTTAACAGTGAAGTTAGGTAAGTCGGAAGCTTGTGGAGCAGGGATTTGTGAATTAAAAAAATAAATGATGTGATCAATGTGACTTCAAAGTGGTCCAGCCATAAAACTGTCTCCTGTGATAAAACGAAGTGCGCTATGAAAAACGTCTTCCAGGGATTTAAGAGTAGATGCAGCTGTACTTCGATAAATAGTATCACGATGATCAAAAACAGGTAGAAAGGTTGACTGCAAAATCTGCTTCCTGCTGACTAGAGAGAGACAAGATCTGTTTCTGTAAAAAAAGGCCACTTTTAAATCTTATTTTCTTAACAAGCTCATTTGTATGTTTTTTAAACTATAAATCACTATCAATCCAAATACCAAGGTATTTGTACGCAGGGACTTGTTTTGATTACAGAACCATCCAATGAGCGAAGACGTAATCCATCTGAGACAATCTTACAAGAACTTGAAAACAACATGCATTTAGTTTTGCCCATATTAAGCACAAGTTTTAAATCAGTAAAGGTTTCCTACACAACTGCAAAATCGGACTGTAACCAGCCAGGTCAGCACTTGTTTACATAATAGTATCATCCACATATATTTGAAATCTTTTTTTTTAACAGATTGACCAATAGGTCTTAGTATCGACACATGCGGAACATCTTTATGTACTTAACCTCTTGACGGTCGCCACAGCGCATTTTGAAAAAAATTCGTGCCCATTTTAAACGGCCTACTACTCAAACTCAGAAGCTAGGATATGCATATAATTAATACTTGTGGATAGAAAACACCCTAAAGTTTCTAAAACTGTTTGAATGGTGTCTGTGAGTATAACAGAACTCATATGGCAGTCAAAACCCCGAGACAGATCGAAACAGGAAGTGGAATTCTGAATTGCGAACTCAACTTCATCACGTTGCCTATTAATCACACTGTGAACTATGGTTCATTGAGCACTTCCTATTGCTTCCACTAGATGTCCCCAGTCTTTACAAAGTGGTTTGAGTCTTCTACTGTTAAAACTGAATGAATGAGACGCTGTGGAACGTGGTCACACGGAGAGGGCCATCACCATTATGACGCCGGCGCCCCTGGTTACCCTCCCCTTTCGAAACGTTTTGAAACACAATGCAATCGTCCCCCTCGAATCTTATTGGCTCTCTTGTTGAAAAACGCCCTGAAGATTTATGTTATACAACGTTTGACATGTTTGAACGAACGTAAATGGGAAAAAAATGCATTTTCTTGAAATTGCTGTCCCGCGGCCGACGGTGCATTTGGATCAACCTTCAGACGCGCTAACAAGAACAAGCTCTTGGAACATAAAGGAGTAATTTTTTCTAACGAAAATACATTTGTTGTGGACCTGGGATTCCTGGAAGTGCTTTCTGATGAAGACAACCAAAGGTAAGGGATTATTGACAATAGTATACAAGACTAAATGTGATATGCAATTGTTCCAAGATGGCGCTGACCTGTAACGTTAGCCTATTTTTCAGAGTATCGCATCCCCTTTTATCGCAAAATGTGATTACCCAGTAAAGTTAATTTTAAATCTGGCATTACAGGTGCTTTCAAGAGATATTCATCTATAAATCTTAGAATGACAATATTACATTTTGAAAATGTTTTCGAATAGTAATTTTGTAAATTGTAGCTCTGTTTCATCGGATGCATTTGAGGGAAAATAGTTAGTCAACGTTACGCACCGATGTAAAATGCTGTTTTTATATATAAATATGAACTTTATCGAACAAAAGAATGCATGTATTGTGTAACATGATGTCCTAGGTGTGTCATCTGATGAAGATTGTCAAAGGTTAGTGCTGCATTTAGCTGTTTTTTGGTTATTTGTGATGCATGTGGTTGGTCGGAAAATGGCTATGTGGCTACTTTTACGATATACTCCTCTAACATAATCTAATGTTTTGCTTTTGCTGTAAAGCCTTTTTGAAATCGGACAACGTTGTTCGATTCAGGAGAGGTGTATCTATAAAACGATATAATTTGAAAAACATTTTTTTTATTTTTTTTTTATTACATTTTGTTATGCTAATGGCGATATGATTTTTCGCTGGATGTCCGTGGCCGCACAGGGGTTAAACAAATTCGGACTTAACCCCATCAATCACGATGGCCTGAGTTCTGTCACTAAGATAGTTCATGATTATCAAAATAAAGAAAGTCGCACACATATATAAACTCCCAGTAATTTAATGGGCATTTACCAACGTTTCGGCATCACTGTGCCTTCCTCAGTGATGCCGAAACGTTGGTAAATACCCATTAAATTGCTGGGAGTTTATATATGGAGTATGCAACTTTATTTTGATAGTTTATTTGCCGTTAGTCAGCACCTCCACACAAACAAATTTTCTGGGTGTGCTCCAGCTCATGTTTTTTAATCTACTAAGATAATCATGAAAACAAGAGCAGATGTAAGAGCCCAGGCCAATCGAGGACAACTAGTTCAATAAAATTGCATGATCAACAGTATCAAACGCTTTTGACAGGTCCACAAACAAGGCAGCACAATTCATTTTATCATCTAAAGCATTGACAATATCATTAACAACCAATATGGTTGCTGTGATAATGCTGTGCCCTGGCCTAAACCCAGATTGATTTATTTAAAAAATGAAGATAATAAAAAAGCAAAGTTGCTTATTTACCAAAGATTTGAGAATCTTGGCTAGACATGGAAGCCTGGAGATGGAACGATGTGTTTTGAAGGGGGCATGATTATCTACAACAGTATTGAAGACATTACAAAAAATCTTAAAGCTAAATCACATTCAGGGATAGCTGAGATATAATCAATATAAAGATCATGTAAAAAAGCTTGTTCACTAAAGTTCCTCTTAGTGAAGACATGAGGCTTAGATTTATGCATTTTCACATCTCTGACACAGACAACTGTGCAGTGGTCACTAAAATTCAGTGGGAAAAACCCCACTAGCAACGTATTTGTCAACATAAGATCAGTCAGGGTAGATTTTGATGGATATTTAGGATTCAGCTGTTTTGGCTCGGCTGAGACCGGTTTAGTTTAGAGCAAATATCTTTCAGTGTATCACTAGCGGCATGCCGGATAGGGCCTAAAAAAAGATTTTCGGCCATGTTCACAGGCTTCCTCCAATCAATATTAAAATCGCCCATAATAAATAGTTCAGATTTACCAGACTTAGATAGCAATTCAGATAAATTGTTACGCGCACATGAGGGAGCAGAAGGAGAGCGATACACTCCTACTAGTCCCAGCTGGTTATTATGACCAAGGCCCACATTAAGAACGCTTTACATAAAGTGTCCCTGAGCACTGCAATTTTTTATGTTGGTGTTGTCAGATAATCTGACAATTATTGACTTGATTCTGGCCAACCTTTAGCAAAGTGTAGAAATGTATTTTTACCATTTAAATCTGTGGCGTAGGAGGACATTCAGGACATTAGCAACCAAGCGGATGTGAATTCAAATCCTAAGTGAGGTATAGTTTCAAGTAACCAGCATTCAGCAGCATACTGCCTTTTGCAGAAATAACACCTGAATTCAGCTGTACAAATTCAGTAATGTGTTGTTTTCCATACTTTCACTGCAACCAATAGTCTGTAGTATACCCTAAAAATACAGGAATGTTTTAACAGTGTAGCATTTTATTGTATAGAAGGAAAACATAGAGGAGCGGGAAAGCACAGGATGGTTCTTCACAACCATCAAAGCAGTATAGAACCTTTTACTGAAATGCAAATAAAAAATTGTTACACATATCACCCTCACCCCTGACCAGAACCCCTTAAGAACCTTTTATTTTTGTAAAAAACTTTGTATGCTGAGTGTATGCTTATTCAAAATGGTCTGGTCAAGCTGGTCTGCAAAACCACGGCCATTATTATTGTATTTCTCAGCATGCTCTATTGAAGTTTGATTTTTAGAATTGTTTGTGTCAATATCTATGTTTTGGCATGTACATTGATTGAATCATTAATCAATTAATTTATCTTATGCTACAAAAAGATAGATAACATACATTTTTCTAAACTAATCAAATCTGTTAGTTGCATCCGTTACTGAAATGGTTGTTCCAGTTTAGATGGTCTCATTCATTTATCTGTCTAACTCTGGCAATCATTCTGATTGCGACTTGCCAGTGGTTTCTTTGAACGCGCTAGAGGAATTTGAGCGCAGTTGTTCTCATGGGGAGAAAGATGGTGGAAGAGGATGATAAAGTAGATTCTGAATCTAATGGTGGTAGAATCAAGGAGAATTAGAATATTGTCCAAAAGTATGGAAAACGGAGAAAAGTAGCATACAATGTCCCTTCGTATCTTGTAGGAGTATTTTTTTTAATGAGGAGCAGCTGATCGGATTACCAATCCGGAAGAATCCATTTGAGATATCCAAACTGGTGGAGAGAGTGCTGGGTAAAGTGAAGGCTGTGAGGATCACGAGAGGCGGGCTTGTTTAGATATTTGGTCCTTCTGCGGATCAGAAGGAACGTGTGTTGCGTCTCACCTGATTTGATACGTTTGAAGTGTTGTGTGTGTCTCTTTGAAACAGAGCACCCGTCAAGGGAGTTATTTCTGGTGTCTCGTGGGATGTTGAAGAAATGAAAAATATTCCTGGAGTGATTGATTGATGAATCGTGTGGTGAATGAAGAAGAAGTGAAGTCTATCTGTTCTTTTGTTTTTTGATATGGAGTCTCTCCCTACTCAAGTGCAGTTGGGGTATATAAATGACAGATTCAGAGCATTTATCCTAAGACCAATGCAGTGTGATCATTGTAAAGCTTTTGATCATGTTTCAAGTCTTTGCAGAAGGGAGAAGCCGATACATTTTAAAGGTTAAGAAGGTGGACTTTGTGGCCTTTATGGCTATAGTGATTAATGGCACTGCCAAGGTGGAGAGAAGGTCCAAGAAGATGGATATCATTGTGGATGCAGCGGAGCGGTTCCTGGGACTGAAAGATTTCTCAGCGGAGGAGTTACATTGAATATTGTCACAAGCCGTATCATGGAGATTTGAAAGAAGGAAGAAATGTGAGTTTTTTGGTTTGGTTTTTTCAATGTACTATTTTTATTTGGGTGGATTAAGTTAGTTTCCCTATCACGTATGGATTTTCTTTTTACCTTGTTTTGTTTTTTCAACCTCTCCAGTTTGTGGCGGCAATACACCTTTATGGGTTGTAGTCCGCCATAATACCCACAGAAGAAGAAGAATCATTCTCATTGTAGATTGTCGGTGAATAAATGTTCCAATTGTTGAATATTTCCACTCAGGCTTGATTCAAATAGGAATTAGCCATCACTCTGCAAGTCAGTGTTGTGCTGTATGTTAGTTTGTTTTTGCACTATATCTGATTTAGATTTTATGTTATCTTGTGAATTGTATGGGCAGGGCTCCCTTCTGAAAATGTTGACTGTGTTAAATAAAGGAACAAATTATAGTTATGTGACTTCATGCTGGTTTTGCAGGTGAAGGCTGGTCACCAGCAAAAACACAGTGAAATCTTGTCACCAGCCTATGCTGGTTTATGCAGTTTCTTCAGTAGGGCACACACTCACTATTGCTGTTGGGACACATCTGTGAGAATCTCAAATAAACAAGGGTCTTTCTTTACAGCCCAGACTGCTGGATCAGTCCCATTCTAAACACCGATAGACCCTTGGCCAGGTTTAACCTCTGCGTATTGTGCTACAAAGCATCAAAATGGCACATTCAGCACTGAGGAATTTTAAACACGTCACCGCATCAGTCAATGTCCTGCCTTCCCCTAAGGGAAGACTCAAAGAGGAGAATAAACCATAATTTAGATGTGTTACTTGTTAATAATTGTATGATCAGGCCTATTTTAACTTCTCCATCTCGGCTATGTCACTGTTTAGTCTAGGGTTAGTCATATAGACAATTTTCTTTTGTGACGGGAGTTACTCAAATTAGGTATAAGGTGTGCAATTGGACATGTCATTGCCGATTAACTCAAAAGTTTTTTGACAAACAGAAAAGTAGTCGTTGTAGCGCAATAGCAATCTGGTAGGAATGAGAATGATAAAATTAGGAATTAATGTGTATGTTTTTGTTTCTCTCAATACCTACCTCCCTGCTAACTTTCTTATTGTTTTCCCCCCTCACTATAAAATAAATGTTGTCCACGGTCCCTAGCATCCCAGACACAGTTCATGACTGAAAGTTTAAACAGTAAACTCTATTTTGACCCTTTTTCATTAACTAATCCTCTGATGTATTATCAGGGTGGACCAGGCTAGAACGGAGTGAAGCCGGAGCATGCTATGCAACAGAAGTGCTTCATCTGGTTTCACTTTAGTTTACGGCTGTACTGATTTAAAGTGTGTCAGGCCTCACCTGAACCTGTCAGGGCCAGCCTTCCTCTAAAGCCTAATGCCAAGATAAATAACTTTGTCTGGCTACTGCTCAGCACCTCCATCAGTCTGCAATAGATTGAGTTAAACTCCAGACATGGGTTCAAATTGTATTCAAATTAATTTCAAATACTTGAACTGGGCTTGACTGAGCTTTCCTGGTGCAATGGATCCAATAAAATAGTCTCAAAACTGCACCAGCACCAGTCCCACCCATTAGGCACTCCAGGCAGGTTAAAGCAAACACTAAAAGTATTTTAATGATTCCAAATAGTATTTGAACCCAGGTCTGTAAAACTCCATGCAGCGTAGCACTGTTGTCTGGTTACAGACTGAGCTGAACCCAATCACACACGTTCAGTTCTGGCCTGCATTCACTTCGTAGACAGCAGGGAGCAGTGCTGGGGGAAATGAAACATCTGGATACTCCCTGGATGAATTTATAGTTACTCACCATAAAAACAACCGTGGTTTACTGTATAAGCTTACCTCACGTACGGGCTGCCACTGTATCCCCCATCTGGACTGGAGTATCACATGCACTCCATGAATGGGATATAACATGACAGTGCAGAATAAAGTGGCTGTTGTGCCAACACAAATAAAAGCATAATTTAAAGACAGATACCTGATGGCTATCCTGTGACACATCTCAGATGTGTCCTTGGTTCGCAAAATACATATTTTAAAATATTTGATCATTTTTGTGTGTCTGAATGTATGTGTTGCATCTCTGTGCATGTATATGGGTCTCGGTTGTGTCTCACTATGGATGGCATTTCCTTTGACTTTGCATTTCAGACATCTCTTCTCATTGAAATCCCTCCTTATCGGAACCAGAGGATATCCAATCCTGTTCAGGTGAACTTCTATGTGTGCAATGGCAAGAGGAAAAGGAGCCAGTACCAGGGATTCGCCTATGTGCCTGCCAATGGTAAACTCTCTTTCATTGTCTCTGTCTCCGTCTCTCTCTCTGTGTCTCTCTATTCAAAGCTCTGATTTAACTGTGGTCCCAGCCCTGTATGTGGGCACTGATGTGGCTTAGTCTCTGTCCCATCTGAAAGTGCAGCATTGTCCTCAGCCTCTCGTGAGAGTCAGAGAGGGGAGAGAGAGGTGACATTGGGCCTGGTCAGTATCTCTTAAAGGGTTAGACTCTAGAGTCTCTTCATGAAACAAGCAGTGTGGTCTGTGAAGTCATGTTTGAAGGAGCAAAGCACTATGTAGTATATTGAGTAAAACAGTTTTTTGTGTGTTTTTGAGAGCGCAGTAATTTATTTCAAGTTGTAGATCTCAGTGAGGTACAGTATGAAGCTTCTGCAGCAGCAACATATTTCATAATGCACATTTGTGACTCGTTTCAGGATACTAGGTGTATGTCTTTAAAAAAATAATCTAAATGCGTTTTTGGCAGAAATGTCATTTGGAACATGTGAACTTTCATGTGCCTTAATAACAAACTTGTATTCCATCTAAATGTGAATGAAATTGTTGAATTACAAGCCTAGTTGGTTTAGCCACAGAAAAAGACAGCAACCTGATTGGCTGAGATAATGAGTGGGCTGCACATTCCGAGACATGAGTTCAGATTGGTCTGCCATGTAGCAGGCTTCTTTCTATTTGAGCTGGTCAGTATGTGTAGCTTTTTTTGAAAGATATCACGTAGTAGAACTGCATAAGTGTTGCTCTCCACTTTCTGGAGGACCGAGTTTTGAAATCAGTGAAATTAGAATATGATAGCAAAGGAGATGGAGAGTCTCCAGATTACATCCAGACTCTTTTCTCTGTATATATCAATGATGTCGCTCTTGCTGCGGGTGATTCCTTGATCCACCTCTACGCAGACGACACCATTCTGTATACATCTGGCCCTTCTTTGGACACTGTGTTAACAAACCTCCAAACGAGCTTCAATGCCATACAACACTCCTTCCGTGGCCTCAAAGCTGCTCTTAAACACTAGTAAAACTAAATGCACGCTCTTCAACCGTTCGCAGCCCGCACCTACCCGACTAGCATCACTACTCTGGACGGTTCTGACTTAGAATATGTGGACAACTACAAATACCTAGGTGTCTGGCTAGACTGTAAACTCTCCTTCCAGACTTATATTAAGCATCTCCAATCCAAAATTAAATCTAGAATCGGCTTCCTATTTCGCAAGAAAGCCTCCTTCACTCACGCTGCCAAACATACCCTCGTAAAACTGACTAAAACTGACTTCGGCGATGTCATTTACAAAATAGCCTCCAACACTCTACTCAGCAAACTGGATGCAGTCTATCACAGTGCCATGTTTTGTCACCAAAACCCCATATTCCACCCACCACTGCGACCTGTATGCTCTCGTCGGCTGGCCCTCGCTACATATTTGTCGCCAGTCCCACTGGCTCCAGGTCATCTATAAGTCTTTGCTAGGTAAAGCTCTGCCTTATCTCAGCTCACTGGTCACCATAACAACACCCACCTGTAGCACGCGCTTCAGCAGGCATATCTCACTGGTCATCCCCAAAGGCAACATCTCTTTGGCCGCCTTTCCTTCCAGTTCTCTGCTGCCAATGACTGGAACGAATTGCAAAAATCGCTGAATTTGGAGACCTTATATCTCTCTCACTAACTTTAAGCATCAGCTGTCTGAGCAGCTTACCAATCGCTGCAGCTGTACACAGCCCATCTGTAAATAGCCCATCCAACTACCTACCTCATCCCCATATTGTTTTTATTTACTTTTTTTGCACACCAGTATTTCTACTTGCACATCCTCATCTGCACATCTATCACTCCAGTGTTAATTTGCTAAATTGAAATTACTTCGCTACTATTGGCCTATTTATTGCCTTACCTCCTTTCTCCATTTGCACACACTGTGTATAGATTTTTCTATTGTGTTATTGACTGTACTTTTGTTTATCCCATGTGCAACTTTATGGTGTTGTTTTTGTCGCACTGCTTTGCTTTATCTTGGACAGGTCGCAGTTGTAAATGAGAACTTGTTCTCAGCTGGCCTACCAGGTTAAATAAACGTGAAATAAAAGAAAAGAAAAAACATCTTCAAACTAATGGCAACCATGGCATCCGTAACAGAGAGGGAGTAGCGTCCACCCATTCGTTGTTTAGCTAGCTAGCTAGCTACTTGTCTTAACAAAAGACTCCACTATGCAAGTAACCATTTCAATAGAATGTTCATGATGTCACTGGGACAACTGTTGATAGCCAGAGCAAATTTACCAGCCACGTCTATCTACTGTGATTTCAAAGCACTCTTGTCTGAATGTGCCAGAGCACAGAATAACTGACAAATTTACGAATGCTCAACATCCGTTGAATATGGCCGGTGTGAATAAACGTTGGTCTAAAAGCATAATTAAATTGTTGCCAGCAGCACAGTTGCAGTCACCAATGCTCTGGATAATGTATAAACAGCATAACCAGCTCTGCTAGTTCGAGTAAAATGGTCAGAGTGAGCTGTTCTCTCATTTGTGTCTGGAAGTAGTAGCAAGCAAGCCAACATTAGCCAGTTAGCTGGGTGCTTGACTGCTGTTGTTAGGACAGAATGCTCAGATCAACCCTACTCCTCAACCAGAGCATCCAATGTGCGCTCCGACAGCGAAATTCTCTGAATTTACAAACGGACAATCTGACAACGCTGTGATACGAATGTCCAGAGCACACTCTGACACTCCAGATTAAATTTACGAACACACCCGTAGTCTGTGGTGATTTTAGCATGTAAATCTCGCTGGGCAAATATTTTTAAATGTGGGATGCATACCAGAAAAGTCACTACACAACACTAAACAATACATTGATTGCACTATACCACTGCTACACCTGGCTATCAGCAGAGCCTTGTCTGGCAGCGAAACTGTTAATTCAGTCTTGTTTACTGCCTTTTCAAAAAACATAGCTGATATGGCTGACTTGCTTAAACAGATGTGATTTCTACTGACAATTGAGATGTACAAATTTTGGCATAAGAGGACGACAAGCAGATAAGTGGCAATCTATAATTTCGATTAAGATATTAATGAGCGAGCTAGGACGGACGTAGTCATTAACTATTTATTCAGCACTTTTGAAATGTACAGAGACAGAATTCAGAACATGGGCCGTTCTTACAGTGTTCTGCCCGTACACCAAGTCAGAACCGCAGGATAAATAAAGGGGGCATATAAGCAGACGATGAAAGGTCTTACAATATTCAATGATTACATTTATCAAAAACATGTGCACCACCAAGTCAGAACAGTAGGCGAAATTAAGAGGTAAAAATAGACCAAATTATTAGGGTCGGCTACTAACAGCTTACTACACAACATACACTTAGTATTACTTTCTTATCTCCCTGGCATATTACATCATTTATGCAGCAGAATACAAGACATTTTTGAACTCACGTTGTTGTGCTGTGCTCACTTGAAGGTGGCGCGGCGTCCTTCGTGGGCAAACTATGTCATCAAAGTCTAGCATTCTCTGGATTTATGGTGCTTTCAAGACAACTGAAAAAAGGTTGAATCATGATTATGTCAGTGATCTTCAGGTCGTAGCTCTAGAAAGAGGCCCGAGTTCCCAGTTGTCTTGAACTTACTAAAGTCAGATTTTGCAGTTCTGAGTTAACAGTTGTTTTGAACGCGGCACAAATCATGCTCATTGAACGCATGGCCAAGGATTTGCCAGTAGATTGTCAACTTGATTCATGACTGCTAGCTAAGATTTAGAAAGTATGAGCTACCGAATATATAACGGTAGCTACCGTGATTTGACGTAATTTATCTGTGACCAATGACCTTGAGCCTTCTTGGATGGGCACTTCTTTTGTAACTCTATGGCAGCACCCAAGGGGCTTGAATTTTCAAGCTCTACCCTTAGACTTGGCAGTGATGTAGTGTCCCCATGAGTGACAGAACACTGAGCCAATCACACTGAGCCAATGCTACGTATTTTCTGCTGGCTTGCCCCACCACCACAGAAAGTACTGAGGTAGGCTGAAACAACTGTATTTTGGAACTGCCTTACTCAAAAAAAACAAGAGACCATGTTTGTATGCGGTTTTATTAACTCAATGATATATATATGTACATTGTTTGCAAACTGATATGTGACACATATTAATGCCAAATAACATGCAAAACAGGCAAGCCCATTTTTTGCAAAAAATGTGGGGCTCAAAACTGTTGGGGCTCTGCCCCACCTGCCCGGAATGACGGGTCGCCACTGCCGTAGTGTAAACCAGCCTTTAGTCTTGAAATCTTTGGTTGTTTAGTATATGTCATCACATCTGAATCCTTAAAGAGATGGCCGGGGCTAAAGCTTAAGAGGGTGTGAATGATGCTGAATAGGTGTAGACAGAGGAGCTCTCCAGTAGGTTTACCAAACTTTCAAAGGCCATTTTTTTCACAAGTGAGGTTACAAGTTTATTAACTTTCAATGCAGAATTACTTTCCCATTGTTCCTCAACTGTAGTGTATGATATACAATGTTCTATCTCTTTCTGTATTTTTATCCATTGTAAAAAAAAAAAACACAATTTCAAATTTTGCTACATAATATCGAGCCGATCGGTCACATTTACAGGATACTAGTGCTTGGGTCAGATCCAAGGAAAATAGGCCTTTTTATTATAGAACCAGCTGGAAGTCTCTTGTGGTGATGATTCATCCCTTTTTTCTTTTTTAAAATATTTTCAGCAGGGTGGGAGAGCTTAGGCCCAGACACAGTCTCATTGATGAGAGTGTTTGTTTGTCTGTGGGTATCCTAGCCACAAACACACTTGCTCACTCTCTCACCCGCTCACACTCGACAGGAGATCGAACCACATGTTTATACATTTCTCCTTTTCCTCTCCTTTTTCTCATTTGTTCAGTTCCAATGATAAAAATGGAGCCCCATGATGACTGCGACCCCCCTCAGGTGTGTCCCCAGCATTGCCCTGGCCTGGCGCTACACCCCAAGCCCTACAACACTCCACAGGTGATGACCTCTATGATACCCACAGAACTCCGGCCGTGCATGGGGGGTGCCTACCCCGCTTGCCAACAGAGACTGGGAGGGAAGCCTTCCTCACTGTCCTCCTCATCCTCCCCCAGCACCAGTCCCAAACTGCATGACCTGTCACCCACCACTCCCTTCT
The DNA here is from genome assembly GCF_965601325.2 of Salmo salar. Classification (NCBI taxonomy): domain Eukaryota; kingdom Metazoa; phylum Chordata; class Actinopteri; order Salmoniformes; family Salmonidae; genus Salmo; species Salmo salar. Next base: position 62,937,379 of record NC_138304.1, on the reverse strand, counting down.
CCAAGTGCCTGTCAGCAGGCCCATCCCAGTCTCCGATCCCACATGTCTCCATTATCCAGGAGACTCCTGGACGCTACCAGCCACAACCTGTCCTCTACCCACCCAGTAGTGCCTCAACCTCCCCAGGCTCGCAGCCCTCCACCACTGGCACCAGCGGCCCAGAAGCCCCATTCTCCCCCACCCACTGCCTGACGCCGCCCCAGCCCATTAGTGGCAGCTCTAGCCCAGTGACCGAACAGTTACCCAAAGTGCCAGAGAGAGGCGGCCGCTCATCTAGCCCCACGCTGGCTATCAACATCAAACAGGAGCCACAGGAACTGGACCAGATGTACCTAGATGATGGTGAGTTATTAATCATACACCTCTCCAGATGATCCTAATGCATTGTGGATCACTGTGTGAATCAAAGCCACCACTGAAAAATACAGTAAGTCATATTCTTGTCATATGGTAAATTATTTATTGTATAGCCAGGTGCTTAGAAGTTACGTAAATGCACACTTGATATACAATACTATGTTATTCTACTCTCTGTCACTATTTACAGTAATTGCCTTCTCATGAACTTGGTGAGAAAGGCTTTTATGATTACATTTACATTTTAGTCATTTAGCAGACGCTCTTATCCAGAGCGACTTACAGTAGTGAATGCATACATTTCATTTCATTTCATGCATTTTTTTTTTTTTTTTTGTACCTGTTACCTAACCACCTTGTTTAGCCAATAGCCATCAGTCCATTTAACACCCTCTGGGCCTTGTCCTCCCACTGCTATCAGCTGACTAGAACAGGGATTTGCGGTTAGATCATAGAACCCTGGTAGGTCTGTGGTGGAAATATTGTACTTTGAAGCCCATGAATAATGGCCAGGCCTTTTAAAAGCCCTGATAAAATAAACATCTCTCCTCCTCTACCTCTTTTCTTCCTCCCAAGTAGACTGCAAGCTGGGGATTTTTAGCAACCCAGTATTATGATCTCACTGGTCTAGGATTCCAGCATTCACCACCTCTAAGGGTTCTGGGCTATGTGCTGCTGATTTGAAATAAATGGTATACATTATCTTCCCTGGGGTTAGCTAGACAACAGTGCTGCATGTCCCAATATCAATCACTTGGAGAAAACCATCCTTCAGAGCTGGAGATGTGGAGTCGCTAACCAGCAGCTATCAGCAGCAGTGAAATTACAGCTCTTTGACCAGCCCCCCCCCCCGAACTAAGCTCAAATGTTGGGCTGGGGCTTCCTGGCCCTGGTGGATTGGTTATTATGCTGGAGCTACGGTCCAACCATTCTCATGGTCCCCTTCCTGCTAACAGTCTGGGTAAATAACACACTGACTGAAGCTCTGTTAGCCTGCTCTGTCTGTCTGGCGAAAATCAAGCAGCAGAGCTCATGCTGTGGTAGGTTATTTACATTGTTCATCGAATAATCATGTCATCACTAACCACATTTATCAGGACTTGTTTCTCTTGTATACTTAGTGAGCAATGGTTGATTTGGACCAGGAGTGGTATACTTGGACAGGATGTGAGTTTCTGAGGAGAACGGCCTCCCAATTACACAGTGTATTTTGGCAAATAGGATTTTCAGAAACACTAAGCGTTCCAATCAAATGTGGCTTCTCACTTCAGTAAATGTTTTTGGCACGGTTACATGTGGATTTGTATTTTATAGACTAACTTAGGTGTGGTGTTATGTTCATTCATTGTTGACCATACACGTTAAAGCCCAAATAAACAAATAGAAAGTGTTTTATTTTGTGCAGAGAATCTTATTGTCCATGGGCTAGTAACTTATTTGATTCAGCACTAACAGGAAATTTGATTTGTGAAAATTCTCATTAAAGTTGGCTGCTGTAGTCATGCATCCTGGATTTGTATTAGTTTAAAATGTTGAGATACAGTAGATTAAAGCATGGGTTCTCAAATGTTTAACTTGGGCCCCCCTTCCAGCATTGGGGAACATCTCACGCACACACTGCACGTCTATTTCTATGGGCACAAGCATTGTTCATGACACAAACTGTTCACACCCCTTTTGTTGGTGGAGAGAATTTTGCAGGTTTAAAGTTTATTTCCTGTAATTATACACATTTTGTCATGGGGTGCAAAGAAAATCTTGCAGTTTTACAAAACATTTTCTGCCATTCTATACATTTTTGCTATGTCTAATGTCTAATTACAGCTAAATCTATGGGCTAAAAAAATCAAATAAACGTTAGCTGACATAGGCTTGCTGATCTGGACATTTCTGACAGGTTATAAATAGCTCTAAGGTATGCAATGACTAACATGACAAGAGGAATTGATGATGCACTACCCAATTTTGAAATTGAACCTTGTGCGTTCTAACTATTACAACTTTCAAGAGTAAGTTTAATACCGGACTGCGTTCCTTCAGAAAGAATATATATATATATTACCAGACAAAAGTTTTAGAACACCTACTCATTCAAGGGTTTTTCTTTATTTTTACTATTTTCTACATTGTAGAAAAATAGTGAAGACATACGGAATCATGTAGTAACCAGTAACACTCTTGGCATTCTCTCAACCAGCTTCATGAGGTAGTCACGTGGAATGCATTTCAATTAACAGGTGTGCCTTCTTAAAAGTTAATTGTGGAATTTCTTTAATTCTTAATGCATTTTGAGCCAATCAGTTGTGTTGTGACAAGGTAGGGGTGGTATACAGAAGATAGCCCTATTTGGTAAAATATCAAGTATTATTATTAACCTCTCTAGGGGGTCTGGGACGGTAGCGTCCCACCTGGCCAACATCCAGTGAAAATGCAGAGCGCCAAATTCAAAAACAGAAATACTCATTATAAAAATTCATAAAACATACAAGTGTTATACATCGGTTTAAAGATTAACTTCTTGTTAATCCAACCATGGTGTCAGATTTCAAAAAGGCTTTACGGCGAAAGCATACCATCCAATTATCTGAGAACAGCGTCCAGCAGACAAATCATTGCAAACAGTTACCAGCCAAGTAGAGGAGTTACACAAGTCAGAAATAGCGATAAAATCACAAAATCACTTACCTTTGATCTTCATATGGTTACAGTCACAAGACTCCTATTTACTCAATAAATGTTTGTTTTGTTCGATAAAGTCCCTCTTTATATCCAAAAACATCCATTTTGTTCAGTAATCCACAGACTCAAAGGCAGTCACAACAGGCAGATGTAAAATCCAAAAAGTATCAGTAAAGTTCGTAGAAACATATCAAACGATGTTTATAATCAATCCTCAGGTTGTTTTTAGTCATAATAATCAATAATATTTCAACCAGACGAAAGCGTCGTCAATATAAAAGGAAAACAAGAAAGGTGCGCTCTCGGTCGTGCACATGAAAAACCTCTGGGTCACTGCAGTGTCCACTCATTCAGAGTGGTCTTACTCCCTCATTTTTCAGAATACAAGCCTGAAACAATTTCTAAAGACTGTTGACATCTAGTGGAAGCCATAGGATGTGCAATTTGAGTCCTAAGTCAATGGAATCTGTATAGGCAGTCAATGGAAAACTACAAACATAAAAAAAATCCCACTTCCTGGATGGATTTTTCTCAGGTTTTTGCCTGCCATATCAGTTCTGTTATTCTCACAGACATTATTTTAACAGTTTTGGAAACTTTAGAATGTTTTCTATCCAAAGCTACCATATATTATATGCATATCCTAGCTTCTGGGCCTGAGTAGCAGGCAATTTACCTTGGGCCCGCTTTTCATCCGGAGGTGAAAATAGTGCCCCCTACCCTAGTGAGGTTTTAATGCAAGAACAGCTCAAATAAGCAAAGAGAAACGACAGTCCATCATTACTTTGAGACATGAAGGTCAGTCAATGAAGAATATTTCTATAAATTTGAAAAAACCATGATGAAACCGGCTCTCATGAGGACCACCACAGGAAAGGAAGACCCAGACATACCTCTGCTGCAGAGGATAAGTTCATTAGAGTTCCCTGCCTCAGAAATTGCAGCCTAAATAAATGCTTCACAGAGTTGAAGTAACGGACACATCTCAACATCAACTGTTCAGAGGAGACTGTGTGAATCAGGTCTTCATGTTCGAATTGCTGCAAAGAAACCACTACTAAAGGACACCAATAAGAAGAAGAGACTTGCTTGGGCCATGAAACATGAGCAAATTGGAGATTTTTGGTTCCAACCCCCATGTCTTTGTGAGACTCGTTGTGGTTGAACAGATCTCTGCTTGTGTATTTCCCACTGTAAAGCATGGTGGAAGAGGTGTTATAGTGTGGGGGTGTTTTGCTGGTGACACTGTCTGTGATTTATTTAGAATTCAAGGCACACCTAACCAGCATGGCTACCACAGCATTGTGCAGCGATACGCCATCCAATCTGGTTTGGGCTTAGTGGGACTATTCTTTGTTTTTCAACAGGACAGTGATCCAAAACACCTCCAGGCTGTGTAAGGTCTATTTGACCCAGAAGGAGAGTGATGGAGTGCTGCATCAGAAGACCTGGTCTCCACAATCCCCCGACCTCAACCAAATTGAGATGGATGGGGATGAGTCACACCGCAGAGTGAAGGAAAAGCAGCCAACAACTGCTCAGCATATGTGGAAACTCCTTCAAGACTGTTCGATATGCGTTCCAGGTGAAGCTGGTTGAGAGAATGCCAAGAGTGTGCAAAGCTGTCATCAAGGCAAAGGGTGGCTATATGAAGAATCTCAAATATATGATGCTGCCACCCCCGTGCTTCACGGTTGGGATGGTGTTCTTCGGCTTGCAAGCCTCCCCCTTCTTCCTCCAAACATAACGATGGTCATTATGGCCAAACAGTTACATTTTTGTTTCATCAGACCAGAGGACATTACTCCAAAAAGATATTTGTCCCCATTTTCAGTTGCAAACCGTAGTCTGTTTTGGAGCAGTGGCTGTTTTGGAGCAGTGGCTGTTTTGGAGCAGTGGCTTCTTCCTTGCTGAGTGGCCTTTCAGGTTATGTCGATGCAGGACTCATTTTACTGTGGATATTGATACTTTTGTACCTGTTTCCTCCAGCATCTTCACAAGGTCCTTTGCTGCTGTTCTGGGATTGATTTGCACTTTTCACACCAAAGTACATTCATCTCTAGGAGACAGAACGCGTCTCCTTCCTGAGCGGTATGACAGCTGCGTGGTCCCATGGTGTTTATACTTGCGTACAATTGTTTGTACAGATGAACGTGGTATCTTCAGGTGTTTGGAAATTGCTCCGAAGGATGAACCAGACTTGTGGTGGTGGTTTTTTGTAGGTCTTGGCTGATTTTTTTTGATTTTCCCATGTCAATCAAAGAGACACTGAGTGTGAAGGTAGGTCTTGAAATACATCCACAGGTACACCTCCAATTGACTCAAATGTTGTCAATTAGTCTATCAGAAGCTTCTAATGCCATGACATCATTTTCTGGAATTTTCCAAGCTGTTTAAAGGCACAGTCAACTTAGTATATGTAAACTTCTGACCGACTGGATTTGTGATACAGTGAAATATAAGTGAAATAATCTGTCTGTAAACAATTGTTGGGAAAATGACTTGTGTCATGCACAAAGTAGATGTCCTAACCGACTTGCCAAAACTATAGTTAACATGAAATTTAACATGAAACACACACAGTTGAAGTTGGAAGTTTACATACACTTAGGTTGGAGTCATTAAAACTCGTGACCCAAACATTTGAACGGTAGTGTGTATGTGTATATATATTAGTTGAGTATCTGGGGCATCAGCATTTGTGGGTTTGATTACAGGCTCAAAATCATGGGCCTCTGTAGGCCTATGTAGATTTTCCATAAAAATATTTTAAAATATCGAACCCACAAATGCTGATGCTCCAGATACTCAACTAGTCTAAGGAAGGCCCGTTTTCAGCTGTGCTAACATAATTGCAAAAGGGGTTTCTAATGATCAATTAGCCTTTTAAAATGATAAACTTGGATTAGCTAACACAACGTGCCATTGGAACATAGGAGTGATGGTTGCTGATAATGGGCCTCTGTAAGCCTATGAAGATATTTCATAAAAAATCTGCCATTTCCAGCTACAATAGTCCTTTATTTCTGATCAATTTGCTGTTATTTTAAATGGACAAAAAATTTGCTTTTCTTTAAAGAACAAGGACATTTCTAAGTGACCCCAAACTTTTGAATGGTAGTGTATATGTGAAATAATTGTGTGTGGGGGGTCTGTGCCGACCCCTTGTGCCCCCACTGGGTTAGAGTATGTTTGTGAATATATTAATGGAATGCCCATACATTCAACTTTAGTCTGAAGGAAAGATGTATACAATAGAGCTCTGATATTTTGACCTCCATACTTGCTTAATATCTGTCATACCACACCACCAAGAGGTATCCCTGTCTTCCATCATCCCAGTATCTCCCTCACCATGCTTCCTTCTAACATGCAGTCCCCTGTCTGTTTACTATTTATCATGGAAACTCTGACTAGACTAGTCTGGCCCAGTGCCTGGGCTATAGGTCTACTCTTCCAGAGACTGTGTGTGATGGAGGGAGCCCACTGGCTATAAAAGCTGCTGACTGGAGATAGAGTGGTCTGGATGCTGCATGAGCCTGCTGCCTGCTGGCACTGTGGCCCTGAGGGGACCAGTGCGAACAGTGTACTGTTACTGTAAAGTCACGCATGAGAGGCAGGTGTAGTAGGTGATCGAGACCTGTGATGGAAAGGAAGGCAGGGAGGGAAATTAGGTTTTTACCTTGAGATTGTGCTTCCCTCAACCTTTTCTAGATATTCTTAACTTAATGAAGGAGACACAACCTAATTCACAGTTTTGGTTAGGAGGTGTGATGTGGTCACAAAGTGCTTTTGGATTACCATTCCCAATATTGAATGCCTATACGTTTTAGAGCATCTGGAAGTTGAAATCAAGATATACACTGCTCAAAAAAACGAAGGGAACACTAAAATAACACATCCTAGATCTGAATGAATGAAATAATCTTATTAAATACTTTTTTCTTTACATAGTTGAATGTGCTGACAACAAAATCACACAAAAATAATCAATAGAAATCCAATTTATCAACCCATGGAGGTCTGGATTTGGAGTCACACTCAAAATTACAGTGGACAACCATACTACAGGCTGATCCAACTTTGATGTAATGTCCTTAAAACAAGTCAAAATGAGGCTCAGTAGTGTGTGTGGCCTCCACGTGCCTGTATGACCTCCCTACCACGCCTGGGCATGCTGCTGATGAGGTGGCGGATGGTCTCCTGAGGGATCTCCTCCCAGACCTGGACTAAAGCATCTGCCAACTCCTGGACAGTCTGTGGTGCAACGTGGCGTTGGTGGATGGAGCGAGACATGATGTCCCAGATGTGCTCAATTGGATTCAGGTCTGGGGAACGGGCGGGCCAGTCCATACCATCAATGCCTTCCTCTTGCAGGAACTGCTGACACACTCCAGCCACATGAGGTCTAGCATTGTCTTGCATTAGGAGGAACCCAGGGCCAACCGCACCAGCATATGGTCTCACAAGGGGTCTGAGGATCTCATCTCGGTACCTAATGGCAGTCAGGCTACCTCTGGCGAGCACATGGAGGGCTGTGCGGCCCCCCAAAGAAATGCCACCCCACACCATGAGTGACCCACCGCCAAACCGGTCATGCTGGAGGATGTTGCAGGCAGCAGAACGTTCTCCACGGCGTCTCCAGACTCTGTCACGTCTGTCACGTGCTCAGTGTGAACCTGCTTTCATCTGTGAAGAGCACAGTGCGCCAGTGGCGAATTTTGCCAATCTTGGTGTTCTCTGGCAAATGCCAAACGTCCTGCACGGTGTTGGGCTGTAAGCACAACCCCCACCTGTGGACGTCGGGCCCTCATACTACCCTCATGGAGTCTGTTTCTGACCGTTTGAGCAGACACATGCACATTTGTGGCCTGCTGGAGGTCATTTTGCAGGGCTCTGGCAGTGCTCCTCCTGCTCCTCCTTGCACAAAGGCGGAAGTAGCGGTCCTGCTGCTGGGTTGTTGCCCTCCTACGGCCTCCTCCACGTCTCCTGATGTACTGGCCTGTCTCCTGGTAGCGCCTCCATGCTCTGGACACTTCGCTGACAGACACAGCAAACCTTCTTGCCACAGCTCGCATTGATGTGCCATCCTGGATGAGCTGCACTACCTGAGCCACTTGTGTGGGTTGTAGACTCCGTCTCTTGCTACCACTAGAGTGAAAGTACCGCCAGCATTCAAAAGTGACCAAAACATCAGCCAGGAAGCATAGGAACTGAGAAGTGGTCTGTGGTCACCACTTGCAGAACCACTCCTTTATTGGGGGTGTCTTGCTAATTGCCTATAATTTCCACCTGTTTTCTATTCCATTTGCACAACAGCATGTGAAATTTATTGTCAATCAGTGTTGCTTCCTAAGTGGACAGTTTGATTTCACAGAAGTGTGATTGACTTGGAGTTACATTGTGTTGTTTAAGTGTTCCCTTTATTTTTTTGAGCAGTGTATTTAATTTTTCCATTGGCAGTTATTGACTTTGTTTGTCTTGAGCAATGCTCAATAGCTATTTAAGTGCAGGAAATACATCAGCCCATACGCTGACAAGAATTTCATAACAGATTTGTCACACACGAAAGTATTCAGACCCCTTGACTTTTTATTAGGTTACAGCCTTATTCTAAAATTGATTAAATAGTTTTTTCCCCTCAATCTACAAACAATATCCCATAATGACAAAGCAAAAACAGATGAATTTAAATTTTGGCAAATGTATAAAAATATGAAACTGAAATATTACCTTTACATAAGTATTCAGACCCTTTACTCAGTACTTTGTTGAAGCACCTTTGGCAGTGATTACATTATAGTCGTCTTGGGTATTGTAAGGTTCTGCTTTTCTTTTCTTAGTCAACTTTGTGTTCTTTTTCTTTGTGTTCTTGAACGTAGCCCTGTTTCTTTGTGTTCTGGAACGTAGCCCTGTCTTTCATTTTTGTTCATTGATTTCACCTGTGTTCGTTTCTCACCTGGTCTCATCAGCTCCCTATTTAGTTCAGTTCCTTCTGTTTGTATGGTTGTGAGGTATTGTTTGTTTTTGAATGCCTACCTGTGTTTGACCATTGCCTGCCTGTTACCACGATTCCTGCCTTCTGTGAAGGCTTAATAAACATCTGCCGCGCTCTGCGCTTGAACCTCCACCTTTTTCTCCCTGAGTATTCATTACAGGTATGACGCTATAAGCTTGGCACACCTGTATTTGGGGAGTTTCTCCCATTCTTCTCTGCAGATCCTCTCAAGCTCTGTCAGGTTGGATGGAGCGTTGCTGCACAGCTATTTTCAGGTCTCTCCAGAGATGTTCGATCAGGTTTAAGCTCTGGCTGGGCCACTCGAGGACAGAGACTTGTCCCGAAGCCACTCCTGCATTGTCTTGGCTATGTGCTTAGGGTCGTTGTCCTGTTAGAAGGTGAACCTTCACCCCAGTCTGAGGTCCTGAGATCTCTGGAGCAGGTTTTCATCAAGGATCTCACTGTACTTTGTTCCGTTCATCTTTGCCTCGATCCTGAGTAGTCTCCCAGTCCCTGCCGCTCTGCCACCACCATGCTTCACGTTTTAAGTTCCTCCATGTATGTATCACCGTCAAATTGAAATGGTCCACTCACACAGACAGTGTGGTGAAAAAATGTGGCTTGTCACCAAAAACCCTTACTAACTTTTACAGGTGCACAATTGAGAGCATCCTGTCGGGCTGTATCACCGCCTGGTATGGCAACTGCACCGCCCACAACCTCAGGGCTCTCCAGAGGGTGGTGTGGTCTGCACAATGCATCACCGGGGGCAAACTACCTGCCCTCCAGGACACCTACAACACCTGATGTCACAGGAAGGCAAAAAAGATCATCAAAGACAATAACCACCTGAGCCACTACATGTTCACCCCGCTTCCATCCAGAAGGTGAGGTCAGTACCGGTGCATCAGAGCTGGGACAGAGAGAAAAACGGCTTCTATCTCAAGGCCATCAGATTGTTAAACAGCCACCACTAGCACAGGGAGGCGGCTGCCTACCTACAGACTTGATATCATTGGCCACTTTAATAAATGGAACACTAGTCACTTTAATAATGCCACTTTAAGAATGTTTACATATCTCACATTACTCATCTCATATGTGTATATACTGTATACTTCACTATCTATTCTTTATTATCTATTGCATCTTAGCGTCTGTCACTGCTCATCCATATATTTTATACTTAAATATTCTCATCCCATTCCTTTACTAGATTGTGTGTATTAGGTTTTGTGGTGGAATTTGTTAGATATTAGGTTTTCCTATACTATATTGTGTGTTTTAGGTTTTGTTGTAGAATTGTTAGATACTGATGCACTGTCGGATCTAGAAGCATAAGCATTTCGCTACACTCGCAATAACATCTGCTAACCATGTGTATGTGACCAATACATTTTTTATTTTATTTTATTTGATAGGGATGGTGCCAGGTTTCCTCTAGACGCGACGCTTGGCATTCAGGCCAAAGAGTTCAATCTTGGTTTCATCAGAAAAGAGAATCTTGTTTCTCACGCATTTATAACAGTATGTCATGCTTTATAAAGGGTTCATAAATGTGTCATAACCACAAATGTAAAATGTGACACAATCCACTATTTCGAATATGATATTAACATGTGCTTCATAAAGGGTGACTTATTGTGCTGAAGGATGGCATAAGCATAAAGGCTTGTGCTCCTTTTTTTTCGTGTTGCCCTGTTGGCAGGAGGTGCACTTGATTCAGAAGCCCTGCGCAGCGGGTAGGCAAAGTGTTTTCATTTTGAACCATTTCATTTGTTTGAAAGACAAACTCCGCATACCGGGAGGACCGGGAGATATGTGGCTAAATCGAGTGCTCCTACTGAGCTGGCCAATCTGATAGCTAAAATCACTGTGCCTACCTACAGCTTCCATGACCCCGGTCAGAGCATAGTTTGATACTAGCCTACGTGAGATTTCATAACTTTTAAAACCATGACCAGAGATACACTATCAGAGAATACAGCAAACACCTGATGTTTTTATGATGGAGTTCATGTCTACTTTCAGCCCTGTCAACACTGTTTTTATTCATCACTAATACAAAACATAAAACCCGCTTCTCTCTACTTCCACTCTCGCTGCAGCGGCAATGAATGAGTAGACAACTGTATCAATAGCTTGCATTTTTATTATTATTAGCAGCTCATCTTGTCTATTTTGATAGAGAAGTATTTAACTTTCTCTGGTCATAGGAACAACATGAATTTGTTCCAGAGGCAGATCAAATTAAACTTTGTCACGCGCAGAATACAACAAGTGTAGACCTTACCGTGAAAAGCTTACTTACAAGCCCTTAACCAACAGTCAGTGTGCGGGCGGGGTACAGGTTAGTTCAGGTAATTTGTACATGTAGGTAGGGGTGAATTGACTATGCATAGATAATACACAGCAAGTAGAAGCAGCGAACAAAACAAATGGGGGGGGGGGGGGGGGGGGGTGTCAATGTAAATAGTCCGGTGGCCATTTGATTCATTGTTCAGCAGTCTTATGGCTTAGGGGTAGAAGCTGTTAAGGAGCCTTTTGGTCCTAGACAGAAGTCTATGACTTGGGTGACTGGACTCTCTGACAATTTTATGGGCTTTCCTTTGACACCGCCTATTATATAGGTCCTGGATGGCAGGAAGCTTGGCACCCAGATGCGGTGCGACTTGAGTTTCGCCATTAGGTTTTAGACTGTGCCCTCAGCAGGGACAGTCTTCCACCTCCCTCCCTCCACTAAGACTAATGCCATGTCCAAAACAACTGGGAACTCGTAAATGTCCAACTTCAGTGCGTTCAAGATAATTGGGAACTATATCAGTCTGGGGAAAATCGTTTTCAAAGGCAATCCAACTCAGAAACTCAGGCATCTTTCTAAAGTTTAGACTGCCGTACCTAAAGTGCACTGGCGTCATTATTTGACCTCGTTTTTTCCAAGTTCCCACTTGTCTTGGAAACACCGGTACCATAAATCCAGTAAAATATTAAATACAATTTTTATTTCAATTTATGCTCAGCAGTGCCTCGCAAGTGCTACACCAACTGATCTATGCTGAACAAAAAGAAACGCAACATGCAACAATTTTAAAGAGTTACAGTTCATAGAAGGAAATCATTCAATTGGCCGACCCACTGGGGAGCCAGGCCCAGCCAATCGGAAATAGTTTATTCCCTTAAATAGGGCTTTATTCCCTCCAGACGCCAGATGTGGAGGTCCTGGGCTAGCGTGATTACAAGTAGTTTGCGGTTGTGAGGCCGGTTGGATGTACTGCCAAATTCTCTAAAACAACGTTTGAAGCGGCTTATGGTAGAGAAATTAACATTCAGCTCTGTTGGACATTCCTGCAGTCAGTATGCCAATTGCACGCTCCCTCAATACTTAAGACATCTGTGGCATTGTGTTGTGTGACAAAACTACACATTTTAGAGTGGCCTTTCATTGTCCCCAGCACTAGGTGCACCCGTGTAATGATCATGCTGTTTAATCAGCTTCTTGATATGCCACACCTGTCAACTAGATGTATTATCTTGGCAAATGAGAAATGCTCAAACAGGGATGTAAACAAATTTGTGCTCAACATTTTGAGAGAAATAAGCTTTTTGTGCATATGGAACATTTCTGGGATCTTTTATTTCAGCACATGAATATGGGACCAGCACTTTACATGTTGCGTTTATATTTTTGTTATCAAAACTCGAGTTTTGAAATACAATATGGTCTGAAAAGGACAATATTGTCAGGCCAGGCATATAGCCAATATTCTGTGATAATGTACAGTGGTTCATCTTTTAAAAGTTGCAGCGTACTGTGGCACAGCTTGCATGGTGCCGCAGAATTCTATGGCACATTATTTAAGTGTGAACCACTGGTACCATTAATGCTAGTTAGTGCTAGTTTGATCACCAGAGGGCATCTTTGAGAAGCATTTGATAGCCTTTAATAGTGGCTGTACTAAAGAATTTAAAACCTTTTTTGGAAGAACGTAGTATATGGTACTGATTTTAAGAAATGTTGCTTAATTAATTTGATTAATTTTATGGTGTTTCTATTCCAAGAAAAACTAAAAACCCTCTGGGTTTCCGTTAGGATGGAACGGAAAATATGGCGCTGTACAACGTGACGGTCGGGAGTACAGTACTTGGCTATTTAGCTAAAGTATTCCCGTGTCGTGCGGGTACGCGGGAGACCGGGGTTCAATTCCCCAATGGGGAGGAAGGAGTAGGCTGTCCTTATAAATAAGAATTTGTTCTTGGCTGACTTGCCTAGTTAAATAGAGGTTTCACTAAGAGCATAACATTTCTACACCCTAATTGTATAATTGTAGTCTAACCAATACCCAAACAGAGATTCAGTCAAATTAAAAATCTAATTGATTTATCAAGACCGGTCCCAATACTTGTCTCAGAGCAGTGCAAAATGGTGCTAAAATAGTTGTAGGCTATTGCTTCAAATCCTATTGCTTCTAACTTCAGAATGCTCTTTAACCTGTTAGGGCTAGGGGGCAGTATTGACACGGCCGGATAAAAAACGTACCCGATTTAATCTGGTTACTACTCCTGCCCAGTAACTAGAATATGCATATAATTATTGGCTTTGGATAGAAAACACCCTAAAGTTTCTAAAACTGTTTGAATGGTGTCTGTGAGTATAACAGAACTCATATGGCAGGCAAAAACCTGAGAAGATTCCTTACAGGAAGTGCCCTCTCTGACAAGATCTTGTTCTTCTTGTCTCTGTTTATTGAAGACTGAGGATCTTTGCTGTAACGTGACACTTCCTACGGCTCCCATAGGCTCTCAGAGCCCGGGAAAAAGCTGAATGATAGAGGTAGCCCCAGGCTGAAACACATTATCGCGTTTGGACAGTGGCCGGTCAGAGTACTCTGAGACGCAGGCTTGTGCACGAGGGCACGAGATGTTTTTATTTTCTCTCTCCTTGTACGTATACACGCTTTCCCGGTCGGAATATTATCGCTTTTTTACGAGAAAAATGGCATAAAAATTGATTTTAAACAGCGGTTGACATGCTTCGAAGTACGGTAATGGAATATTTAGACATTTTTGTCACGAAATGCGCCATGCTCGTCACCCTTATTTACCCTTTCGGATAGTGTCTTGAACGCACGAACAAAACACCGCTATTTGGATATAACAATGGATTATTTGGGACCAAACCAACATTTGTTATTGAAGTAGAAGTCCTGGGAGTGCATTCTGACGAAGAACAGCAAAGGTAATAACATTTTTCTTATAGTAAATCTGACTTTGGTGAGTGCTAAACTTGCTGGATGTCTAAATAGCTAGCCCTGTGATGCCGGGCTATCTACTTAGAATATTGCAAAATGTGCTTTCACCGAAAAGCTATTTTAAAATCGGACATAGAGTGCATAGAGGAGTTCTGTATCTATAATTCTTAAAATAATTGTTATGCTTTTTGTGAACGTTTATCGTGAGTAATTTAGTAAATTCACCGGAAGTGTTCGGTGGGAATGCTAGTTCTGAACGTCACATGCTAATGTAAAAAGCTGGTTTTTGATATAAATATGAACTTGATTGAACAAAACATGCATGTATTGTATAACAATGTCCTAGGGTTGTCATCTGATGAAGATCAAAGGTTAGTGCTGCATTTAGCTGTGGTTTGGGTTTATGTGACATTATATGCTAGCTTGAAAAATGGGTGTCTGATTATTTCTGGCTGGGTACTCTGCTGACATAATCTAATGTTTTGCTTTCGTTGTAAAGCCTTTTTTGAAATCGGACAGTGTGGTTAGATTAACGAGAGTCTTGTCTTTAAAATGGTGTAAAATAGTCATATGTTTGAAAAATTGAAGTTTTTGCATTTTTGAGGTATTTGAATATCGCGCCACGGGATTACACTGGCTGTTGAGTAGGTGGGACACAAGCCCAGAGAGGTTAAATAAATAAGACCTACACCGCTTTTAACAGCACATTACTCAACACTAGTGAGACTCATGTTGCCTACAGTATATCGAAAAATATGACGTGACTCTCTGGCAATAATTGCATATAGAGGATTGGAGGATATTTCTGTAATTCAGTGATATGAATCCATAACGAATTACTAACTAAATAAACATCAGCATTTTGAAAGAGTATTTTTATCTTTATTTTATTAACGAAAGCATAAAAATGCCATTATTAGTTACATTGTTTTAGTTTGAACATGCAGACTGGCATTAAGAACAGAACAGCGGGAACGTTACCCTGGTCAGCGCCATTATTAGTGCAATGCCACTTAGTGTTGCTCTGTGCTACCCAGTGTGGCGGGGTGGGGGTCCACCCCCCTTCCTCCTCCTCCCTTCCCCATGGGCTAGGTCTATCTTTTGTATGCGGCTCTGCGGCCCATCCCATGCCCCCTGTCCTTGTGCCTTGAACCTTGCGCGCTTTCAGTGGATACAGCTGGAGAACTGCAAGGCAATCCCATTGTGCGCCACTCGGGAGCCATGCCCAATATATATTGTCCTGCTAATAACAGGGTTAATAATATATCTGTGAAAATATCCAACGGGCTTTTTATATAATACTAAATTAACAATAACAATAATACTAATAATCATCGCGTTGTTTAAAAAAATAACATTTTGGAGTTGATTTTGTTTTCAAATAATGTAAAATTAGCAAGGAAAAAGTCAAGGCCAGCACAGGTATTGAACCAGCATCTATGCAGTGTCTTAGACCATTGCACCACTCAGGCGCTATACAATGTGACTGGTCGGGAGTGGGCTACAGTTCTACAGTAAGAGCAAAATAAAAACCTTAGTGTAACAACAGTTTTAATAAGTAATACTGAAGTCGTGCACAATTATCAGTTTCTATTTAGGTAGGACCCAAAAGCATAATCTGTGCGTAATAGCCGGTGGATGACATTACACCAAGAAACACTTACCTTGATAAAAGCCCCCAACATAAGGAAATTGAAAGTGGCTTTCTTTTGGAAGTTACATGTTCCTCAGTACACAAACACAACAATATAACAAGCTATACCGTGCAGTGCTGGGCCCAGTCAGGTCTTTGACACATTCACCCACTTCCCCGCTGACAGATCAGCCACAACATGTTTGCACCATTGTAGCAAGTTGTAATCAAGCTCTGATCTCCAGTATGGTAACAGAAGAGGAATACCTGGTGAGATGGTCAGTTTGGACTACTCCAAATCATCTTGGTTCTGACACACACGTAAACAAGTTTTGCAGGTCTACCAACCCATTTAAATATCTCTCACACCCTACAGTAACCTGTGGATCAGAACCTTCATAAAATCAGCAGAATGTTAATCTATTTATTAACACTGTAGTGTCCTGTAATACTTAGTTTGAAGTGAGACAACTTCGTCATTCATAACACATCCATAAAGACTATATTGCATGATGCTGTACTTACTTTAAAGTCAGACCCCTTTGGTCACTTATAACACATGCATAAATGCCTTGTATCATATCAAATTGTATTTGTCACATGCGCCAGATGTAGACCATACAGCGAAATGCTTACTTACATGCCCTTAACCAACAATGCAGTTAAGAAAAATAAGTATTAAGTAAAAAAATAGATAAGTTAAAAATAGCAAATAATTAAAGAGCAGCAATAAAATAACAGTAGCCAGGCTATATACAGAGTGTACGGGCACAGAGTCAAACAGGTTAGTCAAGGTAATTGAGGTAACATGTACGTACAGTTGTGGCCAAAAGTTTTGAGAATGACACAAATATGAATTTCCACAAAGTTTGCTGCTTCAGTGTCTTTAGATATTTTTGTCAGATGTTACTATGGAATACTGAAGTATAATTACAAGCATTTCAAAAGTGTCAAAGGCTTTTATTGACAATTACCTGAAGTTGATGCAAAGAGACAATATTTGCAGTGTTGACCCTTCTTTTTCAAGACCTCTGCAATCCGCCCTGACACGCTGTCAATTAACTTCTGGGCCACATCCTGACTGATGGCAGCCCATTCTTGCATAATCAATGCTTGGAGTTTGTCAGAATTTGTGGGTTTTTGTTTGTCCACCCGCCTCTTGAGGATTGACCACAAGTTCTCAATGGGATTAAGGTCTGGGGAGTTTCCTGGCCATGGACCCAAAATATCGATGTTTTGTTCCCCGAGCCACTTAGTTATCACTTTTGCCTTATGGCAAGGTGCTCCATCATGCTGGAAAAGGCATTGTTCGTCACCAAACTGTTCCTGGGTGGTTGGGAGAAGTTGCTCTCGTAGGATGTTTTTGTACCATTCTTTAGTCATGGCTGTGTTCTTAGGCAAAATTGTGAGTGAGCCCACTCCCTTGGCTGAGAAGCAACCACACACATGAATGGTCTCAGGATGCTTAACTGTTGGCATGACACAGGACTGATGGTAGCGCTCACCTTGTCTTCTCTGGACAAGCTTTTTTCCGGATGCCCCAAACAATCGGAAAGGGGATTCATCAGAGAAAATGACTTTTCCCCAGTCCTCAGCAGTACAATCCCTGTACCTTTTGCAGAATATCAGTCTGTCCCTGATGTTTTTCCTGGAGAGAAGTGGCTTCTTTGCTGCCCTTCTTGACACCAGGCCAACCTCCAAAAGTCTTCGCCTCACTGTGCGTGCAGATGCACTCACACCTGCCTGCTGCCATTCCTGAGCAAGCTCTGTACTGGTGGTGCCCAGATCCCACAGCTGAATCAGATTTAGGAGACGGTCCTGGCACTTGCTGGACTTTCTTGGGTGCCCTGAAGCCTTGTTCACAACAATTGAACCGCTCTCCTTGAAGTTCTTGATGATCCGATAAATGGTTGATTTAGGTGCAATCTTACTGGCAGCAAATATCCTTGCCTGTGAAGCCCTTTTTGTGCAAAGCAATGATGACGGCACGTGTTTCCTTGCAGGTAACCATGGTTGACAGAGGAATACCAATGATTCCAAGCACCACCCTCCTTTTGAAGCTTCCAGTCTGTTATTCGAATTAAATCAGCATAACAGAGTGATCTCCAGCCTTGTTCTCGTCAACACTCACACCTGTGTTAACGAGAGAATCACTGACATGATGTCAGCTGGTCCTTTTGTGGCAGGGCTGTAATGCAGTGGAAATGTTTTTTGGGGATTCAGTTCATTTGCATGGCAAAGAGGGACTTTGCAATTAATTGCAATTCTTCTGATCACTCTTCATAACATTCTGGAGTATATGCAAATTGCCATCATACAAACTGAGGCAGCAGACTTTGTGAAAATTAATATTGGTGTCATTCTCAAAACTTTTGGCCACGACTGTACATGTAGGTAGAGTTAAAGTGACTATGCATAGATAATAACCAGAGTGGCAGCAGCGTAAAAGAGGGGATCGGGGGGGGGGACAATGCAAATTGTCTGGGTAGCCATTTGATTAGTTGTTCAGGAGTCTTATGGCTTGGGGGTAGAAGCTGTTAAGAATCCTTTTGCTCCGGTACCGCTTGCCATGCGGTAGCAGAGAGAACAGTCTATGACTAAGGTGGCTGGATCTTTTGAAAATCTTTAGGGCCTTCTTCTGACACCGCCTGTTATAGAGGTCCTGGATGGCAGGAAGCTTTGCCCCAGTGATGTATTGGGCCGTACGCACTACCCTCTGTAGTGCCTTGTGGTCAGAGGCCGAGCACTTGCCATACCAGGCAGTGATGCAACCAGTCAGGATGCTCTCGATGGTGCAGCTGGAGAACCTTTTGAGGATCTGAGGACCCATGCCAACTTTTTTCAGTCTCGTGGCCTCTTCACGACTCTCTTGGATTGTTTGGACCATGATAGTTTGTTGATGATGTGGACACCAAGGATCTTGAAGCTCTATCTGCTCCACTACAGCTCCGTCGATGAGAATGGGGCGTGCTCGGTCCTCTTTTTCCTGTAGTCCACAATCATATCCTTTGTCTTGATCACGTTGAGGAAGAGTTTGTAATCCTGGCACCACAAGGCCAGGTCTCTGACCTCCTCCCTATAGTCTGTCTCATCGTTGTCGGCTGTACTTAGTATAAAGTCAGACATCTTTGTTCATGCATAACCCATACATAAACACCTTTTATCATATGATGCTGTACTTACTATAAAGTCAGACACCTTTTGTCATTCAAAACACATACATAAAGGCTTAATGATGTAAACACAAACGTATTAACACTTAAGGAATGATCACTAACAGCTAAAACAAAAACATTAAAGACATGTTTAAACCATACATTTCCTTTTATTTTAACATTTTTTAAAACAATACAAATTCAGATGAAAAAAGTACAGTAATGCAATTACATTGTAGAGTAGCTTGTCCCTGAGCTGGCGGATCAATGATAGATCAACATAGAAAGTTAGCAGATCTGTTAGGAAATACCTTTGTCATAGAATCTGGATAAGGGCATTCCTGTGTTGCGTCAGAAATACTCTAAATGGGGAATTGGGAAACTCCTTTCGATTTGTATTTTTATATTCCTCTTTCATTTACAAATATCATGACGTGACTATGAGATGTGACTGTATCTAGGGGGATTTCTATTTAGCTGAGCCTGCTAGCTAGCTAAATTTCTTTATTGCTGTGAAGTCACAAATTATTTCAAATAACGATTGAGGTAGCTATGTAATCTAACTCAACACTTAACTATTACAAATTAATATAAATTACAATAAATAAAGTTTAACTTGTTTTTCACTATCCAGTGGCACCTCAAGTGGGCATTGGATTTGCGAACTCATCCTGTTTGCTTACTGCATTACAGAAACACAGCTAACCAAACAACAGTGCAGGGCATGCCCCTGAATTAAAGGGCAACTACACAAAAAAATCCAAGTTTCTTAGAAGTCCTCCCCTGATGTGGTTTAAGCATTGTTGTGTACACGGAAAATATAATTCTGTTATTTTTCTGTGGAAAATCCTGAAAAAAATTGGGGGAAAAACAAAACATATAAAAAAAACGGAATTTAGGGAAACTGCATTACGAAAAAGGGAGAGCGGGAGCAGGCGTGACAGTACCCCCACCCCCCCCCCCCCCCCAATCCCCAAAGGGCGCCTGGGTGAGCCTGATGGGCCGGCCAAGGCATGGGCGCTGGACAAGCTGACTGGGGCGTAGAAGCCCGACAAGCTGGCTGGGGCGTGGGAGCCTGGCGAGCTGACTGAGGCATGGGAGCCTGACGATTCCGCTGAGGCGTGGGAGCTCGACAGGCCGGCTGAGGCGTGGGAGCCTGATGGGCCGGCTGAGGCATGATGTGGGATGGGAGCCCGCTGAGGCGTAGTAGCCTGACGAGCCGGCTAAGGCGTGACGTGGGATGGGAGCCTGTCGACCCAACCGGGGAAAGGAAACCTCTCGAGCCAACTAAGGCATGAAAGCCCGACGAGCCAGCTAAGGCACCATTTGTGGCGGCAGCACCCGGACCCGACGTCACCAACAAAACAAAAATCTCCCTGATGCTTCTTATAGTGGTGTCAGCATTCTGTAAGGATCGACGCTAGAGACGAGAAGCAGGTACAGGGAGTGAACATTTAATAACCAAAATAATCAAAATGTGAAGGAGTCCAGGTGAGTCCAATGATCGCTTATGGGCGTAATGATGGTGACAGCTGTGCGTAATGAAAGGCAGCCTGGTGCGCCCTCGAGCTCCAGAGAGGGTGAGGGAGCAGATGTGACAAATTGTGAATAGTGTGACTGACTTAGTTTCTCTAGCCATGCAGAGTCATCATTTTGCAACATTCCTTCAATAGCGGTCCTTGCCATTCACACAATGTGTTCCCATCTGGGGTGTTTGGACAACACATCGTTTTTCTAAATGTCTCTATCGCCAGATTCTGTATTGAACATCAAAGTAACCAGATCCACATGCTACTGATGTTTGGTATGGGAGGCAATTTTTTGCGTTATGCTGAGGGCGGGGAGCCTGGGTCATCCGTAAACATACACAGATCAACGGCTAGCTTTTTTAAATTAGATCCCTCACATGAAATGTGACAACAGAATGAAATGTAGTCCATGGCAACGTAAGTAAACAGACAACAATATGGGCTCAGTGGGGGTAAACCATGTTTTCTGCTTGTAGTCAGTAGGTCAGCCTGCTTTTGCAGAGTCAGAATGAACAGCACTGATTCAGAGAAGGGGACATTGTACTTGCTACACTGCTGTAGAGTCTACCACCAACATAGTTGGTGTTAAACTCAACACTTACTCTTAAATAATCAATCACAGATTTTGATTCATGTAAACTTCTGTCAATGTGTTTCTACAGATTTAATCAACTTTCTTTCTACACTGAACAAAAATATAAAACGCAACACGTAATGTTTTGGTCCCATTTTTCATGAGCTGAAATACAAAATCCCAGAAATGTTCCATACGCCCAAAAAGCTTATTTCTCCCAAATGTTGTGAACAAATTAGTTTACATCCGTGTAAGTGGGCATTTCTCCTTTGCCAAGATAATCCATCCACCTGATATGTGTGGCATATCATTAAACAGCATGATCATCACACAGGTGCACCTTGTGCTGGGGACACCTTTCTTTCTGACAAAGAACTTAATGTGGTGCTCTCAATTTAAGATTATGCTGAAAGTCAACTATGCACCTTGTATGTATTGAAAAATGTCATGATGTAAATTGTACCTATACCTCATTAGAGTTAAAGATGTTAGTCAAATTGATGCTGAGTCCTAATATGGTACATTATCCACACTGAAGCACAGATCTTCAATCTAATTGAATGGGAATACTCCAAGGTCTCTTTCAACAGATGGCAAGTCTGCTCTTCACAAAAGCCCCAGCTCTCATAGCACATACCTTATTCATATCTGAAAGATGGGCTTGGAAACTGTCTGTTGGTGATGTATTACACAGATTAAACTGTAGCACTGAGGTGAACCTTAGAAAAAATGGATGGCTATTCAGTTTCCAAAATACCCTATTATGACAGATCAAGAAAAGGCGATTTAATGCACCTGAATATAAATGTTATAACTCTACTGACAAGTATCTGCTCTTGCCAAGTTACTCATGAAGTCGTATCACATTGAAATACGCTTCTGTCTTCAAAGACACATTATAGGTTCAGCGTGTCTGTTTCTATGACACACACGTGTGAAAACTCTACACCTTCATTTAGCCAACACTCAGATCCTATTTCTTTATTAATAGCAGTCAATCAGCTTGCCAAACACATTAACTTTGTCTCGACAACTTAATGGCTCAGATTCAGAGGGAAGTTTTGTACTGTACTCTGTAGCCAAAATAAAATGGCTTCACTATTTTCAAAATTCTAGTGATTTGTCTTCGAGATCCCTGTATATGTTATGGAATACCTCTTTAGTTAAGTTTATTGGTTGCTTATGTGGGCCGAGGTTTTAATGTTTCACATTCAGCTGTGGCGACCATGTCAAATTAGTTGGACCTGCACATGATTTGGACCACAAAGACTTCCATGTTAACACCTCCGGGGTTTGTCCTCAGACCAGCCAAACACTGCAAGGCACACCCAGTCACTCTTCTTGTGGAGGGAAGTGAAGGAAAAACGCTGAGAGGAAGTGGCTGTGTCAGTGCTGGGTCACACAGGGAAGGGCTGCACCGCACAACCTCAAATGAACAAGCACCACTTCATTGTTTGGAGGGAATCTCACATTTCCAGATTGCTTTTCCAGGCTCCAGCTCCTGGCTGTGGTGGGAGTGAGCTAATGCCGCAGAGCCAGTGTTCAGTCAGAGGGAATTCCTCTGTAAGCTCGTGCGCTTGGCTTCCGCTGCCAGGGGTCTTCCCCTCACTCATTTCCTATATGGCTGCTCTCTGGTGGAGCAGTGAGACATCCTGGGCCTGTTGCTAGATCTGAGTCCAGGAGGACCTGCTGCCGAGGCAGTTAAAGGCTCAGTACCAAATAACACCCTATTCCCAATATAGTGCAATACTTTTGACCAGTGCCCCAAAAAATAAATAAAGAATATATCAGGCATTTTAGAGCTCCTCAATCAGGCATCTGTGTAAATTAAAAAAGTGACTATTTTTCACACTGAACGTATTATGACGTATTACCTGCTAAAACACCTATAGCTCTCAAATACTATGAACTCTACCAGAGATGCTTTGATGTAAGATTGTGAGATATTGACATCTTCCTTCTCCTTTCTTCACAGTTAATGAGATCATCAGGAACGACCTCTCAAGCATCTCCGTCCAGTCATGCGTAGCACCACTTTCATTATGGACACAGAAGGACTGTGGGGGAAGAAAGAGGAAAATACCATACCAATAATTTTTACAGCATCTGCATGCTTGGACTACAGTCTGCCCAAAAAACAACTATGTGGAACAAACAAGAGATTCAGCATCCTGAAGATCAGAATCCAATGAGTGCCTTTCAGAAGGTGCCGTTTCAGAGGATATTCCAATGTACAGAAATTGAAAATTAAATTAAATGGCTGACCTCTTAGAAAAAAATGTATGTAGCACCGCCCCCTTCCAGGCTCAATCCCAAGAAGTATGCTTTTCAGTTGACCAAGGAGTGTCTGTCTGTAGATATAGTAAATTATTGAATGCGTAAGTGTTTGTTTTGTGTACAGAGCTTCAGATTGCATTCTTGGCTTTACAATGAGATCATTTCAACCAAAAGAAGTGCCTTTGACTGGAAATAAGAGTATAGGGAAACTAACCAAATTTGAGGTCAATGTTTTTTCATTTATGGTGAGAATTAAGCACTTGTTCACACTCACCACTGATAGCTTTACTTGCATGTTAATTTTTCTTTTGATCTGTTGTTTTGTACAGCTTTGTATGTTTGTGACTTGAGTCATCTCTTCAAGTGGCTTAAGGACTGAGAAATGGCATCTACATTGAGTCCTTGAGTATAGCAAAAGCACATGCCTTGAAAAAGACAGACCTCAATCTGTTCATGTGTATATTTATTTTAAGGAAATAAAACTATGGCAATGCGTTGCTAAGAGGATTTTGAAGATATTCAACCAAGCTAGTGCCTTTTGGAAAGCCAAAATTTCATCTCAAATACCAGTGCTGCCTCTGTCCTGTTAGAACAATGGAATGTTTGCATTTCATATGCTTGATTAGTTAAGTCAGTTTGTGATCATAACACTGTTGCTTACTGGCTAATGCTTGATTTACAACATTTTTTGCTTTATACTTCCAGCTATGATTGTATCTTTAGCTAACACAAGTTCCCTTATTAGAACTGCATATGTTTGTGTATTTATATTAAGTCTTAATCCACAAACTTAAAAGCCATAGAGCCATGTTTACTGAAAAATGACAATTATATTGTTCAGATACGTAGATGAATTGTTCAAAGCTTTTTTTGTGGGCTTCAATTCTGCTTCATGTACTGTCAATAAATAGTATTTTTCGAATTATACGACTATAGTCTCAATTATTTGCATCGAATAATGTGCATTCGTGTAGTTTAGATTTTACAAAGTTATATTTAGTTAATTATACACTGTCATATTTAGTATACAGTACCAGTGAAAAGTTTGGACACCTACTCATTCAAGGGTTGTTCTTTATTTGTACTTTTTTCTACATTGTAGAATAATAGTGAAAACAAACTATGCAATACCATATGGAATCATGTAGTAACCAAAAAAAAAAAAAGTGTTAAATATTGTCAGCTTCAATAAATTGTACCTGCAAAACACCGGTCTCAACGTCAACAGTGAAGAGGCGACTCCGGGATGCTGGCCTTCTTGGCAGAGTTCCTCTGTCCAGTGTCTGTGTTCTTTTACCCATCTTAATCTTTTATTTTTATTGGCCAGTCTGAGATATGGCTTTTTCTTTGCAACTCTGCCTAGAAGGCCAGCATCCCGGAGTTGCCTCTTCACTGTTGACATTGAGACTGGTGTTTTGCGGGTACTATTTAATGAAGCTGCCAGTTGAGTACTTTTGAGGACAGTTGCTGGGCGTCTGTTTCTCAAACTAAACACTAATGTACTTGTCCTCTTGCTCAATTGTGCACCGGGGCCTCCCACTCTTTCTATACTGGTTAGAGACAGTTTGCGCTGTTCTATGAAGGGAGTAGTACACAGTGTTGCATGAGATCTTCAGTTTCTTGCATGGAATAGCCTTCATTTCTCAGAACAAGAAAAGACTGATGATTTTCAGAAGAAAGTTCTTTGTTTCTGGCCATTTTGAGCCTGTAATTGAACCCACAAATGCTGATGCTCCAGATACTCAACTAGTCTAAAGAAGGCCAGTTTTATTGCTTCTTTAATCAGAACAGTTTTCAGCTGTTTTAACATAATTGCAAAAAGGTTTTCTAATGATTAGTTAGCCTTTTAAAATGATAAACTGATTAGCTAACACAACATGCCATTGGAACACGGGAGTAATGGTTGCTGATAATGGGCATCTGTACGCCTTTGTACATAAAAATCTGATGTTTCCAGCTACAATAGTCATTTACAACAGTAACAATGTCTACACTGTTTTTCTGATCAATTTGCTGTTATTTTAATGAACAAAAAAAAGTGCTTTTCTTTAAAAAAAATAAGGACATTTCTAAGTGACCCCAAACTTTTGAACGTTAGTGTATATATACACAGTACCAGTCAAAAGTTTGGACATCTGTTGCATTGATGACAGCTTTGCACACTTTTGGAATTCTCTCAACCAGCTTCATGAGGAATGCTTTTCCAATAGTCTTGAAGGAGTTCCCACATATGCTGAGCACTTGTTGGCTGATTTTCCTTCACTCTGCGGTCCAAGTCATCCCAAACCATCTCAATTGGGTTGAGGTCAGGTGATTGTGGAGGCCAGGTCATCTCATCCAGCACTCCACTCTCCTTGGTCAAATAGCCCTTACACAGCCTGGAGGTGTGTTTTGGTTCATTGTCCTGTTGAAAAACAAATGATAGTCCAACTAAGTGCAAACCAGATGGAATGGCGTATTGCTGCAGAATGGGGTAGCCATGCTGTTTAAGTGTGCCTTGAATTTGAAATAAATCACTTACAGTATCACCAACAAAGCACCCCCACGCTTCATGCACACATGCGGAGATCATCCGTTCACCTACTCTGCATCTCAAAGACATGACCGTTGGAACCAAAAATCTCAGTCAGGCTCCAAAGGACAGATTTCTACCGGTCTAATGTCCATTACTCATGTGTCTTGGCCAAAGCAAGTCTCTTCTTATTATTGGTGCCCTTTGGTGGTTTCTTTGCAGCAATTCGACCATGAAGGCCTGATTCACGTAGTCTCCTTGGAACAGTTGATGTTGAGATGTGTCTGTTACTTGAACTCTGAAGCATTTATTTGGACTGCAATTTCTGAGGCAGGTAACTCTTATGAACTTATCCTCTGCAGCAGAGGTAACTCTGGGTCTTTCTTTCCTGTGGTGGTCCTCATAAGAGTCAGTTTCATCATAGCACTTGATGTTTTTTTGCCACTGCACTTGAAGGAACTTTAAAAGCACTTGTTCCGTATTGACTGACCTTCGTGTCTTAAAGTAATGGACTGTCACTTCTCTTTGCTTATTTGAGCTGTTCATGCCATAAATGGACTTAATCCTATTTGGTAAAAGACAATCTTCTGTGTACCACCCAGTGGTGTAAAGTACTTAAGTAAAAATAATTTATACTACTTAAGTAGTTTGTCACAGCTCTACTTATATTTTTTATTTTACTCCGTTACATTTCTTCAGAAATGTACTTTTTACTCCATACATTTTCACTGACACCCAAAAGTACTCATTACATTTCGAATGCTTATTAGGACAGGAAAATAGTCCAATTCACACACACTTATCAAGAGAGCACCCCTGTTCATCCCTACTGGCTCTGATCTGGCGGATTCACTAAACACAAATGCTTTGTTTGTAAATTATGTCAGTGTTGCAATGTGTCCCTGGCTATCTGTACATTTTTAAAAAATCGTTACGTCTGGATTGCATATAAGGAATGAGAAAGTGTTTATATTTCTACTTTTACTATTCCGTACTGACTGACCTTCATGTCTTAAAGTAATGGACTGTCGTGTGTCGTCTCTTTGCTCATTTGAGCTGTTCTTGACAGAATATGGACTTTGTCTTTTACCAAATAGGGCTATTTTTTAATACACCACCCCTAGCTTGTCACAACACAACATATTGGCTCAAAAGCTTTAAGGAGGAAAGAAATTCCACAAATTAATATAGGACACCTTGAAATGCATTCCAGGTGACTACCTCATGAATCTGTTTGAGAGGATTTCAAGAGTGCGCAAAGCTGTCAAGGCAGTTTAAAACTTTTTGGGTTACTACGTGATTCCATGTGTCATTTCATAGTTTTGATGTATTCACTATTATTTTACAATGTAGAAAATAGTAAAAATATATAAAAACCCTTGTCCAAAGTTGACTGGTACTGCATGTAATATTTAGGCTATATTATCATGACACAAGGCGAGACCCAGATGCAGATGGTTGGAGTCTTACAATATTTATTAATCCAATAGGGTAAGGCAAGAGAATGGTCGTAGACAGACAAAAGGGTCAAAACCAGTTCAGGTCCAAAAGGTACCGAAGGGCAGGCAGAATCAAGGTCAGAGTAGGCATGATGATCAGGCAGGAAAGTAGTTCAGAGTCAGGCAGGGGTCAAAACCAGGAATTCTATCAAAAAGAGAATAGCAAAAGGAGTACGGGAAAAACACACAAGACGAACTGGCACAGAGAGACAGGAAACACAGGGATAAATACACTGGGGAAAATAAGCGACACCTGGAGACAGTCAAAGGAACAGATCAGGGCGTGACAGTACCCCCCAAGAACCACACCTGGCGTCCTAGGTGTCAGCGGTGGAAATGTCCAGGTCCAAGATATCTTTAGCGGGGACCTAGCACATCTCCTCTGGGCCATAACCCTCCCAGTCAACCGGTAATGGAAACCCCTGCCCTGTGGTCGAACCTTCTGGAGACATCTCACCGTATACGCTGGCTGGCCACCGGTAACCCGGGGGGGGGAAATGAGCCAGGGGACGGAAGACGGACAGTGAGACAGGCTTAATCCTAGACACATGGAAGGTAGGGTGAATACGGAGGGTACGGGGTAAAACAAGACGGACAGCAGTGGAGCTCAGGACTCTGGAGATGGAAAAAAGGATCAATGAACTGGGTCAGAAGTTTCTATGGTAGGTCCAGACCAGGAATGGCTGTTCTGCTCCTTCCAGCCAGTGCCTCCACTCCTCCAACGGCGTCTTCACTGCCAGGAGTTAAGTTGCCAACATCGTAGTTCCTCTCAGCAGGATTGAGACGATGGGACAGGAAGGCACAGGGTTGAAGCTTCTGGTCCTGGGCAGATCGCTGGGACAGGATGGCCCCCACTCCAACATCCGAAGCAGCCACTTCCACCACAAATTGACGTGAGGGGTCCGGATGGATGCTGTTGTGTACCAATGCTTCAGGTCCACAAAGGCTTTGTCGACAGCTGGAGACCATTTGAACAGTACCTTGGGAGAGGTGAGTGACGAGAGGGGGGCCGCCGAATGAAGCGGCGGTCGAAGTTTGCAAAACCAAGAAACCATTGCAACTGCACCCTGGACGTTGGTTGAGGCCAATCCACCACTGCTTTCACCTTTCCAGGATTCATCTGAACATTGCCCTCAGTAATGACATATCCCAGAAAGGTGATAGAGTGGTGGAACTCCAAATTGTTCGTGAAAGCCAAGAAGTGTTTCTCCAGGAGGCGCTGAAGGACCTGTCTGAAATGGAATACATGTTCTTGGGAAGGTCGGGGGGAAAAAACAGGATGTCGTCCAGGTAGACGGACACAAACCGGTTTAGCATGTCCCGAAGCACATCATTGACCACAGCCTGGAAGACAGTTGGTGAGTCCAAATGGCATGACCTGGTACACATAATGTCCACTAGCTGTGTTGAAGGCTGTCTTCCACTCATCCCCCTCGCATATCCGAACCAGGTGGTAGGCATTCCAAAGGTCAAACTTGGAAAACATGGTAGCCCCCTGAAGAGGTTCAAACGGCGAGGAGGTGTAGGGGGGGGGTAACGATTTTTGACAGTGATATCGTTAAGTTCCCGGTCGTCAATGCACGGGTGCAGGGTCTTGTCCTTCTCCACAAAGAAAAACCCTGCTCCGGCAGGAGATGCAGATGGACAGATGGCCACAGTGGCCAGAAGCTCCTCTATATACTCCTCCATAGCAATGGTTTCTGGTCCAGACAGAGTACAACCGACCCCGAGGTGATGTAGTGCCTGGGAGAAGTTCAATGGCACAATCACAAGGACGGTGCGGGGGAAGGGAAGTAGCACGTGCCTTGCTAAACACTTCCAGGAGGTCATGGTAGTCAGTGGGAATAGTTGAGACATCCACAGTCTTGCTAACCTCCTGAGGAAGACGACTAGAGGAAGGCTGTGCTGCTTTAAGGGAGTGGGAATGGCAGAATGGGCTCCAACCCAGGATGGAGCTTGTGGTCCAGTCAGTCACAGGATTGTGCTTTTGGAGCCAGGAAAATCCCAAAATAACCAGAACATGGGGAGATGCAATGAGGAACTGTATGGTCTCACTGTGGTTACCAGAAACCCGTAATTGAAAGGGCACAGTACTATGGGTGACTTCCCCTATAGAGCGGCTGTCCAGTGCCCTACCATCCATGGGGACAGAGAAAGGCTGAGAGGGAATACCAAGCTCCGAAGCAATAGTGGCATCCATAAAACTCATCAGCCCCAGAGTCAATGAGCACTCGGAGAGACTTAGATTGGTCTCCCCACAGCACAAGCAAGGGTGTGCGGGTGATGGGAATTAGGCAACTTCCAGTCTGACTCACCATAGTACTGGTACCCACTAGGGACAAGGGTTTCCTAATAGGGCAGGTAGCTATAAAATGTCCTGCCCCTCCACAGTACATACAACAGTTATTATTCATCCTCCGTGAGCGCTCCCAAACTGATAGCTTAGTTCTTCCCAACTGCATAGGCTCAGGAGTATCCAACTCACCCGTCGTAGATTCACAAGAGAGCTCGGGTGGCTTCGACTCCTCTCGAAGAGCTGCCTTCGGAAACATACAGATTCCATAGGAGGTGAACGCGCCATATCGAGTGCACAAGTGTGCAGGAAAGTGTGCAGGAAATTAGTTCAGAGTCAGGTAGGGGTAAAACCGGGAAATCTATCAAAAAGAGAATGGCAAAAGGAGTACGGGAAAAACACACTGGTTGACTTGACTAACATACATGATGAACTGGCACCGAGAGACAGGAAACACAGGGATAAATACACTGGGGAAAATAAGTGACACCTGGAGGGGTGGAGACAATCAAAGGAACAGGTGAAACAGATCAGGGCGTGACATATATAGATATACAATTGAAGTCGGAAGTGACCATACACTTAGGTTGGAGTCATTAAACCTCGTGTTTCAACCACTCCACAAATTTCTTGTTACAAACTGTAGTTTTGGCAAGTCGGTTAGGACATCTACTTTGTGCATGACACAAGTAATTAATCCAACAATTGTTTACAGTCAGATTATTTCACTGTATCACAATTCCAGCGGGTCAGAAGTTTACACACACTAAGCTGACTGTGCCTTTAAACAACTTGGAAAATTCCAGAAAATAATGTCATGGCTTTAGAAGCTTCTGATAGGCTAATTGACATCATTTGAGTCAATTGGAGGTGTACCTGTGGATGTATTTCAAGGCCTACCTTCAAACTCAGTGCCTCTTTGCTTGACATCATGGGAAAATCAAAAGAATTCAGCCAATACCTCAGAAAATAAATTGTGGACCTCCATAAGTCTGTTTCATCCCTGGGAGCAATTTCCAAATGACTGAAGGTACCATGTTCATCTCTAAAAACAATAGTAAGCAAGTATAAAAACTATGGGACCACGCAGCTGTCATACCGCTCAGAAACGAGACGTGTTCTGTCTCCTAGAGATGAATGTAATTTGGTACAAAAAGTGCAAATCAATCCCAGAACAGCAGCAAAGGACCTTGTGAAGATGCTGGAGGAAACAGGTACAAAAGTATCTATATCCAGAGTAAAACGAGTCCTATATTGACATAACCAGAAAGGCCGCTCAGCAAGGAAGAAGCCACTGCTCCAAATCCACCATAAAAAAGCCAGACTACGGTTTGCATCTGCACACGGGGACAAAGATCGTACTTTTTGGAGAAATGTCCTCTGGTCCGATGAAACAAAAATAGAACTGTTTGGCCATAATAACCATTGTTATGTTTGGAGGAAAAAGGGGGAGGCTTGCAAGCCGAAGTACACCATCCCAACCGTGAAGCCGGGGGTGGCAGCATCACGTTGAGGGGAGCCTTTTGGACCTAGACTTGGCGCTCCGGTACCGCTTGCCATGCGGTAGCAGAGAGAACAGCCTATGACCTGGGTGACTGGAGTCTTTGACAATTGTTTGGGCCTTCCTCTGACACCGCTTAGTATATAGGTCCCGGATGCAAGGAAGCTTGGCCCCAGTGATGTATTGGGCCGTACGCATTACACTCCGTAGTGCCTTGCGGTCTTATGCCGAGCAGTTTCCATACCAAGCGGTGATGCAACCGGTCAGGATACTCTCGACGGTGCAGCTGTATAACTTTTTGAGGCTCTGGGGACCCATGCCAAATCTTTCGAGTCTCCTGAGTGGGAGCAGGTGTTGTTGTGCTCTCTTCACGACTGTCTTGGTGTATTTGGACCATGATAGTTTGTTGGTGATGTGGACTCCAAGGGACTTGAAACTCTCGACCGGCTCCACTACAGCTCCGTCGATGTTAATGTTGCCTGTAAGGCTCTCCTCTTCCTGTAGTCCATGATCATCTCCTTTGAGGGTGAGGGTGTTGTCCTTGCACCACACTGCCAGGTCTCTGACCTCCTCCGTATAGGCTGTCTCATCGTTGCCGGTGATCAGGCCTACCACTGTTGTGTACACAGCAAACTTAACGATGGTGTTGGAGTCGTGCTTGGCCACATTGTCGTGGGTGAACAGGGATTACAAGAGGGGACTAAGCAAGCACCCTTGAGGGGCCCTGGTGTTGAAGATCAACGTGGAAGATGTGTTGTTGCCTACCCTTACCACCTGGGGGTGGCCCGTCAGGAAGTCCAGGATCCAGTTTCAGAGGGAGGTGTTTAGTCCCAGGGTCTTTAGCTTAGTGATGAGCTTTGTGGGCACTATGGTGTTGAATTCTGAGCTGTAGTCAATTAATAGCGTTCTCACATAGGTGTTCCTTTTGTCCAGGTGGGAAAGGGCAGTATGGAGTGCGATTGAGATTGTGTCATCTGTGGATCTGTTGGGGCTGTTTGTGAATTGGAGTGAGTCTAGGGTTTCCGGGATGATGGTGCTGATGTGAGCCATGACCAGCCTTTCAAAGCACTTCATGGCTACAGATGTGAGTGCTACGGGGCGGTAGTCATTTTGGCAGGTTACCTTCGCATTCTTGGGCACAGTGACTATGGTGGTCCACTTGAAACGTGGGTATTACAGACTCGGTCAGGGAGAGGTTGAAATTGTCAGTGAAGACACTTGCCATATTATCATAACTCCTAAGCACAAAAAGATCCCACCATGTCGAACAAACAATTTATCCGTCGGCATTTAGAAAATGATCAATTGTCATGTTTTTTCTTATATGGTATGACTTTCCTTGCATAAAAACTGTGGATGGAAACGTGGTTATTGAGTTTCATTGGGCCGGTTTCCCAGTCAAAGATTAAGCCTAGTCCAGGACTAAAAAGCATTCTCTGCAGAATGTTCCCATTACTCTCATTATCCCTCACAGAACACCCATCAACCCAACAGCAGCCTCTACTGGGCCTGGAAAGGGTGTTACATCTTCCATCCCTGACGTGTTCACCCAGCTTGCTGTGGTTCCTGGTGCCTATCTGCAGTTGTCCACGCATTCCTGATACCTGGCAAACATGTGGTAGATGCTGACCAGGGGCCAGCCTCGTGGAGCAGAGTCCCAATCACTACTTTCAGGTAGGAGAACAGGCCCATGAAGATGATCCCGGACACCACCTGTGCAGAAACAGACAACTGTCAGTATGTAAATCGTCCGGGTTACAGATATTCTAAATATGCTACACATTGTGTTGATCAAACCAGACCTGGGTTCAAATACTATTTTAATTATATAAAATTACTTTTACATACATTTCAAAGAAAGTATTTGGATATTTTTTTATTGAAAAAATGTGTAGTTGAATATTGGAATGTATTTGGAAATACACTTGGAATGTATTGGCATGTATTTGAAAATACTCAGGCAAGTGTATTTTCAAATACAAAGATTAAAATACTCCCATGCATTTGATGCCAGATCTGTTTTGTCCTAGGGTTATTGGAAATATATATTTGGAAACAAGTATTTCAAAATAGTAGGCTATTTATAGGAAAATGTTTCTAAATAATTTCAAATACTTCAAATAGATGTAGCTGCTTCGGCATCACATTATTTGAAAATACTAACATACACAGAATATAAGTATTTAAATTACAAATACTTAAATGCAAATGTATTTCAACTCAGATCTGGATCACACCTAATCTATAGTGATCTTAAATCTCCTCATTACAAGTGCACACATCAAACAACATCATGGCAACCCAGAACGTGAGTGCACTTCAAGACAAACAAAAGCTCTTTCATTATCAATAGTAGCCTCAAGCAATAGGTTGTGGTAAACAAGGTCCACAATGATAGCACTGATACACCTAGTAGTCAATTGATTAAGGTTGAAATTACTTACCACCAAGGATACACCAGCTGGGCTCCCCAAGAGAGGAGGGCAGGGGCTGAGAGCTGCAAGAGCCATGAGGTAGACTACAAAGACCCCATCTGCTACAGACATGAAAACAAGACCCACAGACGACCTGCAATAGATAGGAAAAACATAACCAGAAAGATCACCTGATTCAACTTAACCTCTCTGGGCTAGGCGGGACGAATTCGTCCCACCTACGCAACAGCCAGTCTAATCCAGTGGCGCGATTTTCAAATACCTTAAAAATCCTATTACTTCAATTTCTCAAACATATTACTATTTTACAGCTATTTAAAGACAAGACTCTCGTTAATCTAACCACACTGTCCGATTTCAAAAAGGCTTTACAACGAAAGCAAAACATTAGATTATGTCAGCAGAGTACCCAGCCAGAAATAATCAGACACCCATTTTTCAAGCTAGCATATAATGTCACAAAAACCCAGAAGACAGCTAAATGCAGCACTAACCTTTGATGATCTTCATCAGATGACAACCCTAGGACATTATGTTATACAATACATGCATGTTTTGTTCAATCAAGTTCATATTTATATCAAAAACCAGCTTTTTACATTAGCATGTGACGTTCAGAACTAGCATAACTTCCGGGGAATTCGCTAACAATTTACTAAATTACTCACGATAAACGTTCACAAAAAACATAACAATTATTTTAAGAATTATAGATACAGAACTCCTCTATGCACTCGATATGTCCGATTTTAAAATAGCTTTTTGGTGAAAGCACATTTTGCAATATTCTAAGTACATAGCCCAGCCATCACGGGCTAGCTATTTAGACACCCGGCAAGTTTAGCACTCACCAATATCAGATTTACTATTATAAAAGTTTGATTACCTTTTGTTGTCTTCGTCAGAATGCACTCCCAGGACTTCTACTTCAATAACAAATGTTGGTTTGGTCCAAAATAATCCATCGTTATATCCGAATAGCGGCGTTTTGTTCGTGCGTTCAAGACACTATCTGAAAGGGTAAATAAGGGTCGTGCGCATGGCGCAATTCGTGACAAAAAAAATCTAAATATTCCATTACCGTACTTCGAAGCATGTCAACCGCTGTTTAAAATCCATTTTTATGCCATTTTTCTTGTAAAAAAGCGATAATATTCCAACCGGGAATGTCCATTTAGCTAAACAGAGGAAAGAAAACAAAGCTTTCGGGCGACGCGGGCACGAGCCTGAGTCTCACAGTACTGTAACCAGCCACTACCCAAACGCGCTACTTTGTTTCAGCCAGAGACTGCAAAGCCACGATTCAGCTTTTTGCCACCTTCTGAGACCCTATGGCAGCCGTAGGAAGTGTCACGGGACAGCTAAGATCCTCACTCTTCAATAAACAGAGACAAGAAGAACGACACCTTGTCAGACAGGCCACTTCCTGCCTGAAATCTTCTCAGGTTTTTGCCTGCCATATGAGTTCTGTTATACTCACAGACACCATTCAAACAGTTTTAGAAACTTTAGGGTGTTTTCTATCCAAAGCCAATAATTATATGCATATTCTAGTTACTGGGCAGGAGTAGTAACCAGATTAAATCGGGTACGTTTTTTATCCAGCTGTGTCAATACTGCCCCCTATCCCCAACAGGATAAATAAACCATGTACGATTATTCCAAACCATATCTAGGCCTACAGTCTGTCCATATTTACATTATATAATATTTATATATCAATGAATATTTCTATCAATATCAATTACTATACATGAAGGGTGCAATACCCTAATTATGCAGTGTAACTCAGTCACATTCACTCACCTGCAGAGGACAAAGCAGGCCAGTGGGTTTGCAATGTTGCAGAGGACCACAGAGAGGTGATCGATCATGGTGCTGTAGGGCAGACAGGAGAAGCTCTGGGCAGATGGAAGGACTCCGTTAGTCAGGGCGTTGGACACACCTAGTAGCACCAGCAGGTAATTATTGCGTGGCGTCCAGAAGTTTCGGACCGGGGCTGCTTTCTCAATCTCCACCTAATCCTCAGACACCGGTGTTCTGGAGTGGGTGGTTCTCCTCCCCATTATCCTTTGTTTTTGCCAACTGTTATTTCTCTATGTGTCAAAGCCACGAAGCAGTGGGCGGAGATTGTCAGCATTACAAACAGGAACCAAAAGTCCTGGGCAGTGAAGTTTTCGTCCCCAAAGCCACAACACAGGTGAACAGGGCACTGGGGCCCTGGCCAACAAAGATTGTGCAGATGTATTGATTTCGGCAAATCTGACCACGACTCCATTTTGCTCCTCCCTTCCTATAGGCAGAAACTCAAACAGGATGTACCCGTGCTAAGGACTATTCAATGCTGATCTGACCAATCAGAATCCACGCTTCAAGACTGTTTTGATCACGCGGACTGGGACATGTTCCAAGTAGCCTCAGAGAACTGTTGCCACAAAGTAGGATGCACAGAATTGTCTAGAATGTCATTGCATGCTGTAGCATTAAGAATTCCCTTGACTGGAACTACGGGACCTAGCCTGAACCATGAAAAACAGCCCCAGACCATTATTCCTCCTCCACCAAACTTTACAGTTCGCACTATGCATTCGGGCAGGTAACGTTCTCGTGGCATACGCCAAACCCAGATTCATCTCTCGGATTGCAAAATGGTAAAGCGTGATTCATCACTCCAGAGAACGCGTTTCCACTGCTCCAGAGACCATTGGCGGCGAGCTTTACACTACTCCAGCTGATGCTTGGCATTGCGCATGGTGATCTTAGGCTTGTGTTTGGCTGTTTGGCCATGGAAACCCATTTCATGAAGCTCCTGACGAACAGTTATTGTTCTTCCATGTGCAGTTTGGAACTCAGTAGTAAGTGTTGCAACCGATGACAGAAAATGTTTACACGCTTCAGCAATTGGGGGTCCCGTTCTGTGAGCATTTGTGGCCTACCATTTCACGGCTGAGGCATTGTTGCTCCTAGACGTTTTCACTTCCACTACATTTCAGGCGAACTCCTGGCTAGCCATTGGCAATGCCGCTAGCTAGCTGTATCATTTATCCTACTTTATTATCAACTGGCCAGCTGTATCAGGCTGCTTTAGATGCGAAGGAAAACAAATATTTGCTGGCTATCTATCTGATTGATGAAGTTCAGAAAATGTCATTAACTAGTTCGCTAGATTGAAACTTCTGGGGAAAGCTATGTAACGTTAATTCAGTCTGAGCTGAGTTCACCCTAGCCATTTAAGTGGACTGTAGTTGGTTTCCAGAAAATAACTAGTTATATTTTAGACTACTTACTGACGACTTAACACTTTTTCTCTAACCACTTCGTTCCCCTGCATGTTTGTTATGTTTGTAAGCAATATAGCAAAATGCCCCTCCTGATTTCACTGCAAATAGGCTGTTGTTTTGATAATTGGATGATTAGGCTTGTGCACACATACCTGAGTGTTTCATTAGTTAGCGAAGTTACTCACTGTACTAGGCTAATTCTTATTCATGTTGTTGTTGCTTTTCTGGTGGAGAGGTAGTTGGATCACAGAAAGCAGCTAACAAACCAAGGCCCATATTCACAAAGCGTCTCAGAGTACCAGTAGTACTGGTTGAGGATCAGTTTTACCTTTTAGATCACAATGAAGATTATTACATTGACAAGGGAGAGCTGGTCCTCGATCACTATTCCTACTCCGAAGACGCTTTGTCTTCGAGCCCTGGAATAAAGCTGTTGCCCAATACCTTGCACAGCATTTGTTTCACCACAGGACCTTAAAGGTAAAAGTTAATGCTGTGCGTGCGTTTTTGTCTTGTCCCTTCTTGTCCCGTGTAAACATGGTTTTTCCTTTTTTTTTCTTCCCATATATAGTTTAATATCACTTTCCATCTACGGCCTGAATATACTCTCCTGCAACCCGCCTCACACAATGTGGTACGGATCTGCTATTTTTATAACCAGAACCCCCATCAAAAGTTAGCCAGCTAATTGGCTAGCAGCTAACTGGCTACTAGCTAGCCGCGGCCGCTAGCTGTCTAGAGCACAACGGACTGTTAGCTTAAAAGGCCCATTAGACAAATTCTTTGGCTGATCCGTCCTCTGAACCGGAACCCCAACAGATGCTAGCCAGCTAACTAGCTACTAGCTGGTAGTCAGCTATCCACTGCTAGCGGTCATCAGATTCCTCAAGCACGGACAACTCTCGCCAGTCTGCATAGTGCGACTCAAACCAGAGCAAATCAGACTTCAGATTCCTACCTGATTCCTAACGCAAGCTCTGAACGTTTTTTTTCTCCTGGATCATCGCAGCTAGCTAGCTGGTAGGTTTTTTTCTCCAGGATCATCGCAGCTAGCTAGCTGGCTAACGTCTCTGTCCCGAAGCAAGAACCTATTAACCTGGAGCTAGCCTTGCTAAGCCCATCTCCCGGCTAGCCAAAGAGATCCATCAACCACTCCTTGGGGTACAAAACCTATTTTGCCAACTGGCCTAGACCCCAGCCGACCCCTCACGACTGGACCACCAACGTGATTCGCCCAAAGGGATTTCAAATCTGAATGCCCATCCACTAGCCTGCTAGCCACGGCCCGCTAGCTGGCCAGAGCACATCGGACTATTAGCTTAAGAGGCCCATCGGACAAGTTCTTTGGCCACTATACCTATTTTGACAATTGGCCTGGTTTACCACACATAGCACTGCTGATCCGTCTGCTGTCGTAATAGCACGAGGGGGCCACAACAGACTTTCTTCCGTCGCGTAGTCCCTCCAAGGCCTTCTGCTAGCTTGCTAGCCCCGGCCCCCTAGCTGCCTGAAGCCACTCACTGACTACAATGATCACTCGGCTACGCATGCCTCTCGCTAACATCAATATGCCTTGTCCATTGCTGTTTTGGTTAGTAATTATTGCCTTATTTCACTGAAGAGCCTCTAGCCCTGCTCAACACGCCTTACTTAACACTTTAGTTCCAACTACCACACATGCGGTGACATCACCTGGTTTTTAATTATATTTCTAGAGACAATATCTCTTTCATCGTCACTCTTTGCACAGGTTTACCATCACTGTAATCACATCCTACCATACCTTTGTCTGTACATTATGCCTTGAATCTATTCTACAGTGCCCAGAAACCTGCTCCTTTTACTCTCTGTTCTGAACGTACTAGACGACCAGTAATTTTTGCCTTTAGCCGTACCCTTATACTACTCCTCCTCTGTTCCTCTGGTAATGTGGAGGTTAATCCAGGCCCTGCAGTGCCTACCTCCACTCCCATTCCCCAGGTGGTCTCATCTGTTGACTTCTGTAACCGTAAAAGCTTTGGTTTCATGCATGTTAACATTAGAAGCCTCCTCCCTATGTTTGTTTTATTCATTGCCCTGCACACTCTGCCAACCCGGATGTCCTAGCCATGTCTAAATCCTGGCTCACGGAGACCACCAAAAACCCTGACATGTCCATCCCTAACTATAACATTTTCCGACAAGATAGAACTGCCAAAGGGGGCGGTGTTGCAATCTACTGCAGAGATAGCTTGCAGAGTTCTGTCTTACTATCCAGGTCTGTACCCAAACAATTTGAGCTTCTACTTTTAAAAATCCACCTTTCCAGAAACAAGTCTCTCACCCCTGCCGCTTGCTATAGACCACCCTCTGCCCCCAGGTGTGCCCTGGACACCATATGTGAACTGATTGCCCCCCCATCTATCTTCAAAGCTTGTGCTGCCAGGTGACCTAAACTGGGACATGCTTAACACCCCGGCCATTCTACAATTTAAACTTGATGCCCTCAATCTCACACAAATTATCAGTGAACCCACCAGGTACAACCCCAAACCCGTAAACACGGGCCTCTGCTGTTTTCAACCAGGATCTCAACCAAGATCTCAGCAATCACTGCCTCATTGCCTGCATCTGTAATGGGTCTACAGTCAAACGACCACCCCTCATCACTGTCAAACGCTCCCTAAAAAACTTCAGTGAGCAGGCCTTTCTAATCGACCTGGCCCGGGTATCCTGGAAGAATAGTGACCTCATCCCATAGAGGATGCTTGGTTACTCTTTAAAAGTGCCTTCCTCACCATCTTAAATAAGCATGCCCCGTTCAAAAAATGTAGAACCAGGAACAGATATATCCCTTGGTTCACTCCAGACCTGACTGCCATTGACCAGCCCAAAAACATCCTGTGGCGTTCTGCATTAGCATCGAATAGCCCCCGTGATATGCAACTTTTCAGGGAAGTTAGGAACCAATATACACAGGCACTTAGGAAAGCTAAGGCTAGCTTTTTCAAACAGAAATTTGCATCCTGTTGCACAAACTCCAAAAAGTTCTAGGACATTGTAAAGTCCATGGAGAATAAGAGCACCTCCTCCCAGCTGCCGACTGCACTGAGGCTAGGAAACACTGTCACCACCGATAAATCCACTATACTTGAGAATTTCAATAAGCATTTTTCTGCAGCTGGCCATGCATTCCACCTGGCTACCCCTACCCCGGTCAACAGCCCTGCACTCCACACAGCATCTCGCCCAAGCCTCCCCCATTTCTCCTTCACCCAAATCCAGATAGCTGATGTTCTGAAAGAGCTGCAAAATCTGGACCCCTACAAATCAGCAGGGCTATACAATCTGGACCCTCTCTCTTTTTCAAATGATCTGCCAAAATATTTGCAACCCCTATTACTGGCCTGTTCAACTTCTCTTTCATATCGTCTGAGATCTCCAAAGATTGGAAAGCTGCCGCGGTCATCCCCCTCTTCAAAGGGGGAGACACTCTAGACCTTAACTACTACAGACCTGTATCTATCCTACCCTGCCTTTCTAAGGCCTTCGAAAGCCAAGTTAACAAACAGATTACCGACCATTTCGAATCCCACCGTACCTTCTCCGCTATGCAATCTGGTTTCAGAGCTGGTCATGGGTGCACCTCAGGCACGCTCAAGGTCCTAAACGATATCATTACCGCCATCGATAAGAGACATGCAGATGTATCTTTTTTTCTACTGTATTATTGATTGTATGTTTGTTTTCTTTTCTTTTGTTCTACTGTGTTATTGACTGTATGTTTGTTTTACTCCATGTGTATCTCTGTGTTGTTGTATGTGTCGAACTGCTGTGCTTTGTCTTGGCCAGCTCGCAGTTGTAAATGAGAACTTGTTCTCAACTAGCTTACCTGGTTAAATAAAGGTGAAATAAAAAATATATGTATATTCTTTTTTAATATATATATATATATATATAAGTGAATATTCATATATCAATGACTAACAAATGGGTTGAATTCTTCAGCAACATGTGCTAACGCGACTTTGGTGATGTACATAATACATTTATTGGCATCTCCCTATCAGGCCACTGCATGCCTTGACAAGGGGCCTGGATGTTGACACACATCATCTTCAAGCTGTCTGACTGAATATTGGGCTGGGAGCACAGAAACAGTCTCTCTCGCAGTCATTCTGTCAACATGTATTGTATGTAACCACTCAAATTCATACAAAATACTATGGGCAAAAGCACTGACTTTATCCTCTGGACGGGCTCGTCCCGTATGCGGGATCAACATCCAGCGAAAAATCCTACCGCCATTTTCTTTACAATTTTATTTTTATTTTTTTTCAAATATAGGACTGTTGTATATCGTTTTCTAGATACACCTCTCCTGAATCAAACCACGTTGTCCGATTTCAAAAAGGCTTTACAGCAAAAGCAAAACATTAGATTATGTTAGAGGAGTATATCGTAAAAGTAGCCACATAGCCATTTTCCGACCAACCACATGCATCACAAATAAGCAAAAAAAAGCTAAATGCAGCACTAACCTTTGACAATCTTCATCAGATGACACTCCTAGGACATCATGTTACACAATACATGCATTCATTTGTTCGATAAAGTTCATATTTATATATAA
The DNA here is from genome assembly GCF_965601325.2 of Salmo salar. Lineage (NCBI taxonomy): Eukaryota > Metazoa > Chordata > Actinopteri > Salmoniformes > Salmonidae > Salmo > Salmo salar. Next base: position 62,895,795 of record NC_138304.1, on the reverse strand, counting down.
AAACAGCATTTTACATCGGCGCGTGACGTTGACTAACTATTTTCCCTCAAATGCATCCGGTGAAACAGAGCTACAATTTGCTAAATTACTATTCGAAAACATTTTTAAAATGTAATATTGTCATTCTAAGATTTATAGATTAACATCCCTTGAAAGCACCTGTAATGCCAGATTTAAAAATAACTTTACTGGGTAATCACACTTTGCGATAAAAAGGGGATGCGATACTCAGAAAAATAGGCTACCGTTACTGGTCTGCGCCATCTTGGAACAATCGCATATCAAATCTACTCTTGTATACTATTGTCAATAATCCCTTACCTTTGATTATCTTCATCAGAAGGCACTTCCAGGAATCCCAGGTCCACAACAAATGTATTTTCGTTCGAAAAAGTTAATCCTTTATGTCCCAATAGCTTGTTGTTGTTAGCGCGTTCTGAAGGCTGCTCCAAAAGTACCGTCGTGCGCAGGACTTCTCTCTCAACAAAATGCATTTTTTTTTTATTTAAGTTCGTTCAAACATGTCAAACGTTGTATAACATACATCTTTAGGGCCTTTTCAACCAGAGCTCCAATAAGATTCAAGGGGGACGGTTGCATTGTCTTTCTAAACGTTTCGAAAGGGGAGGGTAGCCAGGGGCGCCGGCGTCATAATGGTGGTGGCCCTCTCCATGTGACCACATTCCACAGACTCTCATTCTGTCAGTTTTCACAGTAGGAGACTCAAACCACTTTGTAAAGACTGGGGACATCTAGTGGAAGCAATAGGAAGTGCTCAATGAACCATAGCTCACGGTGTGATTTATAGGCAAAGTGATGAAGTTGAGTCCGCAATTCAGAATTCCACATCCTGTTACGATCTGTCTCGGGGTTTTGACTGCCATATGAGTTCTGTTATACTCACAGACACCATTCAAACAGTTTTAGAAACTTTAGGGTGTTTTCTATCCACAAGTATTAATTATATGCATATCCTAGCTTCTGAGTTTGAGTAGGAGGCGGTTTAAAATGAGCACGAATTCTTTTCAAAAATCGCTGTAGCGCCCCCTATCCTAGGCGACCGTCAAGAGTTATATTAACTTTGTCCATTTGACCCATTCTTCAATCTTGACTAGGATATACATTTTAGTTGACATGCCTGTGTGATGTCTGATATACATGAATAAAAATGGATTCACCCTGGACATGAGACTGATTTTAGACTTTTTCAATGATAAGCTCTAAGTGCTGTCTTGATGTTGAAGTCACAACAGAAGTAAAAAAAAGAAAAGTGAAGACCAACGTGCCAAACATACTATGAAAAAGTTTTAGTTTTATAATCTAACAATTGAAACATGTGAATTACTTGTTTATTCAAAACTTTCCTGCATTTGGTCATCCCCAAAATGTGGCCAATTGAAAGTTTTAGTAACATGCAGAAAGTTCCCTGAGTAAGGATGCAACTAGCTAACAACAGGGTGGCAGTTTTTTTAATGTGCTGCACACCTACTTAGATGTGGTGTCCGCTGACAAACTTACATCCTAAGTCTTTTCAGGACGTAGACATGTGGGGGCTTTTAAACAGCTAAATAAAGTTATTCAGTAACGTTATACTATATGTCCTTGAATCTTCCATGAACGTGCACACTGTTACATGCCTTATTGGTACTAGCAGATACTGCATTTTCTGGGGCTATTAATGTACTTTGACGTATGACAACATTATGAGGTTGACTTAAAAATGTTTTCATGAAACGTCTCCTACTGTAGATGTACATGTGGTGTCAGTTGACACAAGTTACTTCCCAAGTCACTTAAGGACGTTGAAATGAGGGGGCCCCCTGAATATCTAATGACATTATAAGACGTGTCATTTAATCTACCTTGAACGTATCATGTCGGTAGGTGTCCACTGACGAAGTATACAAAATTCCAGAAAATACGTATATATTTTTTTTACAAACTATCACAATAGATAGGGAAACAAAATCACAGCAATAAGCTCACAAAACAAGAAGTCAGTAAAAACATCAACACTGCACTCCAATCAAGAAGTGTAAAACTGCTTGAAGCTAAAAGTTAATAACTATGTAATGTTCATTCAGGTGCTGCTGCAGCTCCTTCCTCATCCACGGTCGCTTCCTCGACTCATTTTACATTTACATTTAAGTCATTTAGCAGACGCTCTTATCCAGAGCGACTTACAAATTGGTGCATTCACCTTATGATATCCAGTGGAACAACCACTTTACAATAGTGCTTCTAAATCTTTTAAGGGGGGGGGGGGTTAGAAGGATTACTTTATCCTATCCTAGGTATTCCTTAAAGAGGTGGGGTTTCAGGTGTCTCCGGAAGGTGGTGATTGACTCCGCTGTCCTGGCGTCGTGAGGGAGCTTGTTCCACCATTGGGGTGCCAGAGCAGCGAACAGTTTTGACTGGGCTGAGCGGGAACTGTGCTTCCTCAGAGGTAGGGGGGCCAGCAGGCCAGAGGTGGATGAACGCAGTGCCCTTGTTTGGGTGTAGGGCCTGATCAGAGCCTGAAGGTATGGAGGTGCTGTTCCCTTCACAGCTCCGTAGGCAATCACCATGGTCTTGTAGCGGATGCGAGCTTCAACTGGAAGCCAGTGGAGAGAGCGGAGGAGCGGGGTGACGTGAGAGAACTTGGGAAGGTTGAACACCAGACGGGCTGCGGCGTTCTGGATGAGTTGTAGGGGTTTAATGGCACAGGCAGGGAGCCCAGCCAACAGCGAGTTGCAGTAATCCAGACGGGAGATGACAAGTGCCTGGATTAGGACCTGCGCTGCTTCCTGTGTGAGGCAGGGTCGTACTCTGCGAATGTTGTAGAGCATGAACCTACAGGATCGGGTCACCGCCTTGATGTTAGTGGAGAACGACAGGGTGTTGTCCAGGATCACGCCAAGGTTCTTAGCACTCTGGGAGGAGGACACAAGGGAGTTATCAACCGTGATGGCGAGATCATGGAACGGGCAGTCCTTCCCCGGGAGGAAGACTCGCTCCTAGAAGTCACAAAAGCACAAATTGTTCATTATTTTCAGTAAACAAATGATCAAAATGGCGGTTTAAAGTCGACTCCCTACTGTATTCCTTTTGTACTAGCACAATAATTTAGCTATACTGACCGACAAAATTAGAGTGAAGTAAAAAAATGTATAAAGGCTTATTTTTAATCATACTTTTCTTTTACTCTTGAGCCGAGCTGGTGCATTTTTGAGAGTGTCTGCTATTGTCACGACTCCCGCCGAAGTCGGCCCCTCTCCTTGTTCGGGCGGCGTTCGGCGGTCGACGTCACCGGCTTACTAGTTGCCACCGATCGATGTTTCACTGTTCGTTTGGTTTTGTCTTTATTGTGTACACCTGTTTTTCATTTCGCTAATCATGTTCATTATTTAACATCTGCATTTCCTGTTTGTCTTGTCGGTGATTGTTTGTCTGTTTTGTGTAGTTGGAGGTGTTTTCTCCAAACTATGTATTTTTTCGATGAGAAGATTTATTGATAATTTTAGTAAACACGTTTGTTTACCTTTATCCCTGTGTCCTGCGCCTGACTCCTCCACTTCTCTAAGAAAACCATTACAGAATCACCGACCACGCAATGGAGTCAGCAGGAGCAGCCAGTCCTCCTTTTCATATAGAGGAGCGCGTTCAGCAGCAGGCGAATATGATACAGAATATTATGACTGCCATTGATAACGTGCTGCTGACCATGGAGAGAGTGGAGAGGAAAGGATGTCTCGTCAACCCAGCCACACCACCGCCCGGCACACCTCTGGATCATCTCCAACCGCCGTCTAGATCCGGTGGGATTCGGCTCTCACTCCCGAGAGCGTATGACGGAGCAGCTGCCGGGTGTCAGGGGTTCCTACTCCAGCTGGAGCTCTACCTGGCGGCTGTCCAGCCGCCGCCCTCGGGACGCGAGAGAGTGAGCGCCCTCATCTCCTGTTTGACTGGTAAAGCCCTGGAGTGGGCCAACGCCATCTGGAAGGTGGAAGACCCGACTCGGGATAACTACGAGGACTTCTCCCGCCGCTTTCGGGCAGTATTTGATCATCCACCAGAAGGAAGAGCGGCGGGAGAGCGCTTGTTCCATTTAAGACAGGAGATGAGGAGCGCTCGGGAGTTTGCACTGGATTTTAGAACTCTGGCGGCTGTTGCAGGATGGAATGAGCGGGCCCTGATCGATCACTACAGGTGTGGTTTGCGAGAGGACGTTCGTAGGCAGCTAGCCTGCAGGGACACCACCCTCCACCTGGACCAGCTGGTGGACTTATCTATCCAGCTGGATAACCTGCTGGCCTCCCGCGGACGTCCGGATCGGGGTCCGTTGGTTCCATCCTCCAGTCCCTTAGACCCAACACCGATGGAGTTGGGCGGGGCTGGTACTAGGGAGACCGGAGGGGAAACCGTTCCATGCACCAGAGGTGACCGGAGAGGACACACTGCTGGTCGGTGCTGGGGAGGTTTTCCAGGTAGTCGAGGTGGTAGGCGGAACACTGGTGGTTCATCTCAGGTGAGTAGGCACACGACTCACCCAGACCTCCCTGTTGCTCACATGTGGTTATCTATAAGATTTCCGGGGTTTTCCCCGCATTCCCAGCATAAGGCGCTAGTAGATTCAGGCGCAGCTGGGAATTTTATTGATCGGTCTTTGGCCAATAGATTAGGGATTCCTATTGTTCCCGTTGATGTTCCCTTCCCTATACATGCCCTAGATAGTCGTCCTTTAGGTTCTGGGCTGATTAGGGAGGTCACAGTTCCCATTACTATGGTGACGCAGGAGAGTCATGAAGAGAGTATTAGTCTCTTTCTGATTGACGCTCCTGCGTTTCCCGTGGTGTTGGGGCTTCCCTGGTTGGCTTCTCATGATCCTATTATTTCGTGGCAACAGAGGGTTCTCAAGGGATGGTCCTGTCAGTGTTCAGGGAGGTGTTTAGGTGTTTCCTTAGGTGCCACTACGGTGGAAAGTCCAAACCAGGTTTCCACCATGCACATTCCTCCCGAATATGCCGATTTGGCAATCGCCTTCTGTAAAAGGAAGGCGAATCAATTACCACCCCATCGACCGGGGGATTGTGCGATAAATCTCCTGGAGGGTGCTGCACTTCCCAGGAGTCACGTGTATCCTCTGTCACAGGTGGAGACGGCGGCTATGGAAACATATGTTGCTGAATCTCTGGGACAGGGATACATTCGGCCCTCCATTTCACCTGTCTCCTCGAGCTTATTTTTTGTGAAGAAGAAGGATGGAGGTTTACGCCCGTGCATTGACTATCGAGGTTTGAACCAGATTACTGTGAAATACAGTTACCCGCTACCTCTGATCGCCAGTATGACAGAGTCATTGCTCGGGGTGCGCTTCTTCACAAAATTGGACCTCAGGAGCGCGTACAACCTGGTGCGTATCAGGGGAGGGGATGAGTGGAAGATGGCATTTAGCACTACTTCTGGGCACTATGAGTACCTCGTCATGCCGTATGGGTTAATGAATGCTCCATCCGTCTTCCAATCATTTGTGGATGAGATCTTCAGGGACCTGCACGGGCGGGGTGTAGTGGTGTATATAGATGATATTCTCATATACTCCACCACCCGCGCTGAGCATGTGTCCCTTGTGCGTACGGTGCTTGGTCGACTGTTGGAGCATGACCTTTACATCAAGGCGGTGTCATGACGTTGGCCTGTGGGTAAGGTTTATGACCCCCCCCATATATACCTTTCTCCCTTCCCCTCTCTAAAATCTACTGAAGGACTTGAATAGCCTGTGTTAAATATAGAGAGTCTGGGAACATCAAACAAATGGGGAAAGGTACCACATATTTTGTTAATAAAACCAGTTGGAAATATGCTTGGGAACGTAATGAGTATGTATGTCAGTTCGGTTGTCATCTGAGACATTATGACTGATGACAGGACGACATAAACTGTATCTGAGAAAGTATACGCCCTCTAGTTATCAGAGTCACATGGAATTGTTATGCAATTGAAATGTTTGATATTGAAAATGTTTGTTAGGAGATGAAATGTAATTTTAGCTTCCGAATGAGAGATTTGGGTTTTCATAAGGAAAGTGCCCTGCTCGATCAGTGGCCCAACCCTGTGAAGAGACAGGGGTTGTAAACGATGAAACACCTCCCTCCCCCTCTCCACTATATAATCCTTTGACGAAAAGATAACCACGTTGTTCCAGTACGGGAGGTCTGCAGCCTCTACGTTAGAAGGACACACATGTCAAGTACAGAACTAAGCCAACCTCGGAGTGAGCTCTGGTATGAACTGGTATGAACTTTGAGCTTATTCACTACAGAAGTGCTACTTCCTAGCCGTTGAGTTAGCAGCGGCCGCTGTAACGTGGGCTAGGAAAGGACGGACGACGGATCCAGTCTAACAGACGGACGAAGATACCACCACGTATCCAATTTACCACCAGAGACATTCTTGCGAGGACAGGAAGGTCTGTTGGCCAACCCGGCCAGCATCTACGACCAATCTACCGAAGCGCAGCTCAGAGTAAATATTTATTGCATTTTCCTTTTCCAAATGGGCGGTAATTTAGAATGCATAAGATAATGTATTTACGATAGCCTAGCTGCTGTTTCTGTGTTCCTAAATCTTCCCGCTCTTTCATTCAAGCCCAACCCCCTTTCCTTTGTGTAACCAGCTTTCATACAGGTTCCATCCACCAGGGACGTTTTCTGTATGACATCATTGTATTCTGTGTATTTGTAATTCTGTGTGATTAGTTAGGTATTTAGTAAATAAATAATTAAACCCAATTTTGTATTGCTGATTCAACTTGTTAGCCAGGGTTCGTGAAGATATCCAAGAATTTACAACTTTCATTATGAGACTGAAAATAAAACAAGGGTTAATATTGACTGCTATCGATGTAAAATATTACAAAGTATTTTAAGAGTTTATTCGGAAGATAACGGCTCTATAAACGTTCTTCCGTGGTGCCCCAACTTTCTAGTTAATTACATTTACATGATTAGCTTAATCAGGTAATATTAATTACAGAGAAATCATTTTATAAGTTAGCATGTCATATCACTTAATCCGGCATAGCCAAAGACACGACAGCGGAGAAATGTCTGTTCTTTCAACAGTCCGTCTCCTTCCTTGGGTACCGTTTGTCCGCGTCAGGGTGGAGATGGTGACTGACCGCATTTCAGCCGTGTGTAATTGACCGACTCCAACCACGGTAAAGGAGGTGCAGCGGTTTTTAGGGTTTGCCAGCTACTACCGGAGGTTTATCCGGGGTTTTGGCCAGGTGGCGGCTCCCATTACCTCCTTACTGAAGGGGGGACCGGTGCGGTTGCGGTGGTCGGCTGAGGCGAACAGAGCTTTTGGTAACCTGAAGGCTCTGTTTACCACGGCTCCAGTGCTGGCGCATCCTGATCCCTCCTTAGCGTTCATAGTTGAGGTGGATGCATCCGAGGCTGGAATAGGGGCTGTGCTGTCTCAGCGCTCGGGTAAACCACCAAAACTCCGCCCCTGTGCTTTCTTTTCGAAGAAGCTCAGCCCGGCGGAGCGAAACTATGTCGTGGGGGATAGGGAGTTGTTAGCTGTTGTCGGGGCTCTGAAAGCGTGGAGACATTGGCTTGAGGGGGCTAGACACCCTTTCCTCATTTGGACTGACCACCGAAATCTGGAGTATATTCGGGCAGCGAGGAGACTGAACCCTCGCCAGGCTAGGTGGGCTATGTTTTTCACACGCTTTTCTTTCACTCTTTCTTATAAACCAGGTTCCCAGAACGTCAAGGCAGACGCACTGTCCCGGCTGTATGATAAAGAGGAGCGGTCCACAGAGCCCACTCCCATAATTCCAGCCTCATGCCTAGTGGCACCGGTGGTTTGGGAGGTGGACGCGGACATCGAACGGGCGTCACGTGCAGAACCCACTCCCTCCCAGTGTCCCGTTGGGCGCGTGTACGTGCCGTTTGATGTTCGCGATCGTTTGATCTGTTGGGCCCACACATCACCCTCCTCTGGTCATCCTGGTATAGGTCGGACAGTGCGCTGCCTTACGGGGAAGTACTGGTGGCCCACGTTAGCCAAGGATTGAGGGTTTATGTCTCCTCCTGTTCGGTATGTGCACAGTGCAAGGCACCTAGACATCTGCCCAGAGGGAAATTACAACCCCTTCCCGTTCCGCAACGCCCGTGGTCACACCTATCGGTGGATTTCGTGACGGATCTTCCCCCGTCACGGGGTAACACCACGATCCTGGTCGTTATGGATCGGTTTTCTAAGTCCTGCCGTCTCCTTCCTTTGCCCGGTCTCCCTACGGCCCTACAGACTGCGGAGGCCCTATTCACCCATGTATTCCGGCACTACGGGGTGCCTGAGGATACAGTCTCTGATCGGGGTCCCCAATTTACGTCTAGAGTCTGGAGAGCGTTTATGGAACGCCTGGGGGTCTCGGTCAGCCTTACCTCAGGGTTCCACCCCGAGAGTAACGGGCAGGTGGAAAGAGTCAACCAAGAGGTGGGTAGGTTTCTGCGGTCCTATTGCCAGGACCGGCCGGGAGAGTGGGCATCATTTATCCCTTGGGCGGAGATGGCCCAAAATTCTCTACACCACTCTTCCACTAACCTTACCCCTTTTCAGTGTGTGCTAGGGTATCAGCCGGTCCTGGCACCATGGCATCAGAGCCAGATCGAGGCTCCTGCGGTGGATGAATGGTTTCGGCACTCGGAGGAGACATGGAACGCTGCCCATGTACGTCTTCAACGAGCCATCAGGCGGCAAAAGGCGAGTGCCGACAGCCACCGCAGTGAGGCCCCGGTTTATGCACCGGGGGATCGGGTCTGGCTCTCGACCCGAAACCTGCCCCTTCACCTGCCCTGCCGGAAGCTGGGTCCGCGGTTTGTGGGGCCATTTAAAGTCCTGAGGAGATTGAACGAGGTTTGTTATAGGTTACAACTTCCCCCTGATTATCATATTAACCCCTCGTTCCATGTGTCTCTCCTCAGGCCGGTGGTGACTGGTCCGCTCCAGCAGTCTGAGGTACGGGAGGTTCCTCCGCCCCCTCTGGACATCGAGGGGGCCCCGGCATATACCGTACGAGCCATTATGGACTCCAGACGTCGGGCGAGGGGCCTTCAGTACCTCGTGGAGTGGGAGGGGTATGGCCCGGAGGAGCGAAGCTGGGTACCGGCGGAAGACATCCTGGATCCGTCGTTAATCCAGGATTTTCACAGCTTCCGTCCGGATCCCCCTGCTCCCCGTCCTCCGGGTCGTCCCCGAGGCCGGTGTCGGCGCGCTGCTGGAGCCGCGCGTCGGGGGGGGGGGTACTGTCACGACTCCCGCCGAAGTCGGCCCCTCTCCTTGTTCGGGCGGCGTTCGGGGGTCGACGTCACCGGCTTACTAGTTGCCACCGATCGATGTTTCACTGTTCGTTTGGTTTTGTCTTTATTGTGTACACCTGTTTTTCATTTCGCTAATCATGTTCATTATTTAACATCTGCATTTCCTGTTTGTCTTGTCGGTGATTGTTTGTCTGTTTTGTGTAGTTGAAGGTGTTTTCTCCAAACTATGTATTTTTTCGATGAGAAGATTTATTGATCATTTTAGTAAACACGTTTGTTTACCTTTATCCCTGTGTCCTGCGCCTGACTCCTCCACTTCTCTAAGAAAACCATTACAGCTATTTGTCATCTAACTCTTAGTAGGTAGCCTTGTGGTGTGCTTTCAGGAACACTCCTATGTTGTGAATAGTTTTTGACATGGTATATTCCATGTCATATCACTACTTTTCCACCTATGCTGGCTGAGACAGAGGTTGGGTATTGTCCTGCTCTTCCCTCATAGGCAGTTTTGGCCATGAGACCTTTCTTCTTTGTCCTCTCTCCGATCTTAACAGGTGGTAGGATTTCACATTTAGCTAGTAACTGCCTTGTTACTGATTTAATTCATTTGAAATTGTAATAAATATACATTTGACTTACCATCACTTGACCAATAATACTATGTACTAAATAATAATAACGATCTAAACTTGTGCATTTACTTACTTGTGACAGCATCATAGATTGATATCTCATTAAAGACGCTCTTCCCCTTCCTGCCCTTCAAGGAATAGCCTGTCCACAGCTCCTCTGTTCCAATTTCTCATCATTCGTCAGATTTTTTTCCCCCTAAAATGGCGCAGGAAGAAATGGCAGCAGTTTTACGGGCACCCAACCAATTATATATATTTTTTTTCACGTTACTTGTAACTTATTTTGTACATAATGTTTCTGCAACCATATCTTACGGCAAAAAAGAGCTTCTGGATATCAGAAATACGATCACTCACCTCAAATTATACATTTTAGTCATTTAGCAGACGCTCTTATCCAGAGCGACTTACAGTAGTGAATGCATACATTTCTTTTCTTTTTTTTCTCCGTACTGGTCTCCCGTGGGAATCGAACACACAACCCTGGCGTTGCAAACACCATGCTCTACCAACTGAGCCACACGGGACTACGGGATTCTACAACAAGGAGGACGCACAAGACATTCTCCAAACACCCCACAGGGCCAACATCCCCGTTATTTGCAAGAGGAAACGACGCAGGTAAAGAGGACACAGAGCAGGATGCCTGGTCAGGACCCGGAGAAGGCGAGTGGGAAAGCTGCCATTACCATCAATACTACTCGCCAACGTGCAATCATTGGACAATAAATAAGACGAGGTACAATCACAAATATCCTACCAACGGGACATCAAAAACTGTAATATCCTATGTTTCACGGAATCGTGGCTGAATGACGACATGGATATTCAGCTAGTGTGATATATGCTGCAATGGCAAGATAGAACAGCACACTCCGAGAAACAACAGCTGGTGCACGAAATCTAAGGAAGTCTCTAGATTTTGCTCGCCTGAAATAGAGTATATTGTGATAAATTGCAGGCAACACTACTTGCCTAGAGAGTTTTCAGCTATACTTTTCGTGGCTGTTTATTTACCAGCACAGACAGATGCTGGCACAAAGATCGCATTCAGTCAGCTGTATAAGGAAATAAGCAAACAGGAAACCACTCACCCAGAGGCGGCGCTCCTAGTGGCCGGAGACTTTAATGCAGGGAAATTTAATAAGTTCTACCAAATTTCCATCAACATGTTAAATGTGCAACCAGAGGGAAACAAATTCTAGATCACCTGTACTCCACACACAGAGACGCGTACAAAGCTCTCCCTCACCCTCCATTTGGTAAATCTGACCACAACTCTATCCTCCTGATTCCTGCTTACAAGCAAAAATTAAAAAAGGAAGCACCAGTGACTCGGTATATGAAAAAGTGATCAGATGAAGCAGATGCTAAACTACAGGACTTTTTTGCTATCACAGACTGGAACATGTTCCGGGATTCTTCCGATGGCATTGAGGAGTACACCACACCAGTCACTGGCTTTATCAATAAGTGCATCGAGGACGTCGTCCCCACAGTGACTGTATGTACATAACCCAACCAGAAGCCATGGATTACAGGCAACATTCGCACTGAACTAAAGGGTAGAGCTGCCGCTTTCAAGGTGCGGGAAATCCTTACAAGAAATCCTGCTATGCCCTGCGACGAACCATCAAACAAGCAAAGCGTCAGTACAGGGCTAAGATTGAATCGTACTACACCGGTTCCGACGCTCGTCTTATGTGGCAGGGCTTGCAAACTATTACAGACTACAAAGGGAAGCACAGCCGCGAGCTGCCCAGTGACACAAGCCTACCAGACGAGCTAAATCACTTCTATGCTCGCTTGGAGGCAAGCAACACTGAGGCATGCATGAGAGCATCAGCTGTTCCGGACGCTCACACTCTCCGTAGCTGACATGAGTAAGACCTTTAAACAGGTCAACATACACAAGGATGCGTGGTCCAGATGGATTACCAGGACGTGGGCTCTGGGCATGTGCTGACCAACTGGCAGGTGTCTTCACTGACATTTTCAACATGTCCCTGATTGAGTCTGTAATACCAACATGTTTCAAGCAGACCACCATAGTCCTTGTGCCCAAGAACACGAAGGCAACCTGCCTAAATGACTACAGACCCGTAGCACTCACGTCAGTAGATTTGCCTACCGCCCAAACAGATCAACAGATAATGCAATCTCTATTGCACTCCACACTGCCCTTTCCCACCTGGACAAAAGAAACACTTATGTGAGAATTCTATTAATTGACTACAGCTCAGCGTTCAACATCATAGTACCCTCAAAGCTCATCACTAAGCTAAGGATCCTGGCACTAAACACCTCCCTCTGCAACTGGATCCTGGACTTGCTGACAGGCCGCCACCAGGTGGTGAGGGTTCGTAGCAACACATCTGCCACGCTGATCCTCAACACTGTAGCTCCCCAGGGTGCGTGCTCAGTCCCCTCCTGTACTCCCTGTTCACCCACGACTGCATGGCCAGGCATGACTCCAACACCATCATTAAATTTGCAGACGACACAACAGTGGTAGGCCTGATCACCGACAACGACGAGACAGCCCATGGGGAGGAGGTCAGAGACCTGGCCAGGTGGTGCCAGAATAACAACCTATCCCTCAAAGTAACCAAGACTAAGGAGATGATTGTTGACTACAGGAAAAGGAGGACCGAGCACACCCCCATTCTCATCGATGGGACTGTAGTGGAGCAGGTTGAGAGCTTATAGTTCCTTTGTGTCCACATCAACAACAAACTAGAATGGTCCAAACACACCAAGACTGTCATGAAGAGGGCACAACAAAGCCTATTCCTTCTCAGGAAACAAAAGGATTTGGCATGGGTCTTGAGATCCTCAAAAGGTTCTACAGCTGCAACATCGAGAGCATCCTGACTGGTTGCATCACTGCCTGGTATGGCAATTGCTCGACCTCTGACCGCAATGCACTACAGAGGGTAGTGCGTATGGCCCAGTACATCACTGGGGCTAAGCTGCCTGCCATCCAGGACCTCTACACCAGGCAGTGTCAGAGGAAGGCCCTAAAAATTGTCAAAGACCCCAGCCACCCCAGCCACCCCTCTCTACTATCGCATGGCAAGCAGTACCGGAGCGCCAAGTCTAGGACAAAACGGCTTCTCAACAATTTTTACCCCAAGCCATAATACTCCTGAACAGGTAATCAAATGGCTACCCGGACTATTTGCATTGTGTGCCCCCCCAACCCCCCCAACCCCTCTTTTTACGCTGCTGCTACCCTCTGTTCATTATATATGCATAGTCACTTTAACTATACATTCATGTACATTCTACCTCAATTGGGCCGACCAACCAGTGCTCCCACACATTGGCTAACCGGGCTATCTGCATTGTGTCCCACCACCCACCACCCGCCAACCCCTCTTTTACACTACTGCTACTCTCAATTTATCATATATGCATAGTCACTTTAACCATATCTACATGTACATACTACCTCAATCAATCAGCCTGACTAAGCAGTGTCTGTCTGTAGCCTCGCTACTTTTATAGCCTCGCTACTGTATTTAGCCTGTCTTTTTACTGTTGTTTTATTTCTTAACTTACATATTGTTCACCTAATACCTTTTTTGCACTATTGGTTAGAGCCTGTAAGTAAACATTTCACTGTTGTATTCGGTGGACGTGACAAATAAACTTTGATTTGATTTGATTCCTGAGCCCAGGTCCTGGCCACAGCAGAGGGTCATGAATCGGATATGATTTAAAAAAAATACATAAATAATTCCCACTAATTTGTGTGTGTTCCTCAGCTAAAACAGCTGGCCATACAAATATGATTGATAGTAATGAGAAACCATTTTTGTAGTGTATCATGTAGTCATGGGCTAAAACGTGTGTAAACAGGCAGAGGGCAGATCGTTTCTTCTTAAGATACGTTGTGTTAATTGGAAAATCAATCCAAAGGCTAGCGTTTTCAAACAGAAATTTGCATCCTGTAGCACAAACTCCAAAATGTTTTGGGACACTGTAAAGTCCAGTGAGAATAAGAGCACCTCCTCCCAGCTGCCCACTGCACTGAGGCTAGGAAAAACTGTCACCACCGATAAATCTACGATTATCGAGAATTTCAATAAGCATTTTTCTATTTCTGGCCTTGCTTTTCAGCTGGCTACCCCGACCACGGTCAACAGCTCTGTACTTTCCACAGCAACCCGCCAAAGCCCCCACCATTTCTCCTTCACCCAAATCCAGATAGCCGATGTTCTGAAAGAGCTGCAAAATCTGGATCCCGACAAATCAGCTGGGCGATACAATCTGGACCCTCTCTTTCTAAAATGATCAGCTGAAATGGTTACATCCCCTATTACTAGCCTGTTCAACCTCTCTTTTGTATCGTTTGAGACCCCCAAAGATTGGAAAGCTGCCGCGGTCATCCCCTCTTCAAGGTTGATTAGAAAGGCCTGCTTGCTGAAGTGTTTTAGGGAGCATTTGGCAGTGATGAGGGGTGGACGTTTGACCGTGGACCCATTACGGACGCAGGCAATGAGGCAGTGATCGCTGAGATCCTGGATGATGACAGCAGAGGTGTATTTGGAGGGCAGGTTGGTTTGGATGATATCTTTGAGGGTGCCAGTGTTTATGGATTTGGGGTTGCACCTGGTAGGTTCATTGATAATTTGTGTGAGATTGAGGGAATCTAGCTTAGATTGTAGGACGGCCAGAGTGTTAAGCATGTCCCAGTTTAGGTCACCTAACAGTACGAGCTCTGATGATAGATGGGGGGCAATCAATTCACATGTGGTATCCAGGGCACAGCTGGGGGCAGAAGGTGGTCTAAAGCAAGCGGCAACGGTGAGAGACTTGTTTCTGGAAAGGTGGATTTTTAAAAGTAAAAGCTGAAATTGTTTGGGCACAGACCTGGATAGTATGAAGGAACTCTGCAGGATATCTCTGCTGTAGATTGCATTTCCGCCCCCTTTAGCAGTTCTATCTTGTCGGAAAATGTTATAGTTAGGGATGGAAATGTCAGGGTTTTTGGTGGCCTTCCTAAGCCAGGATTCAGACACGTCTAGGACATCCGGGTTGGCAGATTGTGCTAAAACAGTTAATAAAACTAACTTAGGGAGGAGGCTTCTGATGTTAACATGCATGAAACCAAGGCTTTTACGGTTACATAAGTCAACCACCTGGGGAATGGGAGTGGAGCTAGGAGCTGCAGGGCCTGGATTAACCTCTACATCACCAGAGGAACAGAGGCGGCGTAGGATAAAGGTACGGCTAAAGGCTATAAGAACTTGTTGTTTAGTGCGTTTGGAACAGAGAGTAAAAGGAGCAGGTTTCTGGGCACGGTAGAATAGATTCAGGGCATAATGTACAGACAAAGGTATGGTAGGATGTGAATACAGTGGAGGTAAACCTAGGCATTGAGTGATGATGAGAGAGGTATTGTCTCTAGAGACACTGTTTAAACCAGGTGATGTCACTGCATTTGTGGGAGGTGGAACAAAAGGGTTAGCTAAGGCATAATGAGCAGGGCTAGAGGCTCTACAGTGAAATAAGACAATAATCACTAACCAAAACAGCAATGGACAAGGCATATTGACATCAGGGAGAGGCATGCGTAGTCGAGTGATCATGAGGTCTAGTGAGTAGGTAGGCGGGCTGGAGACACAGCGATTCAGACAGCTAGCGGGCCGGAGATAGCAGGCTTGCAGAAGGGCCTTACAGGGACGTCGCGATGGAAGAGTAAATTGAAGCCCCCTTGGGCGGTTACGTCAGCAGACCAGTCGTGATGGATCAGCAGGGCTCTGTGTAGTAAAAGGGTCGAGGCCAATTGGCAAACTAGGTATTGTAGCCCAAGAAAATTGGCTGATGGACCTCTTCAGCTAACAGTCCGATATGCTCTAGACAGCTAACATGCCGTGGCTAGCAGGATAGCAGATGGGCATTCAGGGGACGTCACGACGGAGGAGCCTGTTGAAAACCCCCTCTGGAGGATTACGTAGGTAGACCAGTCGTGAAGGATCCATATCGGCAGTAAAAGGGGTCCAAGCCAATTGGCAAAGTAGGTATTGTAGCCCAAGGAGTGTCTGATGGACCTCTTTAGCTAGCCGAGAGATAGGCCTAACATAGGCTAGCTCCAGGCTAATTGGTGCTTGCTTCAGGACAGCGAAGTTAGCCACTCGGATAGCAGCTAGCTAGCTGTGATGATCCAGGTGAAAAGGTTCAGAGGTTGCGGTAGGAATCTGGAGATGTGGGGAAAAAGTGTCCAGTATGCTCTGGGTTGAATCGCGCTGCGCAGACTGGCAGGAGCTTTCCGGGCTAAAGGTTAGCTGATGACCACTAGCAGTGGCTAGCTGACTACTAGCTAGTAGCTAGTTAGCTGGCTAGCTTCAAATCAAATCAAAGTTCCTGTACCTGTCCCGCAGGTGTGATGTTCGGATGTACCGATCCTGAGCAGGTGTTGTTACACGTGGTCTGCCACTGCGAGGACAATCAGGTGTCCGTCCTGTCTCCCTGTAGTGCTGTCTTAGGCTTCCCACATTACAGACATTGCAATTTATTGCCCTGTCCTCATCTGCAGTCCTCATGCCTCCTTGCAGCATGCCTAAGGCATGTTCACGCAGATGAGCAGGGAACCTGGGCATCTTTCCTTTGGTGTTTTTCAGAGTCAGTAGAAAGGCCTCTTTAGTGTCCTATGTTTTCGAAACTGTGACCTTTAATTGCCTACCATCTGTAAGCTGTTAGTGTCTTAACGACCGTTCCACGGGTGCATGTTCATTAATTGTTTATGGTTCATTGCACATGCATGGGAAACAGTGTTTAAACCATTTACAATGAAGATCTCTGAAGTTATTTGGATTTTTAGGAATTATCTTTGAAAGACAGGGCCCTGAAAAAGGCAGGTTTCTTTTTTTGCTGAGTTTAGCTGCTGACAGCCATACAATAGGGGAATTGTTATTGATAATACAAGAGAAGCAACAGTTTATAACATATAGGCTAGAATAATATAATATACCTTTAATGTTTCCAGTGGGCATCTCAGATGCCACGGGCTCATCAAGCAGGGATGGCAGATCTTGCACTAAAATATAAGTAAAAATGTATGCTGTTTGTTATTTAAGCTTTCTACATTTATGATTTCAAGATCAATATCTTGATGGCCAAAGAATCCTGATTCTGATGCTCTGTCTTGGCCAGCTTCTTCCTCGCTGGCATTTGAACATAATTAAGACATACTTTGCATGCTTTTGAAACTGGCACAGCACCAAAAGTGAAGGGATATCAGTCAGGAGCTCAGTGGAAAGGTTAATGAATCCCAACAAATAAATCCTAAGAATATTTTTTTAAATAATGCTTTTAGTTTAATGGCAAATGCATACAGATATTTACAAACAATGCATCACACTTGTGTTTTACCCCAGAAGAACATGGTGATTTCACTACTGTTGTCAGTACAAGTTTCACCCACACAAGTATTTGGAAAGTTCTTACATTATGCACCAAGTAGTAATAGGACTTTAAATAACCTAATATGCAAAAATGTGTTGATAATTGTATTCTATTGAGTTGCTTTGAAAGGTTTGTAAATCTATAATACTTCATACAATTCAATTGTTTACCCTAAGAAATTACATACTGTCGCTCTGTCTTGAGGTGGCACATGTCCTCAAGTCCTCTGGATCTGCAACTTCAGAGAATATCAAAGATATCAAACCGTTACCACATTTACAGTACACGCTTTACAGATTTTCCTCCATCCTGTACTGTTGGTGGCAGTTGGTGGGAACAGAACTTTGAGAAAGTATGCTCGTTTATCAGACTTGAAACATTTAAAACAGTATGTACCTTGTAGGGTATTTTCAAACACACTGGCTCTTGAAGTTGCTAATAGAAGAAAAAAGAACTGTTACCTTTTTTAATGTGACTAATAATCAAGAATGTCAAGATCAGATGGGTGTGGTAATTTCTTGTCATATCAACTGTCATTAGGCTATGATTTCATGTTGTCTCTACAATTTAAGACTAGTACTTGCATTTACTATATGCTTTTCTTCACCCACATACTTGAATGTGGGTGTGTTTTGTCTTGTCCCGTGTAAATATCATTTTCCACATTTTTTTCATACATCTTTTGCATACATTTTAATCTCACTGAATCTATGGACTGAATATACTCTCCTGCAACCCACCTCACCAAATGTGGTACGGATCTGCTATTTTTATACTTTAGAAACGGAACCCCCATCAGAAGATCGCCAGCTAACTAGCTACTAGCTAGTAGTCAATTAGCCACTGCTAGCGGCATTCACCGTTACTATCGGACACCAGCCAGCCTCAGCTCGGTCCATACCTGCCAGTCTACATAGCGCGATATCAACCCAGAGCATATCGGACTGCTTTTTCTCTACCACATCTTCGGATTCCTACC
The DNA here is from genome assembly GCF_965601325.2 of Salmo salar. NCBI lineage: Eukaryota > Metazoa > Chordata > Actinopteri > Salmoniformes > Salmonidae > Salmo > Salmo salar. Next base: position 62,877,463 of record NC_138304.1, on the reverse strand, counting down.
GCAAGCTCTGAACCTTTACACCGGAGCATCGCAGCTAACTAGCTGAAATCCGAGTGGCTACTCCTGGCTAATGTCTCTGTCCCGAAGAAAGCACCAGTTAGCCTTGAGCTAGCCTAGAGCTAGGTCCATCTCCCAGCTAGCCGAAGAGGTCCACCAGCTAATTTCTTGGGCTTCAATACCTCTTTTGCCAATTGGCCTGGACCCTTTACTGCAGAGCCCCGCTGATCCATCACAACTGGTCTGCCGATGTAATCATCTTAGGTGGTCTCAACAGGCTCTTACGTTGCGACTTGGCCGAAGGCCCATCTGCTAGCCCCGGCCCGCTAGCTGTCTGTATCGCCGTGTCTCCAGCTCGCCTAGCGTAGTAACGACTACTGAATCAGCTCCCTGACTCACCTATTGCTACTCATTGAACCCTATGATCACTCGGTTACACATGCCTCTCCCTAATGTCAATATGCCTTGTCTATTGTTGTTTTGGTTAGTGATTATTGTCTTATTTTACTGTAGAGCCTTCAGCCCTGCCCAACATGCCTTCATGCCCTTTTGTCCCACCCCCCACACATGCGGTGACCTCACCTGGCTTAACTGGTTCATGTAGAGATAAAACCTCTCTCATCGTCACTCAATGCCTAGGTTTACCTGTAGCCACATCCTACCATACCTTTATCTGTACATTTTGCATTGAATCTATTCTTCCATGGCCAGAAATCTGCTCCTTTTACTCTCTGTTCTGAACGCACTAGAAGACCAGTTCTTATAGCCTTTAGCCGTACCCTTATCCTACTCCTCCTCTGTTCCTCTGGTGACGTAGAGGTTAACCCAGGCACTGCAGCTCCTAGCTCCACTCCCATTCCCCAGGTGGTTGACTTATGTAACCATAAAAGCCTTGGTTTCATGCATGTTAACATCAGAAGCCTCCTCCCTAAATTAGTTTTATTTACTGCTTTAGCACACTCTGCCAACCCGGATGTCCTAGCCATGTCTGAATCCTAGCTTAGGAAGGCCACCAAAAATCCTGACATTGCCATCCCCAACTACAACATTTTCCGACAAGATAGAACTGCTAAAGGGGGCGGAAATGCAATCTACAGCAGAGATAGCCAGCAGAGTTCCTTCATACTATCCAGGTCTGTGCCCAGACAATTTGAGCATCTACTTTTAAAAATCCCCCTTTCCAGAAACAAGTCTCTCACCATTGCTGCTTGATATAGACCACCTTCTACACCCAGCTGTGCCCTGGACACCATACATTAATTGATTGCCCCCATCTTTCGTCAGAGCTCGTATTGTTAGGTGACCTAAACTGGGACATGCTTAACACCCCAGCTGTCCTAAAATCTAAACTAGATGCCCTCAATCTCACACAAATTATCAAGGAACCTACCAGGTACAACCTTAAATCCGTAACCATGGGCACCCTCTTAGATATCATCCTGACCAACTTGCCCTCTAAATACACCTCTGTTGTCTTCAACCAGGATCTCAGCGATCACTGCCTCAATGCCTTCGGCCGTAATGGGTCCGCTGTCAAACGACCACCCCTCATCACTGTCAAATGCACCCTAAAACACTTCAGCGAGCAGGCCTTTCTAATCGACCTGGCCCGGGAATCCTGGAAGGATATTGACCTCATCCTATCCATAGAGGATACCTGATTGCTCTTTAAAAGTGCTTCCTCACCATCTTAAATAAGCATGCCCCTTTCAAAAAATGTAGAACTAAGAACAGATATAGCCCTTGGTTCACTCCAGACTTGACTGACCTTGACAAGCACAAAAAAAAACCTGTGGCGTTCTGCATTAGCATCAGATAGCCCCCACGATATGCAACTTTTCAGGGAGGTCACGAACCAATATACACAATTATTTAGGAACGCTAAGGCTAGTTTTTTCAAACAGAAATTTGCATCCTGTAACACTAATTCCAAAAAGTTTTGGGACACTGTACAGTCCATGGAGAATAAGACCACCTCCTCCCAGCTGCCCACTGCACTGAGGCTAGGAAACACTGTAATCACCGATATATCTACGATAATCGATAATTTCGATAAGCATTTTTCTACGGCTGGCCATGCCGTCCACCTGGCTACCCCTACCCCGGCCAACAGCTCTGCACCCCCGCAAATCCAGACAGCTGATGTTCTGAAAGAGCTGCAAAATCTGGATCCCTACAAATCAACTGGGCTAGATAATCTGGACCCCCTCTTTCTAAAATTATCAGTAGACATTGTTTCAACCCCTATTACTAGCCTGTTCAACTTCTCTTTCGTATCATATGAGATCCCCAAAAATTGGAAAGCTGCTGCGGTCATCCCCCTGTTCAAAGGGGGAGACAATCTGCCCTGCCTTCCTAAAATCTTCAAAAGCCAAGTTAATAAACAGATCAACGACCATTTCGAATCCCACCATACCTTCTCCACTATGCAATCTGGTTTCCGAGCTGGTCATTGGGGCACCTCTGCCACACTCAAGGTCCTAAACGATATCATAACCGCCATCGATAAAAGACAGTACTATGCAGCCATCTTCATCGACCTGGCCAAGGCTTTCAACTCTGTCAATCACCGCATTCTTATCGGCAGACTCAATGGCCTTGGTTTCTCAAATGACTGCCTCGCCTGTTTCACCAACTACTTCTCAGATAGAGTTCAGTGTGTCAAATCGGAGGGCCTGTTTCCGGTCCTCTGGCAGTCTCTATGCCAGCATATGAATCCAGTAGGTCAATAAGAGAATAACTTTAATCTGTTCTAATTATTAGCTTTGATCGAACAGGGCAAAAATTATATTCTTCATGCTGCAAACCGTTCTGCATCCTTTCGAAGCACATGTGCATCAAGTATGGAAAATGCAAAAAAACACTCATGTGCACCTGGTGGAGATAATGGTATTACACAGCCACCTGGTGCAGTCTAAGGCTCAGTGTTCCAAAGCTGTACACCGGCACAGCAGCATTGATTTTCTCTCAAATGTCATTTTTTTCATTTTTTAAAGTGACATAACATATTGATACATATATGAAATACACATTAGTGTTTGGGGGATGTTAATGTGAAACATGGCATTTAATAAAAATATAAATGTAGAACATGTTTCCCTTGGGTACAATAACTCCTGTACAGAGGGCTTTAAATCAGCGCCCCAGTTTAAGCATCGCCTTCGCCCTAATCCTGAATCGTCCAAAACATAAATTAATGAAGAAAACACAAAACGAGGAACTACTGCTGCTTGTAATCATACTCTACACAAGTATTGACTAGTGACAGTCAGTTGTAATTATGATGAGGGAGGACGATTTTCTTTTCATGAGCATTTCTTTTACAGCATATTGGATAATCTACATAATACTGTAATTTTCCCTATGCCCATCATGAAGTTGCTACAACCTAGCCTATGAATGAAAGTTTACAACGTAAGTGCTCATAGGTCGAGAATTATTTTTGAAATTACAGTGACACATGACCAGACAGTAACACATTGAATACCGCCTTGCAACTCTTGCCTGATCTAGGGTGTGATCATTAGTCCAAAAGTTGCAAACGAGAGTTTATTTTGGAGAAATTCAGGTATGTTTTTCCCCATTTCGTTCCGTTTGCTTCCATTTAAGGAACCTTTTTTCAACAGAAACGGCGGAATGAATACATCCCCGATCAGGTGTAAACACAACTCACTTTCATAGCAGCCACGTTGTTGTCACACCCTGCTCTGTTTCTCCTATCTTGTGATTGTCTCCAACCCCCACCCCATCATGTGTATTAATACTTGTTTTTTATGTTTGTCTTTTGCCAGTTCGTCTTGTCCCATCAAGTCCTATCAGCATGTTCCCGTGTTTCCAGTGCTCTAGTTTTTGCTTTTTCTAGTCTTCCCAGTTCGGAACTTTCTGCCTGTCCTGACCCTGATCCTACCTGCCGTCCTGTACCTGCCTGACTCTGATTTGGATTACGACTCTTTGCCTGCCTTGACATACCTTTTGCCTGCCCCTTGTACTATAATAAAGTCTGAGACTCGAACACTCCGCCTCCTGTGTCTGCATCTGGGTCTTAGCCTGAGCCTTGATAGTACGAACTGGCCATGTGGTGCTTCTTCCCAGCCTACCCCGGTGTCCCGAGAACCTCTCTTACCTCCTCCGAAGCGATACGCTGGAGAATCTGGAACCTGCCCGGCACCCAAAATGAGTACCGGCACCTACAGTTGAAGTCGGAAGATTACAAATTACTTGTTAACAAACTATAGTATTGGCAAGTCGGTTAGGACATCTACTTTGTGCATGACACAAGTAATTTTTACAACTATTGTTTACAGACAGATTATTTCACTGTATCACAATTCCAGTGGGTCAGAAGTTTACATACACTAAGTTGACTGTTCCTTTAAACAGCTTGGAAAGTCAATTGGAGGTGTACCTGTGGATGTATTTCAAGGTCTACCTTCAAACTCAGTGCCTCTTTGCTTGACATCATGGGAAAATAAAAAGATATCAGCCAATGCCTCAGAAAAAAATTGTGGACCTCCACAAGTCTGTTTCATCCCTGGGAGCAATTTCCAAACGCCTGAAGGTACCACGTTCATCTGTAAAAACAATAGTAGAAAGTATAAACACCATGGGACCACACAGCCGTCTTACCGCTCAGGAAGGAGACGCGTTCTGTCTCCTAGAGATGAACTTACTTTGGTGAGAAAAGTGCAAATCAATCCCAGAACAACAGCAAAGGACCTTGTAAAGATGCTGGGGGAAACAGGTACAAAAGTATCTATATCCACAGTAAAACGAGTCCTATATAGACATAACCTGAAAGGCCGCTCAGCAAGGAAGAAGCCACTGCTCCAAAACCGCCTTAAAAAAGCCAGACTACGGTTTGTAACTGCACATGGGGACAAAGATCGTACTTTTTGGAGAAATGTCCTCTGGTCTGATGAAACAAATATAGAACTGTTTGGCCATAATGACCATCATAATGTTTGGAGGAAAAAGGGGGAGGCTTGCAAGCCGAAGAATACCATCCCAACCATGAAGCACGGGGGTGGCAGCATCGTGTTATCTGGGTGCTTTGCTGCAGGAGGGAGTGGTGCACTTCACAAAATAGATGGCATCATGAATAAGGAAAAGTATGTGGATATATTGAAGCAACATCTCAAGACATCAGTCATGAAGTTAATGCTTGGTTCCAAATGAGTTTTCCAAATGGACAATGACCCCAAGCCTGCTTCCAAAGTTGTGGCAAAACAGCTTAAGGACAACAAAGTCAAGGTATTGGAGTGGCCATCAAAAAGCTCTGACCTCAATCCCATAGAAAATGTGTGGCAGAACTGAAAACGTGTGTGCAAGCAAGGAGGCCTACAAACCTGACTCAGTTACACCAGTTCTGTCATGAGGAATGGGCCAAAATTCACCCAACTTATTGTGGGAAGTTTGTGGAAGTCTACCCGAAACGTTTGACCAAGTTAAACAATTTAAAGGCAATGCTACCAAATACTCATTGAGTGTATGTAAACTTCTGACCCACTGGGAATGTGATGAAAGAAATAAAAGCTGAATTAAATAATTCTCTCTACTATTATTCTGACATTTCACATTCTTAAAATAAAGTGGTGATCCTAACTGACCTAAGACAGGGAATTTTTACTCGGATTAAATGTCAGGAATTGTGAAAAACAGAGTTTAAATGTATTTGGCTAAGGTGCATGCAAACCTCCGACTTCAACTGTATTTCAGTCCAAGTCAAGCACCAATGATAACATATGCTGACCGAACATGAAAGGGAAAAATAAAATTATTGACGGAAAACCAAAGTCACTCAGGCAAAGAAGAAGAATAAGGTTCTTCAAATGCTAAAGCCACAAAGAAGTCACAGATCAAGAAAGATGAACTGGAGCCTTAATGCAAAAACCACCAAGAACAGGGCTTTGACAGCTTGGGTGAAAGCCTACCAGTGGAAGTTTTAGTTAATATTTTCAAGATGGTAGTTCACCAATATGGTGCAGTACCATTCCTGTGCAGGTAATGCAATGTTTCATGTAGCCTGCCCTTCTCATGTTCCATCGTCTCGTCTTTTTTAAATTGGAGATTCTAGTCATTAAACTTAGATGAAATAAACAATCCTGATCAATACAAGCAATGAACATGGAAACTATCAGAGCTAACTTTCTTTATTAATTTTTTATAAACTATTTAAACATTGTCTTTTACTTTCTGTTCACTGCTTTAGCGTGTCTAGGGTGTGCCACCTATGGAATGCTGCTGCAGCCAGTCCAGCTCTGTGGCGCAGTGTGTCTGTGGATTACTGCTGGTTGGAACCTGATAAAACCCAGTTACATACAACGGAACTTAAGATCAAATGTATTTGGTACATTTTCAAACAGAATAATGTAGTTTCAGACACTACCCATCTAACAATGACCTGTTATGTATGAAGTTCCACATTTTGTAATTGCATAATGCAATTTCAATGTAATAGCAAGTTCCACTACTTTTGTGTGTTCTTACAAGTAGATAGCTTGAATACTTTCACTTTTAAGTAACCGATTCACTAATCTTGGGCATTGTGAGGGAGAGTTTTAGTGAATATAGAACAAAAATGACAGGAAATGCATCTTTATTTTACAACAATACACAAATTAAGATATGGTATTAGGTATAGGTTAACAATTCTACCTTTAACATGGTCTTGTCTAACAACCTTTAGCACAAAACTGCAATGTAATGTATTTACATAGATGTTACAGACTTACAAACAGTGCAGGCTCTAGTTTAAGAGGCCCCCAGGCAATATTTTCTGTAAAGTTTTCTTTAGTTTTCAGTTTCCATTAAGACATTTTATAATGTTCAAAACAAGTAAAAAATGTTGATACATTTCTCTCAATCGTTGGTGGAATAACTTGATCAGAGATGATGAGTCAGTAAAATGTTCTAACTGAAGATTCATGCCAACCAGGGAACGCATTTAAACTGAATATGGGCGCAAACTACCCTATGTGTCTATGGGGATATCATTGTGTGTGTGTTGCTTAAGTTATTGAAGATGGACAGAAGTGTTTCATGTCTAATGTTGTGGGACGCATGTGCTAGCAGAGCTTGAGGGTGAGTGATGTCATCTACATCTTTCAGGAATCAGACAGCAGAGAGAAGTCCTGTTGAAGAAATGCCGCAATTAAAGATCCGTAGACTTTCATAACAATTATTATTTTAGGTATGAATTTCCCCCTTTTTCCCCATCATGATATTCTATGAAATATAAAGATTGACATCATCATTACTTGTTTTCGTAAGAGGTGTTGACAAGCTGAAGTTACAGAGCTGTCTGTTTAAAATGCTAGCACACAGCTCAGACACTCACGCGTACCCCACAAGACATGCCACCAGAGGTCTGTTCACAGTCCTCAAGTCCAGAAAAGACTATGGGAGGCACACAGTACTACATAGAGCCATGACTACATGGAACACTATTCCACATCAGGTAACTGATGCAAGCAGTAGAATCAGATTTAAAAAGCTGCAAGATATCCCTCACTGCAAGATATCTATCTCTAAAATAATTAATCCTTGATGTCATACCTGAGCCTTGAGCCTGAGGAACATGGTCAAGAATCCACAAATTCAAGCTAACACTAACCCTACACCCTATCAAACACCCTAATAAATGTCCAAAAGGTTGTACCAGTTGTGCCATTCATATGGGGATATGTGGTACCACACAGCAGGCAAGGGGCACCTTTTAATTGTGATTTGCAAACCACACAGAAGGTAAAGGACACCTTTTAATGGTGATTCATAACCTTTTGAGAATTATGGTGTCGTATACAGTTGGTATATAATTTGTGTTAAAAAAAGGTGACCCATTTTTCCCATGTCCAAGGGCATTGAAATATTTGATATTGATTTATACACTTTGTTCTGTTGGAATTTAGAATTCCCAAATAAAAAAAATAAAAAAAATAAAAATGTAAAATATTGTGATATGAAATTTTGGCAATATTGCCCAGCTCTAATCCATATGGATTTATTCTGTTTCATTTCAGTTTCGGATCCAGTCGGTCTAGCTTCACTTTACCTCTCCATACAGGTCCCTGAGGCCAGAGACGATGAGCTGCTTCAGTTGGGCTGCACTAAGTCTGGTGTTTTCATTCTCTAACACTAGGGAGATCCTCATATAGTGGTAAATGGATGTGTTTGATTCCACAACTATAGATGTGTAAACATTGTACGACTTCATGAAATTCATGTAAAGCCTTATAGTCGTTCTGATACATATTTCGGAGGTTGGTCTTCCATTGTGGACCTGCACCCTAATTCTCAAAAGGTTATGAATCAGAATTAAAACGCTCTCTTACCCTCTGTGTGGTTTGTGAATCACCATTAATTAAAAGGCGTCCTTTACCTTATGTGTGGTTTGCGAATTACTTCCATTATTTGTGACGCACCAGCAAGGGCCTTTGTCAGAAATGCAAAAAGTCACAATGGCTACTATGGCTGTGACAAATGCAGTCAAAAGGGAGTCTACTACCTGAATCGTATGACCTTCCCAGAAACAACAACCCCTCTGAGGTTCAACCACGACACTTTTGATGATTTGACTGAATACTCTCATTACAGTGGGACAACACCTTTAGGATCATTGTCAATTGGTTTATTGACACCATTTCTGTAAAGGGATTTATATGTTTGAATGTAATGATTAAATAATTCTACCCTAACTATTAGTGATATGGTCTATATAGCATGTAGAATGAGTAACTAAAGGGTTAAGCCTAAGTCTAACGAGGTTGGACTAGGATAAGAGAAGAATGTGTGTCTGTGTGTTTAAGTAAACACCAAGAACTGTTAAACTGTGGTTGACCTGCCCTAGCTTGAACTCTGAGGGTTTATGATATGAGAGGGAGTCCCCCTCAAGGTTTCCCTAATCTCAGAGGAATGAAACTGTCGGCTGGGTAATGATCTACAGTGTTAAGAGATCTGGGGCCTTAATGTTTGTGTGTATGTGTGTGCGTAAATAAGGAGTGGTATATAATCGATGTCTCTGTACAATTGTCTTCAGAGTGCTCTCGTGAATAACATTTTTTGACTATTGTAAGCTGGGACCCTGTCTGTGTTATTCAAACAGAATCTTACAAATTCAGGGTTGTAGACTGAATATCTTAATTGAAGTTCAGTTTATGAACATTGAGAACGAAATTCTCATAACAATTTCCTCTTGACTACATGTACAGGGCTCCCGAGTGGTGCAGTGGTCTAAGGCACTGCATCTCAGTGCAAGAGGTGTCACTACAGTCCCTGGTTCGAATCCAGGCTGTATTACATCTGGCTGTGATTGGGAGTCCCATAGGGACTCATCCAGGTTTGGCCAGGGTAGGCTGTCATTGCCAATAAGAATTTGTTGTTAACTGACTTGGCTAGTTAAATAAAACCTGGTATGTTTGGGAGTTACATGGAAACTGATAACTCTATGGCAGAAAGGGCCACTGAAAACATGTTAGGTCCAGCTGTTGTCAGAAATGTATCTTCATACCTGACTGACCTAAGACCTCACACTCCATCAGAAAACCCAGATCACTGAATGACTCTGACTGTTGGAAGGCAACTGAGTTCTGTAAATGTCTCTTGTACACTGTTTAAAAGGGAATAGGGTGATGTATGAAAACTTCATGTTGCTTGCAGTTGCCATGACCATCTTCCTAAGTGTATCCTTGTGTGCAGACTATGCTGGAAACCTCCTGGTTTTGTTTGTGGACAACTGCAGCTGCCTGTATGGGAAGGAAAACACAACATATAACATGCATTGCCTAACCCGTCTCAGTCATGAAGCACAAGCATTTGGTGTCTTGACAATATCTCTTGCTTCCCCTTTGAGAATTGTCTTGGCCAGTTAAAAATAATGATAACAAAACCAAACAAGCCTTTAGAGCAGGTTATACGGAGGCTGTCAGAAAAGAGGCCATGAGAGCTACACAGTCAAATGCAGAGAAAACACTACAGAAGCAGCATGACAATGGCCCAGTCCCAAATGGTCTAACAGTGAAAGAGCAGTATAAAAAATGCAGTTCACTCACTTCCCCGTGCAGATGTCCACTGGGAATAACTGTGTCCAGTTGAGGAACAAAGAGGTTGTCCTAGTGCAAAACCTGATGGTGGAGGAACATGGAGACATTTTGATTGTGTACAAAACATTTAGGAACAAGACATTTTCCATCTCTCTGGATTGAAGAACAAACTTCTTTTCACTCGAGCCACAAATGTGCTATGGAAGTTTGTTCTGCTCCCGTGCAAAGAGAGCTTTGCCATTACCCATTGGTAGGATGCAAAACACCAAAATAATTTCTCTTTTCAAGGTGTAAATTGTCAATAAAAGACATTACGGAAAATATATTATTTTCTAGAAGGGATTTTCTTAAACTCCTAGAATTAGATGTTACTATTGTGAAATGTTTGAGTAAACTAATCAAATTGAATGCCCTTATTTGCTTTTTTGTTCCCAGTACCATGTTTGCTATGGTTAATTTCCCGAACGAAGATGACCATTTAACTGTCATCTCAAAAACCTGGTGCAACAAGGACAAATGTTATGGGCCTCCGTACAAGAGCCAAGAGAGGTTAAGGAAGGCAGTGATGTTGCACAAACGGCCGGACATTGATACATGGGAGGTGCATTCAATTAAATTACTGAAGACAGAGTGAGTACTTTACTTGAATATTAATATACTAAATGTCTTGTTTGCAGACATTTACAGATTAACTGATAAGCTCCTGTTTCGTGTTGTTTTCAGATTCATATGAGAAAGCCCATCCATGAGTGCCTGGTTCGAGCAGGAAAAGGCTCTAGCCTGGAAAAAGAGCCAGAGTCTCACCAAAGAAAGAGAAAGTATGATTTAGTGTTTGAAGTGAAAGGAATCTAAACACTACAGTACTAATCTGAAAACTTCATGCTTGCTGTCATTCCCAGGTGAAATTTGATCAAACCGACTCTGAGGAGTCTGATCATAACCAGCACTCACCCAGCACCAAAGACCCCCAAATTCACCCCCAAAAAGGTTGTTTCCACACACAAAAAAAGTATATGCAAGATTTAATTTCTTGGCAATACAAAGTATAAGTCTAATTTTCACAACCTGCATTTAATTTTCACAATTTGCAACAGTATCTTCTAGACCCTCTTTGTCTCTCTCTGCTGGGGGTAAGTGCCTTTTATGTACTGAATGTAATGAAATACTATATATCACACAACTTTATGCTTAAGAACTAATAATGTTATAATGTGTTTTTTGAAGGAATGCTGAAATAGTTTGGCTGTGAACTCAGATGTATAGGACAAATAACTATGCTTAACTTTGATCTGAACAGGTCCTCAGTCCTCTTCGTCACAGGGGCCAGCTGCTCGCCATTCTGAAGGTACCTGATCTTGCCCACCATATTATCTGAGGTGTAAAGGAAGAAATGCTCTACAATGTTAATCTTAAAAAAAAATAATAATAATCTTCTGTCAGCAGGTTACCACAGGTGTGTTTCACTATAATTATTGCTTTCATGCAACAATTATCAACACAAACCATTTGTTAGATAACATTTTTTAAATTACAAGTAGGATATAAAAATAACAGAGAAATGTGACAGAAAATGTAACATTAATGGAAAGTGTTCGTTGCCAATGCAAGCAAGTAGTCGAAAGCTAATCCTTGCAATCGGAAAGTTCACCGCTAGCTAGCAATGAACAAACTTGCCTTGTTCACTCCATGTGTTCACTTGTGAAACATATCAGTTGACTGATTAAGATTGCTTGTGCTTCATTCCTCCAGCAGTAGCTAACTTCTGAATCGCTATATTGGAGCTAGTAATGCTACTACCAAGGTGCAGTTTGTGTGAAACGTTGTTGCAAAGGGGGATTCCCTTTGCCCTTGCAAAAGTGGTTTCCCTTTGGGAATGTCTAGCCAAGTCACTGTATCTGGATACTTTTCCCCAGTTGAGATGTGGGCGCTACTTACTTTAACTGAAATTCTACATGTGTGTATTGTGCTCAATTTGCAACAGAATCATCAAGACCCTGTTCCCATGCCTCTTCGTCAGAAGATTTTTTGGCAGCAGTCCATGGTAATTTAAAGTATTTCACTGTACGCTTGTTACTGTATACAGTCTATTAGAATAGCAAAGTCTGGCTGCTACCAGCAGAAATTCTGTAAAGATACATTTAAATAAAAATAAGAAGTATTCTTATTAGCTGCATTCTTAGGTCACTATTTTGAAAATTCTCATCTCAAACAGCTCCATCCTCCTCATCACTGGGCCATGCTACTCGTCAGTCTGAAGGTAACTGTAATATGTGCTACTTAGTTGTAGTGTGAGGGGCTCCATAATTACATAAAGTGGAATGTTATACAATGTTGAATTCTTTTTACATTTACTGTAAATGACAGTGGCTTACACTGCCTGACAGTGTCAGCATTGGTTGTGCACTTTTGGCCCTTATGTTCCATAATTCAGAATCAAACCTGTTTTCATAGAGCTTTATTTTGTCATTCGAAAGGAATAGGTTTCCAAAGTTTATAACTAACGTCATATGTTAAGATTTCTAATGAAATCTGACGACTTTCAAAAGAAAAGTCTTTGTTTCTGGCCATTTTGAGCCTGTAATTGAACCCACAAATGCTGATGCAAGAAGGACAGTTTTATTGCTTCTTTAATCACACAACAGTTTTCATCTGTGCTAACATAATTGCAAAAGGGTTTTCTAATAATCAATTAGCCTTTAAAAATGATAAACTTGGATTAGCTAACACAATGTGCCATTGGAACACAGGAGTGATGGTTGCTGATAATGGGCCTCTGATCGTCTATGTAGATATTCCTTTAAAAAATCATCAGTTTCCAGCAACAATAGTCATTTACAACATTAACAATGTCTACACTGTATTTCTGATCAATTTGATGTTATTTGAATGGACTTTTTTTTGTTGCTTTTCTTTCAAAAACGAGGACATTTCTAAGTGACCCCAAACTTTTGAACAGTAGTGTATATAAAGTTGAAGTCGGAAGTTTACATACACCTTAGCCAAATACATTTAAACTCAGTTTTGAACAATTCCTGACATTTAATCCTAGTAAAAATTCCCTGTTTTAGGTCAGTTGGGATCACCACTTTATTTTAAGAATGTAAAATGTCAGAATAATAGTAGAGAGAATGATTTATTTCAGCTTTTATTTCTTTCATCACATTCCCAGTGGGTCAGAAGTTTACATACACTCAAATAGTATTTGGCAGCATTGCCTTTAAATTGTTTAACTTGGGTCAAACGTTTCGGGTAGCCTTCCATAAGCTTCCCACAATAAGTTGAGTGAATTTTGGCCCATTCCTCCTGACAGAGCTGGGATAACTGAGTCAGGTTTGAAGGCCTCCTTGCCGGCACATGCTTTTTCAGTTCTGCCCACAAATTGTCTGTGGGATTGAGGTCAGGGCTTTGTGATGGCCACTCCAATACCTTGACTTTGTTGTCCTTTGGAAGTATGCTTGGGGTCATTGTCCATTTGGAAGACCCATTTGCGACCAAGCATTAACTTGCTGACTGATGTCTTGAGATGTTGCTTCAATATGTCCACATATTTTTCCGTCCTAATGATGCCATCTATTTTGTGAAGTTCACCACTCCCTTCTGCAGCAAAGCACCCCCACAACAAGATGCTGCCACCCCCGTGCTTCACGGTTGGGATGGTATTCTTCGGCTTGCAAGCCTCCTCCTTTTTCCTCCAAACATAACGATGGTCATTATGGCCAAACAGTTCTATTTTTGTTTCATCAGACCAGAGGACATTTCTCCAAAAAGTACGATCTTTGTCCCCATGTGCAGTTGCAAACCGTAGTCTGGATTTTTTTATAGAGGTTTTGGAGCTGTGGCTTCTTCCTTGCTGAGCGGCCTTTCAGGTTATGTCGATATAGGACTCATTTTACTATGGATATAGATACTTTTGTACCTGTTTCCTCCAGCATCTTCACAGGGTCCTTTGCTGTTGTTCTGGGATTGATTTGCACTTTTCACACCAAAGTATGTTCATCTCTAGGAGACAGAATGCGTCTCCTTCCTGAGCGGTATGACGGCTGTGTGGTCCCATGGTGTCTATACTTGCGTACTATTGTTTGTACAGATGAACGTGGTACCTTCAGTTGTTTGGAAATTGATCCCAAGAATGAACCAGATATGTGGAGGTCAACAATATTTTTCTGAGGTCTTGGCTGATATCTTTTGATTTTCCCATGATGTCAAGCAAAGAGGCACAGAGTTTGAAGGTAGGTTTGAAGGTAGGCCTTGAATTACATCCACAGGTACACAAAATAATGTTGACCATGTTATAGAGATTAGATCTAATCTACAGAATACAAATGTGACATTAGTGTTTATTTTGCCATTTACTGCCACCATTAGCCTGTTTGTTGCCTCATACCTGTTCTACATTTTTATTGGATCCATGCACTTTACTAATGTTGAATGTAGACTAAGAATAGTTTGACATAGTTTTCCTTTCTATCACTGTTATTTGTTTGATATTAAATTCACACTGTGAAAGTCAATATGAAATTAGCAGAAGTTATTATTTTCTGTTGAAGTCTGATTGGATTTCAGGTTCTCATTATCATTAACATCCCACTGTTAACCTAACAGATTGTGCCCCAGTCCTGCCCTCATCTCCGCACACTCAAGCTGTCATACTGTACAGGCGTGACGGAGAAGACCTTTTAGAGCCTTAGTGGCAGCTGTCGGTGACTGGATAGTATTAACGTCCACTACTCTTAGGTAGGCCAAAGAGCATGTCAATAGACATAATGATGGTTCACTCACACTATAGCACACAAAGGTCCAAATACTGCACCATAGTTGGCCAGATGATGATTATTGTGTGTAGATTGTTGCAAAATCTCAATTTAATCTATATTAAATTCAGGCTGTAACACAACAAAATGTGGAAAAATTCAAGGGCTGTGAATACTTTCTGAAGGCAGTGCCTTCAGAAAGTATTCACATGATTTTGTGTCACACAATACCCCATCATGTCAAAGTGAAATTTGTTTTTTAGAAATGCATACAAATTAATACAAAATTAAAAGCCGAAATGTTTGGAGTCAATAACAGTTCACAACAATACACACAAATCTAAAAGTCAAAGAATAGATTTAAGAAATATATAAATATTAGGACGAGCAATGTCGGAGTCCAGAGTATAAATATATATATCTGTGATGGGATGTATATACATTATGGACAGTATGTGGATAGAATATTTATTATATCTGTAGAATACATAGGATAGAATAGTATATATACAGCAATAGTTGAATAGGATGGCATTGACAAGAATACAGTATACAGTGCGTTCAGAAAGTAGTCAGACCACTTGACTTTCTCAACATTTTGTTACGTTACAGCCTTATTCTAAAATTGATTAAATAAACAATTTTGGCAACAATCTCCACACAATACCCCATAATGACAAAGCAAAAAAAATAAAAAAATACCTTATTTACATAAGTATTCAGACCCTTTGCTAGACACTCGAAATTGAGCTCAGATTCATCCTGTTTCCATTAATCATCCTTGAGATGTTTCTACAACTTAATTGGAGTCCACATGTGGTATATTCAATTGATTGGAAATGATTTGGAAAGGCACACACCTGTTTATATAAGGTTATACAGTTGACAGTGCATGTCAGAGCAAAAACCAAGCCATGAGGTCGAAGGAATTGTCTGTAGAGCTCCGAGACAGGATTGTGTAGAGGCACAGATCTGGGGAAGGGTACCAAAACATTTCTGCAGCATTGAAAGTCCACGAGAACAAAGGGGCCTCCATCACTCTTAAATGTAGAAGTTTAGAACCACCAAGACTCTTCATAGAGCTGCCGCCTGGCCAAACTGAGCAATTGGGGGACTTGGGGGATGATCAAGAACCCGAGGGTCACTCTGACAGAGCTCCAGAGTTCCTCTGTGGAGATGGGAGAACCTTCCAGAAAGACAACCATCTCTGCAGCACTCCACCAATCAAGCCTTTATGGTGGAGTGAACAGATGGAAGCCACTCCTCAGTAAAAGGCACATGACAGCCTGCTTGGAGTTTGCCAAAAGGCACCTAAAGACTCTAAGACCATGAGAAACAAGATTCGCTGGTCTGATGAAACCTAGATGGATCGCTGGAGGAAACCTGGCACATCTCTACGGTGAAGCACGGTGGTGGCAGCATCATGCTGTGGGGATGTTTTTCAGTAGCAGGGACTGGGAGACTAGTCAGGATCAAGGCAACGACGAATGGAGCACAGTATAGAGAGATCCTTGATGAAAACCTGCTCCAGAAAGCTCAGGACCTCAGACTGGGGCGACGATTCACCTTCCAACAGGACAACAACCCTAAGCACATATCAAAGACAACTCAGCAGTGGCTTCAGGACAAGTCTCTGAATGTCCTTGAGTGGCCCAGCCAGAACCCGGACTTGAAATCGATCGAACATCTTTGGAGAGACCTGAAAATAGCTGTGCAGCAACGCTCCCCATCCAACCTAACAGATCTAGAGAAGATTTAAAGAGAAGAATGGGAGAAACTCCCCAAATACATATGTGCCAAGCTTGTAGAGTCATAGCAAAAAAAGACTCAAGGTTGCAATCACTGCCAAAAGTTCTTCAAAAAGGTATTGAGTAAAGGGTCTGAATACTTATGTAAATGTCATTTTTCCGTTTTTTTTATTCTCCGATATAAATTAGGGGCAAATGAGTTGAAAAATATTTAATGCATTTTAGAATAAATGTCAAGAGGTGTGAAAACTTTCCAAAGGCACTGTACAATAAAATTGTGGATTACTTCACAATAACAAAATTCCCTTTAAAAAGTGCGTTTATTATATTCAATTCAGAACAATTCGCCCAATCAACACCGAAAGCAATTACATGTAATAAAATACAATGGAAAGCATGTAAAATTAATTGAAAATAATTCAGAATTATATCTGCACATCTTAGACGACAATTTTACGACAAATCCTTATAAGCTTATTTATTCAGAGACAGAAAGGTAAGACCAGTATCTGGGTCCCGCAAACATCTCTCCAGAAGCTGCAAATAGGTGAGGTTCTCTTGTGTGTTGGGGTCAAAAAAGCCCTTGGTGTCATCGTCAGGGTCATCGAGGATCTGGTTCATTTCCTCATCAAAGTATCCTCTCTGGTACGCCACCTCTACTGGCACTCTATGACTGTACACTGGATCGATGATTCCACCAGTTGCAATCTGTGCCTCAAGAAGGCGAATTCCATGGTCCTTGACAATTAGATCCTTTTTCAAGGCCTGGAACAAGGAAATAGTGTTTCCTGTGTAGGGATCTTTGTATCCAGTGACTGCCCTCTCTGCTGAAAGAAGTTTGTTCTTCCACTCGTTCCCAACCACACCTTGAGCGGCTGCCTCTTCTACAGAGAGCTTCTTGTTCTTCACTGGGTCAATGACAAATCCAGTGGCAGCTTGAGCCTCCAGCAGAACCAGAGAGGTTCCAGGAGTTAGAAGACCTTTGGATTTGGCCTCGTAGATGCTCATGGTCTGTTTGGTGGACTGAACATATACACCTGCAATGCTATTAGTTCCCTCCAAGTACTTGTGTACTGAGTCCATTTCACTCACTTGGGTCACTGTGACTTTTCCTGTATTGAGGTCTTCATAGAGTTTCTTGTCAATGATTTTTGAGGCAAGCAGCTCACCAGCGGTGACATTCTTCCTGATACCATGGAAGCTTGTCTCTGTGGTTGTTGTGGTAATGGTTGTTTTCTCTGACTTTGTCTCAGGTGGTGGTGTGCATGTTGTCACTGAAGATGTTGTGGTTATTGTGGTGGTAGTCTTTTGTTGAACAATTGCTAGTACAATCTCCATGAAGCGTTCAATAGTGATTGCTCCAGATTTATACTGCTGCACAAGCTCTCTCCTTCTCTCCTCTGTGATGTATTTTGAGTAGAGGAGATCCCATAGAGACACTTTCTGTCCTTGAAATTTGCCTCCGGCCTTAGTTGTTGTCATAGCCTTCAGAATGTTCTTGGTTTGCTCATCAATGAAGAAGTAAAACTCTCCTTTTTTGACAATTACAAGTAAGCTAAGGCCAGTATCTGGGTCTGTCACACACCTCTCCACAAGCTGCAGGTAGGTGAGGTTCTCTTGTGTGTTGGGGTCAAAAAAGCCCTTGGTGTCATCGTCAGGGTCATCGAGGATCTGGTTCATTTCCTCATCAAAGTATCCTCTCTGGTATGCCACCTCTACTGGCACTCTATGACTGTACACTGGATCGATGATTCCACCAGTTGCAATCTGTGCCTCAAGAAGGCGAATTCCATGGTCCTTGACAATTAGATCCTTTTTCAAGGCCTGGAACAAGGAAATAGTGTTTCCTGTGTAGGGATCTTTGTATCCAGTGACTGCCCTCTCTGCTGAAAGCAGTTTGTTCTTCCACTCGTTCCCAACCACACCTTGAGCGGCTGCCTCTTCTACAGAGAGCTTCTTGTTCTTCACTGGGTCAATGACAAATCCAGTGGCAGCTTGAGCCTCCAGCAGAACCAGAGAGGTTCCAGGAGTTAGAAGACCTTTGGATTTGGCCTCGTAGATGCTCATGGTCTGTTTGGTGGACTGAACATATACACCTGCAATGCTATTAGTTCCCTCCAAGTACTTGTGTACTGAGTCCATTTCACTCACTTGGGTCACTGTGACTTTTCCTGTATTGAGGTCTTCATAGAGTTTCTTGTCAATGATTTTTGAGGCAAGCAGCTCACCAGCGGTGACATTCTTCCTGATACCATGGAAGCTTGTCTCTGTTGTTGTTGTGGTAATGGTTGTTTTCTCTGACTTTGTCTCAGGTGGTGGTGTGCATGTTGTCACTGAAGATGTTGTGGTTATTGTGGTGGTAGTCTTTTGTTGAACAATTGCTAGTACAATCTCCATGAAGCGTTCAATAGTGATTGCTCCAGATTTATACTGCTGCACAAGCTCTCTCCTTCTCTCCTCTGTGATGTATTTTGAGTAGAGGAGATCCCATAGAGACACTTTCTGTCCTTGAAATTTGCCTCCGGCCTTAGTTGTTGTCATAGCCTTCAGAATGTTCTTGGTTTGCTCATCAATGAAGAAGTAAAACTCTCCTTTTTTGACAATTACAAGTAAGCTAAAGCCAGTATCTGGGTCTGTCACACACCGCTCCACAAGCTGCAGGTAGGTGAGGTTCTCTTGTGTGTTGGGGTCAAAAAAGCCCTTGGTGTCATCGTCAGGGTCATCGAGGATCTGGTTCATTTCCTCATCAAAGTATCCTCTCTGGTACGCCACCTCTACTGGCACTCTATGACTGTACACTGGATCGATGATTCCACCAGTTGCAATCTGTGCCTCAAGAAGGCGAATTCCATGGTCCTTGACAATTAGATCCTTTTTCAAGGCCTGGAACAAGGAAATAGTGTTTCCTGTGTAGGGATCTTTGTATCCAGTGACTGCCCTCTCTGCTGAAAGAAGTTTGTTCTTCCACTCGTTCCCAACCACACCTTGAGCGGCTGCCTCTTCTACAGAGAGCTTCTTGTTCTTCACTGGGTCAATGACAAATCCAGTGGCAGCTTGAGCCTCCAGCAGAACCAGAGAGGTTCCAGGAGTTAGAAGACCTTTGGATTTGGCCTCGTAGATGCTCATGGTCTGTTTGGTGGACTGAACATATACACCTGCAATGCTATTAGTTCCCTCCAAGTACTTGTGTACTGAGTCCATTTCACTCACTTGGGTCACTGTGACTTTTCCTGTATTGAGGTCTTCATAGAGTTTCTTGTCAATGATTTTTGAGGCAAGCAGCTCACCAGCGGTGACATTCTTCCTGATACCATGGAAGCTTGTCTCTGTGGTTGTTGTGGTAATGGTTGTTTTCTCTGACTTTGTCTCAGGTGGTGGTGTGCATGTTGTCACTGAAGATGTTGTGGTTATTGTGGTGGTAGTCTTTTGTTGAACAATTGCTAGTACAATCTCCATGAAGCGTTCAATAGTGATTGCTCCAGATTTATACTGCTGCACAAGCTCTCTCCTTCTCTCCTCTGTGATGTATTTTGAGTAGAGGAGATCCCATAGAGACACTTTCTGTCCTTGAAATTTGCCTCCGGCCTTAGTTGTTGTCATAGCCTTCAGAATGTTCTTGGTTTGCTCATCAATGAAGAAGTAAAACTCTCCTTTTTTGACAATTACAAGTAAGCTAAAGCCAGTATCTGGGTCTGTCACACACCGCTCCACAAGCTGCAGGTAGGTGAGGTTCTCTTGTGTGTTGGGGTCAAAAAAGCCCTTGGTGTCATCGTCAGGGTCATCGAGGATCTGGTTCATTTCCTCATCAAAGTATCCTCTCTGGTACGCCACCTCTACTGGCACTCTATGACTGTACACTGGATCGATGATTCCACCAGTTGCAATCTGTGCCTCAAGAAGGCGAATTCCATGGTCCTTGACAATTAGATCCTTTTTCAAGGCCTGGAACAAGGAAATAGTGTTTCCTGTGTAGGGATCTTTGTATCCAGTGACTGCCCTCTCTGCTGAAAGAAGTTTGTTCTTCCACTCGTTCCCAACCACACCTTGAGCGGCTGCCTCTTCTACAGAGAGCTTCTTGTTCTTCACTGGGTCAATGACAAATCCAGTGGCAGCTTGAGCCTCCAGCAGAACCAGAGAGGTTCCAGGAGTTAGAAGACCTTTGGATTTGGCCTCGTAGATGCTCATGGTCTGTTTGGTGGACTGAACATATACACCTGCAATGCTATTAGTTCCCTCCAAGTACTTGTGTACTGAGTCCATTTCACTCACTTGGGTCACTGTGACTTTTCCTGTATTGAGGTCTTCATAGAGTTTCTTGTCAATGATTTTTGAGGCAAGCAGCTCACCAGCGGTGACATTCTTCCTGATACCATGGAAGCTTGTCTCTGTGGTTGTTGTGGTAATGGTTGTTTTCTCTGACTTTGTCTCAGGTGGTGGTGTGCATGTTGTCACTGAAGATGTTGTGGTTATTGTGGTGGTAGTCTTTTGTTGAACAATTGCTAGTACAATCTCCATGAAGCGTTCAATAGTGATTGCTCCAGATTTATACTGCTGCACAAGCTCTCTCCTTCTCTCCTCTGTGATGTATTTTGAGTAGAGGAGATCCCATAGAGACACTTTCTGTCCTTGAAATTTGCCTCCGGCCTTAGTTGTTGTCATAGCCTTCAGAATGTTCTTGGTTTGCTCATCAATGAAGAAGTAAAACTCTCCTTTTTTGACAATTACAAGTAAGCTAAAGCCAGTATCTGGGTCTGTCACACACCGCTCCACAAGCTGCAGGTAGGTGAGGTTCTCTTGTGTGTTGGGGTCAAAAAAGCCCTTGGTGTCATCGTCAGGGTCATCGAGGATCTGGTTCATTTCCTCATCAAAGTATCCTCTCTGGTACGCCACCTCTACTGGCACTCTATGACTGTACACTGGATCGATGATTCCACCAGTTGCAATCTGTGCCTCAAGAAGGCGAATTCCATGGTCCTTGACAATTAGATCCTTTTTCAAGGCCTGGAACAAGGAAATAGTGTTTCCTGTGTAGGGATCTTTGTATCCAGTGACTGCCCTCTCTGCTGAAAGAAGTTTGTTCTTCCACTCGTTCCCAACCACACCTTGAGCGGCTGCCTCTTCTACAGAGAGCTTCTTGTTCTTCACTGGGTCAATGACAAATCCAGTGGCAGCTTGAGCCTCCAGCAGAACCAGAGAGGTTCCAGGAGTTAGAAGACCTTTGGATTTGGCCTCGTAGATGCTCATGGTCTGTTTGGTGGACTGAACATATACACCTGCAATGCTATTAGTTCCCTCCAAGTACTTGTGTACTGAGTCCATTTCACTCACTTGGGTCACTGTGACTTTTCCTGTATTGAGGTCTTCATAGAGTTTCTTGTCAATGATTTTTGAGGCAAGCAGCTCACCAGCGGTGACATTCTTCCTGATACCATGGAAGCTTGTCTCTGTGGTTGTTGTGGTAATGGTTGTTTTCTCTGACTTTGTCTCAGGTGGTGGTGTGCATGTTGTCACTGAAGATGTTGTGGTTATTGTGGTGGTAGTCTTTTGTTGAACAATTGCTAGTACAATCTCCATGAAGCGTTCAATAGTGATTGCTCCAGATTTATACTGCTGCACAAGCTCTCTCCTTCTCTCCTCTGTGATGTATTTTGAGTAGAGGAGATCCCATAGAGACACTTTCTGTCCTTGAAATTTGCCTCCGGCCTTAGTTGTTGTCATAGCCTTCAGAATGTTCTTGGTTTGCTCATCAATGAAGAAGTAAAACTCTCCTTTTTTGACAATTACAAGTAAGCTAAAGCCAGTATCTGGGTCTGTCACACACCGCTCCACAAGCTGCAGGTAGGTGAGGTTCTCTTGTGTGTTGGGGTCAAAAAAGCCCTTGGTGTCATCGTCAGGGTCATCGAGGATCTGGTTCATTTCCTCATCAAAGTATCCTCTCTGGTACGCCACCTCTACTGGCACTCTATGACTGTACACTGGATCGATGATTCCACCAGTTGCAATCTGTGCCTCAAGAAGGCGAATTCCATGGTCCTTGACAATTAGATCCTTTTTCAAGGCCTGGAACAAGGAAATAGTGTTTCCTGTGTAGGGATCTTTGTATCCAGTGACTGCCCTCTCTGCTGAAAGAAGTTTGTTCTTCCACTCGTTCCCAACCACACCTTGAGCGGCTGCCTCTTCTACAGAGAGCTTCTTGTTCTTCACTGGGTCAATGACAAATCCAGTGGCAGCTTGAGCCTCCAGCAGAACCAGAGAGGTTCCAGGAGTTAGAAGACCTTTGGATTTGGCCTCGTAGATGCTCATGGTCTGTTTGGTGGACTGAACATATACACCTGCAATGCTATTAGTTCCCTCCAAGTACTTGTGTACTGAGTCCATTTCACTCACTTGGGTCACTGTGACTTTTCCTGTATTGAGGTCTTCATAGAGTTTCTTGTCAATGATTTTTGAGGCAAGCAGCTCACCAGCGGTGACATTCTTCCTGATACCATGGAAGCTTGTCTCTGTGGTTGTTGTGGTAATGGTTGTTTTCTCTGACTTTGTCTCAGGTGGTGGTGTGCATGTTGTCACTGAAGATGTTGTGGTTATTGTGGTGGTAGTCTTTTGTTGAACAATTGCTAGTACAATCTCCATGAAGCGTTCAATAGTGATTGCTCCAGATTTATACTGCTGCACAAGCTCTCTCCTTCTCTCCTCTGTGATGTATTTTGAGTAGAGGAGATCCCATAGAGACACTTTCTGTCCTTGAAATTTGCCTCCGGCCTTAGTTGTTGTCATAGCCTTCAGAATGTTCTTGGTTTGCTCATCAATGAAGAAGTAAAACTCTCCTTTTTTGACAATTACAAGTAAGCTAAGGCCAGTATCTGGGTCTGTCACACACCTCTCCACAAGCTGCAGGTAGGTGAGGTTCTCTTGTGTGTTGGGGTCAAAAAAGCCCTTGGTGTCATCGTCAGGGTCATCGAGGATCTGGTTCATTTCCTCATCAAAGTATCCTCTCTGGTATGCCACCTCTACTGGCACTCTATGACTGTACACTGGATCGATGATTCCACCAGTTGCAATCTGTGCCTCAAGAAGGCGAATTCCATGGTCCTTGACAATTAGATCCTTTTTCAAGGCCTGGAACAAGGAAATAGTGTTTCCTGTGTAGGGATCTTTGTATCCAGTGACTGCCCTCTCTGCTGAAAGCAGTTTGTTCTTCCACTCGTTCCCAACCACACCTTGAGCGGCTGCCTCTTCTACAGAGAGCTTCTTGTTCTTCACTGGGTCAATGACAAATCCAGTGGCAGCTTGAGCCTCCAGCAGAACCAGAGAGGTTCCAGGAGTTAGAAGACCTTTGGATTTGGCCTCGTAGATGCTCATGGTCTGTTTGGTGGACTGAACATATACACCTGCAATGCTATTAGTTCCCTCCAAGTACTTGTGTACTGAGTCCATTTCACTCACTTGGGTCACTGTGACTTTTCCTGTATTGAGGTCTTCATAGAGTTTCTTGTCAATGATTTTTGAGGCAAGCAGCTCACCAGCGGTGACATTCTTCCTGATACCATGGAAGCTTGTCTCTGTTGTTGTTGTGGTAATGGTTGTTTTCTCTGACTTTGTCTCAGGTGGTGGTGTGCATGTTGTCACTGAAGATGTTGTGGTTATTGTGGTGGTAGTCTTTTGTTGAACAATTGCTAGTACAATCTCCATGAAGCGTTCAATAGTGATTGCTCCAGATTTATACTGCTGCACAAGCTCTCTCCTTCTCTCCTCTGTGATGTATTTTGAGTAGAGGAGATCCCATAGAGACACTTTCTGTCCTTGAAATTTGCCTCCGGCCTTAGTTGTTGTCATAGCCTTCAGAATGTTCTTGGTTTGCTCATCAATGAAGAAGTAAAACTCTCCTTTTTTGACAATTACAAGTAAGCTAAAGCCAGTATCTGGGTCTGTCACACACCGCTCCACAAGCTGCAGGTAGGTGAGGTTCTCTTGTGTGTTGGGGTCAAAAAAGCCCTTGGTGTCATCGTCAGGGTCATCGAGGATCTGGTTCATTTCCTCATCAAAGTATCCTCTCTGGTACGCCACCTCTACTGGCACTCTATGACTGTACACTGGATCGATGATTCCACCAGTTGCAATCTGTGCCTCAAGAAGGCGAATTCCATGGTCCTTGACAATTAGATCCTTTTTCAAGGCCTGGAACAAGGAAATAGTGTTTCCTGTGTAGGGATCTTTGTATCCAGTGACTGCCCTCTCTGCTGAAAGAAGTTTGTTCTTCCACTCGTTCCCAACCACACCTTGAGCGGCTGCCTCTTCTACAGAGAGCTTCTTGTTCTTCACTGGGTCAATGACAAATCCAGTGGCAGCTTGAGCCTCCAGCAGAACCAGAGAGGTTCCAGGAGTTAGAAGACCTTTGGATTTGGCCTCGTAGATGCTCATGGTCTGTTTGGTGGACTGAACATATACACCTGCAATGCTATTAGTTCCCTCCAAGTACTTGTGTACTGAGTCCATTTCACTCACTTGGGTCACTGTGACTTTTCCTGTATTGAGGTCTTCATAGAGTTTCTTGTCAATGATTTTTGAGGCAAGCAGCTCACCAGCGGTGACATTCTTCCTGATACCATGGAAGCTTGTCTCTGTGGTTGTTGTGGTAATGGTTGTTTTCTCTGACTTTGTCTCAGGTGGTGGTGTGCATGTTGTCACTGAAGATGTTGTGGTTATTGTGGTGGTAGTCTTTTGTTGAACAATTGCTAGTACAATCTCCATGAAGCGTTCAATAGTGATTGCTCCAGATTTATACTGCTGCACAAGCTCTCTCCTTCTCTCCTCTGTGATGTATTTTGAGTAGAGGAGATCCCATAGAGACACTTTCTGTCCTTGAAATTTGCCTCCGGCCTTAGTTGTTGTCATAGCCTTCAGAATGTTCTTGGTTTGCTCATCAATGAAGAAGTAAAACTCTCCTTTTTTGACAATTACAAGTAAGCTAAAGCCAGTATCTGGGTCTGTCACACACCGCTCCACAAGCTGCAGGTAGGTGAGGTTCTCTTGTGTGTTGGGGTCAAAAAAGCCCTTGGTGTCATCGTCAGGGTCATCGAGGATCTGGTTCATTTCCTCATCAAAGTATCCTCTCTGGTACGCCACCTCTACTGGCACTCTATGACTGTACACTGGATCGATGATTCCACCAGTTGCAATCTGTGCCTCAAGAAGGCGAATTCCATGGTCCTTGACAATTAGATCCTTTTTCAAGGCCTGGAACAAGGAAATAGTGTTTCCTGTGTAGGGATCTTTGTATCCAGTGACTGCCCTCTCTGCTGAAAGAAGTTTGTTCTTCCACTCGTTCCCAACCACACCTTGAGCGGCTGCCTCTTCTACAGAGAGCTTCTTGTTCTTCACTGGGTCAATGACAAATCCAGTGGCAGCTTGAGCCTCCAGCAGAACCAGAGAGGTTCCAGGAGTTAGAAGACCTTTGGATTTGGCCTCGTAGATGCTCATGGTCTGTTTGGTGGACTGAACATATACACCTGCAATGCTATTAGTTCCCTCCAAGTACTTGTGTACTGAGTCCATTTCACTCACTTGGGTCACTGTGACTTTTCCTGTATTGAGGTCTTCATAGAGTTTCTTGTCAATGATTTTTGAGGCAAGCAGCTCACCAGCGGTGACATTCTTCCTGATACCATGGAAGCTTGTCTCTGTGGTTGTTGTGGTAATGGTTGTTTTCTCTGACTTTGTCTCAGGTGGTGGTGTGCATGTTGTCACTGAAGATGTTGTGGTTATTGTGGTGGTAGTCTTTTGTTGAACAATTGCTAGTACAATCTCCATGAAGCGTTCAATAGTGATTGCTCCAGATTTATACTGCTGCACAAGCTCTCTCCTTCTCTCCTCTGTGATGTATTTTGAGTAGAGGAGATCCCATAGAGACACTTTCTGTCCTTGAAATTTGCCTCCGGCCTTAGTTGTTGTCATAGCCTTCAGAATGTTCTTGGTTTGCTCATCAATGAAGAAGTAAAACTCTCCTTTTTTGACAATTACAAGTAAGCTAAGGCCAGTATCTGGGTCTGTCACACACCTCTCCACAAGCTGCAGGTAGGTGAGGTTCTCTTGTGTGTTGGGGTCAAAAAAGCCCTTGGTGTCATCGTCAGGGTCATCGAGGATCTGGTTCATTTCCTCATCAAAGTATCCTCTCTGGTATGCCACCTCTACTGGCACTCTATGACTGTACACTGGATCGATGATTCCACCAGTTGCAATCTGTGCCTCAAGAAGGCGAATTCCATGGTCCTTGACAATTAGATCCTTTTTCAAGGCCTGGAACAAGGAAATAGTGTTTCCTGTGTAGGGATCTTTGTATCCAGTGACTGCCCTCTCTGCTGAAAGCAGTTTGTTCTTCCACTCGTTCCCAACCACACCTTGAGCGGCTGCCTCTTCTACAGAGAGCTTCTTGTTCTTCACTGGGTCAATGACAAATCCAGTGGCAGCTTGAGCCTCCAGCAGAACCAGAGAGGTTCCAGGAGTTAGAAGACCTTTGGATTTGGCCTCGTAGATGCTCATGGTCTGTTTGGTGGACTGAACATATACACCTGCAATGCTATTAGTTCCCTCCAAGTACTTGTGTACTGAGTCCATTTCACTCACTTGGGTCACTGTGACTTTTCCTGTATTGAGGTCTTCATAGAGTTTCTTGTCAATGATTTTTGAGGCAAGCAGCTCACCAGCGGTGACATTCTTCCTGATACCATGGAAGCTTGTCTCTGTTGTTGTTGTGGTAATGGTTGTTTTCTCTGACTTTGTCTCAGGTGGTGGTGTGCATGTTGTCACTGAAGATGTTGTGGTTATTGTGGTGGTAGTCTTTTGTTGAACAATTGCTAGTACAATCTCCATGAAGCGTTCAATAGTGATTGCTCCAGATTTATACTGCTGCACAAGCTCTCTCCTTCTCTCCTCTGTGATGTATTTTGAGTAGAGGAGATCCCATAGAGACACTTTCTGTCCTTGAAATTTGCCTCCGGCCTTAGTTGTTGTCATAGCCTTCAGAATGT
This sequence comes from Salmo salar, assembly GCF_965601325.2. Lineage (NCBI taxonomy): Eukaryota > Metazoa > Chordata > Actinopteri > Salmoniformes > Salmonidae > Salmo > Salmo salar. The sequence continues at coordinate 62,849,903 of NC_138304.1, read as the reverse complement.
TCTTGGTTTGCTCATCAATGAAGAAGTAAAACTCTCCTTTTTTGACAATTACAAGTAAGCTAAGGCCAGTATCTGGGTCTGTCACACACCTCTCCACAAGCTGCAGGTAGGTGAGGTTCTCTTGTGTGTTGGGGTCAAAAAAGCCCTTGGTGTCATCGTCAGGGTCATCGAGGATCTGGTTCATTTCCTCATCAAAGTATCCTCTCTGGTATGCCACCTCTACTGGCACTCTATGACTGTACACTGGATCGATGATTCCACCAGTTGCAATCTGTGCCTCAAGAAGGCGAATTCCATGGTCCTTGACAATTAGATCCTTTTTCAAGGCCTGGAACAAGGAAATAGTGTTTCCTGTGTAGGGATCTTTGTATCCAGTGACTGCCCTCTCTGCTGAAAGCAGTTTGTTCTTCCACTCGTTCCCAACCACACCTTGAGCGGCTGCCTCTTCTACAGAGAGCTTCTTGTTCTTCACTGGGTCAATGACAAATCCAGTGGCAGCTTGAGCCTCCAGCAGAACCAGAGAGGTTCCAGGAGTTAGAAGACCTTTGGATTTGGCCTCGTAGATGCTCATGGTCTGTTTGGTGGACTGAACATATACACCTGCAATGCTATTAGTTCCCTCCAAGTACTTGTGTACTGAGTCCATTTCACTCACTTGGGTCACTGTGACTTTTCCTGTATTGAGGTCTTCATAGAGTTTCTTGTCAATGATTTTTGAGGCAAGCAGCTCACCAGCGGTGACATTCTTCCTGATACCATGGAAGCTTGTCTCTGTTGTTGTTGTGGTAATGGTTGTTTTCTCTGACTTTGTCTCAGGTGGTGGTGTGCATGTTGTCACTGAAGATGTTGTGGTTATTGTGGTGGTAGTCTTTTGTTGAACAATTGCTAGTACAATCTCCATGAAGCGTTCAATAGTGATTGCTCCAGATTTATACTGCTGCACAAGCTCTCTCCTTCTCTCCTCTGTGATGTATTTTGAGTAGAGGAGATCCCATAGAGACACTTTCTGTCCTTGAAATTTGCCTCCGGCCTTAGTTGTTGTCATAGCCTTCAGAATGTTCTTGGTTTGCTCATCAATGAAGAAGTAAAACTCTCCTTTTTTGACAATTACAAGTAAGCTAAGGCCAGTATCTGGGTCTGTCACACACCTCTCCACAAGCTGCAGGTAGGTGAGGTTCTCTTGTGTGTTGGGGTCAAAAAAGCCCTTGGTGTCATCGTCAGGGTCATCGAGGATCTGGTTCATTTCCTCATCAAAGTATCCTCTCTGGTATGCCACCTCTACTGGCACTCTATGACTGTACACTGGATCGATGATTCCACCAGTTGCAATCTGTGCCTCAAGAAGGCGAATTCCATGGTCCTTGACAATTAGATCCTTTTTCAAGGCCTGGAACAAGGAAATAGTGTTTCCTGTGTAGGGATCTTTGTATCCAGTGACTGCCCTCTCTGCTGAAAGCAGTTTGTTCTTCCACTCGTTCCCAACCACACCTTGAGCGGCTGCCTCTTCTACAGAGAGCTTCTTGTTCTTCACTGGGTCAATGACAAATCCAGTGGCAGCTTGAGCCTCCAGCAGAACCAGAGAGGTTCCAGGAGTTAGAAGACCTTTGGATTTGGCCTCGTAGATGCTCATGGTCTGTTTGGTGGACTGAACATATACACCTGCAATGCTATTAGTTCCCTCCAAGTACTTGTGTACTGAGTCCATTTCACTCACTTGGGTCACTGTGACTTTTCCTGTATTGAGGTCTTCATAGAGTTTCTTGTCAATGATTTTTGAGGCAAGCAGCTCACCAGCGGTGACATTCTTCCTGATACCATGGAAGCTTGTCTCTGTTGTTGTTGTGGTAATGGTTGTTTTCTCTGACTTTGTCTCAGGTGGTGGTGTGCATGTTGTCACTGAAGATGTTGTGGTTATTGTGGTGGTAGTCTTTTGTTGAACAATTGCTAGTACAATCTCCATGAAGCGTTCAATAGTGATTGCTCCAGATTTATACTGCTGCACAAGCTCTCTCCTTCTCTCCTCTGTGATGTATTTTGAGTAGAGGAGATCCCATAGAGACACTTTCTGTCCTTGAAATTTGCCTCCGGCCTTAGTTGTTGTCATAGCCTTCAGAATGTTCTTGGTTTGCTCATCAATGAAGAAGTAAAACTCTCCTTTTTTGACAATTACAAGTAAGCTAAGGCCAGTATCTGGGTCTGTCACACACCTCTCCACAAGCTGCAGGTAGGTGAGGTTCTCTTGTGTGTTGGGGTCAAAAAAGCCCTTGGTGTCATCGTCAGGGTCATCGAGGATCTGGTTCATTTCCTCATCAAAGTATCCTCTCTGGTATGCCACCTCTACTGGCACTCTATGACTGTACACTGGATCGATGATTCCACCAGTTGCAATCTGTGCCTCAAGAAGGCGAATTCCATGGTCCTTGACAATTAGATCCTTTTTCAAGGCCTGGAACAAGGAAATAGTGTTTCCTGTGTAGGGATCTTTGTATCCAGTGACTGCCCTCTCTGCTGAAAGCAGTTTGTTCTTCCACTCGTTCCCAACCACACCTTGAGCGGCTGCCTCTTCTACAGAGAGCTTCTTGTTCTTCACTGGGTCAATGACAAATCCAGTGGCAGCTTGAGCCTCCAGCAGAACCAGAGAGGTTCCAGGAGATAGAAGACCTTTGGATTTGGCCTCGTAGATGCTCATGGTCTGTTTGGTGGACTGAACATATACACCTGCAATGCTATTAGTTCCCTCCAAGTACTTGTGTACTGAGTCCATTTCACTCACTTGGGTCACTGTGACTTTTCCTGTATTGAGGTCTTCATAGAGTTTCTTGTCAATGATTTTTGAGGCAAGCAGCTCACCAGCGGTGACATTCTTCCTGATACCATGGAAGCTTGTCTCTGTTGTTGTTGTGGTAATGGTTGTTTTCTCTGACTTTGTCTCAGGTGGTGGTGTGCATGTTGTCACTGAAGATGTTGTGGTTATTGTGGTGGTAGTCTTTTGTTGAACAATTGCTAGTACAATCTCCATGAAGCGTTCAATAGTGATTGCTCCAGATTTATACTGCTGCACAAGCTCTCTCCTTCTCTCCTCTGTGATGTATTTTGAGTAGAGGAGATCCCATAGAGACACTTTCTGTCCTTGAAATTTGCCTCCGGCCTTAGTTGTTGTCATAGCCTTCAGAATGTTCTTGGTTTGCTCATCAATGAAGAAGTAAAACTCTCCTTTTTTGACAATTACAAGTAAGCTAAGGCCAGTATCTGGGTCTGTCACACACCTCTCCACAAGCTGCAGGTAGGTGAGGTTCTCTTGTGTGTTGGGGTCAAAAAAGCCCTTGGTGTCATCGTCAGGGTCATCGAGGATCTGGTTCATTTCCTCATCAAAGTATCCTCTCTGGTATGCCACCTCTACTGGCACTCTATGACTGTACACTGGATCGATGATTCCACCAGTTGCAATCTGTGCCTCAAGAAGGCGAATTCCATGGTCCTTGACAATTAGATCCTTTTTCAAGGCCTGGAACAAGGAAATAGTGTTTCCTGTGTAGGGATCTTTGTATCCAGTGACTGCCCTCTCTGCTGAAAGCAGTTTGTTCTTCCACTCGTTCCCAACCACACCTTGAGCGGCTGCCTCTTCTACAGAGAGCTTCTTGTTCTTCACTGGGTCAATGACAAATCCAGTGGCAGCTTGAGCCTCCAGCAGAACCAGAGAGGTTCCAGGAGTTAGAAGACCTTTGGATTTGGCCTCGTAGATGCTCATGGTCTGTTTGGTGGACTGAACATATACACCTGCAATGCTATTAGTTCCCTCCAAGTACTTGTGTACTGAGTCCATTTCACTCACTTGGGTCACTGTGACTTTTCCTGTATTGAGGTCTTCATAGAGTTTCTTGTCAATGATTTTTGAGGCAAGCAGCTCACCAGCGGTGACATTCTTCCTGATACCATGGAAGCTTGTCTCTGTTGTTGTTGTGGTAATGGTTGTTTTCTCTGACTTTGTCTCAGGTGGTGGTGTGCATGTTGTCACTGAAGATGTTGTGGTTATTGTGGTGGTAGTCTTTTGTTGAACAATTGCTAGTACAATCTCCATGAAGCGTTCAATAGTGATTGCTCCAGATTTATACTGCTGCACAAGCTCTCTCCTTCTCTCCTCTGTGATGTATTTTGAGTAGAGGAGATCCCATAGAGACACTTTCTGTCCTTGAAATTTGCCTCCGGCCTTAGTTGTTGTCATAGCCTTCAGAATGTTCTTGGTTTGCTCATCAATGAAGAAGTAAAACTCTCCTTTTTTGACAATTACAAGTAAGCTAAGGCCAGTATCTGGGTCTGTCACACACCTCTCCACAAGCTGCAGGTAGGTGAGGTTCTCTTGTGTGTTGGGGTCAAAAAAGCCCTTGGTGTCATCGTCAGGGTCATCGAGGATCTGGTTCATTTCCTCATCAAAGTATCCTCTCTGGTATGCCACCTCTACTGGCACTCTATGACTGTACACTGGATCGATGATTCCACCAGTTGCAATCTGTGCCTCAAGAAGGCGAATTCCATGGTCCTTGACAATTAGATCCTTTTTCAAGGCCTGGAACAAGGAAATAGTGTTTCCTGTGTAGGGATCTTTGTATCCAGTGACTGCCCTCTCTGCTGAAAGCAGTTTGTTCTTCCACTCGTTCCCAACCACACCTTGAGCGGCTGCCTCTTCTACAGAGAGCTTCTTGTTCTTCACTGGGTCAATGACAAATCCAGTGGCAGCTTGAGCCTCCAGCAGAACCAGAGAGGTTCCAGGAGTTAGAAGACCTTTGGATTTGGCCTCGTAGATGCTCATGGTCTGTTTGGTGGACTGAACATATACACCTGCAATGCTATTAGTTCCCTCCAAGTACTTGTGTACTGAGTCCATTTCACTCACTTGGGTCACTGTGACTTTTCCTGTATTGAGGTCTTCATAGAGTTTCTTGTCAATGATTTTTGAGGCAAGCAGCTCACCAGCGGTGACATTCTTCCTGATACCATGGAAGCTTGTCTCTGTTGTTGTTGTGGTAATGGTTGTTTTCTCTGACTTTGTCTCAGGTGGTGGTGTGCATGTTGTCACTGAAGATGTTGTGGTTATTGTGGTGGTAGTCTTTTGTTGAACAATTGCTAGTACAATCTCCATGAAGCGTTCAATAGTGATTGCTCCAGATTTATACTGCTGCACAAGCTCTCTCCTTCTCTCCTCTGTGATGTATTTTGAGTAGAGGAGATCCCATAGAGACACTTTCTGTCCTTGAAATTTGCCTCCGGCCTTAGTTGTTGTCATAGCCTTCAGAATGTTCTTGGTTTGCTCATCAATGAAGAAGTAAAACTCTCCTTTTTTGACAATTACAAGTAAGCTAAGGCCAGTATCTGGGTCTGTCACACACCTCTCCACAAGCTGCAGGTAGGTGAGGTTCTCTTGTGTGTTGGGGTCAAAAAAGCCCTTGGTGTCATCGTCAGGGTCATCGAGGATCTGGTTCATTTCCTCATCAAAGTATCCTCTCTGGTATGCCACCTCTACTGGCACTCTATGACTGTACACTGGATCGATGATTCCACCAGTTGCAATCTGTGCCTCAAGAAGGCGAATTCCATGGTCCTTGACAATTAGATCCTTTTTCAAGGCCTGGAACAAGGAAATAGTGTTTCCTGTGTAGGGATCTTTGTATCCAGTGACTGCCCTCTCTGCTGAAAGCAGTTTGTTCTTCCACTCGTTCCCAACCACACCTTGAGCGGCTGCCTCTTCTACAGAGAGCTTCTTGTTCTTCACTGGGTCAATGACAAATCCAGTGGCAGCTTGAGCCTCCAGCAGAACCAGAGAGGTTCCAGGAGTTAGAAGACCTTTGGATTTGGCCTCGTAGATGCTCATGGTCTGTTTGGTGGACTGAACATATACACCTGCAATGCTATTAGTTCCCTCCAAGTACTTGTGTACTGAGTCCATTTCCCTCACTTGGGTCACTGTGACTTTTCCTGTATTGAGGTCTTCATAGAGTTTCTTGTCAATGATTTTTGAGGCAAGCAGCTCACCAGCGGTGACATTCTTCCTGATACCATGGAAGCTTGTCTCTGTTGTTGTTGTGGTAATGGTTGTTTTCTCTGACTTTGTCTCAGGTGGTGGTGTGCATGTTGTCACTGAAGATGTTGTGGTTATTGTGGTGGTAGTCTTTTGTTGAACAATTGCTAGTACAATCTCCATGAAGCGTTCAATAGTGATTGCTCCAGATTTATACTGCTGCACAAGCTCTCTCCTTCTCTCCTCTGTGATGTATTTTGAGTAGAGGAGATCCCATAGAGACACTTTCTGTCCTTGAAATTTGCCTCCGGCCTTAGTTGTTGTCATAGCCTTCAGAATGTTCTTGGTTTGCTCATCAATGAAGAAGTAAAACTCTCCTTTTTTGACAATTACAAGTAAGCTAAGGCCAGTATCTGGGTCTGTCACACACCTCTCCACAAGCTGCAGGTAGGTGAGGTTCTCTTGTGTGTTGGGGTCAAAAAAGCCCTTGGTGTCATCGTCAGGGTCATCGAGGATCTGGTTCATTTCCTCATCAAAGTATCCTCTCTGGTATGCCACCTCTACTGGCACTCTATGACTGTACACTGGATCGATGATTCCACCAGTTGCAATCTGTGCCTCAAGAAGGCGAATTCCATGGTCCTTGACAATTAGATCCTTTTTCAAGGCCTGGAACAAGGAAATAGTGTTTCCTGTGTAGGGATCTTTGTATCCAGTGACTGCCCTCTCTGCTGAAAGCAGTTTGTTCTTCCACTCGTTCCCAACCACACCTTGAGCGGCTGCCTCTTCTACAGAGAGCTTCTTGTTCTTCACTGGGTCAATGACAAATCCAGTGGCAGCTTGAGCCTCCAGCAGAACCAGAGAGGTTCCAGGAGTTAGAAGACCTTTGGATTTGGCCTCGTAGATGCTCATGGTCTGTTTGGTGGACTGAACATATACACCTGCAATGCTATTAGTTCCCTCCAAGTACTTGTGTACTGAGTCCATTTCCCTCACTTGGGTCACTGTGACTTTTCCTGTATTGAGGTCTTCATAGAGTTTCTTGTCAATGATTTTTGAGGCAAGCAGCTCACCAGCGGTGACATTCTTCCTGATACCATGGAAGCTTGTCTCTGTTGTTGTTGTGGTAATGGTTGTTTTCTCTGACTTTGTCTCAGGTGGTGGTGTGCATGTTGTCACTGAAGATGTTGTGGTTATTGTGGTGGTAGTCTTTTGTTGAACAATTGCTAGTACAATCTCCATGAAGCGTTCAATAGTGATTGCTCCAGATTTATACTGCTGCACAAGCTCTCTCCTTCTCTCCTCTGTGATGTATTTTGAGTAGAGGAGATCCCATAGAGACACTTTCTGTCCTTGAAATTTGCCTCCGGCCTTAGTTGTTGTCATAGCCTTCAGAATGTTCTTGGTTTGCTCATCAATGAAGAAGTAAAACTCTCCTTTTTTGACAATTACAAGTAAGCTAAGGCCAGTATCTGGGTCTGTCACACACCTCTCCACAAGCTGCAGGTAGGTGAGGTTCTCTTGTGTGTTGGGGTCAAAAAAGCCCTTGGTGTCATCGTCAGGGTCATCGAGGATCTGGTTCATTTCCTCATCAAAGTATCCTCTCTGGTACGCCACCTCTACTGGCACTCTATGACTGTACACTGGATCGATAATTCCACCAGTTGCAATCTGTGCCTCAAGAAGGCGAATTCCATGGTCCTTGACAATTAGATCCTTTTTCAAGGCCTGGAACAAGGAAATAGTGTTTCCTGTGTAGGGATCTTTGTATCCAGTGACTGCCCTCTCTGCTGAAAGCAGTTTGTTCTTCCACTCGTTCCCAACCACACCTTGAGCGGCTGCCTCTTCTACAGAGAGCTTCTTGTTCTTCACTGGGTCAATGACAAATCCAGTGGCAGCTTGAGCCTCCAGCAGAACCAGAGAGGTTCCAGGAGTTAGAAGACCTTTGGATTTGGCCTCGTAGATGCTCATGGTCTGTTTGGTGGACTGAACATATACACCTGCAATGCTATTAGTTCCCTCCAAGTACTTGTGTACTGAGTCCATTTCACTCACTTGGTTCACTGTGACTTTTCCTGTACTGAGGTCTTCATAGAGATTCTTGTCAATAATTTTTGAGGCAAGCAGCTCGCCAGCGGTGACATTCTTCCTGATACCATGGAAGCTTGTCTCTGTTGTTGTTGTGGTAATGGTTGTTTTCTCTGACTTTGTCTCAGGTGGTGGTGTGCATGTTGTCACTGAAGATGTTGTGGTTATTGTGGTGGTAGTCTTTTGTTGAATAATTGCTAGTATAATCTCCATGAAGCGTTCAATAGTGATTGCTCCAGATTTATACTGCTGCACAAGCTCTCTCCTTCTCTCCTCTTTGATGTATTTTGAGTAGAGGAGATCCCATAGAGACACTTTCTGTCCTTGAAATTTGCCTCCGGCCTTAGTTGTTGTCATGGCCTTCAGAATGTTCTTGGTTTGCTCATCAATGAAGAAGTAAAACTCTCCTTTTTTGACAATTACAAGTAAGCTAAGGCCAGTATCTGGGTCTGTCACACACCGCTCCACAAGCTGCAGGTAGGTGAGGTTCTCTTGTGTGTTGGGGTCAAAAAAGCCCTTGGTGTCATCGTCAGGGTCATCGAGGATCTGGTTCATTTCCTCATCAAAGTATCCTCTCTGGTACGCCACCTCTACTGGCACTCTATGACTGTACACTGGATCGATGATTCCACCAGTTGCAATCTGTGCCTCAAGAAGGCGAATTCCATGGTCCTTGACAATTAGATCCTTTTTCAAGGCCTGGAACAAGGAAATAGTGTTTCCTGTGTAGGGATCTTTGTATCCAGTGACTGCCCTCTCTGCTGAAAGCAGTTTGTTCTTCCACTCGTTCCCAACCACACCTTGAGCGGCTGCCTCTTCTACAGAGAGCTTCTTGTTCTTCACTGGGTCAATGACAAATCCAGTGGCAGCTTGAGCCTCCAGCAGAACCAGAGAGGTTCCAGGAGTTAGAAGACCTTTGGATTTGGCCTCGTAGATGCTCATGGTCTGTTTGGTGGACTGAACATATACACCTGCAATGCTATTAGTTCCCTCCAAGTACTTGTGTACTGAGTCCATTTCACTCACTTGGGTCACTGTGACTTTTCCTGTATTGAGGTCTTCATAGAGTTTCTTGTCAATGATTTTTGAGGCAAGCAGCTCACCAGCGGTGACATTCTTCCTGATACCATGGAAGCTTGTCTCTGTGGTTGTTGTGGTAATGGTTGTTTTCTCTGACTTTGTCTCAGGTGGTGGTGTGCATGTTGTCACTGAAGATGTTGTGGTTATTGTGGTGGTAGTCTTTTGTTGAACAATTGCTAGTACAATCTCCATGAAGCGTTCAATAGTGATTGCTCCAGATTTATACTGCTGCACAAGCTCTCTCCTTCTCTCCTCTGTGATGTATTTTGAGTAGAGGAGATCCCATAGAGACACTTTCTGTCCTTGAAATTTGCCTCCGGCCTTAGTTGTTGTCATAGCCTTCAGAATGTTCTTGGTTTGCTCATCAATGAAGAAGTAAAACTCTCCTTTTTTGACAATTACAAGTAAGCTAAGGCCAGTATCTGGGTCTGTCACACACCTCTCCACAAGCTGCAGGTAGGTGAGGTTCTCTTGTGTGTTGGGGTCAAAAAAGCCCTTGGTGTCATCGTCAGGGTCATCGAGGATCTGGTTCATTTCCTCATCAAAGTATCCTCTCTGGTACGCCACCTCTACTGGCACTCTATGACTGTACACTGGATCGATGATTCCACCAGTTGCAATCTGTGCCTCAAGAAGGCGAATTCCATGGTCCTTGACAATTAGATCCTTTTTCAAGGCCTGGAACAAGGAAATAGTGTTTCCTGTGTAGGGATCTTTGTATCCAGTGACTGCCCTCTCTGCTGAAAGCAGTTTGTTCTTCCACTCGTTCCCAACCACACCTTGAGCGGCTGCCTCTTCTACAGAGAGCTTCTTGTTCTTCACTGGGTCAATGACAAATCCAGTGGCAGCTTGAGCCTCCAGCAGAACCAGAGAGGTTCCAGGAGTTAGAAGACCTTTGGATTTGGCCTCGTAGATGCTCATTATCTTTTTAGTGGATTCAATTCTCACTCCTGCAATGCAATTTGTTGCCCCAAGGTACTTTTGAATAGATTCCATTTCCCCTACAGTCTCTTCAGTAACTTCTCCATGGATAATCTGAGTGAATAGTTCCTTTGAGATGATTTGTGACTCATAAAGCTCACTTGCTGATACCTGCTTCCTCAGTCCTTTGAACTTTATTTGTTTTGATGTCACTTCCTGTATTATTGTGATAACTATTTCTATTATCTCTTTCATTGTCAATGATCTTGTCTTGTACTGTTTCAAGAGCTGCTCTCTCTTCAGTTTTGAAATGTATTCAGAGATTAACACATCCCACAGTGACACTTGTTTGTCTTCAAATTTACCTGCATTGATGACCACAATTTTGTCTTTGAATTCCTGCTCTGTTTGTTCATCTGTGTGAAAGTCAACTTCAGCTTCTACATGTAATGGTAGGAGTAAAAGCCCTGTCTGAGAATCCTTTTCACACCTCTCTCTTAGCTGAAGGTATGTTAGGTTTTCCTTGGTGCTGGGGTCAAAGAATCCTTTTGTGTCATCATTTGGATTAGAAATTACATCACTTGTTTCTTCATCAAGGTAGCCATTTTTCTTGGCGACATGAGACGGTATCCTGTAGCTGTTGACTGGGTCAATTATTCCCCCTGTTGCAATTTGTGCTTCTAGCAGATGTATCCCATGGCCTTTCTCGATCAGATCTTTTTTCATGGCTTCAAATAAAGATATTGTTTCATCTGTGTATGGATCTACATATCCAGTGACTGCTCGTTCAGCTGAGAGTAGTTTTTCATGTATTTCTAGTCCAATTAGTCGTCCTCTTGCGGCCTCATCAACAGATAGATATTTGTTCTTGATTGGATCGATGACAAACCCTGTTGCAGCCTGAGCCTCAAGCAGTTTCAGTGCAGTACCAGGCGTTAGCAAACCTTGCGTCTTTGCCTCATAAATGCTCATTACTTTTTTGGATGGAAGAATCTGGACGCCAGCAACACTTCCTGTACCCCTTAGGTATTGCTTCACAGATTCCAGTTTGGTCACTTGTTCAATAGTTACTTTTCCTTCCTCCAAACTCTTGAAGGTATTGGCATCAATTATGCTTGATTTCAATAGTTGTTTTGCAGAGACTGGCTTTCTCAAACCTATTGTTGTTTTCAGAGTTTCGTTCTCTTCCAGTTTTGTAATGGTGGAAATGACCAAAGTGATTATTACTTGTATGGTTATCTTCTTTGTTCTGTATTTGTCAAGGAACTGGAGTCTCTGATCATCAGTAAAGTATCCAGAGTGAATCAAATACCAAAGCGAGACCGTCTTTCCTGAATAACGCCCTACTGATATACTAACAGTTGTCTTTTCAAACTCCTGTTTAATCTCAGTGTCTGAGTACATTTTTTCAGTTTCATCCTGTGTTTTAGTTTTGTCCATCAGTGGCAGAAGAAACAGACCCGTCTCTGGGTCCTTTATGCACTGCTCCAGCATTTCCATGTAGGTCAAGTTTGCTTGTGTCCTTGGGTCAAAAAATCCCTTGGTGTCATCACTGGGATCTGTCAGGATTTGATTAAGCTCTTCATCAAAGTATCCCTTTCTGTAAGCAACTTCAAGGGGCAAATGAAGACACTTCAATGGGTCAATGATGCCACCTGTTGCAATCTGGGCTTCAAGTAAACGAATGCCATGCTGCTGCAGGATCAGATCTTTCTTCATGGCTTGGAAGAGTGAGATCTTTTTATCAGTGTAGGGGTCTGTGTAGCCAGTTACTGCCTTCTCTGCTGATAAGAGCTTTTCGTACAGTTCTGGGCCAATTATCTTCTCTTTCAGAGCATGATCCACAGTCAGTTTCTGGTTATGAAGAGGGTCAATGATAAAGCCCGTGGCAGCTTGTGCTTCCAGAAGAGATAGCGCAGTACCAGGAGTCAGGATGCCCTTTTTCTTGGCCTCATAGATGCTCAGTTTTTGACTGGAGGGTTGGAGTATCACCCCGGCTACACAGCTGTTTCCTCTCAGATAGGTTCTAACCGTGTCTATCTTCATTATATCCTTGTTGGTCAGTTTCCCTTCAATCAGACTTTTGTATGTCTTTTCGTCCACAATTTCCAACCTCAAAAGGTCCACAACAGAAACATTCCCCCTCAGACCCTCAAAGTTAAGACCAGCTTGCCACTTTATCTCCTTGCTTTCAATGATTTCCAGGATAATTACAATGATTTCCTTGATTGTGATCATCCTTGACTTGTACAGTTTGAATAACTCCTGCCTTTTGTCCTCACACAGATATTCAGAGTTGATGAGATCCCAGAGTGTTACATGCTTGCAGCTGAACCTGCCATACTTAACAGTGACATTTGTAGCTTGGAATGTCTCCTTTATGTGATCTTGTATGTTGACTCTGTTGCTTTTGCCTTTGAGGGGCAGAAGACAAAGGCCTGTGCTTTGATCAGTGACACACCTAGCCATGAGCTTCAGGTATGTGAGGTTTTCATGAGTGTTGGGGTCAAAGAAGCCCTTAGTGTCATCACTTGGATCATCAAGAATCTGATTCATTTCCTCATTGAAATATCCCCTCTTGTAGGCTACATGGACAGGAATACGATGGCTGTTAAGAGGGTCAATGATTCCTCCAGTGGCAATCTGTGCCTCCAGCAGACGAATTCCGTGGTCTTGTAAGATGAGGTCTTTCTGCATGGCTTGGAACAGAGAGATGGTTTTGCCAGTGTATGGATCTTTGTAACCAGTCACTGCTTTCTCTGCTGAACGCAGCTTTCCATGAAGGTCAGGTCCCACTATGTTTGCCTTCACTGCCTCATCCACTGAAAACTTTCTATTGGCAATAGGGTCAATGATGAAGCCTGTTGCTGCTTGAGCTTCCAGTAGAATCAGTGCAGTTCCTGGCATTAGCTTTCCCTTTTGTCTGGCCTGGTAGATTGTCATGATCTGAGAATCAGGAAGCAAAACACCTGCAATGCTGTCTTTCCCTTGTAAGTACATTTGAACAGTTTCATCCTCTGTGACCTCCTTCACTGTCTTCTTCCCCTTGTTGAGTTCCTCCAGGACATTCTCGCTAATGATATCTGCCTCTACCAGCTGCTTTGCTGTGACAGTCTCCCGAATTCCTTCAAAGACGACGTTGGTTGTTTTCACTGATTGCTCTATAACCTCCATAATTTTTCTGATCATCATCTTCATTGTAAGGTGTCCCTGTGTGTATTGCCGAATGATGTCTTGCCTCTGATGTTCGTTGAAGTATTCTGACATCAGCAATTCCCAAAGGGATACAATCATTCCCATGTACTTCCCACAAGTCACCCTCACTCTCTCTTCTTTGAAGTTAAGTTTGGTTTGATAGTCGATGAAATTATGATTCTGACCACCTGACTGTTCCATAAGAGGAAGCAGGCAGAGTCCAGTGGCTGGGTCGATGACACATCGTTCCATCAGCTGAAGGTATGTCAGATTTTCCTTTGTGTTTGGATCAAAGAATCCTTTGGTGTCGTCTCCTGAGTCTGCAAGTATTGCATTCATGTCTTCATCAAAGAAACCTCGCTTGTAGGCCACATCCACAGGAAGTCTGTGACTGTTGATGGGATCAATTATTCCTCCTGTGGCGATTTGAGCTTCCAGTAAGCGAATCCCATGCTCCTTCACGATTAGGTCCTTTGACAGTGCCTGAAACAGGGATATTGTTTCACTTGTGTAGGGGTCTTTGTATCCTGTGACTGCCCGCTCAGCCGAGAGCAGTTTAGCATGGTAGTCAGGACCCACAACTTTGTTTTTAATAGCCTCGTCCACGCTGAATTTTTTGTTCTGAACAGGGTCAATCATGAATCCAGTGGCAGCCTGTGCCTCAAGAAGAACTAGTGCTGTTCCAGGCATAAGAATACCCTGCTTCATGGCTTGATAGATACTCATTCTCTGATTGGACGAGAGCATAGCTACACCAGAGATACCTCCTTTACCTTCCAGGTACTCTTTCACAGTCTCCATGAGCATCACATCCTGAGTGGTTGTTTTGCCTTTCTGCAAGTCGTCATAGGTCTCTTTGTTAATGATGTTTGCCGCTAGGAGCTCAGTGGAGGACACCCCCCTTCGCAGGCCTTTGAAGGTGATGCAAACTGGTAGTAGCAGTAAGCCAGTGTCAGGATCCACTATGCATTTCTCTATCAAATGTGAGTAGTTAAGATTTTCTTGTGAGTTTGGATCATAGAAAACTTTGAGGTCTTCCATCTGGTCAGAGAGTAAACCTTTTTCATAGTGTCCCTTCTCAATCGCTAAGTACACTGAAACATGTTGTTTTTCAACAGGGTCAAATAGACCTTTTGTGGATATCTGTGCCTCAAGCAACCGGGATCCATAATTTTTTGGAATCACATCCTTTTGTATGGCTTGGAATACAGACATTTTTTCATTTGTATAAGGATCTATGTAACCATCAATGGCTCTCTCAGCAACAAGGAGTTTTTCTCTCATCTCAGGTCCAATTATTCCTTCCTTGACAGCTTCTTCTACTGGAAGTTTCCGGTTGTTGATAAGGTCTATGATTCCCTCAGTGGCAGCCTGGGCCTCCAACAGGGCCAATGCTGTGCCAGGCTTCAGTAGACGTTTCTTCATGGCCTGATATATTGTTATCTTCTGCTTTGTCTTCTCCAGGAAGACTCCAGCTACTGCACCGGTGCCTTGTGCCTGGCCATTTTCATTCCCTTCCATATCTTTAGTGATCGACTCAATCTTGACTTTCAAATCTGTGTAAAGATATAGAAAAACAACTTTAAATAGGAAAAGCACTTGCACATTTCAGTTTGCTTGTTGCAGGTGAATGGGAATAATTTGATGATAAGGCCAAACAGCAAACACATAATCTTAAACAAAGTGATACTGTCAAGAGCAGGTTTTCCTTTTCTTTTGCAATATCAGGTTGCAAAGGTTCATTTTCACTTAGATGTCTTTCGTAATAGTTTTTTGTTTTATGTTTAATCAATGATTTACTCTGAAGAATGGCTTCAATTTATTTGTTTGCTTATGCTGTATTATTTCATATCAGTTTCATGGCATTAACTTTCAAAAAGATCTTGCCTGGGCTCACATGCCTGATGTTGCAGTTGTTTGCAGGTATAAATAAATCAAATTTTAAATCAGTTCAATTTAATGTAATTTCATTAATGAAGTGAAAACAATTGTCTGGTTGATTGTGGATTTTAAGATGTAATATGATTTTAGTTCATTTCCTGCAATAACTAGAAATGAAATGGACCACAACTACAGTCAGTGTAACATTGTGAAATGTCTTTATTTGTTTAGGCATGCTAAAGCAACTGTTGGAAAGGTGTAGACTTAAAATGGAAATATGGGGAACTATAAAACCTAAGAGCACTTAAATGTAACCTGACACGTTATTGTGACTCAATATGTTTTTTTTATACAAAGATCAAAAACATATTTTTGAGAGAATTAACACATTGATCGTGAACTTATAATTCTTAATTACACTAGATTCGTTTTTATTTTGTTGAATGTTATCAGTAAATGCACTGGTGCATGTTAAGACATAAGACAACAATAGGTAAATGAGCCAGAAAAGCACACAGCTTGACTAAAAAACATACACTTCATCTACAGTGACATAATTCTTAAAAAGTTGAGCAGAAATATGGTGCATTCACTAGGCCCCATGCTCATCAAAACATAAGATCAAACGTTTTGGGGGGAGCACACTAACGGTAGCTAGCAAACTCACGTACATTGCAGTGTTTCGTACACTTGTCCTTATTTTAGCGCCAAAAACATTTAATATTAATACCATTGTAAAGCACAATTTCTCCCCTTTCCATCAAAATCAATGACGAGACCTTCATGCTGTCCTTCTCTGCATGATTGAAGAAAGCAGTGGAGCTCCGCCGGATCTTTTTAAAAATCACCTATAAAATGTAAATAAAACACTATAAAGACTTTATATAATGTCTCGTTACGTACCAACAGAATTTGAAGGTTTGTGTTGAATTTGAATAGGGTTTTTAGGGCGGCGCTAAAGTTATCTTCACACGTAAACTGCGGCGGTCACATTTTTTGAAAGTCATGATGGCTCGCAGTGATGATGCAAAAAAATGCACTATTGATTGAATTAACTGTTGATGAACCCACGAGTAATTAACTTTACATTCATTATTACACTCACCATTGATCATTTCTTGTTTTTTATCTGCGAGACAAGTGCTACCCCTGGTGGAAAGAGGCTGTACAACACACAATGAGTTGCAAAATGCGTGCCATGAGTTACGTCATGACACGTCACAATGCAACGTACTGCGTCAAAGGGGTCAGTTTTTTCATATTTTCTCAAATACTATTGGTGCATTACCATGTCAATCAACGCATAAATAGAAACGTAGTTTACATTCCGGATTTTGATGTCAACACAGTCGCTGCAGTCCTATTAGTTTTCATTGCAGCCTCATTTGTATGCCACAGTTACGCAAAATGTGTACAAAACAGTGTTAGTTACCAGTATTTACCATCGATCTGATCAAAATCTTGACATTACTGTCTCATTGTTGGGAAGACATAATGTGGTTACAGGATCTCAACATCAAGCAAAGACTTGTCAGACATGTTCTAAGTCGTAAGTAAGTAAAAAAGATAGAAAGCAAAGGTATTTGGGCTTCATCCCAAATGGCACCCTATTCCCTATGTAGTGCACACATTTTCTGTGCACTATATAGGGCAGGGGTATTCAACTCTTACTCTACAAGGTCCGGAGCCTGCTGATTTTCTGTTCTACCTGTTCTACCTGATAATCCGTAGACACCTGAAACCCCACCTCTTTAAGGAATACCTAGGATAGGATAAAGTAATCCTTCTAACCCCCCCCCCCCCTTAAAAGATTTAGATGCACTATTGTAAAGTGGTTGTTCCACTGGATATCATAAGGTGAATGCACCAATTTGTAAGTCGCTCTGGATAAGAGCGTCTGCTAAATGACTTAAATGTAAATAATGAATTGCACACACCTGGTGTCACAGGTCTAAATCAGTCCCTGATTAGAGGGGAACAATGAAAAAATGCAGGGGAACTGGTTTCGAGGTCCAGAGTTGAGTTTGAAGGACAGGGATTAGGGATCCATTTCGGACACACCCTTGACATACTGCCAGAGGTCTATTTATCTCTAGAGGGGTAGCTAGATTGTGTGCCGGATAACATCACTACAGCCTGTGGGAGTAGAGAGGGTGTGATTATATTGTTTTTCATGCAGGTTGTGGATAAACATTTAAAATATTCAAAACGTGGTCTCCATGCTATTTTCAGGAATGCATTAGACTATAAATTATTATCTACGAATATTAGCTATCAAGACAAAATATTTACCAAAGCTGTGTCTTGCATGATTAAGCAACTGTTGTGTAGTAGGCTCTGTAACATGAGGACACAATGGGTAAGTTTACTCGTCAAGTTTAGCACTCCATCACAGCTTACATCATCATCACATGCATACTCTTCTCCATATCTAAAATCCTGTTTTCCTTGTACTTCCGTTCTGTGTCAGAATCGGAGTATATGAGCGGGGTGGAGCTGGAGCGGAGCGACAAGCGACGAGCAGAACTTGCCCAATTTGACTGGAGCGTTGCAATTTCGCTCCAGTAACCCTCATTTCACGAGCTCAGGGCATGCCCGCCCGAGCATGCATTTGTAGTCTACTTGTGTGCTGCTATAGCCCCTTGCTTTAGTTACTTTAATGGAGTTCGCTAAATATTTTCATAAAGAAACTGATAGAACACACAGGTGCTAAATCAAGGACAAAGAGGAAGAGAGGAATTGTGGTGATTTAGTGTCCACAACTAAACAATCATAAAAGACACATATCCCAAAAGCATGCTACGTACACATGCTAAAAGAAAGGAACGAGGTGGGTAGATAACTAAGTGTATCATTATAGCTAAGTATTTATAAACAAAAAAATCAGATGTCTTAAACGTTTTGTTCATTTTCGTTCTATTATCTGTACAATAGGCCATAACTGATTTTTCCCCAATAGGCCTGGCATTCAAGGACCTTTCCGTTTTGATTGGGTTATTTTGCCTAAAAACCTTTAGAACTACCTATAATGAAATAAAAAAAAAACAACTCTGCATCTCTGCCTAGCCTGGTAAGAGTGGCCAAAAGGGTGTTTAGCATCCCCAGTGGTTTTGCAAGTGTGAAGAGGATATATTCTCCGCTGCTGGCCGGCTCTCCAGGATCCATCGCATGAGCCTGAAGAAACAGACTGGCCAAACTCATATTTCTAAAAATGAAATCAAAGGCACTAATGAGTTTGTTTAATTTGTATTTAATTCTAAATAAGTCACTGCCTATATGTACAATTTATAGAATATAATGATTTAATACAAGTAGATGTTAAAACGCTGAGGGCTTTATGTCTAGCCTGTTGTGTCGCACTCATAAATCCCTTGAAATCATTTTTGCTCCTTCTTAGGCTCTCTGTCTGGCTCCTGACCTATTTAGAGTGTTTATATGCTGTTTAAAATAACATGTAGTCTATTTGAAATTATGTTTGCTTCTTACATTCACCTTTTCATGTGTATTCAAATACTTTTCATTCATATCTATATGGTTTGGTTTCAATACTAAAAAACAATTGGTAGGTCAAGGTAGTGAATGTGGAGCAACAGTTTTTTTTCTGTGAATGTGAAGCAGTTTTTAGCAGAGGTTTAGGAAAGCACACCTCACTGACAATCTGAAATGGTCCACCCACACAGTCTGTGTGGTGAAGAAGGCGCAACAGTGACTCTTCAAACTCAGAAAACTGAATAAATTTGTCTTGGCCCCTAAAGCTTCTTAAGGATAGGCGTCCCGCTAGCGGGACAACTTCCGGTGAAACTGGAGGGCGCGCAATTCAATAAATAATCAGAATTATGGATATTAAACATTTAGGTACATATAAGTGTCTTATATCGGCTGAAAGCTTAACATCTTGTTAATCTAACTGCACTGTCCGATTTACAGTTGCTATGACAGCAAAAACATGCCATGGGATTGTTTGAGGACGGCGATCCACATCAAAATAATTTTCCACCGGCACATACATTCCCAAATAACGATTAAATATTCACTTACTTTTGAGAATCTTCCTCTGATTTGTCATCCAAAGGGTCCCAGCTATAACATGTAGTGTAATTTTGTTAGATAAAATCTTTCTTTATCTTGTTATGGATAGGGGTAGTATTTTCACGGCTGGATAAAAAACGTACCCGATTTAATCTGATTATTACTCCTGCCCAGAAACTAGAATATGCATATAATTATTAGCTTTGGATAGAAAACACTCCAAAGTATCTAAAACTGTTTGAATGGTGTCTGTGAGTATAACAGAACTCATTTGGCAGGCCAAAACCTGAGAAGATTCCAAACAGGAAGCGCCCTCTCTGACCATTTCTTGGCCTTCTTGATCATCTCTATCCAAAACAGGGGATCTCTGCTGTAACGTGACATTTTCTAATGCTCCCATAGGCTCTCAGAAGGCGCCAGAACGTTGAATGATGACTTTGCAGGCCATGGCTGAAAAACAGTAGCGCATTTGGTAAGTGGTCGATCTGAGAACAATGAGACTGGCGCGCGCGTGCACGAGACGACTCCATGTTTTCATTTTCAGTCTTTGAACGAAAACAACGACTCCCGGTCGGAATATTATCGCTTTTTTACGAGAAAAATCGCATAAAAATTGATTTTAAACAGCGTTTGACATGCTTCGAAATACGGTAATAGAATATTTTGAATTTTTTTGTCACGAAACGCGCCGGGCGCGTCACCCTTCGTTACCCTTCGGATAGTGTCTTGAACGCACAACAAAATGCCGCTATTTGGATATAACTATGGATTATTTGGACCAAACCAACATTTGTTATTGAAGTAGAAGTCCTGGGAGTGCATTCTGACGAAGAACAGCAAAGGTAATCAAATTTTTCTTATAGTAAATCTGAGTTTGGTGAGGGCCAAACTTGGTGGGTGTCAAAATAGCTAGCCCGTGATGGCGAGCTATCTACTCAGAATATTGCAAAATGTGCTTTCACCGAAAAGCTATTTTAAAATCGGACACCGCGATTGCATAAAGGAGTTCTGTATCTATAATTCTTAAAATAATTGTTATGTTTTTTGTGAACGTTTATCGTGAGTAATTTAGTAAATTCACCGGAAGTGTTCGGTGGGAATGCTAGTTCTGAACGTCTCATGCTAATGTAAAAAGCTGTTTTTTGATATAAATATGAACTTGATTGAAACAAAACATGCATGTATTGTATAACATAATGTCCTAGGGTTGTCATCTGATGAAGATCATCAAAGGTTAGTGCTGCATTTAACTGTGGTTTTGTTTTTTGTGACATTATATGCTAGCTTGAAAAATGGGTGTCTGATTATTTCTGGCTGGGTACTCTGCTGACATAATCTAATGTTTTGCTTTCGCTGTAAAGCCTTTTTGAAATCAGACAGTGTGGTTAGATAAAGGAGAGTCTTGTCTTTAAAATTGTGTAAAATAGTCATATGTTTGAAAAATGGAAGTTTTCGGATTTTCGAGGAGTTTGTATTTCGCGCCACGCCTATCATTGGATATTGGAGCAGGTGTTCCGCTAGCGGAACGTCTAGATGTAAGAGGTTAAATCCCAAAAGGTTTGTTTAGTTGCGCCATCGGTTTGAGTAATCCAATCGTTCAACATGCAGAGAAAGGAATCGGAAAATCTACCCCTAAACTTAGTTTCAACAAGTCAAATACATTTCTATTTACTCCTCAGATACCCTAAAATGTAATCAAACTATAATATTTGTTATGGAAAGAAGTTTGTTCAATAGGAAACCGATTTTAGCAGGTGCGTCCTGTCTTCATGGCTCGCACAAACACAAATATCCAAGACTGTGTCCCTGTACTAAAACTGATATTTCTTATTTGTTTTTTGAAATTACAAGCCTGAAACCTTGAACATAGACTGCTGACACCCTGTGGAAGCCATAGGAATTGCATCCAGGGAGCTAATTTTCAATATGACCTTTTACTTGCCTTTCTAAGAGGATGGTCTCTCTCTCAAAAAGATTCTGGTTGGTTTTTCTTTGGATTTTCTCCTACCATATCTATTGTGTTATATTCTCCTACATTATTTTAGCATTTATACAAACTTCAAAGTGTTTTCTTTCCAATGGTACCAATTATATGCATATCCTGGCTTCAGGGCCTGAGCAACAGGCAGTTTACTTTGGGCACGTCATTCAGGCGGAAATTGAGAAAAAAGGGGCCTAGCCCTAAGAAGTTTATTTTGACTTGTGCAGGACCGCCTGCAGCCGTTTCATTAGCACATGTTGGACCGCCTGCAAGCACATTTGCACGCGCTTATTTGACGCGTGTAGGCGTTAATTTAGCACCTGCACCTGCTTACACATGTAGCATTAAAAAGATTGCGTTTTGACCATGTGCTTAAAGACCCAAACGGCGTTCTGAGCAACAGGCCCTGAAGGGGCCTAACATGCCTAACATGCTGACCAGACCGGAGGCGTTGGGTGCATTGCAAAATATATGTACACATACATGTTATTCAATCAATGCATCCACACTGCTCGCGAGTGTTTGCGTCAACTGACGCAAAATAGAACTTGGTTCTATTTGTGACACTCAGTGCATTACAAGTCCTGCCTCTCCCATCTCCTCATTGCTTTTTAGGAGCATATACCCACATACCATCTCCTCATTGGGTTTTAGGAGTAAATAGCCACGTGGGTGATTGAAAGATGAACTGAGGTCTACACTCCAGTCGGTTGTGGGAATACACCTTTTAAAGTTGGTTGCCATCGGCCATATAAAGTCCAAAGAAGAAGAAGAAGAAGCCTGAAGAAGGAGTGAATACTAGAAAGCATAGGAGCATAGGACCTTGTGATTTTCATGTAAAATAACATCCCAATTTTTATATCCCAGGACAAATTAGCTAGCAACAGCAAGCTAGCTAGCTAAATTGCAATAAATGTTTAATGCTTTTCGACCTGTCCCCAAATGAATATAATATTGGTTTGTTTTTATATTTCAACCTGCGAGTCCTGATCGCTTCTGGTGTGGGGGGGCAAAGTCAATTGTCTGGTCAGTATGTAAGACCCTCACAAACTTTTACAGATGTACAATTGAAAGCATCCTGTCGGGCTGTATCATCGACTGCTCCAACAACTGCTTTTCCAGCAACAGCAGGGCTCTCCATAGGGTAGTGCGGTCTGCCCAATGCGTCATGGGGGGGCAAACTGCCTTCCCTCCAGGACACCTACAGCACCTGATGTCACAGGAGGGCCAACAAATGATCAAGGACATCAACCACCCGAGCCACGGCCGCTATCATCCAGAAGGCGAGGTCAGTACAGGTGCATCAACGTTGAGACTGAAATACAGCTTCTATCTCAAGGCCATCAGACTGTTAAATAGCCATCACTAGCCAGCTACCACCCGGTTACTCAACCCTGCAACTTAGAGGCTGCTGCCCTATGTACATAGGCATGGAATCACTGGTCACTTTACATGGAACATTAGTCAATTGAATAATGTTTACGTACTGTTTTACTAATTTCATGTTACAGACTTATCCTGAAATGGATAAATGGATAAATGGATAAATGGATAAATGCTCTTGAGCATCTGATCCCGTTAGCGGGATCAAAATCCAGCGAAAAATCATATCGCCAATTAGCATTAAAAAATTATCATAATTTTTTACAAAAATAAAAAATATTTATTTTTTATTTTTATAGATACACCTCTCCTGAATCGACCCACGTCGTCCGATTTCAAAAAGGTTTTACAGGAAAAGCAAATCATTAGATTATATTAGATGAGTCCATCGTAAAAAGCAGCTTCATAGCCATTTTCCGACCAACCACTTCCATCACATATTATCAATAAACAGCTAAATGTAGCACTAACCTTTTACAAACTTCATCAGATGGCACCCCTAGGACATCATGTTATACAATGCATGCATTCTTTTGTTCAATAAAGGTCATATTTATATATAAAAACAGCATTTTACATCTCTGTCTGACGTTGACTACCTAATTTCCCCTCAAAAGCGTCCCGGTAAACAATGCTACGTTTCAATAAATTGCTATACTATAACGATTTTTTAAATGTATATTGTCAATCTAACATTTATAGATGAATATCTCTTGAGAACACCCGTCATACCAGATTTTAAATTAACTTTACTGGGTAATCACACTTTGCGATAAAAGGAGATGCGATACTCAGAAAATCAGCTAATATACAGTGCTCGGCGCCATCTTGGACGCAACAGTATGAACCATCTCATCTTCTATAATATTGTCAATAATCGCCTACCTTTAGTTGTCTTCATCAGAAAGCATCCCAGGTCCACAACAGATGTATTTTCGGTCAAAAAGTCCATACTTCACGTTCCATTAGCCTGATGTTGGTAGCGCGTCCTATGGCTCTCTCCAAACGCAGCTCTGCAGTTCATAATGAAAGCAGTCCTCGCGCATGTAGGTTCGTTCAAACATGTCAAACGTTGTATAAAATAAATGTTCAGGGCCTCTAACACCAAGAGAGCCAATAAGATTCGAGGGGGATGATGTCATGGCCTTTAAAACCGTTTCCAAAGGTGGGGGCAGACATGGCCGCCGGCGTCATAATGGTGATGGCCCATCCCCTGTGACCAATTTCAAACTCCTGTCATTCACTGAGTTTTGACTCTATAAGGCTCAAACCACTGTGAAAGGACTGGCGACATCTAGTGGAAGCAATAGGAAGTGCCAAAATATTCCTAAACTCCTGTGTTTTTCAATGGGATAGGTTTAAAGTCAATACAACACATCAGGTATCCACTTCCTGTCAGAAAATGTCTCAGGGTTTTGCCTGCCAAATGAGTTCTGTTATACTCACAGACACCATTCAAACAGTTTTAGAAACTTTAGAGTGTTTTCTATCCATATATAATAAGTATATGCATGCCCTATCTTCTGAGTTTGATTAGTAGGCCGTTGAAAATGGGAACGATTTTTTTTCAAAATGCGCTGTGGCGCCCCCTATCCTAGGGTATCCTCAAGAGGTTAAATAAAAAGACGGAAGCCACTCCTCAGTAAAAGGCACATGACAGTCCACTTGGGGTTTGACAAAAGGCACCTACAGAACCTCAGACCATGAGCAAAAAGATTTTCTTGTCTGATGAAACCAAGATTCAACTCTTTGGCCTGAATGCCAAGCGTCAAGTTTGGAGGAAACCTGGCACCATCCCTACGGTGAAGCATGGTGGTGGCAGCATCATGCTGTGTGGATGATTTTCAGAGGCAGGGACTGGGAGACTGGTCAGGATCGAGGCAAAGATGAACGGAGCAAATTACAGAGAGATCCTTGATGAAAACCTGTTCCAGAGTGCTCAGGACCTCAAACTGGGGCGAAGATTCACCTTCCAACAGGACAACAACACTAGGTACACAGACAAGACAAGACAGGAGTGTCTTCAGGACAAGACTCTGAATGTTCTTGAGTGCCCCAGTCAGAGCCCGGTAGAACATCTCTGGAGAGACCTGAAAATAGCTGTGCAGCAACACTCCCCATTCAACCTGACAGAGCTTGAGTGGATCTGCAGAGAAGAATGAGAGAACCTCTCCAAATACAGATGTGCCAAGCTTCTAGCGTATCACCCAAGAAGCCAAAGGTGCTTTAACAAAGTACTGAGTAAAGGGTCTGAATACTTATTTAAATGTGATATTTCTGGGGGGTTTTATACACTTGAAAACATTTCTAAGAACCTATTTTTGCTTTGTCATTATAGGGTATTGTGTAAAAGTTGATGAGGGGAAAAAAAATATTTAATACATTTTAGAATAAGGCTGTAAAGTTAAAAATGTGGAAAAGGTAAAGGGGTCTGAACACTTTCTGAATGCTCTGTACTCTACTGTATTTTAGTCAATGCCACTCAGACATTGCTCGTTCTAATATTTATATTTTTCTTAACCTCTATGGGCTAGGTGGGACGCTTGCGTCCCACCTACGTAACAGCCACTGGCAGCCTGTGGCGCGATTTTCAAAACGTTAAAAATCCTATTACTTCAATTTCTCAAACATATGACTATTTTACAGCTATTTAAAGACAAGACTCTCGTTAATCTAACCACACTGTCCGATTTCAAAAAGGCTTTACAACGAAAGCAAAACATTAGATTATGTCAGCAGAGTACCAAGCCAGAAATAATCAGACACCCATTTTTCAAGCCAGCATATAATGTCACCAAAACCCAGAAGACAGCTAAATGCAGCACTCACCTTTGATGATCTTCATCAGATGACAACCCTAGGACATTATGTTATACAATACATGCATGTTTTGTTCAATCAAGTTCATATTTATATCAAAAACCAGCTTTTCACATTAGCATGTGACGTTCAGAACTAGCATACCCCCCGCAAACTTCCGGGGAATTCGCTAACATTTTACTAAATTACTCACGATAAACGTTCACAAAAAGCATAACAATTATTTTAAGAATTATAGATACAGACCTCCTCTATGCACTCGATATGTCCGATTTTAAAATAGCTTTTTGGTGAAAGCACATTTTGCAATATTCTAAGTACATAGCCCAGGCATCACGGGCTCGCTATTTAGACACCCGGCAAGTTTAGCACTCACCATAATCATATTTACTATTATAAAAGTTTGATTACCTTTTGTTGTCTTCGTCAGAATGCACACCCAGGACTGCTACTTCAATAACAAATGTTGGTTTGGTCCAAAATAATCCATCGTTATATCCGAATAGCGGCGTTTTGTTCGTGCGTTCCAGACACTATCCGAAATAGTAAAGAAGTGTCGTGCGCATGGCGCAATTCGTGACAATAAAATTCTAAATATTCCATTACCGTACTTCGAAGCATGTCAACCGCTGTTTAAAATCAATTTTTACGACATTTTTCTCGTAGAAAAGCGATAATATTCCGACAGGGAATCTCCTTTTCGGCAAACAGAGGAAAAAATCCCAAAGGCGGGGGCGGTCGGGTCATGCGCATAAGCCCAGTGTCCCTTGATCGGCCACTTGAGAAAGGCGATAATGTGTTTCAGCCTGGGGCTGGAATGACGACATTCTGTTTTTTCCCGGGCTCTGAGCGCCTATGGACGACGTGGGAAGTGTCACGTTAGAGCAGAGATCCTTAGTAAATGATAGAGATGGAAAAGAATGTTCAAGAAATGGTCAGACAGGCCACTTCCTGTAAAGGAATCTCTCAGGTTTTGACCTGCCATTTGAGTTCTGTTATACTCACAGACACCATTCAAACAGTTTTAGAAAATTTAGGGTGTTTTCTATCCATATGTAATAAGTATATGCATATTCTAGCTACTGGGTAGGAGTGGTAACCAGATTAAATCGGGTATGTTTTTTATCCAGCCGTGTCAATACTGCCCCCTAGCCCTAACAGGTTTTAACTCCATTATTTTCCTTTTAGATTTGTGTGTACTGTTGTGAATTGTTAGATACTACTGCACTGTTAGAGCTAGGAACACAAGTATTTCGCTACACCTGCAAAAACATCTGCTAAATACGTGTATGTGACCAATAAAATATGATTTTTTTTATATTTTAAAGATATTTCCTGATTTATTGAACAGCTAGAGAGAGGATGACAGTGAGGAAAGATACAGAGAGCTTGAATCAAAGGCAGTAGGTTTGTTTCGAAGCTATGCCGACACCCTAGATGTGTGCCAGAGGCTGTGTCATTACCACCAGATCAGCTAGGCCACTACATCTGTTATTTGATAAGTAACAATGAGAAATACCTGGTTGCAAAAACTGGTTGCAATAACAACATTGCAAACAGATTTCGACTATTTGTAATGACATCATTTCGACTAGCTTTGCCTGCTGGAACTAGTCTGACAGAAACCACAACACACTCTTATGTGTGAAATATAACCAGTAGCTACCAAAGTGAGGTTACATTTTATTGAATGGGCTCTTCATTGCAGCAATTCTTTAAATTGGTTATCGCTCTTCATGCAAACAATTGAATATACCATACACTATTGGACGTTCAAAACCATTTTATTGCATTAGCTTATCAAGTCAGTAAGCCAAATAAGTAATACACAATAAAGCTGTAATGTTTTATTTCAAGCCATTCTCCTTGAAATAGGGATATTTAACATAAGTTAATGTTTAGTTTAAAGTAATCAATACAATGCTTAGCATATTTGTAGTTTCTGTAATACACATCATTTCTATTTGTGATACTCAAGGTGCGGGTTAATTCCTGTGAGGGAATTTGGTAAAAGGCTATTGGAAATCTAAAGCATTGCTATGTCATTTCCTTCACTGTCCTGTTTTGAAATCATCCTAGTAGCACACAGAAGGAAGTATACAATTGTGAATGTCCTGGGTTTTGGTTGGTCACTTGTACAGTACTAGTCTAGACTCGTAATAATGTCACAAAGGATGGTTCCCTGAGTAGGTGTAATTAAAATGTTTGCACAGAACGATTCAGTAACACTTTACTTGCCATGTCATTCATGTTTATGCTTTAGGAATATCCTGTGTGATGCAATTTCCCTTGATGTTGTGCACAATTTGTTTATTACTTGGCACAGAACTGCACATTTAGATATCAGGAAGGTGAGGATGATGTTTTGAAAGCAATCAGTGCTCTGCTGCAAAAGTGACTAGGCCTTGTAAACTAAATTAAGGCTTCCATCATGTAAAACCAACACTATTCCGCCCCACCATTGTTCTTAATGTTTTGACAGTTAAACAATGGCCTAGGTTGTGTTCATTAGGCACAAAACAGAAGAAAGTGGATTGAAACAGGGGAGGACTTCCTGGACTTGTCCAATAAGAAATGCTCATTTTCATTTTAAATTTTTTTATTTTTTATTCAGTGAGCTAATAAACACGATTCTAGTTTCACTCTATAAATCCAACAAAACAATTCGATTACCATTTCCATTTATCACCAAATTACACACTTTGTGGTTCTAGTTTTAGGTAAGCTTCTCTTTTTGCAATAATACAACATTAAAAACTAAAATGTATGTTTTTTTGTCAATAAAGTGGGTAAAAAGGTTTTCACTCTTGCTATTAAACTTTATTGTCCTTGGTAAACAGAATGGGATTTAATCATTGACACATTGTACAGATTGTAGCCTACACTTCTTTTAAAGCAATCCGTTCACAGAACTCAATGCTGTAATAACCTCAGAGTCTCTGAACCAATAGAAAATTTTATAGGTGACAATCCCCCTGGCTCCAATCCATCTACTGTGTTCCATACCAAGAAGTTCGGATCCAAACCTTGAATGCCTCCTCAGGCCCTGAGATAGCTGAGCACACTTTGAATATTGCTATAGAGCGGTCAAAGGTGATGTGTGTCTGTGAATGTTTGCTCTTCCACTTTATTTCAAGGAAGTTGCCTTGCAGTGCAGGATTTGCAGTGCTGACTGTTTCTTTACACATCGCCTCTAGCAAATGAAAAACGATTTCCTCTTAATAATTAAAAAGGAATTAAAACCATGTAGGCTCAGTCCTAATTTATGTACTTTCTGTGAACTGGAGATGCATGGCAAATGGTCCAGGAACACAAGGAAAGCACAAAGGACAACGCCCAAGGACGAGTCAGCCCTTCCCCCTCTGAGGGGCCAAAATGTAACTCTCTCTACAGTATCCAGAGGACTGACTACTGAATGTGTGATAGCATAATGCTATAGTATCCATGTTTGGTATCTATCTGAAACTTGTTCACTGAGGATAACTCTGATGCTATCTATATGGATCTCTGTGGTAACTTGTATCTGTACAGGGTGAACTCTGAATTACTCTATGCAAAGGCTTTTATGGTCCTCTCAGGAATTCTGTCTTATTGGTCGAATCCTCCTCACAAGCCGTTAAATGCGATATAGACAATTCTCAGATAAATTCTTGCTAGTCAACTCATTGCCTAATGCTTGCTTGCATATTTGTATTATATTTATGGAGTGAGATAAACATTTAAATAGGCTAATTGTGTAGTCTTATTGTGGAGCGCATGTGAGGTGTATATATAATATGCATACATATCAAATATTACCCAACTACAACTACATAGTCAGTTAGATGTGCTTATTTAGACTCTGAAACCACACTAACCCACGAATACTACAGCATAGATGACAGCCTGCAAAAAACAGTAGATTCATGAGAGTTGTACTTACTAAGCCTCCTGGATATGCGAGGCTCCACTGTGTGTCAGGCAGAAGAGTAGAGACAGACGTGAGGATCACTGTGTGCTGCTAACTCCTCAGGATCGGAGCCACACTCCTCTTATTCATATACAGGTCCAACATGACAAGCCACACCCATTACTCTGGAAAAAATCCTACTGTTGCTGAGCCCAGATGTCAGGAATTCCTCTTCATTTCCTCAGAATGGTTCCCATTGTGCATTGCCTAACAATCAGTTGCGATTTTTTGGATTGATTGAACCACAATGTCATCTAATTTATTGTGAAATGTATTCAGACCTTATATATGAGTTTCTGTAATTTGCTTTTCAAGAGCGTTGCATGTGAACAAAGTTTACAAATGCATACATACTTCTACAAGTTAGCTAAACCAACTCAGATGATTATTTTCAAACACGCAAAGGTCCCCCTTTAAGCCCTTTCTGTTATAAATTTGAAAAGCATATACATATTGACAGTGTACATACTGTAAATAAACTGTAAGCAAAGGGTTATTACGTTTGCTGATCCAGGTAGTGGCCGGAAATGCCTCCACCCCTAAGCATAAAGCATTGTCTTTGTGTGGGAGCGAGTGGCAAACACCCAAATGTGCATAACTGAGTATACCAGATAAGGTGGTTTCGTGACATGGACTTTCACAGTCACAATCAATTGCATCACTAAAGAGAGACACTCCTTTTAGAAACATCTGTCTGTCTGTTACATGTGTGCAAAAAAAACTGATGGTGAAAGATTACTCATTGCTAAGACACATTAAATGTAATGATATTAAATTACTGAGTGATGATGGTCACAGGATGTCGGGCTTGATACTACAAGTTAGCAATGTGCTTATGCAAAACAGCAATGGGTTTGCGCAAAACATTAAATAAAATATTTAAACCAGGTAATTTGGAAGATGGTAATGTATATACAGTGTATTTGGAAAGAATTCAGACCCTTGACTTTTACCACATTTTGTTATGGTACAGCCATATTCTAAAATAGATTAAATAGTTTTTTTCCCTCATCAATTACATTTTCATAGAATATTTAAGGTGTAAAATTGTTAAGTTTGGTCTTCTACCATAACTACAGTGCATTCGGAAAATATTCAGACCCCTTCCCTTTTTACATATTTTGTTACAATACAGCCTTATTCTAAAATTGAATAAATAAAAGAAAGTCTTCATCATTCGACACACAATACCCCATAATGACAAAGTGATACATTATTTTTTTGAAATTTTAGCAAATGTATTAAAAATAAAAAACTGAAATACCATATTTACATAAGTATTCAGACCCTTGGCTATATGACTCGAAATTGAGCTCAGGTGCATCCTGTTTCTATTGATCATCCTTGAGATGTTTCTACAACTTGATTGGAGTCCACCTGTGGAAATTTCAATTGATTGGATATAATTTGGAAAGGTACACAACTGATGTTTTTCAGAGTCAGGACTGGGAGACTGATCAGGATCAAGGCAAAGATGAACGGAGCAAAGCACAGAGAGATCCTTGATGAAATCCTGCTCCAGAGTGCTCAGAACCGCAGACTGGGGCAAAGGTTCACCTTCCAACAGGACAACGACCCAAAGTACACAGCCAAGACAACACAGGAGTAGCTTCGGGACAAGTCTCTGAATGTTCTTGAGTGGCCCAGCCAGAGCCTTGTCAAACATCTCTGGAGAGACCTGAAAATAGCTGTGCAGCAACACTCCCCATTCAACCTGACAGAGCTTGAGTGGATCTGCAGAGAAGAATGAGAGAACCTCTCCAAATACAGATGTGCCAAGCTTGTAGCGTATCACCCAAGAAGACTCGAGGCTGTAATCGCAGCCAAAGGTGCTTTAACAAAGTACTGAGTAAAGGGTCTGAATACTTATTTAAATGTGATATTTCTGGGTTTTTTTAATACATTTGCAAACATTTCTAAGAACCTGTTTTTGCTTTGTCATAATAGGGTATTGTGTGTAAATTGATGAGGGAAAAAATATCAATTTAATACACTTTAGAATAAGGCTGTAACGTAACAAAATGTGGAAAAAGTAAAGGGGTTTGAACACTATCCGAATGCCCTATTTGTAGTTTCTGTAATACACAAAATTTCTATTTGTGATACTCAAGGTGCGGGTTAATTCCTGTGAGGGAATTTGGTAAAAGGCTATTGGAAATCTAAAGCATTGCTATGTCATTTCCTTCACTGTCCTGTTTTGAAATCATCCTAGTAGCACACGGAAGGAAGCATACGATTGTGAATGTCTGGGTTTTGGTTGGTCCCGTGTACAGTACTAATAATAACTAATAACTAATAACTATTACAGTACCCGTAATAATGTCACAAAGGATTGTTCCTGGATGGTATGTGTAATTAAAATGTTTGCACAGAACATTTCGGTGACCCTTTACTTGCCATGCCATTCATGTTTATGTTTTAGGAAAATCTTGTGCGATGTAATTTACTCCTATGTTGTGCACAATTTGTTTATTACTTGAAACACAACTGCACATTTAGATATCAGGACGATGAGGATGAAGTTTTGAAAGCAGTCAGTGCTCTGCTGCAAGTGACTAGGCCTTGTAAACTAAATTAAGGCTTCCATCATGTAAAACCAACACTAAACCCCCCCCACCATTGTTCTTAATGTTTTGACAGTTAAACAATGGCCTAGGTTGTGTTCGTTAGACACAAAACAGAAGAAAGTGGACTGAAACAGGGGAGGACTTCCTGGACTTGTCCAATAAGAAATGCAAATTTTCATTGCAAAACTTATTTTATTTTTATTCAGTGAACTAATAAACACAATTCCATTACAGAACCTTTCGGTTTATCACCAAATTACACACTTTGTGGTTCTAGTTTTAGGCAAGCTTATCTTTTTGCAATAATACAAAATTAAAAAGTATATTTTTTTGTCAATAAGTGTGTAAAAAGGTTTTGCTATTAAACTTTGTCCTTGGTAAACAGAATGGGATTTTATCATAGCCAGCAGCATACCACTGCTGGCTTGCTTCTGATGCTAAGCAGGGTTGGTCCTGGACAGTCCCTGGATGGGAGACCAGATGCTGCTGGAAGTGGTGTTGGAGGGCCAGTAGGAGGCACAATTTCCTCTGATCTAAACACTGCCCTGTGTAGGGTGCTGTCTTTTGTATGGGATGTTAAATGGGTGTCCTGACTCTCTGAAGTCATTAAAGATCCCATGGTGCTTATTGTAAGAGTAAGGGTGTTAACCCCAGTGTCCTGGCTAAATTCCCAATCTGGCCCTCAAACCATCATGGTCACCTAATAATCCCCAGTTTACAATTGGCTCATTCATCCCTCTCCCCTGTAACTATTCCCCAGGTCATTGCTATAAATGAGAATGTGTTCTCAGTCAACTTACCTGGTAAAATAACAAATAAAATCATTGTAGCCTACACTTATTATAATATCATTATAGGGTTATGTGTGTCTGAATGTTTGGTCTTCTCCTTTATTTCAAGGAAGTTGCCTTGCAGTGCAGGATCTGCAGTGCTGCCTGTTTCTTTACACACAACATTTTTGCAGTATTGAAGGTCCCCTAGAACACAGTGGCCTCCATCATTCTTAAATGAGGGTTATCTTCAGGGTTATCTTTGGTCTCTTTAAATGCCCTCCTTGCCTTGTCTGTGAGTTTTGGTGGGCGGACCTCTATTGGCAGGTTTGTTGTGGTGCCATATTCCTTCTATTTTTTAATAATGGATTTGAAGGTGCTCCGTGGGATGTTAAAAGTTTCAGATATTTTTTTATAACCCAACCCTGATCTGTACTTCTCCACAAGTTTGTCCCTGACCTGTTTGAAGAGCTCCTTGGTCTTCATGGTGCCTCTTGCTTTGTGGTGTTGCAGACTCTGGGGCCTTTCAGAACAGGTGTATACAGTGAGGGAAAAAAGTATTTGAACCCCTGCTGATTTTGTACGTTTGCCCACTGACAAAGAAATGATCAGTCTATAATTTTAATGGTAGGTTTATTTGACAACAAAAAAATCCAGAAAAAAGCAAGTCAAAAATGTTATAAAATGATTTGCATTTTAATGAGGGAAATAAGTATTTGACCCCCTCTCAATCTGAAAGATTTCTGGCTCCCAGGTGTCTTTTAAACAGGTAACGAGCTGAGATTAGGAGCACACTCTTAAAGGGAGTGCTCCTAATCTCAGTTTGTTACCTGTATAAAAGACACCTGTCCACAGAAGCAATCAATCAATCAGATTCCAAACTCTCCACCATGGCCAAGACCAAAGAGCTCTCCAACCTCTCTGGGAAATGTGGGACGCTAGCGTCCCACCCGCGGGACACACTATTCAACAGCCAGTGAAATAGCAGGGCGCCAAATTCAAAACAACAAAAATCTCATAATTCATATTTGTCAAACATACAACTATTTTACACCATTTTAAAGATGAACTTCTCGTTAATCCAACCACATTGTCCGATTTCAAAAAGGCTTTACGGCGAAAGCATAGCATTAGATTATGTTAGGACAGCGCCGAGACATGAAAAACCACACAACCATTTTCCAAGCAAGGAGAGGTGTCACAAAAACCAGAAATACAGCAAAAATGTATCACTAACCTTTGATGATCTTCATCAGATGGCACTCATAGGACTTCATGTTAGACAATACATGTATGTTTTGCTCGATAAAGTTCAAATTTATATCCAACAACCCCATTTTACATTGGCGTGTAATGTTCAGAAATGTTTTGCCTCCCAAAACTTCTGGTGAATGAGCACATCAATTTACAGAAATACTCATCATAAACGTTGATAAAATATCGAACTGTTATTCAAAGAATTATAGATACACTTCTCCTTAATGCAACCGCTGTGTCAGATTTCAAAAAAACTTTACAGCGAAAGCACACTTTGCAATAATCTGAGTACAGCGCTCAGAGACGAAACCAAACCCGCCATTTTGTGGAGTCAACAAAACTCAGAAATAACATTATGAATATTCACTTACCTTTGATGATCTTCATCGGAATGCACTCCCAGAAATCCCAGTTCCCCATTAAATGTTAATTTGTTTCGATAAGGTCCATATATATTTCCAAATACCTCCTTTTTGTTCGTGCGTTCGGTGGAGTACCCCAAATGCACTGTGCTCGCGTAGTTAAGTTCAGACGAAAAGTCAAAAAAGTTATATTACAGTTCGTAGAAACATGTCAAACGATGGATAGAATCAATCTTTAGGATGTTTTTATCATAAATCTTCCATAATATTCCAACCGGACGATTCCTTTGTCTTCAAAAAAGAAAAGGAACACAGCTAACTCTCACGGGAGTGTGCGCCACTGAGCTCATGTCATTTTCTCACTCATCTACTTCCAGGAGCTCTTATTCTCACCCTATTCACAGTAGAAGCATGAAACAACGTTCTAAAGACTGTTGACATCTAGTGAAAGCCTTAGGAAGTGCAAAATGAACCCTAAGTCACTGTATACTGGATAGGGAATCACTTGAAAAACTTCAAACCTCAGATTTCCACACTTCCTGGTTGGATTTTTCTCAGGTTTTTGCCTGCCATATGAGTTCTGTTATACTCACAGACATCATTCAAACTGTTTTAGAAATGTCAGAGTGTTTTCTATCCAAATCTACTAATAATATGCATATCCTACCTTCTGGGCCCGAGTAGCAGGCAGTTTAATTTGGGCACGTCATTCATCTGAATTTCCGAATACTGCCCCGTCACTAAAAAGCTAAAAGTGTTCTGTGTTCTTTTTCCCTCCTCCTCTCTGCCTGTCTTGTTGTACATGGAACCTGTCTCACATGCATTAATTAAAAAACCTTTAAGATGTCACCCTTTAATCACCCTTTAGGTACAGAGGCGAACCTGACACCTCACCAGCAGTCGCATATCGGAATGCTCCAAACATCTGTGTCTGAGCCAGACTATGCAGTGTGTTATGTGAATGGCTTGACAGATCTTCCTTTAAATTTATCTTCACTAATACAGATTTGTTTCTTTTGAGCATTCCAGATTTAGCAGGTGGAGGACCTGCTTTATCAGGAGGATAATCTGGAATCTGGAAACACTGACAATAGGGTTATTGTTCCTGACATCCCATGCCCCTTGTCTGAGAATCTTGCTGTGCTGCAACGTCAAGTGAAAAGACTCCTCATCTTTTGGTCAGGACATATACGTACATGCATGCATTTCGATTAGTTATGAGTCTCCAGCCTTTTTAGGTGCAGTCCTCCCACACTATGTAGGATATTGTTTTAGCCCCAGTGCCACTCTTGATAATGGCAACATTTAAAAAAAGATTGTTAGAAAAGAAAACCACACCACTTAACTGGTATGATATAAACAAACTGTTTCAGTCATTGAAAACAGTTTTTATTAAATTGAATTTATAAAAATACAAAAAATTAACTTATTGTAAACCGATGGTATTTATTTTCCACAAAGCAGCTTTGTTAACTAAGTCTTCTCTCTAAAAACAAACCCACATTTGAACATATAAAACTGATAAATACCATGTAACAATCAACGTTATGCAGTATAACAGTGTCAAAATAATTACATGTGAATAATTGTAACATGTTCACGGCACTACCATTGGACATACAGCAAATAGGTTCCAAGTTCAGAGGTGAACCTATATTACTTTCTAATAATGCAGTGATCTATAAAGAATCCATAGGTGTCATATGGCTGCTGACGTGACTTTCTCTCCCCATATAATTTATCGAGCGGTCTCCTTTACAGTTAGCGTACATGACATCCCGTGTCTTAACATGAAAATCAAAAGCAGGCAGTGACATAACAATGCTACAGTGACACAGAGCTCAGTGAACCAGTGGCTAGTACAATTCTGTAAATATCAATACAGTAGATCCACAAATACCGAACTTTGTTGTGTCAAAATATAAAAATGAGCAATTGCAGAAGCAACTGAAAAATCCCATAAATTTACATTTTAATAAAACCTTCCATCCCTCGCTGCATACAAATAACAATTTACATGTCTATTGCACAATCTGTAATGCTTCTATAGCTGGGTTCCATCCAATAGTCTACAGATTTTTATGCAAATATAAAAAAATCTGTATAAAGGGAAAATGCGCATTTTACACCAGTGGTATGTTTCCACCAAATTGACTTGTTTGCGCATAAAAATCAGTGTGTGATGATGTAGTGCACACAAAATGTACTTTTCACTAAAGTTTTCATGTACTGAATAAAAATCGAAAGTTCAATGTGTTTTCATCACATTTTGAACTGATAGTTCTGTCACAAACTGTTGCGTTAAATAGCAAATGTGCCTACTCTACTCTTGGCACATGCGCTCTAGACAACAGTTAGCTGAAACAGACCATAACATCCACCACCCAATGACATACAAGCCAGGCATTGTGTGGGGGCAGTCATGCATGTCAGAGAGATGGGTGGGGAGACAAGTCAAACTTGCTGTCTTTACCAGGTCAGTAACACCTTTCATTATACGAATCTATCATTGGGTGCCTGACGCATATATTTTTTTACTTATCTCTGACAGTGACAAGTTATATCATGTTTCTGACTCTGAGCCATTTAGACATCCCTGAAATATTGGTTTCTCTTATGTATTCTCTCATTTTATAAGAAAATAATTCAGACATTTCAGCATCAGTGTCTTTTTACTCCAAGTACAAGCTAAACTGAGGACAGTTGATCATAATCACTTGTGGAATGTTTTAATAGCAGTTGCAAGTGATGAAGGTTGTGATTGATTGCCTGGCACAATGGAGAGAAAATTCCATCCCACATGGGTGTGTGGGAGGGACCGGTGGAAACTAGTGTTCACTTCTGATGTGAAAGACCTCTCCGTCATAACACTTAAGAGCCACTCTAAGTCTTTCATTTTGAAGGGAATCAGCACCAGGCTGATGTCATTGCCTAGATTCATGGCACTCTCTGGGTACAGACATGGTGTGTTGGCCATGCACCTGACATCTTTCTCATATGAATCGTGCCACATATTTACTGTAGGACTACTGTATTTCTCAGACCATTATGACTATAATGTCCATCATTTAGGTACATTCAATGTACAAGTTGTAAGTGTAGTTTAGGTACACAATAGCTATATTAGGATATATTACTGTATATTGATATTAATTTGTTTCAAATGTATATTCAATACGCACCAGCCACTGACCTTCCACCACTTGAGGGTCTCTGTTGACATTGCTCTCAGACAGCAACATATGGATAGAATAGTTAAAGTGCTTATCAAACCATTCAGAGATGTTAGTCTGGGTTACACCGTATCTGCAGGCAGTGTCTGGTAACAGATTCCGCCAGTGTGGTTCGACTGAGTATGTTCTCGACTTTGAGTAAATACTGTATGTTGCAAACATCATATTTTTACCTTTATTTAACCAGGTAGGGAAGTTGAGAACAAGTTCTCATTTACAATTGCGACCTGGCCAAGATAAAGCAAAGCAGTTCGACACACACAACAACAAAGAGTTACACATGGAGTAAAACAAACATACAGTCGATAATACAGTAGAAAAATAAGTCTATATACAATGTGAGCAAATGAGGTGAGATAAGGGAGGTAAAGGCAAAAAAGGCCATGGTGGCAAAGTGAATACAATATAGCAAGTAAAACACTGGAATAGTAGATTTGTAGTGGAAGAAAGTGCAACGAAGAAATAGAAATAATGGGGTGCAAAGGAGCAAAATAAATAAATAAATAAATACAGTAGGGGAAGAGGTAGTTGTTTGGGCTAAATTATAGATGGGCTATGTACAGGTGGAGTGATCTGGGATCTGCTCTGACAGCTGGTGCTTAAAGCTAGTGAGGGAGATAAGTGTTTCCAGTTTCAGAGATTTTTGTAGTTCGTTCCAGTCATTGGTATATGGGGCTTTGGTGACAAAACGGGAATTACAGAATTGAACCCTGTGGCATCCCCTAACCCTAACCCAAACCAATAGGACAATGACCAAAAGGCATTTCACTATAGAATATTTTTCTCAATATGAGCTGCATTGCTAGACCTCAAGCAGTTGATGAGTGTCCTGGGGATTTTTTTGGGGGGGGGGGGAATGTTGAGTCATGATTTTAGGTACGATGTACAACTACATGAATAGTTGACATTTCAATGTCAAAAAATAATAACTGTGATATGTATTTCCCGATGGGCAGAGATGATACCTATAGCTCTCTGTAAACAAGAAATTGAGAAAAGCAAATATAAAATATAGTTTAGATTAAGATTAATTTCTAAATTCAGTAAATCCATGTGGTTGGTGCATGATGCCCTGTACAAAACAGTGTTAACACAACATCTGCAAGAAAAAAAAGCATGATTTCAACTTGATTAGCATACTACAGGGATGGGACCAGTCCAATTGTTATTGGGCAACTAAACGTATCCACTGTGCCAGTATTCATGATCCAGTCCGTGTGTTATCATCCAGTGTGTTTGTGTTTCTCTGCTAGAGATTCTGTTTCTCTGTCTTTAAATCATAATTTAAAAAAATTAAGATATGCAGTGCTAGCACACATAAGCATACACTTCCTAAAATAATTTGTAGGACTTGTAGGAGACTAAATTCTAACACTAACCACGTTTTCATCCACAGTTTTTATGCAAATAAAGTCATACTGTATAAAAACAAATCACGACAGCTGTGACGGAAACAGGAAGTTTCGGTACAATTTTATAACTGCCGACAGATCATTTGTTCATTTGACATGGTGCAAACTTTTTGTGTGGGTAAAATGAATTATGCTAGAAATGGTGGTGGAAACTCCTTTATGATCAAATATGAATATAATAACCATTATATTGGGCTCCCGAGTGGGCAGCGGTCTAAGGCACTGCATCTCAGTGCTAGAGGTGTCACTACAGACCCTGGTTTGATTCTAGGCTGTATCACAACCAGACATGATTGGGAGTCCCATAGGGTGAATTTGTTCTTAACTGACTTGCCTAGTTAAATAAAAGTTAAATAAACAACGTAAATTTGGAGTTGTGATGATATGGTGTGTGGTCCTCCCACTACAACTCGGGAAACCATGCAATTTATTAGGCTACAGATTAAATAATTTATGATGAACTTCACAAGGTGGTGAAAGTGCACAGTGATGAGTTTGATGCGCCTTCCAATTAATATCGAGGGTCTTATTCTGTTGACATGATGATCGATGTTTGGCGGCCGTTTGACAAATACAAATATTCTCGCTCTAATTCATAATAATCTCTCAATGTAGACTAGCCTGCCTATACAGCCTACTCTCACTGTATCTGCGAGCTGTTGGCTAGAGCGCATGTGCCAAGACTGGAGTATTTAATGCAACGTTTTTTGTGACAAAACTATCGGTAGAGTCAAAAATACAATGGAAATAGTTTGAACTTTAGATTTTTATTTGGTACATGAAAACTTTAGCGAAAAGGTACATTTTGTGTACATATGTCATCATGCACTGATTTTTATCTGCAAGAAGTCAGCTTTGTGGAAACACCACTGGTGGGAAAATGCACATATATTCTTCATGCAGATTTTTGAATATTCACATGAGAATCTGTCACCAATTGGATGGAATAGTATCCCCTTTTCTAACACCTCATTTGACACTGTTAACAGTAACATCAGTAACTGACAAAAGGATTAGATAAGATGTAAACTATGTGGCTCAATTTCACTTGTGCTGATGTAAAGATAAAAGAGTTCCACACCTTTGTATTGTATTATTGTCTATATCATTAAATAATTCAGAAGAATTAGAAAGCTATTAAGAGCAAGTGAGTTGTGTATAGTGTTTTGTGAGTACAATAAATTACTGGAGGTGACAACTGTCTAAGAGCAATGCATTCAAACCTTAAAATACTGATTCTCCAATTACATCCATAAAGCCCTTATTCTTGTGTTGAATCCCCCCAAAAATATTTAAAAAATGCATGAAATGAAATGTATGCATTCACTAGGAGGAGCGTCTGTTAAATGACTAAAATGTAAATGTAAATGTAATTAAAGCTACAGTGTAACTTATTGGGCGAGCTGACAAAATACACATAGAAATGTGAGTTATATATCTATCATTCTCATTGAAAGCAACTATAAGAAGCGTTAGATCTGTTCAATGTGTGCTATTTCTATGCTTCCCGTTCTAAAGTTTATTTTTTGCATCTTTTACTTTCGGTTTTGTACACCGGCTTCAAACAGCTGAAAATACAATATTTTTGGTTATGAAAAATATATTTTGCAGCGGTTTACATGGTACAATGATTTTCTACACAACACTTGCTTGTTTTGTCAAATAAACTGAAATTAGGCAAATAATTATACATTTTAGCAACCAGGTAATGGTGGAGCGATTTCTGCATAGTGCATCTTTAAATAAAGATTTGTTTGGGGTGCAAAAATCTTCACTCGAACATAACAAAAATGTAAACACTCAAAAGACATTGCATTTCGTATTGATACCTCATAAGTTTATTTACATTCTTAAGGTGTTAACATTAAAATACAATGTCACCCTTTCAATACACCATTTTAACCATGCCTGATAACCCAACTTTAAAGTACATCCTTCAAACCATTTTAAAGGCTTCACAATGAAAAAATGGACACAACTATTTATATTGCATCTTTTCAACCAAGTTTGTACAACATGCAAAGCAAAAATAAAATGTATCATATGAAAATATAATGAATATTGAGATAGAACATGATGATTTACAAAGGAAGTACTTCTAAGGAAGAAAAAAAACAAGTTATTGTGTTGGGAAATATGAACACTGGTTCACGAGGCAACAAGTTACGAAGCCAAAATATATTTTCAAAATATGTAGAATACAGTCAGTAAAGATTGTCTTATACATTTCAAAACTGAATAATTTTTTGTGATAAACATTTAGTTAAATCTTAGCCTTGTACAAATGTTCTTAGTTTAATCTAGTGAAATAAAAGGGTATTGATGCGGTATGAATACTGTATGACTGCCATGAACTTGGGAAATACCTGATAATAACCATATTATTTTTCCAGTTGTGAATCACTCAATTTACATTATTATTCACACCTTGTAGTCTGTGCAACCCTTTCATGCATTGAATATGCAGGCACTAACAAAAACATTACAATACAGCAATTGTGGTTCATGTGGTGGTGGTTAGGGCTGTTACCATATGAGATCAGATATATTAGTAAGCAGGTGTAGGGTAGAAGCAAGGCAGTACAATGATTCATTATATTTTGCATAATAAACATCAGCATCTCCCTTTTCAGAGTTATTTGTTAATAATTGTCTGAAAAATAAAAAAGGCTAAAATGAATTATGTGTTATAATAATTAATTGTTCTGTGACTCCTTATTCTGCTCTTATTCTAAATGTCCTCTTACCAAATAGTTTAACAGCTTTCACATCTAATTTGGTTTGCTATAAAAATGGATACTTTAACCTAGATACTTTCTTTGATGGAATTTAATAGAATCAAAATATAATTGTAACTCAAGTCAGAAAATGTTAATTACAATTAATAACAAGCTGACTTAAAAATAGAACATTTTCAATATGTCTAATATTGAAAACGTTATTATCAATATCATTGTAGTTGCTAAAAATAAAAATATAGTTTGAATACAGTCAGCTCTTCTGTATGTAAGCATATAAATAATGCAACAAAAATTGACTTCTCAGACACAATACAAAAGAGAGCAACTTACAATGTACTTTGAAAATGTAAAACTGAATAAAATATTGACAAAATGAACTTAAAGCCAGCTAAAATAATTACAATATATTGCTGAAAAGCCCCATAATAACCACATGCAGTGCAGAATAAAGGTAGACAATTTTTCTAATAAGAATTAGGAAACTGGGGAGTAACTGGTTTGTATTGTGGTAAATATTCTCTCTTCAGAACTGCAGTTCCTGCCCATTGCTAATGATGATGTCAGGGCCTGTGCTAGCGCATGCATGCTAAGTCCGCTATGTGATCCTGCATCATATCTGCGCCCATAGCTTGTGGAGCTGAAGGATGAGGAAGATAAATTAGTGGAGAAGCCAGAGCCTGTGGCATCAAAGCTCCCTCGTCTGGAGCCTGACCTGGAGCCAGTTCTTGAGTCGGGCCGGGAACTGGATGCTGACCCAGAACTGCTAACACTGTAAGGACTGTAAAGGCCTTTACTTGACTGAGAAGAGCCTTCCAACAGACGCAGACCAGAACCCTCCTCAATCATGCTTCTATCCATGGCATCCTTGTATGAGATCTTAAGCTTTGTCTTGGGGCAGGTGAGGTATTTGGAGTATCCACTGATATCCCGTAGCTTCTGTGCAGTACGTGCATCTAGGGTGCCCTTGTTGACAGCAACATCCAGTGGAACTCTGCCATTGACCTCTGGTTCGATCAAACCACCAGTTAGATATTGTACTTCTAGGAATCTCTGACCCGCCTCATAGTACAACCACCCCTTTTTTAATGCTTGTGCAGCAGACATTTTTGTTTTGGTTCGGGGATCCTCAAATCCATTGAAGGCCTTCTGTGCCAGGTTGATTCGGTCAACCATGATCTTATCCACAAGTCCCATGTTCACTGCATCGGCAACTGAGAATTTCTCTCCAGTGTTTGGATCAATGATGCCACCAGTGGAAGCCTGAGCCTCCAGCAATCTTTGACCTGTGATATTGTCCACAAGATTTCGGTGCATGGCTTCTGTGACTGACACCTTATCCAATGTGTCAGTATCCAGTATTCCAGCCACAGGGCCGGTTTCTTCTGTTGGGTCATTCCATATTGTTGCTGGGGGTTTGATAGAGGGGGCTGAACTATTGGAGTAAGATGATCTGGACCCAAAGGAGGATGACCTAGATCTGGTGCCACTTATGTTTCCGGACAGCATGTCCGCAAACTCTGTGATGGACAGAGTGCCAGCACGGTACTGATCCAGAGCAGACTGGTCAATGAGGCCCTTTGTGGTGGCATCATCAATATCATACTGTTGGCCAGACCTTCTATCAATGATCATGGACTTCACAACACCATCAGATGAGGAGATAGTAATCTCCTCCCACTCACACTCCTGCTCTACAAGCTCCATGTAGGTCTGGTGATCAATAAGTCCTTTGTGATATGCCTCATACACAGACATCTCTTTGCCTGTCTCTGGGTCAACAATGACTACTCTACGTTTACGCACAGACGATTTGGAGGATGTCTTCCTCTCACGTTTCTTTTCTTTTAACAGCAAAAGTGCAAGTCCAGTTTCCGGGTCAATCAGGCATCGCTCCATCAGCTGCAGGTAAGTGAGGTTCTCCTCAGTGTTAGGGTCAAAGAAGCCTTTAGTGTCATCAGATGGGTCTGTAAGAATGCCATTCATCTCCTCATCAAACAGACCACGTGTGTAGGCCATCTCAACTGGCAAGCGGTGACTCTCTTCTGGATCAACGATCCCACCAGTGGCAATTTGGGCTTCCAATAGTCGAATGCCGTGGTCTTTCAGAATGAGACCCTTTTTCATGGCCTGGAACAGAGAGATGTTCTTGCCAGAGTACGGATCCCTGTAGCCTGTAACGGCACGCTCAGCAGAGATAAGCTTGTCTTTGAACTCTGAACCAACGACTCCCATTTTAACAGCTTCACCAACATTCAGCTTCAGGTTCTTTATTGGGTCAATTATATATCCTGTTGCTGCTTGAGCCTCAAGAAGTTCAAAGGCTGTCCCGGGTCTGATCATGTTCTTTTTCATTGCTTGGTAGATGGACAGGCGGTCTTTGCTAGATTCTACATATACTCCGGCAATGCAGCTTGTGCCCTCAAGGTACTTCTTCACTTCTCTGCTGACCTCTTCTACTGAGACAAGGCCTTCAGTGAGATCATTGTATGTCTTTTGGTCAATAATCTGCGAACAAAGCAGCTCATCCAAGGTGACTTGCTTTCTGAGACCCTTGAAAAGCAGCCTTCTGTCTGCCATTGAAAGTAATTGCAGACCACTCTCTTTATCAACTTTGCATCTCTTCAGCAGTTGGGCATAGGTCTGTCTCTCCTCTGTGGTTGGATCAACATAACCTTGTACATCACAGTTTGGATCAGTGATCCTGTCATATGTTTCCTTATTGATGTACCCACGTTGCATGGCAACATCTGTGGGAAGGTGGAAGTAGTATTCTGGATCCATAAGGCCTCCAGTGGAAGCCTGGGCTTCAAGGAGCCTCAGGGCATAGTCCTCAGGAACAAGGTATTTTTTCATCGCTTGGAAGAGAGAGATTACTTTTCCACTGTAAGGATCCTTGTAGCCAGTGACTGCTCTCTCGGCAGAAAGAAGTTTGTCATAGATTTCAGGGCCGACTATCCCTTTGCGCACAGCCTCGTCAACAGTTAGCAATTCATCTTTCACAGGGTCAATGATGA
The DNA here is from genome assembly GCF_965601325.2 of Salmo salar. Classification (NCBI taxonomy): domain Eukaryota; kingdom Metazoa; phylum Chordata; class Actinopteri; order Salmoniformes; family Salmonidae; genus Salmo; species Salmo salar. The sequence continues at coordinate 62,805,207 of NC_138304.1, read as the reverse complement.
ATCCTGTTGCTGCTTGGGCCTCCAGGAGACTGATAGCAAAATCAGGCTTAATGAGACCTCTCTTCAATGCCTGGTAAATACTGACCTTAGAGGGGGAGTCTGAGAGGATTCCAGCAATACTGCCAGTGCCAAACAGATACTGCTTTACAGATGGCATTTCCATAACCTCACGGATAGTTTTCTTCTCTTGCTTCAACAGATTGTATGTTTGAAGGTCGATAATGCGAGAACTGTAGAGCTCCTCGATAGTGACTCTTCGTCTGATCACATCACAGGACATGCTCTGCTCTACTTTCAGTATCTTCCTTTGTTCAATGATTTCAATGACGATGATGATCATTCTCTCCTTTGTGATTTGCCCACGGCGATACTGTTCCAGGAGCCTTAGCTTTTCCTCCTCAGGGAGCAGGTTTGACATCATGACATCCCATAGGGTCATTACCTTCCCTCCATAGGTCTGATGAGGGATATCCACTTGACTGTTAGTCAAGTCTGTCTGTGCCTGTTCTTCTGTGTATACGTAGGACTTTTCCACTGGACTTTGAGCTTCAGCCTTTGATAGTGGCAGGAAGCACAGACCGGTATCTGGATCTCTGATGCATTTCTCTTGCAGTTGTTTATAGGTGTAACTTTCATTAGTGTTGGGATCAACGAAGGCTTTGACATCCCCTGAGGGGTCAGTAAAGGTCTTAGCCATCTGCTTATTGAAATAGCCACGTTGGAAGGCCACATCATTTGGAACACGGTGGCTGCTGACTGGGTCAATAATCCCTCCTGTGGCCACCTGAGCTTCCAACAGGGGAATGGCATGTTCTCGTAGCACAAGCTCCATCTTCATGGCTTGGAAGAGGGAAATAATGTTGCCTGTGTATGGATCTCTGAAACCAGTCACTGCTTTCTCAGCTGAAAGAAGTTTCTCATGAACCTCCGGACCAACAACTCCTGCTTTCACAGCATCGTCCACAGTGTACCTCTGGTTTTTGACAGGATCAATAATGAAACCAGTTGCTGCTTGTACCTCGAGTAATGCAAGACCTGTATTTTGTCTCAATATATTCTTCTTCATTGCTTGATAAATGCTAACCTTTTCCTTTGAGTCACCCATATAGATGCCTGCAATCTGTCCATCTGTTCCTTGCAAGTATTTCCTGACTGAGTCCATGTCACTGATTTCTTTCGGTTTCTTTTCGCCCTGTTGGAGTTGAGCATATGTAGCTTTATCAATTATTTTGGATTCAAACAATGAGCTGGCAGTGACAGGTGCTCTAAGACCTTCAAAGCTGGCCGGTTCTTTTTCCTGTTTCTTGGTCTCCTTTTTATCAACCATTGTGACAAGGATTGTAATAATTCTTTCAATAGTTACTGTTCCAGTTCTGTACTGTTGAATCAACTCGATTCTTTGTTCCTCTGTAATATATTCAGAGTTTATGATCTCCCAAATAGTGACTTTCCTTCCTTTGAAAGGTCCATACTGCAGCTCCATTGTTGCCTGACTCAGGGAATCTTTTATCTGGAACTCAGTGTATTGATGATCCTCTTTTGACTTTTGTTTCTCTTTTGACTTTTGAATTGCTTTCTCTGAGAGCGGAAGAAATGGAAAACCAGTCTCTTTATCAGTGACACATTTTTTCATGAGTTGCACATAAGATGCATTCTCCCACATGTTAGGATCAAAGAATACTTTAGTTTCATCAGTGTTGTTGCTCAAGGTCTTGTTAATTTCTTCTTCAAAATATCCACGTTTGCAGGCAACATCATGTGGGATGCGATAACTTTTGACTGGATCAATTATACCTCCAGTTGCAAGCTGAGCCTCTAGCAGACGGATACCCTGGTCTTTCTTAATAAGGTCTTTCAACATTGCCTGAAATAGGGATACATTCTTTCCAGTGTAGGGATCTTTGTAGCCATTAACAGCTCTCTCTGCAGACAGAAGTTTTTCATGCATCTCTGGGCCAACAAGACCTGATTTAACAGCCTCATCCACAGTGAGCTTCTGATTTTTGACAGGGTCAATTATAAATCCAGTCCCAGCTTGAGCCTCAAGAAGAGTCAATGCAGTCTCGGGAGAGAGCATCTGTTTCTTTACAGCTTGATAGAATGGAATTTTCTCTTTGGTTGACTCAACAATCACTCCAGCAATGCTAGGTGTTCCGCTTAAGGCTTTCTTAACACACTCCATCTCAGAGATTTCAATGACAGTTGTTTTGCCATTATGCAATTTGTTGAACAAGTCTTTATTGATGATCTTTGATTCTAGAAGTTCAGCTGCAGTGACAGGAGTCCTCAGACCATCAAACACAATTTCATTCTTCTTCTCTTTGTCTTCCACAACACTAATGACAATTTTGATACATTTTTCTATTGTGATTTTTCCGGTCTTATACTGATGAATCAGATCCTTCCTCTGTGGCTCTGTAAAATACTCTGAGTTAATGATTTCCCAAATGGTCACACTCTTTCCTTGAAATCTTCCAAATAGAACAGAGATATTTGCTTTAGTGAGTACATCTTTAGTCTCTTCAGTTGTGTAGGTCTTGTCACTTTGTGCAGCATTCTCTGTGATTGGTAACACAAGTAGGCCTGTCTCTGCATCTGAGGTGCACCTCTCCAATAGTTGCTGATAAGTGAGGGTCTCCTGAGTGCTTGGGTCAATGAATAACTTTGAGTCAGCAGTAGGGTTTGATAAAGTTCTGTTAATCTCAGAATCCAATTGGCCCTGCTTATAGGCTGTCTGGAGTGGTACACGGTGACTATTGACAGGGTCAATTATTCCACCAGTTGCAATCTGAGCATCCAGAAGTCTAACGGCCTGGTCTTGTTCAATCAGACCCTTTTTCATTGCCTCAAAGAGTGAGATTTTGTCTCCAGTATAAGGATCTTTGTAACCAGTAGCTGCTTTTTCTGCAGAAAGCATTTTGTTATGGAGTTCTGGACCTATTAATTCCTCCTTTACAGCTTCATCCACAGAGAGCATTCTGTTTTTCACTGGATCAATGAGGTACCCAGATGCTGCCTGAGCTTCAAGAAGCATTGTGGCAGCACCAGGAGAAAGTTTATTCTCTTTCATGGCCTGATACACACTCATTTTCTGCTTGTCTGGGGTCAAGACTCCGCCAACACTATTCTTGCCTTTGAGACATGTTTTCACTTTCTCGGTCTTGCTCAGGTCTTGCACTGTGGTTTTCCCTGTTTTCAGCTTGTCAAAGTCCATTTTGTTCAGTATACCAATGTCATGGAGCCTGCTGGCAGGAACCTTGTCCCTAATCCCATCAAAAGCAAATGGTGAATCTTTGTTTTTCTTTGCACCATCTACTACTTCAGACCCATTGAATACTTTATTTGTAGTTCCCACCATTGTCATTGCAATTAGCTGATCTTCAGGGACCTCATCAGTTTGAATCTCCCTTTCTTTAGTGTGGGGTGTTACTGATTTTTTAGGTGTAGAAAGTTGATGCAGCTTCTCGCGAAGCTTTTTATTCTCCTCACCCAACAATTTCTCTTGTTCAAACCTTTTATTTTCAAGATCCTGCATCTCTTTCTGCTTATTGCACATCTCCTCCTCAGCATCGTTCTGCTTTTTCAAAACGGCATCCATGGTAGCCTGGAGAGTCTTCTTCTCCTGTTCCATCTGCTTCCTTTGATGATCCTGCTCATCTTTAAGGGCTTTGGCCTTCTTAACCTCATCCTCAAACTGTTTCTCAAGCTTATTTCTCTCTTCCTCAATGAGCTTTTCTTTTTTCAGCAACATTTGTTTTTCTGTCAGGATAGTCTGCTCAATAATTATCTTTTCCTTTTTAATTTGTTTTTGTTGGGCATTGGCCATCTAATTTGGAGAAAAAAATAAAGAGAAAATTAATACAAATTAATGCAAGACATTTTTACACATGGTCTTAACATTCTATTACACTGATTATAGTTAACTGCTACATAATATAATCCAAATATTCATATATAAATATGATATATTATATACGACACAATATATTCTGAAATGTAGAAAACACAATTTCATTTAAAAAACGCTGCAACATTCGGTTCATGAGCTGGACACTTAGTATTGATGACAGTCTGCAATTCACATGAATAGGAAATTTGGATCTCCTTTATGTGTTAGTGTTTTTGAGAAGGTTATGGTTATTTGCAAATGGATTTTCACAAGATTATTTTACATTGCACAATACCTCTTTAGACTTAGTCTGTAGATCTGCAGCCTCTTTTTGTAATTTCTCCTTTTCTTTCTCAAGGTCAGCTATGGTTTTACATAAATCATCAGACTGTTTGCTGCTCTGTAATCTCTGCCCCTCCAGTTTATCTACAATTACTTTTTCTGAAGCATTTTGCTCTTTCTCTTGGAGACAAACTCTGATCTCATCAGCTTGTTTCTTGAATTTCATGGCCTCCTCCTCTGCTTTGGACTGAGCATCACTGAGCTGTGTCACCCTAAGCTTCAATTTCTCTGCCTCTGCAGTTGTTTCACGCTGCCTCTTGCGCTCAGCCTCTAGAGATTTTTGGAAGCCCTTTGTCTCCTCATCAAGACGCTGCTGCATTTGCTGCTTGTCCTCCAGCAGTTTTTGGGCCTGCTCCTGAGCCTTGTCCTTTTGTTTCTGGAGCTTCTCTGCCTCAGCTTTCAGTTTAGTTGCTTCTTGGATAGCTTGCATATTCTCCTTCAGCATTTTGTCAGCAAGAGCCCTCTGTTCGGCAAGCTCGGACTCTGCAATCTGTCTCTCTTGGGCTGCCTCCTGAGCTTCTAAGCTTAGCCTGGCAGCATCCTCTGCTAGCTTCTTCATGTTCTCAGCTTCCTCTTCCAGGAATTTCTGAGCATTTGCTTTGTCTTTACTCATGAGACGCTGATTCTCATTCTCAATTCTAAGCTTAAGTTTGACCAGCTCCTCCATCTGGAACTTGACCTTAAATAGCTCATCCTCAACTTGAACTTTCTGCTTGACAGCATTGCTAACTTCATCCTTCTGGCGCTGAAGCTCCTCATCTAAAACATATTTCTGCTTATCAGTCTCATCCAGTCGCAGTTTCACCTTTGCTAGCTCCTGCTCAACTTGTGTCTTCTGCTTCAATGTTTGTTGAGCTAGCTTTTTGTGCTTGGCCATCTCTGCGTCTGCCTGCTGCTTCTGTTTCAGAGCAGAAGCCTCAGCTTCTGCTCGCTTTGCAGCCTCCTGCTCTGCTTCCTTCTTCAGTCTCTCAGCATCCCCCTGAGCCTTGGCCTGTTTGGCAGCCTCAGCTTCAGCTGCTTTCTTCTGTTTCTCAGCATTCTCTGCTTTTTGACAGAGTAAAGCAGCCTCTTTCTCAGCTTTCTCCTTGGCCTTCTCAGCTTCTTGTGCAAGTTGCTTAGCCTTTTCAAACTCCTCTTTGAGCTTGGCCTGGGAAAGATTGTCCTCTTTCTGCTTGACCAGAACATCCTGTGCTCTCTTTTCTGCATCACTACATTTCTGTGCAGCCTCTTTGGCTAGAAGAATCTGTTTCTCTGTTTCTTTGTCAGCATTGTCCTTCTGCTTGTTAGCATCGGCAGCAATCGTTTTGAGGCGCTCAACTTCTTTCTGAGCTACATGGCATTGTCGCGCTGCTTCTTCCTCTGCAGCAGTGATCTTTTTAACTTTCTCTTCAGCCTGCTTTCTTTTGTTCAGCTCCTCTAAAGCAAGCTTTCTGAGTTTCTCTGCCTCTTCCTCAGCCTTGACTCTGTTCTTATGTGTCTCATCTGCAATGCCTTTAAGCTTGTTCAACTCCAACTCAAGATCCAACTTGCCTGTTGATGCTGTCTCAAAGTTTAGTTTTAGGATGCGAATCTCCTCCTCGACCACCCTCCTCTGCTTAAGAGTTTCCTCTACAATCTTCTTCTGCCTCTCCAATTCAGAATCAGAAGTCTTCATAAGCTGGGTGATCTTTTCATCAATGTCTTGCTTGTGCTGTTTTGCTTGGTCTTCTAAGACCTTTCTCTGATCAGCCTCATCTTCGGCTTTTCTCCTAAGTCTCTCATTTTCTGCCTCTTTATCTTTCATGGCAATCTCAGCTTCAGTTTTCAGGCCAGTTGCTTCATTAATGGCTGCCAGTTTTTCCTTGAGTATCTTCTCAGCCTCTGCTCTTTGCCGAGCCGCATTATTCTCCGCTACCTGCCTCTGCTTCTTTGCCTCTTCAGCGATTGATCTCAGCTTAGTCGCCTCTTCAGCTAGTTGCCTCATTTTCGATGCCTCAGACTCGAGGAGATTTCTGCTTTTCTCTGTTGTAGACATGGTCTCCTTCTCAGCTTTCAACTTCAACTGAAGAAGAACTTCCATTTCACTTCTCACTTTGGCCAGTTCGTCTTCTAGCTGTTTCCTTTCTTTTACTGCAGCATTCACCTCATTTTTCAGGCGCTGGAGCTCTTCATCCAATAAAGACCTCTGTTGCTTACCATTGTCAAAGTCAGACCTTAGGCGAATTAACTCTTGCTCTGCAGAGAGTTTCTGCTGTGCTGTTCCCTCTGCCAATTTCCTCTGTTTATCCAGCTCCTTCTCTGCCATTTCCTTTTGCTTAAGAGCAGCCTTTTCAGCCTTAGCCCTTTTCTTTGCCTCTTGCTCAGCTTCCTCTTTCTGTTTCTCTGCTTCCTCCTGAGCCTGGCTCTTCTTGTGGGCTTCTTCCTCAGCCTGGAGCCTCAAACGGAGTGCCTCATTGGCTTTCTGCCTCCACTTCTCAAGCTCCTTCTCTGCTTCCTCCCTGGCTTTGTTGGCTTCTTCTTGTTGCTTCTTGAGATACTCTGCCTCTTCCTGCAACTGAATAACATTGCCCTGTTCTTGTTTCAGCGATGCCTCAAGCTTTACTGCCTTCTCATTAAAGGACATGCGTTTGGTCTGCAGTTCGGTGGCGGCACTCTTCTGTGCCACCTCCTCCACAACCATCACCTGCCTATGCTTCTCCTCTTCTGCCTGTTTCATGCGCCTCTCTGCCTCTTCAGCTTGCATCTTGAACTTCTGCAACTCATCCAGGGCGTTCTGCTTTTGCTTGGCAGCTTCTTGTTCTGCCTCTGTTTTGCGATTCAGCTCCTCCTCTGCGTTGCGCTTTTTCTGAGTCTCTTCATTCACCTGCTTGCGAAGCTTCTCTGCTTCCTCCTGAGTAACTTTCCTCAGTCTCTCAGCCTCAGCAGCCATGTCCCTGAGCTGCTGAAGTTGGGCCTCAGCTGTGGCTTTTTGCTTTATGGTAGTCTCTAATTGGATTCTGATGATACGGATCTCCTCCTCCATCTTGGTACGACTATACAGTGCCTCCTCAACCTGCTGGCTCTTGGTTTGGATCTCCTGCTCTGACAGGTTCTTGAGTTCATGCAGCTCCTGCTGTATGTTGTGCTTCTGTTTCTCAGAATCTACTTTCACAACCTCCCTCCTGCTGACCTCTTCTTTCATTTTCAACTTAAGCTCTTGGGCTTCTTGTTCCGCTTTAGTGATAGCTTTGATGTGTGCCTCAGCTAACTGCCTTTGTTTGTCTAATTCAGCCTGCATCTCAGCCAACTTTTTTCTCTCCTCCTTCTTTAGTATTTCAGTAGCTGTCTGTATTAGTGGAAGCAAACAGAAAATGGTAAAACAATGTTAAGTATTACAGTGTTAGAATATAAATGTTTGAGCTGTTTGAAATACTCAGAAAAGTTAAACGTTTAAGTACATGTAGGTACACAGAGTGGGGTCCAGAATTATTGACACCCTTGATAAAAGATGAGCAAAAATGACTGTATAAAATAAATAATTCAAACACTGATAGCTACAGTGCATTCAAAAAGTATTCAGAACCCTACACTTTTTCCACATTTGTGACTCACCACCTGGATTTGGTCTTATGTAGCAAAAGGTGAAATTGTGTTTTTTTACATTGGATAAAAGTAGAGAGTCAGAGCTACAAAATGGTATATCATACGCTGCATTTGAGGAACAATGGGAAAGTAATTCTGCTTTGAAAGTTAATAAACTTGTAAACTCACTTTTGAGAAAATCACCTTCAAATGTTTTGATATCTAGTGATGAGCTCTTCTTTGTCTACACCGATTCAGCATCGTTAAGCTTTAGCCCCAACCATCTCGTTTCACTCTCGGAGCGCACACTTGACGCTCTGGCTGATGATTTGTTTACCTCTGGATAACATGAAAACAGCCGTTACTGACACCGGCCATATTCAACGGGTGTTGTACACACGTCACGTAACGTAAGCTGACGAGCCAGCCAGCTAACTTTAGCTAGTTAAGCAACAATGAACAAAGTGCCAACAATGAACAAAGTGCCAACAATGCCTTACCTTATTTAACTAGGCAACAAACTAACTAAGAACAAATTCTTATTTACAATGACGGCCTACACCGGCCAAACCCAGACGACACTGGGCCAATTGTGTGCCGCCCTATTGGACTCCCAATCACATCCGGTTGTGATACAGCCTGGATTCGAACCAGGGTGTCTGTAGTGACACATCTAGCACCGAGATGCAGTGACTTAGACCGCTGCACCACTCGGGAGCCACATTAGGCTCTAACCAGAAAAGCAAACAGCTCTGGGAAATTAATAATAACATCCGCTAGGGAGCCAGCCAGCTAACGTTAGCTAGCTAGCTAACAGTACATCTTAGCTTAAGACATATAGCTAGCTAGATAGCTAGCTAGATAAACAATGCACCTAGCTAGGTAAACAACATTTAAGATCACACACATCACATAACGTTAGCTAACAAAGCCAGCCAGGTAACGTTAGCTGGTTAAACAACAAACAAAGTGCCAACAATGCTACAGTGCTGGGAGCTAACTAACCAGGTCCAACGTTAGCTAGCTAACATTAGGCTTTAACTAGAATAGAAAATGGCTCTGGGAAACAAATAATAACGTCAGCTAGGGAGCCAGCCAGCTAACGTTAGGTAGATAGCTAACAGTACACTTTAGCTTGAAATGAAACCCCTTTCTGTCAAAATTACAAACGTGTAATATCTGAAAATGTAGCTAACTAACGCTAGACTATCTTACCTGTATACATCATCATGCCTGATGGACGCGTCTCCCTATCAGGAATGCCATACCACGGTTGCCCTTGGTTTGAAGATGTAATCCGGAGACAGGTGTTTTCTCCATCTCTTTAGCTATCATACTCTAATTCCACTGATTTCAAAACTTGATCCTCCAGAAAGTGTAAAGCAACACTTATGCAGCTCCACTACACAATACCTTAAAAAAAAGGCTGCGTTTGACAGGATTACCAACACAGACTGACGAGCTCAAATAGACAGAAGCCTTCAATATGGCAGACCAATCCAAACTCCTCTCTCGGCATGTCCAGCCCACTCATTATCTCAGCCAATCATGGCTAGTGGGAAGGTTGCCACTTTTTCTGTGGCTTAACCAACAAGGCTCATCATTTAACAATTGTTTTCTTATTTACAGATGGAATGCAAGTTTGTTATTAAGGCACATGAAAGTTCACATGTTCGAGAAGGCATTTCTGCCAAAAAACACATTAGTTATGCTTAGTTTCCTGAATTGGGTCAAATTTTGTTACGTTACAGCCTTATTTTAAAATTGATTTTAAAAAAACTCAGCAATCTACACACAATACCCCATAATGACAAAGCGTGAACAGGTTTTTAGAAACTTGATTGATTAAATTGATTGGACATGATTTGGAAAGGCACACATCTGTCTATATACAGTCCCACAGTTGTCAGAGCAAAAACCAAGCCATGAGGTCAAAGGAATTGTCTGTAATGTTCAGAGACAGGATTGTGCCAAGGCACAGCTAAGGGGAAGGGTACCAAAACATTTCTGCAGCATTGAAGGTCCCCAAGAACCCAGTGGCCTCCATCATTCTTAAATGGAAGAAGTTTGGAACCACCAAGACTTTTCCTAGAGCTGACTACCCGGCCAAACTGAGCAATTGTGGGAGAAGGGCCTTGATCAGAGAGCTGACCAAGAACCCGATGGTCACTCTGAAAGAGCTCCAGAGTTCCTCTGTGGAGATGGGAGAACCTTTCAGTACGACAACCATCTCTGCAGCACTCCACCAATCATGCCTTTATGGTAGAGCGGCCAGATGGAAGCCACTCCTCAGTAAAAGGCACATGACAGCCGCTTGGAGTTTTCCAAAAGGCATCTAAAGGACTCTTAGACCATGAGAAACAAGATTCTCTGGTCTGATGAAACCAAGATTGAACTCTTTGGCCTGAATACCAACCTTCACGTCTGGAGGAAACCAGGCACCACACATCACCTGCCCAATACCATCCCTACGGTGAAGCATGGTCTTGGCAGCATCATGCTGAGGGCTTGTTTTTCAACGGCAGGGACTGGGAGACTAGTCAGGATCGAGGGAAAGATGAACATAGCAAAGAGAGAGAGAGATCCTTGATGAAAATCTGCTCCCGAGAGCTCAGGACCTCAGACTGGGTTAAAGGTTCACCTTCCAACAGGACAACAACCCTAAGCACACAGCCAAGACAACGCAGGAGTGGCTTTGGGACAAGTCTCTGAATGTCCTTCAGTGGCCCAGCCAGAGCCCAGACTTGAACCCGATCTAACATCTCTGGAGAGACCTGAAAATAGCTGTACAGCAATGCTCCCCATCCAACCTGACAGAGGTTGAGAGGATCTGCAGAGAAGAATGGGAGAAACTCTCCAAATACAGGTGTGCCAAGATTGTAGCGTCATACCCAAGAAGACACGAGGCTGTAATCGCTGCCAAAGGTGTATCAACAAAGTACTGAGAAAAGGGTCTGAATACTTATGTAAATGTTACATTTCCGTTTTTTTTAAACACATTTGCAAACTTTCTAAAAACCTGTTTGAACTTTGTTATTATGTGGTATTGTGTGAAGATTTATGAGTAAAAAAAACATGTAAAACATTTTAGAATAAGGCTGTAACCTAACAAAATTGGGAAAAAGTGAAGTGATCTGAATACTTTCCGAATGCACTGTATATTGTATGCTAAAAAAGTTATAATGTTTTTGAGCATACAATATAGCAATTTATTTTATACAGTTATTTTTGCTAATCTTAATCATGGTTGTCAATAATGCTGGACCCTAAATGTATTTCAAATGAATAAATATTTGTTATCTAGGGACAGAAATGTTTGCTATTTGCTTTGAGAAAATAATCCCATAATTAATGTACGGCTCACATAGTGAGACTTTACATTGCAACAACACTATTGAGATCTTGAATAGCATAATGCAGTTGAGGTATTTTTCCTTGTTGTCTCTTGTAGTAACCATTTCATCTTTCATTACTAAGATCAAATAACAATCAATCAAAGAACACTTTCAATGTACTGACTTGGCTACTACTCTTGAACTTTACCTTGGACTAAGATTGTATTATCTTTTACCTTCTTCAAATTCAATCCACCATGTTTTAAAATTGGAAATAAACTTGAAAGGACAGAAGCAGAGAAATAATAATGTGCAAAGACCATGCAAAGTGTATTACCCACAGAGGCTAAGCTTAAATCGAGTTGATCAGTATTTTTCCATTTTTATGAAAAATTCTGAGCACCTACACGGCCATGTACAGAAGTTTGTAAAATGTCAAAGCTACTACGTACAGTAAGCAAGCCAATCCCGATTACTGACATTTACTGCATAATCTAATCCTACTTTTATGCAAGATATTGTGGAAGATATATTATTTGAATAATAAGAGACAAGGTCCAAAAATGGGGATGTATATTTGGGAAGTAGAGTGTGCAAAGCTGTCATCAAGGCAAAGGGTGGCTACTTTGAAGAATCTCAAATATAACATATATTTTTGATTTGTTTAACACTTTTTTGGCCAAAATGTTTGGCATGGAAAAGGGTTGACATGATAGCACAAACAGATCCTGGACCAGGATATTGTTGTTATGGTTAGTGGATAAGCAGGGAGCTGCTGCCTATTTTCAATCTGTCCCTCAATTACCTCCTCATCCTCAAATCGGCGTTGTGTCTCCATAATAAACTTGATGTACTGGCTGGTCAGAGTCATCAATTCACTGTAGCGGGTTCTCAGAGTCACATACTGAAAGACAATTCCAGATGTTTAAAGTCCTGAATCAATTGCGAATAATGATCATACCCCCAAGACATGCTAGCCTCTCACAACAATAACAGGGGAGGTTAGCATTTTTTGGGGGTATGATATTTATGCCTATGTAACTTTCTCACTCATCATTATTCACGACTCATTCAAGATTATCCATAATCATGGTAGCATCCACATTAATGTAGAAGTGTTAGAAACATTCTTATTCTTATTTACAATAAAAGTGACTCCAAAATGACACAAGACATTATTTACCATTCATTTCTATTGGGCACAAGATAATCTGAAACACAACTAAAACAAACAGCAAATGCATCCAACAAGTTTGTAGTCACTAGCTTGATGTAATTATTGTGTGCTAGGAATATGTGGCAAATACTACATTTTTGACTACTTTAACACACATAATTTGTTCCAATACTTTGGTCCCCTAAAATGGGGGGACTATGTACAAAACGCGCTGCCATTTCTAAACGGCTCACCCGATATGGATGAAAATACCCTCATATTAGCTGTCAGTCTGCACCTTTATCTCATAATCATTGTTTAATTAAAACTACCAATACTTTTGCAGCTCACTGTAATTGTAAACAACTTTAAAGCTACTGAAGCTGTAAAAGACTTAAATAAATTCCCCATCATGTCTATATGACCTACCTCTTGGATGATATTGTCAGATGCACACTCCATTTTGGTTTTCTTTAGGGGCGAAGCCAGAGGTGCCATTAGAGCTTTGTATGTCACCAACTGAAGCTCATAGTCCTGGGGAAAACACATTGACATAATTTACAAATGTTATTGATGCAACAAATCTCCATTTGCATAATCTTATTTTAAGTGGCATCTGATCTGTATACGCACCTTGACCGCATCAATATATGACCTTGCATGTTTTTGACACTCCTCAACCTTATCTTTGTTTTTCTCGATCTCTTCTAGGAGTTTCTGCAATAATAAAAGATTGTAAAAACTGACAAACCTAGTCTTGATAACGTAACATTATATTCCATCATCGAGCTAAGAAGCTTCATCTCCCCTATTTGTAATGGAAGCCTCCTGATACCTAGTCCTGAGTGCCTCACATCGATGGTGGATGATGTGAGCTTCCCTGTTACTATGTAAAACACTGAGCATCTAGGTAGAAAAGCGTTATATAAATCCAATCAATTATTATTATTAATCAGTTGTACAGTACCTTCTCCTGTGCCAACTGCTGCTTGAGGGCCTTGCTGTCACCGATGGGCACAGCCTGGATTTTCTCCTGCCTCTGCTTGGCATCATTGAGCCATCTGATGAGCCAGTCATAGCACTCGCGGTAGGCGCGCATCTGCCTCCCCAGCAAGTCCAGCTCGCGTTGGCGCAGGTCTATCTGGGCGAACATGGCCTGCCAGCGCTCCTCTAGCACAGCCACTACTTGGCGAAAGTGTTCCAGCTCGGCATCATGCTCGCTGTGGACCTGCGTCATCCGCTCGTTTACGACCATCGCCTTCTGCAGTTCCTCCTGGAGAGTGTCGAACGTATGCTGGTCATCCTCGGCCTCGCCAAGCATTGTCTACCAGAGAGAGAGGGAGAGAAAGAGAGAGAGAGAAAAAGAAGGAGAACGAGAGCGAGTGAGAGAGTTAGAGAAAAAGAGCGAGAGAGTAGACAGAGAGAGAGAGAGAGAGAGAGAGAGGGGGAGAGAAAGAACAAGAAAGAGGGGGAGAGAGAGGAACATTGCTACAAATGCATAGAAATCATTAAGTCACTGTCTGATAACCAGTCCATATGAAAGCATTGTCTACACACCAACGGATAGAATACAGTTCATTCTAACAGAGATACTGTACCTTTAGCTGGGTGCGGTAGTTCTCCACCTCTTTTTCGTCTGTTGGCATCTTGTTGACATCTCGTAAACGGGCTTCGTACTTTTTGAGGGTGTCTTCCACTCTCTTTGTGCTGCGGATCACTATGTCGATGGTTTGCAGTCTAAACAAGGAGTGGTGTATAGTGTTAGCTGTGTGTGTATTATGATTCAGATAAACTATTTAGATTGAAGATGTTACTTATTGGTCTTATGGTTTTGATATGCATGTAGAGTCAGTGAGGGACTCACTTGTCCAGGTACACGGAGGACAGACTGTAAATGTGCTCCATCTTCTTCAGCGTAATATCCAGCTCAGAGCACAGTACTGGGGCGGAGCTGGACTGCTGAGAGGATGTCAGCACCTTCTCTGTCTTCTCAGCCACATTGGTCAGGTCTTTCTTCAAGTCCTCCAACTCTGACTGGACTTTCTATGAGCAGAAAAGGGAATAATGGACCATAACTAGCCATTCCACCTGCAGTCTTTTTTTCATGGAGTTGCTAACAAGCAAAAAAGGAATACAAAGGTCTTCTGAAATTATTACGACAAGAATCGAGCAGATGTAACATACTACACAGCATGTCTGATCTAAAAATGTTAGTTTGCCCTTCTACTGTCTAACTTAATTTACTTGACACAAGGGAACTTTAAATAGTTTCCTAAACAATAACCCTCTGTTGAATGTGGCCTGGCTCTGTTTCAAATAGGCATGTTATCTATTTTGGGCTGACAATTCATCACAGATCTACCATTAACTTTAGTCTGTTTACTTTGGGATTGGATGTGTGATTTACGGTAACCATTGCAGTGGCATGGTGACCCCTGAATCTAAATTACATACAGTCATGTGAAAAAGTAAGTACAAACCCTGGAAAGTGTTTTTATATATATATTTTCTTTACATATTTGGACACCTGGATATTTGAGCTAAATTCCAACCACATTGTCACGTCCTGACCAGCAGATGGAGCTATTGTATTAGTTTTGGGGTCAGGACGTGGCAGTTTTGTGTGTGTGAATGTTTGTGTTGGTGATTGGGACTTCCAATTGAAGGCAGGTGTGTTGAGTTGCCTTTGATTGGAAGTCCTATATAGGTGTGTGTGTTTTTCTTTGGGGTTGTGGGTAGTTGTTCTTGCACTGTGTTTTTGTATGCCTGTAAGACTGTTCCTGTCGTGTGTATTGTTTTTCCAGTGGATGCTTTACTCCTTTTTTTAATTAAAACATGAGCATCCATATTCCCGCTGCAGTTTGGTCTATTCAACACGGCTCTTTTTGTGACAGAACTACCCACCACCAAAGGACCAAGCAGCGGAGAAGAGGACAGAGGAGGAAGCCACAGGAGGACTATTGGAAGCAGCGCGCTCGGGAGGAGATGGATTCCTGGTCGCTGGAAGTATTGGAGGAGAGGATTGACTGGACATGGGAGCAGTTGCGGGCCCACTGTGACAACCTGCCTGGGAGGCAGGTAGAACCCGAGAGGCAGCCCCAATCATTTTTTTGGGGGGGGCACAAGGGCTATTTGGCGGGGCGAGATTGGCGGGGCAGACTGGACAGGTCCCGTGCTTTGGGGTTGGGGCTGTGGTGAGGCCTGGGATTTTCAGGCCGGTAGGCACAGTACCAGCGCCCCGCATGTGCCAGGGCGAAGTAGGCATCGAGCCGGAAGGGGTGATGCCAACCCTGCGCTCAAGACCGCCAGTGCGCCTCTACGGTCCGGTGTTTCCCGCCATACGCACTAGCATGGAGGTGCGTGTCTCCAGGCTGGCACGTCCAGTACCAGCCCCACGCATCAGGCGTCTAGTGCGTCAGCCCAGCCTCGCCAGTCTAGAGTCACCTGAGCTGCCCGCCAGTCAAGAGTCACCTGAGCTGCCCGCCAGTCAAGAGTCACCTGAGCTGCCCGCCAGTCAAGTGTCACCTGAGCTGCCCGCCAGTCAAGAGTCGCTTGAGCTGCCCGCCAGTCAAGAGTCGCCTGGGCTGCCCGCCAGTCAAGAGTCGCCTGAGCTGCCCGCCAGTCAGGAGCTGCCAGAGCCGCCCGCCAGTCAGGAGCTGCCAGAGCGGCCCGCCAGTCAGGAGCTGCCAGAGCGGCCCGACTGCCCAGGGCTGCCTGAGCGGCCAGACTGCCCAGGGCTGCCTGAGCGGCCAGACTGCCCGGAGCTGCCAGAGTGGCCCGACTGCCCGGAGCTGCCAGAGTGGCCCGACTGCCCGGAGCTGCCAGAGTGGCCCGCCTGTCCTCCGGCCCAGCCCGAGTGGCCCGCCTGTCCTCCGGCCCAGCCCGAGTGGCCCGCCTGTCCTCCGGCCCAGCCCGAGTGGCCCGCCTGTCCTCCGGCCCAGCCCGAGTGGCCCGCCTGTCCTCCGGCCCAGCCCGAGTGGCCCGCCTGCCCTCCGGCCCAGCCCGAGTGGCCCTCCTGCCCTCCGGCCCAGCCCGAGTGGCCCTCCAGTCCTCCGGCCCAGCCCGAGTGGCCCTCCGGCCGAGCCCGAGTGGCCCTCCTGCCCAGCCCGAGTGGCCCTCCTGCCCTCCGGCCCAGCCCGAGTGGCCCTCCTGCCCTCCGGCCCAGCCCGAGTGGCCCTCCTGCCCTCCGGCCCAGCCCGAGTGGCCCTCCTGCCCTCCGGCCCAGCCCGAGTGGCCCTCCTGCCCTCCGGCCCAGCCCGAGTGGCCCTCCTGCCCTCCGGCCCAGCCCGAGTGGCCCTCCTGCCCTCCGGCCCAGCCCGAGTGGCCCTCCTGTCCTCCGGCCCAGCCCGAGTGGCCCTCCTGTCCTCCAGCCCAGCCCGAGTGGCCCTCCTGTCTGCCAGGGTCAGCCCGAGTGGTCCGTCTGCCAGGGTCAGCCCAAGTGGCCCGTCTGCCCGGCGCAGCTAGCGGCGCCACCGAAGTGGGCGACGCCGAAGCTGGAGCGAGGTCCACGTCCTGCACCTGAGCCACCTCCAGGATAGGTGGGTTGGGGAGGGAGGGTGTAGCACAGTGCCGTCGTTGACGGCAGCCACCCTCCCTTCCCTCCCTTATTGTTTAGGGGTTATTGTTTAAGGGGTTTTTGTTGGGGATTTTTTTGGGTGTGTTTTCTGTTGGTAGGTGCATTCCGGGGTCTGCACCTTGGGGGGGGGGGGGGGGGGGGTACTGTCACGTCCTGACCAGCAGATGGAGCTATTGTATTAGTTTTGGGGTCAGGACGTGGCAGTTTTGTGTGTGTGAATGTTTGTGTTGGTGATTGGGACTTCCAATTGAAGGCAGGTGTGTTGAGTTGCCTTTGATTGGAAGTCCTATATAGGTTTGTGTGTTTTTCTTTGGGGTTGTGGGTAGTTGTTCTTGCACTGCGTTTTTGTATGCCTGTAAGACTGTTCCTGTCGTATGTATTGTTTTTCCAGTGGATGTTTTACTCCTTTTTTTAAATTTAAACATGAGCATCCATATTCCCGCTGCAGTTTGGTCTATTCAACACGGCTATTTTTGTGACACACATGCATTGATAAAGGTAAACCAATTAACATGTCACACCAAAAAAAATGTAACTCTGAAAATGCAATTTCCTTATTGGAAAAAAAACTTAATACACCCCTACCTTTGCCATGACATAAAATAGAAAAAATTTGAATCAGGTGCACCAAAACAAGTGCAAATGATTAGAAAATCATCAGAGAGTAACTTGGGAAGGTCCAGCCTTCCATAAAGATTAGAAACTTGGTCTGGTTTGGTCTTAAGATTATTGATCCCCATGAGTCTGGGAGGGGTTAGATATCAATTTCCAAGCAATTCGAAGTACATCATTCCACTGTCCAACAGATCATCTACAAATGGAGAAAATTCCAGACCACTGGAAATCTACCTAGGACAGGTAGTCCCACAAAATTCAGCCCAAGAGCTGACCGAAAGATGCTCATAGAAGTCTCAAAGAACCCCAGGGTAACATCAAGAGATTTACAGGCTTCTCTAGCCACAATCTATGACAACTGTCAGAAAGAGACTAACTTGGCCTACATGGGTGGTCTGGAAGGAAGAAACCTCTGGCAAGACTTGAAAATGGCTGTCTAGCAATGATCAACAATGAACTTGACAGAGCTTGAAGAATTTAAAAAACAATCATGGGAAAATATAGTAAAATCCAGGTGTGCAAAGCTCTTAAAGACTTATGCAAAAATACTCACAGCTGTAATCACTGCCTGTAACGTCTGTTTCCAACTCACACCCTCAAACACGTAGATGCCCTGAACGCAGCTCACTTTCCAGCTCACACTCTCAAACACCTAGATCCCCCGAACGCAGCTCACGCTCCAGATCCCAATCAACTGAATTTTAATCACCTGTTCACACACCTATCACACACTACTTAGTTCAGTTCTTTGCACCCAATCACTGTGAGGTATTGTTTGTTTTGTGACACCGTCTTTCAGAGTGCTGGGTTTCCTGTGATTTACTCCTCCCGTGTATGATAGTTTTTGCCTGCCTCACTAACGACGCCTTTTGCTATTCCCTGCCTATACTTTAGCCTATCGGATTTCCTGTTATCTACCTATTGCCTGATCTCCCGGACTACGTTACTAGCCTTTTCCCTGCCTGTACTGTTGCCCTTTTGGACCCCCTGTGTATGACCTTCTGCCTGCCCCTGGACCCAGCTACCTGCCTCCTCCTGTGGTCCTTTGCAATAAACAGCTGCTGCGCCCTGCGCTTGAAACCAGCTCTGTCTCCCCTCGTGTTCATTACACCGCCAAAGGTGCTTCAACAAAGTAGTGACTCAGGGTGTGAATATTTTACTTTTGGTGGGTAAATATATACTGTACACTACCGGTCAAACATTTTAGAACACCTACTCATTCAAGATTCTTTTTTCTTTACTATTTTCCACATTGTAAAATACTGAAGACAACAAAACCATGAAATATCACATATGGAATCATGTAGTAATCAAAAAAGTGTTAAACAAATCCAAATATATATTTGAGAATTCAATGTAGCCAACCTTTGCCTTGATGACAGCTTTGCACACTCTTGGCATTCTCTCAACCAACTTCATCAGGTAGTCACCTGGAATGCATTTCAATTAACAGGTGTGCCTTAAGATAATTTGTGGAATTTCTTTCCTTCTTAATGCATTTGAGCCAATCAGTTGTGTTATGTCAAGGTAGGGGGGTATACAGAAGAAAGACCTATTATGGCAAGAACAGCTCAAATTAGCAAAGAGAAACGACAGTCCATCATTACTTTAAGACATGAAGGTCAGTCGATACGGAACATTTCAAGAACTTTGAAAGTTTCTTCAAGTGAGGTCGCAAAAACCATCAAGCGCTATTATGAAACCATTTTATTGGTAAACTACACGGTAATGTAAAAGTAAAAAAAAAAAAAAGTGTGATCCAATATGTAATATAGTACATTTATCATAATTTGGTTTTAATCCAGAGAAAAGTATATAGATCCTCTGATGGTGTAGAGGGATTCTAATTGTGGATTTAAAAGAAAACATCAATCGAACAATGACAGCTTTGTTTTTAAGCCCTGGATTTCTAATCCCTTCATATTATTGTTGGCTCTGATTATAACATCTAACATTAATAATAAATAGATATGCTGATATTTGACAAACTTGCTTTACTCTTGACAGTTTAAAACTTTCTGAGATGTAGCCATTATTTACTGTTTTACACCTAGGGTTAATATACATAACTTTAACCCATTTTATAGGAGATTCTCAAATTTAAATATTCCAGGTATTTATATATAAACTCCAGTCGTATTTTATTAAAGGCCTTTTCAAAGTCAGCTATGAAAACCAGGCCTGGTTTCCCAGATATTTCATAGTGTTCTATTGTTTCCAGTACTTGTCTTATATTATCTCCAATATATCGTCTATGTGAAAAACCTATCTGATTAGGATGAATAATATCTGACAATACCTTTTTAATTATATCCGCTAAGCATTTAGCTAGAATTTTTGCATCACAACACTGAAGTGCAAGAGGCCTCCATTTGTTTTAATGGACTGGATCCTGTTTCAGTAATAATGAAATTAGACCTTCTTGTTGAGTGTCCGATAATCTATAATTTTTATAGGAGTGGTTAAAACATGCTAATAACGGTCCTCTGAGTATATCAAAAATGGTTTGGTATACCTCCACTGGTATGCCATTCAGCCCTGGAGTTCCCAGACTTAAAGGCTTTAATTGCATCAAGAAGTTCCTCCTCTGTAATTTGGCCTTCACATGAGTCTTTCTGTACTGCTGTTCATTTTACATTATTAGTGGAGATGGAGGAGACAAAGAAAAACATATGCTTAAAGTACTTTACTTCCTCTTTCAAAATATTGTTTGGTGACTCCATCATTTGTAACAAGTTTCAGTAAAAAAAAATTGGTAGCATTTTTCCCTATACTCCATCCAGTTCGATTTATTTTTGTAATATATTACACCAGATCTTTCTTGAATAAGTTCCTACATTTTTGGGGGTTTTTCCTCTAACTTACTCTGAGCCTCTATGGTACAGTTTTTTATTGCGATCTATCTGTATCGATCTATCCTTCCATTTCCTATGGTAATATGGACTCTTTTGACCTAAACTGCTTTTGTCTTCGAGATGAGTACTGAATTGCATGGCCTCTAAAGGCACATTTAAAAGTGTCCCATACAATAAGCGAATCTGATGTACCTATGTTATGTTGGAAAAAGTCAGTTATAAATTATTCTGTTCTAGTTAAAAACAAGTTATCATCCAATAGACTATAATTAATGGTCCGACTACATTCTGTCCCCTATCAAAACTTTTTAAACTTTTGGTGCCAGAGAGAATGACATAAGAAAGTAATCAAGACAACGAGCTTGACTTGAGTCTCACCATGTATATCTCACTAGGGCAGGATATTTAAGCCTCCATATATCCACTAATTCCAATATATCCATGACATTCATGATTTCCTTAGGTGCATGAGAGTGATAGTTTGTAGTGTGATTTCCTTTACGGTCCATAGAGGTATTTAAAACCGTATATAATCTCCCACCATTATAATAAAGTCTTGTATTCCTTCTAGGGTTGATACATTACTATATATTTTTTCAAAGAAATGTGGGTCATCATTATTTGGACCGTATAGGTTAATGAGCCATATCTGTTTATGGTCCAAAAACATATTTAAAATCATCCATCTACCTTGAGGATCTGTTTGGAAAATGTGCCCATTTAGATCAAAATTACTGTTAATTAATATTATCACCCTTTTTAAATTTCTTTCCCCATGGGAGAAATATATTTCACCCCCCCAGTCCTTTTTCCACACAACTTCATCTAAAATTGTTGAATGAGTTTCCTGTAAACAATAGATATTGTATTCCTTCTCTTTTAGCCAGGTAAATACTGACCGTCTTTCCTTATTATCTAAGCCATTATAATTATAACTAGCTATACATATTTCAGCATTTACCATAATGAAGTACACATTTGAAATCTATTTATCATTCAGAGGGGTTGGGTTAAATGCGGAAGACACATTTCAGTTGAATGCATTCAGATGTACAACTGACTAGGTATCCCCCTTTCCCTTTCCTTTTAATATATGTTTGTAAACTCACCATTAAAGTGTACCATAGTGATTGAGTGTCCATATAGCTATACCATGATATTTGCATTGCTACTAAATTAACCTCCAATTGTTCCTCACTATTCCACCTGCTAAAACCCCTCCCCATCCCAAGTTGGGTTGTCATCCCAGTGACCGGCAGACCACACCTGTCCCCCTGGATCCCAAGGCCTCCAAGAGATCGGGACCCGTCCTTCGAAAAGAGCAGACAGTGCCACCCACAGAACAGAAGCAGATCAGCCACCAAAAGCATTTCCATCGCCCTCACCTGGATTTGTATTATATATAGCTATTAAGAAATATATATATATTAAAAATACTGCTTATGTTAATTAACAATTAATATTAATAATTAATAATTATTATTTGTAATAATGTAGGTGGTTCATGCAAAGGATTGTTACCTATTATCAGCATTGACATTACAAAAATTACATTTTGGCAAGCAATTATTATTTTAGCAAACAATTATTGTGATTCATCCTATATTGTCCCAATCATCTTTACTCCCTAGCAACAGTTGTGGGACACACACACACACACACACACACACACACACACACACACACACACACACACACACACACACACACACACACACAACCCCTTTCCCCCACAAACAACCATAAACTCAGATGCTAAACAGTTGTTCCATCCCAGAGCCCAACTCAGGAAAGGCCTTGATTTACGAATGCATATACAGTCGCAGCTGTATGAGAAGGCCTGCAAAATTGAGCAAAAATGGGCAGAAATGGGGAGATTTGATTAACCATTGTCACGTCATAGGTAGAGATCAAATATAGCCCCTTCCCCTGAAACACCCACACGTGGCCCTCGTTGGGACCATATTGGGACCATGATTTTGTGCCACCAGGGCCACAATAATATGCCCCCTCTCTGAATGTCCGAGTGTGACCCCCTCCCCATGGGTTACTGCAGCTAATGTTGCCAGCACTGCCACTGCCTGGGTGGGGGCCACCAACCGGCTAGGTACAAGGTCGTCAAGGTTTTCATTAGCAGGTTTGAGAATTTCCTTCTATATTATGCTCTCCTATCAGGGGCTTTGGCTTTGTAGGACCAACCCTGCCAGGCAGGCTCAGAATCTAGATGGGGCGGTGCTGCTTAGTAGTGTAACGTTAGCTAGCTACATTAGTTGTCTTTGTATCAAAGATAAAGGTAAACGCAGCCACTGCTAGCTAGCCAACTCTACCAGCTAGCGGTATTGTATCATGTCCGATTTTAAAATAGCTTTTTGGTGAAAGCACATTTTGCAATATTCTAAGTACATAGCCCAGCCATCACGGGCTAGCTATTTAGACACCCGGCAAGTTTAGCCTTCACCAAAATCAGATTTACTATTATAAAAGTTTGATTACCTTTTGTTGTCTTCGTCAGAATGCACTCCCAGGACTGCTACTTCAATAACAAATGTTGGTTTGGTCCAAAATAATCCATCGTTATATCCGAATAGCGGCGTTTTCTTCGTGCGTCCCAGACACTATCCGAAATGGTAAATCAGGGTTGCGCGCATGGCGCAATTCGTGACAAAAAAAAATCTAAATATTCCATTACCGTACTTCGAAGCATGTCAACCGCTGTTTAAAATCAATTTTTATGCAATTTATCTCGTAAAAAAGCGATAATATTCCGACCGAGAATCTCCTTTTCGGCAAACAGAGGAAAAATCACAAAGACGTGGGGAGCCAGGGCACGCGCCTAAGCCCACAGTCCCTTGATCGGCCACTTGAGAAAGGCGATAATGTGTTTCAGCCTGGGGCTGGGATGACGACATTCAGGTTTTTCCCGGGCTCTGAGCGCCCATGGAAGACGTAGGAAGTGTCACGTTAGAGCAGAGATCCTTTGTAAAAGATAGAGATGGCAAAGAAGTTCAAGAAATGGTCAGACAGGCCACTTCCTGTAAAGGAATCTCTCAGGTTTTGACCTGCCATTTGAGTTCTGTTCTACTCACAGACACCATTCAAACAGTTTTAGAAACTTTGGAGTGTTTTCTATCCAAAGCCAATAATTATATGCATATTCTAGTTACTGGGCAGGAGTAGTAACCAGATTAAATCGGGTACGTTTTTTATCCAGCCGTGAAAATACTGCCCCCTAGCCATAACAGGTTAATAATCTATTTTAAAGTGTGTATCCCATATCTGCACAAAATTGAAAGCTCTCTCTCACTACCCCTGTTCACAAACACACATGGGCTCTGGGATTTGCTGCCCCTATCCTTTTTCACTTACTTAACTCCACACTTTTCCAAACACAAAAACACACCCCACCTTCCATCACAATACATGCACACATACCCACATGCATTCTATGTCCTCCGTGTTTTATCTCTTCCATGTTGATTCAGTACCTTGTGTTCCAGTTCCTTATATTTCATGATGTATTATTTCGCAAATTATCCTTTCTTCTAATGCTGTCTTATCAATTTATTAAATACTGTAAATGGAAAGTCTAAAACAAATTATTTTCCAACATTCCCTAACTAGAAGAATATAGTGTAGTTGTAGTTTATTTCTTTAACAATTCTTGTATTTTATTGCTTTTCTATATATTTTTTTATTACAATCCCTATCATGGCTAGTGTTGGGTCTTCCATTATTCGACGACTCTATGGGAACTTTGTAATATTTTGAATAGTCATGGAGTAGTCTTTGTGTCTCGGAACATTTGGTTATCAATATACAGTTTGTCGACTACGAGAGCTACACATTTCCCTTTTAATCTATTTTCCTTGAAGATTGGGTGCATATCTTTGCGCCGTTCTGCAATTTCTTCGGGAACTGATCATTCATGTCTATTTTCGTGCCAGCAAGACTTTTACCCAGTCTTTTAACCATTATTTTATCTTTAAAGAAAGCAAATTTGGCAACGATTGGCCACTCATTTCTCTGTCCAAAACGGTGTACATGTTCTAAGAACTTCTCCTTCTTTCTCTTGGATACCAGTAAGTACCAGATGTTCTATCATGGATCTAGTCTGTATGTCAAGTAAGGCTTCTCTCAGAAAGATGTTTTCCTTTTTAAGTTCATTAACGTTGGTTTCAATCTTGTTGACTGTCCCTTTTAGCTTGTTGGTTTCTTTCTCCAATGTCACAGCTTTCTCATCACTCATCTTGAGCCTTGCCTTCAACTTCTTTATATCCTTACTGACTAATTCGAGTATGCCCAATTTGTCACTTATCGATTTGAACAGATCGGTTCCCACCCTTACCATTCCCAGTTGTGAAAAGCTTAAATTGTCTGTGTCAGTCGAAGAGTCAAGTTTTCTTTCGGGATTGGTTCTCCTTTTTTACACTCCGTCGTTTGGGTGTTGCTTGATTTGGTCATATTTGTCGATACATTTCTCTAGCCTTATGATTTGTTTTGTGTTGTTATCAAGATTGAAGGTTATTACCCACCAGTTTGTGAAGTGCTAATATTTAGTCTAACTTACCGATATTGAATATTATGTTTTGATCTTGAGGTGATCTACACTACCGTGTTCAGTCCGCCATCTTGCTCAGTCTAGGGTGTGAATACTTATGATAATGAGATATTTCTGTATTTCATTTCAATACATTTATAAAAAAATCTAAAAAACATGTTTTCACTTTGTCATTATGGGGTAGGGTGTAGATGTGTGAGAAAAACATATATTGAATATATTTTGAATTCCAACTGTAACACAACAAAATATGGAATAAGTCAAGATATATGAATTCTTTCTGAAGGAACTGTATTTTTGTGTCGACCACAGGAAGACTAGCTGCTGCATGTGCAACAGCTAATGGAGATCCTAATAAACTAAACAAAACAATGTCACTTAGGGGTGACGTCACTGCAGTACCTTCTGCTCAGTGGTCCTCTGGGCGCAAGCCATGAGTGGATTCTTGTCCACGGGCTGACGCAGACGTGTAACGGTGCGAGTTTCACAGCCCTCCAGCTTCAGACGCAGGTCCTTGATCTTGGTCAGGTAGCTCCGACACTCAGATTCATCTTCCTCACCTGAACAGAATGGAGAAACCATTACAAAGGTGTATAAAAAGATTAATTTACAGCTCAAGAGGACTAGAATCCCAGATCATAAAATAGTGCTCTGATCGCCGATTAACCTCTTAGACTATAACACAGTGTTAAGAACCTCAATGAATCGTAAAGGAAATCACTCCACAAACTATTATCCTCATTCCCTTAATATTGAATGATACAAAGAGCATATTTTTGCTTAAAATTATCTGCTTACATGGGTTGCATCCCAAATGGAACTGTATTCCTTACATAGCGCACTACAAAAGCAGTTGACAGTTTATTTTTTTTCCTGAGTTTATATAATTTGTTGTTTTACTTGTGAGACACAGCTGAGTGAGCATAATCATTTGCTTTTTTTATTTTACTGGACTGATGGCCTGCATCTGATATTCAGTCTGAGGGGAGGGAGCAGCGGTGACGCTGCCTCTCACCCTACTCATCGTCCCTTCCCTCTCCCTCCCTCCGCTGAGAAAAGGGGACACAGTCTTCCACTGCATTATTTATGCCTCATTCACCAATTCATCTTATTACTCCTAATAATAACAACGCAAGCATATCAAAACACTTTTCTACTCATCCATCGCAGCATGAGTGGAAGTAGGGAGATTGAGCATTTCATGGCTTATGAAAGTGTTGAACAAAATGTTGACTGTGGTGAATAACAACTTAAACACCAACTTAATCATAAAAACATCAGCTTCTTTGCTGTATTTGTTGAGTCTCTCTCTAGTCATAGTTTTAAAAGTTTTTAAATCTCACAGTATCAACTTTGCTGTGTGCTCGAGGCTTCTTTTTAGTCTATGGACACAGTTATCTGAGCTACCGGATTGGCCAGTGGTAGTCCTATAGGTGCACGTGATTTGCTCTCTGGGCCTGCCAAATAGGCGGAGTTTTACCTTCAGACACATGTAACGATTCAAAATGGGAACACATTGCCTTCTCGGCGCTAGGGCTGCTGAATCAAGTGCACCTACCGCCAACAGCGCAAAATTATATATATCCAGGTGAAAGCTATGATCCCTTATTGATGTCATTAACTCCACTTCAATCAGTGTAGATGAAAGGGTTAAAGAAGGATTTTTAAACCGTGAGACAATTGAGACATGTATTATGTGTGCGTGGCATTCAGAGGGTGAATGGGCAAGACAAAAGATTTAAGTGCCTTTGAACAAGTTATGGTAATAGGTGCCAGGCACACCAGTTTGAGCATGTCAAGAACCGCACCGCTGCTGGGTTTTTCACGCTCAACATGGGAAACCCATGTGTATCAAGAATGGTCCACCCCCCAAAGGACATCCAGCCAACTTGATAAAACTGTGGGAAGCATTATAGTCAACATTGGGCAGCATACTTGTGGAACGCTTTTGAAACTTTGTAGAGTCCACGCCCCGACGAATCGAGGCTGTTCTGAGGGCAAAAGGGAGTGCAAATCAATGTTAGGAACACCTTCTAATATTGTCAGGGCATGGGCTCTACAAGGTGTCGAAAACATTCCATAGGGATGCTGGCCCATGATGACTCCAATTCTTCCCACAGTTCCTAATGTTTTGTACACTCAGTGTATGTCACATGAAATCCATAAAATCACTCAAACTTCTGGTTATAAATGCATAGTTTCAAAATCAAACTCAATCAACTGCCAGCTCATGCAGGAGAAAAATTCAGAATTATTACACATGAATAAACAACACAATGCATCAACACAGGCAAACTCATGCGATTTGACAAGGTGGCTAACGCAATGAACAGCGAAGTTAGAGAAAATCTTGGATGGTGATCAATGATGGTTAGATTGAGGGAAGTTGATGAAGTGAATCAGAACGGCCCTATTTTCATCCCTTAACTATCAAGCTTTGCCAGTCAACACTGCAGTCTGACACTGCAACCAGGACACCTTACCTCCAGTGGGCGCCACATTGCCTGTAATGTGAATTCAACAGTTAACCACTATTTGTAGACAAATGGCTGTGATGAAATTCAACATTTCTAACAACAAATATTGAAATCATGATGTTCATGAACGGAAAATGCAACGACAACTCATAAGGTATGCAACAAAGAGTGCAATAAAGTGTGCATAACAAAGTGCAATACTGATGTCATCAAAAATAACTTGGTTGGATGCTTCTTCTTGTACTATACAGGCCCTCTCCATGCTCGGATGTCTGACACTCACCTTTCTCCACAGAGTGCAGCAGTCCTTCGTAGTGCTGGCTGGCCTTTTTGTAGCCACTCTCCACCTGCATTCGGTCATCTGCCCCAAAGAGCTGGGAGTCCTGGTTGTCTCTTAGAAAGTCTTGGTAGTGGAACTCCAGGTTCCTCAATGCTAGCCTGTACTCCTCCACTGTCAGAGTCCTAAACTGCAGTGATGGGGAAGAAAGATAGGGAGGGTGAGCATGGTCAGGAAGAGTGTTATATTCTCTTTGCCTGAATTCCATCAGAAAATCCCCCCCATTCCAGAACCTTTGGAATTGTGTAGCTAACAATAAATAATTCTGAGGGCGTAATTTAATTAGACAACCAAGAGACACCATCTAATGACAAAAAATATGTCCTTTATTCTCTAATCTACTGTCTCCAAAAATGTATATTTGTACGTCCCAAATGGCACCCTATCCCCTATGTAGTTCAATACCTTTGACCAGGGCCCGTAGTGCTCTACATAGGGAATAGGGTGCCATTTGAGATATAGCCTGTGTGAAACCTTGAGCTCACCATGGTAATGTTCCATAAGCTGATGAGGTGGATGTCTCTCATCAGGTACTGCCAGGACATGAGGCTCTTCATGTCCACGTGCAGCATCTGCCACAGGACCAGCAGGTTCTGGTGACTTTCGTTCAGACTGTGGAGGAGGTTTGAGGTTAGTGAACCATACAAGTGCCGGGGTCAAATGTCTTTACGAGGCATCAAAGGTCTGACAAAGGTTAAATCAAAGGGCTAAATCAGAAGGTCTATCCATCTTATTTTAGCCTGGTCGCCATTCTGTATCTGCTCTCTTGCCAACTCCTTATGGAATTGTCATTCCAAACAACAATGGAGTGGACAAGAGCTCAAACAGATCTGGGACCAGGCTAATGTTGTTAATGATAAGGCTAAATCAAAGGTTTTGGCCATGTTGTTTCATGGTAGGCTAAATCAACGGCTTTAGGCATGTTGTTTATGGTAAGGCTAAATCAAAGGTTTTAGCCATATTGTTTTAAGGCAAGGAGATGATTGGTTGCCTCACCCTGAGACACCGCTCACTGCGTCCTTATTGATGGGTGGAACCAGGAAACAGATGGAGGGCACAGTGGCCTCGCTGCCTTTGGGGTTCTGTACTTTCCACTTGTACGGCTGAGAGTTGTCCATCAGTGCACACTCATCCCCTCTGTGGACCGTGATCTGGAAAGAGGCACAAAATGAACGCCCATGTTGTACTGTATCTGACCAGTTCTAATGACACGCCTTCGAGCATGACTAATAAGATAAATAAAATCAACAGATACTATTGCTGTTATACTTCTAAGTGTTACTAATCTATGTTTTGAATAAACACTAAATTTCCACAGATTCTGATAAGATGCGCTTATACTAAGTAGTAGCCTAAGAGTGTTTGCTCCTCCACTGGAAAGCTGGTCACATGAATAGTAATATCTCCTCACCTCCATCTGTTTGAAGTCGCAGACGGCCTGGACAGGCACTTTACCCTTGACTGGTGTACCAGGGTTACGTGGCTTCAGCTGGACAATGGTCTTGGCCCTCCGGTTCAGCCCATTTAAGTGGGTCTTAAACTCTTTCAGTTGCTCCTTCTCATCCTATATATGAACCACCACAGGGGTATTTAACAATACAGACAATGAAAGATGCTGTTGCTTTAGTCATGTCACTGAACCAGAGTTGCTGTATTTTCTCTTCACTTCTTCAATAAAGTAGAATAAGTCAACCTACAACTGCGTCCTGTAACAAGTCCTCGAGTCGTGTGACAGTGATGTTACGGTCACACGTGTATTTCTTCTTCATAGTCTCCTGCATCTTTTTCATCTTCTCCTCTGCCTCTTTCACATCTGAGAAAAACTACAAGGGTAGAAAAAGAGGAGCACAAACCGTTTTAGAGATAGGATGATGTATTTTAATTGGACTATCTGAGGGGGATATATGAGTTGGCATACTTGGAAGTAGGAGGTGTTCTCTTTCAGGTGGGACTCGATGCAACAGCAAAGCTGCAGGATCCAGCTCCACTGGGTCTGCAAGGCTTTAGTGAAGGCCTTTGGTGGGGAGAGAAAAAAATAGCTTAAGAAAAAGACCTATTCTCATATCCTCTGCTCTTAGAAATAAAAGACAAAGTCAAAGACAAATCCATGTTAAATATATACTGTAATGCAGGGGTAGGCAACTAGATTCAGCAGCGGGACGATTTTTGCGGATTTTTGCTGATAGAACATAATTACAACAATTTGAACATCACAAATTCACCACAAGTAAGCCCAAAAAGAGATTGTATTTCAAAATAACATGATCATTTCATACCTTGATTACATCAAGGAACAATCACAAATCTTAATTTTATTAATGGGAACATATTTTCTAAATACCTTTTTTTAGCTGAATTCTTTTGTATTTTTTTTTAACCAAAAACTAAAATCCCAAAAACTTTGCGGTGCCAAAACAAATCACTTGCGGGACGGTTTTGGTCCATGGGCCCCCTGTTACCGACCCCTGCTGTAATGTGTGTGTTTGTATACTGTTCAGGAAATTTTAACAACTTAGAAACTCTAGTGATTGTGTTCTCACCTCTACAGACTCCTTGGCAGGGTGACCCTCCTTCAGCAGTTTGTCTCCTTGGAACTGGACACTGTTGACCCTCTTCTCTCTGTGCTCCAGCTCTTTCATCAACCCCTGAAACAAACCAAACAGACAGTGCTATGGCATTAGGGGGGATATTACTAGATATGAAAGTGCATCCCCCTAATCATAATAAATTACATTTCATTGTCAAAATAATAATTGAACATAATCTGATCAAAATCGAATTAAAGATGGGAGTACTACTGTTCTGTACAGTGCAGTACCTTTTTACTTTACCCTACAAGATCTGTATTATGCCTAACTCTATTTAGCTAATGTTGAACTTTCCAGGTTGGGTGAGGATGAGAACAACCATACCGAGTAGTTGTCTTTCTTGGCATTCATGTTGGTATTGCGTTCGCTCCAGTCATAGTTAACCTCCTCCTCCTCTTTCTCATTCAGCCACATCAACTCCTTGGTGGCTGCAGTGACAAAGGCATGAAGCTCATCCAGGCTGCACAGACGAGCCTTGGAAGAACTCTGAGGAGAAAATAATTACAATGAGATTGGAGAAGACGCATTAGATAAATGGCAGATTGTTGAAAAGTTGTAGTTGTACGTTAATATTTTGAGTCCATAACTTACCAGAAGCTTGCTATAATGCAACTCCAGCTTGGATAAGTAGTCTCTGTAGGCACATTTGCTGACAGGGGAGAGCTGACTCTGAAGGAGAATAGAAAAAGATTAAAGATTAGAGAAGAAGCATGGCTAAAAAAAAGAAGCGGTCATTTTGGCAGTAACCAAAGAGGATCAATGATGGTATAACTGAATCAGT
This sequence comes from Salmo salar, assembly GCF_965601325.2. Taxonomy (NCBI): domain Eukaryota; kingdom Metazoa; phylum Chordata; class Actinopteri; order Salmoniformes; family Salmonidae; genus Salmo; species Salmo salar. Next base: position 62,774,158 of record NC_138304.1, on the reverse strand, counting down.
CTAATTTTCCCCTAACTCCAATCCCATCCCAGGTAGTTTTTCACACTGTACCTCGTCTGCTTTTGCTCTGTTGATCTTAGCACGGAACTCGTCCACTGACTGGTGCAGGCCACGGTGGCTGCCCAGCTGGGACTCCACGGTGTGCAGGTCCGAGCCCCATTCCCCCTGGTCCACCCACCTCTGGTTCTCCTCAACCCAAGCCAGCAGGTCCTGGATGTAGCGCAGGGTCACCTCATCCAGCTCGGGACGCACCCTCATGGGGACCTGCTGAAGGGTCTGCATCTGGGACATGGGTATCTGGGTGGTAGTCACTTCAGACTTCAGGCTCAGGTTGTACTCACTGCGCAGGTACATCAGCCGCTCGTGGAGACGGTACACTCTGGAGGTAAAACAGGAGAAACAATGCTGAATCGTTCAATGACAACGAAACAGGTATTTCAATCAATTGGATTTAACAAGTTGGTTTAACAATACAGTAAGGGCTTAGGTTTCATCGCGTGTTGCACAAGGCCTCACAATAATACAGTAATGCTCTTGAGTGGATAAGACTGCTAAATAGCCAGACTGCTAAATAGCCAATTAATGGTACCCGAACTCTCAGTAATGACTATCTTGCACTGACCCTACTCAAACTCACTAGACTATATATACACACCATATACACACTCACTCCCACACACTACATTGACACTCCCACACAAAACCCACACAACCCCCCCCCCCCCACACACACACACTTTTACAATCATGATTTGCGGCTGCTACTCTGTTCTTTATTTTACTATTATTATTATCTATTCTGATGCCTAGTCACGTTACTCTGCCTTCATGTACAGTACATTTCTACCTCAAATACCTCATACCTCTGCACATTGATCTGGTACTGGTACTCCCTGTATATAGCTCCATTCTTGTGTATTTTATTTTATTTATTTTGTGTTACAATTACTTATTTTTTTAACCATCGTTGGGAAGGGCTCGTAAGCAGGCATTTCATGTTAAAGTCTACACCAGTTGTATTGTGATACAAAGTTAGATTTTATTTTGATGTGGAGCTTAAATGGTTTTACTCAGTGGTTGTTCTGACCTGCGGTACATCTGTTCAGCTTGTAGATGGCGTCCGTCCTTCAGCAGCTGCACGTCATTGAAGAGGTACCGGATCATGCCCTCTGCCTTGTCCAGGTCTGTCTCTACCTCTGCTGTGTGCATAGCAGGCTTTCCTGAGCTCAGCAAACGGACATCCTAGAACATAGATACAGTATAAACACTATGACACCATGTGTTCCATCTTGAATACAGCATTAGTAGACATCAGTCCATGAGCCTGAGAATGCTTTTGACCATCCGAACACATCCAATCTCACATAACTGTGGGGTATTCATTCACTGTATCATTGACTACTCAGTCTAGCAGCATGGATTTGTGGTGACAAATCTGTAGGGCCACAGATTGTACATTATGAAGTCTACATTGGCTGTGACTGTCTCCCCCTGGCAGGGTGTGAGACTCACCATCTGTAGCAAACCCTCAACCTGGTTGAGCTGCTCCTCACACACCCCAGACTCCATCTGGACCTTACTGACAATCCTCTGCAGCAGCTCCAGCCTGAGGGTCAAAGGTCAACACATCAGGTCAACACATGTTCCACAGTCTCTCCTAAATCAGCTCTGAGGCTGGGGTATTGTCTAATGAGGTAATGAAATAACTAGATGATGGTACTGTAAATCTGTCATCAAGGCAAAGGGTGGCTACTTTGCAGAATCTCAATATAAAATATATTTTGATTTGTTTAACACTTTTTTGGTTACTACATGATCCCATATGTGTTATTTCATAGTTTTGATGTCTTCACTATTGTTCTACAATGTAGAAAATAGTAAAACAATTAAGAAAACCCCTTGAATGAGAAGGTGTGTCCACACTTTTGACTGGTACTGTAGTTACAGAAGCCTTTGGGTGTGAATGCTCTTTTTTACAATGTTTTATGTCCTGTTTAATGTGTTACTTCTGATAGACATTGAGCTTTTAATTTAACAACTGAAACACAACAGAAACACCACGTGACAGAGTTCCCAAATCAAGAATTTCTCCTCAGAACTGCATCTAACAAAAACATCTGTAACGGATTTCAGCATCATCTCAAAGATGAAGGTATAATCTCAAACATCATTGACCCTCCACAGTGTTGTACGTACATATAATGGCAGTCTCACCTCTCATATTCTGTCCTTAGAAGACGCTCTCTCTCCAGTATGGCTACATGGAGACGACCCCACTCCTTCTCCACATCGATAGGCTGGTACCCAGGGGGAACCTTGACATTACCCACTTGAACTGCACCCTACAAGGACAGACAACGACAGGCACAGGCAGGAACATTTTTAAAAAAGGACAAGCATTTACTTGATGCAGTTAGTTTATTTAACTATTCTTTAGATGTGTCCAAACATTCACTCTGGGCGTTTTGGCTTGGACCTTCTCCTTTTAGTGGTTTAATTGCTAACCTCAAAAGACGTGTAGATGTGTTTGGATCGATTCTTGTCTGCTTCCTTTGCAGGCAGCTCTGTTTCCTTGAACTTCAGAAACTGGCGCCAAAGAACCTGTGGTTTTAAGATGTTGCTGAATTAATTCAACATGACAATTAAACATACGAAGCTCTTGTTTCATCACATCCCTAAGACAATTTTCAGAAAACAGAGACAAACAGTTAGATTATTTCCTTACCAAGCAAGACATAAGTTATGGAGACTAGTACCCTTTACCAGTGACTTATTTTCTCATTGCAGACCACTTCCATAACTGCTACCCCACTGGCCCCAATAGGAAAAAATTATGCTAAATTAATTCACTGTTACAACTGAACATAGCCTTTGTCATACATCAAGTCTCTAAGACAATTATAACACATTTGGAGCAGACAGAATATTCACTTACATGTATCAAGAGATTTCCCTAATAGGTGAGGAGACTTACCTCAGTCTCCTCATAGCTGGTAGGGAACTTCCTCTCCTCAAACACGATGATGTGGTGTCTGATCCACTGCAGCAGCAGGGTCACCAGCTCATAGTACTCCTGCCAGCGCAGCTCCAGCTCCTGAGGGACACACAGGAGACAGAAGAGGGTTCATTAGAGAAAGGTTGAATGGACTAAATCAGTTGCGGGTAGTCACCATATCATTGCATTAAACATCACTCCACTGGTTAAACATGGTGTAGGGTGAGGTTTCCTCTAGATGCTGATCTTGGGTCAGTTTTGCATTTACCCCTCTAATGGTTAATGTTAGTATTGGGGGAGGAGAAGCTGATCCTATACCTGTACTTAAGGGAAAATTCACCCCGGAGCATCAAAGACATCTTACATTTTGGGAAGATGTGATCTCAAAGGTGAGACCAGGAGGATTCCCCCTAGTGGTGATGGCCTATATGGTTCCAAGAAGACGACACTTACATTGGCTTTCACCTCATCCTGGACGTCAGGTACACGGGGCATGACATCATACAGGGAGGACACGTATGTGATGATGGACTTCTCGTCTGGGTGTGGCACATCCACATCTTATTAGAGGGGAGACAATGAACACCAGTTAAAAACTGATTTTAGAAAAAGATAAATGCAAGTATTCATACAAATACGCCACTAATAGTATTGCGAGTAATTGAGAAAACGATACCTTCTGGGTCGAGCAGCCGAGTGACGCCCAGGTCTCTCTCTGCCACACTGAAGGCCTGCTCCAGGTTCTCTACATGGGTCTGTCGGTACACCTTACTCATGTCAATCAGAGTAGGGCTGGGGACAGAACATAGAAAAGACTATTAAAACTATAAAATTGCATCTCATTTTCTTGTATTTTCTTATAGAATATAGGACAAATGGTTGTATTATATTCATCTTTGCAACCCCAAAACATTCAGGTAAAACCATTAAATGCAGGTTATTTTCTAAAAACATAAGGATAAAACATAATATAAGCACACAAATGTCATTGTTATGGCCTACATAATTTTGCCCCTGTCAGGCATCTGTAAAACAATCAAACCCATTGACTGATCCAGCAGCTCGTTGCTGTAGGCCAGGGATCATCAACTAGATTCAAACGCGGAACCGTTTTTTTTTCTTGAGCGAATTATCAGGGGGCCGGAACATAATTATAAATTATTTGTAGCCTGCAAATTGACTGCAAGAAGCCCAAACATATATAATATTTGACGAAAACATAATCATTTCAAACCTTGCTTGGATTTGTATACTATCACATATCTCTCTGTTATGCATGGGAATATTTGGGAACAGATTTCCAAAATTAATATCCCTTGGAGCTGATTTCATGGTGTCTTTTATGTCCAACAATGACAATTCCCCCAGAAATAACCGCCAGTTGGGAAACCCTGCTGTAGGCAGTTTAATCATGATGGACTGCCTACATTAGATCCTTATCGACATGCCTCTGTCAGAGGAATGTTTATACAGACAGGGGCAGACAAAAACAAGAGCTCCTACTAACAACCAATTAGTTTGAAATTCCATGTACAACTTGTTCCATGTACACTGCCAATAAAGCTAATTGCAGTCAAATAGTGTGCAGATACAAGATTTGATTGCTTGGAATGAGCACAGGGCATATCATATTTGCCAATGGATTTAGCCTAGCGTGGTTAAACAAAATACAGGGGATTTGTAAAGAAGAGGCGAAAAATGCATAACTTATTAGATTCCCTATAGGAAAATAACTAATGTCTAGAAGTAGCAAAAAAAAGGAAACGGCTATCAAAATTAATCCCAACCACCACCTTAATGAAACACTGACATAAACCCTGCATACCATTGCACAACTCTCTGCACATAGTAGTCTCCATGGCCCCTGGGGTAGTGCTCCATATCAGAGTAGAGGACCTGTCTATAGGAGTGTCTGTCCCTGCTCAGGTTCACTATGCGTGGGTCTGATCCTGACCCAGACCCTGCCTCCTGCTCCCCGATCTGGGAACCTCGGCTGGAGGAGAATTCCCCCGGGTTCTGTAACCCCCGATTCGAGTCAAAAGTGCTACTCTCAGCTGAGACATCTTCACACAGCATGACAACCCGGTCCTCCAGGTCAATGACAGAGCCCTGGGTGCTGCTGGAGGTGCTGTTCAACCGTCTCTTGGAGGAGCGGAACTTCTTCTTTAGACTGTGCATCATGTTGATGGTGTGTGTCCTCAACTGCAACAGTGTCCAAACAGTGTCCAAACTCTCCTCTTGCAGTTTTTCTTTTCAGTCTTACAAATCCATGTGTGAGACTATGACTGATGTTTTTCAGATTTAGCTCAGATGTAGAATCCCCTTTCCACGGCTAGATAATGTGCAAGCCTTGACTGTTGACGGTCATAGAATTGAGAGATTACTTTCTCATGCATTTCTCTCATTCAATAAGTTGTACGTGAGCACAGACTGCTTTGTTGCTTTGTCGTTCTGCAGAGTGTGCTTCTGTCTTTCCCTTGGTCTGTGTGAAGTTTGTATGGCAGACACACGTGAGACACCTGGGCATACCTGAGCTGTGCTGCTACTTGCTGAGACTTAAAAGCACAGCCCCTGTGGGCATCTTACTTTAAAATTCATGGGACACACACCCTCAGTCACAATCCTCTCTCTTTTCATGCAACTAAATAAAACCACATAGCTGCCTTGCCTAGCCACCTCCTGTGCCTTTCTCCTGAGTCCTGTGTGTAGAGTGTGAGCATACAGGGTGTGTGTTTGTACGGTATGTGCAAACATGAAAAGTCCCTTGTCAAAATCTATCCTGACCCCTTATGGTAGGTGTTATGCGTATTCTTTTTACACAAACATTTAGCTAACTTTTTCATTGTAGATTGAATGTTACTGCTATGTGACGTGTTGGATTTGCACCTACCTGCCTCGGTGGATGACCGTGGAAGATCTTTCACCCAGAACTGTCAATAGGCTAATAGAAATGTTAGGTTTTGTTGTTTCTTGCTGTAGTGAAAAGTCCTATACAAATTACATCTATTATTATTATTATTATTATTATTATTATTTATTATTGCTATGTGCATGAATGCATACCTGGTCATGCGGGATTGCTACGTCAAATAAAATGTTTTTGTCAATGAAAACAAATAAAATAATGAGAAGTACTTGCAACTGACTGCATAACTGTAGAGGAAGAATGAGAGAAGGTGATACTTGAGACTATTGACTTGCAGGCGCTGAGGCCCAGCGTGATGACTCAATCACGATTTATGCCATTTGGATGGTTGACCATTTATGGGCTATCACAGAGGTCAAACACAACTTATCTGTGGCTTTCTCTGGGGAGGGACATTCTCACAGAACCCTGGGAGCATGGACACCGTTGGAGATGTGAAGACAGATGAAAACGTGAAATCCACTAAATGGATGTTACTATGAATACCATCACTGCTACCATCCGCGATGCATACAAAGCCCGCCCTCCCTTCGGAAAATCCGACCATCTTGCATCTACCGTCTTATAGGCAGAAACTCAAACAGGATGTACCAGTGACGAGAACCATTCAACGCTGGTCCGACCAATCGGAAACCACGCTTCAAGATTGTTTTGATCACGCGGACTGGAATATGTTCCAGTCAGCCTCAGAGAACAATATCGACCTATACACTGACTCGGTGAGTGCGGTTATAAAGAAGTGCATTGAAGATGTTGTACCCACTGTGACTATTAAAACCTACCCTAACCAGAAACCGTGGATGGATGGCGGCATTCGCGCAAAACTGAAAGCGCGATCCACCACATTTAACCATGGAAAGAGGTCTGGGAATATGACTGAATATAAACAGTGTAGTTATTCCCTCTGCAAGGCAATCAGACAAGCGAAATGCCAGTACAGGGACAAGGTGGAGTTGAAATGCAACGGCTTAGACACGAGACGCATGTCTACAGTAAATCACGGACTACAAAAAGAAAACCAGCCACGTCATGGACGCCGACATCACACTTCCAGACCAACTAAACACCTTCTTTGCCCTCTTTGAGGGTAATACATTGCCACCGCCGCGGTCCACTGACAAGGACTGCCCCCCCCCTTCTCCATTGCTGACATGAGTAAAACATTTAAACGTGTTAACCCTTGCAAGGCTGCTGGCCCAGACGGCATCCCTAGCCGCACCCACAGACCATGCGCAGACAAGCTGGCTGGTGTGTTTACAGACATATTCAATCGCTCCCTATCCCAGACTGTTGTCCCCACATTCTTCAAGATGGCTACCATTGTTCCTGTACTCAAGAAGGTAAAGATAACTGAACTAAATGACTACTGCCACGAAGCACTCACTTCTGTCATCATGAAGTGTTTTGAGAGACTAGCCAAGGATCATATCACCTCCACCTCACAGGCCACCCTAGACCCACTTCAGTTTGCATACCGCCCCAACAGGTCTACAGACGACGCAATCGCCATCACACTGCACACTGCCGTATCCCATCTGGACAAAAGGAATACCTATGTTAGAATGCTATTCATTGACTACAGCTCAGCATTCAACACCATAGTACCCTCCAAGCTCATCATCATGCTGGAGGCCCTGGGTCTAAACCCCGCCCTATGCAATTGGGTCTTGGACTTTCTGACGGGCCGCCCCAGGTGGTGAAGGTAGGAAACAACATCTCCACTTCGCTGACCCTCAACACTGGGGCCCCACAAGGGTGTGTGCTCAGCCCCCTCCTGTACTCCCTGTTCACCCACGACTGCGTGGCCATGCACGCCTCCAATTCAATCATCAAGTTTGCAGACGACACAACAGTAGTGGGCTTGATTACCAATAACGACGAGACAGCCTACAGGGAGGAGGTGAAGGCACTCGGAGTGTGGTGTCAGGAAAACAACCTCTCTCTCAATGTCAACAAAACAAAAGAGATGATCATGGGCCAAAGGACACAGCAGTGGGAGCACCCCCCTATCCCCATCAAAGGGACAGTAGTGGAGAAGGTGGAAAGTTTTTTAAGTTCCTTGGTGTACACATCACAGACAAACTGAAATGGTCCACCCACACAGACAGTGTGGTGAAGAAGGTGCAACAGGAGGCTGAAGAAATTTGTCTTGTCACCCAAAACCCTGACAAACTTTTACAGACACAATCGAGAGCATCCTGTCGGGCTGTATCACAGCCTGGTACGGCAACTGCACCATCCTCAACAGCAAGGCTCTCCAGAGGGTGGTGCGGTCTGCACAACGCATCACCGGGGGCAAACTACCTGCCCTCCAGGACACATACAGGAAGGCCTAAAAGATCATCAAGGACATCAACCACCCGAGCCACTGCCTGTTCACACCGCTACCATCCAGAAGGTGATGTCAGTACAGGTGCATCAAAGCTGGGACCGAGAGACTGAAAAACAGCTTCTATCTCAAGGCCATCAGACTGCTAAACAGCAATCACTAACTCAGAGAGGCTGCTGCCTACATTGAGATCACTAGACACTTTATACAATGACACTAAATAATGCCACTTTAATAATGTTTACATATCTTATATTACTAATATCACGTGTATACTGTATTTTATACCATCTATCTATTGCATCGCTCATCCATTTACTTACATGTACATATTCTCATTCACCCCTTTAGATTTGTGTGTATTAGGTAGTTGTTGGGGAATTGTTAGATTACTTGTTAGATATTACTGCGCTGTCGGAACTAGAAGCACAAGCATCTCGCTACGCTCGCATTAACATCTGCTAACCATGTGTATGTGACAAATACAATTTGATTTGATTTAATGTTTGGATTGTTTCAAGAGTTCAAAAGTTGATATGCTTTATTGTACAGTAAGTGCTATGGATTTATTGTTACAGGGAAACTGTGTTATTTGTTCGGTGGACTGAGGATATTTCAAAGAGGAGTGACACAGGGGTGCTCTCCTATCATTTAAATTTAGTTGATTCGATTAGGATCTGGGTGTGTTGTTCCTGTCTATTGTTTTTCTAGCAAAGTGCAAAGAAATGTTAATTTTTCTTGAATTGGGAAAAAGGACGGTGAATTTAAGAACTTGTTAACAAGCTCCATATTTTTTTCTCTTAGAGAATATTCTGAACTGAAGACGTGTCACCATCTTATGTCTTAGCGATAATTACATTTTTAAAATTTGATTTAACCTTTATTTAATGACGACCTACCCCGGCCAAACCCTAACCCGGACGACGCTGGGCCAATTGTCCGCCGCCCTATGGGACTTCAAATCACGGCCGGTTGTGACACAGTCTGGAATCAAACCAGGGTCTGTAGTGACGCCTCTAGCACTGAGATACAGTGCCTTAGACTGCTTTAGCATCTATGTATCACTAAATGGATGTTACTATGAGTACCATCACTGCTACCATCCGCGATGCATACAAAGCCCGCCCTCCCTTCGGAAAATCCGACCATCTTGCATCTACCGTCTTATAGGCAGAAACTCAAACAGGATGTACCAGTGACGAGAACCATTCAACGCTGGTCCGACCAATCGGAAACCACGCTTCAAGATTGTTTTGATCACGCGGACTGGAATTATGTTCCAGTCAGCCTCAGAGAACAACATCGACCTATACACTGACTCGGTGAGTGCGGTTATAAAGAAGTGCATTGAAGATGTTGTACCCACTGTGACTATTAAAACCTACCCTAACCAGAAACCGTGGATGGATGGCGGCATTCGCGCAAAACTGAAAGCGCGATCCACCACATTTAACCATGGAAAGAGGTCTGGGAATATGACTGAATATAAACAGTGTAGTTATTCCCTCTGCAAGGCAATCAAACAAGCGAAATGCCAGTACAGGGACAAGGTGGAGTTGAAATGCAACGGCTTAGACATGAGACGCATGTCTACAATTTAAGAACTTGTTAGCAAGCTCCATATTTTTTTCTCTTAGAGAATATTCTGAACAGAAGACGTGTCACCATCTTATGTCTTAGCGATAATTACATTTTTAAAATTTGATTTAACCTTTATTTAATGACGACCTACCCCGGCCAAACCCTAACCCGGACGACGCTGGGCCAATTGTCCGCCGCCCTATGGGACTTCAAATCACGGCCGGTTGTGACACAGTCTGGAATCAAACCAGGGTCTGTAGTGACGCCTCTAGCACTGAGATACAGTGCCTTAGACTGCTTTAGCATCTATGTATCATGTATTTCATGTACACTGTAATAGTTTGAGAGTTAATTCTTTCGTGGCTAATAAACTATATTAGTTGAATGGAGTAAATGCATTCTTCATTTTACAGAGTCATTATTTTATTGACTATACGCTTATAATTTAGTAGGTCTATTGGTAGTTGTTATTTACACTATACACATAGCATATGATTGGGTAACACCTTGACATCCCTGATCTGCTTGCCTCAATAAATTAATGCCAGAACATTGGCCACCAGGATTAGCTATTTGTATCTAGTCTCTTAATAATTGCGTAAAGGTGCAAATTAGACACGTTCATTATAGTCATACTAAGTGGTGACGCAAGGCTCACTACCTTGACTAGATCCTCTAGGGAGTCACAGGGCCTGTTGCATTTATTCACATAATATTGGAGTCAGATTGCTAAATGTAGTTTATTATTATATTCAACATTTCTACATAATTGTTGGATAAATTCCATCCAACTATAAATGGTGACCCTCAGTTGACAGGGGGTTTTACACCCTTACATAACTACCTGAACAAGTCAGCCTTTCTGCAGTGCACAGCAAATATGAATTTCACATTCCTCTCTTTGTATGTACAGTAATAAAGAAAACATTTAACATGTATGTGGAACCTTGCAAGGATCACAGGGGTTCACTACGTCCAAAGGATGTATATAATAGCAAGTCCAGGCAAGTGCATGTAATCACAAAATGATCAGGCATAGCTAAAAAAGTGTTCTTGCATGTCCATTTAGGCCCCTGGCACAACCTTCATCCGTGACCCCATGATTTCCTCAATCCCCAGTCAGATCACCTCAATACTACTTCTTCAAGGCTGCATCTCACCTGTGTTTGTGTATGACAGCGTTGAAGAGCTTGCCGTCCCTCCAGCTGGTGGTGAAGTTGTCGCAGCGCATCCCGTGGTATCCCTCCACCATGCGCTGGGACCACAGCAGCAGCTTCTCCTTCGCCGTCATGTCGTCTGACTGGCCATTCACCTGGATGTCTGAGATCTGGGGGGGGGGGGGGGGGGGGGGGGGTATTGGTATTGGTAAGACAGGCTATAGAGTATTCTTTAATTGTGGGATCCATAGGGTATCCCAATAGTATTAACACATCTGATTTGAACTAGTTTGATGATTAGTACATTTTTTGAATCGGGTGTGTTGGTACTGGGCTTAAACAAAAACCTGCACAACTTGTAGGTCTGAATAACACTGTTATAGATGGTTCAAGGTGTGCTGGGTTGGCAAAAAGGCTGGCAAAAAGGGTTAAGGGCTGTGGATAAAGTGCACATACTGGAAGAGAACTGTGCACGCTTTGGTATAATCATTATGCATGGATTTAAAGTTCAAAGCAACTTGACTTGATCCAGGCAGATGATACATTTTCAACCTGAATAACCAACAGTCAGCAGTTTACTGCTGTGAAACCCTCCTGAACAGCTTTATGTTCCCGGGTGCAGAATCCAACTTGTGAAAGTAAAAACATCCATGGGGCACAGAATTGAATAAGGTGCAGCAAATTCCTGCAGTGAATTCCTGCTTGAAAGAAGATGGAAGATAAAGCTATGAGTCACAGGTACAGCCTTTTGAATCTCTCAGCAGTCCATTTCCCTCAGTAGTCTATGGTGGATCTGTGTTTACTTTAGTGTTTTGTTTCTGATGCTCAACACAATGTGTACACTGCACACTGTGTTCAATGCATTGTTAAATAATTAATGTATTGCCATGCTAGAAATACTATGCATAACCCAACCCCTCTCAACCACCAAAAATAAAACAATAACCGAAGAAAAAATAGATGATCAATGGAGTCATGGTTGATTTTAGTCATAGCATGAGACTTTATTGAGCTTTATTAGAACAACAAAGATTGCTTTATGACCAATGTGACATTTTCAATGTGGCACACTGTCAGGCGTTCTAATATTACTTTCAGGGTGGAGAGCGAAAATATTTAGGACTTACTGTCTCATCCCTCTCGCTTCTTCTCTACTATGTACACACTCACGATGTGACTCACCACATGGAAAGAGGCCCTCCGACCTCTCAATTCGCCTTCATGAGAATCTAGAGAGATTCCTGCTTCCTTCCACTTCATCAAGGCATCATGTTTTGATGAGAGGACTTAAAGGACTAAAACAACAGAGTCTGCAACTCAAATAGCCCACTATTCCCTATAAAGCGTGCTACTTTTGACCAGAGCCCTATGGGGTCCTCTGATAAAAAAATAAGTATAGCCAATGGTGGGACTCGTTAAAATGTTTAGAGCCGCTACCTGCCACACCAACCTCTCCTGCCTGTCAACGATAAACACTGAGTCCCCCTGGAGTGGACGGAATCCCACATGATGTTAAGAATATCCTTGTGCCCTTCTTTTTCCATATTTCAAAATATTCTCAAACTGCTAAACAAATAACCAAATGCTCCTGGCATCTTCCATTCGGGGAGAAAAAAGTTCCTTCCGTCACTGAGTTATATTGAGGATGAAAACCTCATATGGTCTTCAAATGAGTGTTTCAATATGTTTTTTCAATGTTCAGGCTTATCATTTTAATGATAATAAACATATTGGTTGTTGTTATGCTACGAGTGAAGCATGATATACCTGGAAGTGAAGGATGATGGTCCATATCAGGCCGAGGGTCAGCTTGGGGTTTCCATCGGCGATGTCATCATTCCTGATGTTGACCAGTTTAACCTGTCACAAAGGGGACACAAGTATGTACAACCATCTTAAAGAAAATTGTCCCTCTAGATTAAGTTTTATCTAAATGGTTATCTAATGAATTATAAGGTATTGGGACTGTTAGTTTACATTATGAGAATCAGTTCAAAGTGAAAAAATATGTTAAAAAACATAGATACACTGAGGGTACAAAACATTAGGAATACCTGCTCTTTCCATGACATAGACTGACCAGGTGAATCCAGGTCAAAGCTATGTCACCTGTTAAATCCACTTCAATCAGTGTAGATGAAGGGAAGGACACAGGTTAAAAAATGATTTTTAAGCCTTAAGACAACTGAGACATGGATTGTGCCATTCAGAGGTCAAGAAACAATATTTAACTTCACTAGGGTAGGGGGCACTATTTTCACCTACGGATGAAAAGCGTGCCCAAAGTAAACTGCCTGCTACTCAGGCCCAGAAGCTAGGATATGCATATCATTGGCATATTTGGATAGAAAACACTCTAAAGTGTCCAAAACTGTTAAAATAATGTCTGTGAGTATAACAGAACTGATATGGTAGGCGAAAACCTGAGAAAAATCCATCCAGGAAGTGGGAATTTTTTATGTTTGAAGTTTTCTATTGAATGCCATTACAGTATCCATTGACTTAGGACTCAAATTGCACTTCCTATGGCTTCCACTAGATGTCAACAGTCTTTAGAAATTGTTTCAGGCTAGTATTCTGAAAAACGAGGGAGTAAGACCACTCTGGATGAGTGGACACTGCAGTGTCCCAGAAGTTTTTCATGCGCACGACCGAGAGCGCACCTTTCTTGTTTTCCTTTTATATTGACGAAGCTTTTGTCCGGTTGAAATATTATTGATTATTATGACTAAAAACAACCTGAGGATTGATTATAAACATCGTTTGACATGTTTCTACGAACTTTACTGATGCTTTTCGTATTTTTCGTCTGCCTGTTGTGACTGCCTTTGAGCCTGTGGATTACTGAACAAAACGCGCGAACAAAACTGAGGTTTTTGGATATAAAGAGGGACTTTATCAAACAAAACAAACATTTATTGAGTAAATGAGAGTCTTGTGAGTGCAACCATGTGAAGATCATCAAAGGTAAGTGATTAATGTTATTGCTATTTCTGACTTTTGTAACTCCTCTACTTGGCTGGTAACTGTTTGTAATGATTTGTCTGCTGGGCGCTGTTCTCAGATAATCGCATGGTATGCTTTCGCCGTAAAGCCTTTTTGAAATCTGACACTGTGGTTGGATTAACAAGAAGTTAATCTTTAAACCGATGTATAACACTTGTAATTTTTATAATGAGTATTTCTGTTTTTGAATTTGGCGCTCTGCAATTTCACTGGATGTTGGCCAGGTGGGACGCTACCGTCCCACACCCCCTAGAGAGGTTTTAAGTGCCTTTGAACGGGGTATGGTAGTAGGTGCTAGGCACATCGGTATGAGTGTGTCAAGAACTGCAATGCTGCTGTTTTTTTCAAGCTCCAAAGTGTCCTGTGTGTATCAAGAATGTCCCACCACCCAAAGGACATCCAGCCAGCTTGACACAACTGTGGGAAGCATTGGAGTCAACATTGGCCAGCATCCCTGTGGAACGCTTTCGACACCTTGTAGAGTCCATGTCCTGAAGAACAGAGGCTGTTCTGATGGCAAAATGGGGAGCAACTCAGTGTTAGGAAGATGTTTTGTTTCCTAGTGTTTTGTAGACTCAGTGTTGATTGATGCAATTAATCATCACACTGTACCTGTCTGTGTTTGAGGAAGTCCAGTGCGATCTGTACATTCTGCAGTTTGTGGAAGCGCATGCGCCCCTTCTCCCTGGGCTGTGAGAAGAGAACAAACTTTACACACAGCACATACAATACCAATAGGACAAGGAAGAGAAGGCCCCATGACTGCAGGCAAAGTATTTCAGATTGAGAAAACATTTTATATGGATTACAAGCAGCAGTCATGGTCCGATATAATCAACCACATTGAATGGACATTACAGAACAGTTCATAATAATGGCTGGAACAGAGCAAATGGAATGTCACCAAACACCTGGAAACCATGTGTTTGATGTATTTGATACCATCCCATCTATTCCGCTCCAGTCATTACCAAAAGCCCGTTCTTCCCAATTCAGGTACCACCAACTTCCTGTGATGAACATTGAATTTGAGATTTGACTCCACATTTGGTTGAGTTGTGGTCAGAGCTGAACACAGTATCTCATGACTGCCCAATCCCCCCTTCATTTTACATCTGGCTTTACATGGCCCTATTGAAAAGCATTGTAATAAGATCTAGAGGCATGAACATTCTAAGGAAAATGGGTGAAGATGAGAATGTTAAACCTGGACCACTAGCTACTGGATTCTTCCAATCATCAATCACTTCCATGTTCAATGCATCGATCTAAACATTTTACAAAATCAAAAAATGACATGAAAACTACCCTTTGGCCCAGGAGTTGGACCCTGAGAAAAACTACAATTATTTTTGCAGATAAATTATACCTAAATTACATTATTACTATTTCATCTGCAACACAATCCATTCTTACCAAGCAGATACCTGAAGTCAAGCAGTAGTGCTAAGAGACTTTATGCTTCTTAATCTCTAGATAATGGTCAAGTGTGCAGGAGACCTGTATATTTGGTCCACCATTACATGCATCGGTACAGCAAGTCACAAGCTCTCAGTCAACCACAAGCTCAACTAGCGTACAAGTCGATCTCTTATTGGCTTGCAGTATCACTCTGGCTTCTGTTTACAGTAAGTTGGGTTAAATGAACGGATGCCTGTATCTCTTTCTCAGAACTCAGACTAATACGCTAAGACTTGGAGGGAGTGCACAGACGAAACTAGAAGACTGAACATGAAATGATCTAGGGCTGAAACTGAAGGAAATATCCCAGCTTTATTCCGAATGTTTTTTATACAACAGGTGGGTCTAATCCTGAATGCTGGTTGGTTAAAACCGCATTCTAGCCGGTGTCAATTCCACAAGTTACCACCAGTTAAATCTATGACGTTAAAATGCATATTTACTCTGTTCCATCTGACTGCACAATCCACTGTCTCATCAGCCCAGCCAGACAATTTATAAACTTGATCTCCACTATATAAAAACATCTAGACATTCTCACATTTATTTTAGACTAACATTTCATTTTCAACAGCAGAGATTTGTATAAACCTTGCTGTCTGTCTCTCTGAAATTTGCAACCTTGTTTCAATATTCAAATTCGATCTTCAGCTGTCCCATAGTAATGAACGTGTCGGGAGTTGGGTCGAAAGCACATATTTCTTTGCCAGGCAATATCACGCCTCATTAGCTCATTGTTATGGATGTATCCAAATAAATGTCACTAGAAAACAACTTAAACAAATGCAAATGCAGCTACTTTGCTGTTATTCTGTCTAGCTAGCAAGCAAGGGATTAGAACATTGCCAGCCAGTATGGCAATGGAACATTTAGAATGAACCACATAGATACAGAACAAAAAGACTGAACGACTGAGTTGTGTCTCTGGCTACCAAACCGATAGAATGAATGACCAGCCGGCTTGGGTAGCAACCCTAGATTTGTGCCGGGACTATATCTAGTTGAAGGATGAAATAGTGTGAATAAATTAATCAAAATAACGTGTTTAATGAAAATGTCAATCATCATGAACATGTTGGTAACCAGTTGTTTACAAGTGATAATGCCTTCGAAGCCGGTGTTTGGAGGATATACTGACTTGTCTCAGGCCTAACGACACCCGTGCCAATATATCCTACAAACACCAACTTCTCAGGCATTATCACTTAAATAAGTAACCAAGAAACCTACTTCACCCACATAGCTTATCACAGCACAATGACTAGGGACAACCAGTCATTTACCACACAATATCCCCAAATCCAACACAAAAAGGATAATCTTATATCTTCATTCCCTACTCAATGACGCTCAGCTCAACCTTCTTGCAGAGTTGGGTTGGGTTTCTTCTTGCAGATTTGGGTTTCTGTGTTCCATCCAAAATGGCACCCTGTTCCCTACATAGTGTACAACTTTTGACCAGGGCCCATAGGGCTCTGGTTAAATATAGTGCATTCGGAAAGTATTCAGAACCCTTGACATTTTCCACATTTTGTTATGTTACAGCCTTATTCTAAAAGGGCTTAAATAAATAAAAATCCTCATCAATCTACACACAATACCACATAATGACAAAGCGAAAATAGTTGTACTTTTTTTTACCCCTTTTTCTCACCAATTTCGTGGTATCCAATTGGTAGTTACAGTCTTGTTTCATCGCTGCAACTCCCGTACGGACTCTGGAGAGGCAAATGTCAAGAGCTGTGCATCCTCCAAAACACAACCCAACCAACCTGCACTGCTTCTTGACACAATGTCCACTTAACCCGGAAGCCAGCCACACCAACGTGTCGGAGGAAACACCGTACACCTGGCGACCGTGTCAGCTTGCACTGCGCCCGGCCCGCCACAGAAGTCACTAATGCGTGATGGGACAAGGACATCCCTGCCGGCCAAACCCTCCCCTAACCCGGACGACGCTGGGCCAATTGTGCACTGTCCCATGAGTCTCCCGGTCGTGGCCGGCTGCGACAGAGCCTGGACTCCAACCCAGAATCTCTACTGGCACAGCTAGCACTGGATGCAGAGCCTTAGACCACTGAGCCACTTGGGAGGCCCCAGCTTTTACAAACATTTTAAAATATGTAACAGAAATACCTTATTTCCATAAGTATTCAGACACTTTGCTATGAGACTCAACATTTATCTCAGGTGCATCCTGTTTCCATTGATCATCCTTGAGATGTTTCGCACAACTTGATTGTGCATGTCTGAGCGAAAAACAAGCCATGAGGTCGAAGGAATTGTCCGTAGAGCTCCGAGTCATTATTGTGTCAAGGCACAGATCTGGGGAAAGGTACCAGAACATTTGTGCATCTTTGAAGGTCCCCAAGAATACAGTGGCCTGCATCATTCTTAAATGGAAGTAGTTTGGAATCACCAAGACTCTTCCTAGAGCTGGCTGCCTGGCAAAATTGAGTAATCGGGGGAGAAGGGCGATGGTCACTCTAACAGAGCTCCAGAGTTCCTCTGTGGAGATGGGAGAACCTTCCAGAAGGACAACCATCTCTACAGCACTCCACCAATCAGGCCTTTATGGTAGAGTGGCCAGAAGGAAGCCACTCCACTGTAAAAGGCACATGACAGTCCACTTGGAGTTTGCCAAGTGGCAACTAAAGGACTCTCAGACCATGAGAAACAAGATTCTCTGATCTGATGAAACCAAGATTCAACTCTTTGGCCTGAATGCCAAGTGTCACGTCTGGAGGAAACCTGGCACCATCCTTATGGTGAAGGATGGTGGTGACAGCATCATGCTGTTTTTTTAGCAGCAGGGCCTGGGAGACTAGCCAGGATCGAGGGAAAGATGAACGGAGCAAAGTACAGAGAGATCCTTCATGAAAACCTGCTCCAAAGCGCTCAGGACCTCAGACTGGGGTGAAAGTTCACCTTCCAACAGGACAACAAACCTAAGCACACAGCCAAGACAACACAGGAGTGGCTTCGGGACAAGTCTCAAAATGTCCTTGAGTGGCCCAGCCAGAGCCCGAACTTGAACCTGATCTAACATCTCTGGAGATACCTGAAAATAGCTGTGCAACAATGCTCCCCATCCAACCTGACAGAGGTTGAGAGAATCTGCAGAGAAAAATGGGAGAAACTCCCCAAATACATGTGTGCCAAGCTTGTAGCGTCATACCCAAGAAGACTCGAGGCTGTAATCGCTGCTAAAGGTGCTTCAACAAAGTACTGAGTAAAGGGTCTGAATACTTATGTAAATGTGATATTTCATGTATTTTTTATTAAATTAGCAAAAATGTCTAAAAACCTGTTTTTGCTTTGTCATTATGGGGTACTGTGTGTAGATTTATGAGGGGGATAAAACAATGTAATCAATTTTAGAATAAGGCTGTAACATAACAACATGTGGAAAACATCAAGGGGTCTGAATACTTTCCGAATGCACTGTATGTAGGGAATAGGGCGTCACTTGGGACATAGCCCTAGTCTCTACAAGCTCGTCGACACATGGAAAAGGACAACGTTGCATACACAGAGAGGGCAAGAAAGAAGGTGACATCAACATGCACAACCCGACAGCCACCTGGGGGAGTGACACATGCCACGCCTGAGGAGGCACTACACAGTCCAGGCCCACTCACCAAGCGCGAGTTCCTGACAACGTCACGCTCCCTCGGCTACCACAGCAAGATCATCACAAGAGAAGAGGCAAAGGCAAAGGGGGCAAAGGTCAGGGCAAGACAGGAATTTGAAAAGGAAAAACAGGGGTCAAACAAGTGCAAAGGCAGAGAAATAGAGAGTGAGAGAGAGAGAGAAAGAGAAAGAGCGAGCGTCATAGAAAGAAAAGAAAATTATGAAATAAGTGTTAAATTAATGCTGAGATATTATTTCCAAAAACAGCTTCAAATCAGTACTATGTATAGGTTAAGTCAAATCGTGAGGAATTCTTAAACATGTAGTGTATTGTTCGTGGACCACATACTGTATCTCTGCAGGTTTTAACACATGCAATAAGGTAGTAAAAAAAAAATCTACCAGCCTAGGTTGTGTATTACATGTGACGTCAAGTATAGGAAAGATTACAAAATATATAATGCATAATCATGTTTCTTTATAAACTCAGCAAAAAAAGAACTTCCCTTTTTCAGGACCCTGTCTTTCAAAGATAATTTGTAAAAATCCAAATAACTTCACACATCTTCATTGTAAAGGGTTTAAATCTAGATGTGCCACTAGCGGAACGCCTCGCCAATATCCAATGATAGAGCGTGGCGTGAATTACAAACTCCTCAAAAATCCAAAAACTTCAATTTTTCAAACATATGACTATTTTACACCATTTTAAAGACAAGACTCTCCTTTATCTAACCACATTGTCCGATTTAAAAAAGGCTTTACAACAAAAGCAAAACATTAGATTATGTCAGCAGAGTACCCAGCCAGAAATAATCACACACCCATTTTTCAAGCTAGCATATAATGTCACAAAAACCAAAACCACAGCTAAATGCAGCACTAACCTTTGATGATCTTCATCAGATGACACTCCTAGGACATTATGTTATACAATACATGCATGTTTTGTTCAATCAAGTTAATATTTATATCAAAACCCAGCTTTTTACATTAGCATGTGACGTTCAGAACTAGCATACCTACCGAAAACTTCCGGTGAATTTACTAAATTACTCACGATAAACGTTCACAAAAAACATAACAATTATTTTAAGAATTATAGATACAGAACTCCTTTATGCAATCGCGGTGTCCGATTTTAAAATAGCTTTTTGGTGAAAGCACATTTTGCAATATTCTGAGTAGATAGCCCTGCCATCATGGCTAGCTATTTTGACACCCACCAAGTTTGGCACTCACCAAACTCAGATTTACTATAAGAAAAATTGGATTACCTTTGCTGTTCTTCGTCAGAATGCACTCCCAGGACTTCTACTTCAACACCCAATGTTGTCTTGGTTCCAAATAATCCATAGTTATATCCAAATAGCTGCGTTTTTTTCTTGCGTTCAAGACACTATCCGAAGGGTGACAGCCGGCGCATATCGTGATAAAAAAATGCAAAATATTCCATTACCGTACTTCGAAGCATGTCAAACGCTGTTTAAAATCAATTTTTATGCGATTTTTCTCGTAAAATAGCGATAATATTCTGACCGGGAGACCTTGTTTTCGTTCAAAGACTGAAAATAGAAAATGGTGTCTTCACATGCACAGGCACCGCGTGTCATTGTTCTCAGAGCGACCACTTTCCAAAACCCCTACTGTTTTTCGCCCAGGGACTGCAGAGTCATCATTCCCCGTTCTGGCGCCTTCTGAGAGCCTATGGGAGCCTTAGAAAATGTCACGTTACAGCAGAGATCCTCTATTTTCCATAAAGAGGCTATAGAAGGACAAGAAATGGTCAGAGAGGGCGCTTCCTGTATGGAATCTTCTCAGGTTTTGGCCTGCCAAATGAGTTCTGTTATACTCACAGACACCATTCAAACAGTTTTAGAAACTTTAGGGTGTTTTCTATCCACATCTACTAATTATATGCATATTCTAGTTTCTGGGCAGGAGTAATAACCAGATTAAATCGGGTATGTTTTTTATCCGGCCGTGAAAATACTGCCCCCTATCCTAAACAGTTTAAACACTGTTTCCCATGCTTGGTCGATGAACCATAAACATTTAATGAACACGCACCTGTGGAATGGTCGTTAAGACACTAACAGCTTACAGACGGTAGGCAATTAGGACACTAAATAGGCCTTTCTACTGACTCTGAGAAATACCAAAAGAAAGATGCCCAGGGTCCCTGCTCATCTGTGTGAACGTGCCTTAGGCATGCTGCAAGTAGGCATGAGGACTGCAGGATGTGGCCAGGGCAATAAATTGCAATGTCCGTACTGTGAGACGCCTAAGACAGCGCTACAGGGAGACAGGATGGACAGCTGATCGTCCTCGCAGTGGCAGACCACGTGTAACAACACCTGCACAGGATCGGTACATCCGAACGTCACACCTGCGGGACAGGTACAGGATGGCAACAACAACTGCCCGTTGTTACACCAGGAACGCACAATCCCTCCAGCAGTGCTCAGACTGTCCGCAATAGGCTGAGAGAGGCTGAACTGAGGGCTTGTAGGCCTGTTGTAAGGCAGGTCCTAACCAGACATCACCGGCAACAACGTCGCCTATGGGCACACCCCACCGTCGCTGGACCAGACAGGACTGGCAAAAAGTGCTCTTCACTGCCGAGTCGCGGTTTTGTCTCACCAGGGGTGATGGTGGAATTCGCGTTTATCATCGAAGGAATGAGTGTTACACCGAGGCCTGTACTCTGGAGCAGGTTCGATTTGGAGGTGGAGGGTCCATCATGAGCTGGGGCGGTGTGTCACAGCATCATCGGACTGAGCTTGTAGTCATTTTGCAGGCAATCTCAACGCTGTGCGTTACAGGGAAGACATCCTCCTCCATCATCCCCCTTCCTGCAGGCTCATCCTGACATGACCCTCCAGCACGACAATGCCACCAGCCATACTGCTCGTTCTGTGCGTGATTTCCTGCAAGACAGGAATGTCAGTGTTCTGCCATGGTCAGAGAAGAGCATGGATCTCAATCCCATTGAGCACGTCTGGGACCTATTGGATCGGAGGGTGAGGGCTAGGGCCATTCCCTCAGAAATGTCTGGGAACTTGCAGGTGCCTTGGTGGAAGAGTGGGGTAACATCTCACAGCAAGAAGTTTCAAATCTGGTGCAGTCCATGAGGAGGAGATGCACTGCAGTACTTAATGCAACTGGTGGCCACAACAGATACTGACTGTTACTTTTGATTTTGACCCACCCTTTGTTCAGGGACATATTATCCCATTTCTGTGGACCTTGTTCAGTTTGTCTCAGTTGTTGAATCTTGTTATGTTCATACAAATATTTACACATGTTAAGTTTGCTGAAATAAACGTAGTTGACAGTGAGAAGTTTCTTTTTTTGCTGA
The DNA here is from genome assembly GCF_965601325.2 of Salmo salar. Taxonomy (NCBI): domain Eukaryota; kingdom Metazoa; phylum Chordata; class Actinopteri; order Salmoniformes; family Salmonidae; genus Salmo; species Salmo salar. The sequence continues at coordinate 62,751,709 of NC_138304.1, read as the reverse complement.
GTTTACAGCATCATGACAGATAAAAACATATATAGTATAATGGACTGAAAAGTAGGATGGGGAAAAGGGACAGAAGGAAAGGAGAGGTTGGGAAGGAAGGTTGGATAGGTTGTAGCAGAAGCAGAGGTCCTTCTCCTTCCAGTCAGAGTGCAAAGGTCATAGGGACTCACCAGTGTCTCTCCAGAGAGCACCTCCAGCAGGGAGATGAGGTTGTATCCATCTCTGAGGTCCTCGTACAGGTCAGTGATATGCCGCTGGGCCTCGGGAGGGGAGAGGTCAAGAGAGACAGTTTGAGACTATTCACAGAGATGCACAATGGATTCATTATGACTCAATGCACTTGAAGTTAAGGTGTTTTCTCTGTATTCAATACACTGATCAGCTATGAGGAATGAGTCATGCACTGTAAATACTCATGATCCAACAAGACCAGTACTCAGAAAAGCTCTGTTTGTGAAGGAACAACACTGTTCCTGAGAATATAATCTGGGATTATGGGTCAATTTTCAGTAAAACACATTCGCAATCACCACTTTCACAGACTGGAGTTACCATTGTATTTATAACTAAAGAAACCTCTAGTAATGCTATAGTATCTCTGTCAGTATATCTTGATTGCATTCATTCTACACTACTCACACACGGCAAAATTATCACACCAAAAAAATCTAACAAATCAAATAAAATTTTATCTGTCACATGCACCAAATACAACAGGTGTAGACCTTACAGTGAAATGCTTACTTACAACCCCTCAACCAACAATGCTTTAAGAAGTTAAGAAAAATAAATGTTAAGTAAAAAAGAGAAAATAATTAATTACAAAGAATTAAACAGCAGCAGTAAAATAACAATAGCGAGGCTATATACAAGCCAGGGGTACTGGTACAGAGTCAATGTGCTAAGGCACCGGTTAGTCAAGGTAATTGAGGTAATATGTACATGTAGGTAGAGTTAAAGTGACTATGCATAGATAATAAACAGAGAGTAATAGCAGTGTAAAAGAAAAGTCTGGGTAGTCCTTGGATTAGCTGTTCAGGAGTCTTATGGCTTGGGGGTAGAAGCTGTTAAGCCTTTTGGACCTAGACTTGGCATTCCGGTACCGCTTGCCGTGTGGTAGCAAAGAGAACAGTCTATAACTAGGGTGGCTGGAGTCTTTGACAATTTTTAGGGCATTCCTTTGACACCACCTGGTATGAAGGTCCAGGGTGGCAGGAAGCTTGGCCCCAGTAATGTACTGGGCTGTACGCACTACTCTCTGTAGTACCTTGCGGTCGGAGGCCGAGCAGTTGCCATACCAGGCAGTGACGCAACCAGTCAGGATGCCCTCGATGGTGCAGCTGTAGAACCTTTTGAGGGTCTGAGGACCCATGCCGAATATTTTCAGTCTCCTAAGGGGGAATTTGTTGTGCCCTCTTCATGACTGTCTTAGTGTGTTTGGACCATGATAGTTTGTTGGTGATGTGGACACCAAGGAACTTGAAGCTCTCAACCTTCTCCACTACAGTCCAGTCGATGAGAATGAGAGCATGCTCAGTCCTCCTTTTCCTGTAGTCCACAATCATCTCCTTTGTCTTAACTACGTTGAGGTAGAGGTTGTTGTCCTGGCACCACACGGCCAGGTCTCTGACCTCCTCCCTATAGGCTGTCTCATCATTGTCGGTGATCAGGCCTACCACTGTTGTGTCATCGGCAAACTTGATGATGGTGTTGGAGTCGTGCCTGGCCATGCAGTCACGAGTGAATGGGGAGTACAGGAGGGGACTGAGCACGCACCCCTGAGGGGCCCCCGTGTTGAGGATCAGCGTGGCAGATGTGTTGTTCCCTACCCTTACCACCTGGGGGCGGCCCGACAGGAAGTCCAGGATACAGTTGCAGAGGGAGGTGTTTAGTCTCAGGGTCCTTAGCTTAGTGATGAGCTTTGAGGGCACTATGGTGTTGAACACTGAGCTGTATTCAATGAATACATTCTCACATAGGTGTTCCTTTTGTTCAGGTGGGGAAAAGGGCAGTGTTGATTGCAATACAGATTGCATCATGAGTCCCGCTCCTTGAAAGCGGCAGCTCTACCCTTTAGCTCAGTGTGGATGTTGTTTGTAATCCGTGGTTTCTGGTTGGGTGTCACGAATTCCACCGAAGGTGACTCCCCTGCCTGCTCGGGCGGCGCTCGGCGGTCGTCGTCACCGGCCTACTAGCCGCCGCTGATCCCTTTTTCCTTTTCGTTTGGTATGTCTTATTGTTTGCACCTGTTCCCCATTTGGTTCTCTTGATTTATGGTTATTTAGCCTGTTTAGCCCGCCCAGGTTTGTGCGGGATTATTTGCGTCAGTGTGTTTGTTATTGGATGTGCTGGCGATCGTATAGTGTTGTTTTATGTGCGTGCTGTGCGCCTGTTGTTTTTGGGCACCTCGCATTTTCACGCCGGTTGTGTTGGCGTCGACCGTTTTTGTTGTGTTAAGGAATAAACACATTATCTCCTTAGCTCTGCTCTCTGCGCCTGACTCCTACCACCACTCCTAGCATTTACTGACAATGGGGTATGTACATACGATCACTGTGGGGATGACGTCATCGATGCACTTATTGATGAAACCAGTGACTGATGTGGTGTACTCCTCAATGCCATTGGAAGAATCCCGGAATATACACTGCTCAAAAAAATAAAGGGAACACTTAAACAACACAATGTAACTCCAAGTCAATCAAACTTCTGTGAAATCAAACTGTCCACTTAGGAAGCAACACTGATTGACAATAAATTTCACATGCTGTTGTGCAAATGGAATAGACAACAGGTGGAAATTATAGGCAATTAGCAAGACACCCCCAATAAAGGAGTGGTTCTGCAGGTGGGGACCACAGACCACAGACCACTTCTCAGTTCCTATGCTTCCTGGCTGATGTTTTGGTCACTTTTAAATGCTGGCGGTGCTTTCACTCTAGTGGTAGCATGAGACGGAGTCTACAACCCACACAAGTGGCTCAGGTAGTGCAGCTCATCCAGGATGGCACATCAATGCGAGCTGTGGCAAGAAGGTTTGCTGTGTCTGTCAGCGTAGTGTCCAGAGCATGGAGGCGCTACCAGGAGACAGGCCAGTACATCAGGAGACGTGGAGGAGGCCGTAGGAGGGCAACAACCCAGCAGCAGGACCGCTACCTCCGCCTTTGTGCAAGGAAGAGCAGGAGGAGCACTGCCAGAGCCCTGCAAAATGACCTCCAGCAGGCCACAAATGTGCATGTGTCTGCTCAAACGGTCAGAAACAGACTCCATGAGGATGGTATGAGGGCCCGACGTCCACAGGTGGGGGTTGTGCTTACAGCCCAACACCGTGCAGGACGTTTGGCATTTGCCAGAGAACACCAAGATTGGCACATTCGCCACTGGCGCCCTGTGCTCTTCACAGATGAAAGCAGGTTCACACTGAGCACGTGACAGAGTCTGGAGACGCCGTGGAGAACGTTCTGCTGCCTGCAACATCCTCCAGCATGACTGGTTTGGCGGTGGGTCAGTCATGGTGTGGGGTGGCATTTCTTTGGGGGGCCGCACAGCCCTCTATGTGCTCGCCAGAGGTAGCCTGACTGCCATTAGGTACCAAGATGAGATCCTCAGACCTCTTGTGAGACCATATGCTGGTGCGGTTGGCCCTGGGTTCCTCCTAATGCAAGACAATGCTAGACCTCATGTGGCTGGAGTGTGTCAGCAGTTCCTGCAAGAGGAAGGCATTGATGCTATGGACTGGCCCGCCCGTTCCCCAGACCTGAATCCAATTGAGCACATCTGGGACATCATGTCTCGCTCCATCCACCAACACCACGTTGCACCACAGACTGTCCAGGAGTTGGCGGATGCTTTAGTCCAGGTCTGGGAGGAGATCCCTCAGGAGACCATCCGCCACCTCATCAGGAGCATGCCCAGACGTTGTAGGGAGGTCATACAGGCACGTGGAGGCCACACACACTACTGAGCCTCATTTTGACTTGTTTTAAGGACATTACATCAAAGTTGGATCAGCCTGTAGTGTGGTTTTCCACTTTCATTTTGAGTGTGACTCCAAATCCAGACCTCCATGGGTTGATAATTGGATTTCCATTGATTATTTTTGTGTGATATTGTTGCCAGCACATTCAACTATGTAAATAAAAAAGTATTTAATAAGATTATTTCATTCATTCAGATCTAGGATGTGTTATTTTAGTGTTCCCTTTATTTTTTTGAGCAGTATATTACGGTCTGTGCTAGCAGAACATTCCTGTAGCTTAGCATCTGCTTCATCTGCCTACTTTCTTATTGACCGAGTTACTGGTGCTTCCTGCTTTAGTTTTTGCTTGTAAGCAGGAATCAGGAGGATAGAATTATGGTCAGATTTGCCAAATGGAGGCCGAGGGAGAGCTTTGTACGGTTCTCAGTGTGTGGAGTAAATGTGGTCTCGAGTTTTTTTTTTTTACCTCTGGTTGCACTTTTAACATACTGGTAGAAATGAGGTAAAACGGATTTAAGTTTCCCTGCATTAAAGTTCCCGGCCACTTGGAGCCCTGCCTCTGGATGAGCGTTTTCCTGTTTGCTTATGGCCGTATACAGCTCATTGAGTGCAGTCTTAGTGCCAGCATCGGTTTGTGGTTGTAAATAGACAGCTACGAAGAATATAGATAAACTCTCTTGGTAAATAGTGTGGTCTACAGCTTATCATGAGATACTCTACCTTAGGCAAGCAAAACCTTGAGACTTCCTTAGATTTCGTGCACTAGCTGTTTTTTTACTAATATAGATAGTGTGTGCTAAGCTGTCATCAACGCAAAGGGTGGCTATTTGAAGAATCTCAAATATAAAATATATTTTGATTTGCTTAACAATTGTTTGGCTACTACATGATTCCATATGTGTTATTTCATAGTTTTGATTTCTTCACTATTATTCTACAATGTAGAAAACAGTAAAAATGAAGAAAAACCCTTGAATAAGTAGGTGATCCAAAACATTTGACCAGGGAGTGTATAGCTCAAACTCTTTTGGGGAGGGTGGGGATAGCAGGCGTAATTGTCCATCCATACTGTAAGAGGCCCTAGAGGCCCTTGGTAGGGGCCTCAGCATATACTGAGAGTGACAGAAACATCTCTCTGTAAGCAGCGATTACTTATCAATCACACAAGTCATGTGAATGTGCATAGAGGCACTGCAGATAGTCCAGATGACTGGGAACTCACCCCCAGTGATGAACTGGTCTGTCCACCCAAGCCCAGCTCAGTCAAATGCCTACCATTGTGTCATTGAGCCATCATAATACTTTAGCAAATGTACGTTATACCAGGGGCATTGGTAGACACAATGTAAGTAACCTAATGTATGTCCCTCTAATAGCCCTCTATGCCTCTGCTGATCTTACAGTTATTGTATGCAGAAATCATCCAGATTTATGCTGTTAGCACTGAGGTGGTGTGCCCTAGTAGGAAGTCCACTGTGTGCAGCTCACCCTGCACTAACATGAGAATATCTAATTTTGCTAAGCTTCCCAGCAAAGCAATGAAAACAACCAAACATCCAGGAAAAGTTCTCAAAATAGCCCACGTTAACATATGTCGCTTAAGAAACAAGGTTCATTAAATGTATAACTTGCGAATAACAGATGACGTTCATATTCTGACTGATCTCTGATCTCTGAAACTCACTTAGACAATACCTTTGATAATACAGTGGTAGCAATACAGCGTTATGTCATTTATACAGAAAAGACAGAAATGCCAATGGTGGAGGTGTTGCTGTTTATATTCAGAACCACATTCCTGTGAAGATTAGAGAGGATCTCTTGTTAACCTGTTAGGGCTAGGGGGCAGTATTGACACGGCTGGATAAAAAAACGTACCCGATTTAATCTGGTTACTACTCCTGCCCAGTAACTAGAATATGCATATAATTATTGGCTTTGGATAGAAAACACCCTAAAGTTTCTAAAACTGTTTGAATGGTGTCTGTGAGTATAACAGAACTCATATGGCAGGCCAAAACCTGAGAAGATTTCAAGCAGGAAGTGGCCTGTCTGAGAAGTAGTGTTTCATCTTGGCTCTTTTTATTGAAGACTCAGGATCTGTGCAATAACGTGACACTTCCTACGGCTTCCATAGGGTCTCAGAGCCCGGGAAAAAGCTGAACGATATCGAGGCAGGCTCTGGCTGAAACACTTTATCGCTTCTGGCAAGTGGCCACTCAGAGTACTATGGGCTTAGGCGCGTGCCCGCTTCGACCGAATGCTTTCTTTTCCTTTGTCTGTTTACCTAGAAGCAGATTCCCGGTCAGAATATTATCGCTTTTTTATGAGAAAAATGGCATAAAAATTGATTTTAAACAGCGGTTGACATGCTTCGAAGTACGGTAATGGAATATTTAGAATTGTTTTGTCACGAATTGCGCCATGCTCGGCACCCTTATTTACCCTTTAGGATAGTGTCTAGAACGCACGAACAAAACGCCGCTGTTTGGATATAACGATGGATTATTTTGGACCAAACCAACATTTGTTATTGAAGTAGAAGTCCTGGGAGTGCATTCTGACGAAGACAACAAAGGTAATAACATTTTTCTTATAGTAAATCTGACTTTGATGAGTGCTAAACTTGCTGGGTGTCTAAATAGCTAGCCCTGTGATGCCGGGCTATCTACTGAGAATATTGCAAAATGTGCTTTCACCGAAAAGCTATTTTAAAATCGGCATATCGAGTGCATAGAGGAGTTCTGAATCTATAATTCTTAAAATAATTGTTATGCTTTTTGTGAACGTTTATCGTGAGTAATTTAGTAAATTCACCGGCAGTGTTCGGTGGGAATGCTAGTCACATGCTAATGTAAAAAGCTGGTTTTTGATATAAATATGAACTTGATTGAACAAAACATGCATGTATTGTATAACATAATGTCCTAGGGTTGTCATCTGATGAAGATCCGTAAAGGTTAGTGCTACATTTAGCTGTGGTTTGGGTTTATGTGACATTATATGCTAGCTTGAAAAATGGGTGTCTGATTATTTCTGGCTGGGTACTCTGCTGACATAATCTAATGTTTTGCTTTCGTTGTAAAGCCTTTTTGAAATCGGACAGTGTGGTTAGATTAACGAGAGTCTTATCTTTAAAATGGTGTAAAATAGTCATATTTTTTAAAAATTGAAGTAATAGCATATCTAAGGTATTTGAATAACGCGCCACAGGATTCAACTGGCTGTTGAGTAGGTGGGACGATTTCCAAGCGTCCCACCTAGCCCATAGAGGTTAAATACTGTTGAAGTAATATGGCTACAGGTTCATCTGTCTCACCTCAAGCCCATTCTTGTGGGAAGCTGCAATAGACCACCAAGTGTTAACCTCTCTGGGCTAGGTGGGACGTTTGCTTCCCACCCTAGTCAACATTAGATTATGTCAGCAGAGTACCCAGCCAGAAATAATCAGACACCCATTTTTCAAGCTAGCATATAATGTCACACGTTCACAAAAAACATAACAATTATTTTAAGAATTATAGATACAGAACTCCTTTATGCAATCGCGGTGCCGATTTCAAAATAGCTTTTCGGTGAAAGCACATTTTGCAATATTCTGAGTAGATAGCCCGGCCATCACAGGCTAGCTATTTTGACACCCACCAAGTTTGGTATTCACCAAACTCAGATTTACTATAAGAAAAATTGGATTACCTTTGCTGTTCTTCGTCAGAATGCACTCCCAGGACTTTTACTTAAACAACAAATGTTGGTTTGGTTCCAAATAATCCATAGTTATATCCAAATAGCGGCGTTTTGTTCGTGCGTTCAAGACACTATCCGAAGGGTAAAGAAGGGTGACGCGCCCGGCGCGTTTTGTGACAAAAAAATTCAAAATATTCTACCGTACTTCGAAGCATGTCAAACGCTGTTTAAAATCAATTTTTATGCGATTTTTCTCATAAAAAAGCGATAATATTCCGACCGGGAGTAGTTGTTTTCGTTCAAAGACAGAGAAAGTAAAATGGACTCTTCACGTGCACGCGCACACCCGTCTCATTGTTCTCAGATCGACCACTTACCAAATGCGCTACTGTTTTTCAGCCAGAGACTGGAGAGTCATCATTCAACATTCTGGCGCCTTCTGAGAGCCTATGGGAGCCGTAGAAAATGTTACATTACAGCAGAGATCCTTTGTTTTGGATAGAGATAACAAAGAAGGCCAAGAAATGGTCAGAGAGGGCGCTTCCTGTTTGGAATCTTCTCAGGTTTTGGCCTGCCAAATGAGTTCTGTTATACTCACAGACACCATTCAAACAGTTTTAGAAACTTTAGGGTGTTTTCTATCCAAATCAAACAAGTATATGCATATTCTAGTTACTGGGCAGGAGTAGTAACCAGATTAAATCGGGTACGTTTTTTATCCGGCCGTGCAAATACTGCCCCCTATCCCCAACAGGTTTTAACAGTCAGTATCTGGTTAAGATCTGTGAAATGCTTGATAATGAATGTGATATCAACAGAGAGGTATATTTTCTGGGTGATTTAAATGTTAACTGGCTTTCATCAAGCTGCCCACTCAAGAAAAAGCTTCAAACTGTAACCAGTGACTGCAACCTGGTTCAGGTTATCAGTCAACCTACCAGGGTAGTTACAAAACAGTACAGGAATGAAATCATCAACATGTATTGATCAGATCTTTACAATTGACGCAGAAATGTGCTTGAAAGCAATATCCAGATCCATTGGATATAGTGATCACAATAAAGTAGCCATATCTAGGAAAACCAAAGTTCCAAAGGCTGGGCCTTATAGAGTGTGTAAGAGGTCATACAATAAGTTTTGTATTGATTCCTATGTTGTTGATGTAAAGAATTTTTGTTTGTCCGTGGTGTGTAATGAGGAGCAAACAGATGTTGTACTTGACACATTTATGAAATTGATTATCACAGTTACGAATAAGCATGCACCCATTAAGAAAATTACTGTAAAAACTTAAATCCCAGTGGCTTGATGAGGAATTGAAAAATGGTATGGTTGAGAGGGATTAGGCAAAAGGAATGTCAATGGTGAATGCTTGGTGAATGGCGCCGAAACCCTAGACCCTCTCCAATTTGCATACCACCCCAACAGATCCACAGATGATGCAATCTCTACTGCACTCAACACTGCCCTTTCCCACCTGGATAAAAGGTACACCTATGTGAGAATGTTATTCATTAGCTACACTTCAGAGTTCAACAACATAGTGCCCTCAAAGCTCATCACTAAGCTAAGGTCCCTGGGACTATACACCTCCGTCTGCAACTGGATCCTGGACTTCCTGACGGACCGCCCCCAGGTGGTAAGGGTAGGTAACAACACATCCGGCACGCTGACCCTCAACACGGGGGCCCCTCAGGGTGCGTGCTCAGTCCCCTGCTGTACTCCCTGTTCACTCATGACTGCATGGCCAGGCACGACTTCAACACCATCATCAAGTTTGCAGATGACACAACAGTGGCAGGCCTGATCACCAACAACGATAAGACAGCCTATAGGGAGGAGGTCAGAGACCTGGCCATGTGGGCACAGGACAACAACCTTTCCCTCAACATTATCAAGACAAAGGAGATGATTGTGGACTACAGGAAAAGGAGGGCTGAGCACGCCTCCATTCTCATCGACTGGGCTGTAGTGGAGCAGGTTAAGAGCTTCAAGTTTCTCCGTGTCCACATCACCAACAAACTATCATGGGCCAAACACACTAAGGCAGTCGTGAAAAGGGTACAACAAAGCCTATTCCTCCTCAGGAGACTGAAAAGATTTGGCATGGGTCCTCAGATTCTCAAAATGTTCTACAGCTGCACCATCGAGAGCATCTTGACTGGTTGCATCACTGCCTGGTATGGCAACTGCTCGGCCTCCGACTGCAAGGCACTACAGAGGGTAGTGCATACGGCCATGTATATTACTGGGGCCAAGGTTCCATCCAGGACCTCCAGGACCTCTATACCAGGACATCCAGGACCTCTATACCAGGCTACCATCCAGGACCTCTATACCAGGCAGTGTCAGAGTAAGGCCCTAAACATTGTCGAAGACTCCAGCCACGCTAGTCATGGACTGTTCACTCTACAACCACACAGCAAGCAGTATCGGAGTGCCAAGTCTAGGTCCAAAATACTTCTTAACAGCTTCTACCCCCAAGCCATAAGACTTCTGAACAGCTAATCAAATGGCTACCCAGACCCCTCTTTTACGCTGCTGCTACTCACTGTTTATTATCTATGCATAGTCACTCTCTACCTACATGTACGTTACCTCAATTACCTTGACTAAACGGTGCCCCCGCACCTTGACTCTGTACCGGTACCCCCTGTATTTAGCCTCGCTATTGTTATTTTACTGCTGCTGTGAATAATTTGTTTCTTTTATTTTCTACTTTTTATTCAACACTTCTTAATTTTTTTACTTCTTAAAGTATTGTTGGTTAAATGCTTGTAAGTAAGCATTTCACTGTAAGGTCTACAGCTGTTTTATTCGGCGCATGTGACAAATAACATTTGATAAGTCTGGCTGTACAACCGATTGGCAAACATACTGCAAATTGAGAAATCATGTGACTGAACAGAATAAAAAGAAGAAGAAACTACACAATGAAACAAAGTTAAATGACATAAAGAATGATAGTAAAAAGCTTTGGAGCATCTTGAATGAAATTTTGGGAAAAAAGGCAAACTCAGCTCTATCATTCATTAAATCAGATGGCTCATTCATTACAAAACCGACTGATATTGCCAACTACTTTAATGATTTTTTCATTGGCAAGATTATCAAACTTAGGCATGACATGCCAGCTACAAACGCTGACATAACACATCCAAGTATATCTGACCAAATTAAGACCAAGACATGAATTGTAATTTTGAATTCTGTAAAGTGAGTGTGGAAGACGTGAAAAAATTATTGTTGTCTATCAATAATGACAAGCCACCTGGGTCTGACAAATTGGATGGAAAATTAATGAGGATAATAGTGGATGATATTGCCACTCCTATTTGCCATATCTTAAATTTAAGCCTACTAGAAAGTGTGTGCCCTCAGGCCTGGAGGGAAGCAAAAGTCATGTCGCACTTCCACATTTGCGATGAAAGGTGACAGAGCTAGAGTGGTGTTTGTCAGACCCTGAGACATCCCGAAAATCGGTCTTCTCATAACAACGTTTGTAGTGTCCAAACGGTTTGACCTACAAACTAATGTGAACCCAATGTGGAAAGAGGAGATGGAACATGATGGTGTTCTCCATTTTGCTCTACGACCCCCACATGTGTCACAGGACTCGTCTGAAGGTAACCAGTACCGGTTTCAAAAAATGAATGGAAGTATGAAGGCAGTATTGTGCCCACACAAAAAAGGGGATAAATATGTGTAAAAATACACTACCGTTAAAAGTTTGGGTTCACTTAGAAATGTCCTTGTTTTTGAATAATCGTAATATTAAATATTCATGAACATACAAGTATCTTATATCATTTAAAAGCTTAAATTAGAGTTAATCGAACTGCATTGTCCAATTTAGAATAGGCTTTACAGCAATGGCATACCATGCGATTGTCTGACGACAGCGCCCCACATCAACATATTTTTCAACCAGCACAGGCTGACAGAGACTACAATATAAATTAGCTAATAGCAATTACTATTTATAATTAATCACATCACGGGTGAGCTCACCACTGATCAAAATAATTGAGTAAAACACTTTCTAGAAATCGAAAGTAATCCGACGATGGTTACTTGGTGCGCGCCGCCAAGTTTTTTTCGCATCAGCCAAAGATAATAAGAGGAGACAAGATGAGTTTGGTCTGTTTATAGTATGCATGTTGAAGGGGGTGTATGGTCTACCATCGTTCACATCCCATCATTCAAGTTTGTGAGTGAACCCTCCCTCACCTCATTTTGTTATAACATCTTTGGTCTGATAGATGTTTACTTGTCAACAAACGTGGCTCCAAAAATAGCTGGAATTAGCTTAGCTCATCATAATCAGTACAACCTTCAAAAAAGTAGCTGGTGGGAGACATAGTAGAGGAGACCAATTGCTATGCCTTGGAGCTACAGGAGAAGAGAGAGACAGGAGTGAGGGGGAAACCTGCTAAATGAGTGACAACCACATGTATACCTTCCTGGTGACAGTCCTCATGGGAATAGTAAAGAAGAACTCTCTAAGAAAATACTGGAGCACAGATCTTGTTTGTAACCCCCTTCTTGCCACCCTCTTTTCCCCAAGACCGCTTCCTAGTTCTGCTGCGATGCCTGCATTTCATCAACGATGCTACTGCCAACCTAAATGACCCATTACACAAAATAAGAAATGTTCTTACCAGCCTGACATCAGCATTTGGTTGGGTCTTTGTGCCATACAAGGACCTATGCATTGATGAGTCCCTGATGGTCTTCCCTGTGGCTCAGTTGGTAGAGCATGGTGTGTGCAACGCCAGGGTTATGGGTTCGATTCCCACGGGGGGCCAGTACAAAAAATATATTTAAAAAAATAATGAAAAATGCATGAAATGAAATGTATGCATTCACTACTGTAAGTCGCTCTGGATAAGAGCGTCTGCTAAATGACTAAAATGTAAATGTTATGGAAGGGCAGACTGGCATTCCGTCAATATATTCCCTCCAAAAGGCACAGGTTTGGGTCAAGTTCTTTGTTATGTGCGACATGAAGACAGGATTTGTCTAGGACATTATAGCCTGCACAGGGTCCACCACTGGCATCCAACATTATGAGGGGCTTGGGGTGTCCGGGTCCATGGTGATGACTAGTAGTAGTAGTTTAATTAAAGGATAATAAATAAAAAACTGGGGTGCACATTGTTAAAATATCGTCCTATTTATTGTTATCGCATCAATTCAGGCAAGTGTTGAACCAGTGCAACTGTAGATCCGAGTCATTGTAGCCATTGTAGCCATTTCTTAACTCTTCTTGAACTACACTGTTGGTTAAGGGCTTGTAAGTAAGCTTTTCACGGTAAAGTCTACACCTGTTGTATTTGGCGCATTTGACAAATAAAGTTTGATTTGATTTGAGTCCAGTGGCACCACTGTAAACGATTTCACGCTTGCCTGCTTAGCGAGTACTGCTTCCCCCTGATTCTGCTCATATGGAGACTCAAACTCAGGTCTTCTACCACGAACACACGTGTGTTAGATGTGTTAGTTTCAAGTCTCCGGCAAGCGTAGTCATTATAAGGTTAACGTATGTCTGACTGGTTTAAGACTGTGTTACCCTAGGCATTGGTCCTGTGACTTGGATGGGTCTCTTCAAGGAGGAGGTCAAAGAGGGGTGAAGTGTAACACAGGGGGTTCGGTGACCATGCTTGTCTGAGGCCTGAAAAGTTGCATTGTCTGGCAGACTTGCATACAGGACACCTGTGTTAGAACCAATGTTCCCTCTAAGCTGCAAGCACATTAGCCCGAGACTGCCATGCAGCTCCCCGGGACTGCTGAGCAAAGCACATGAGAAATAATAGCCCATGGAGAAAAACACGAGATTGAACTTCACTCAACTTTGTAGAGTTTTTCCTGTTAGTTAACACTATCAACGTTTCCCTTTACTGTGGCAATTGTGATCGAATCAACGCAATATTAGCCACTTTCAAAGCAACATACCCGAAACAAAACAAACTACGTAAAATAGTTTGTTGTAGGCAGAACCCATCGGAGTAGGATTCTATTGCATTGACACACAGTTCTCAGCCCGTACTCTACACAGACCGGTGAGCATAACCAATCAGAGCTGCAGTAGGCCTATATGCAAATAGACCATTGCCATATATGGATCTTGTCACGCCTGCTCCCGCTTCCCCTCTCTGGTGCTCGAAGGAGCCAGGCTGCCCATCATTTCGCACACCAGTCACCATTGTTACGTGCATCACCACTTTATTGGACTCACCTGGACTCACCTGGACTATTAACCTGTTAGGGCGAGGGGGCAGTATTGACACGGCCGGATAAAAAACGTACCCGATTTAATCTGGTTACTACTCCTGCCCAGTAACTAGAATATGCATATAATTATTGGCTTTGGATAGAAAACACCCTAAAATTTCTAAAACTTGTGGCAAAGAAGGGGGTCGAGTGATAAATGGCAGATATGTGAGGGCAGAACTAATAAACGGGCTCTGCCCGATCACTAAAATGGCCACCCCGATCAGAACTACAGATCACAAAATGGCCGACTGCCAAAACTACAATTCCCAGAAGCAAGGGGAACCCTCAGAAGGTGGAGCCGACCCACAGATAAAAGGTCAAGAAAAAACAGGAAGAGAGAGAGAGGGCGGGAAGGATCTATGAACCATAGAGAAAGAGACAATCTACATTGGCTGGATTTACCGTGTACGAGCTGGACTGTTTTGGACTTACCTGTTGGCGTTTAGACCTGGACCTACCGAGAACCAGATTTGTGTACCGAACCCTGCTATCCTTGACCTTACCTGTGGCCTGGGTGGACCAGGACAGCGAAACAAACACACAGGTACTGTCATGTTCGAAAGAACTTTCATTCTGGGCTGACTTTGGTGACAGTTTCCCACTTAATTTGTGACAAACGCTCCTAACTTTGAAGAGGTTTGCCACAAACTGTTTGAATGGTGTCTGTGAGTATAACAGAACTCAAATGGCAGGCCAAAACCTGAGAAGATTCCATGCAGGAAGTGGCCTGTCTGACAAGTTGTGTTTTATCTTGGCTCTTTTTATTGAAGACTGAGGATCTTTGCTCTAACGTGACACTTCCTACGGCTCCCATAGGCTCTCAGAGCCCGGGAAAAAGCTGAACGATATCGAGGCAGGCTCTGGCTGAAACACATAATCGCTTTTGGCAAGTGGCCGATCAGAGTACTATGGGCTTAGGCGCGTGCCCGAGTCGACCGAATGCTTTATTTTCTTTCGTCTGTTTACCTAAACGCAGATTCCCGGTCGGAATATTATCGCTTTTTTATGAGAAAAATGGCATAAAAATTGATTTTAAACAGCGGTTGACATGCTTCGAAGTACGGTAATGGAATACTTAGATTTTTTTTGTCACGAATTGCGCCATGATCGTCACCCTTATTTACCCTTTCGGATAGTGTCTTGAACGCACAAACAAAACGCCGCTGTTTGGATATAACTATGGATTATTTTGAACCAAACCAACATTTGTTATTGAAGTAGAAGTCCTGGGAGTGCATTCTGACGAAGACAGCAAAGGTAATAACATTTTTCTTATAGTAAATCTGACTTTGGTGAGTGCTACATTTGCTGGGTGTCTAAATAGCTAGCCCTGTGATGCCGGGCTATCTACTGAGAATATTGCAAAATGTGCTTTCACCGAAAAGCTATTTTAAAATCGGACATATCGAGTGCATAGAGGAGTTCTGTATCTATAATTCTTAAAATAATTGTTATGCTTTTTGTGAACGTTTATCGTGAGTAATTTAGTAAATTCACCGGCAGTGTTCGGTGGGAATGCTAGTCACATGCTAGTCACATGCTAATGTAAAAAGCTGGTTTTTGATATAAATATGAACTTGATTGAACAAAACATGCATGTATTGTATAACATAATGTCCTAGGGTTGTCATCTGATGAAGATCATCAAAGGTTAGTGCTGCATTTAGCTGTGGTTTGGGTTTATGTGACATTATATGCTAGCTTGAAAAATGGTGTCTGATTATTTCTGGCTGGGTACTCTGCTGACATAATCTAATGTTTTGCTTTCGTTGTAAAGCCTTTTTGAAATCGGACAGTGTGGTTAGATTAACGAGAGTCTTGTCTTTAAAATGGTGTAAAATAGTCATATGTTTGAAAAATTGAAGTTTTTGCATTTTTGAGGTTTTTGAATAACGCGCCACGGGATTACACTGGCTGTTACGTAGGTGGGACAATTTGGTGCCACCTACCCTAGAGAGGTTAAATGCTTCTTGTCTCCCAGCGTCTGTCCTTAGAGAATGCTGACACCAATAATGGAAGCACCAGGGAGTTTTGTTTTTTGTTTTGGTTGGTGACGTCAGGCCCAGGTGCCGCTGGAACCGGAACCGGTGGAGCCTCTGCGGACTTGTCGTGCTTCCTCGCCTTAGCTGGCTCAAGAGGTTTCCTTGCCTCGGTTGGCTCAGAAGGCTCCCACACCACATCATGCCTCAGCCGGTTTGCCAGGCTCCAACGCCTCAGCCGGTTTGTCGGGCTCCCACGCCTCATCCGGCTTGTCAGGCTTCTACTCCTCAGCCGGCTCATTGCGCTCCAACATCTCAACCAGTTCGTCGGACTCCCACACCTCAGCTGGCTCGTCTGGCTCCCATGCCTCGGCCGGCCTGTCAGGCTTGCCCAGGTGGGACGCCGGGTGGTGCCACTAGAGGGAGGGTACTGTCAAGCCTGCTCCCACTCCCCCTCTCTGGCGCTCGAGGGTACCAGGCTGCCTATCATTACGCACCCCTGTCACCATCGTTACGCACATCAGCGCTTCATTGGACTCACCTGAACTCCTTCACGTTTTTGATTGCCTCCCCTATTTCTGTCTATTCCTCACTTTCATCCCTCTCTCAGCATTGTCGTTTTGTTTCCCCTGTCCAGACGCTGTCCGTGTTTTGTTTCATGTCTGTTATTTATTAAATACTCACTCCCTGTACTTGCTTCTCGTCTCCCAGCGTCTGTCCTCACAGATCTGTGTCATTTACTTTGAACTGGACTGCAGTTACAGCTGTGGTCGTGAGTAGATGCGCTTGTTTTGAGATTATTTATTTATATTTTTTATTTAACCTTTATTTAACTAGGCAAGTCAGTTAAGAATAAATCCTTATTTAGAATGAGGCCTACCAAAAGGCAAAAGGTCTCCTGCAAGGACGGGCGCTGGGATAAAAAAAA
Source organism: Salmo salar (assembly GCF_965601325.2). Taxonomy (NCBI): domain Eukaryota; kingdom Metazoa; phylum Chordata; class Actinopteri; order Salmoniformes; family Salmonidae; genus Salmo; species Salmo salar. Next base: position 62,734,860 of record NC_138304.1, on the reverse strand, counting down.
GATATAAAAGAAATATAGGACAAAACACACATCACGACAAGAGAGACAACACAACATAAAGAGAGACCCAAGACAACAACATAGCATGGCAACAACACATGACAACAACATGGTAGAAACACAACATGGCAGCAGCACAACATGGTAGCAGCACAAAACATTGTACAAACATTATTGGGCACAGACAACAGCACAAAGGACAAGAAGGTAGAGACAACAATACATCACGCAAAGCAGCCACAACTGTCAGTAAGACTGTCCATGATTGAGTCTTTGAATTAAGAGATTGAGATAAAAACTGTCCAGTTTGAGTGTTTGTTGCAGTTTGTTCCAGTTGCTAGCTGCAGCGAACTGAAAAGACAAGCAACCCAGGGATGTGTGTGCTTTAGGGACCTTTATCAGAACGTGACGGACATAATGGGTGTTGTATGTGGAGGATGAGGGCTGCAGTAGATATCTCAGATAGGGGGGAGTGAGGCCTAAGAGGGTTTTATAAATAAACATCAACCCATGGGTCTTGCGACGGGTATATAGAGATGACCAGTTTACAGAGGAATATAGAGTCCAGTGATGTGTCCTATAAGGAGCATTGGTGACAAATCTGATGGCCGAATGGTAAAGAACATCTAGCCACTCGAGAGCACCCTTACCTGCCGATCTATAAATTACGTCTCCGTAATCTAGCATGGGTAGGATGGTCATCTGAATCAGCGTTAGTTTAACAGCTGGGGTGAAAGAGGAGCGATTACGATAGAGGAAACCAAGTCTAGATTTAGCTTTAGCCTGCAGATTTGATATGTGCTGAGAGAAGGACAGTGTACCGTCTAGCCATACTCCCAAGTACTTGTATGAGGTGACTACCTCAAAAGGTAGTAATCACACCTGTGGGGAGAGGGGCATTCTTCTTACCAAACCACGTGACCTTTATTTTGGATGTGTTCAGAACAAGGTTAAGGGCAGAGAAAGCTTGTTGGACACTAAGAAAGCTTTGTTCTAGAGTGTTTAACACAAAATCTGGGGAGTGGCCAGCTGAGAATAAGACTGTATCATCTGCATATAAATGGATGAGAGAGCTTCCTACTGCCTGAGCTATGTTGTTGATGTAAATTCATAAGAGCGTGGGGACTAGGATCAAGCCTCGGGGTACTCCCTTGGTGACAGGCAGTGGCTGAGACAGCGGGTGTTCTGACTTTATACAGTGCACTCTTTGAGAGAGGTAGTTAGCAAACCTGGCCAAAGACCCCTCAGAGACACCAATACTCCTTAGCCGGCCCACAAGAATGGAATGGTCTACCGCAGTGGTTCCCAAACTTTTTATAGTCCCGTACCCCTTCAAACATTCAACCTCCAGCTGCGTACCCCCTCTAGCAACAGGTTCAGCGCACTCTCAAATGTTGTTTTTTGTCATAAGAATGCGTGTGTAACGGATTGGCAGTCGTGGTGAAGGAATGAGGCACAGGAAGCAGCGAGCACAGGGTAGTGGCGTATTTAATGTACACTCACTCATTAAACAAAATACTCCCACACACAGGGGAGAAAATGCACACGGCGTAAAATAGAGCCGACACGAACATGAACCGTCACTTTAGAAATAATCCCGCACAACACGGAAGCAGACCAGCTAACATAAATAGCCCCGCTAATTAACCAAACTAAACACAGGTGCACAAAACCAAAAGGAAGGGAAAACCAAAAAAGGGAATCAGTGGCAGCTAATAGGCCGGTGACGACGACCGCCGAGCGCCACCCGAGCAGGAGGGGGCGCCACCGTCAGTGGGAATCGTGACAGCGTGTGAGTTTTTGTCACAACTCGGCTCGTGGGAAGTGACAGAGAGCTCTTATAGGAACAGGGCACAAATAATAATATATTAATAATCAATAATTTTGCTCTTTATTTAGTCATCTTACATATAAAACCTTATTTGTTCATAAATAGGTTAATGAGAAGGGTGTGCTTGAAAGGATGCACTTACCTCTGCAATGTTGGGTTATATTGGAGAGAGTCTCAGTCTTAAATCATTTTCCACACAGTCTGTGCCTGTATTCAGTTTTCATGCTAGTGAGGACCGAGAATCCACACATAGGTACCTGGTTGCAAAGGGCATCAGTGTCTTAGCGCGATTTGCCAAGGCAAGAAACTGAGCGCAGCACTATCCAGAAATCTGTCAGTGGCTTCTGATTAAATTCAATTTTCACAGAACCGCTTGTTGCAATTTCGATGAGGCTCTCTTGTACAGATATCAATAAGTGGACTGGAGGCATGGCATGAAAGGGATAACGAATCCAGTTGTTTGTGTCGCCTGTTTCGGGAAAGTACCTGCGTAACTGCGCCAAGCTCACTCAGGTGCTTTACTATATCACATATGACATTTTCCGTAAGCCTGATTTCATTTGCGCACAAACAATCATACAATGATGGAAAGACCTGTGTGTTGTCCTTGTTAATGCAGACAGAAAAGAGCTCCAACTTCTTAATCATCGCCTCAATTTTGTCCCACACGTTGAATATAGTTGCGAAGAGTCCCTGTAATCCTAGATTCAGATCATTCAAGCGAGAAAAAACATCACCCAGATAGGCCAGTCATGTGAGAAACTCGTCATCATGCAAGGCGTCAGACAAGTGAAAATTATGGACAGTAAAGAAAACTTTAAGCTTGTCTCTCAATTTAAAAAAAACATGCCAATACTTTGCCCCTTGATAACCAGCGCACTTCTGTATGTTGTAAAAGCGTTACATGGTCGTTGCCCATATCATTGCATAATGCAGAAAATGCATGAGAGTTCAGGGGCCTTGCTTTAACACAGTTAACCATGGTTACATACGGACCGTTAGTGGAATTTCCGTGAGAGTAATGGTTAATGTGGTTGGATGTTAATTATTTGACTAGGCTACCTGTATTTGACATTGTGTTGTTATTTTGCTGAACACTAGATAGTTTAAAATGTATAGCCCAGTTGGAAAATATAAATGTGAAGATTATTTTTTTTATATATATATATGTGAATCACATTTCATTTGGCATACACGTACCCCAGTTTGGGAATACCTGGTCTACTGTATCAAAAGCTTTGGGCAAGTCAATCGGTGACACCCTCCAGGTGTCGCCCATCTTCCCCACTTATCCCCTGGGTATTTATACCTGTGTTTTCTGTCTGTCTGTGCCAGTTCGTCTTGTTTGTCAAGTCAACCAGCGTTTTGTCTCAGCTCCTGCTTTTCCCTAGTCTCTCTTTTCCTTGCTCTCCTGGTTTTGACCATTGCCTGTCCTGACTCTGAGCCCACCTGCCTGACCACTCTACCTGCCTCTGACCCTGCCTGCCATCCTGTGCCTTTGCCACTTCTCTGGATTATCGACACCAGCTTGCCTTGATCTGTCATTTGCCTGCCCCTGTTGCTGTAATAAACAGCTTCTGCATTTGGGTCTTACCTGAAACTTGACACCTATAAGAGTTAGGATCAGCTTGATCTCCCCCTTTAAATAAAGGACAAACCGTGGCTGCCTTCCAAAGCAATGGGAACATCCTCAGAGAGGAGAGACAGGTTAACCTCTATGGGCTAGGTGGGACGCTTGCGTCCCACCTACTCAACAGCCAGTGTAATCCCGTGGCGCGATATTCAAATACCTCAAAAATGCAAAAACTTCAATTTTTCAAACATATGACTATTTTACACCATTTTAAAGACAAGACTCTCGTTAATCTAACCACACTGTCCGATTTCAAAAAGGCTTTACAACGAAAGCAAAACATTAGATTATGTCAGCAGAGTACCCAGCCAGAAATAATCAGACACCCATTTTTCAAGCTAGCATATAATGTCACATAAACCCAAACCACAGCTAAATGCAGCACTAACCTTTGATCTTCATCAGATGACAACCCTAGGACATTATGTTATACAATAAATGCATGTTTTGTTCAATCAAGTTCATATTTATATCAAAATCCAGCTTTTTACATTAGCATGTGACTAGCATTCCCACCGAACACTGCCGGTGAATTTACTAAATTACTCACGATAAACGTTCACAAAAAACATAATTATTTTAAGAATTACAGATACAGAACTCCTCTATGCACTCGATATGTCCGATTTTAAAATAGCTTTTTGGTGAAAGCACATTTTGCAATATTCTCAGTAGATAGCCCGGCATCACAGGGCTAGCTATTTAGACACCAAGCAAGTTTAACACTCACCAAAGTCAGATTTACTATAAGAAAAATGTTATTACCTTTGCTTTTCTTCGTCAGAATGCACTCCCAGGACTTCTACTTCAATAACAAATGTTGGTTTGGTCCCAAATAATCCATTGTTATATCCAAATAGCGGCGTTTTGTTCGTGCGTTCAAGACACTATCCGAAAGGGTAAATAAGGGTGACGAGCATGGCGCATTTCGTGACAAAACATTTCTAAATATTCCATTACCGTACTTCGAAGCATGTCAACCGCTGTTTAAAATCAATTTTTATGCCATTTTTCTCATAAAAAAGCGATAATATTCCGACCGGGAATCTGCGTTTAGGTAAAAAGAGGAAAGAAAATAAAGCACGGGGTCGACTCGTGCACGCACCTAAGCCCATTGTCCTCTGATCGGCCACTTGCCAAACGCGATAATGTGTTTCAGCCAGAGGCTGCCTCGATATCATTCAGCTTTTTCCCGGGCTCTGAGAGCCTATGGGAGCCGTAGGAAGTGTCACGTTACAGCAAAGATCCTCAGTCTTCAATAAAAAGAGCCAAGATGAACAACAACTTGTCAGACAGGCCACTTCCTGTTCAGAATCTTCTCAGGTTTTTGCCTGCCATATGAGTTCTGTTATACTCACAGACAGCATTCAAACAGTTTTAGAAACTTTAGGGTGTTTTCTATCCAAAGCCAATAATTATATGCATATTCTAGTTACTGGGCAGGAGTAGTAACCAGATTAAATCGGGTACGTTTTTTATCCGGCCGTGTCAATACTGCCCCCTAGCCCTAACAGGTTAAAAGGTCAGAGATAGGCTTGGTGATTATATGGGTAGCAACCTTAAAGAAGAAAGTGTCTAAACCATCTGACCCAGATGTTTTTTTTGGGGTCAAGTTTAAGGAGCTCCTTTAGTGCCTCGGACTCAGTGACTGGCTGCAGGGAGAAACTTTGTAGCAGGGCAGCTTCCAAGAAGCTCCAAATCATATTTGAGTAATATCGGATGATTCATAATACCAAGGCAGCACCACAGGCCAGTGTTTTCCTTTTCTTACCATAGACACTTACACAACAGGCAGTGATAATAGTAGTACCAGTTATGTTTTATGACCAGCTGGTTGGATAGACTATAGTACCACACAGAAATGGCTGCAGCAATTAAGCTGAGGAGCTGAGGGATGAGCTCAAGAGTGAGGTGTTGTATATGTCCTCATCTTACCTTCATCAAGTGCTTGTTGACCCATTTTGTGAAGGTCTTTTTCTGTACCCGGTCCCGTTCATCTATGGTAGAGAGAGAAAGTGATGGTTAATATCAACAGCATGCAGACACTCAACTTCAACTAAGAGACCAAGAGTTATATAGATATAGAATTCTGGGGTGTTTGCGGTAATGTCTATGGGGATCTCAAACGTGTGAATAGTTCATACAGTCAAGTGGGGTGGTATGCTCACTTCCATAAAACTGGATCAGAGAGGATAATAATGTTGAACAAAAAAGTTGTTTACATTTTTTTCTCCATCTAACAGTTCTTACAGTGCCTTGGCAACACACACTTTATATATAAAAGTATGTGAACCCCCTTCAAATTACTGGATTTGGCTATTTTAGTCCCTGTATGAATGTTACAACATTTACTGGAAAGCTTTCCCAGAAGAGTGGAGGCTGTTAAAGCAGAAAAGGTGGGACCAACTCCATATTAATGCCTATAATTTTGGAATGATATGTTCGACGAGCAGGTGTCCGCATACTTTTGGTCATGTAGTGTATGAGGAGTGAGATGGAGTAACTTACAGTGTTACCATTTGTTGCTCAACTGGGGAAGAGCAATCTCCCTAAATGAACATGTTCCACCTTGTAATACTGTTCTCAGGTCTGTTTTTGATTCCACCGTGTGATTACTAACTCTAGAGGTCGGTCAATGCATGTCTGATTATGGGGAAGAGTGAAAACTGTCCTGCTATTGCACTCAACATCTACTAGCAGCAGGCGTGAGTTGTGCAATGTTTTCCACACAGTCTAACAACCAGGAACCTGATCCAAGCCTGGCAAGACCAATACCAAGGCAACCCAATTCTCACTTCCCTATTCAGTCTCATTCTGTACAGTAGTTTAACGCAGTGTCATGACGTTGGCCTGTGGGTAAGGTTTATGACCCCCCATAAATACCTTTCTCCCTTCCCCTCTCTCTCTGACCCTACTGAAGGACTGTTGAATAGCCTTTGTTAAATATAGAGAGTCTGGGAACATCAAACAAATGGGGAAAAGGAACCATATTTCGGTAATAGAACTAGTTGGAAATATGCGTTGGAACTTAATGAGTATGGATGTCAGTTCGGTTGTCATCTGAGACATTATGACTGATGACAGGACGACATAAACTGTACCTGGGAAAGTCCACACATTCTAGTTATCAAATTCACATGGAATTGTTGTGCAATTTAAATGTTTGATATTGAGATTGTTTGTTAGGAGATTAAATGTAATTTTATCTTCCAAATGAGAGAATTGGGTTTTCATAAGGAAAGTGCCCTGCTTAATCAGTGGCCCGCCCCTGTGAAGAGACAGGGGTTATAAACGATGAAACACACCCTTCTCCCCTCGCCACTATATAAGACAATGACACAATGTAACCGTAGTTCCACTACGTGAGGTCTGCAGCCTCTGCGTTAAAAGGACACACATGTCAAGTACAGAACTAAGCCAACCTCGGCGTGAGCTTTGGTTGCGAATGGTATGAACTTTGAATGCTTATTCACTACAGAAGTGATACTCCCTAGCCGTTGAGTTAGCAGCGGCCGCTGTAGACGTGGGCTAGGAAAGGACGGACGACAGATCCAGTCTAACACACAACGAAGATACTACAACGTATCCAATTTACCACCAGAGACATTCTTCCGAGGACAAGAAGATCTCTGTTGGCCAAAACCGCCAGCATCTATGACCAACCTACCGAAGCACAGCTCAGAGTAAATATTTATTGCATTTTCCTTTTCCAAATGGGCGGTAATTTAGAATGCATACGTTAATGTATTTACGATGGCATAGCAAAGCTCTTTCTGTGTTCCTCAGTCTTCCCGCTCTTTCATTCAAGCCCAACCCCCTTTCTTTGTGTAACAAGCCGCCATGTCGGCTCTGTCCACCAGGGACGTTTTCTGTATGACATAATTTGTATTCTGTGTATATGTAATTCTGTGTGATTAGTTTAGGTATTTGGTAAATAAATAATTAAACCCAATTTTGTATAGCTGATTCAACTTGTTAGCCAGGGTTCGTGAAGATAACCAAGAATTTACAACTTTCATTATGAGACTGAAAATAAGATGAGGATTAATATTGACGGCTATCGATGTGAAATATTACTACGTTTTTAAGAGTTTATTCGGAAGATAACGGCTCCATAAACACTCTTCCGTGGTGTCCCGACTTTCTAGTTAATTACATTTACATGATTAGCGAATCAGGTGATATTAATTACAGAGAAATAATTTTATAGGATAGCATGTCATATCACTTAATCCGGCATAGCCAAAGACACGACAGCAGGATTAACCTGTTATGGCTAGGGGGCAGTATTTTCACGGCCGGATAAAAAAACGTACCCGATTTAATCTGATTATTACTCCTGCCCAGAAACTAGAATATGCATATAATTATTAGCTTTGGATAGAAAACACTCCAAAGTTTCTAAAACTATTTGAATGGTGTCTGTGAGTATAACAGAACTCATTTGGCAGGCCAAAACCTGAGAAGATTCCAAAACGGAGGTATTTGGACATAAATATGGATTATTTCGAACAAAAACAACATTTCTTGTGGAAGTAGCAGTCCTGGGAGTGCATTCTGACGAAGATCAGCAAAGGTAAGAGAATATTTATAATACTAATTCTGAGTTTAGGTGACCCCGAACTTGGTGGGTGTCTGTATAGCTTGCTGTGATGGCGAGCTATGTACTCAGAATATTGAAAAATGTGCTTTCTCCGTAAAGCTATTTTAAAATCTGACACAGCGGTTGCATCCAGGAGTAGTCTATCTATAATTCTTTAAATAATTGTTATATATTTTGTCAACGCTTATGATGAGTATTTCTGTAAATTGATGTGCACATTCACTGGACGTTTTGGTGGGAATACATTTTCTGAACATCACACGCCAATGTAAAATGCTGTTTTTGGATATAAATATGAAATTTATCGAACAAAACATACATGTATTGTGTAACATAATGTCCTAGGAGTGTCATCTGATGAAGATCGTCAAAGGTTAGTGCTTCATTTAGCTGTGTTTTGGATTTTTATGGAAAATGGCTGTGTGATTATTTTTGTCTATGTACTCTCCTAACATAATCTAATGTTTTGCTTTCGCTGTAAAGCCTTTTTGAAATCGGACAATGTGGTTACATCAAGGAGAAGTGTATCTTTAAAATGGTGTAAAATAGTTGTATGTTTGAGAAAGTTGAATTATGACATTTTGTTGTTTTGAATTTGCCGCCCTGATATTTAACTGGCTGTGTCCCGCAGGTGGGACGCTAGCGTCCCACCTAGCCCATAGAAGTTAAGTAAAAATACTTTAAAATTCTAATTAAATTGTTTTTTTGTGGTATCTTTACTTTACTATTTATATTTTTGAAAACTTTTACTTTTATAATGTACTTTTTACTCATGACATTTTGAATGCTTAGCAGGGCAGGAAAATGGTCCTATTCACACACTTATCAAGAGAACATCCCTGGTCATCCCTACTGCCTCAGATCTGGTGGATTCACTAAATACAAATGCTTCGTTTGTAAATTATGCCCCTGGCCAACCTTTAAATAAAAAAACAAGAACATTGTGCCATTTGGTTTTGATCCATAAGTATATTTGAGCAATTACATTTACTTTTGATACTTAAGTATATTTAAAACCATATACTTATACACTTTTACTTAAGGTATCTTTACTTGTATTGGGTACTTTTTCCACCACTGGCCTGCAGGCAGGCATTTTCCAAGAGCAAGAGAGGGAAAAAGGGGAGAGAATGTTTGTGCGGTAATAGCATTCACAGACTTGATCGAGAACACACCCAGTGGACTACATTGTCAAGGCTGTGGGTAACTGGTGAAAGGAGTCGGGCGCAGGAGAGCTGAGATCTGTGGACAAGGTATTTAATACAAGATAACACCAGTATAAACAAAATACTACGGTGTGGGAAAAATACCGGTACCACAAAATAAAAGGGCGTAATAAGAAAACCCGGCAACAAAATACCAGCCACAATACCAGCCACCAGCCACGTCGCGGACACTGACGTCTTCCTTCCGGACCAGCTAAACACCTTGTTTGCCCACTTTGAGGATAACACATTGCCATAAGGTTGTGGACCATAACTAAATACATGTTTGCTGAGAGAATAGACCAGTAAAAAACTGACGTGGCCAGATACCAAGGACTGTGGGTTCTCCTTCTCCGTTGCCGACGTGAGCAAGACAGTTAAACGTGTTAACGCTCGCAAGGCTGCCGGCCCAGACGGCATCCCAAGCCGCATCCTCAGAGCATGCGTAGACCAGCTGGCTGGAGTGTTTAAGGACATATTCAGTCTCCCCTATCCCAGTCTGCTGTCGCCACTTGCTTCAAAATATCCACAATTGTTCCTGTAACCCAGAAAGCAAAGGTAACTGCACTAAATGACTGTCTCCCCATAGCACTCACTTCTGTCTTTATGAAGTGCTTTGAGAGGCTAGTTAACCTCTCTGGGCTAGGCGGGACGAATTCGTCCCACCTACGCAACAGCCAGTCTAATCCAGTGGCGCGATTTTCAAATACCTTAGAAATGCTATTACTTCAATTTCTCAAACATATGACTATTTTACAGCTATTTAAAGACAAGACTCTCGTTAACCTGTTATGGCTAGGGGCCAGTATTTTTCACGGCTGGATAAAAAAACGTACCCGATTTAATCTGGTTACTACTCCTGCCCAGTAACTAGAATATGCATATAATTATTGGCTTTGGATAGAAAACACCCTAAAGTTTCTAAAACTGTTTGAATGGTGTCTGTGAGTATAACAGAACTCATATGGCAGGCCAAAATCTGAGAAGGTTTCATTCAGGAAGTGGCCTGTCTGACAAGGTGTCGTTCTTCTTGTCTCTGTTTATTGAAGAGTGAGGATCTTAGCTGTCCCGTGACACTTCCTACGGCTGCCATAGGTTCTCAGAAGGCGGCAAAAAGCGGAATCGTGGCTTTGCAGGCTCTGGCTGAAACAAAGTAGCGCGTTTGGGTAGTGGCTGGTTACAGTACTGTGAGACTCAGGCTCGTGCCCGCGTCGACCGAAAGGTTTGTTTTCATTCCTCTGTTTAGCTAAATGGACATTCCCGGTCGGAATATTATCGCTTTTTTACGAGAAAAATTGCATAAAAATGGATTTTAAACAGCGGTTGACATGCTTCGAAGTACGGTAATGGAATATTTAGAAATTATTTGTCATGAAATGCGCCGTGCGCGTGACCCTTCGTCACCCTTGGATAGTGTCTAAACGCACGAACAAAACGCCGCTATTTGGATATAACAATGGATTATTTTGAACCAAACCAACATTTGTTATTGAAGTAGCAGTCCTGGGAGTGCATTCTGACGAAGAACACCAAAGGTAATCAAACTTTTCTAATAGTAAATCTGACTTTGGTGAAGGCTAAACTTGCTGGGTGTCTAAATAGCTAGCCCGTGATGCCGGGCTATGTACTCAGAATATTGCAAAATGTGCTTTCACCGAAAAGCTATTTTAAAATCAGACACCTCGATTGCACAAAGGAGTTCTGTATCTATAATTCTTAAAATAATTGTTATGTTTTTTGTGAACGTTTATCGTGAGTAATTTAGTAAATTCACCGTAAGTGTTCGGTGGGAATGCTAGTTCTGAACGTCACATGCTAATGTAAAAAGCTGTTTCTTGATATAAATATGAACTTGATTGAACAAAACATGCATGTATTGTATAACATAATGTCCTAGGGTTGTCATCTGATGAAGATCATCAAAGGTTAGTGCTGCATTTAGCTGTGGTTTTGTTTTTTGTGACATTATATGCTAGCTTGAAAAATGGGTGTCTGATTATTTCTGGCTGGGTACTCTGCTGACATAATCTAATGTTTTGCTTTCGCTGTAAAGCCTTTTTGAAATCGGACAGTGTGGTTAGATAAAGGAGAGTCTTGTCTTTAAAATGCTGTAAAATAGTCATATGTTTGAAAAATTGAAGTTTTTGTATTTTTGAGGAATTTGTCATTCGCGCCACGCCTATCATTGGATATTGGAGCAGGTGTTCCGCTAGCGGAACGTCTAGATGTAAGAGGTTAAGATAAGAACATATAGCCAGCTACCGTATTATCTAAGCTTGAAATATAGAGACGGTTTAAGAGAGTGAGAATTGAGTACAGTTCATCTGTATCAAAGCAAAGCCTAGCATGGGAGTTGAAGCTATAATTCATTCATCAGTCATCTGTGACTTGAGAAATAGAGTTTGATTTCATCCTCAGGATAAGCTATTAGATCAAAGCAGATCTCATGTGACAATGAGAAAGAACAGAGCAATGTCAGGGGAGTCATGGGGCAGGGCAAAAGAGGAGAAGATGTGCCCCACCAGTGCCAAATCCCTTTACTGGTACTGCCTGTGTACCAACACAGAAGTGGCAATGTGAGGTGCCACACACAACCTTTCCTGTTGTGCCAATGCAGCAACCTCATGGTAGGCAGCTAAGTCAAATCCCCCTCAGATATGTCTTCAACAGTAAAACTGTGTCCCAAATGGCTTCTCTATTCCCTATAGTGCACTACATTTGACCAGCACCCCATATGACTGTATAGTGCACTATACAGGGAATAGGGTGCAATATGCGACATTGCTTAAGAGTCCCCCTGCTGTGACACTGACTATGATCTACAGAAGCAAAAGTCAAGGGGTACCTGAAACAAACACTTAACATTCCAACCCCAAAGATGTTCCATTTCAAAACATCATAATAGGAACTTAAATCCATTTATCATGAATGTGTGTTTTTGGTTGTAAAGCTATACAGTCTGGAACACTTTACTCCAAGCCATGGCTATAGCCGTTCATAGGCTGGGATACAGAGACAAGGATTGGAGTTAAGGGTTAGCCTTTAACCTGTTGGGTCTAGGGGGCAGCATTTGCACGTCTGGATAAAAAAAATGTACCCGATTTAATCTGGTTACTAATCCTACCCAGTAACTAGAATATGCATATACTTATTATATATGGATAGAAAACACTCTAAAGTTTCCAAAACTGTTTGAATGGTGTCTGTGAGTATAACAGAACTCATTTGGCAGGCAAAACCCTGAGACATTTTCTGACAGGAAGTGGATACCTGATGTGTTGTATTGACTTTAAACCTATCCCATTGAAAAACACAGGGGTTTAGGAATATTTTGGCACTTCCTATTGCTTCCACTAGATGTCACCAGCCTTTACAAAGTGTTTTGAGTCTTCTGGAGGGAGATCTGACCGAACAAGAGCCATGGAACGGTGATGTCCCATTAGACACCTGGCGCGCTACTTCATGTTGGGTACCCTCGTTCCAATACGTTATAAAAGGCTATGCATTCGTCCACCTTGAATATTATTCATGTTCTGGTTAAAAAAGGCCCTAATGATTTATGCTATACAACGTTTGAACGAACGGAAATATATTTTTTCCCCTCGTTCATGACGAGAAGTCCGGCTGGCTTACATCATGTGCTAACGAGACGGAGATTTTTGGACATAAATGATGAGCTTTTTTGAACAAAACTACATTCGTTATGGACCTGTGATACCTGGAAGTGACATCTGATGAAGAGAATCAAAGGTAATGGATTATTTACATAGTATTTTCGATTTTAGATCTCCCCAACATGACGTCTAGTCTGTATCGCAACGCGTATTTTTCTGGGCACAGTGCTCAGATTATTGCAAAGTGTGATTTCCCAGTAAGGTTATTTTTAAATCTGGCAAGTTGATTGCGTTCAAAAGATGTAAATCTATAATTCTTTAAATGACAATATAATATTTTACCAATGTTTTCTAATTTTAATTATTTAATTTGTGACGCTGACTTGACTGCCGGTTATTGGAGGGAAACGATTTCCTCAACATCAATGCCATAGTAAAACGCTGTTTTTGTATATAAATATGAACTTGATAGAACTAAAAATGCATGCATTGTCTAACATAATGTCCTAGGAGTGTCATCTGATGGAGATTGTAAAAGGTTAGTGTATCATTTTAGCTGGTTTTATGGTTTTGGTGACCCTGTCTTTGACTTGACAAAACATTACACACAACTCTTGTAAATGTACTGTCCTAACATACTCTAAATTTATGCTTTCGCCGTAAAACCTTTTTGAAATCGTAAAACGTGGTTAGATTAAGGAGATGTTTATCTTTCAAATGGTGTAACATAGTTGTATTTTTGAAAAATTTGAATTTTGACATTTATTTGGATTCAAATTTGCCGCTCTTGAAATGCACCTGCTGTTGATGGAGTGCACCACAGGTGGCACGCTAGCGTCCCACCTAGCCCCAAGAGGTTAATAGTCTGAAATACTGAGACAAGGGTTAGAATTAAGGGTTAGCCTTTCATAGTGTGAGATACTGAGACAAGGGTTAGAATTAAGGGTTAGCCTTTCATAGTGAAAGTTTTTCTTTATTTTATATTTTTCTTTAACCTTTTTTTTGACAGGTCATATTGAGACTAGGGTCTCTTTTACTGATGAACCGCGCATAAATACATCAAACACATACAATATACAATAGACAAAATGACAAAACATGTTAAGAAAAACAGACATATTTCAAATCAAATCTAATGTTATTGGTCCAAAAAACATATTTAGCAGATGTTATTGAGGGTGTAGCGAAATGCTTGTGTTCCTACTGTAGCTCCAACAGTGCAGTAGTTTCTAACAATTCACAACAACACACACAAATCTAAAAGTTAAATAATGGATTAAAGAAATATATAAATATTAGATTGAGCAATGTCAGAGTGGCATTGACTAAAATACAGTAGAATATTTGTATTTATTTAACTAGGCAAATCAGGTAAGAACAAACTCTCATTTACAATGGCGGCCAACTGGGGAACAGTGGGTTAACTGCCTTGTTCACGGACAGAACAACAGATTTCTACCATGTCAGCTCGGGGATTCAACCTTTCGGTAACTGGACCAACGCACTAACCACTAGGCTATATTAGATGAGTGAAGTAGTATGTAAACATTCAGTGACTAGTATTCCATTATTATCATTAATTCCATTATTCCAAGTCTATGTATACTGGGCAGCAGCCACCAAGGTGCAGGGTTGCATAACCGGGTGGAAGCTGGCTAGTGATAGCTATTTAATAAATCTTCTTCAGGATTGGTTGAGCTAACGTAGGCTAATGCTATTAGCATGAGGTTGTAAGTAACAAGAAAACTTCCCAGGACATAGACACATCTGATATTGGCAGAAAGCTTAAATTCATGTTGATCGAACTGCACTGTCCAATTTACAGTAGCTATTACAGTGAAATAATACCATGCTATTGTTTGAGGAGAGTGCACAGTTTTGAACTTGAAAAGCTATTAATAAACCAATTAGGAACATTTGGGCAGTCGTGATACAAAAAACTTTGAACAGAAATGCAAAAGTTCATTGGTTCAATATAAAACTTTGCACATACACTGCTGCCATCTAGTGGCCAAAATCTAAATTGAAACTGGACTAGGAAAATACATTATGGCCTTTCTCTTGCATTTCAAACATGATAGTACAAAAAAATACAAAAAAAACGGTTGGTTTTTTCTTTGTATTATCTTTTACCAGATCGATTGTGTTATATTCTCCTACATTCCTTTCATATTTCCACAAACTTCAAAGTGTTTCCTTTCAAATGGTATCAAGAATACACATATCCTTGCTTCAGGGCCTGAGCTACAAGCAGTTAGATTTGAGGTGAAAATAAAAAAAAGGTATCCTTATTTTAACAGTCTGATGGTCTTGAGATAGAAGCTGTTATTCAGTCTCTCGGTCCCACCTTTGATGCACCTGTACTGATCTCACCTTCTGGATGATAGCGGGGTGAACAGGCCGTGGCTCGGGTGGTTGATGTCCTTGATGGTCTTTTTGGCCTTCCTGTGACATCTGGTGCTGCAGGTGTCCTGGAGGGCAGGTAGTTTGCCACTGGTAATGCGTTGGGCAGACCGCACCACAATCTGGAAAGCCATGTGGTTCTGGGCGGTACAGTTGCCGTACCAGGCGTTGATACGGCCCGACAGAATGCTCTCAATTGTGCATCTGGTGGACCATTTCAGATCGTCAGTGATGTGTCCACTTTCTCCACTGCTATCCCGTCGATGTGGATAGGGGAGTGCTCCCTCTGCTGTTTCCTGAAGTCCACGATCAGCTCCTTTGTTTTGTTGATGTTGAGTGAGAAGTTATTTTCCTGGCACCACTCTCCCAGGGCCCTCACCTCCTCCCTGTAGGCTGTCTCATCATTGTTGGTAATCAGGCCTTCTACTGTTGTGTCGTCTGCAAACTTGATGATTGAGTTGGAGAGGCTGAACAGGGAGTACAGGAGGGGGCTGAACATGCACCCTTGTGGGGCCCCTGTGTTGAGGAGGTGTTGTTTTCTACCTTCACGACCTGAGGGTGGCCCGTCAGGAAGTCCAGGACCCAGTTGCAAAGGCCGGTGTTCAGACTCAGGGCCCAGAGCTTAATGAGGAGCTTGGATGGTACTGCTGTGTTGAATGCTGAGCTATGGTCAATGAACAGCATTCTTACATAGGTATTCCTCTTGTCCAGATGGTATACGCAGTGTGCAGTGTGATGGCAATTGCATCGTCTGTGGATCTATTGGAGCGGTAAGAAAATTGAAGTGGGTCTAGGGTGTCAGGTAAGGTAGAGGTGATATGATCCTTAACCTGTTAGGGCTAGGGGGCAGTATTGACACGGCTGGATAAAAAACGTACCCGATTTAATCTGGTTACTACTCCTGCCCAGTAACTAGAATATGCATATAAGTATTGGCTTTGGATAGAAAACACCCTAAAGTTTCTAAAACTGTTTGAATGGTGTCTGTGAGTATAACAGAACTCATATGGCAGGCAAAAACCTGAGAAGATTTCATGCAGGAAGTGGCCTGTCTGACAAGGTGTCGTTCTTCTTGTCTCTGTTTATTGAAGAGTGAGGATCTTAGCTGTAACGTGACACTTCCCACGGCTGCCATAGGCTCTCAGAAGGCGGCAAAATGCTGAATCGTGGCTTTGCAGGCTCTGGCTGAAAAAAAGTAGCGCGTTTGGGTAGTGGCTGGTTACAGTACTGTGAGACTCAGGCTCGTGCCCGCGTCGACCGAAAGCTTTGTTTTCTTTCCTCTGTTTAGCTAAATGGAGATTCCCGGTCGGAATATTATCGTTTTTTTACGAGAAAAATGGCATAAAAATGGATTTTAAACAGCGGTTGACATGCTTCGAAGTACGGTAATGGAATATTTAGATTTTTTTTGTCACGAATTGCGCCATGCGCACGACCCTGATTTACCATTTCGGATAGTTTCTGGAACGCACGAACAAAACGCCGCTATTCGGATATAACGATGGATTATTTTGGACCAAACCAACATTTGTTATTGAAGTAGCAGTCCTGGGAGTGCATTCTGATGAAGACAACAAAAGGTAATCAAACTTTTGTAATAGTAAATCTGATTTTGGTGAAGGCTAAACTTGCCGGGTGTCTAAATAGCTAGCCCGTGATGGCTGGGCTATGTACTTAGAATATTGCAAAATGTGCTTTCACCAAAAAGCTATTTTAAAATCGGACATATCGAGTGCATAGAGGAGTTCTGTATCTATAATTTTTAAAATAATTGTTATGCTTTTTGTGAACGTTTATCGTGAGTAATTTAGTAAATGGTTAGTAAATTCCCCGGAAGTTTGCGGGGGGTATGCTAGTTCTGAACGTCACATGCCAATGTAAAAAGCTGGTTTTTGATATAAATATGAACTTGATTGAACAAAACATGCATGTATTGTATAACATAATGTCCTAGGGTTGTCATCTGATGAAGATCATCAAAGGTTAGTGCTGCATTTAGCTGTGGTTTGGGTTTTTGTGACATTATATGCTAGCTTGAAAAATGGGTGTCTGATTATTTCTGGCTGGGTACTCTGCTGACATAATCTAATGTTTTGCTTTCGTTGTAAAGCCTTTTTGAAATCGGACAGTGTGGTTAGACTAACCTCTTACATCTAGACGTTCCGCTAGCGGAACACCTGCTCCAATATCCAATGATAGGCGTGGCGCGAATTACAAATTCCTCAAAAATACAAAAACGTCCATTTTTCAAACATATGACTATTTCACAGCATTTTAAAGACAAGACTCTCCTTTATCTAACCACACTGTCCGATTTCAAAAAGGCTTTACAGCGAAAGCAAAACATTAGATTATGTCAGCAGAGTACCAAGCCAGAAATAATCAGACACCCATTTTTCAAGCTAGCATATAATGTCACAAAAACCCAGAAGACAGCTAAATGCAGCACTAACCTTTGATGATCTTCATCAGATGACACACCTAGGACATTATGTTATACAATACATGCATGTTTTGTTCAACCAAGTTCATATTTATATCAAAAACCAGCTTTTTACATTAGCATGTGACGTTCAGAACTAGCAAACTTCCGGAGGAATTTGCTAACAATTTACTAAATTACTCATGATAAACGTTCACAAAAAGCATAACAATTATTTTAAGAATTATAGATACAGAACTCCTCTATGCACTCGATATGTCCGATTTTAAAATAGCTTTTTGGTGAAAGCACATTTTGCAAAATTCTAAGTACATAGCCCAGCCATCACGGGCTAGCTATTTAGACACCCGGCAGGTTTAGCCTTCACCAAAATCAGATTTACTATTATAAAAGTTTGATTACCTTTTGTTGTCTTCGTCAGAATGCACTCCCAGGACTGCTACTTCAATAAGAAATGTTGGTTTGGTCCAAAATAATCCATCGTTATATCCGAATAGCGGCGTTTTGTTCGTGCGTCCCAGACACTATCCGAATGGTAAAGAAGGGTCGTGCGCATGGTGCAATTCGTGACAAAAAAAATCTAAATATTCCATTACCGTACTTCGAAGCATGTCAACCGCTGTTTAAAATCCATTTTTATGCAATTTTTCTCGTAAAAAAGCGATAATATTCCGACCGGGAATGTCCATTTAGCTAAACAGAGGAATGAAAACAAACCTTTCGGTCGACGCGGGCACGAGCCTGAGTCTCACAGTACTGTAACCAGCCACTACCCAAACGCGCTACTTTGTTTCAGCCAGAGCCTGCAAAGCCACGATTCCGCTTTTTGCCGCCTTCTGAGAACCTATGGCAGCCGTAGGAAGTGTCACGGGACAGCTAAGATCCTCACTCTTCAATAAACAGAGACAAGAAGAACGACACCTTGTCAGACAGGCCACTTCCTGAATGAAACCTTCTCAGATTTTGGCCTGCCATATGAGTTCTGTTATACTCACAGACACCATTCAAACAGTTTTAGAAACTTTAGGGTGTTTTCTATCCAAAGCCAATAATTATATGCATATTCTAGTTACTGGGCAGGAGTAGTAACCAGATTAAATCGGGTACGTTTTTTTATCCAGCCGTGAAAAATACTGGCCCCTAGCCATAACAGGTTAACGAGAGTCTTGTCTTTAAATAGCTGTAAAATAGTCATATGTTTGAGAAATTGAAGTAATAGCATTTCTAAGGTATTTGAAAATCGCGCCACTGGATTAGACTGGCTGTTGCGTAGGTGGGACGAATTCGTCCCGCCTAGCCCAGAGAGGTTAACTAGCCTCTCAAAGCACTTCATAAAGACAGAAGTGAGTGCTATGGGGAGACAGTCATTTAGTGCAGTTACCTTTGCTTTCTGGGTTACAGGAACAATTGTGGATATTTTGAAGCAAGTGGCGACAGCAGACTGGGATAGGGGAGACTGAATATGTCCTTAAACACTCCAGCCAGCTGGTCTACGCATGCTCTGAGGATGCGGCTTGGGATGCCGTCTGGGCCGGCAGCCTTGCGAGCGTTAACACGTTTAACTGTCTTGCTCACGTCGGCAACGGAGAAGGAGAACCCACAGTCCTTGGTATCTGGCCACGTCAGTTTTTTACTGGTCTATTCTCTCAGCAAACATGTATTTAGTTATGGTCCACAACCTTATGGCAATGTGTTATCCTCAAAGTGGGCAAACAAGGTGTTTAGCTGGTCCGGAAGGAAGACGTCAGTGTCCGCGACGTGGCTGGTGGCTGGTATTGTGGCTGGTATTTTGTTGCCGGGTTTTCTTATTACGCCCTTTTATTTTGTGGTACCGGTATTTTTCCCACACCGTAGTATTTTGTTTATACTGGTGTTATCTTGTATTAAATACCTTGTCCACAGATCTCAGCTCTCCTGCGCCCGACTCCTTTCACCAGTTACCCACAGCCTTGACAATGTAGTCCACTGGGTGTGTTCTCGATCAAGTCTGTGAATGCTATTACCGCACAAACATTCTCTCCCCTTTTTCCCTCTCTTGCTCTTGGAAAATGCCTGCCTGCAGGCCAGTGGTGGAAAAAGTACCCAATACAAGTAAAGATACCTTAAGTAAAAGTGTATAAGTATATGGTTTTAAATATACTTAAGTATCAAAAGTAAATGTAATTGCTCAAATATACTTATGGATCAAAACCAAATGGCACAATGTTCTTGTTTTTTTATTTAAAGGTTGGCCAGGGGCATAATTTACAAACGAAGCATTTGTATTTAGTGAATCCACCAGATCTGAGGCAGTAGGGATGACCAGGGATGTTCTCTTGATAAGTGTGTGAATAGGACCATTTTCCTGCCCTGCTAAGCATTCAAAATGTCATGAGTAAAAAGTACATTATAAAAGTAAAAGTTTTCAAAAATATAAATAGTAAAGTAAAGATACCACAAAAAAACAATTTAATTAGAATTTTAAAGTATTTTTACTTAACTTCTATGGGCTAGGTGGGACGCTAGCGTCCCACCTGCGGGACACAGCCAGTTAAATATCAGGGCGGCAAATTCAAAACAACAAAATGTCATAATTCAACTTTCTCAAACATACAACTATTTTACACCATTTTAAAGATACACTTCTCCTTGATGTAACCACATTGTCCGATTTCAAAAAGGCTTTACAGCGAAAGCAAAACATTAGATTATGTTAGGAGAGTACATAGACAAAAATAATCACACAGCCATTTTCCATAAAAATCCAAAACACAGCTAAATGAAGCACTAACCTTTGACGATCTTCATCAGATGACACTCCTAGGACATTATGTTACACAATACATGTATGTTTTGTTCGATAAATTTCATATTTATATCCAAAAACAGCATTTTACATTGGCGTGTGATGTTCAGAAAATGTATTCCCACCAAAACGTCCAGTGAATGTGCACATCAATTTACAGAAATACTCATCATAAGCGTTGACAAAATATATAACAATTATTTAAAGAATTATAGATAGACTACTCCTGGATGCAACCGCTGTGTCAGATTTTAAAATAGCTTTACGGAGAAAGCACATTTTTCAATATTCTGAGTACATAGCTCGCCATCACAGCAAGCTATACAGACACCCACCAAGTTCGGGGTCACCTAAACTCAGAATTAGTATTATAAATATTCTCTTACCTTTGCTGATCTTCGTCAGAATGCACTCCCAGGACTGCTACTTCCACAAGAAATGTTGTTTTTGTTCGAAATAATCCATATTTATGTCCAAATACCTCCGTTTTGTTCGTGCGTTCAGAGCACTATCCAAAGGCATAACTCGCGAGCGCGGTACCAGAGACGAAAAGTCAAAATGTTCCATTACCGTACTTAGAAGCATGTCAAACGCTGTTTAAAATCAATCTTTATGGTATTTTTAACGTAAAATTGTGATAATATTCCAACCGGACAATAGCATATTCATTCAAGAAGAAAAAGAAGGAACGGCGCGCTCGCGGGATCGTGCATATCCAATCCCTTTGTCTCCAGGCAGTCCACTCAGTGACTAAGCTCCTATTATCTGCCCAGTGACAGGAGAATGCTGAAAGAACTTTCTGAAGGCTGTTGACAGCCAATGGAAGCCTTAGGAAGTGCAACGTGACCCCACAGAAACTGTAGTTTCGATAGAGAATCAAAAGAAGAACTACAATTCTCAGACTTTCCACTTCCTGGTTGGATTTATCTCAGGTTTTTGCCTGCCATATGAGTTCTGTTATACTCACAGACACCATTCAAACAGTTTTAGAAACTTCAGAGTGTTTTCTATCCAAATATACTAATAATATGCATATTCTAGTTTCTGGGCCAGAGTAGTAACCAGTTTAATTTGGGTACGTTTTTCATCCGGCTGTGAAAATACTGCCCCCTACACCTCAACAGGTTAATTACATTACACCACTGCTGCCAGCTACAATGTCAGGGCCTATGTGCACTGAAAGGGAATATCCTATCTCCTAAGGTTCTACCTTAGAAGAAATGTTGTCATTAAAAGCGGCATATAAAAAATGTAGGTTTCATATCCATACACATTTTTCATGAGAAAAAGTGTTTCATGCACTGTCCTACTCCTGCACACTCTCTCCGGTGCTTGACATCGCCGGTCTACTAACCACCAGTCCTGGCAACCCACATTGCGCACACCTGGCAACCATCATTGCGCCCCATCGTTAAGCACACCTGGACTTCATCACCACCCTGATTACTCTCCCTTCATATAGCCCTCACCAACCTCAGTCATCAGGCAGTATTGGTTCTGTTTTCATTTCCAGATGTGTCGCTTGTTTTGTAACTCTCCAGGTTTGATATTATTAAACTCACCATATGCACCTCCTTCCTGACTCCCTGCGTCTTTGTTACAAAGTGCTTGGTACTTAAAGTGGAACTGACTGCGTTTTAACTTCTTTGCAGATATGAAACAAACAAAATCATATCAATGAAATATCAAATTCACAGTTTATGCTTCAAAACTAACTTTATAAAAATAGGTTATTTTTGACTCAAAATTCCATGACGTACAGTAAGGCATTGTTGGCAGAATAGATAGATGCAGTTAAATGCATGAGTAATATAATTCACCAATACATTTCTTGGTAATCCCAAAAATATTCCTATCAGGTTCTAAATCACAGCTGGTCTGGTACATTGTTTGCTGCCTCCACCCATTCGGCTGTTTCAGTTTCAATGACTCAATATTTGAGCTAAAATGGACGACTGTAACTAAGACTGGGAATGTCAATACAATCAAACTAGCGAGGGCAATGATCACAAGTCAGTGACTAATAAGCTAGTACACTTGTCACACACAAGGCCCACGGGCCGAATAGGACGCTCAAGCAAGTATAAATGACTCAACAGTTGAGTCATCTACTTTATGAAATTACAGTCTGATGCACTCGCATCAGTGAATTCAACTTCAATTTTGCTGCTTTCGTGTGTCCCGTTTATAGCGTCCAGTGGAGGGAAAGTGTACAGGCACATGCCACAGTCCTAGCTAGGCTACATAAAATGTTGCAGTCATTTTGGTTTTGGTTTTTAAAGCTTGACAATGAACAACCAAAAAACTAAACACGGAACAAAACCCTATGCTGGCTACTCAACTACAATATATGGCAAGTGCGCTGATTGAGTTTGACACCCGTGGGCTAGCGTATCTGTTTATGTAGCTACTAGCTTTTTATTTAGCAAGCTAAATACACAGTGCCTAAAGATAGCTAGCTAGCTGCTGGGAGGATGCTGTCATTGGAAGAATGGGTGAGTGACTGACTTTTCCCCCTCATATTGTTTTTCGGTGGCTACAGCTAGAGATGCAGGTGTCATGCAGGTGTCAATTTGAAGCTAGCTATGCTGAACTTAAACAACGTATTAGCACATCTCTTAGTAGTCAATCAAATGTATTTTTCATCGATCAAATGGGAGACTTCCCATTTAGTTGTCAAAACTTGGGTTGGGACAAGCATGCGTTGACAGGCAAGCTGCAGAAGGACAAGCAGACTACTATTCCCCATCGTTTATCAGTGCATCGTTTGATGGCCAACTACAGTAGCTGAAAAAGTTTGAGAGGGTTTATCTAATGTTCCCTCGTTAGATTTTAGCTCATCTCGCGCTAGCATTAGTTGTTGATCTTGTTGTTGATGTGCATAGGCAACCGAGGGTGAGAGAGCCTACCTTTTCATGGTTGTTTGATCAATAGGACTGTGAAGTTCCCAAATGTAAGAGGACTCCCGAGGTATTTACACTGTATTTTGTGGCTTTTGGAGAATTAGTTCTAAAGATTTAAAGTCGTGCTGTTGCTACTGCCTGTAAACACACAGTCGAGTTCAAAGCTGGATGTTGATCCAAGATGGAGTAGCAGTCAGGCGTCTTTGTCTTTGTCTTGTCGTGTCCCGTGTATATATCTTTTTATATTTTTCTTAGCCTCAATTTCAACATATTCTCCTGCAATCCGCCTCACCCAAAGCAGTATGAATCTGCTATTTTCTTTACTTTAGAACCGGAATCCCCAACAGAAGCTAGCCAGCTAACTAACTACTAGCTAGTAGTAAGCTAGCCACTGCTAGCGGTCATCAGCTAACTTTAGCCCAGACAACCCCTGCCAGTCTGCTCAGGGCGATTCAACCCAGAGCATATCGGACTTATCTTTTTCTCCATATCTCCGGATTCCTACCGCCACTCCTTGGGCTACAATACCTATTTTGCCAATTGGCCTGGATCCCTTTTACTGCCGATACGGAGCCCGGCTGATTCATCACGACTGGACTAGCGGCATAATCCACCCGAGGGATTTTTTTCAACAGGCTCCTCCATCGCGACGTCCCCTGAATGTCCATCTGCTAGCCTGCTAGCCACGGCCCGCTAGCTATCTAGAGCATACCGGACTGTTCGCTGAAGAGGTCCATCAGCCAATTTCT
Source organism: Salmo salar (assembly GCF_965601325.2). NCBI lineage: Eukaryota > Metazoa > Chordata > Actinopteri > Salmoniformes > Salmonidae > Salmo > Salmo salar. The sequence continues at coordinate 62,710,691 of NC_138304.1, read as the reverse complement.
TGGGCTACTATACCTATTCTGCCAATTGGACTGGACCCTTTTACTACACGGAGCCCTGCTGATCCATCACGACTGGTCTGCTGACGTAACCGCACAAGGGGGCTACAACAGACTTCCTCCGTCGCAACGTCCCTCTAAGGCCCTTCTGATAGCCTGCTATCCCCGGCCCACTAGCTGTCTGAATAGCCATGTCTCCAGCCCGCCTAACTACTCACTGGACCCTATGATCACTCGGCTACCCATGCCTCTCCCTAATGTCAATATGCCGTATCCATTGCTGTTTTGGTTAGTGATTACGTGGTCCCGTGTGGCTCAGTTGGTAGAGCATGGTGTTTGCAACGCCAGGGTTGTGGGTTCGATTCCCACGGGGGCCCAGTACAGAGAAAACATTTCATGAAATGTATGCATTCACTACTGTAAGTCGCTCTGGATAAGAGCGTCTGCTAAATGACTAAAATGTAAATGATTATTGTCTTATTTCACTGTAGAGCCTCCAGCCCTGCTCAATATGCCTTAGCTAACCCTTTCGTTCCACCTCCCACACATGCAGTGACCTCACCTGGTTTAACCTGTTAGGGCTAGGGGGCAGTATTGACACGGCCGGATAAAAAACGTACCCGATTTAATCTGGTTACTACTCCTGCCCAGTAACTAGAATATGCATATAATTATTGGCTTTGGATAGAAAACACCCTAAAGTTTCTAAAACTGTTTGAATGTTAACCTGTTAGGGCTAGGGGGCAGCATTTGCACGTCTGGATAAAAAAAATGTACCCGATTTAATCTGGTTACTAATCCTACCCAGTAACTAGAATATGCATATACTTATTATATATGGATAGAAAACACTCTAAAGTTTCTAAAACTGTTTGAATGGTGTCTGTGAGTATAACAGAACTCATTTGGCAGGCAAAACCCTGAGACATTTTCTGACAGGAAGTGGATACCTGATGTGTTGTATTACCTTTAAACCTATCCCATTGAAAAACACAGGGGCTGAGGAATATTTTGGCACTTCCTATTGCTTCCACTAGATGTCACCAGCCTTTACAAAGTGTTTTGAGTCTTCTGGAGGGAGATCTGACCGAACAAGAGCCATGGAACGATGATGTCCCATTAGACACCTGGCGCGCGAGTTCATGTTGGGTACCCTCGTTCCAATACGTTATAAAAGAGTATGCATTCGTCCACCTTGAATATTATTCATGTTCTGGTTAAAAAAGGCCCTAATGATTTATGCTATACAACGTTTGACATGTTTGAACGAACGTAAATATATTTTTTCCCCTCGTTCATGACGAGAAGTCCGGCTGGCTTAGATCATGTGCTAACAAGACGGAGATTTTTGGACATAAATGATGAGCTTTTTTGAACAAAACTACATTCGTTATGGACCTGTGATACCTGGAAGTGACATCTGATGAAGAGAATCAAAGGTAATGGATTATTTACATAGTATTTTCGATTTTAGATCTCCCCAACATGACGTCTAGTTTGTATGGCAACGCGTATTTTTCTGGGCGCAGTGCTCAGATTATTGCAAAGTGTGATTTCCCAGTAAGGTTATTTTTAAATCTGGCAAGTTGATTGCGTTCAAGAGATGTAAATCTATAATTCTTTAAATGACAATATAATATTTTACCAATGTTTTCTAATTTTAATTATTTAATTTGTGACGCTGACTTGACTGCCGGTTATTGGAGGGAAACGATTTCCTCAACATCAATGCCATAGTAAAACGCTGTTTTTGGATATAAATATGAACTTGATAGAACTAAAAATGCATGCATTGTCTAACATAATGTCCTAGGAGTGTCATCTGATGGAGATTGTAAAAGGTTAGTGCATCATTTTAGCTGGTTTTATGGTTTTGGTGACCCTGTCTTTGACTTGACAAAACATTACACACAACTCTTGTAAATGTACTGTCCTAACATACTCTAAATTTATGCTTTCGCCGTAAAACCTTTTTGGAATCGTAAAACGTGGTTAGATTAAGGAGATGTTTATCTTTCAAAGGGTGTAAAATAGTTGTATGTTTGAAAAATTTGAATTTTGACATTTATTTGGATTCAAATTTGCCGCTCTTGAAATGCACCTGCTGTTGATGGAGTGCACCAAAGGTGTCTCTAGAGACAATATCTCTCTCATCGTCACTCAATGCCTAGGTTTACCTCCACTGTATTCACATCCTACCATATTTTTGTCTGTACATTATGCCTTGAATCTATTCTACCCCGCCCAGAAACCTGCTCCTTTCACTCTCTGTTCCGAACGTACTAGACAACCAGTCCTTATAGCCTTTAGCCATACCCTTATCCTACCTTTCCTCTGTTCCTCTGGTGATGTAGAGGTTAATCCAGGCCCTGCAGTGCCTTGCTCCACTCCCATTCCCCAGGCGCTCTCATTTGTTGACTTCTGTATCCGTAAAAGCCTTGGTTTCATGCATGTTAACATTAGAAGCCTCCTCCCCAAATGTGTTTTATTCGCTGCTTTAGCACACTCTGCCAACCCGGATGTCCTAGCCGTGTCTGAATCCTGGCTTAGGAGACCACCAAAAAACGTGAAATTTCCATCCCTAACTATAACATTTTCTGACAAGATAGAACTGCCAAAGAGGGAGGAGTTGCAATCTACTGCAGAGTTCTGTCTTACTATCCAGGTCTGTGCCAAAACAATTCGAGCTTCTACTTTTAAAAATCCACCTTTCCAGAAACAAGTCTCTCACAGTTGCTATGGACCACCTTCTGCACCCAGCTATGCCCTGGACACCATATGTGAATTGATTGCCCCTCATATATCTTCAGAGCTCGTGCTGTTAGGTGACCTAAACTGGGAAATGCTTAACACCACAGCCATCCTACAATCTAAGCTTGATGCCCTCAATCTCACAAATTATCAATGAACCTACCAGGTACAACCCCAAATCTGTAAACACGGGCACCCTCATAGATATCATCCTAACTTAACTGCCCTCCAAATACACTTCTACTGTCTTCAACCAGGACCTCAGCGATCAGTGCCTCATTGCCTGCGTCCGTAATAGGTCTGCGGTCAAACGGCCACCCCTCATCACCGTCAAACGCTCCCTAAAACATTTCAGTGAGCAGGCCTTTCTAATCGACCTGGCCCGGGTATCCTGGAAGGATATTGACCTTATTCCGTCAGTAGAGGATGCCTGGTTATTCTTTAAAAGTGCTTACCTCACCATCTTAAATAAGAATGCCCCATAAAAAAAATGTAGAACCAGGAATAGATATAGCCCTTGGTTCACTCCAGACCTGACTGCCCTTGACCAGCACAAAACATCCTGTGGCGTTTTGCATTAGCATCAAACAGCCCCCGTGATATGCAACTTTTCAGGGAAGTTAGTAACCAATATACACAGGCAGTTAGGAAAGCAAAGGATAGCTTTTTCAAACAGAAATGTGTAGCACAAACTCCAAAAAGTTCTGGGACACTGTAAAGTCCATGGAGAATAAGAGCACCTCCTCCCAGCTGCCCACTGTACTAAAGCTAGGAAACACTGTCACCACCGATAAATCCACGATAATTGAGAATTTCAATAAGCATTTTTCTACGAATGGCCACGCTTTCCAGCTGGCTACCCCTACCCCGGTCAACAGCCCTGCACCCCTCACAGCAACTTGCCCAAGCCTCCACCATTTCTCCTTCACCCAAATCCAGATACCTGATGTTCTGAAAGAGCTGCAAAATGTGGACTCCTACAAATCAGCCGGGCTGGACAATCTGGACCCTCTCTTTCTAAAATTATCCACCAAAATTGTTGCAACCCCTATTACTAACCTGCTCAACTTCTCTTTCGTATCACCTGTGATCCCCAAAGATTGGAAAGCTGCCGCGGTCATCCCCCTCTTCAAAGGGGGAGACACTCTAAACCCAAACTGCTACAGACCTATATCTATCCTACCCTGCCTTTCTAAGGTCTTCGAAAGCCAAGTTAACAAACAGATCACCGACCATTTCGAATCTCACCGTACCTTCTCCGGTATGCAATCTGGTTTCCGAGCTGGTCATGGGTGCACCTCAGGCACGCTCAAGGTCCTAAACGATATCATAACCACCATCGATAAGAGACAATACTGTGCAGCTGTATTCATCGACCTGGCCAAGGCTTTCAACTCTGTCAATCACCACATTCTTATCGGCAGACTCAACAGCCTTGGTTTCTCAAATGACTGCCTTGCCTGGTTCACCAACTACTTCTCAGACAGAGTTCAGTGTGTCAAATCGGAGGGCCTGTTGTCCGGACCTCTGGCAGTCTCTATGGAGGTGCCACAGGGTTCAATTCTCCGGCCGACTCTTTTCTCTGTATATATCAATGATGTCGCTCTTGCTGCTGGTGATTCTCTGATCCACCTCTATGCAGACGACACCATTCTATAAACTTCTGGCCTTTCTTTGGACACTGTGTTAACCTGTTAGGGCTAGGGGGCAGTATTTGCACGGCTGGATAAAAAAAATGTACCCGATTTAATCTGGTTACTAATCCTACCCAGTAACTAGAATATGCATATACTTATTATATATGGATAGAAAACACTCTAAAGTTTCTAAAACTGTTTGAATGGTGTCTGTGAGTATAACAGAACTCATTTGGCAGGCAAAACCCTGAGACATTTTCTGACAGGAAGTGGATACCTGATGTGTTGTATTACCTTTAAACCTATCCCATTGAAAAACACAGGGGCTGAGGAATATTTTGGCACTTCCTATTGCTTCCACTAGATGTCACCAGCCTTTACAAAGTGTTTTGAGTCTTCTGGAGGGAGATCTGACCGAACAAGAGCCATGGAACGATGATGGCCCATTAGACACCTGGCGCGCGAGTTCATGTTGGGTACCCTCGTTCCAATACGTTATAAAAGAGTATGCATTCGTCCACCTTGAATATTATTCATGTTCTGGTTAAAAAAGGCCCTAATGATTTATGCTATACAACGTTTGACATGTTTGAACGAACGGAAATATATTTTTTCCCTCGTTCATGACGAGAAGTCCGGCTGGCTTAGATCATGTGCTAACAAGACGGAGATTTTTGGACATAAATGATGAGCTTTTTTGAACAAAACTACATTTGTTATGGACCTGTGATACCTGGAAGTGACATCTGATGAAGAGAATCAAAGGTAATGGATTATTTACATAGTATTTTCGATTTTAGATCTCCCCAACATGACGTCTAGTCTGTATCGCAACGCGTATTTTTCTGGGCGCAGTGCTCAGATTATTGCAAAGTGTGATTTCCCAGTAAGGTTATTTTTAAATCTGGCAAGTTGATTGTGTTCAAGAGATGTAAATCTATAATTCTTTAAATGACAATATAATATTTTACCAATGTTTTCTAATTTTAATTATTTAATTTGTGGTGTTGACTTGACTGCCGGTTATTGGAGGGAAACGATTTCCTCAACATCAATGCCATGGTAAAACGCTGTTTTTGGATATAAATATGAACTTGATAGAACTAAAAATGCATGCATTGTCTAACATAATGTCCTAGGAGTGTCATCTGATGGAGATTGTAAAAGGTTAGTGCATCATTTTAGCTGGTTTTATGGTTTTGGTGACCCTGTCTTTGAATTGACAAAACATTACACACAACTCTTGTAAATGTACTGTCCTAACATACTCTAAATTTATGCTTTCGCCGTAAAACCTTTTTGGAATCGTAAAACGTGGTTAGATTAAGGAGATGTTTATCTTTCAAAGGGTGTAAAATAGTTGTATGTTTGAAAAATTTGAATTTTGACATTTATTTGGATTCAAATTTGCCGCTCTTGAAATGCACCTGCTGTTGATGGAGTGCACCACGGGGGGAACGCTAGCGTCCCACCTAGCCCATAGAGGTTAACCTCTTGGCGTTCCCCTAGGATAGGGGGCGCAAAAGCGATTTTTGAAAAAAAATTGTGCCCATTTTAAACGGCCTCCTACTCAAACTCAGAAGCTAGGATATGCATATAATTAATACTTGTGGATAGAAAACACCCTAAAGTTTCTAAACCTGTTTGAATGGTGTCTGTGAGTATAACAGAACTCATATGGCAGTCAAAACCCCGAGACAGATGGAAACAGGAAGTGGAATTCTGAATTGCGAACTCAACTTCATCACGTTGCCTATTAATCACACCGTGAGCTATGGTTCATTGAGCACTTCCTATTGCTTCCACTAGATGTCCCCAGTCTTCACAAATTGGTTTGAGGCTTCTACTGTTAAAATTGAATGAATGAGACGCTGTGGAACGTGGTCACACGGAGAGGGCCATCACCATTATGACGCCGGCTCCCCTGGTTACCCTCCCCTTTCGAAACGTTTTGAAACACAATGCAATCGTCCCCCTCAACTCTTATTGGCTCTCTTGTTGAAAAACGCCCTGAAGATTTATGTTATACAACGTTTGACATTTTTGAACGAACCTAAATGGGAAAAAAATGCTTTTTCTCGAAATGGCTGTCCCGTGGCCGACGAAGCATTTGGATCAGACTTCAGACGCGCTAACAAGAACAAGCTCTTGGAACATAAAGGAGTAATTCTTTCGAACGAAAATACATTTGTTGTGGACCTGGGATCCCTGGAAGTGCTTTCTGATGAAGACAACCAAAGGTAAGGGATTATTGACAATAGTATACAAGACTAGATGTGATATGCGATTGTTCCAAGATGGCGCTGACCTGTAACGTTAGCCTATTTTTCAGAGTATCGCATCCCCTTTCATCGCAAAGTATGATTACCCAGTAAAGTAAATTTTAAATCTGGCATTACAGGTGCTTTCAAGAGATATTCATCTATAAATCTTAGAATGACAATATTACATTTAAAAAATGTTTTCGAATAGTAATTTAGTAAATTGTAGCTCTGTTTCATCGGATGCATTTGAGGGAAAATAGTTAGTCAACGTTACGCAACGATGTAAAATGCTGTTTTTATATATAAATATGAACTTTATCGAACAAAAGAATGCATGTATTGTGTGACATGATGTCCTAGGTGTGTCATCTGATGAAGATTGTCAAAGGTTAGTGCTGCATTTAGCTGTTTTTTGGTTATTTGTGATGCATGTGGTTGGTCTGAAAATGGCTATGTGGCTACTTTTACGATATACTCCTCTAACATAATCTAATGTTTTGCTTTTGCTGTAAAGCCTTTTTGAAATCGGACAATGTGGTTCGATTCAGGAGAGGTGTATCTATAAAATGATATAATTTGAAAAAAATTTGAAAAAAGAAATGTATAAAATTTTGTTATGCTAATGGCGATATGATTTTTCGCTGGACCTCCAGACGAGCTTCAATGCCTCTCCTTCCGTGGCCTCCAATTGCTCTTAAATGCAAGTAAAACTAAATGCATGCTCTTCAACCGATCACCCCCAAAGCCAATTCCTACCTTTGGACGCCTTTACTTCCTGTTCTCTGCTGCCAATGACTGTAACGAATTGCAAAAATCACTGAAGCTGGAGACTCATATCTCCCTCACTAACTTTAAGCACCAGCTTTCAGAGCAGCTCACAGATCACCTCACCTGTACATAGTCCTTCTGTAAATAGCCCATCCAACTACCTCATCCCCATACTGTTATTTATATATATATTTTTTTTGCTCCTTTGCACCCCAGTATCTCTACTTGCACATTCATCTTCTGCACATCTATCACTCCAGTGTTTAATTGCTAAATTGTAATTATTTCGCCACTATGGCCTATTTATTGCCTTACCTCCCTTATCTTACCTCATTTGCACACACTGTATATATACTTTTTCTATTGTGTTATTGACTGTATGTTTGTTTATTCCATGTGTAACTCTGTGTTGTTGTTTGTGTCGCAATGTTTTGCTTTATCTTGGCCAGTTCGCAGTTGTAAATGAGAACTTGTTCTCAACTAGCCTACCTGGTTAAATAAAGGTGAAATAAAAATAAATAAAAAGTGAATGATGGCATGCCCATGTGGTAAATGACTTATTTGCATATAAGCCTAATGCAGCTCTGATTGTGTATGGAGCACCGGTCTGAGTAAACTCCGATCCTGGACAAGATAGATGTTTATTTAGGTTTTATTTGTGCTATTAATCTATTAATTGTTCAAACGCATGGCCGCTTTCCCACAATATATTGCGTGTCATTCTTCCTGGGGGTGTATATGACTTTTTAAAGATAACATGTTGCTAAAATGCTGTCAGTTCCAGTTTAAAGGGATACTTCGGGATTATCTACTTCCCCAGAGTCAGATTATGTCACGTCCTGACTTGAGAGAGCCGTTTTTCTCTGTTTGGTTCGGTCAGGGTGTGACATGGGGTGGGCATTCTATGTTTTCTATTTCTTTGTGTTTAGCCGAGTATGGTTCCTAATCAGAGGCAGCTGTCTATCGTTGTCTCTGATTGGGAATCATACTTAGGCAGCCCTTTTTCCCACCTTCAGTTGTGGGATCTTGTTTTTGTACAGCTCAGTAAAGCCTGCAGAACATGACGTTCGGTTTCCTTTATTTGTTGTTTTGATTTAGTGTTCTGAGTTATAATCAATATTAATCATGAGCACATACCACGCTGCACCTTGGTCTCTTCTTTACGAAAACCGTCACAGATTAACTCGTGGATATCAATTTTATGTCTCTGCTTGCAGTTTGAAGGAAGATGCTAACTAGCGCAAGTGCTAACTAGTGCAATGACTGGTAGTCTAAGGGTATCTGATATGCTAGCAGATATCCATAGACGTCCAGTCAGCGCGGAAACACTTGAGAAACTACCTCTAACTTCCTACTAGACACAAAGACAAGTTCATCTGACTCTGGGGAAGTAGATAAAGGGCCTCATTGCCAAAATCCCTTTAATAGTTTCAGTAGACTACATGGATGAAGATAGTGATGTGCTTCACCTGCAAGACAGTAAATTCTGCTTCAATCCTATTCCAACGACTTGACAAACTTTCACAGGACAGCTATAAGGGCATAAGTAGACATCCCCTCTTCTTACTCATGTTGGAAAGATTTAGCCATACAACCATACAGTAAAGTTCCACTAGAATCTGCTTTAGCTACGTGTTCTGGCCAGTGATTCCAAGTGTGTGGTGAGAGATAGAGGAAGAATGTACATGCAACTAAAACCATCACAGCCAGCCCACACTGAATGAAAGGCCTGTATTATAGCAGACCAGACCAGACGAGGGGGTATGGTACAAAGCAATTGAAATTAGTCATCAGTCATTCCACCACATGGCACAATCACAAAATAACCCTTTTCACAAACCATTTGTTTCCATCAGCACTCAATTCGAGGGAAACCTCCATCAATAACTGTTTCCATACAGTGTACACTGTCCCAAATAGCATCCTATTCCCTACATAGTGCTTTGACCAGAGCTTAGGGAATAGGGAGCCATGGGATGCAGCCCAAGACAGGACATAATGAATCAGTTGCAGACAGATACAAAGTGCTGATCAGTTTCCATGTTTGACAGGAGTGGTTAATGTTATTAAGCATTTGGTTTTGATGTTTTTCCAAACTTATGTCACATCTAATTTGGCTTGCCAAACTAACCACACTGTTGTAAAAAAACAGGGAATCTATTTTGTCTGAATTGAATGGAGGACATCAAAACAAGACTGATTTGATGCTATGAGTGTGTCTCACTTGATAAAAACTTTCCATATGTCCACAACTAATGCAAAAAATTATGTGGGGTGAAAGTTGAAACTGGACATGAAATTATGAACTGTGTGTGATTTGGAGGGGTCAAGGTCATAGCACAAGCACAGACAGACATGATAGCTGGCAGCAGTAAGCCCCCTTCTCCCTTCAAAGTTCACCACAGGTGTGTTACATAGCACCCAGATACCTCTTACACCTTTAACCCTCAAGATCATACATCTTTCTCTTTCAAAGGGGACATGCACGTATTATCATGAAGAAGAGCAGAAAGAATACTTTGGATGAGTGCTTAGGGCTTGAGCAGTGGAGAGTGACACTGCTCTTCTGCCAGGCCCTGTATCTCCGCAAGGCAGGTAGAGAGCATGGAAAGTCCATATACAGTACCATTCAAAAGTTTGGACATACCTACTCATTCAAGGGGTTTTCTTTATTTGTACTATTTTCTACATTGCAGAATAATAGTGAAGACATCAAAACTATGAAATAACACATATGGAATCATGTAGTAACCAAAAAAGTGTTAAACAAATCAAAATATATTTTATATTTGAGATTCTTTAAAGTACACACCCTTTGCCTTGATGACCGCTTTGCACACTCTTGGCATTCTCTCAACCAGCTTCATGAGGAATGATTTTCCAACAGTCTTGAAGGAGTTCCCACATATGCTGAGCACTTGTTGGCTGCTTATCCTTCACTTAAGGTCAAACTCTTCCCAAACCATCTCAATTGAGTTAAGGTCAGGTGATTGTGAAGGCCAGGTCATCTGATGCAGCACTCCATCACTCTCCTTGGTCCAATAGCCCTTCCACAGCCTGGAGGAGTGTTTTGGGTCATTGTCTTGTTGAAAAACAAATTATAGTCTCACTAAGCGCAAACCAGATCGGATGGCCTATCAATGCACAATGCTGTGGTAGCCATGCTGGTTGTGTGCCTTGAATTCTAAATAAATCACAGACAGTGTCACCAGCAAAGCACCCCCACACCTCCTCCTCCATGCTTCACGGTTGGAACCACACATGCAGAGATCATCCGTTCACCTACTTTGCTTCTCACAAAGACACGGAGGTTGGAACCAAAAATGTCACATTTGGACTCATCAGACCAAAGGACAGATTTCCACCGGTCTAATGTCCATTGCTCGTGTTTCTTGGGCCAAGCAAGTCTCTTCTTCTTATTGGTGTCCTTTAGTAGTGGTTTCTTTGCAGCAATTTGACCATGAAGGCCTTATTCATGCAGTCTCCTCTGAACATGTGATGTTGAAATATTATTGTTACTTAAACTCTGTGAAGCATTTATTTGGGCTGCACAGCGCTTGATAGTTTTTGCGACTGCACTTTAAAAAACGTAAAAGTTCTTGACATTTTCTGAATTGACTAACCTTCATGTCTTAAAGTAATGATGGACTGTCATTTCTCTTTGCTTATTTGAGCTGTTCTTGCCATAATATGGACTTGGTATTTTACCAAATAGGGCTATCTTCTGTATACCACCCCACCTTGTCGCAACACAGCTGATTGGCTCAAACACATTAAGAAGGAAAGAAATTCCACAAATTAACAAGGCACACCTGTTAATTGAAATGCATTCCTGGTTGAGAGAATGCCAAGAGTGTGCAAAGCTGTCATCAAGGCAAAGGATGGCTACTTTGAAGAATCTCAATTACAAAATATATTTGGATTTGTTTAACACTTTTTTGGTTACTACATGATTCCATATGTGTTATTTAATAGTGTTGATGTATTCCCTACTATTCTACAATGTAGAAAATAGTAAAAATAAAATAAAAACCCTGGAATGAGTAGGTGTGTCCAAACTTTTGACTGGTACTGTATATGAGAATTCAAAGAGGAAATGTAACCCTGAACAACAACCACTGTCAATCATTAACCTCTTACATCTAGACGTTCCGCTAGCGGAACACCTGCTCCAATATCCAATGATGGGCGTGGCGCGAAATACAAACTCCTCTAAAATATGAAAACTTCCATTTTTCAAACATATGACTAATTTACAACATTTTAAACACAAGATTCTCGTTGATCTAACCACACTGTCCGATTTCAAAAAGGCTTCACAGCGAAAGCAAAACATTACATTATGTCAGCAGAGTACCCAGCCAGAAATAATCAGACACCCATTTTTCAAGCTAGCATATAATGTCACAAAAAACAAAACCACAGCTAAATGCAGCACTAACCTTTGATGATCTTCATCAGATGACAACCCTAGGACATTATGTTATACAATGCATGCATGTTTTGTTCAATCAAGTTCATATTTATATCAAAAAACAGCTTTTTTACATTAGCATGTGACGTTCAGAACTAGCATACCCCCGCAAACATCCGGTGAATTTACTAAATTACTCACGATAAACGTTCACAAAAAACATAATTATTTTAAGAATTATATATACAGAACTCCTCTATGTCCGATTTTAAAATAGCTTTTCGGTGAAAGCACATTTTGCAATATTCTCAGTAGATAGCCCAGCCATCACGGCTAGCCATTTAGACACCGACCAAGTTTAGCCCTGACCAAACTCCGATTTACTATTACAAAAGTTTGATTACCTTTGTTGTCTTCGTCAGAATGCACTCCCAGGACTGCTACTTCAATAACAAATGTTGGTTTGGTCCAAAATAATCCATCGTTATATCCAAATAGCGGCGTTTTGTTCGTGCGTTCTAGACACTATCCGAAGTGTAAATAAGGGTCACGAGCATGGCGCAATTCGTGACAAAAGATTTCTAAATATTCCATTACCGTACTTCGAAGCATGTCAACCGCTGTTTAAAATAAATTTTTATGCCATTTTTCTCGTAAAAAAGCGATAATATTCTGACCGGGAATCTGCGTTTAGGTAAACAGAGGAAAGAAAACAAAGCATTCGGTCGACGCGGGCACGCGCCTGAGTCTCACAGTACTGTAACCAGCCACTACCCAAACGCGCTACTTTTTTTCAGCCAGAGCCTGCAAAGCCACGATTCAGCTTTTTGCCGCCTTCTGAGAGCCCATGGGAGACGTAGGAAGTGTCACGTAACAGCAGAGATCCTCTGTAATGGATAGAGATGGCAAAGAAGGCCAAGAAATGGTCAGACAGGGTACTTCCTGTACAGAATCTTCTCAGGTTTTGGCCTGCCAAATGAGTTCTGTTATACTCACAGACACCATTCAAACAGTTTTAGAAACTTGAGTGTTTTCTATCCAAAGCTAATAATCATATGCATATTCTAGTTTCTGGGCAGGAGTAATAATCAGATTAATCGGGTACGTTTTTTATCCGGCTGTGAAAATACTCCCCCCTATCCATAACAGGTTAACAAATATGATAAAATTGACAGCTTTTGTGGAAGGAGAAGCCTGTCACTATACATTACATTCGTGCTGGGGTTGTCGGTAGGCGTGTGGTACCCACCCTTCCTACAGACGGGGAGCCTCCTCCTCTTGATAACACACCAATGGCTACATCTTCGACTCCGCCGACCCACGCAGAGGCGTGTGCAAGCATGTGATGGCCATTGCATAATGAAGATAGGAATGCTAACAAAACACAATAAATAATATGGCTTACACACGTGTACAGCAGGTTCTGATTTATGATGTAGGTGTATGTAGGAATACTATGAATCTTGGCGAGCTCTCTAAAGCAAGGCCAAGGCATTGAGATCTGTGGGCATCGGAAGGCAAAAATACTAGCTACTCAAATTCACTACTGTCATAGTTAATGCAGCAGCACGTCTCTTGGCTCGTGAATGTTTTAGTTGGAATTTATTCTTCGAGCATATACAGTGCCTTCCGAAAGTATTCATGCCCCTTGACTTATTCCACATTTTGTTGTGTTACAGCCTGAATTCAAAGGATTAAATAGATGTTATACACACTATAATGACCAAATGAAAACATGTTTTTAGAAATGTTTGCAAATGTGTAAAAAATGAAATACATAAATATCTTATTTACGTAAGTATTCACACCCATGAGTCAATACTTTGTAGAAGCACCTTTGACAGTGATTACAGCTGTGAGTCTTTCTGGGTAAGTCTCTAAGAGCTTTCCACACCTCGATTGTGCAACATTTGTCCATTATTCTTTTCAAAATTCTTGAAGCTCTGTCAAATTGGTTGTTGATCATTGATAGACAACCATTTTCAGGTCGCCATAGATTTTCAAGTAGATTTACCTCAAAACTGTAACTCAACCACTCAGGAACATTCACTGTCTTCTTGGTAAGTAACTCCTGTGTAGATTTGTCCTTGTGTTTTAGGTTATTGTCCTGCTGAAAGGTGAATTAATCTCCCAGTGTCTGGTGGAAAGCTTAGCTCTATTCTGTTTCTTTTCATCCTAAGAAACTCCCTAGTTCTTGCCTATGACAAGCATACCGATAACATGATGCAGCCACCACGATGCTTGAAATTATGAAAAGTGGTACTCAGTGATGTATTGTGTTGGATTTGCCCCAAACAACAGTTTGTATTCAGGACATAATGTGTATTTCATTGCCACATATTTTGCCAGTTTTACTTTAGTGCCTTATTGCAAACAGGATGCATGCATGTTTGGAATAATTTTTATTCTGTTCAGGCTTCCATTTTAAAGTCTGTTTTAAAGTCACCATTGTTTTAAAGTCACCTGTTTTAAAGTCACCATTGGTCCATTGCCACAGGAAGTTTTTTGTGAAAAATATTAAATCAGACCCCCCCAACCCCCCACCCGCCCCCTCGACGAAAAAAAAAAATCACAGCATCCCCACCCCCAAACTACTTTCCACGGCTAAGTATCGACCTCTAGCTGAAATCCCTGTGTTTTTTCCTTCCTTTCCGACAACCGAGTTAGGAAGGACGCCTGTATCTTTGTAGTGACTGGGTGTATTGATACGCCATCCAAAGTGTAATTAATAACTTCACCATGCTCAAAGGGATTATTAATGTCTGCTTTTTTTAAAACCCATCTAACAACAGGTGCCCTTCTTTGTGAGGCATTGGAAAACCTGTTTTTTATGGTTGAATCTGTGTTTGAAATTCACTTTTCGATTGAGGGACCATACAGATAGTTGTATGTGTGGGGTACAGAGATGAGGTAGTCATTCAAAAATCATGTTAAGCACTATTATTGCACACAGAGTCCATGCAACTTATTATGTGACTTAAGCAAGTTTTTACTCCTGAACTTATTTAGGCTTGCAATAACAAAGGGGTTGAATACTTATTGACTCAAGACATTTCAGCTTTTCATTTTTTACTGTAACACAACAAAATGTGGACAAAGTTAAGTGGTGTGAATACTTTCTGAAGGCAATGTATGTGCCCCTGTTTTTTCCAGAGGTCCAAATTATAATCTCATGTCATATATTATGCATGTGTTATTGCATCCAAAACTATCGCACAATCCTGTGACTCAAAAATGCCACGTGACATTGATCAGCCCACACACATATACCATAGTTGTTTGCTGTATATATAAATCAGATGGGATGCATATCGTATCTATTAATGTTTAATCATAAACAAGTGTATAAACTGTGCACTTCCAAAATGCAATAACTACCTTCTCAAAAAATACTGCAAGGAACAGATCTCAAATACCGTACATTGGTATGGAAGAGACATAATATTATTTCAACACTGAAGATGGGGCCAAATTGTAAGTATCCCAGGCATAAATCAGTGGTTGTCTCCCTCTTCTGTTGAAAACAAGGCACTACAGAAACATGCCACTGTTGATCAAAAATGTTAATTGACACCCTGAAGAATTTCTATACAAAATCGTCAAGTTAATCAGGGTCAACTAAACTTGAACTAAGCTCCCCCTCTTCACTTTATTTCAATACTTACAGTTTATCCTTACACCATAAAGAAACCTTTGATGTCTCGCTTATCACTGAAACCTTTTCCTCTGCACATCTACCCTACCTCCTAAACAGCATTTTGACTACTAACATCCAAGGTCAACAATTAATGGAGTTCTGAAATGTTATTTGACAGTCATGTAAAAAATGTGTAAAAAATGAAATGTGAAAACCGTTTGTTTCCAAGACAACAGACCAAAACACACAGGAGCCAGGAGCCCATTAACTAGTATTTATAGATGTGTGGTTTTGGCCAGAAACCTCTCTGGAGCACGAAAAAGTCTGTTAGAGCCTGAGTCAGAGGGGAAAGGGGGGTTGGGTGTGTGATCGCTTTTCTGGTAAGTGGAGCAGTTTTGTCAGCTAGGGCTGCCCAGTATTTCCACAAGATCCACTACATTCATCATGCTGTGCTTGGCTACAATTACAGTACTGTTATGCATTGGTCTAATTGGAAGGACATCATATAATCAACCTACTACTTCAGACACACTAGTGGAAGTCACATACAATAAACTACACACACTATAGGTCTTGATAAGAGATTTGCTGGGTTTTTTTGTTCTCAAAATAATATAGCACACATGTTTTTAAACCATGGTAGGCTAAAACCACAATGATAACAATACAGTCTATATAACTTCTATTTAAATATTACTGCCGAGATTACACACGTCTCATTTTATAGTTTTGCTACCCTGAGCGAACAGTCCTTTACCGTCTTGTTTACAAGTGTTGGCATGGAATAGGTTAATGTTATCTGCCCACACCAACGCCTGCCTCCCTGCCAGAACTCCTCCTCTCCAGTGTTATATGGACGTAGTGTTGGACACTGTCGTGTTTACCTGCGCAACACATACTGTTGTACAGATGGGACCCACCTTTCCGCAGCTCATTTCATGGATGTAATTTGCACGTCCATAAAAAAAAACCTGTTCGGAGACATAGCAGCGGGAATATCTTTAGCATCCGCCATACCCAAACAGAGTCCTCAAGGCAAAAAGTTGTGCCGCTCGAGCTCCTCTTTGTCGAGAGGGCACGGCACTCGAAAACAAAAGTTCCCTTTCTATCTCTAATAGATTATCAAAAAACAAGTGGCTGTCGTATCAAGTTTCATGGAGTCAAATCTTCACGTTCTCAAGCCCAGCCCACACTATTTTGTTTAGGGAAATTACCCAGCGAACGCAGTCTTCCATAGTTGCATTCTACTGTACATTGCCCGCCGCCGCGGGACATTGCATTCTTATTGGAATGCAATTCTAAAGGACATCCCCAATATAGCATTCTGTTTGGACTGTTTCAGTCCAACTGGCGATGTTTTTTTTTATGCTAGAGTGTGTAGGCCTAATGTGTTTCTTCCAACCAATAGGCTACATAATGCACCTTGGAATGGTGTCAATAGCACTAGTCACCAAATGCACATAACAAAGGTGTTACACTTCTTGCATTTTAAACTGCCTTTTGGCACTTTATTTTTATACATTTACTATATCATTTAGCAGATGCTCTTATCCAGTACCTTTTTATACTGGTCCCCTGTGGCAATCAAACCCACAACCGTGGCATTGCAAGGGCCAGGCTCTACCAGCTGAGCCACACAGTACCCTTTTCACGTACCTATATAATCTAATTACATATTATTAGACAGGCTTACACTTCTGAGATTGAATAGAAACTTCAGTGTAATTCTCAATCTGAGTTGTGAGGACTTGTTGAGAGTTCTGATGATATCCTCCACCCATGCATTATAGGCTATTACATCTATTAGACATAAATTATTTGAACACAACCAACTGGTTTTCATTGCCATGGCACAGAATCCTCAAGTGCTCCACAGTTATCACACACAATTGTTTTCTCTTTCACAATCTTCAAACGATGAGTCAATTCAGTGTTCATTACTGGTCACATATAATATCATACCACTACATATCGGTAGGTTCCACTGGCAGGGGTGTCTTTCATGTACAATATTACTCTCCACCAGGTTGTCATCTCATGTTGACAAGGACATTTTTTGACATTTAATAAAAGGTGAGATGTGTCCATTTCTGCCTTGCATGGTTGGTTATTCAAAGGAAAACAGTTGGACGCCATTTATTCTCCAAAGTGTCTTATTGTTGTAAAAAATAAGATGAACAAAGGGGTATATTTCCTGTGAGAAGAAGGCATTCCCAAACACCAGTCAATCATTCAAAACCATTTTAAATGGATGATAAGGATAAACTGCATTAGGGGTCTGTACATTTTTCCAAACCTGCTTATTCTTACTTAGTTCCTCAATGCATTCAATATAATATTCAATAAATGAAGCATACGCCTACAGCTGCAGTGTGAGTTGGTGGTTGGTTTTAGACTCAGCTGCTAAATCAGCCAGGATTAGATTATGGTTGCACTACATTTTCAATACATGTAGGTTTTTTGGCTCTTTTTCCCTTTTAAAGTTTTATCATCTATGTCATAAAACTATTTTATAGCATTTTTAACTAATAAATGAAGTAATAGAGAACATGAAAGGAAAGGGTGATAACAAAATGTACATTTCAGATAGAGAAAAATAAACAATGTACTTTGAGCCATACATAATGTTTTCGACTGCATTCAATTATTAAAATAATAGGACAAAATAATTTACAGATAGAGAGAAGGAAGTAAAGGATATTGGGAGATTCATAGGAATCTGCCCTTTCAGGTCACCTCCCTTGCACTTATCTGGTTGTGCTAGGTATGGACGTCTGATAGGATCAAGAGATTGAATACAATTTTATAGCACACTAATTTTAATAGAAAACTACAAACTATGTTTAGGGCTACGATAGAAAAAAGTTTCACATGTCAAAAAAATCATAATCCCTAGTCACATAATGTAGACATTTTGTCAATGCTGACTACAAATGTATTTTGTAGTCTATGAGACAGAACCCGTTTTGGCAGCATGAACAGATTGCTTCATTACCCTCTATTGCTATTAGGAGAAGCTATTGCCAACAACTTAAAACCCACGACAAAGCTCTTAATTTGGCCAAAGATTTATAAAAACCTACTGTTTTTCATTCCTGGCCTGGGTAACGTAGAGTAAAAGCTATAAAAATAATACACCCATTCACTCAGCAGAGACGTTAAAACCTTGCGCTGTGCTAATGGATCTTTGATGTGCACACCAAATGGCATCCTATTCCCTATATAGTACACTACATTTGACCAGGACCAATAGGGCTCTGGTCAAAAGTAGTGCACTATGAAATGAATAGGGTGCCATTTGGGACTGTGCCAGTGAATAGCACACATGCCTTCAAATCCACTGAGACATTCTGGGACCCTGAGGAGAAGTCAAGGGGAACTTCCAGTATGTTATGGTTGTATCTAGCAGCCAGTTCTTTATTTAAACTAGTCGGGGGGAAACCTCCCCTATAACTGAACTAGGTCAAAGGTCTACTTGTCAATCAAAGTACTGCCTTATACAAGTGCTCTCTGCCAGGCCATGTTTGTCCCTCCCCTCCTCATCCAACATGTGACCTATATAAGTATTTTCTTTGAATGTGTAATATATGTTAATCAAACATAAAAGCCATCCAATACTCTGCTAAAAGAAGTCCAATATGGTATGACAACAGTGAAAACAGTGCAATGTCATAAGGTAGCATTAGCCATGAAACCACAAACATGATAGACTTCTGCCCTTCCTTATGCATTGTATGTAGTGCAACAGCTGCAATGCTGAAAGGAGACCAGGTCAAATGTAAAGCAGCTGAATATTAACATGCAGAGTTAGAAATAACGCAATGTTAGCCATTTCACAGTCAAACCAACATTATCGGTTAGTATGTCTAGTGGTGGATTCAATAAAATGCAGTAGCACATGTGTCATCTTAAATAAAGATGTGGTTTATACAGTAAGGATATTGCTTATCAAAACAAGTAGGGCTCACTTGAAAAAGGGATATCAATGTCAATGTGACTTCCCTGGTTAAATTAAGAATAAATAAAGTAGAAAGCTGTAGAAATCCCTTAATCTAAATAGGCGGTTCCTCTGGTGAGTTCCTGTGAGACTGACCTAGTCTGCAGTCTACCAGCGAGAACACTGGGAGATATGGATAGACCTGTCGTCTGTCTGGACAGAGAGCCGCTAAAAGCCATGAGTCATTTCCAACCATGATACGGTACGGTACTTGGCCAACATTCAGGAAAACAACTAATTTGACTCAAAAATATACAGCTTTACTTTATCATTGTCCTGTCCATCAGACTCATTGATTTAAAGTAGGGGACATATGGGTGAGTGAACAAGGCTAGAAGGTAAAATACTATTATCCTCTCTCTCTCTCTCTCTCCACACCTGCAGCCTTTCACTCAGGCATTCTGTAATTTGCCTCAGGGTGTGGCTGTCCCATTGTCTGCAGAGGAGAGCCTGACAGGTTCACTGTAACAAGCTGTGTCAACAGGAAATTACATTTGAAACAAAGAGGTGTGTCAAGTAAGTGCCATACATAGAGCAGTAGCTAGCTAACCTTTATGAGGTTATCGGAGTAGAATAGTGTGTGATCTATTCTCTAGAGACCAGAAGGCCCGAGTATATCCCATGTATAACTATTAACATTGTGAACATTCCATATAGGAACACTGTGAAAGCCTATTGAACAGGCTCATAAACAATAGAAGACTTGTTGCATAACTCAGTTATGTTTAGAAGGAGAAAGCCAAGAAGGGGGGGAAAAAAAATCAAAGGAGGATTTTCCACAATTCAGGGCTTTTGCGTTCACCTTGTAAGCAAGTCTATTCTACACAAGATCAATCAATCAAATGTATTTATAAAGCCCTTTTTACATCAGCCGATGTCACAAAGTGCTATACAGAAAAATAATTCAGATTTACCATGTAACAGATTAAACATTATTATATTATCATACAGTTCTCTAACCCACTACAACTCACAACTGCTCCACTCTCACAAAAATAACAAATGATCTTTACGTGAATCAAAATTATAAGGCCCAATGCAGTATCATTAAGGCCCAATGCAGTATCAAATAATTTCTGGGTAATAATTAAGTACCTTTCTGTAATAGATTTCCATTAACCCCTTACACTCATGGAAATTGACCTATATGAATAGGGACACATTTTTATATTTCTAACAGAATAACTATAAAAAGCATATGCATGACCATGTTAGCAATTGAAATAGAACACTGTGGATATTATTGGGAAATTATCGGACCAAAGGTGAAGACACAACAGTCCAAACATTACGCTGCTGATTTTATGTGCATTTTACATTTACTGTAGTTTTCACAGCATTTGTTAATAAAGAAATCTGAAAATACTCTGGTTACATTCAGTAACATAATATTCATTGAAATGTGGGAGTATGTGCAAGATAAGAAAGAACTACTACAAGGGTTTGAGTGAGAGGTCTAACTGGTGTCTCCAAGTGGCCACACACCTCTCCAAACTGTGCACAGTTTCTAAGTAATTTCAATGCACTATTATGACTCACAGAAAGAGCCTTCAACTATAAGGTGCTTTTTTTTTGCTCTCCTAGCTTTGCCATTGAGGAACCAAAGCCAGCACACTTGTAGTTTTTCTTGGAACCCTGTGTTCCCACCATCACGCAATTACGGTTCATGTTTACGCAATTACGGTTCACATTCAATTATAAATCGCAATCTGGGTCAGGTGGGCATAATTTGATGGCTAGCTAAGTTATAAAATATGATCTTACAGTGTTTGGCTTTCAAAAGGCCCTTCACACAAACTACTTGTAATTTTGGTGTGCATAGAATGGAGTCATGAATGCATTCAAATGCATGTTCCGTGGCAAATTTCCTTCACAATCTGATAAACATAGAAGATAGGCTCATTCTGTTCAGGACAACCCAGGGTATAAAGCATGCCATCCTCGTAACTGTGGATCAAACATAACAATCATAAACGTTGATATTGTGAAGTGCACATTTGGACTCATGGGTGTGTGGTTTGCTTTTATGACATGAAAGCAGTATTTATTATAATTCTTAATGTCTGATCTTTCAGAACACATCGACTCCTCGATGTAAAGCATTTCCTTCACTCAGACACCAATAATGTGCAAAAGTAGCCCAATTATTAGGATACAAAAGTATGTGGACACCGTTTCAGATGAGTGGATTCTGCCATTTCAGCCACACCTGTTGCTGACAGGTGTATAAAATTGAGCACACAGCCATGCAATCTCCATAAACAAACAGTGGCAGTAGAATGGCCTTACTTTCCAACAAGTCAGTTACATTTACATTTTACATTTAAGTCATTTAGCAGACGCTCTTATCCAGAGCGACTTACAAATTGGTGCATTCACCTTATAATATCCAGTGGAACAACCACTTTACAATAGTGCATCTAAATCTTTTAAGGGGGGGGGGGGGGGGTTAGAAGGATTACTTTATCCTATCCTAGGTATTCCTTAAAGAGGCGGGGTTTCAGGTGTCTCCGGAAGGTGGTGATTGACTCCGCTGTCCTAGCGTCGTGAGGGAGCTTGTTCCACCATTGGGGTGCCAGAGCAGCGAACAGTTTTGACTGGGCTGAGCGGGAACTGTGCTTCCTCAGAGGTAGGGAGGCGAGCAGGCCAGAGGTGGATGAACGCAGTGCCCTTGTTTGAGTGTAGGGCCAGTTCATCAAATGTCTGCCCTGCTAGAGCTTCCCCTCATTTCTCCTAACTGGAGAGTTTCCCTGTCCATCTGCTCATTTGAATTCAATGCTGTCACTTGTCCACTCAAGCTTAACATTGTTGTCATCTATCGGCCAACCAGGTGCCCTTGGAGAGTTCCTCAATGAGCTTGACACGTTGATAAGCTAATTTCCTGACGATGGCTTACTACTCGTCGTACCTGACGACTTCAACCTCCTGACGTCTGCATTCGATTAATTTATTTCCAACTCTTTCCCCTCTTTGCCTCACCCTTTCCCAATCCCCTCCAACTCACAAAGCAGGCAATACGCTTGACCTCATCTTTACTAGAGGCTGTCCGCCTACTAATTTCACTGCAACCCCCCTCCAGGTCTCTCATCATTACTTTGTTTCCTTTACTGTCTCCCTTTCCTCCAACCCTAGTCACTCAGCTTCTACCCAGATGGTCATGTGCCGTTGCAATCTACGCTCTCCCACTACTCTCTCCTCTTCTATCCTATCATCTCTTCCTTCTGCTAAATCCCCCTCCCTCTTGTCCTGATTCTGACTTTTTGGCCCTACTCTCCTCCCTTTTTGCAACCTATGACTTGCACTGTCCCCTTTCATTCACGCCGGCTCGACCCTCCCTCCTGCTCAGTGGCTGAGTAACTCATTGCGAGCTTACAGAACAGGGCTGCGGGCAGCTAAGCGAAAATGTAGGAAAATGAAACTTCCGGCAGACCTATCCTTTCACTCTCTCCTCTCTACCTTCTCTTCCTCCGAATCCGCTGCTAAAGCAGTCTACATTTCAAGCTTCTTTCCACATTCTCCTCCCTCCTTAATCCTCCACCCCCTCTCTCCTCCCTCTCTGAGGACAACTTTGTCAACCTGCGCAGTCGACCCCCATCCCCCCCTCCCTTCGCCAGACCATCTCTGGAGACCTTCTCCCATTCCTCACTTCCCTCATCAACTCATTTCTGACCACTGACTTCCTCAAGAAAGAAACATTCAACTCATCTGACGTCAAACTCTAGACCCCTATCCCTTTCTTTTCAAAACACTTGAGCGTGCTATCTCTGATCAACTCTCTCGTTATCTCTCACAGAACGTTCTTCTTGGCCCTAACCCGTCAGGCTTCAAGATGGATCACTCAAATAAGACGGCTCTTCTCTGTGTCACGGAGGCTCTCCGCACTGCCAAAGATGACTCTCCCCTCATCCTTCTAGATCTATCCACTGCCTTCGACAAGGTGAAGCATCAGAATCTACTCTCAATCCTCTCAGGGCTGGGTGTCTCAGGCTCTGCACATTGTTGGATTGTATCCTACTTGGCAGGCCACTCCTACCAGGTGACATGGAGAGGATCTGTCTGCAACACACACTCTCACTAATGGTGTCCCCAGGGTTCGGTTCTAGGCCCTCTCCTCTTCTCTCTGTACACTAAGTCACTCGGCTCTGTCATATCCTAACATGGTCTCTCCTATCAATACTATGAGGATGATACTCAACTACTTTTATCCTTATGTCACCCAGTTAGCGAATTGCATCTCTGCGTGCCTGGCAGATATCTCAGCTTGGATGTCAACTCACCACCTCAAACTAGACAAAACGGAGCTGCTCTTCTTGTTAAGTGTTAAGTAAAAAATAGATAAGTAACAAATAATTAAAGAGCAGCAGTAAAATAACAATAGCGATGCTATATACACGGCGTACCGTACAGAGTCAATGTGCCGGGGCACCGGTTAGTCGAGGTAATTGAGGTAATATGTACGTGTAGGTAGAGTTAAAGTGACTATGCATAGATAATAAACAGAGAGTAGCAGCAGAGTAAAAGATGGGGGTCAACGAAAATAGTCTGGGTGCCATTTGATTAGCTGTTCAGAAGTCGTATGGCTTGGGGATAGAAGCTGTTAAATCTGGCAATACGGTTGCTTTCACGAGATGTTAATCTATAATTATTTGAATGACAATATTACATTTAAAAAATGTTTTCGAATAGTAATTTAGTAAATTGTAGCGCTGATTCACCGGATGCATTTGAGGGAAAATAGTTTCTCAACGTCACGCGCTGATGTAAAATGCTGTTTTTATATATAAATATGAACTTTATCGAACAAAATAATGCATGTATTGTGTAACATGATGTCCTAGGAGTGTCATGTGATGAAGATTGTCAAAGGTTAGTGCTGCATTTAGCTGTTTTTTGGTTATTTGTGACGCATGTGGTTGGTCGGAAAATGGCTGCGGCTACTTTGACGATATACTCCTCTAACATAATCTAATGTTTTGCTTTTGCTGTAAAGCCTTTTTGAAATCGGACAACGTGGTTCGATTCAGGAGAGGTGTATCTATAAAACGATATAAAAAAGTCCTATTGACACAGAGACATAAGCTTCCGGGTTTGGAGCGAGTAGTCGTGCTGCACTCCGCTCCGCAGGTAATATTACATCTCATTACATTACAACGGTTTGATTTGTTTGATCTGAGCAATTTTTTAGCTAGCTACTTAGCTGTCTTTGTATCAAAGATAATTGTGTAGTTTAGAGTAATTATCGAGGTTAGCTAGCCAGCTATTTTCGTCCGCCGCGCCACCATTCTCCTACTTAGTCAACAACTGCTAGCTAGCTAGCCAACTTCTACCGACTAGCAGCACTGTAGAAACTAATACATTACAACGGAACGATTTGATTAGTGTAGTGTAAGCTAGGTAAATAGTTGTCTTTGCATCTAAGATAATTGTGTAGTTTAGAGTAATTATCGAGGTTAGCTAGCCAGGTTAGCTAGTGTTAGCTAGCTACATAGTTGCCGTTGTATCATGATAAGGTGTAGCACTGAAACTATCGAGGTTACCTAGCCAGCTACACTTTCAAACAAAGTCAACAATGCAGCCACTGCTAGCTAGCCTACTTTACCAGCCAGCAGTACTGTATCATTTTAGTCATTTTAGTCAATAAGTTGTCTTTGTCATAGTTTGTCATAGTTTGATAATTGTGTAGTTTAGAGTAATTATCGAGGTTAGCTGGCCAGCTATTTCCGTCCCCCGCGACGCCATTTCCAAACCTAGCCAACTATTACCGACGAGCAGCATTGTAGAAACTAAATACATTACAAAGGAACGTCTTGATTAGTGTTATGTTAGCTAGCTACATATTTGCCTTTGTATCATGATAAGGTGTAGTACTGAAACTA
Source organism: Salmo salar (assembly GCF_965601325.2). Classification (NCBI taxonomy): domain Eukaryota; kingdom Metazoa; phylum Chordata; class Actinopteri; order Salmoniformes; family Salmonidae; genus Salmo; species Salmo salar. The sequence continues at coordinate 62,685,350 of NC_138304.1, read as the reverse complement.
TCGAGGTTACCTAGCCAGCTTCACTTTCAAACAAAGTCAACAACGCAGCCACTGCTAGCTAGCCTACTTAACCAGCCAGCAGTACTGTGTCATTTTAATCATTTTAGTCAATAAGATTTCTGCAACGTAAGCTTAACTTTATGAACATTCGTGACGTGTAGTCCACTTGTCATTCCAATCTCCTTTGCATTAGCGTAGCCTCTTCTGTAGCCTGTCAACTATGTGTCTGTCTATCCCTGGTCTCTCCTCTCTGCACAGGCCATACAAACGCTTCACACTGCATGGCCGCTGCCACTCTAACCTGGTGGTCCCAGCGCGCACAGCGCTCCAACCCAGTGCCCCCTGTGATGCCGGGTTATCTACTCAGAATATTGCAAAATGTGCTTTCACCGAAAAGCTATTTTAAACTCGGACATAGCGAGTACATAGAGGAGTTCTGTATCTATAATTCTTAAAATAATTGTTATGTTTTTTGTGAACGTTTATCGTGAGTAATTTAGTAAATTCACCGACAGTGTTCGGTGGGAATGCTAGTCACATGCTAGTCACATGCTAATGTAAAAAGCTGGTTTTTGATATAAATATGAACTTGATTGAACAAAACATGCATGTATTGTATAACATAATGTCCTAGGATTGTCATCTGATGAAGATCATCAAAGGTTAGTGCTGCATTTAGCTGTGGTTTGGGTTTATGTGACATATGCTAGCTTGAAAAATGGGTGTCTGATTATTTCTGGCTGGGTACTCTGCTGACATAATCTAATGTTTTGCTTTCGTTGTAAAGCCTTTTTGAAATCGGACAGTGTGGTTAGATTACCGAGAGTCTTGTCTTTAAAATGGTGTAAAATAGTCATATGTTTGAGAAATTGAAGTAATAGCATTTCTAAGGTATTTGAATAACGCGCCACGGGATTCCACTGGCTGTTACATAGGTGGGATGAAATCGTCCCACTGGCCCTAGAGAGGTTAACATCCTTATCATTTATCACCCTCCAGGTTCCCTTGGAGAGTTCATCAATGAGCTTGACGCCTTGATAAGTTCCTTTCCTGAGGATGGCTCACCTCTCACAGTTCTGGGTGACTTTAACCTCCCCACGTCTACCTTTGACTCATTCCTCTCTGCCTCCTTCTTTCCACTCCTCTCCTCTTTTGACCTCATCCTCTCACCTTCCCCCCCTACTCACAAGGCAGGCAATACGCTTGACCTCATCTTTACTAGATGCTGTTCTTCCACTAATCTCATTGCAACTCCCCTCCAAGTCTCCGACCACTACCTTCTATCCTTTTCCCTCTCGCTCTCATCAAACACTTCTCACTCTGCCCCTACTCGGATGGTATTGCGCCGTCTCAACCTTCGCTCTCTCTCCCCCGCTACTCTCTGCTCTTCCATCCTATCATCTCTTCCCTCTGCTCAAACCTTCTCCAACCTATCTCCTGACCCTGCCTCCTCAACCCTCCTCTCCTCCCTTTCTGCATCCTTTGACTCTCTATGTCCCCTATCCTCCAGGCCGGCTCGGTCCTCCCCTCCTGCTCCGTGGCTCGACAACTCATTGCGAGCTCACAGAACAGGGCTCCGTGCAGCCGAGCGGAAATGGAGGAAAACTCGCCTCCCTGCGGACCTGGCACCCTTTCACTCCCTCCTCTCTACATTTTCCTCTTCTCTTCTCTGCTGCTAAAGCCACTTTCTACCACTCTAAATTCCAAGCATCTGCCTCTAACCTTAGGAAGCTCTTTGCCACCTTCTCCTCGCTCCTGAATCCTCCTTCCCCCCCCCCTCCCCCCCCCTCTCTGCGGATGACTTCGTCAACCATTTTGAAAAGAAGGTCGATGACATCCGATCCTCGTTTGCTAAGTCAAACGACACCGCTGGTCCTGCTCACACTGCCCTACCCTGTGCTTTGACCTCTTTCTCCTCTCTCTCTCCAGATGAAATCTCGCGTCTTGTGACGGCCGGCCGCCCAACAACCTGCCCGCTTGACCCTATCCCCTCCTCTCTTCTCCAGACCATTTCCGGAGACCTTCTCCCTTACCTCACCTCGCTCATCAACTCATCCTTGACCGCTGGCTACGTCCCTTCCGTCTTCAAGAGAGCGAGAGTTGCACCCCTTCTGAAAAAACCTACACTCGATCCCTCCGATGTCAACAACTACAGACCAGTATCCCTTCTTTCTTTTCTCTCCAAAACTCTTGAACGTGCTGTCCTTGGCCAGCTCTCCTGCTATCTCTCTCAGAATGACCTTCTTGATCCAAATCAGTCAGATTTCAAGACTGGTCATTCAACTGAGACTGCTCTTCTCTGTGTCACGGAGGCGCTCCGCACTGCTAAAGCTAACTCTCTCTCCTCTGCTCTCATCCTTCTAGACCTATCGGCTGCCTTTGATACTGTGAACCATCAGATCCTCCTCTCCACCCTCTCCGAGTTGGGCATCTCCGGCGCGGCCCACGCTTGGATTGCGTCCTACCTGACAGGTCGCTCCTACCAGGTGGTGTGGCGAGAATCTGTCTCCGCACCACGTGCTCTCACCACTGGTGTCCCCCAGGGCTCTGTTCTAGGCCCTCTCCTATTCTCGCTATACACCAAGTCACTGGCTCTGTCATATCCTCACATGGGCTCTCCTACCATTGCTATGCAGACGACACACAATCTTCTCCTTTCCCCCTTCTGATAACCAGGTGGCGAATCACATCTCTGCATGTCTGGCAGACATATCAGTGTGGATGACGGATCACCACCTCAAGCTGAACCTCGGCAAGACGGAGCTGCTCTTCCTCCCGGGGGAGGACTGCCCGTTCCATGATCTCGCCATCACGGTTGACAACTCCATTGTGTCCTCCTCCCAGAGTGCTAAGAACCTTGGCGTGACCCTGGACAACACCCTGTCGTTCTCCACTAACATCAAGGCGGTGACCCGATCCTGTAGGTTCATGCTCTACAACATTCGCAGAGTACGACCCTGCCTCACACAGGAAGCGGCGCAGGTCGTAATCCAGGCACTTGTCATCTCCCGTCTGGATTACTGCAACTCGCTGTTGGCTGGGCTCCCTGCCTGTGCCATTAACCTCTATGGGACCGGCGGGACGAATTCGTCCCACCTACGTAACATCCACTGCCAGCCTGTGGCGCGATTTTCAAAATCTTCAAAATCCTATTACTTCAATTTCTCAAACATATGACTATTTTACAGCCATTTAAAGATAAGACTCTCGTTAATCTAACCACACTGTCCGATTTCAAAAAGGCTTTACAACGAAAGCAAAACATTAGATTATGTCAGCAGAGTACCAAGCCAGAAATAATCAGACACCCATTTTTCAAGCCAGCATATAATGTCACCAAAACCCAGAAGACAGCTAAATGCAGCACTCACCTTTGATGATCTTCATCAGATGACAACCCTAGGACATTATGTTATACAATACATGCATGTTTTGTTCAATCAAGTTCATATTTATATCAAAAACCAGCTTTTTACATTAGCATGTGACGTTCAGAACTAGCATACCCCCCGCAAACTTACGGGGAATTCGCTAACATTTTACTAAATTACTCACGATAAACGTTCACAAAAAGCATAACAATTATTTTAAGAATTATAGATACAGACCTCCTCTATGCACTCGATATGTCCGATTTTAAAATAGCTTTTTGGTGAAAGCACATTTTGCAATATTCTAAGTATATAGCCCAGGCATCACGGGCTCGCTATTTAGACACCCGGCAAGTTTAGCACTCACCATAATCATATTTACTATTATAAAAATGTCATTACCTTTTGTTGTCTTCGTCAGAATGCACACCCAGGACGTCTACTTCAATAACAAATGTTGGTTTGGTCCAAAATAATCCATCGTTATATCCGAATAGCGGCGTTTTGTTCGTGCGTTCCAGACACTATCCGAAATAGTAAAGAAGTGTCGCGCGCTTGGCGCAATTCCTGACAATAAAATTCAAAGTATTCCATTGCCGTACGTCGAAGCATGTCAACCGCTGTTTAAAATCAATTTTTACGTCATTTTTCTCGTAGAAAAGCGATAAAATTCCGACAGGGAATCTCCTTTTCGGCAAACAGAGGAAAAAATCCCAAAGGCGGGGGCGGTCGGGGTCACGCGCATAAGCTAGTGTCTCTTGATGGGCCACTTGAGAAAGGCGATAATGTGTTTCAGCCTGGGGCTGGAATGACGACATTCTCTTTTTTCCCGGGCTATGAGAGCCTATGGACGACGTGGGAAGTGTCACGTTAGAGCAGAGATCCTTAGTAAATGATAGAGATGGCAAAGAAGTTCCAGAAATGGTCAGACAAGCCACTTCCTGTAAAGGAATCTCTCAGGTTTTGACCTGCCATTTGAGTTCTGTTATACTCACAGACACCATTCAAACAGTTTTAGAAAATTTAGGGTGTTTTCTATCCATATGTAATAAGTATATGCATATTCTAGTTACTGAGTAGGAGTGGTAACCAGATTAAATCGGGTATGTTTTTTATCCAGCCGTGTCAATGCTGCCCCCTAGCCCTAACAGGTTAAACCCCTACAACTCATCCAGAACACCGCAGCCCGTCTGGTGTTCAACCTTCCCAAGTTCTCTCACGTCACCCCGCTCCTCCGCTCTCAACACTGGCTTCCAGTTGAAGCTCGCATCCGCTACAAGACCATGGTGCTTGCCTACGGAGCTGTGAGGGGAACGGCACCTCCGAACCTTCAGGCTCTGATCAGGCCCTACACCCAAACAAGGGCACTGCGTTCATCCACCTCTGGCCTGCTCGCCTCCCTACCTCCGAGGAAGCACAGTTCCCGCTCAGCCCAGTCAAAACTGTTCACTGCTCTGGCACCCCAATGGTGGAACAAGCTCCCTCACGACGCCAGGACAGCGGAGTCAATCACCACCTTCCGGAGACACCTGAAACCCCACCTCTTTAAGGAATACCTAGGATAGGATAAAGTAATCCTTCTAACCCCCCCCCCTTAAAACCTCTTGGGGCTAGGGGGCAGTATTGAGAATTTTGAAAAAAAATATGTGCCCTATTTTAACTGCCTCCTACACCAACTCAGAAGCTAGAATATGCATATTATTGTTCAGGTTTGGATAGAAAACACTCTGAATTTTCTAAAACTGTTTGAATGGTGTCTGTAAGTATAACAGAACTCATATGGCAGTCAAAACCCTGAGACAAATTCTGACAGGAAGTGGATACCTGATGTGTTGAATTACCTTTAAGCCTATGCCATTGAAACACACAGGGGCTTATCAATTGTTGAGCACTTCCTATGGTTTCCACTAGATGTCACCAGTCTTTAGAAAGTGTTTTGAGTCTTATACTGTGAGAACTGAACGAACAAGAGCCTTGGAACGGTGATGGCCGATTAGACACCTGGCGCGCGAGTTCATGTTGGGTACTCTCGTTCCAAAACGTTTTAAAAGAGAATGCAAACGTCCGCCTTGAATATTATTCATGTTCTGGTTAAAAAAGGCACTAATGATTTATGCTATACAACGTTTGACATGTTTGAACGAACGTAAATCTTTTTTTTCCCCTCGTTCATGACGAGAAGTCCGGCTGGCATAGATCATGTGCTAACAACACGGAGCTTTTTGGACATATATTATGAGCTTTTTCAAACAAAATTACATTTGTTATGGACCTGGGATTCCTGGAAGTGACATCTGATGAAGAGAATCAAAGGTAATGGATTATTTACATAGTATTTTCGATTTTAGATCTCTCCAACATGGCGGTTAGTCTGTATCGCAAAGCGTATTTTTCTGGGCGCAGTGCTCAGATTATTGCAAAGTGTGATTTCCCAGTAAGGTTATTTTTAAATCTGGCAATCCGGTTGCGTTCAAGAGATGTAAATCTATAATTCTTTGAATGACAATATAATATTTTACCAATGTTTTCGAATAGTAATTATTTAATTTGTTGTGCTGCTTGACTGGCGGTTATTGGAGGGAAACGATTTCCTCAACATCAACGCCATAGTAAAACGCTGTTTTTGGATATAAATATGAACTTGATAGAACAAAAAATGCATGCATTGTCTAACATAATGTCCTAGGCGTGTCATCTGATGGAGATTGTCAAAGGTTAGTGCATCATTTTAGCTGGTTTTCTGCTTTTGGTGACGCCTGTCTTTGAATTGACAAAACATTACACACAGCTATTGTCAATGTACTCTCCTAACATAATCTAACTTTATGCTTTTGCCGTAAAGCCTTTTTGAAATCGGACAACGTGGTTAGATTAAGGAGATGTTTATCTTTCAAAGGGTGTAAGATAGTTGTATGTTTGAGAAATTTGAATTATGACATTTAATTGTTTTCAAATTTGGCGGTCTTGATATTTCACCTGTTGTTGATTGGGTGTACCAGGGGTGGGACGCTTGCGTCCCACATAGCCCATAGAGGTTAAAGATTTAGATGCACTATTGTAAAGTGGTTGTTCCACTGGATATCATAAGGTGAATGCACCAATTTGTAAGTCGCTCTGGATAAGAGCGTCTGCTAAATGACTTAAATGTAAATGTTAAAATGTATATTTGAGAAGAAAAAAATATAACATTTTGCTATGGTTCGGTTATGAATATGGCGATATGATTTTTCGCTGGATGTTGATTCTGCATGCGGGACGAGCGTTCCAAGAGGAAGTATTTTGGACCTAGACTTGGCACTCCGGTACCACTTGCCGTGTGGTAGCAGAGAGAACAGTCTACGACTAGGGTGGCTGGAGTCTTTGACTATTTTTAGGGCCTTCCTCTGACCCCGCCTGGTATAGAGGTCCTGGACGGCAGGAAGCTTGGCCTCAGTGATGCACTGGGCCGTACACACTACCCTCTGTAGTGCCTTGCGGTCAGAGGCCGAGCAGTTGTCATACCAGGCAGTGAATCAACCAGTCAGGATGTTCTCGATGGTACAGCTGTATAACATTTTGAGGATCTGAGGACCCATACCTAATCTTTTCAGTCTCCTGAGGGGGAATAGGATTGGTCGTGCCCTCTTCACAACTGTCTCGGTGTGTTTGGACCATGATAGTTTGTTGTTGATGTGGACACCAAGGAACTAGAAGCTCTCAACTTGCTCCAGTACAGCCCCGTCGATGAGAATAGGGGCGTGCTCAGTCCTCCTTTTCCTGTAGTCCACAATCATCTCCTTTGTCTTGATCACGTTGAGGGAGAGGTTGTTGTCCTGGCACCACACGGCCAGGTCTCTGTTCTCCGCCCTATAGGCTGTGGTAGGGCGGGGCTCCCGTCCACGAAGCTCGCTTCCCCGCCCTACCTTCAGTCTATGTTCAAACCCTCCCGCTCAGCCCAGTCCAATTTGTTCTATGTCCATACATCCCAATGGTGAAACCAGTAATCCCTGAAGCTAGGACAGCAGAGTCCCTACCTATCTTCCGAAAGCACCTGAAACCCAACCTCTTCAAAGAGTTGCTTTAATACCCCCCCCCCAAAAAAAAAAAAAAAACTCTCCTGACTCCCCCCTTTCTGGCTCTGACTTTGCTGATAGCTACTTTATTGAGGAACATTGTACATACTATGCAGCTATTTTAAGATTAAATCACTAACTGTAAATTGCTCTCAATAAAGAGCATCTGCTAAATGACTAAAATGTAAATGTCACAATGGAAAGCCGAAACTCTCGCCCATGCAAACGTGCTAGTTAGAAGGCCCTGTGTAGATTGTATTTTCAACCAGCAGCTACCAAGAAATAAAGCTGATAAAAATGTTAGTTGTTCATCAGCTGCTGTATAATATGATATAAAACACCAGAAAAACTGAATTTTGACTGCACTGGGCCTTTAAGGTTATTTTGCAATCATAGGGAATCATTCATTTCTCCGTAGCACATGTAAACCCATAACAACACAAGAAAAGTCAGACAAGGCTGAGGCGGAACTATAAGTCTTGAGTCCAACTGTGAAGCAACGCTAGTCAACAAGAATACCACTGCTCCTACGTCATCATATTACAACCAGCATTTACAGGGTTAAACCCATCTTCTTGACATATCAGGAAATCTAGCTGGAAGGAGAAAAAAGAGGGGGAGCAGTGTGAAACACAAAAGCACAGAGGGAAGAGAGAGCAGACCATTTAAGACGAATGGTTAAGACTAGAGACCAGATCCGTTCACACAGCAGCAAACTTCTGATCTCTCCTCATGTGCCCCAAAGACGTACAGTAGCATCACCTTTCCTGAAAGACAGGAAGCCTCATAACAAGATTGTTATCCAGCTGGTCTTACCTTCTCTTAACTGCCTCCTACGTTGCCTCCACTGCGAAACAGCGATCAAATTGACAATATGTCCTACAACCACCAGGGTTGGGAACACGTTTCCAGGGGGGCTTGCCGACATCAGGCCTTGGACAGAGTGAGAAATTGCAGGCTCCAGAGATAAGTGGGAGGCCCTAGGGTGAAATGTGATGTGGGAGTGTAGGAAGGGGAGACCAGCCAGGGGTGTGGTGCCACCGTCACGGACTTTAAACCAAAGAGGCAGCCAACTTTCGCGACTTACGAGAGAGCAGAGCAAAATAGCACCCCTACCACCTTTTTTTTCTCTGTCTGATTCAGACTGCTGGCAAAAGTGGCTGAGCTCCCTCCCTCTCGCTCTTTCCCTCTCGCCATTCCTTCCTTCACAATCTCGGGTCTCTGCCTCTCGTTCGTACACTCACACCTTCATTCTTCTCTTCTTCATTTAGCCTGGTACATTTAAGTCTATTCACTTTAGCTTTCAGGAAACAAAGTAAAAACTCCTAATATAGTTAGAATAGTTTCCTCATCTTCTGTTTGCTATTCATACACCAACTGGTTTGCTTTGTTTCCAGTCAAGGGCTGTCTCACCGCAGCCTGTCTGGCAGCAGTTAATAATACATGAGACCTTTTTTTGTAATGCACACACTTAGGCCAGCCCTGATAAGGAAAGTAAGTGCAGAACATTGAGATTGAGATGTAACCCTGTCATGCTCATAATTATTCAATACAGGTTTCTCCTCACAAACCTCTAGTAGTAAGCTACTCATTATTTCCCACCTTCCCCATGAGTCATAAAAAAAAGGATCTCACTTTTTACACTATTTATACAAAAGTATGTGGACACCTCTTAAAATTTGCGGATTTGGCTAGTTCAGTCCCACCCGTTGCTGACAGGTGTATAAAATCGAGCACGCCACCATGCAATCTCCATTGACAAACATTGTCAGTAGAATGGCCATACAGAAGAGCTCAGTGACTTTCAACGTGGCACCGTCATAGGATGCCACCTTTCCAACAAGACATGTCGTCAAATTTCTGCCCTGCTAGAGCTGCCCCGGTCAACTGTAAGTGCTGTTATTGTGAGATGAAAACGTCTAGGAGCAACAACCGCTCAGTCGTGAAGTCGTAGTCCACATAAGCTCACAGAACGGTACCGCCGTGTACTGAAGCGTGTACAAATCATCTGTCCTCAGTTGCAAAAGTCATTACTGAGTTCCAAACTGCCTCTGGAAGCAACGTCCGCACACTAACTGTTAGCGGGGAGCTTCATAAAATGCGTTTCCATGGCCGAGCAGCCACACACAGGCCTCGAACATTAGTGCTCGACCTCACTAATACTCTTGTGGCTGAATGGAAGCAAGTCCAAGTAGCAATGTTCCAACATCTTTTGGAAAGTCTTCCCAGAAGAGTGGAGGCTAGCAGAAGAGAAGAGTGTTTATAGCAGCAAAAGGGGGACCAACTCCATATTAATGCCTATGATTCTGGAATGAGATGTTCGTTGAGCAGGTGTCCACATACTTTTGGTAATGTAGTGTATCATAGAGATAAGCAAAGCCCAGAGTGGGAATGTTACTTAAACACAGATTCAGTTTTCATGGCTGTCAAACAGCAGTCTCTCTCTTTTTCTGATTTTATCAAAATTATTTAACTCGGCAAGTCAGTTAAGAACAAATTCTTGTTTACAATGAGGGCCTACACTGGCCAAACCCGGACGATGCTGGGTGAATTGTGTGCCACCTTATGGTGCTCCCAATCACAGCCGGTTGTGATACAGCCTGGATTTGAACCAGGGTGTCTGTAGTGACGCCTCTAGCGCTGAGATGCAGTGCCTTAGGCCGCTGCGCCACTTGGGAGCCCTTATATGCAAAACTTTTTACGTTGAACTTTTCCTCCATTTTGTGTTTTAGTTGATGCTCCTTTGCGTGTACACACATTGAAAGTTCAGATCATGTGATGATGCCGTCTTTGCAGAGCCCCACAATGCATAAGTCCTCAACATCAGCGTGTATTCCCCATCACTAAACAAACCATGACTCGTCACACTTCCCAAAGCCACAAAACAGGCAAGAGTGTTGCTTCCAGTGCTTTCTGTAAGCAAAACGCACTGTGGTGAACTTTAGATGGGGCAGAGAGTGCCACTTACAACTCAAATGACACATGGTAACCCAACCCCACGATCAGTGTCTCTGCTCCCATACAGGAAGTAGGACCATGCCAAACGCACCGGCCTATAAAGAAGAGACCAAAATAAACATTGTCACAGACCCCAAGTCGCCTACAGTATGTCCTATGGCACAGTCAATGACAATTTATATATGGTAGACAATCTACAGAGGGCTGGTGCTACAAACATACAGTAGGCTCTAACTGAATTAGTAAGCATGCCCAGTAGCCTCTGCCAAAGGAGCGAAGCAACACACAGGCACACTTCTATCAACCTACCAGGCATGATCATCTATAGAAGATTGTAAGAGGGATATTTATTCTAAGAGAAGCAGCTCTTCAGGATGTCAAATAGGGACTAGAGCTGTGTTCGAATACTCATACTAACCGCACTAACCATACTAATTGTGACATAAATGTAGTATGTAGTATGTGTATGGGTCATAGTATGGATATAGTTAGTATGCCAAAAGTTCCCGGATATCGTACCACATTCGCCAAAATAGTATACAAGCAGTGGACACTATTTCCGTGCTTTTAGGGCCCATAATGCAATTCTTCAAAAAATGGTTGTAGCTTCACAACATTTTCAGTTTTGAAGAAAATGCCGGAAAATATGCAGCCAAAATCCGAGAGAGCAGATACAAATTCATTGCTTTAACTAATCATGACAAATGTTAAGAAAATGTTGAGAAATGTAATAAAATAATGACTTTTATATAAGTTACGTTACACATTAAGTTGGCTGACAATTTGTTAGCTACACTATCCTTACGAACCACATAGCATATCATTACAGAAGTATGTACCGTATGTTAGCTAGCTACCTAAAGTTAGTTGGCTATTAATACATCGAACTTGCCAGTATATTATATGCTATCTAACTAACTACCCAACTGTATGTTCATAAACACTCTGGGCGTTCCTAAATTAAGAACGTTATCAGATTGTCCGTTTGTAAATTTGGAGCGTTCCGCTCTGAACCAGAGCGCACACTGGATTCTCTGGCCGTGGAGTAGGGTTGATCCGAGTGTTCTGTCCTCCCAACGGCAGTCAAGCACCCAAGCTAACTGGCTAACGTTGGCTAGCTTACTAGCTACTTGCAGACACAAATAAGAGAACACCTCACTGACCATTTTACTCACGCTAGCAGAACTGGTAAGGCTGTTTTCATGTTATCCATAGCGTTGGTGACTAACTGTGCTGCTGGCAAAATTTTTATCATGCTTCTTTGCTGATGTTTACTGACACCGGCCATATTCAATAGGTGTTGAGCATTCGTAAATTCGTCATTTATTCTGCGCTCTTGCACACTCAGATGAGAGTGCTCTGAAATCGGAGTAGATAGCCAGAGTGAATTTACAACCACAACCTATTGACTTGATTATTCATGTCATTCTTAGCTTAGCTAAGTGGTATAGTTGTTGTGAGTTCCTAATGGACATTGTTATTAATGAAGTCGTAAGATGTCTAGCTAGTCATTTGTTATGCTAAGAAGCTAGCAAGAAGTTGAATTGCAACATCATCAACTTCCAGTAGACAGGCGAAGCGCTAGTACGCTCAACTGAAAGTATACCGTTCATTTGCAGGTAGTAAACACACTCATTAAGTATGTAGTACACATTATGTTAGTATGTTAGTATGGGTATTCGAACACAGCTCTGGTCTGAAGAGACAGAGAGGTGGTTTCTCGCTCATCTCCGTCTGATAGCTCTATTATGAGGGGTATCCCTGTTACACTATTTTGAGGGGTGCCTATTTTACCCCTGCTGGTAAATGTCAACCAAATCCCTGGTGCCCAAAACAATTGTCAAAGGGATATGGAGAAGGCTTATGCATTACAATTAAAAGTGGACAGTGAATGGGCAATATGGTCATGATGACAGGGTTAGAATCAGACAGAGCAAAAGAGATGTCTAGCTTTCTGATGTCACATCACCACTCCTCCATATGGGTGGAGTCTGCCCCCATATTTAATACATTTCCTCCAGCTAGCTGGAAACTGTAGAAACAGTTTTTCTGCAGGTGCCTAATCTTTCGAAAACATAAATTGAGGAGTCACCTTAAGCTTGAGAGGAATAGGAGATGGAGTTGAGGAATGCAGTGCTGAGGCAGAGGGCTCGTTGTGAGGACGACTGACTAGCTATTACCCTGAACTGTGTGTGGTGAGCTTTGGGGTGCCTAGACCTGCAGAGGCATCACCGAAGTGGGTGCCACACATTGTGAAGGAGGATAACTCCAGTGGTTACATGACTTAGGCTGGTTCTCAGAGTAGCCCTCTACAAGATCATCACCAGACTCCCTTTCCATCCACCATCTCCCTGACCACCTTCATCTCATCAAGCCATGAACTGACCGTCTCCATTTTTGGAGGATGCATGCACTCAAAGACTCTATTGGTTGACCTAGCTAGCTTTTGAAGTGCTTTGAGATTTATTTCTGTTATGAAAAGCGCTGTAGAAGTTGAATAAATTGATATTTATAATTACTTTTAAACAGTATGGACCAGAGTGATTAGCAAGAAATATGGCACAACAGGCCTCAAATATTATCGCTTATACTTTGTATTTATAATACAAATAGAACAATTGAAGTAAGTGAGAAAGTAATCTCATAAATCAAATCATGTTATAGCTTCTTTAGGTTATATTTACATTTACGTCATTTAGCAGACGCTCTTATCCAGAGTGACTTACAAATTGGTGATTTCAACTTATGATATCCAGTGGAACAACCACTTTACAATAGTACATCTATATATTTTTTGGGGGGGAGGGTAGGGGGGAGGGTTAGAAGGATTACTTAATCCGATCCCAGGTATTCCTTAAAGAGGTGGGGTTTCAGGTGTCTCCGGAAGGTGGTGATTGACTCCACTGTCCTGGCGTCGTGAGGGAGCTTGTTCCACCATTGGGGTGCCAGAGCAGCGAACAGTTTTGACTGGGCTGAGTGGGAACTGTGCTTCCGCAGAAGTAGGGAGGCGAGCAGGCCAGAGGTGGATGAACGCAGTGCCCTTCTTTGGGTGTAGGGACTGATCAGAGCCTGAAGGTACGGAGGTGCCGTTCCCCTCACAGCTCCGTAGGCAAGCACCATGGTCTTGTAGCAGATGCGAGCTTCAACTGGAAGCCAGTCGAGTGTGCGGAGGAGCGGGGTGACGTGAGAGAACTTGGGAAGGTTGAACACCAGACGGGCTGCGACGTTCTGGATGAGTTGTAGGGGTTTAATGGCACAGGCAGGGAGCCCCGCCAACAGCGAGTTGCAGTAATCCAGACGGGAGATGACAAGTGCCTGGATTAGGACCTGCGCCGCTTCCTGTGTGAGGCAGGGTCGTACTCTGCGAATGTTGTAGAGCATGAACCTACAGGATCGGGTCACCGCCTTGATGTTAGCGGAGAACGACAGGGTGTTGTCCAGGGTCACGCCAAGGCTCTTGGCACACTGATATGCCTGCCAGACCTGCAGAGATGCGATTTGCCACCTGGTTATCAGAAGGGGGAAAGGAGAAGATTAGTTGTGTGTCGTCTGCGTAGCAATGATAGGAGAGACCATGTGAGGATATGACAGAGCCAAGTGACTTGGTGTATAGCGAGAATAGGAGAGGGCCTAGAACTGAGCCCTGGGGGACACCAGTGGTGAGAGCACGTGGTGCGGAGACGGATTCTAGCCACGCCACCTGGTAGGAGCGACCTGTCAGGTAGGACGCAATCCAAGAGTGAGCCGCGCCGGAGATGCCCAACTCGGAAAGGGTGGAGAGGAGGATCTGATGGTTCACAGTATCAAAGGCAGCAGAATGGTCTAGAAGGATGAGAGCAGAGGAGAGAGAGTTAGCTTTAGCAGTGCGGACAGCCTCCGTGACACAGAGAAGAGCAGTCTCAGTTGAATGACCAGTCTTGAAACCTGACTGATTTGGATCAAGAAGGTCATTCTGAGAGAGATAGCAAGAGAGCTGGCCAAGGACGGCACGCTCAAGAGTTTTGGAGAGGAAAGAAAGAAGGGATACTGGTCTGTAGATGTTGACATCGGAGGGATCGAGTGTTGGTTTTTTGAGAAGGGGTGCAACTCTCACTCTCTTGAAGATGGAAGGGACGTAGCCAGCGGTCAAGGATGAGTTGATGAGCGAGGTGAGGTAAGGGAGAAGGTCTCCGGAAATGGTCTGGAGAAGAGAGGAGGGGATAGGGTCAAGCGGGCAGGTTGTTGGGCGGCCGGCCGTCACAAGTCGCAAGATTTCATCTGGAGAGAGAGGTCAAAGCATAGGGTAGGGCAATGTGAGCAGGACCAGCGGTGTCGTTTGACTTAAAAGCTACCTTTAAATCACCTAAATCATCGCTACTTCTTGCAGTAAAATATGTTGTTTCAGTTGGGAGGGCAAAGGCCAAAGATAGCATCATGCATCACCAGGGAACGGGATAAAACATTCCTACAGTACCAGTGTGTCCCTCACAAAAGAGCTAAAAGTGCTTCACTGCCAATCAGCATCCTTTATTCAACATACTCTACAAAATAATTTTCCAACCTACTGTCAGATCGACCGACACACAGACACCATGTCCACCTCAATTCACTGTGGCCCATCTTTTAGACAAAATACTGACTAACACCGACTGCAATGTAGCACTTTATGACCCCAAGTCTTTGTATGCTGATCAAATCCAGAGGGAAGTGATCATGTGCCCAAAAAATGAAAAGAATAGCGGGAAACCCCAAAAAAACAAGTGAGCCACAAGTTTGATTTAATTTGAGTGACTTTCCGCAGTGGAAACACAGCATCCCTAGTGTGGCGGTCGGTCTGGGACGTTGGCCACTGGATGGCTTCCATGTATCAACAACAGAGAACACATTTATTTTCTTACAGGATGGGGAGACAAAGCATGGAAAACATGATTTTTGCCAGCCAGCTACCCCAACAAAGGTCTCTCTGTTTGGAGATGGGAATCTCGAGCAATGCTATGATTATGAACCCAAGTCGAAATACAGTACTTGATCAATTATCACCAGCGCAATGGATCTCTTGTACAATACAACTCTGACATTATTCACATGTCAACAAAAGCAAATGACAATGTACTGCAAGTGTTTGTCATACAAGAACACTGTACATTGTACAGTACACTGTCCCATAACACCCTAGAGCAGCTGACTGCCATTGGAAGAGAGGGGTCAGGGAGTAGCCACTCAGAGGAGTTCACCCAGCTCACACCCCCTGGATTTAGCCTAGCTCTGGGGAACCTGATCTCAGGCAGAACCTGACTGTGTGAGTTGGAGGGAGCCTGTCCTACAAATATTGGTCTTGACTATTAAGTTTGAGCTACAACTCTGCTTCACAGTCTTATTGGCAAGATAAATCAGTAAATCCAAATCCAAATAGATGGAATGTAGGCTATAGATTGTTGGCTAACAATGTATTGACCATAAATCTGAACTTTCACCAGTGACCACTAGTTTACCACAAAATCATCATCAAAGTCAAATGGAATCTAAATAAATATGAACCATATGTCACATGTTTGAAATGTAGAGATGGAATGCCACTACTGTTATCTGATACACTGGCAGCATTAGATCCAAGCTTTATCAATGTAAATCTAATGCTGACACCTCTTGGTAAGAACACTGTACTGACCAGTAGTTAAAATGTCCTACCTTGGCCCTGTTGAATCAGATCTTCCATGAAGGATCTACCATTATCAACCTCCATAATTGCGTTTTGTTTTACCCTATTCACAATGATAGAAAAAACGTTTAAAAAAAGCCACTATCACTAGCTACTAGAATCTAGTCTGTATGCATTTACTCTATTTTAATACCTCCAGCATCAACAGCTTGGGCTGAAACAGGGAGTAAAGGCCAGATTTAAGGTGGCAGCTGCCACATGCTCTCATCTGAGCTCGATCATGTAGGAGCCGAGGCTTCGTCCCATTCAGCAGGAAAAAGGGAAGGAAAAGCTGAGTGTTCCCTATTTGGACTCTCATTTCCCAATCCCTTGCTGAGTCATTTATCAGCCTGCAGAGAATGGAAAGTTCTCAGGCTGCATGGGTATAGAAGTCTGAAACAGGCCATGTGGTTTCATGTGTGTTTAAAATGGTGACTGGTGGTGAGAAGGAAAAAAATGCTCATATTGTCCTGTTTCATCATTTAATGAATCTTGCTTTTGCTAATTAGAAAATTGTCATTTTTCGCTTGCTGAGCTGATTTCAGTTGAGATTAGTGATTTATTTAAAAGCCCAGTGCATACAAAAATATGATTTTACTGTGTTTTATATATACTGCTCAAAAAAATAAAGGGAACACTTAAACAACACAATGTAACTCCAAGTCAATCACACTTCTGTGAAATCAAACTGTCCACTTAGGAAGCAACACTGATTGACAATACATTTCACATGCTGTTGTGCAAATGGAATAGACAACAGGTGGAAATTATAGGCAATTAGCAAGACACCCCCAATAAAGGAGTGGTTATGCAGGTGGTGACCACAGACCACTTCTCAGTTCCTATGCTTCCTGGCTGATGTTTTGGTCACTTTTGAATGCTGGCGGCGCTTTCACTCTAGTGGTAGCATGAGACGGAGTCTACAACCCACACAAGTGGCTCAGGTAGTGCAGCTCATCCAGGATGGCACATCAATGCGAGCTGTGGCAAGAAGGTTTGCTGTGTCTGTCAGCGTAGTGTCCAGAGCATGGAGGCGCTACCAGGAGACAGGCCAGTACATCAGGAAACGTGGAGGAGGCCGTAGGAGGGCAACAACCCAGCAGCAGGACCGCTACCTCCGCCTTTGTGCAAGGAGGAGCAGGAGGAGCACTGCCAGAGCCCTGCAAAATGACCTCCAGCAGGCCACAAATGTGCATGTGTCTGCTCAAACGGTTAGAAACAGACTCCATGAGTCTTACAGCCCAACACCGTGCAGGACGTTTGGCATTTGCCAGAGAACACCAAGATTGGCAAAATTCGCCACTGGCGCCCTGTGCTCTTCACAGATGAAAGCAGGTTCACTCTGAGCACATGTGACAGACGTGACAGAGTCTGGAGACGCCGTGGAGAACGTTCTGCTGCCTGCAACATCCTCCAGCATGACCGGTTTGGCGGTGGGTCACTCATGGTGTGGGGTGGCATTTCTTTGGGGGGCCGCACAGCCCTCCATGTGCCCGCCAGAGGTAGCCTGACTGCCATTAGGTACCGAGATGAGATCCTCAGACCCCTTATGCTGGTGCGGTTGGCCCTGGGTTCCTCCTAATGCAAGACAATGCTAGACCTCATGTGGCTGGAGTGTGTCAGCAGTTCCTGCAAGAGGAAGGCATTGATGCTATGGACTGGCCCGCCCGTTCCCCAGACCTGAATCCAATTGAGCACATCTGGGACATCATGTCTCGCTCCATCCACCAATGCCACGTTGCACCACAGACTGTCCAGGAGTTGGCGGATGCTTTAGTCCAGGTCTGGGAGGAGATCCCTCAGGAGACCATCCGCCACCTCATCAGGAGCATGCCCAGGCATTGTAGGGAGGTCATACAGGCACGTGGAGGCCACACACACTACTGAGCCTCATTTTGACTTGTTTTAAGAACATTACATCAAAGTTGGATCAGCCTGTAGTATGGTTGTCCACTTTAATTTTGAGTGTGACTCCAAATCCAGACCTCCATGGGTTGATAAATTGGATTTCCATTGATTATTTTTGTGTGATTTTGTTGTCAGCACATTCAACTATGTAAAGAAAAAAGTATTTAATAAGATTATTTCATTCATTCAGATCTAGGATGTGTTATTTTAGTGTTCCCTTTATTTTTTTGAGCAGTGTATATTTTCACACTATGAGGTTGGAATAAAACTGTGAAAATGATGATAATTCCCTCCATTAGCTAACTGCACTTTGTGAATTTTGAAGCATTTATGTAATTTTAAAACCCCCCACAAAAAGCACATAACATGATCATAATGAATTATGAAGCCTTTTAACAGTTAACTGATTTGTTTTATTTCATAGAACAAACCGTTTAAGATCTCCTAAGCCTGTGTTAACCTCAGACATTTTTGGCATTTATCCCAAAACCATATTATTTCCCCATTCATTTTCCCCTTAGGAATGGCTGAACGAACCAGAGGTAACTCATTTCCAGTTTTTAGGACTACAAACTGGCGAGCTCTATTGGATCTTTAAACTAAAATGTGTGCGTCTTTGAGTTACCCACGTGGTCTTACTGTACTGTATATTCAGTGTGACTGAAGGATCCACGGGCCAGGATTGAAAGAATCAAAGAGTCAGCCATACCTTTATATTTTATATTTAACTGACTAGGCAAGTCAGTTAAGAACAAATTCTTATTTACAATGACGGCCTACACCAGCCAAACCATAACCCGGTTTGGGCCAATTGTGCGCCTCCCTATGGCACTCCCAATCACAGCCGGTTGTGATACAGCCTGGAATCGAACCAGGGTCTGTAGTGATGCCTCTAGCACTCAGATGCAGTGCTTTTGACCACTGCGCCACTGCACCACCTTATAGTTCCCACTTTATTTTGGGGCAGGTAGATCAGCTTTAATATTGCAATTCCCACTTAATAAACAACTCTTTGAGTATCCCTAAATATAAATACACATTTTGTCATGTTTTTCACTTGTATTTGAACTTAATGTTTTATTTAAAAATCACATTTTCAAATTTGTATCAAATGTATTTGTCACATGCGCCAAATACAATAGGTGTAGACCTTACGGTGAAATGCTTACTTACAAGCCCAATATAATATCCATGTATTTCAGTGTCTATGACTACCATGTGGGTATTAGGGCCTATTAAGAACTTTATCCATGCTGCACACAGATGGAGAGCTCTCTTAACCCAGCAGATGGCAGCAGCAAGTCCAGCAAGTTTTACAGCAAGTGGACGCTGGTGCAAATTTCGGTCATTTATTATGCCGACTAACTGACCCTCATTAACCAGTCAAAAAAACAGTTGCACTTTTTCCAAACAGCAAAATGATGTAACCAACTGAAAATACTATCAGAGATCTGTATATAGGGACGAGATGCTTATGTTTCCACCTGTAGTGACAAGATGCTTATGTGTCCGCCATAACAATGGGAGTCGTCCCAAGGCGAGAAGGCAGACAACAAGCTTAGGCCCAAAATAAGGCCATAGAAACGCATTGTACTTATTTTGGACAGATTTTGGCGAGAGTGAAACCTCTCTCTTCGCCTCTTCCTCTCTGATACTATGCATGCATACAAGAACCGGATCTATTTCATTATGAGCTTAAGGGACAAATATGCTAGCAAGCCTGTCGTCTTACAGTCAGAAAGCTATAGCCTATTATTGAACATGCAACTCCTGTAATGAAGCAGCTAATAAAACATCATTTTCAAACATTTGCCAAAATGCAATTCGCGGAAAACATAGTTCTAAACAGCGAACCCAATGCGAGCAGTTGCATATGTGACAGATGAAAATCTGTTATAAACTTAGATGGAGGGGGAATATAAAAGCAACTACTATGATGGGTTGCTAATATGACTGGGGTTGTGCCGTTGGCTTCTGGACAATGAAAGAAAGTTGATATGAAAACCAACAGAACAGGAGAGAAATGCTGGTTAATGGCACGAGGCCATCTTTATAAAATAATTACCTCCACTTTTCTATGGATGGATTTTCTAAGGGCTACTTTGAAGCAAGGTAAGACATGCCTCATTATTTGAAGTAAAGTAAAATGTTCAGGTTTCAAACAATTATGCTGCCTCGAACTCACATTGCAAAGTAATGGGTGACACGCTGATAGTCAAAGGTAGTCAGGCTATAGTATGGAGCGAGATAGCTGCCAAAATGTTGAACATAGTATCACGCCCTGATCTGTCTCACCTGTTATTGTGATTGTCTCCACCCCCTCCAGGTGTCACTTATTTTCCCCAGTGTATTTATCCCTGCGTTTCCTGTCTCTCTGTGCCAGTTCATCTTGTATATTTAGTCAAGTCAACCAGCGTGTTTTTTCCGTACTCTTTTTGCTATTCTCTTTTTCTAGTCCTCCTGGTTTTGACCTTTGCCTGTTTCTGGACTTTGTACACGCCTGCCTGACCATTTTGCCTCCCTTGACCACGAGCCTGTCTGCCACTCTGTACCTCCTGGACTCTGATCTGGTTTTGACTTGTTTGCTTGTCCACAACCATTTGGTTGCCTACCCCTTTGGATTATTAAACATTGTAAGACTCCAACCATCTGTGTCTGCATCTGGGTCTCGCCTTGTGCCTTGATAGTTAGGATCGTAAGAAAAGCCAATGCGTGAAACATGAAATGTAAATCTTAATTAGGTCTGTAAATGTACAAACCCTATGTTACAACTATGAATGAACATTTTACACATTCATTTCCTACTTTACGTCTAACTTTACTCAGTTACATCTTTTTTATACCTACAAACTTTCAGTAATGTGGCATCTGCAAAGGACAAGAATCGAACGTAGCTAGTCAATCAAGCAACTCTAGCCCAGACTAGTTTCTTTGCAGCTTCCGGTTTCATTTCCAAAATAAAAGTCTAGAGCTGGTTTTAGAATAACAACGATGTTACACCAGTAGATGGCGTAGTATAGGCTTGGACCTTCAGCAAATGACTTGTGTGAGAATGATATACCCAGAAGAGCCTTGTCTAGAAATAACCGCCTATGCTGCAAAATAGAAAGTAAATATGATGTAGGCCTATTCCACTCTCTAAATATGCTGTTGTGTGTTATTTAATGGTCATATAATTGCATAATACATTTTTATAGCTGCGTGGGGATACTGTGGTGATCATGTAACCTAATGAATCACACCTTTTCTAGTATTTGGGAGCACGGACTGTGGGCATTATATTAGGCATTTTGACTGTTGTATTTGTGAATTCCACTCTGTATGTAGGCTTGTTATGGCCATTTGCGTTGCACAACCCCCGTCACAGAGAAGCTATATCAATATTAATAAATGAGACAAAACAAAATATTGATTAAGTCTTGGCTATAACCTGTCCCAAGCGAGAAAGCCAAGGGGTCCGAAATGGTCAAGACTATCTATAGCCTATTCTTATTGCTAGATCTGTTTTCCCTATCAGCCACTGCAGGTGCTTCTTCAACTATTTTGTTTACAATGTATTTAGAGGCCTGTGAGCTAGGGTCTCATTTTAAGTGGAGCTCTATAATAAAAACAGTTATAAAACACAAATATTAGTTCTAGAATTAGTCTGCTAGACACCAGTACACAAAATTATATACTAAATTGCAATGTCTACAAGTTGAAGGCCTATTTTTTTTATTTGTGTAGTCCTAAATTAAACATTGAATTATTAAAGTGATTAAACTGGAGAATTTAAATCATTTTGAATACACACATGGATTTCAATAAACAAATGGATAAGACTGTTCTATTCTCTTTGATTTAGTTCCTATTGCAACTCAGACAAATGACTGAATGGATGACATACTGACTGACTGACCTGAATGAAGGACGAATTAAATGTTCAAATATGTTGGAATGACAAGATGCATGCTCTGCACTTTATTTGGCTAGTAGGCAAATAGGACTACAGTACATGGTGCTGTATGGAGATCACAAGCTCTTTAAATGGGCAGCAGTGTCAGGATGGAGGGAATAGCCTATACGGAGACTACCTAAGACCACTGCAACAGAGTTATTGTAAATTGTTGGAATAAGCTTATGACAGACTTACGTTTAACCTCTCCCTTGTTCATTTCAAAGTCCATATGTGACTTGTTTCAGGAAACTAGCCGTATGTTGCAGGTCACTACTTCACACAAGAACCATTTCAACACAATATTTTTTTTAAATCAAAACGCGTTTTTTTTGTTGGCAGAAATGCCTTCTGTAACATGTGAACTTTCATGTGCCCTAATAACAAACTTGTATGCCATGTGTAAATATGAATATAATTGTTAAAGTACAAGCCTAGTTTGTTTAGCCACAGAAAAAGGCATCAACCTTCCCACTAGCCATGATTGGCTGAGATAATGAGCGAGCTGGACATGCCGAGAGACGAGTTCGGATTGGTCTGCCATATAGCACGCTTCTGTCTATTTGAGCTGGTTAGTATGTGTAGGTAATCCTGTCTCTCTGCTTTAAAAAAATATATTGCTTAGTAGAACTGCATAAGGGTTGCTCTCCACTTTCTGGAGGACCGAATTTTGAAATCAGTGGAATTAGAGTCTGATATCTAAGGAGATGGAGAAAACACCTGTCTCCGGATTACATCTTCAAACTAAGGGCAACCATGGCATCCGTGACAGGGAGAAGATTCCAACCATGATGTATACAGGTAGGATAGTCTCGCAAGCTACATTTTCAGATATTACACGTTTCTAATTTTGACAGTCATTTTAATTTCAAGTTAAAGTGTACTGTTAGCTATCTAATTATACGGGTATGATCTCATTATTCGTATCTCAGAGCCATTTGCTTGGCTAGTTATAGCCTAATGTTAGCTAGCTAAGATTGAACCTGGTTGGTTATCTACTTGCAGATTCATGCAGGGTAGTAACGTCATGAGTTGGGATTATGGTTTGTTTAGCTAGCTAGCTACATGTCTTAACAAAAGACTCCACTATGCAAGTGTCCATTTTAATAGAATTTTACTGCGACAACTGTTAGCCAGTTAGCTTGGATCAACCCTTAAAGAGATTGGTGGAGCTAAAGCTTAAGAGAGTGTGAACGATGCTGAATTGGTGTAGACAAAGAAGAGCTTTCCAGTAGGTACCAAAACATTCAAATGCATTTTCTCAAAAGTGAGGTTACAAGTTTATCAACTTTCAAAGCAGAATTACTTTCCCATTGTTCCTCAAATGCAGTGTATGATATACAATTTTCTAGATCTGAGTCTCTACTTTTATCCAATTGTAAAAAACACAATTTAAAAATGTTACTACATAGGCCTGAATCCAGGTGGTGGGTCACATATGTTCATGACCTGATTCATATAAATCATGTACAATTATTTTAAATGCATATTAACCCCTCCTTCAGAATATGCTTTGGCAAGATTTTGAGTGATGAAATAAGTATAAAAATATTAAATAAAAAAAACATTGATTTGGCTCTGTCATACATAATTCACCAAACATCTATTATTATTATTATTATTATTATTATTATTATTATTATTATTATACATTTCATTATTCCTGGTATATACTACAGGTTATGATTGCAGACAAAGCCCAGAGAACGGGATGGTGCAATATTGAATTAGTCATATTTTGATAAGGTGTATGCATGGGGATGTCCACGTCACCCAGAGATATGTCCATGCTATAGAGATACAGCGGACTGAAACTTCCCTGTTGTAGGCATAATACAGCTAGTGCTATCTAGACTTGCGCTGGCAAACAAATCCATTACATTAGCTACCTAGCTACCTAAATGTGAAGTAAACTCAACTGTGGAGTAATAGAGAATGGAGACTTAACTAGAAAACGTGCAGGATACCTCTTTCCGGTTTCCCTGACATCCGTGTTTTTTTTAATTCTGTGTTATGCTTGTTAGCATAACACTCATCACAGGCAGATTGGTGTACGTTTTTTTTGTTGGTAAGATGAAACTGCCAAAACTCTAAAATGCATTATTGTATGTCAGAATTTGGGGGCTCCCGAGTAGCGCAGCGGTCTAAAGGCATCACTACAGACCCCGGTTCGATCCCAGGCTGTATCACAACCGGCCGTGATCAGGAGTCCCATAGGGCAGTATAAAATTGGCCCAGCGTTGTCCGGGTTTGACCGGGGTAGGCGGTCATTGTAAATAAGAATTTGTTCTTAACTGACATGCCTAGTTAAATAAATAAAAATTGCAGCAAGATTTGTTCAAGTCTAAAATGTTGATCCGTTATCGTAACCTGGTCTTTGTATGTTTCATGCATCTGTTCTTACGATCATAACAATTTACGTAAGGATTTTCTTACAATCCTAACGATATGTACATTCAACCTTTTGGCAGGTATCTCCCTCAATACTATAGCCTATGCATCGAATGGCGAATTGGAGGTGCGCTTTACGAGTTGAGATGAACATGAGTGTCACATTATCAAATAAAACAGACTTGACAAGACATCAGGCAAGCAAAGGGAGCAATAGCTAATTGTATATCTAACCACCCTGATACGAAAAGTCTGCATTAGCAGCACAGAGGTGTGAGCAAGGCTATCCAGCCACATTGCAGATTATTTACATTCGCCACTTCATAGCTTTTTCTTTCATTCCTTCCCTCCAAACCTCTCGACATTATCAGGAAAGGAGGGATAGTAGCAGGGAGAAAGTATGCTTTTGTAAATATTTTCAGTTGAAGTCAGAGGTTTACATACACGTTAGCCAAATACATTTAAACTCAGTTTTTCACAATTCCTAACATTTAATCCTAGTAAGAATTCCCTGTCATAGGTCAGTTAGGATCACCACTTTATTTAAAAAATGTGAAAGGTTACAATAATAGTAGAGAGAATGACTTATTTCAGCTTTTATTTCTTTCATCACATTACCATTGGGTCAGAAGTTTACATACACTCAAATAGTATTTGGTAGCATTGCCTTTAAATTGTTAAACTTGGGTCAAATGTTTTGGGTAGACTTCCACAAGCTTCCCACAATAAGTTGGGTGAATATTGGCCCATTCCTCATGACAGAGCTGGTGTAACTGAGTCAGGTTTGTAGGCCTCCTTGCTCGCACACGATTTTTCAGTTCTGCCCACAAATTTCCTAAAGGATTGAGGTCAGGGCTTTGTGATGGCCACTCCAATACCTTGACTTTGTTGTCCTTAAGCCATTTTGCCACAACTTTGGAAGTATGCTTGTCCATTTGGAAGACCCATTTGCGACCAAGCTTTAACTTCCTGTCTGATGTCTTGAGATGTTGCTTCAATATATCCACATAGTTTTCCTCCCTCATGATGCCATCTATTTTGTGAAGTGCACCAGTCCCTCCTGCAGCAAAGCACTCCCACAACATGATGCTGCCACCCCCGTGCTTCACAGTTGGGATGATGTTCTTTGGCTTGCAAGCATCCCCCTTTTTCCTCCAAACATAACGATGGTCATTATGACCAAAGAGTTATATTTTTGTTTCATCAGACCAGAGGACATTTCTCCAAAAAGTACGACCTTTGTCCCCATGTGCAGTTGCAAACCGTAGTCTGGCTTTTTTATGGCGGTTTTGGAGCAGTGGCTTCTTCCTTGCTGAGCGGCCTTTCAGGTTATGTCGATATAGGACTCGTTTTACTGTGGATATAGATACTTTTGTACCCGTTTCCTCCAGCATTTTTACAAGGTCCTTTGCTGTTGTTCTGGGATTGATTTGGATGATTCCGTTTGATTTTCCCATGCTGTCAAGCAAAGAGGCACTGAGTTTGAAGGTTGGTCTTGAAATACATCCACAGGTACACCTCCAATGGACTCAAATGATGTTAATTAGCCTATCAGAAGCTTCTAAATCCATGACATAATTTTCTGGAATTTTCCAAACTGTTTAAAGGCACAGTGAACGTAGTGTATATACACTTCTGACCCACTGGAATTGTGATAGTGAATTATAAGTGAAATAATCTGTCTGTAAACAATTGTTGGAAAAATTACATGTCATGCACAAAGTAGATGTCCTAACCGACTTGCCAAAACTATAGTTTGTTAACAAGAAATTTGTGGAGTGGTTGAAAACAAGTTTTACTGACTCCAACTTAAGTGTATGTAAACTTCTGACTTCAACTGTATATATATTGAAAAAAATAATTTAGCAATTAATATATGTAGTAATGTAGGCAGTTTATGCAAAGGATTGTTACGTCTTACCAGTATTGCCATTACAAAAATTACATTTTGGCAAGCAATTATTATTTTACCAAACAATTTTTGTTATTCATCCTATATTGTCCA
Source organism: Salmo salar (assembly GCF_965601325.2). Classification (NCBI taxonomy): domain Eukaryota; kingdom Metazoa; phylum Chordata; class Actinopteri; order Salmoniformes; family Salmonidae; genus Salmo; species Salmo salar. The sequence goes on along the minus strand of NC_138304.1, from coordinate 62,659,054 downwards.
TAACATCTTTACTCCCTCGCAACAGTTGTGGGATACATACATACAACCCCTTTCCTCCACTAACAACCATACACTCAAGATTCTCAACAGTTGCACCATCCCAGAGCCCAACTCAGGAAAGGCCTTGATTTACGAATGCATATACAGTCGCAGCTGTATGAGAAGGCCTGCAAAATTGAGCAAAAAAGGGCAGAAATGGGGAGATTTGATTAACCATTGTCACGTCCTAGATGGAGATCAGATACACCCCCTTCCCCTGAAACACCCACACACGTGGCCTCCATTGTGACCATATTCCCAAGCATCTCTGTGCAGTCAGACCTTTGATGATTTTGTGCCACCAGGGCCACAATAAAATGGCCCCTCTCTGAATGTCCGAGTGTGACCCCCTCCCCATGGGGAGCTAGTGTTTTCCCAGCCCTGCCACTGCCTTGGTGGGGGCACTCCACTGGCTAGGTACAAGGTCGTCAAGGTTCTCATTAGCAGCTTTAAGAATTTCCTTGTATATTATGCTCTCCCATCAGGGGGCTTTGGCTTTGTAGGACCAACCCTGCCAGGCAGGCACAGAATCTAGATGGGGCGGTGCTGCTTTAGTAGGTCTCTGACCACATTCATCTTTCTGATTTGGCTGCGTATAGGCTACTTACAGTAGGCCCATAAAACAGATATGGACTTCTCCTTAGTTTATGGGTCTCCTAGGTGGGTGTATAGGGTTGGGGACCCTTCCATCATGATACGACAGTAAATAAATAAATACTAATTTATTTTAAAATGTATATCCCATATCTGCACACAACTTGAAAGCTCTCTTTCATAACCCCTGCTCACAAACATACATGTGCTCTGGGATTTGCAACGCACATCCTTTTACACTCACTTAATACCACACTTTTCCAAACACATAAACACACACCTACCTTCCATCACAATACATGCACACATACCCACATACTGTGCCTTCTATGTCCTCTGTATTTTATCTCTTCCATTTTGATTCAGTACTTTTGTGTTCCAATTCCTTATATTTGATGATGTATTATTTAGTTCATTATGCTTTCTTCTAATGCCGTCTTATCAATTTATTAAATACTGTAAATGGAAAGTCTAAAACTAATAATTTTCCAACATTCCCTATCTAGAATGGTAAAGTGTAGTTGTAGTTTATTTCTTTAACAATTGTTGTATTTTATTGCTTTCTATATATTTTTTTATTACAATCCCTATCATGGCTAGTGTTGGGTGTTCCATTATTCGACTCCGCTATGGGAACTTTGTAATATTTAGAATAGCCATGGAGTAGTCTTTGTGTCTCTGAACATTTGGATATCAATATACAGTTTATCGACTACGAGAGCTATGCGTTTCCCTTTCAAATCTATTTTCCTTGAAGATTAGATACAGAACTTTGCGCCGTTCTGCAGTTTCCTTCAGGAACTGATCATTCATGCCTATTTTTGTGCCAGCAATTCTTTTTACCAGGCTTTTAACCATTATTTATCTTTAAAGAAAGCAAATTTGGCAACAATTGGGCATTCATACCTCTGCCCGAAACGGTGTACTGTAATGACAGATTTATTTGTAAACCCCGTGGAGTTCATTTGGAAATGTCACGGTGATGATATATGCTGTCAACAGCGAGTGTCTACTAGCCAAAGCTTGACTCCCCTTTTCTTTGGGATTCTGTGAGAACCACAGGCACTTGGAACACAATGAGGAGCAACCAGTTGAGTGAGAGAGGCAAAGGGCCCACTGAAAGAGATAATAGTAACTGACAGAAAATTGGGGAGTAGTGGTGCCAGGAACTACGTGCATGCCATCTACAGTCAACAGGGGAAACCAGTCCCTGAGAAACAGCACAGTCACACAAAAGGGGCAGTGTCTTTTGGCTTTTAACACATAAAGAGCTAGGCACTAGCCAGTGCCATTCCTAAAATATCACGTGTCCTCTTAACTTCAGTTGAATAAAATTAAGAATAAGAGAAATGAACAAAAATGATTTTGTTGATTATAGCCTACTTGGGGTCAGGAATGTTTTTGACCTGGACAGGAAAAAGGTCAGTTAGAACCGGTCACATATCTATAACCAAAGACAATGCTAGCCTAAAGGTAATTATTATTATTTTTTAATCACAGATTAGTGATAGGTCTAAGAAAGTCCATAATACTGCAGCTCTCACTCCCTTTTCATGGCAGTCACAGAACACTTCAACTGTGTGAACACTAATGGAAAAGCCATAAAGTTATTTAATTTGCCTTTAAAAGGAGGACAATTGTACCTGTGTTCTATTCAACATGAGTCACCCATTATCAATGCCTCCTCTGAAAGAATATGCTGCAGGGAAATTATGAAATACTTGTTTTCTTATTTTCTGATTGTATGATGGAAGAGTTATGCCCTCCTCCTAGCTTCTCTAGGAGTCTGTGGAGTGGACCAAACTGTCAGTAGAGTGTGGTGTACCAGTAGTCTACATGTCAACTCACACTGCCCTCTACAGCTCACTAGTGGGGACTGGACCCAAAGCACTTGGGATCAGGTGATACAACATTTACATTTACGTCATTTAGCAGACGCTCTTATCCAGAGCGACGTACAAATTGGTGCATTCACCTTATGATATCCAGTGGTACAACCATTTTACAATAGTACATCTATATATTTTTTTTGGGGGGGGGAGGGTGGTGGGGGGGGGTTAGAAGGATTACTTAATCCTATCCCAGGTATTCCTTAAAGAGGTGGGGTTTCAGGTGTCTCCGGAAGGTGGTGATTGACTCCGCTGTCCTGGCGTTGTGAGGGAGCTTGTTCCACCATTGAGGTGCCAGAGCAGCGAACAGTTTTGACTGGGCTGAGCGGGAACTGTGCTTCTGCAGAGGTAGGGAGGCGAGCAGGCCAGAGGTGGATGAACGCAGTGCCCTTCTTGGGTGTAGGGACTGATCAGAGCCTGAAGGTACGGAGGTGCCGTACCCCTCACAGCTCCGTAGGCAAGCACCATGGTCTTGTAGCAGATGCGAGCTTCAACTGGAAGCCAGTGGAATGTGCGGAGGAGCGGGTGACGTGAGAGAACTTGGGAAGGTTGAACACCAGACGGGCTGCGGTATTCTGGATGAGTTGTAGGGGTTTGAGGGCACAGGCAGGGAGCCCCGCCAACAGCGAGTTGCAGTAATCCAGACGGGAGATGACAAGTGCCTGGATTAGGACCTGCGCCGCTTTCTGTGTGAGGCAGGGTCGTACTCTGCGAATGTTGTAGAGCATGAACCTACAGGATCGGGTCACCGCCTTGGTGTTAGCGGAGAACGACAGGGTGTTGTCCAGGGTCACGCCAAGGCTCTTAGCACTCTGGGAGGAGGACACAACGGAGTTGTCAACCGTGATGGCGAGACCATGGAACGGGCAGTTCTTCCCCGGGGGGAAGAGCAGCTCCGTCTTGCCGAGGTTCAGCTTGAGGTGGTGATCCGTCATCCACACTGATATGTCTGCCAGACATGCAGAGATGCGATTCGCCACCTGGTTATCAGAAGGGGGAAAGGAGAAGATGAATTGTGAGTCGTCTGCGTAGCAATGATAGGAGAGACCATGTGAGGATATGACAGAGCCAAGTGACTTGGTGTATAGCGAGAATAGGAGAGGGCCTAGAACTGAGCCCTGGGGGACACCAGTGGTGAGAGCACGTGGTGCGGAGACGGATTCTCGCCATGCCACCTGGTAGGAGCGACCTGTCAGGTAGGACACAATCCAAGAGTGAGCCGCGCCGGAGATGCCCAACTCGGAGAGGGTGGAGAGGAGGATCTGATGGTTCACAGTATCAAAGGCAGCAGATAGGTCTAGAAGGATGAGAGCAGAGGAGAGAGAGTTAGCTTTAGCAGTGCGGAGCGCCTCCGTGACACAGAGAAGAGCAGTCTCAGTTTAATGACCAGTCTTGAAACCTGACTGATTTGGATCAAGAAGGTCATTCTGAGAGAGATAGCAAGAGAGCTGGCCAATGACGGCACACTCAAGAGTTTTGGAGAGGAAAGAAAGAAGGGATACTGGTCTGTAGATGTTGACATCGGAGGGATCGAGTGTAGGTTTTTTGAGAAGGGGTGCAACTCTCGCTCTCTTGAAGATGGAAGGGACGTAGCCAGCGGTCAAGGATGAGTTGATGAGCGAGGTGAGGTAAGGGAGAAGGTCTCCGGAAATGGTCTGGAGCAGAGAGGAGGGGATAGGGTCAAGCGGGCAGGTTGTTGGGCGGCCGGCCGTCACAAGTCGCAAGATTTCATCTGGAGAGAGAGGGGAGAAAAAGGTCAAAGCATAGGGTAGGGCAATGTGAGCAGGACCAGCGGTGTCGTTTGACTTAACAAACGAGGATCGGATGTCGTCAACCTTCTTTTCAAAATGGTTGACAAAGTCATCTGCAAAGAGGGAGGGGGGAGGAGGATTCAGGAGGGAGGAGAAGGTGGCAAAGAGCTTCCTAGGGTTAGAGGCAGATGCTTGGAATTTAGAGTGGTAGAAAGTGGCTTTAGCAGCAGAAACAGACGAAGAAAATGTGGAGAGGAGGGAGTGAAAAGATGCCAGGTCCGCAGGGAGGCTAGTTTTCCTCCATTTCCGCTCGGCTGCCCGGAGCCCTGTTCTGTGAGCTCGCAATGAGTCGTCAAGCCACGGAGCAGGAGGGGAGGACCGAGCCGGCCGGGAGGATAGGGGACATAGGGAGTCAAAGGATGCAGAAAGGGAGGAGAGGAGGTTTGAGGAGGCAGATTCAGGAGATTGGTTGGAGAAGGATTGAGCAGAGGTAAGAGATGATAGGATGGAAGAGGAGAGAGTAGCAGGAGAGAGAGAGCGAAGGTTGCGACGGCGCAATACCATCTGAGTAGGGGCAGAGTGAGTAGTGTTGGAGGAGAGCGAGAGGGAAAAGGATACAAGGTAGTGGTCGGAGACTTGGAGGGGAGTTGCAGTGAGATTAGTAGAAGAACACAACAAAGCCCCAAACAAGTATAAAGTTCCTGAGGTGCATTCCAAATCCAAATGGCAGCCTATTACATATATACAGTGCATTCGGAAAATATTCAGACCCCTTGACTTTTTGGAGGCCATAGTGTACTTGGGGACCTTCAATGCTGCAGACATTTTTTGTTACCTTTTCCCAGATCTGTGCCTCAACCCAATCCTGTCTCGGAGCTCTCTTTCTTCGACCCCATGGCCTGGTTTTTGCCTTGCCATGCACTGTCAACTGTGGGACCTTATATAGACCGGTACTGCCTTTCCAAATCCTGTCTAATCAATTGAATTTACCACAGGTGGACACCAATTAAGTTGTAGAAACATCTCAAGGATGATCAATGAATACAGGATGCGCCTGAGCTCACATTTCAAGTCTCATAGCAAAGGCTCTGAATACTTACAGTAGTAAGAAAAGTTATGTGAACCCTTTGGAATTACCTGGATTTCTGCATAAATTGGTCATACAATTTTATCTGATCTTCATCTAAGTCACAACAATAGACAAACACAGTCTGCTGAGCTTCTGCACAGTGCCAATCTCCTGGAAGGTGTCGACCATTGTACCGGTGCCTAAGAAGCCACCAAATAACCAAACTACTTTCAATCTGTGGCCATCACGCCCCCTTCTGGTCAATTGCATGGAAAGGGTTGTCAGTAAGCCCCTTTTCTTGTCCATAGCAAATCAATTGGACCAACTGGACCAGGTAAACATGGTGGCTAGTCAACTTCAACATGCAAAATCATATGCACACAATTTATTTATTGATTTTAGTTCAGCTTTCAATACAATGCAAATACACAAACTGTTGAAACTACTACGGGACCTGAATGTCAGCGGAAGCCTCGCCAGTTGGATCATGGACATTTTAACTGACCGCCCACAGAGGGTCCTCATGAATGGGGCCCTATCTGATGACCCTGAACACAGTGGTACCCATGGGGTGTGTCCATTCACCGTTGTTGTTCTCTAGCTACACTAATGAGATGAAGATCCAAGGAAACAATGTGAGCGTTTCAAGTTCGCAGATGACATGGCTCTGGTGGTAAAACATTTTTAAGATTCTACGTCAGATGATGGAGACAGCTATTTTAACAGGATGCCAGTGTAGAGAGGCTAGCACTGGTGTAATATGATCAAATTTTTGGGTTCTAGTCAAGATTCTAGCAGCTGTGTTCAGCACTGAAGTGTATTAAGTGCTTTATCCAGGTAGCCGGAAAGTAGAGTGTTGCAGTAGTCTAACCTGAAAGTGACAAAAGCATGGATACATTTTCCTGCATAATTTTTGGACAGAAATGTTCAGATTTTTGAAATGTTACGTAGATGGATAAAAGCTGTCCTTGAAACAGTATTGATATGTTCGTCAAAAGAGAGATCAGGGTCCAGAGTAACGCCGAGGTCCTTCACAGTTTTATTTGAGATGACTGTATAACCATCAAGATTGTCAGATTCAACAGGAGATCTCTTTGTTTCTTGGGACCTAGAACTAGCATCTCTTTAGCCCGAGTTTAAAAGTAGAACATTTGCAGCCATCCACTTCCTAATGTCCAAAACACAGGCTTCCAGGGAGGGCAATTTTGGGGCTTCACCATGTTTCATTGAAATGTACAGCTGTGTGTCGTCCGCATAGCAGTGAAAGTTAACATTATGTTTACGAATGACATCATCAAGAGGTAAAATATATAGTGAAAACAATAGTGGTCCTAAAACGGAGCCTTGAGGAACACCGAAATGTACAGTTGATTTGTCAGAGGACAAACCATCTACAGAGACCGCAAGGGCGGTTCATTGCTCCAGTGCCTTTCCGTTCACCTTCACACTCCTGGGCCAGACAAACTGATATCTTTCCGATAGATAAGATCTAAAACAGGCCAGAATTTGTCCGTGTAGACCAAATTGGGTTTCCAATCTCTCCAAAAAAACAATGTGGTGATCGACGATATCAAAAGCAGCACTAAGGTCTAGGAGCACGAGGACAGATGCAGAGCCTTGGTCTGACGCTAGTAAAATGTAATTTACTACCTTCACAAGTGCAGTGTCAGTGCTGTGATGGGGTCTAAAACCAGACTGAAGCGTTTCGTATACATTGTCTGTCTTCAGAAAGGCAGTGAGTTGCTGTGCAACGGCTTTTCATTTTTTTTGTAGAGGAATGAGAGATTCGATATAGGCCGAAAGCTGTTCATATTTACCGGGTCAAGGTTTGGCTTTTTCAAGAGAGACTTTATTATTGCCACTTTTAGTGAGTTTGGTACACATCCAGCGGATAGAGAGCCGTTTGTTATGTTATTAACCTTGCCTAACGATTGCGTCTGAAGCTGGGCTTGCAGCACAGCTATCCTCACAATAAGGCGATCGTTCTCCTGTATATTATGAGTACAGCGACTGCAATTCAAATCAAATCAAAGTTTATTTGTCACATGCGCCGAATACAACAGGTGTTGACCTTACAATGAAATGCTTACTTACAAGGCTCTAACCAATAGTGCAAAAAGGTGTTATGTGAACAGTATGCCAGTAAAGAAATAAAACTGTTAAAAGACAGGCTATATACAGTAGTGAGGCTATAAAAGTAGCGAGGCTTCATACAAACACCGGTTAGTCAGGCTGATTGAGGTAGTATGTACATGTAGATATGGTTAAAGTGACTATGCATATATGATGAACAGAGAGTAGCAGTGGTGTAAAAGAGGGGTTGGCAGGTGGCGGGACACAATGCAGATAGCCCGGTTAGCCAATGTGCGGGAGCACTGATTGGTCAGCCCAATTGAGGTAATATGTACATGAATGTACAGTTAAAGTGACTTTGCATATATGATAAACAGAGAGTAGCAGCAGTGTAAAAGAGGGGTTGGGGGCACACAATGCGAATAGTTCAGGTTGCCATTTGATTACCTGTTCAGGAGTCTTGTGGCTTGGGGGTAAAAACTGTTGAGAAGCCTTTTTGTCCTAGACTTGGCACTCCGGTAGCGCTTGCCATGCGGTAGTAGAGAGAACAGTCTATGACTGGGGTGGCTGGGGTCTTTGACTATTTTTAGGGCCTTCCTCTGACACCGCCTGGTGTAGAGGTCCTGGATGGCAGGCAACTTAGCCCCAGTGATGTACTGGGCCGTACGCACTACCCTTTGTAGTGCATTGCGGTCAGAGGCTGAGCAATTGCCTTACCAGGCAGTGATGCTACCAGTCAGGATGCTCTCGATGTTGCAGCTGTAGAACCTTTTGAGGATCTCAGGACCCATGCCAAATCTTTTTAGTTTCCTGAGGGGGAATAGGCTTTGTCGTGCCCTCTTCACTACTGTCCTGGTGTGTTTGGACCATTCTAGTTTGTTGGTGATGTGGACACCAAGGAACTTGAATCTCTCAACCTGCTCCACTACAGCCCCGTCGATGAGAATGGGGGTGTGCTCGGTCCTCCTTTTCCTGTAGTCCACAATCATCTCCTTAATATTGGTTACGCTGAGGGATAGTTTGTTATTCTGGCACCACCCGGCCAGGTCTCTGACCTCCCTATAGGCTGTCTCGTCGTTGATCAGGCCTACCACTGTTGTGTCGTCTGCAAACTTAATGATGGTGTTGGAGTCGTGCCTGGCCATGCAGTCGTGGTTGAACAAGGAGTACAGGAGGGGACTGAGCACGCACCCCTGGGGAGCTTGAGGATCAGCGTGGCAGATGTGTTGCTACCTACCCTCACCACCTGGGGGCGATCCTCAGGAAGTCCAGGATCCAGTTGCAGAGGGAGGTGTTTAGTCCCAGGATCCTTAGCTTAGTGATGAGCTTTGAGGGTACTATGGTGTTGAACGCTGTGCTGTAGTCAATGAATGGCATTCTCACATAAGTGTTCCTTTTGTCCAGGTGGGAAAGGGCAGTGTGGAGTGCAATAGAGATTGCATCATCTGTGGATCTGTTTGTGCGGTATGTATATTGAGTGGGTCTAGGGTTTCTGGGATAATGGTGTTGATTTGAGCCATTACCAACCATTCAAAGCACTTCATGGCTACGGACGGGAGTGCTACAGGTCTGTAGTCATTTAGGCAGGTTACCTTTGTGTTCTTGGGCACTGGGACTATGGTGGTCTGCTTGAAACATGTTGGTATTACAGACTCAATCAGGGACTTGTTGAAAATGTCAGTAAAGACACCTGCCAGTTGGTCACCACATGTCCTGGTAATCCATCTGGCCCCGCAACCTTGTGTATGTTGACCTGTTTAAAGGTCTTACTTACGTCGGCTAGGGAGAGCATGATCACATAGTCATCCAGAACAGCTGATGCTTTCATGCATGCCTCAGTGTTGCTGGCCTCGAAGTGAGCATAGAAGTGATTTAGCTCATCTGGTAGACTCGTGTCACTGGGCAGCTCGCGGCTGTGCTTCCCTTTGTAGTCTGTAATAGTTTGCTAGCCCTGCCACATAAGAAGAGCGTCGGAGCCGGTGTAGTATGATTCAATCTTAGCCCTGTATTGACGCTTTGCCTGTTTTGATTTTTCGTCGCAGGGCATAGCAGGATTTCTTGTAAGCTTCCGGGTTAGAGTCCCGCACCTTGAAAGCGTCAGCTCTAACCAAAAGCTCAGTGCGAATGTTGCCTCTAATCCATGGCTTCTGGTTGGGGTATGTATGTACTGTCACTGTGGGGACGATGTCCTCAATGCACTTATTGATAAAGCCAGTAACTGATGTGGTGTACTCCTCAATCCCATCGGAAGAATCGTTGTAAAGCCTTTTTGAAATCAGACAGTGTGGTTAGATTAACGAGAGTCTTGTCTTTAAAATGGTGTAAAATAGTCATATGTTTGAAAAATTGAAGTTTTAGCATTTGAGGTATTTGAATATCACGCCACGGGATTACACTGGCTGTTGAGTAGGTGGGACGCAAGCGTCCCACCTAGCCCATAGAGGTTAAAGTATGTGTAGCTTTGTTAGTCACTGTATTTAATTTAGAACTATAGTGTAATGATGAAGAATTGTGGGCGTTGTGGGCAGTGTAATTATTTTATTATGAAAGGCTGGAAATGGTATTTAAGTTCCCCTGGGAGAGTCAAATCAGACACTGAGTACAACATACAATGTGTGTAGTTCACAATGGCAATCCGAACCAAAGGAATGGACGCACTGACAGTATTGCAAATGCTGCAGAATTTAAATGAGTTAGAGTCAGATGGAGGATCGGATATTGAGCTTGAAATCAATGTTGCTGATGAAGTGTCTTCATCTGATTCTAATGTTGACTTCCAGCCTCGGCCTCCGATGCCTGGGCCTCGCTGTAGAAAAAACAGAACAGAACCAACTAAGATGGTGAGACACGAGTCTGGGAGTGATGGTACTGTTTGGGTAGAAAAGAGTGACGAGTTTGACATGCAGATGTTGCAGCAAAGAGATTGTATTGTTGCTCATGCACACAGAAAGGAAACAGCACGTGGGATTGTCTATGGATGAACTCAAAGCATTTATTGCACTTTATTGTATGTCCGCAGAGCATATGACAGAAAGAGCATGGATGTTTAGTCATTTTGGTGTGATAGGTAAGGGGTGGACTTTTTCAGAGAGACCATGCCACGGAAACACCTCACACCTGCGGCAGGTGCACACAAATCAAGGCTCATGAAAACTGTGTGCAGTGCAGCCGATTTGTTTGTGGGGCTTGCTCACACAAGCCCCGATGATGTGTGCTGACTGTGGGCCCGAATCATAAGAGAAGACGAGATTGATTAAGCACGCGTATAAGGGCACAATACAGTGTCCGATACATCAACAAATTACTGATTTTATATATCTTGTCATCAATATATTTCCACTAATACACTGCTCAAAAAAATAAAGGGAACACTAAAATAACACATCCTAGATCTGAATGAATGAAATAATCTTATTAAATACTTTTTTCTTTACATAGTCGAATGTGCTGACAACAAAATCACACAAAAATAATCAATGGAAATCCAATTTATCAACCCATGGAGGTCTGGATTTGGAGTCACACTCAAGATTAACCTGTTAGGGCTAGGGGGCAGTATTGACACGGCTGGATAAAAAACGTGTAAAAAGTGATAAAAAGCCTGTAGTGTGGTTTTCCACTTTAACCTCTATGGGCTAGGTGGGACGCTTGCTACTCAACAGCCAGTTGAATCCTGTGGCGCGTTATTCAAATACCTTAGATATGATATTACTTCAATTTTAAAAAAATATGACTATTTTACACCATTTAAGATAAGACTCTCGTTAATCTAACCACACTGTCCGATTTCAAAAAGGCTTTACAACGAAAGCAAAACATTAGATTATGTCAGCAGAGTACCGAGCCAGAAATAATCAGACACCCATTTTTCAAGCTAGCATATAATGTCACAAAAACCAAAACCACAGCTAAATGCAGCACTAACCTTTGATGATCTTCATCAGATGACACACCTAGGACATTATGTTATACAATACATGCATGTTTTGTTCAATCAAGTTCATATTTATATCAAAAAACGGCTTTTTACATTAGCATGTGACATTCAGAACTAGCATACCCCCCGCAAACCTCCGGTGAATTTACTAAATTACTCACGATAAACGTTCACAAAAAAACATAACAATTCTTTTAAGAATTATAGATACAGAACTCCTTTGTGCAATCGAGGTGTCCGATTTTAAAATAGCTTTTCGGTGAAAGCATATTTTGCAATATTCTGAGTACATAGCCCAGCCATCACGGCTAGCTATTTAGACACCCACCAAGTTAAGCCCTGACCAAACTCCGATTTACTATTACAAAAGTTTTATTACCTTTGATGTTCTTCGTCAGAATGCACTCCCAGGACTGCTACTTCAATAACAAATGTTGGTTTGGTCCAAAATAATCCATCGTTATATCCAAATAGCGGCGTTTTGTTTGTGCGTTCAAGACACTATCCGAAGTGTAAATAAGGGTCACGAGCATGGCGCAATTCGTGACAAAAAAATTCTAAATATTCCATTACCGTACTTCGAAGCATGTCAACCGCTGTTTAAAATCCATTTTTATGCCATTTTTCTCGTAAAAAAGCGATAATATTCCGACCGGGAATCTGCGTTTAGGTAAACAGACGAAAGAAAACAAGGCATGGGGTCGACGCGGGCACGCGCCTGAGTCTCACAGTACTGTAACCAGCCACTACCCAAACTCGCTACTTTTTTTCAGCCAGAGCCTGCAAAGCCACGGTTCAGCTTTTTGCCGCCTTCTGAGAGCCCATGGGAGCCGTAGGAAGTGTCACGTAACAGCAGAGATCCTCTGTAATGGATAGAGATAATCAAGAAGGGCAAGAAATTGTCAGACAGGCCACTTCCTGCATGGAATCTTCTCAAGTTTTGACCTGCCATATGAGTTCTGTTATACTCACAGACACCATTCAAACAGTTCTAGAAACTTTAGGGTGTTTTCTATCCAAAGCCAATAATTATATGCATATTCTAGTTACTGGGCAGGAGTAGTAACCAGATTAAATCGGGTACGTTTTTTATCCAGCCGTGTCAATACTGCCCCTAGTCCTAACAGGTTAAATATATACGTTTTTGAAGATGATTGACGAGAAAAGTATTGTCCAACCCATAGGGTATCTCATAGCACTCTTATATGCCATGTCTTGAAATATGCTGACAGACAGATTAAAAGTTAATTTGCATTGTAATACTTCTGACACAAATTTCTAACTCCATCCATAACTTTTGGACTTGATAACATTCCCAAAAGGCATGGATCATCATAACCTAATGAAAAAGGAACCTGGTAATCTAATTTAATTTACTGCAGGCCTAACCTTCTGAATGAATGATTATATTGAAGATAGAAGCTGCCTCTTAATGATTTTCTCGAGTGCCGATCCGTTACCCAACAAAATAATATCAATTTATTTAGCGTAATTGTTTTTATGACTACAGACAGTGGGCTAGTATTCCTCTTTTCCTGCATTAATGAATTTTTCTGCATGTCTATTCAACATTTTATATATATATATTCAATCAAGTTCATATTTATATCAAAAAACAGCTTTTTACATTAGCATGTGACGTTCAGAACTAGCATACCCCCCGCAAACCTCCGGTGAATTTACTAAATTACTCACGATAAACGTTCACAAAAAAACATAAATTATTTTAAGAATTCTAGATACAGAACTCCTTTGTGCAATCGAGGTGTCCGATTTTAAAATAGCTTTTCGGTGAAAGCATATTTTGCAATATTCTGAGTACATAGCCCAGCCATCACGGCTAGCTATTTAGACACCCACCAAGTTTAGCCCTGAACAAACTCTTTAAAACTATTTAAAGCGATTTGAGTTGTCAATGTGCCGCATTGCATTATGAAAATATATATATATATTTTCATAATGCAATGCGGCACATTGACAACTCAAATCGCTTTAAAGAGCCTTCTAATATTAGACAACAAATACATATATTAAAACAATAACTTCAAAAACAGTCCATTCATCACTGGATTTCTACAAATTGCTGTGCAGGAAAAGGATGTCTTCCACTGTGACTGGTCGCAGGCTCGCAGCTGGCATCTCTCTGAAACCACACATCCATCTGAAGGTGACGCTTTATCCTTTGGAACCACACAAGTATCAGGTGGACAATAGGCCTCTTGAAGTGATAGAGGAAATCTACAAGTATTATTTCACAATAGCTGGCCTTATGTTGTCTGCAGTTTTGAGCTGCCTGCAATGTCCTGGATCCATCCCCTCTTCATTCATGTAATGGGCTGTAAGGCACAAGTATTTTTTTTTTTTATCGTTAGTCTACATGGCAGGTGTAATTGTGCCATTGTATTTACCCAAGTCCTCCTACCTGCTGATTTTTGTTGTTGTTGTTGTTGTTGTTATTGCCCAATGCAGGAGTCTAGTGCGATAGGAGAGACACTGACTAAAACATTCACACCTCCATTAATTTACAAAAGGATACTCTAATAGCTTGGCTAGGTGTGAAAAGTCCCCCAATTTGTGGCACAGTTTAGATTACCGATAGATGCTGCTGTCAGTCAGAATTGAGTCCTATAGTAAAGTGTAGCCTAACGGCCAAAACAGGCAAACTTGCAATGTATTCGATGCTTAAGTACTCTAAAGTTTTTTACATTTCTAACTCAATATCAAAGACCAGATTTGCCATAATGAAAAATGCATCAACCTCAATAAATAAATATTTATTATAATCCACTGTAGTGGTCTGGGTGTAGCTGGTGAAGAGGAGTCAAGCGCAGGACAGCAGAGATTAGTAACACAAGTAACTTTACTCAAATATTCCAATAACATAGCCCACAATAACAGACCGAACATACATAAAACAATCACGCACAAAAACCATGGGGAAAACAGAGGGTTAAATAATGAACATGGAATTGGGGAATTGAAACCAGGTGTGTAAAACAAAGACAAAACAAATGGAACATTAAAAGTGGATCGGCGATGACGTCGACCGCCGAACGCTGCCCGAACAAGGAGAGGGACTGACTTCGGCAGAAGTTGTGACATCCACAAAATAATTCAAACGAAATAACCGAGAGATGTGTACGATCGTCAGCATGCTTAAGACAATCAGAAAGAATGTTTCTTTAACCCTGTATTATAATATAACTAATTTTGAACAAAAACCAGGAATGAGTGAGTCACTCAGCTCTATGCTGTTCCTGCTTCTGTTGCCTATTTGAGTGTTTGTTTAATATCCTACTGATTCTGTGATCACCAAGCCTCATGCAACCACAAAATGTTGGATAAAGCAATTTCAAAAATTCAGCTGTTTTTAAACTTTGCCATGCTGTATTAAAAGGCTATATATTTTTTTGTTAATTAGAAAATACTCTCTGGTATTACTTATACTTTATTTAGTATTGTTTACACTGTACCAAACTGGCAGATAGATTACAATCTAATTTATCAGCCCCTGTTGGTCATGCAACAATATCCCTTGTACTTTTGGCAATGATTTTACACGAGGCCTAATTCACATGATATGCCTAAAATCCGTATATCAACTAAGCTAATAAATAAACACATTTTTCATATTGATTATTTAATGAACCTATATCATGTTATTTCAAGTTATCCCTTTGGAGCACAAGATCATGTGATCATGTGACTTGGCCAGGAAAAAGGTCAGTTAGAACCGGTCACATGGTCAGTAAAAATTCCCATACCCAATATGCATGCTGTTGTGTTGTGTTCATCACTGATTGTCTACTATAGCATCCATGATTCGTATCATCGATTGGACAGTCTATTTTGTTTGTGTTTTTTTTTTTTATCAGAAATTACTAATTGGTGGTTCTATTTCCATTGTACTTTGAGATTCTAATCGATGAGCTAAACGTCAGGTTCAACTGTGGACGTGTTTTTTTTTTTTTAATATAACATTTGGCGAATGAGGATGGCTGAAAGTATTCTACAATATCCCTACCTCCACCAGAGCAGTTCTTGCCTCACACGGGCGAACCAACAATCCCATGGGACAGATGGAAGTTGTCGTTTGAGATGTCATGCTAGCTACCGGACTGGATGTGGTTAGCCCTGAGAGAAAAAGAGTCCGCGTGCCGTATTGAGTCAGGTCGCGGGCCGCATACAGCCCTCAGGCTGGCCTTTGCCCAGGCATGGTGTAGATGGTCGCCAACAACAGCTAGTGCTTTCCTTTTGATAGACTTGTGTAACAGACTGCTCAACTGTGTCTGTGGTCAACCAATTACTTTGCTGGCTGTGTTTACTATTCTGGTCAGTTTACTTTTGCTCCTCAAGCTCAGATTGCCTTACCAGACTATCATATTGAATGTGAAGATGCTCTACACCAGACTGCTGTAAACCCTCTCCAGAACATCCTGGCTGGCCCCAAACCCCTTCAATTTCCTAATTAAAAACAGGCACTGGCTTACTCTCTCTGTAAAGCTCAGCTTATCATCAATTTGTGTCCCTAGGTATTTGAAACACTCAACCACCTCCACTGGTTGGTCATTCAGAGAGAGTGGTTGGAACATTGGCAGGTTGTTGCCATTGTTGATCAGCTCCTTTGTCTTGTCCACATTGATGAGCAGGGCACTTGACCAGAAACATTCTTGAAGGTTGTTGGCCTGTTTAAAACCTGTTGAGGCTAGGGGGCAGTATTTTCACGGCTGGATAAAAAACATACCCGATTTAAACTGGTTACTACTCTTACCCAGAAACGAGAATATGCATATAATTGGTGGATTTGCATAGAAAACACTCTAAAGTTTCTAAAACTGTTTGAATGGTGTCTGTGAGTATAACAGAACTCATATGGCAGTCAAAACCCTGAGACAAATCCTAACAGGAAGTGGAAGTCTGATTTGTGGAATCACTTTCAAGCCTTTGCCTATGAAACACACTGTGAGTTAGGATTCATTTAGCACTTCCTAAGGCTTCCACTAGATGTCAATAGTCTTTACAAAGTGGTTTGAGTCTTCTCCTGTAAAAACTGACCAAACGAGAGGCCTGGAAAGTTTGTCATAGGGGGAGGGCTATTACTACTATGACGCGCATGCCCGTGTGTACTCTTTCGTTCCGAAACATTTTGTAAGACAATGCAATCGTCGCCTTGAATATTATTGAAGATCTGATTGAAAAAGGCCCTAAAGATTTATGTTAAACAACATTTGACATGTTTGAACGAACGTAAATACATTTTTTTTTGCACATTCGTGACGACAAGTCCCGCACGCTTCGTACATTTTGAGTAGCCTTCGGAACGCGCTAACAAGAAGGAGCTATTTGGACATAAATTATGAACTTCTTCGAACAAAACAACATTTGTTGTTGACCTGGGAACTCCTGGAAGTGCCTTCTGATGAAGATAATCAAAGGTAAGGGAATATTTACAATAGTATATTTGATTTTAGATGGTTCCAAGATGGCGCTTGTCTGTATCGCCTAGTCTATTTTTCTGAGCATAGTACCTCGTTTATTGCAAAGTGTGATTTCCCAGTAAAGTTATTTTGAAATCTAGCAATGCGGTTGCATTCACGAGATGTTAATCTATAATTCTTGGATGACAATATTATATTTTACCAATGTTTTCGAATAGTAATTTTGTAAATTGTAGCGCATATTCACCGGCAGTTTTGAAGGCTAAATATTTTCTGAACATCACCGCCATTGTAAAATGCTGTTTTTGGATATAAATATGAACTTGATAGAACAAAAAATGCATGTATTGTCTAACATAATGTCCTAGGAGTGTCATCTGATGAAGATTGTCAAAGGTTAGTGCATAATTTTAGCTGGTTTTCTGCTTTTGGTGACGCCTGTCTTTGCATTGAAAATAGCTGTGTGTAATGTTTTGTCAATGTACTGTCCTAACATAATCTAACTTTATGCTTTTGCCGTAAAGCCTCTTTGAAATCGGACAACGTCTTTGGATTAACCTGTTGGGGCTAGGGGGCAGTATTTGCATGGCCGGATAAAAAAACGTACCCGATTTAAAATGGTTACTACTCTTCCTCAGAAACGAGAATATGCATATAAGTAGTGGATTTTGATAGAAAACACCCTAAAGTTTCTAAAACTGTTTGAATGGTGTCTGTGGGTATAACAGAACTCATATGGCAGGCCAAAACCTGAAAAGATTCCATACAGGAATTGTCCTGTCTGACAATTTGTTCTCCTTCTGTGGCATCTCTATCAAAAATACAGCATCTCTGCTGTAACGTGACATTTTCTAAGGCTTCCATTTGCTCTCAGAAGGCGCCAGAAAGTGTAATGGGGTGTCTGCAGTCTCTGAGCGAAGTACAGCAGCTCTGTTTGTGAGTGGTCAGGCTGGGAACAGTGACACTGGAGATGCGCGTTCAAGAGAATTCTCCAATTTTTTATTTCAGCCTTTGAATGAATACAACGTCGCCCGGTTGGAATATTATCGCTATTTTACGAGAAAAATAGCATAAAAATGCGCTCGCGTGTCACCCTTCGGATACTGACCTGAATGCACAAACAAAACGGAGGTATTTGAATATAACTATGGATTATTTGGAACCAAAACAACATTTGTTGTGGAAGTAGCAGTCCTGGGAGTGCATTCTGATGAAGAACAGCAAAGGTAATCCAATTTTTCTAATAGTAAATCTGAGTTTGGTGAGGGCCAAACTTGGTGGGTGTCAAATTAGCTAGCCGTGATGGCCGGGCTATGTACTCAGAATATTGCAAAATGTGCTTTCGCCGAAAAGCTATTTTAAAATCTGACACCGCGATTGCATAAAGGAGTTCTGTATCTATAATTCTTAAAATAATTGATGTATTTTGTGAACGTTAATCGTGAGTAATTTAGTAAATTCACCGGAAGTTTGCGGTGGGTATGCTAGGTCTGAACATCACATGCTAATGTAAAAAGCTGTTTTTTGATATAAATATGAACTTGATTGAACAAAACATGCATGTATTGTATAACATAATGTCCTAGGAGTGTCATCTGATGAAGATCATCAAAGGTTAGTGCTGCATTTAGCTGTGGTTTTGGTTTTTGTGACATATATGCTTGCTTTGAAAATGGCTTTGTGATTATTTTTGGCAGGGTACTCTCCTGACATAATCGAATGTTTTTCTTTCGCTGTAAAGCGTCCCACCTTGCCCAGGGTGGTCTCTCCTTCTCTCCCTCTCTCCCTGAGCCCTATGACCATGCCTCAGTTCTACCTGGCCTGATGACTCCTTGCTGTCCCCAGTCCACCTGGTCGTGCTGCTGCTCCAGTTTCAACTGTTCTGCCTGCGACTATGGAACCCAGACCTGTTCACCGGATGTGCTACCTTGACCCAGACCTGCTGTTTTCAACTCTAGAGACAGCAGGAGTGGTAGAGATACTCTGAATGATCGGCTATGAAAAGCCAACTGACATTTACTCCTGAGGTGCTGACCTATTGCACCCTCTACAACCACTGTGAATATTATTATTTGACCATGCTGATCATCTATGAACATTTGAACATCTTGGCCATGTTCTGTTATAATCGCCACCCGGCACAGCCAGAAGAGGACTGGCCACCCATCATAGCCTGGTTCCTCTCTAGGTTTCTTCCTAGGTTCCGGCCTTTCTAGGGAGTTTTTCCCAGCCACCGTGCTTCTACATCTGCATTGCTTACTGTTTGGGGTTTTAGGCTGGGTTTCTGTGCAGTACTTTGTGACATTAGCTGATGTAAGAAGGGCTTTATGAATACATTTGATTGATTGATTGATTGATAACTCTTCCTGGAAGTGAGCATGGCTAAGAGCTCACCCTGTGATGTGATCCTAATGATTAATAGCCATCTATGTACTTTTATTGGGATATATCATATCATAAAATCCTGAGGATTGGTATATTGTCAGTGCCAACAGGATCTGGCACATATAATCTGGTTTCATGATGGTTATGAAAATAAGAAGTCTTTACTTTTGCAAGCCCCTCCACCCTGAGCTGTGGTCAGGAACGTTTTCCTAAATTATTTTGTCTGCTAGCCATACCACATTGTGACTAACAAGCCAGCATTGAAATGAACAAATGCTTTAGTTTAGAGACAGCAAAGATCAACAACCTGGTGGTCCATCCATTCCATAATCATCTGTCAAGGAAGCGGTCTGTGTGGTCTTACTACTGACCAGTTACTGAGCCATAGGGTACTGTGTACAGTAAGCATTGCAACCCTCAAGTCTATCTCTCTCAAACATGTCTGCAAAAACCAAACTCAAATAAAAGACTGACCAAGAAGAATATGCCTTCTTCAAACAAGAAACACTTGAGGAAATCCTCTGGCTTTCGTGGTTTGCTGGCTTTGAAGTTGAGGTCTTTCCCCAGTGACACTAGCAGGTTTTGCAGTGTAAAGACCACACTATATAGCTGGGGAGCCAATCGGCTTGCTCCAGTCCAGAAGAGTTCAACCAATAGAAGCACACTTGAAGCAAGCCCCCTTAGCAGTACACATTCAATCATAATAGCACTGCTCCTTGGCAAGAGTCCAACAAAATCACTGTAACAGGGTGAGAAAAACAACAAATGACTGCGTACAGTAGTTGTCAAGTTCAACTGGCTTCGACTGAGCTATTGTTTGTTCAGAGTTAAACTTGGTATGCCTTTTATCCATGACTGCTCTGAGGCCTTCAACACCCACCTCCTCTCTCTGTTCTCGCAGCTGGGAATGCAGGGCCTAGTCACAGCCCATTAAAGATTACAGATATCATTACTCTTTGTGGTGTGACGGACACCATCACCGTCTGACAAACAAAGCAGAAAGGGCACACAAAGGACTTATGTTTCATCAACAGTGGCTGCTCCACTCAGGCTGAAAATGTGATATGTGGTCTTTTTCTTGGCTCTTCATGGATAGAGGGCCATTAGCAGGGTCATATATAAAGCCTTTCCCACCTTGTAAACCCAGCTTTTGACAGTGAGAGAGCCCACTGCTTTAACAAAACACTTTTCCGTCTGATCCCCGCCTACCAGAACCCATGGACCCACAACCCGTCCCCTCCACGGTCTGAGCTGCATTTGCGGTCTGAGGGCCACTAGACTTAACACCCCTATGAGAGAAATGCTGGATATCCTCAGGCACCTCACAGAGTACAAAAAAATGGGCTATCTTCCCTTGAGTTCCTTCCCACTCCCCTCCTATGTTCTGGAAGGAAGATTGCCCATTTTTTGTACTCTCTGAGGTGCCTCCCTGGTCCATGTGTTAAAATCTTGGCAAACAAATATTCTCTGAGAGAGTTTATAATAATCAGCTCGAGCAACAGGGCTGAGAATGGCGAAGGATTGAAGGCTATATAACTCAAAAGATAAATGTCAGTGGGAGAAAAATGAAAAACACGTGAGTTACTGCGAATAAGTGGAGGCAGAAGCAAAAAGCAGCCTTACATAAGAGTAGAAGGGGTATCTAAAATATGCAGTAGAAGTTGTCAAATTGTCACATAGGGCTCTGGTCAAAAGAAGTGCACTATGCTGTCATTTGGGACGCAGTCAATTCTTAAAACTTCTCCAGAGACAAGCTATTTTACCCAGTGACCACTTGAATGGCCCGTAAGTGGCTTCAGTGACTGAGTTATCCTGCCGCTTCACTCAGGCGTAACATCACAGCATGGAAATGACTGCTAGCTTCCATTCCTGGTGGGCAGAACCATTGAGACGCAGGGTAAATCTGATTGAGTTATGACTCAACGTGTCGTATTTGTGTATGACATGGTGACAGACAACCCCCCGATCAATCATGGTACCTTTGCACTAAGGTTCGCCAATCATTATTATTAGAGGTGAAGTTCAAACAAAATGGCAGTCATTTTGGTAGGCTGTGTCCCAAATGACACCCTATTCCCTAGCCATTTGGGACGCAGGGGTAAAGTATACTGACTCAGTGCAATGAATAGACAAATAAAAAGGATGAAAGACACAGCATTGCTGCAGGGTCTTGTTTTCGACTCTGAGAAATCAAGCTGTGTGCACATATCAACCAATGGGCAATTGACGTACAGTATACAGTGCGTGTAAGGATCTTGATAAATGGGCGTAATCATTCAGTCTGACAAGACCACATAAAGATACCTTATTCCCAGCCTTTGGGGGGAAAAACATGCATGCGTTCTTTATTTCTGTATTAGAGAGACAGGTTGTGGTAATCTTTCTCAAGGCACACTTCTGCACTTCTGGTCCTGACAAAGACACATTTTTTTTATATTTTCACATACACCAGATAGGTGCAGTGAAATGTGTTGTTTTACAGGATCAGCCATAGTAGTACGGCACCCTGGAAACATAGTCATTTTCTCATTAAACACTTTGGGAGCAGTATATACGTTTTGTATTTATGTGCCCATTTCACCATTGCTGCACTTTACCCTCTCTCTGCCCTCCATTACCTGGCTCCAAGTTGACACTGCCACACACACAACCATACAACAGGACTGGAACAGCAACTTACCTGCAAAAGACAAGAAACAAGAACACAGACAAAATGAACACATTACATTACTGAAATAGAATAAAACCATATGCAGTTATCTTCACGACCACAGCCCAAGGGCATAAAAAAAACTAAGAACAAAACACATACTCCAAATGTTAAGTGTTACTGTGTAATTTAACACATTAAATGCTGCTAGGTTTATAGTGTGAAAAAAATGTTTAGGACATGACACAGGAGGACACACCCATTAAATGTGCAAACTATTATTTTTAAGTCAGGAATTATAAAACAAGACAAATAAACCTCAGGAGGAAATTGCAGTGAATGTACCATGGAGAACCTGGACAGGAAATGGTTATCCACTTCATAACACTTAATCTCTAAAAAATAACTTACAACCATAGTCTTAAAAAGAGGCCTCGGCAGTGCCTGGGTAGGTAGCGTATGGTGAGCTGGGAAGGAAACCAGAACGGTCTGCAGTAGCTTTAGTAACAGTGTCACCTTCTGGTTGGTTCAACTAATGTTTCCTGCGATGCATGGCAGTCCATTACAGGATGTCTTGTGGCCTCCGGACTTATGTTTCCCCTTTGTACAGGTCTAGGATCAGCAAATGCAAAACTGACCCAAAATCAGCATCTAGGGGAAACTTCACCATATTGCCCCCTACTCCCTGACAAAACACAGTGTGAGGAATGTATTATGGTGCCTTCAGAAGTATTCATACCCCTTATTGCACATTTTGCTGTGTTATAGCCTGAATTCTAAATGGATTTAATATTTTTTTTTTTTGTCACCCACCTACACACAATACCCCATAATGACAAAGTTGTTTTGTGCTAAATGTATTTAAAATGAAATACAGAAATGTCTAATTTATATAAGTACTCACCCCCCTGAGGCAATACATGCTAGAATCACCTTTGGCAGGGATTACAGCTGTGAGTCTTTCTGGATAAGTCTCTAAGAGCTTTGCACACCTGGATTGTACAAAATTTGCATAATATTATTTTAAAAAATTCTTCAAGCTTTGCTAGAAAGCCATTCTCACATCAACATCATTATCCCAGAAACCCAAAACCCACTCCAATTTGCATACCGCCCCAACAGATCCACAGATGATGCACTCTATATTGTACTCCACATTGCCCATGGGAATAGGCTTTGTCGTGCCCTCTTCACGACTGTCTTGGTGTGTTTGGACCATGATGTGTTGGTGATGTGGACACCAAGGAACTTGAAACTCTCGACCCGCTCACATTGAGGGAGAGGTTGTTGTCCTGGCACCACATTGCCAGGTCTCTGACCTCCTCCATATAGGCCATCTCATCATTTTCGGTGATCAGGCCTACCACTGTTGTGTCATAAGCAAACTAAATAATGGTGTTGGAGTCGTGCTTGGCCACGCAGTCGTAGGTGAACAGGGAGAACAGGAGGGTACTAAGCAAGCACACCTGAGGGGCCCCCGTGTTGAGGATCAGCAGGGAAGATGTGTTGTTGCCTACTCTTACAACCTGGGGGCGGCCTGTCAGGAAGTCCAGGATCCAGTTGCAGAGGGAGGTGTTTAGTCTCAGGGTCCTTAGCTTCTTAGCCTAGTGATGAGCTTTGAGGGAACTATGGTATTGAACGCTGAGCTGTAGTCAATGAATAGCATTTTCACATAGGTGTCCCTTTTGTCCAGGTGGGAAAGGGCAGTGTGGAGGGCAATAGAGATTGCATCATCTGTGGATCTGTTTTGGCGATATGCTAAATTGGAGTGGGTCTACGGTTTCTGGGATAATGGTGTTGATGTGAGCCATTACCAGCCTTTCAAAGCACTTCATGGCTATGGATGTGAGTGCTACGGGTCTATAGTCATTTAGGCAGGTTGCCTTTGTGTTCTTGGGCACAGGGACTATGGTGGTCTGCTTGAAATATGTTGGTATTACAGACTCAATCAGGGACATGTTGAAAATCTCAGTGAAGACACCTGCCAGTTGGTCAGCACATTCCCGGAGCACACGTCCTGGTAATCCGTCTGGACCCGCAGCTTTGTGAATGTTGACCTGTTTAACCTGTTATGGCTAGGGGGCAGTATTTTCACGGCTGGATAAAAAACGTACCCGATTGAATCTGGTTACCACTCCTACCCAGTAACTAGAATATGCATATACTTATTACATATGGATAGAAAACACCCTAAAGTTTCTAAAACTGTTTGAATGGTGTCTGTGAGTATAACAGAACTCATTTGGCAGGCAAAAAACGGAGAAGGTTTCATGCAGGAAGTGGCCTGTCTGACAAGGTGTCGTTCTTCTTGTCTCTGTTTATTGAAGAGTGAGGATCTTAGCTGTCCCGTGACACTTCCTACAGCTGCCATAGGGTGTCAGAAGGCGGTAAAAAGCTGAATCGTGTCTTTGCAGGCTCTGGCTGAAAAAAAGTTGCGCGTTTGGGTAGTGGCTGGTTACAGTACTGTGAGACTCAGGCTCGTGCCCGCGTCGACCGAAAGCTTTGTTTACTTTCCTCTGTTTAGCTAAATGAACATTCCCGGTCGGAATATTATCGCTTTTTTACGAGAAAAATGGCATAAAAATGGATTTTAAACAGCGGTTGACATGCTTCGAAGTACGGTAATGGAATATATAAAAAAAAATTGTCACGAATTGCGCCATGCGCACGACCCTAATTTACCCTTTCAGATAGTGTCTGGAACGCACAAACAAAACGCCGCAATTTGGATATAACGATGGATTATTTTGGACCAAACAAACATTTGTTATAGAAGTAGCAGTCCTGGGAGTGCATTCTGACGAAGACAACAAAAGGTAATAAAACTTTTATAATAGTAAATCTGATTTTGGTGAAGGCTAAACCTGCCGGGTGTCTAAATAGCTAGCCCGTGATGCCTGGGCTATGTACTTAGAATATTGCAAAATGTGCTTTCACCAAAAAGCTATTTTAAAATCGGACATATCGAGTGCATAGAGGAGTTCTGTATCTATAATTCTTAAAATAATTGTTATGCTTTTTGTGAACGTTTATCGTGAGTAATTTAGTAAATTGTTAGCAAATTCCTCCGGAAGTTTGCGGGGGGTATGCTAGTTCTGAACGTCACATGCTAATTTAAAAAGCTGTTTTTTGATATAAATATGAACTTGATTGAACAAAACATGCATGTATTGTATAACATAATGTCCTAGGTGTGTCATCTGATGAAGATCATCAAAGGTTAGTGCTGCATTTAGCTGTCTTCTGGGTTTTTGTGACATTATATGCTAGCTTGAAAAATGGGTGTCTGATTATTCCTGGCTTGGTACTCTGCTGACATAATCTAATGTTTTGCTTTCGCTGTAAAGCCTTTTTGAAATCGGACAGTGTGGTTAGATAAAGGAGAGTCTTGTCTTTAAAATGCTGTGAAATAGTAATATGTTTGAAAAATGGAAGTTTTTGTATTTTTGAGGAATTTGTAATTCGCGCCACGCCCATCATTGGATATTGGAGCAGGTGTTCCGCTAGCGGAACGTCTAGATGTAAGAGGTTAAAGGTCTTACGTTGGCTACGGAGAGCGTGATCACACAGTCGTTCAGAACAGCTGATGCTCTCATGCATGCCTCAGTGTTGCTTGCCTCAAAGCGAGGATAGAAGTGATTTAGCTCGTCTAATAGTTTGCAAGCCCTGCCACATAAGACTAGCGTCGGAGCAGGTGTAGTATGATTCAATCTTAGCCCTGTATTGACGATTTGCCTGTTTGATGGTTCGTCGCAGGGCATAGCAGGATTTATTATAAGCTTCCAGGTTAGAGTCCCACACCTTGAAAGCGTCAGCTCTACCCTTTAGCTCACTGCGAATGTTGCCTGTAATCCATGGCTTTCGTTTGGGGTATGTACGTACAATCTTATTGATAAAGCCAGTGACTGATGTGGTGTACTCCTCAATGCCATCGGAAGAATCCCAGAACATGTTCCAGTCTGTGATAGCAAAACAGTCCTGTAGTTTAGCATCTGCTTCATCTGACCACTTTTTTGTAGACCGAGTCACTGTTGCTTCCTGCTTGAATTTTTGCTTGTAAGCAGGAATCAGGAGGATAGAGTTGTGGTCGGATTTACCAAAATGGAGGGCGAGGGAGAGCTTTGTAAGCATCGCTGTGTGTGGAGTACAGGTGATCTAGAATTGTTTTCCCTCTGGTTGCACATTTAACATGTTGATAGAAATTCGTCAGAACTGATTTAAGTTTCCCTGTATTAAAGTCTTCGGCCACTAGGAGCGCCGCCTCTGGGTGAGTCGTTTCCTGTTTGCTTATTTCCTTATACAGCTGACTGAGTGCGGCCTTAGTGCCAGCATCTGTCTGTGGTGGTAAATAACCAGCCATGAAAAGTAGAGCTGAAACTCTCTAGGCAAGTAGTGTAATCACAATATATTCTACTTCAGGCGAGCAAAATCTAGACACTTCCTTAGATTTCTTGCACCAGCTGTTTACAAATATGCACAGACCGCCCTCCCTCGTCTTACCGGAGTGTGCTTTTCTATCTTGCCGTTGCAGCGTATATACCGCTATCTGAATATCCATGTCATCTTTCAGCCACGATTCCGTGAAACATAGGATATTACAGCTTTTGATGTCCCGTTGGTAGGATATTCATGATCGTACCTCATCTAATTTATTGTCCAATGATTGCACGTTGGTAGTAATATTGACGCTAATGGCAGCTTTCCCACTCGCCTTCTGCGGATCCTCACGAGGCATCTGTACCGGTGTCCTCTGTACCAGCGTCTCTACCTCTTGCAAATAACTGGGATGTTGGCCTTGTCGGGTGTTAGGAGAATGTCCTGTGCGTCCTGCTTGTTGAAGAAAAAATCTTTATCTAATCCGAGGTGAGTGATCGCTGTCATGATTTCCAGAAGCTCTTTTTTACCATAAGATACAGTTGCAGAAACATTATGTACAAAATAAGTTACAAATAACGCGAAAAACCCCCACATATTAGCACAATTGGTTGGGCGCCCGTAAAACTGCTGCCATTTCTTCCGGCGCCATTTTAATACATGCAATGCAACCTGTACTGGAGTGTAATCCGCTTGTTCAAGCAGAGCGTGACCATGACTGGCTGAATGTTGCCAACAGGATTGTGGCTCAAAGCAAGAGCAAAAGTATGATTTATTTTCATACTTCTCAGGGCTTGACATTAACCTTATTAGCCACTAGTAGGATTGATTTTTCACCTGTCCGAAAGCTTCTTAAATTGACATACCGGTATTGATACAAGAGTCAAACTAAATAACATTTCAAACAGGTGACAACAGGGCAAAAATAATCACATTTTAAAAGAACAATTTATAAATAATGCAAAAACAGAAATTCAGCTGTTTCTTTAAGTTCCAGAGCTAGCGTCTGATACAGATGTCACAAATACCCCTCTTCAAAACAATGATGTAATGATCATCATGAACATTAACGATCCCTCTCTTTCTCTAAGTTCTCTGTGTTCCAAATGGCACCCTATTCCCTACATAGTGCACTACTTTTGATAAGGACCTAGAGGGCTTGGGTCAAAAATATTACACTATGTAGGGAACAGGGTGCCATTGGCATGAGCTCTGGAGGGGAAACTGAGACAGCTGATGACACCAGGTCTCCAGACTTATGACAGCATTCTATAGGGCTGTAGCCCTCTCAGCACTCTGGATTCCTATCCATTGTTTGGTGTCCCGAATGACACTATTCCCTATATAGTGCATTTCTTTTGACCAGAACCTACGGACCCTGGTCAAAAGTAGTGCCCTACATAGGGAATAGAGTGCCATTTGGAACACAGCCATTGTCTCTGTGAGCCCAGACACCGGCTACCTATTATAACTACTCCCACCTACACTCAGGGAAACAACAAAGGGTCGTCTCAGGAGGATGCATAGGCTAAGTACAACCTGGAGTTTTTCCTCAATCAGAAAAACTCTTGAAACTGAGGTTTAAGTATCATGTACCTGTTTTCTGAATCAAATAAACCAGCAGTCACTCTATGTGTATTAACTGAACTTGCTTGAGAGTCTCCCTTTTCTCGAAACTGTGAGGATCAACGCTGGAGACAGGAATCCGGTACAGGGAGATTTAATAGACAACAGACATGAAACAGGACAGGAACAGCGTCTGGACATGAACACATAACGACATTAATGCAGACACAGGGAACAAATGGCCGAGCAGACAATTATAGACAGGGCAATCAACAGAGGGAAGGAGTCCAGGTGAGTCCAATAGGCGCTGCTGCGCGTAATGATGGTGACAGGTGTGTGTAATAAAGGGCAGCCGAGAGGGAGAGCGGGTTGAGGCGTGAAAGCCTTATGATCCCGCTGAGATGTGGGAGCCTGACAAACTGGCTGAGGCGTGGGAGCCTGATGGCCAGCTGAAGCATGACGTGGGGTGGGAGCCTGCCGAGCCCACCGGGGCAAGAAAAAGCTCCTGAGCCAGCTAGGGCATGGAAGCCTGACGAGCTAGATGAGGCACCCCAGGTTCCTTCGGTGACGGCACCCGGACCCAACGTCACCAACAAAAAAAAAAGGTCTCCCTGATGCTTCCAATTTTGGTGTCAGCATTCTGTGTGGATCGACGCTGGACACAGGAAGCAGGTACAGAGAGAACATTTAATAGATAACGGACATGAAACAGGACAGGAACAGAGCATGGAAGGGGGACAAAATAACGACATCAATGCAGACACAGGGAACAAATTAGGGGAGCAGACAACTATAGACGGGGCAATCAACAAAGAGAAGGAGTCCAGGTGTGTCCAATGAGCGCTGCTGCGCATAATTTTTTATTTATTTTACTAGGCAAGTCAGTTAAGAACAAATTCTTATTTTCAATGACGGCCTAGGAACAGTAATGATGGTGACAGGTGTGTGTAATCAAGGGCAGCCTGGCGCCCTCGAGTGCCAGAGAGGGAGAGCGCGAGCAGGCATGACATAAACAGAATAGTCAGCACTTTGAGAGTTTGAGAGTGATCCTTTAAACTACTAGGAAGTGGTCTTCCTGACACACACTCTTTAAAAGAGAAATTTCAGGTCAAATGCCCTGACTTTGTGACCTCTTCCTCTCCTCTCCTCTGACCCTGACACCTGTTGAGATACTTTGATCTCTCTGTTAGGCCATGAGTATCTATATCCCAAATGGCACCCTATTCCCTAATGCAGTATTTTTGACCAGGGCCCCAACGAAATGGACAACTTTTGACAAGAGCCCTATGGGCCCTAGTAGGTGCCATTTGGGATGTAACCCTGATGAACTCACATGTCGAAAAACACACGCATGTGTGAGGATTGACGCTGGAGACGAGAAGCAAGTACAGGGAGTGAACATTTAATGGAAAACGGACAAAAACAGCGTCTGGACAGGGGGAACAAAACGACAATAATGCTGACACAGGGAACCAACTGAGGAACAGACAGATATAGAGCGGGCAATCAACAAAATTAAGGAGTCCAGGTGAGTCCATTGAGCGCTGATGCGCGTAATGATAGTAACAGGTGTGCATAATGAAGGGCAGTATTTGGTTTTAAATATATTTAAGTATCATAAGTAAATGTAATTGCTAAAATATACTTAAGTATCAAAAGTAAAAATCATACACTGCTCAAAAAAATAAAGGGAACACTAAAATAACACATCCTAGATCTGAACGAATGAAATAATCTTATTAAATACTTTTTTCTTTACATAGTTGAATGTTAGATAACAACAAAATCACAAAAATAATCAATGGAAATCCAATTTATCAACCCATGGAGGTCTGGATTTGGAGTCACACTCAAAATTAAAGTGGAAAACCATACTACAGGCTGATCCAACTTTGATGTAATGTCCTTAAAACAAGTCAAAATGAGGCTCAGTAGTGTGTGTGTGTGGCCTCCACGTGCCTGTATGACCTCCCTACAACGCCTGGGCATGCTCCTGATGAGGTGGCGGATGGTCTCCTGAGGGATCTTCTCCCAGACCTGGACTAAAGCATCCGCCAACTCCTGGACAGTCTGTGGTGCAACGTGGCGTTGGTGGATGGAGCGAGACAGGATGTCCCAGATGTGCTCAATTGGATTCAGGTCTGGGGAACAGGCGGGCCAGTCCATAGCATCAATGCCTTCCTCTTGCAGGAACTGCTGACACACTCCAGCCACATGAGGCCTAGCATTGTCTTGCATTAGGAGGAACCCAGGGCCAACCGCACCAGCATATGGTCTCATAAGGGGTCTGAGGATCTCATCTCGGTACCTAATGGCAGTCAGGCTACCTCTGGCGAGCACATGGAGGGCTGTGCGGCCCCTCAAAGAAATGCCACCCCACACCATGACTGACCCACCGCCAAACCGGTCATGCTGGAGGACGTTGCAGGCAGCAGAAAGTTCTCCACGGCGTCTCCCGACTCTGTCACGTCTGTCACATGTGCTCAGTGTGAACCTGCTTTCATCTGTGAAGAGCACAGGGCGCCAGTGGCGAATGTGCCAATCTTGGTGTTCTCTGGCAAATGCCAAACGTCCTGCACGGTGTTGGGCTGTAAGCACAACCCCCACCTGTGGACGTCGGGCCCTCATACCACCCTCATGAAGTCTGTTTCTGACCATTTGAGCAGACACATGCACACAGGTGCGTGCAATGATGGTGACAGGTGTGCGCCATAACGAGCAGCCTGGTGACCTAGAGGCCGGAGAGGGAGCACACGTGACAGTACCCGCTTCCCGACTCACGGCTCCAGCCACAGGACGCCGACCAAAATGACGATCCCGGGGATCAGGAGGGGACCAGTTACATTTGGAAATCTTAGTAAGACAGGAAAATTGTCAAATTCCCGCACTTATCAAGATAACACTTGGGTTTCCCTGCGGCCTCTGGGATGGCGGACTCACTAAACACAAATGCATATTTTGTAAATAATGTCAGTGTTGGAGTGTGCCCCTGGCTATCTGTACATTTTAAAAACAAGAAAATGGTGCTGACTGCTTTACTTATAAGGAATTTTATACACTGCTCCAAAAAATAAAGGGAACACTTAAACAACACAATGTAACTCCAAGTCAATCAAACTTCTGTGAAATCAAACTGTCCACTTAGGAAGCAACACTGATAGACAAATTTCACATGCTGTTGTGCAAATGGAATAGACAACAGGTGGAAATTATAGGCAATTAGCAAGACACCCCCAATAAAGGAGTGGTTCTGCAGGTGGTGACCACAGACCACTTCTCAGTTCCTATGCTTCCTGGCTGATGTTTTGGTCACTTTTGAATGCTGGCGGTGCTTTCACTCTAGTGGTAGCATGAGACGGAGTCTACAACCCACACAAGTGGCTCAGGTAGTGCAGCTCATCCAGGATGGCACATCAATGTGAGCTGTTGCAAGAAGGTTTGCTGTGTCTGTCAGCGTAGTGTCCAGAGCATGGAGGCGCTACCAGGAGACAGGCCAGTACATCAGAAGATGTGGAGGAGGCCGTAGGAGGGCAACAACCCAGCAGCAGGACCGCTACCTCCGCCTTTGTGCAAGGAGGAGCAGGATGAGCACTGCCAGAGCCCTGCAAAATGACCTCCAGCAGGCCACAAATGTGCATGTGTCTGCTCAAACGGTCAGAAACAGACTCCATGAGGGTGGTATGAGGGTCCGATGTCCACAGGTGGGGGTTGTGCTTACAGCCCAACACCATGCAGGACGTTTGGCATTTGCCAGAGAACACCAAGATTGGCAAATTCGCCACTGGCGCCCTGTGCTTTTCACAGATGAAAGCAGGTTCACACTGAGCACATGTGACATACGTGACAGAGTCTGGAGACGCCGTGGAGAATGTTCTGCTCCAGCATGACCGGTTTGGCGGTGGGTCAGTCATGGTGTGGGGTGGCATTTCTTTGGGGGGCCGCACAGCCCTCCATGTGCTCGCCAGAGGTAGCCTGACTGCCATTAGGTACCGAGATGAGATCCTCAGACCCCTTGTGAGACCATATGCTGGTGCGGTTGGCCCTGAGTTCCTCCTAATGCAAGACAATGCTAGACCTCATGTGGCTGGAGTGTGTCAGCAGTTCCTGCAAGAGGAAGGCATTGATGCTATGGACTGGCCCGCCCGTTCCCCAGACCTGAATCCAATTGAGCACATCATGTCTCGCTCCATCCACCAACGCCACGTTGCACCACAGACTGTCCAGGAGTTGGCGGATGCTTTAGTCCAGGTCTGGGAGGAGATCCCTCAGGAGACCTCATCAGGAGCATGCCCAGGCGTTGTAGGGAGGTCATACAGGCACGTGGTGGCCACACACACACACACTACTGAGCCTCATTTTGACTTGTTTTAAGGACATTACATCAAAGTTGGATCAGCCTGTAGTGTGGTTTTCCACTTTAATTTTGAGTATGACTCCAAATCCACACCTCCATGGGTTGATAAATTGGATTTCCATTGATTATTTTTGTGTGATTTTGTTGTCAGCACATTCAACTATGTAAAGAAAAAAGTATTTAACCTCTATGGGCTAGCGTCCCACCTACTGAACAGCCAGTTGAATCCTGTGGCTCGTTATTCAAATACCTTAGATATGATATTACTTCAATTTTTCTAAAATATGACTATTTTACACCATTTTAACCTCTTGGGGCTAGGTGGGACGCTAGCGTGCCACCCGTGGTGCACTCCATCAGCAGCAGGTGCATTTCAAGAGCGGCAAATTTGAATCCAAATAAATATCAAAATTCAAATTTTTCAAAAATACAACTATTTTACACCATTTGAAAGATAAACATCTCCTTAATCTAACCACGTTTTACGATTTCAAAAAGGTTTTACGGCGAAAGCATAAATTTAGAGTATGTTAGGACAGTACATTTACAAGAGTTGTGTGTAATGTTTTGTCAAGTCAAAGACAGGGTCACCAAAACCATAAAACCAGCTAAAATGATGCACTAACCTTTTACAATCTCCATCAGATGACACTCCTAGGACATTATGTTAGACAATGCATGCATTTTTAGTTCTATCAAGTTCA
The DNA here is from genome assembly GCF_965601325.2 of Salmo salar. Classification (NCBI taxonomy): domain Eukaryota; kingdom Metazoa; phylum Chordata; class Actinopteri; order Salmoniformes; family Salmonidae; genus Salmo; species Salmo salar. Next base: position 62,626,231 of record NC_138304.1, on the reverse strand, counting down.
TATTTATATCCAAAAACAGCGTTTTACTATGGCATTGATGTTGAGGAAATCGTTTCCCTCCAATAACCGGCAGTCAAGTCAGCGTCACAAATTAAATAATTAAAATTAGAAAACATTGGTAAAATATTATATTGTCATTTAAAGAATTATAGATTTACATCTCTTGAACGCAATCAACTTGCCAGATTTAAAAATAACCTTACTGGGAAATCACACTTTGCAATAATCTGAGCACTGCGCCCAGAAAAATACGCGTTGCGATACAGACTAGACGTCATGTTGGGGAGATCTAAAATCGAAAATACTATGTAAATAATCCATTACCTTTGATTCTCTTCATCAGATGTCACTTCCAGGTATCACAGGTCCATAACGAATGTAGTTTTGTTCAAAAAAGCTCATCATTTATGTCCAAAAATCTCCGTCTCGTTAGCACATGATGTAAGCCAGCCGGACTTCTCGTCATGAACGAGGGGAAAAAATATATTTCCGTTCGTTCAAACATGTCAAACGTTGTATAGCATAAATCATTAGGGCCTTTTTTAACCAGAACATGAATAATATTCAAGGTGGACGAATGCATACTCTTTTATAACGTATTGGAACGAGGGTACCCAACATGAACTCGCGCGCCAGGTGTCTAATGGGACATCATCGTTCCATGGCTCTTGTTCGGTCAGATCTCCCTCCAGAAGACTCAAAACACTTTGTAAAGGCTGGTGACATCTAGTGGAAGCAATAGGAAGTGCCAAAATATTCCTAAACCCCTGTGTTTTTCAATGGGATAGGTTTAAAGTCAATACAACACATCAGGTATCCACTTCATGTCAGAAAATGTCTCAGGGTTTTGCCTGCCAAATGAGTTCTGTTATACTCACAGACACCATTCAAACAGTTTTGGAAACTTTAGAGTGTTTTCTATCCATATATAATAAGTATATGCATATTCTAGTTACTGGGTAGGATTAGTAACCAGATTAAATCGGGTACATTTTTTTTATCCAGACGTGCAAATGCTGCCCCCTAGACCCAACAGGTTAAAGACAAGACTCTCCTTTATCTAACCACACTGTCCGATTTCAAAAAGGCTTTACAACGAAAGCAAAACATTAGATTATGTCAGCAGAGTACCCAGCCAGAAATAATCAGACACCCATTTTTCAAGCTAGCATATAATGTCACATAAACCCAAACCACAGCTAAATGTAGCACTAACCTTTGATGATCTTCATCAGATGACAACCCTAGGACATTATGTTATACAATACATGCATGTTTTGTTCAATCAAGTTCATATTTATATCAAAAACCAAAACAAAAGACTATTGGTTAACGTCGGTCCCGGAGCTAACATCAATTATTCCGGAGCTAGACAGCTGAAGCCACAACCACCTCACCAGATCCCATTGTTAGCAAACTGGGTTCAAACAGTATTTGTTTTCTTACAAATACTTCAGCTTCACTCGTGCAATGGAATCAATGGAATAAATCAAATCAAAAGTTTATTGCTCCACAGGTAATATTTCATAACATTACAACGGTTTGATTTGTTTGATCTGAGCAATTTTTTCTTAGCTAGCTACATAGCCGTCTTTGTATCAAAGATAATTGTGTAGTTTAGAGTAATTATCGAGGTTAGCTAGCCAGCCGCGCCGCGATGCGACGCCGTTGTCCAGACTCCAGACTTAGTCAACACACCTAGTCATCATCAAACCCACTGCTAGCTAGCCAACCTTTACTGACTAGCAGCACTGTAGAAACTAATACATTACAACGGAACGATTTGACTAGTGCAGTGTTAGTTGACTTTGTCATAGTTTGATAATTGTGTAGTTTGGAGTAATTATCGAGGTTAGCTAGCCAGCTATTTTTGTCCCCCGCGACGAAAATAGGTTACCTAGCCAGCTACACGTTCAAACAAAGTCAACAACGCAGCCACTGCTAGCTAGCCTACTTCACCAGCCAGCAGTACTGTATCATCTTCGTAATTTTAGTCAATAAAATGTTTGCAACGTAAGCTTTCTGAACATTCGAGAAGTGTAGTCCACTTGTCATTCCAATCTCCTTTGCATTAGCGTAGCCTCTTCTGTAGCCTGTCAACTATGTGTCTGTCTATCCCTGTTCTCTCCCCTCTGCACAGACCACACAAACGCTTCACACCGCGTGGCCGCTGCCACTCTAACCTGGTGGTCCCAGCGCGCACGACCCACGTGGAGTTCCAGGTCTCCGGCAGCCTCTGGAACTGCCAGTCTGCGGCCAACAAGGCAGAGTTCATCTCAGCCTATGCTACCCTCCAGCACCTCGACTTCTTGGCACTGACGGAAACATGGATTACCACAGATAACACTGCTACTCCTACTGCTCTCTCCTCGTCTGCCCACGTGTTCTCGCATACCCCGAGAGCATCTGGCCAGCGGGGTGGTGGCACTGGAATCCTCATCTCTCCCAAGTGGACATTCTCTCTTTCTCCCCTGACCCATCTGTCTATCTCCTCATTTGAATTCCATGCTGTCACAGTTACCAGCCCTTTCAAGCTTAACATCCTTATCATTTATCGCCCTCCAGGTTCCCTTGGAGAGTTCATCAATGAGCTTGACAAGTTCCTTTCCTGAGGATGGCTCACCTCTCACAGTTCTGGGTGACTTTAACCTCCCCACGTCTACCTTTGACTCATTCCTCTCTGCCTCCTTCTTTCCACTCCTCTCCTCTTTTGACCTCACCCTCTCACCTTCCCCCCTACTCACAAGGCAGGCAATACGCTTGACCTCATCTTTACTAGATGCTGTTCGTCCACTAATCTCATTGCAACTCCCCTCCAAGTCTCCGACCACTACCTTGTATCCTTTTCCCTCTCGCTCTCATCCAACACTTCTCACTCTGCCCCTACTCGGATGGTATTGCACCATCCCAACCTTCGCTCTCTCTCTCCCGCTACTCTCTCCTCTTCCATCCTATCATCTCTTCCCTCTGCTCAAACCTTCTCCAACCTATCCCCTGATTCTGCCTCCTCAACCCCCTCTCCTCCCTTTCTGCATCCTTTGATTCTCTATGTCCTCTATCCTCCAGGCCGGCTCGGTCCTCCCCTCCTGCTCCGTGGCTCGACGACTCATTGCGAGCTCACAGAACAGGGCTCCGGGCAGCCGAGCGGAAATGGAGGAAAACTCGCCTCCCTGCGGACCTGGCGTCCTTTCACTCCCTCCTCTCTACATTTTCCTCTTCTGTCTCTGCTGCTAAAGCCACTTTCTACCACTCTAAATTCCAAGCATCTGCCTCTAACCCTAGGAAGCTCTTTGCCACCTTCTCCTCCCTCCTGAATCCTCCTCCCACTCCCCCCCCCTCCTCCCTCTCTGCGGATGACTTCGTCAACCATTTTGAAAAGGTGGTTGACGACATCCGATCCTCGTTTGCTAAGTCAAACGACCGCTGGTCCTGCTCACACTGCCCTACCCTGTGCTTTGACCTCTTTCTCCCCTCTCTCTCCAGATGAAATCTCGCGTCTTGTGACGGCCGGCCGCCCAACAACCTGCCCGCTTGACCCTATCCCCTCCCCTCCTCTCTTCTCCAGACCATTTCCGGAGACCTTCTCCCTTACCTCACCTCGCTCATCAACTCATCCTTGACCGCTGGCTACGTCCCTTCCGTCTTCAAGAGAGCGAGAGTTGCACCCCTTCTGAAAAAACCTACACTCGATCCCTCCGAAGTCAACAACTACAGACCAGTATCCCTTCTTTCTTTTCTCTCCAAAACTCTTGAGCGTGCCGTCCTTGGCCAGCTCTCCTGCTATCTCTCTCAGAATGACCTTCTTGATCCAAATCAGTCAGGTTTCACGACGGGTCATTCAACTGAGACTGCTCTTCTCTGTGTCACGGAGGCTCTCCGCACTGCTAAAGCTAACTCTCTCTCCTCTGCTCTCATCCTCCTAGACCTATCTGCTGCCTTTGATACTGTGAACCATCAGATTCTCCTCTCCACCCTCTCCGAGTTGGGCATCTCCGGCGCGGCCCACGCTTGGATTGCGTCCTACCTGACAGGTCGCTCCTACCAGGTGGCGTGGCGAGAATCTGTCTCCGCACCACGTGCTCTCACCACTGGTGTCCCCCAGGGCTCTGTTCTAGGCCCTCTCCTATTCTCGCTATACACCAAGTCACTTGGCTCTGTCATATCCTCACATGGTCTCTCCTATCATTCCTATGCAGACGACACACAATGAATCTTCTCCTTTCTCCCTTCTGATAACCAGGTGGCGAATCGCATCTCTGCATGTCTGGCAGACATATCAGTGTGGATGACGGATCACCACCTCAAGCTGAACCTCGGCAAGACGGAGCTGCTCTTCCTCCTGGGGAAGGACTGCCCGTTCCATGATCTCGCCATCACGGTTGACAACTCCATTGTGTCCTCCTCCCAGAGTGCTAAGAACCTTGGCGTGACCCTGGACAACACCCTGTCGTTCTCTACTAACATCAAGGCGGTGACCCGATCCTGTAGGTTCATGCTCTACAACATTCGCAGAGTACGACCCTGCCTCACACAGGAAGCGGCGCAGGTCCTAATCCAGGCACTTGTCATCTCCCGTCTGGATTACTGCAACTCGCTGTTGGCTGGGCTCCCTGCCTGTGCCATTAAACCCCTCCAACTCATCCAGAACGCCGCAGCCCGTCTGGTGTTCAACCTTCCCAAGTTCTCTCACGTCACCCCACTCCTCCGCTCTCTCCACTGGCTTCCTGTTGAAGCTCGCATCCGCTACAAGACCATGGTGCTTGCCTACGGAGCTGTGAGGGGAACAGCACCTCCGTACCTTCAGGCTCTGATCAGGCCCTACACCCAAACAAGGGCACTGCGTTCATCCACCTCTGGCCTGCTCGCCTCCCTACCTCTGGTCACCCCCCAGTCAAAACTGTTTGCTGCTCTGGCACCCCAATGGTGGAACAAGCTCCCTCACGACGCCAGGACAGCGGAGTCAATCACCACCTTCCGGAGACACCTGAAACCCCACCCCTTTAAGGAATACCTAGGATAGGATAAAGTAATCCTTCTAACCCCCCCCCCCCCTTAAAAGATTTAGATGCACTATTGTAAGTGGTTGTGCCACTGGATATCATAAGGTGAATCCACCAATTTGTAAGTCGCTCTGGATAAGAGCGTCTGCTAAATGACTTAAATGTAATGTAAATGTAAGAGTTCCATCACCAACTCCTGGGCTACAATCACCTATCCGGACCCGTTTTACTGCCGATGTGGAGCCCCATCGGGCCTTCACGACTGGACTACCGACGTTATCTGCCCGAGGGAGTTATCCAACTGGCCCCTCCGTCGCGACGTAACCTGAACGCCCATCTGCGGCCCGCTAATCGTTAGCTGTCTTATCGGCTGCTATCTTAATAGGTCTATCGGACAATTTTCTTGGGCCACTATAACTATAACAATTTTTCCAATTGGACTGGTCCCCCCTACCACACGGAACCCCACTAATGTACAGACAGAAACGCACGAGGTGGCTAAAAACAGACCTCCCTCCATCTTCTGCCAGCTTGCTACCTATGGCCCGGCTAGCTGTCTGAAGCTCACTTGGTCATAAACGACCAATTCTCATAGCTTTTAGCCGTACCCTTATCCTACTCCTCCTCAGTTCCTCTGGTAATGTAGAGGTGAATCCAGGCCCTGCAGTGCGTAGCTCCACTCCTATTCCCCAGGCGCTCTCCTTTGATGACTTCTGTAACCGTAATAGCCTTGGTTTCATGCATGTTAACATTAGAAGCCTCCTCCCTAAGTTTGTTTTATTCACTGCTTTAACCTGTTAGGGCTAGGGGGCAGTATTTGCACGGCTGGATAAAAAAATGTACCCGATTTAATCTGGTTACTAATCCTACCCAGTAACTAGAATATGCATATAGTTATTATATATGGATAGAAAACACTCTAAAGTTTCTAAAACTGTTTGAATGGTGTCTGTGAGTATAACAGAACTCATTTGGCAGGCAAAACCCTGAGACATTTTCTGACAGGAAGTGGATACCTGATGTGTTGTATTACCTTTAAACCTATGCCATTGAAAAACACAGGGGCTGAGGAATATTTTGGCACTTCCTATTGCTTCCACTAGATGTCACCAGCCTTTACAAAGTGTTTTGAGTCTTCTGGAGGGAGATCTGACCGAACAAGAGCCATGGAACGATGATGTCCCATTAGACACCTGGCGCGCGAGTTCATGTTGGGTACCCTCGTTCCAATACGTTATAAAAGAGAATGCATTCGTCCACCTTGAATATTATTCATGTTCTGATTAAAAAAGGCCCTAATGATTTATGCTATACAACGTTTGACATGTTTGAACGAACGTAAATATATTTTTTCCCCTCGTTCATGACGAGAAGTCCGGCTGGCTTAGATCATGTGCTAACAAGACGGAGATTTTTGGACATAAATGATGAGCTTTTTTGAACAAAACTACATTCGTTATGGACCTGTGATACCTGGAAGTGACATCTGATGAAGAGAATCAAAGGTAATGGATTATTTACATAGTATTTTCGATTTTAGATCTCCCCAACATGACGTCTAGTCTGTATCGCAACGCGTATTTTTCTGGGCGCAGTGCTCAGATTATTGCAAAGTGTGATTTCCCAGTAAGGTTATTTTTAAATCTGGCAAGTTGATTGCGTTCAAGAGATGTAAATCTATAATTCTTTAAATGACAATATAATATTTTACCAATGTTTTCTAATTTTAATTATTTAATTTGTGACGCTGACTTGACTGACGGTTATTGGAGGGAAACGATTTCCTCAACATCAATGCCATAGTAAAACGCTGTTTTTGGATATAAATATGAACTTGATAGAACTAAAAATGCATGCATTGTCTAACATAATGTCCTAGGAGTGTCATCTGATGGAGATTGTAAAAGGTTAGTGCATCATTTTAGCTGGTTTTATGGTTTTGGTGACCCTGTCTTTGACTTGACAAAACATTACACACAACTCTTGTAAATGTACTGTCCTAACATACTCTAAATTTATGCTTTCGCCGTAAAACCTTTTTGAAATCGTAAAACGTGGTTAGATTAAGGAGATGTTTATCTTTCAAATGGTGTAAAATAGTTGTATTTTTGAAAAATTTGAATTTTGACATTTATTTGGATTCAAATTTGCCGCTCTTGAAATGCACCTGCTGTTGATGGAGTGCACCACGGGTGGCACGCTAGCGTCCCACCTAGCCCATAGAGGTTAAATCGGGTACGTTTTTTATCCAGCAGTGTCAATACTGCCCCCTAGCCCTAACAGGTTAAAAGTCAAAATATATACCAATCCCAGATTGTCCCTTTAAGGGAGAGATAGATAGAGTGGAGATATTGGCTGAGTAGTAGCATTACACTGAGCATGACACCAATACACATAATCACGAGCCAAATAGCAGTACCTCCAGGAAATAGGCACAAAGTCCTGTCTAGAGTAGTTAGGGGAAGAGAAGTCTTTGAATAAATTAAGAGGCACTGCAAGGTTCAATCCGGGACACAAACTCCCTAATGCATTCTTAAGACTGGGTGGATGCCATTTACAAATTGCACTCAGCATTTTTATTGAAACTATAGCCTAAACAGAGTGAATGCATAATTAGGCCTAAATCCAGACTTCTTTCTTGTGCCTAACTAACATGTCCAGGTGATAGCATTAGTCTTGTGTTTTGAACTTGTTCAATTAGTATTACTGGAACCCCCACTCAACATGATAATGTTCTGCTCTTGCATTGCACAGACAATCGATTGCTGTGCTAGGCTAGCAACAAATCACACACGGTTACACCAGGGCTGGATTGATTCAAACCTAATAGAGTCTCTAGAGAGTCTGTCGAGACCCGGGTGAAAACACTATCATTATCAGCATTTTTAGATTAAAAAGAGATTAAAATGAGCTTTACATCGTCAGTATCCCATAATTATACCATCATTACTCTATCACTACATATTTCACAGGTAAACAAAGCACTGTGTTACAAAAAGGCATATCTTGCATTTCTTAACATGTCTAGTAACAGTCTTATTTCCATCCCAGAGTGGTTGATGATCAGTGACAGCGAGATAATCATAAAGTAGCAGTCGGGTGGGTACAGTGGTGACACCTATAGGATGTAAACAAATGCAGTACGAAGTGAGCTGCTCCATGACACACTGCAGTGGATGAAGTCATAATCAACTGAGCTGAAGAAGCTTTTTTTTACAATATAATGGTGTCTGCTTTTATGTTTCCTGTCCAGTGTTGCTCTGGACCCTCTCCCACTGCAGGCAGGGATATCTCCAGTCAAAGGGCAGAGTCGTGGTTGGTCGGTTTGTAGCATTGCCGCGGTGATGCAGCATCACTCTGCAGACCCAAGAATGGCGCAGATGCACTCAGCCTGACGCATGCAGCAGCGGTAAGCTCCCGCCACTCACCACTCCGGTGCATTCACACCATCACACATACGCGAACACAAACACACATACACATAACATGAGGGCAGCTCCACTACACCAATACTATCCAGTCAAGCTTGAACACAAAAGCCATTCTCTCCCTTGATTCTCAACAATTGCAGAGAGGGAAAGGGGTGCATAAAGAGAGACAGAATTCCTCCATTTAGACTGTACAGATCCTTTGATAAAACTTTCTCCACATAATCACAAGATGAGGTACTCCTCTGCAAGGGATTGTGGGGAAATGAGGGAAACAGAGAGGAGAGTACCTTTGAGAGAGGTGATCTCATGCTGGATAGACCTTGCAGTGTCCATGCTCTCTCTCCCACTGCTCCTTCAGTTCCAGTCCTAATGAAGTTCTGAGGCTGCTTGCCCCTTTGGTAGTGCTCCTGCTCCGTCTGGGAGGCTGTGAACTGCAAGGTCAGTTCAATGCGGCACAGCACTCTGCTTGAGGAGGTGGTGGAGGATTTCTCTATAATACCAGTTTCTCTCTGTCTGTCTCTGCAGTGGAGCTGCTGATGCTAGTTGGCTGGGCTGCTTAGCTGCTGCGTTTTGATTCTCTCTATTGCTCGCACTCCCTCTCTCTTTCTCTCGCCCGCCCTTTCCCTCTCACTCTCTCTCAATTCTAGTCAGCAGGGAAACTGAAAGAAAACAAGTACACCTCCCTCCTCCCCTTCTACCCCATCCCATATGCTACCCCATCCCATCCAGCAATCACAGCTCAACTCAGCCATCACATCTCATTGATGTGCGAGTTGGCCCCAGTTAGTCAATGCAGATACTGTATAGTAAAAAGTGTCTTCTGAGTGACAGACAAGCAACTGAGAAGAATTTGCTATACACTACATGGCTACAAAAGTATGTGGACACCTGCTTGTCGAACATCTCATTCCAAAATCATGGGCATTAATATGGAGTTGGTCTCCCCTTTGCTGCTATAATGGCATCCACTCTTCTGGGATGCCTTTCCACTAGATCAAATCAAAGTTTATTTGATAAACATGTGCGCCGAATACAACAGGTGTAGACCTTACAGTGAAATGCTTACTTACAGGCTCAAACCAACAGTGCAAAAAAGGTATTAGGTGAACAATAGGTTAAGTAAAGAAACAAAAACAACAGTAAAAAGACAGTGAAAAATAACAGTAGCGAGGCTACAGTGGGGGAAAAAAGTATTTGATCCCCTGCTGATTTTGTACGTTTGCCCACTGACAAAGAAAGGACCAGTCTATAATTTTAATGGTAGGTTTATTTGAACAGTGAGAGACAGAATAACAACAAAAAAATCCAGAAAAACACATGTCAAAAATGTTATAAGTTGATTTGCATTTTAACCTCTTGACGGTCGCCTAGGATAGCGATTTTTGAAAAAAATTCATGCCCATTTTAAACGGCCTCCTACTCAAACTCAGAAGCTAGGATATGCATATAATTAATACTTGTGGATAGAAAACACCCTAAAGTTTCTTAAAACTGTTTGAATGGTGTCTGTGAGTATAACAGAACTCATATGGCAGTCAAAACCCCGAGACCGATCGTAACAGGATGTCGAATTCTGAATTGCGGACTCAACTTCACCACTTTGCCTGTAATTCACACAGTGAGCAATGGTTCATTGAGCACTTCCTATTGCTTCCACTAGATGTCCCCAGTCTTTACAAAGTGATTTGAGCCTTCTACTGTGAAAACTGAATGAATGAGACGCAGTGGAACGTGTTCACATGAGGAGGGCCATCACCATTATGACGCCGGCGCCCCTGGCTACCCTCCCCTTTCGAAACGTTTTGAAAGACAATGCAATCATCCCCCTTGAATCTTATTGGAGCTCTGGTTGAAAAAGGCCCTAAAGATTTATGTTATACAACGTTTGACATGTTTGAACGAACCTAAATAAAAAAAAAATGAATTTTTTCGAAAGAGGTGTCCCGCGCACGACGGAAGTTTTGGAGCAGCCTTCAGAACGCGCTAACAAGAACAAGCTATTGGAACATAAAGGATACATTTTTTTGAACGAAAATACATTTGTTGTGGACCTGGGATTCCTGGAAGTGCTTTCTGATTAAGACAATCAAAGGTAAGGGATTATTGACAATAGTATACAAGACTAGATTTGATATGCGATTGTTCCAAGATGGCGCTGACCTGTATTGCTAGCCTATTTTCTGAGTATCGCATCCCCTTTTAATCGCAAAGTGTGATTACCCAGTAAAGTTATTTTTAAATCTGGCATTACAGGTGCTTTCAAGAGATATTCATCTATAAATCTTAGAATGACAATATTACATTTTAAAAATGTTTTCGAATAGTAATTTAGTAAATTGTAGCGCTGTTTCACCGGATGCATTTGAGGGAAAATAGTTAGTCAACGTTACGCGCCGATGTAAAATGCTGTTTTTATATATAAATATGAACTTTATCGAACAAAAGAATGCATGTATTGTGTAACATGATGTCCTAGGGGTGTCATCTGATGAAGATTGGCAAAGGTTAGTGCTGCATTTAGCTGTTTTTTGGTTATTTGTGATGCATGTGGTTGGTCGGAAAATGGCTATGTGGCTACTTTTACGATATACTCCTCTAACATAATCTAATGTTTTGCTTTTGCTGTACAGCCTTTTTGAAATCGGACAACGTGGTTCGATTCAGGAGAGGAGTATCTATAAAATGATATAACATAGCCCTATATTTGAAAAAATATATATATTAAATTTCGTTATGCTAATGGCGATAGGATTTTTCGCTGGATGTCGAGCCCGACCAGGGGTTAATGAGGGAAATAAGTATTTGACCCCCTCAAGTGGTTCAAGAAGAAGCACATTAAGGTCCTGGAGTGGCCTAGCCAGTCTCCAGACCTTAATCCCATAGAAAATCTGTCTAGGGAGCTGAAGGTTTGAGTTGCCAAACGTCAGCCTCGAAACCTTAATGACTTGGACAAGATCTGCAAAGAGGAGTGGGAGAAAAATCCCTCCTGAGGTGTGTGCAAACCTGGTGGCCAACTACAAGAAACGTCTGACCTTTGTGATTGCCAACAAGGGTTTTTCCACCAAGTACTAAGTCAAGTTTTGCAGAGGGGTGAAATACTTATTTCCCTCATTAAAATGCAAATCATTTTGTAAAATGTTTTACATATGTTTTACTGGATTTTTTTGTTGTAATTTCTTTCTCTCACTGTTGAAATAAACTTACCATTAAAATTATAGACTGATCATTTCTTTGTAAGTGGGCAAACGTACAAAACCAGCAGGGGATCAAATACTTTTTTCCCCCCACAGTATATACAGGCAAAGGTTAGTCGGGCAGATTGAGGTAGTACGTACATGTAGATATGGTTAAAGTGACTATGCATATATGATGAACAGAGAGTAGCAGTAGCGTAAAAAGGAGGGGTTGGTGGGTGACGGGACACAATGCAGATAGTCCGGTTAGCCAATGTGCAGGGGCACTGGTTGGTCGGGCCAATTGAGGTAGCATGTACATGAGTGTATAGTTAAAGTGACTATGCATATATGATAAACAGAGAGCAGCAGCAGCGTAAAAGAGGGGGTTGGGTTGGGGGGGGGCACACAATGCAAATAGTCCGGGTAGCCATTTGATTACCTGTTCAGGAGTCTTATGGCTTGGGGGTAAAAACTGTTGAGAAGCCTTTTTGTCCTAGACTTGGCACTCTGGTACCGCTTGCCATGTGGTAATAGAGAGAACAGTCTATGACTGGGGTGGCTGGGGTCTTTGACAATTTTTAGGGCCTTCCTCTGACACCGCCTGATGTAGAGGTCCTGGATGTCAGGCAGCTTAGTGTGGCCCAGTGATGTACTGGGCCATACGCACTACCCTCTGTAGTGCCTTGTGGTCAGAGGCTGAGCAATTGCCGTACCAGGCAGTGATGCTACCAGTCAGGATGCTCTCGATGTTGCAGCTGTAGAACCTTTTGAGGATCTCAGGACCCATGCCAAATCTTTTTAGTTTCCTGAGGGGGAATAGGCTTTGTTGTGCCCTCTTCACGACTGTCTTGGTGTGTTTGGACCACTCTAGTTTGTTGGTCATGTGGACACCAAGGAACTTGAATCTCTCAACCTGCTCCACTACAGCACCGTTGATAAGAATGGGGGCGAACTCTGTCCTCCTTTTCCTGTAGTCCACAATCATCTCCAAATCCACTAATTTGAAGGGGTGTCCACATACTTTTGTAGTGTATACAGGCTTATATTCATGTAGCCTATATATCGGTTTGTTCTTTGTCAATGGAGGTCTGATGAAGACCTGAGAGGTCGAAATATTATCACCAATAAATCACATGGGAGCAAAGATTGCAGTGCGCAGTCTCTTTTCACCCTGTTCATCCCTTGCCCCTATGTTCTCTCATAGAAAAGTGTGCAGTCACTCAAGACTAGCCTATAATTCATGCCAGGGCTGCAGAGGGACTGGGAACTACAATACTGTAGGATGACGCAGCACTTTTTAGTGGGTGTGTTTATATAACAGAGCCCAAATTAGAACCAAGCAAATGGTCTTTAGGGCCATAATATGTAATTATCTCTAACCAAGAAATAGCTTGTGCAGTTAGGGGTATGTCATATTTTGTGAATGCAATAAAGTAAAATAATCTGTTCACAAATCAAAATAAATAACAATTCAAATTGTATTTGTCACATGCGCCAAATGCAACAGTTGTAGAAATTACCATGAAATGCTTACTTACAAGCCCTTTCCCAACGATGCAGAGATAAGTGAGACAAATGTGCTAAATTAAAAAAGGAAATAGTAACAATAAAATAACAACAATAAGGCTACATACAAGAAATACCAGTACAGTCTATGTGCAGGGTCACGAGGTAGTTGCGGTAATATGTTCATGTAGGTAGGGGTAAAAGTGTCTAGGCAATCAGGATAGATTGTCACGACTTCCGCCGAAGTCAGTCCCTCTCCTTGTTCGGGCGGCGTTCGGTGGTCGACGTCACCGACCTTCTAGCCATCGCCGATACACTTTTAATTTTCCATTGGTTTTGTCTTGTCTTCCATCACACCTGGTTCCAATTCCATCAATTATATGTTGTCCATCTAACCCTCTGTTCCCCCCAATGTCCTTGTCCATAATTGTTTGTTGTCAGTGCTTGTGCACGTTATGTTCTGGTGTGCGTCGGGTTATGTACCCATGTATGTTATTGTTATGTATCCGGTGGGTTTTGATAATTAAACTTAGCCGTTAGAAACACAGATTTGCTCTCCTGCGTCTGGCTTCTCTGCCGCCAGTACGCACCCCTGACAGAATTACGGACCACTACTATGGAGTCAGCAGGAGCAGGTACCCCAGTATTAGGGACGAGGAATGCGTCCAGGAGCACGCAGCAATGCTTCAACATCTTGGCACCGCCATGGACCACGTTGTCCTGACAGTGGACCGCTTGGAGAGACAGGGAGTTATTCCAGCGCCTCCACCAGCACAAACGGGGTTCCCACTGAGCGCCCCTCTTCATCCTGGTCCCAGTGGGATTCGTCTCTCCCTGCCCCAGGAATACGATGGGAAGGCTGCGAACTGCCAGGGGTTCCTTCTCCAACTGGACCTGTACCTGGCCACCATCCATCCGGCTCCGTCGGGTCGTGTGAGGGTGTCCACCCTCGTCTCGTGCCTCACCGGGAAAGCCCTGGAGCGGGCCAACGCCGTATGGAGAGAGGGAGATGCGGAGTTGGACCAGTTTGAGGAGTTCACCCACCGTTTCCGGGCAGTCTTCGACCATCCGCCCGAGGGTCGAGCCGCGGGTGAGTGCCTCTTCCATCTGAGGCAGGAGACGAGGAGCGCCCAGTAGTTCGCCCTAGAGTTTAGGACCCTAGCTGCCGGCGCGGGATGGAACGACAGGGCCCTGATCAACCATTATCGCTGCAGTCTGCGCGAGGACGTCCGTCGGGAGTTGGCCTGCAGAGACACCACCCTTACGTTTGACCAGCTGGTGGACCTGTCCATCTGGCTGGACAACCTGCTGGCTACCCGCGGACGTTCAGATCGGGGTCTGGTGGTTCCATCCCCCCGCAACCAAGGAGCATCAAAAGTCGTGCTATAAATTCTCAGACAACCCAAAGATTCCTTGATGCCCTTCCAGACTCCCTCTGCCTACCCAAGGACATCAGAGGACAAAAATCAGTTAACCACCTAACTGAGGAACTCAATTTAACCTTGCGCAATACCCTAGATGCAGTTGCACCCCTAAAAACATTTGTCATAAGAAACTAGCTCCCTGGTATACAGAAAATACACGAGCTCTGAAGCAAGCTTCCAGAAAATTGGAACGGAAATGGCGCCACACCAAACTGGAAGTCTTCCGACTAGCTTGGAAACAGTACCGTGCAGTATCGAAGAGCTCTCACTGCTGCTCGATCATCCTATTTTTCCAACTTGAGGAAAATAAGAACAAATCTGAAATTTATTTTTGATACTGTCACAAAGCTAACTAAAAAGCAGCATTCCCCAACAGAGGATAGCTTTCACTTTAGCAGTAATAAATTCATGAACTTCTTTGAGGAAAAGATCATGATCATTAAAAAGCAAATTACGGACGCCTCTTTAAATCTGCGTATTCCTCCAAAGCTTTAGTACTATATCTCTTGACACAATGATGAAAATAATCATGGCCTCTAAACCTTCAAGCTTCATACTGGACCCTATTCCAACTAAACTACTGAAAGAGCTGCTTCCTGTGCTTGGCCCTCCTATGTTGAACATAATAAACGGCTCTCTATCCACCGGATGTGTACCAAGCTCACTAAAAGTGGCAGTAATAAAGCCTCTCTTGAAAAAGCCGAATCTTGATCCAGAAATTATAAAAAACTATCGGCCTATATCGAATCTTCCATTCCTCTCAAAAATGTTTGAAAAAGCTGTTGCGCAGCAACTCACTGCCTTCCTGAAGACAAACAATGTATACGAAACGCTTCAGTCTGGTTTTAGACCCCCATCATAGCACTGAGACTGCACTTGTGAAGGTGGTAAATTACCTTTTAATGACGTCAGACCGAGGCTCTGCATCTGTCCTCGTGCTCCTAGATCTTAGTGCCGCTTTTGATACCATCGATCACCACATTCTTTTGGAGAGATTGGAAACCTAAATTGGTCTACACGGACAAGTTCTGGCCTGGTTTAGATCTTATCTGTCGGAAAGATATCAGTTTGTCTCTGTGAATGGTTTGTCCTCTGACAAATCAACTGTAAATTTCTGTGTTCCTCAAGGTTCCGTTTTAGGACCACCATTGTTTTCACTATATATTTTACCTCTTGGGGATGTCATTCGAAAACATAATGTTAAATTTCACTGCTATGCAGATGACACACAGCTGTACATTTCAACAAAACATGGTGAAGCCCCAAAATTGCCCTCGCTAGAAGCCTGTGTTTCAGACATAAGGAAGTGGATGGCTGCAAACTTTCTACTTTTAAACTCAGACAAAACAGAGATGCTTGTTCTAGGTCCCAGGAAACAAAGAGATCTTCTGTTAAATCTGACAATTAATCTTGATGGTTGTACAGTCGTCTCAAATAAAACTGTGAAGGACCTCGGCGTTACTCTGGACCCTGATCTCTCTTTTGAAGAACATATCAAGACTGTTTACATTTACGTCATTTATCAGACGCTCTTATCCAGAGCGACTTACAAATTGTTGTATTCACCCTATTCCGCTTAAGATATCCAGTGGAACAACCACTTTACAATAGTACATCTATATCTTTTTTTGGGGGGGGGGGGGGGGGGGGGGTTAGAAGCATTACTATATCCTATCCCAGGTATTCCTTAACCTCTTACATCTAGACGTTCCGCTAGCGGAACACCTGCTCCAATATCCAATGATAGGCGTGGCGCGAATTACAAATTCCTCAAAAATACAAAAACGTCAATTTTTCAAACATATGACTATTTCACAGCATTTTAAAGACAAGACTCTCCTTTATCTAACCACACTGTCCGATTTCAAAAAGGCTTTACAGCGAAAGCAAAACATTAGATTATGTCAGCAGAGTACCAAGCCAGAAATAATCAGACACCCATTTTTCAAGCTAGCATATAATGTCACAAAAACCCAGAAGACAGCTAAATGCAGCACTAACCTTTGATGATCTTCATCAGATGACACACCTAGGACATTATGTTATACAATACATGCATGTTTTGTTCAATCAAGTTCATATTTATATCAAAAAACAGCTTTTTACATTAGCATGTGACGTTCAGAACTAGCATACCCCCCGCAAACTTCCGGAGGAATTTGCTAAGAATTTACTAAATTACTCACGATAAACGTTCACAAAAAGCATAACAATTATTTTAAGAATTATAGATACAGAACTCCTCTATGCACTCGATATGTCCGATTTTAAAATAGCTTTTTGGTGAAAGCACATTTTGCAATATTCTAAGTACATAGCCCAGGCATCACGGGCTAGCTATTTAGACACCCGGCAAGTTTAGCACTCACCAATATCAGGTTTACTATTATAAAAGTTTGATTACCTTTTGTTGTCTTCGTCAGAATGCACTCCCAGGACTGCTACTTCAATAACAAATGTTGGTTTGGTCCAAAATAATCCATCGTTATATCCGAATAGCGGCGTTTTGTTCGTGCGTCCCAGACACTATCTGAAATGGTAAATCAGGGTCGCGCGCATGGCGCAATTCGTGACAAAAAAAATCTAAATATTCCATTACCGTACTTCGAAGCATGTCAACCGCTGTTTAAAATCAATTTTTATGCCATTTTTCTCGTAAAAAAGCGATAATATTCCGACCGGGAATCTCCTTTTAGCTAAACAGAGGAAAGTAAACAAAGCTTTCGGTCGACGCGGGCACGAGCCTGAGTCTCACAGTACTGTAACCAGCCACTACCCAAACGCGCTACTTTTTTTCAGCCAGAGCCTGCAAAGCCACGATTCAGCTTTTTACCGCCTTCTGACACCCTATGGCAGCCGTAGGAAGTGTCACGGGACAGCTAAGATCCTCACTCTTCAATAAACAGAGACAAGAAGAACGACACCTTGTCAGACAGGCCACTTCCTGCATGAAACCTTCTCCGTTTTTTGCCTGCCAAATGAGTTCTGTTATACTCACAGACACCAGTCAAACAGTTTTAGAAACTTTAGGGTGTTTTCTATCCATATGTAATAAGTATATGCATATTCTAGTTACTGGGTAGGAGTGGTAACCAGATTAAATCGGGTACGTTTTTTATCCAGCCGTGAAAATACTGCCCCCTAGCCATAACAGGTTAACACAGTGTCCAAAGAATGTATACAGAATGGTGTCATCTGCATAAAAGGTGGATCAAGGAATCACCTGCATCATTGATATATACAGAGAAAAGAGTCGGCCCGAGAATTGAACCATGTGGTACCCCCATAGAGACTGCCAGAGGTCCGGACAACAGGCCCTCCGATTTGACACACTGAACTCTGAGAAGTAGTTGGTGAACCAGGCGAGGCAGTCATTTGAGAAACCAAGGCTGTTGAGTCTGCCGATAAGAATACAGTAATTGACAGAGTCGAAAGCCTTGGCCAGGTCGATGAATACAGCTGCACAGTACTGTCTTTTATCGATGGCGGTAATGATATCATTTAGTACCTTGAGCGTGGCTGAGGTGCACCCGTGACCAGCTCGGAAACCGGATTGCACAGCAGAGACGGTACGGTGGGATTCAAAATGGTCAGTGATCTGTTTGTTAACTTGGCTTTCGAAGACTTTAGAAAGGCAAGGCAGGATGGATATAGGTCTGTAACAGTTTGGGTCTAGAATGTGACCCCCTTTGAAGAGGGGGATGACCACGGCAGCATTCCAATCTTTAGGAATCTCGGACAATATGAAAGAGAGGTTGAACAGACCAGTAATAGGGGTTGCAACAACGGCGGCGGATAATTTTAGAAAGAGAGGGTCCAGATTGTCCAGCCCAGCTGATTTGTACAGGTCCAGGTTTTGCAGCTCTTTCAGAACATCTGCTATCTGGATTTGGGTGAAGGAGAAGCTGTGGAGGCTTGGGCAAGTAGCTGAGAGGGGGTGTGGAGCTGTTGGCTGGGGTAGTCAGGAGGAAAGCATGGCCAGCCGTAGAGAAATGCTTATTGAAATTCTCATTTATTGTGGATTCATCGGTGATGACTGTTTCCTAGCCTTAGTGCAGTGGGCAGCTGGGAGGAGGTGCTCTTATTCTCCATGGACATTAGTGTCCCAACACTTTTTGGAGTTAGAGCTACAGGATGCAAATTTCTGTTTAAAAAAGCTAGCCTTTGCTTTCCTAACTGACTGTGTATTTTTTCCTGACTTCCCTGAAAAGTTGCATATCGCGGGGACTATTCAATGCTAGTGCAGTACACCACAGGATGTTTTTGTGCTGGTTGACGGCAGTTAGGTCTGGAGTGAACCAAGGGCTATATCTGCTCTTAGTTCTATATTTTTTTAAAGGGGCATGCTTATTTAAGATGGTGAGGAAATGAATTTTAAAGAACAACCAGGCATCCTCAACTAACGGGATGAGGTCAATATCCTTCCAGGATACCCCGGCCAGGTTGATTAGAAAGGCCTGCTTGAAGAAGCATTTGACAGTGATGACGGGTGGTCGTTTGACAGCGGACCCATAACGGATGCAGGCAATGAGGCAGTGATCGCTGAGATCCTGATTGAAAACAGCAGAGGTGTATTTGGAGGGCATGTTGGCCAGGATAAAATCTATGAGGTTGCCCATGTTGGGTTCCTTGATGATTTGTGTGAGATTGAGGGCATCTAGCTTAGATTGTAGGGTGGCCGGGGTGTTAAGCATATTCCAGTTTAGGTCACCTAACAAAACGAACTCTGAAGACAGATGGGGTGAAATCAATTCACATATGGTGTCCACGGCACAGCTGGGAGCTGAGGGGGGTCTATACCAGGCGGCAACAGTGAGAGACTTATTTCTGGAGAGATACATTTTTTTAATTTTAAGCTCGAACTGTTTGGGCATAGACCTGGAAAGTAAGCCTGCAAAGTTCTGTCAATCTCTGCAGTAGATTGCAACTCCTCCCCCTTTGGCAGTTCTATCTTGACGGAAAATGTTGTAGTTGGGTATGGAAATCTCAGAAATTTTGGTGGCCTTCCTAAGCCAGGATTCTGACATGGCAAGGACATCAGGGTTGGCGGAGTGTGCTAAAGCAGCGAGTAAAACAAACTTAGGGAAGAGGCTTCTGATGTTAACATGCATGAAACCAAGGCTTTTATGGTTACATAAGTAAACAAATGAGAGGGCTTGGGGACACACAGGGCCTGGGTTAACCTCTACATCACCCAAGGAACAGAGGAGGGAGTAGGATGAGGGTGCGGCTAAAGGCTATCAAAACTGGTCGTCTAGTGCGTTGAGGACAGAGAACAAAAGGAGCAGATTTCTGGGCGTGGTAGGGGTATGGTAGGGTGCGGGTACAGTGGAGGTAAACCTAGGCATTGAGTGACGAAAAGAGAGGTTGCATCTCTGGAGGCACTAGTTATGCTAGGTGACAAAGAGGCATGTTGAGGCATGTTGAGTGGCGTTAGGGGCTCCGGAGTAAAATAAAACAGTGATAACTACATTAAACAACAGTATACAAGGCATAATGACATTAGAGAAAGACAAAAAGCGAGACATAAAGCAATCACAGGTGTTGATTGGGAGAGCTAGCTAAGACAATGGGTAAAACAGCAACAGCTAATCAGCTAAGACAACAGGTAAAATGGCGATGAATGGGCAGAGAGGGTCAGTTGACTACAGTTTGAGGCTGGGGCCGACAGATAAACAAAACAAACAAAATAGAGTACCGTGATTAATGAACAGTCTAGCAGGCATCAGCTATGTAGCCAGGTGATCATAGGGTCCAGTGAACAGCAATAGATGAAACAGGGAAGTCGTTACTAGGCTAGCAAGCGGGAGACACGGCGTTCATAAAGTTAGCAAACCGGGGCTAGCAGAAGCGTCTTCGTCGACGTCCGACAAAGGCCGGTTGAGGGCACATCGGATGGAATTGCGTCGGCAGACCAGTCGTGATGGATCTGCGGGACTCCATGTCGACAAAGGGTCCAGGCCAATTGGCAAAAGAGGTAATGTAGCTGGAGTAATTTAATTTGCTAGCCGGGAGATGCACCTGGCTCGAGGCTAACTGGTGCTAGTTTTGGGACAAGGACGTTAGCCACTATAGCCCCTCGGTAGCAGCTGGCTAGTTGCGATGATCCGATGCGAAGGTCCAGAGCTTACGGCAGGAATCTGGCGATGTAGTGGCTTCTAGTCGTGTTAGTAAAGAGTCAGGCATCAGCTGTGTAACCAAGTGATCATAGGGTCCACTGAGCAGGCCGGGAGATGGGCCTGGCTCAAAGGCTAGCTTTGGGGCTGGGCCACTTGGTAGCAGCTAGCTAGCTGCGAGGATCTGGAATAATGAATAAATTGTTGGTGATCAGGCCTACCACCGTCACGTCGTCAGCAAATTTAATGATGGTGTTGGAGTCGTGCGCTAAAACACATTTATGGGTGAATATGGCGTTCTTAGGTACAGGAACTATGACGGTCTGCTTAAAACATGTAGATATTACACACTAGGTCAGGGAGAGGATGAAAATGTCAGTGAAGACATTTGCCAGCTGGTCAGCGCATGCTCTGAATACGCGTCCCGGTAATCCACCTGTCCCTGTGGCCTTGTGAATGTTAACCTGTTAACCTCTTACATCTAGACGTTCTGCTAGCGGAACACCTGCTCCAATATCCAATGATGGGCGTGGCGCGAATTACAAATTCCTCTAAAATCCGAAAACTTCCATTTTTCTAACATATGACTATTTTACAGCATTTTAAAGACAAGACTCTCGTTAATCTAACCACACTGTCCGATTTCAAAAAGGCTTTACAACGAAAGCAAAACATTAGATTATGTCAGCAGAGTACCAAGCCAGAAATAATCAGACACCCATTTTTCAAGCTAGCATATAATGTCACAAAAAACAAAACCACAGCTAAATGCAGCACTAACCTTTGATGATCTTCATCAGATGACAACCCTAGGACATTATGTTATACAATGCATGCATGTTTTGTTCAATCAAGTTCATATTTATATAAAAAAAACAGCTTTTTTACATTAGCATGTGACGTTCAGAACTAGCATACCCCCCGCAAACATCCGGTGAATTTACTAAATTACTCACGATAAACGTTCACAAAAAACATAACAATTATTTTAAGAATTATAGATACAGAACTCCTCTATGCACTCGATATGTCCGATTTTAAAATAGCTTTTCGGTGAAAGCACATATTGCAATATTCTCAGTAGATAGCCCAGCCATCACGGCTAGCCATTTAGACACCGACCAAGTTTAGCCCTGATCAAACTCCGATTTACTATTACAAAAGTTTCATTACCTTTGTTGTCTTCGTCAGAATGCACTCCCAGGACTGCTACTTCAATAACAAATGTTGGTTTGGTCCAAAATAATCCATCGTTATATCCAAATTGCGGCGTTTTGTTCGTGTGTTCCAAGACACTATCCGAAATGGTAAATCAGGGTCGCGAGCATGGCGCAATTCGTGACAAAAGATTTCGAAATATTCCATTACTGTACTTCGAAGCATGTCATCCGCTGTTTAAAATCCATTTTTATGCCATTTTTCTCGTAAAAAAGCGATAATATTCCGACCGGGAATCTCCGTTTAGCTAAACAGACAAAGGAAAAGAAAGCTGCAAAGCCACGATTCAGCATTTTGCCTCCTTCTGAGAGTCCATGTGAGCCGTAGAAAGTGTCACGTAAGAGCAGAGATCCCCTGTAATTGATAGATATAATGAACAAGGCCAAGAAATGGTCAGACAGGGTACTTCCTGTACAGAATCTTCAGGTTTTGGCCTGCCAAATGAGTTCTGTTATACTCACAGACACCATTCAAACAGTTTTAGAAACTTTGGAGTGTTTTCTATCCAAAGCTAATAATTATATGCATATTCTAGTTTCTGGGCAGGAGTACTAATCAGATTAAATCGGGTACGTTTTTTTATCCGTCTGTGAAAATACTGCCCCCTAGCCATAACAGGTTAAAAGGTCTTACATCGGCTACGGAGAGTGTGATCACACAGTCATCATCATGAATGGTTCAGTGGTGCTTGTCTCGAAGTGAGGATAGAAGGGATTTAGCCCATCTAGTAGGTTTTTGTCACTGGGCAGCTCGGATGGGTTTCCCTTTGTAATCTGTAATAGTTTGCAAGCCCTGCCACATATGACGAGCGTCAGAACCGGTGTAGTAGGTTTCGATCTTAATCCTGTGTTGATGCTTTGCCTGTTTGATGGTTTGACAGAGGGCATAGCAGATTTTCTTACAAGTGTCCGGATAATAGGTCCCTCTCCTTGAATGTAATAGCTCTAGCCTTTAGCTCAGTGCAGCTATTGCCTGTAACCCATAGATTCTTGTTGGGATATGTATGTACGGTCACTGTGGGGACGACGTCATCGATACACTTATTAATGAAGCCAGTGACTCATGTGGTAAACTCTTCAATGCCATCGGATGAATACCGGAACATATTCCAGCCTGTACTAGCAAAACAGCACGTCACTGGTACTTCCTGTTTGAATTTTTGCTTGTAAGCAGGAATCAGGAGGATAAAGTTATGGTCAGATTTCCCAAATGTGTGTTGAGTAAAGGAGATCTGGAATTTTTTTGCCTCTAGTTGCACAGGTGACATGCTGGTAAAAATGAGGTAAAATGGATTTCAGTTTTCCTGCATTAAAATCACCGGCCACTAGGATCACCGCCTCTGGGTGTGCATTTTCTTGTTTGCCTATGCCCCTATACAGCTCGTTGAGTGCGGTCTTAGTGCCCACGTAAGTTTGTGGTGGTAGATAAACAGCTTCGAAAAATATAGATGAAAACAAAATAAAAGGTGAAAACTGGTAAATAGTATCGTCACACCCTAATCGGTTTCACCTGTCTTTGTGCTTGTCTCTAACTCACTCCAGGTGTCGCCCATCTTCCTCATTATCCCCAGTGTATTTATTCCTGTGTTCTCTGTTTGCCTGTTGCCAGTTCGGTTTGTTTCGTCAAGACTCGTTCCTGTTTTCTAGCTTTCCCGGTTTTTGACCATTCTGCGTGCCCCGAGTGTGCCTGTCGTTCTGTACCTGGTCACACCACCCTGGATTACTGACCTCTGCCTGCCCTTGACCTGTCGTTTGCCTGCCCCGCTGTTTTTGTAATAAACTGTTGTTACTTTGAAACTGTCTGCATCTGGGTCTTCTCCTAAGCCTTGACAAGTATGGTCTACAGTTTATCATGAGGTATTGTAACTCAGGCGGGCAGAACCTCGAGACTTCCTTAATATTACAGAACGCGCACCAGCTGTTGATAACAAAGAGACACACACCACCCCATTGAGATTACCCAACGCTGCTGTTCTGTCCTGCCGATTTATATATTTTCCATGTCCTTGTTCCGCCATGACTCGGCGAAACATAAGACTTTTTAGTTCTTCAGATCACATTGATAGGAGTCTCAAACGGAGCTCATCCAGTGATTACACGTTCGCCAATAGAACAAAGGTAGAGGTGGTTTATCCACTCGCCGACGTAGTCTCGTCAGGCATCCCACACGGAGTGCTTCTTCCTTTTTCGAGTGTCTGGGATTTTGGCTTCATCCAGGACGAGCAGTATGTCCTTTTCCGCTGACTAATTGAAGTAGAAATCCTCATTCAAATCGAGGTTAGTGATCACTGTTCTTATGTCCAGAAGCTATTTTTGGTCATATGAAATGATGGCAGAAACATTATGTACAAGAAAAGTTAAGATCAGGGCAAAAAAAAAAAAAAAAAATAGCTCAATTGGTCAGGAGCACGTAAAACGGGTGCTATTCCTTCCAGCACTATTCTTGGCAGAAGAAATACAATTGAATATGCCAGAACAAATGCTAAGTAACCCAATGTCAGGTGATATCTAGGTACCTTGATGACTACCGGTATACAGTATCAGCACAAGTGAATGTTCCCAGTTCAGCATGTCAAAGCCAAGGTTACCCTATCATGTCTCTGAGTCAGCAGCCTCTCCAACGTAGCTTTTATAGCCTGGCTGTATATGTTGTAACGGTTTTGACTTGAGGTTATCATTTATAGGGATGCCAGGTAGGTTGTGCCTACCAGAGAAAATATTGGTTTCTCCTTTTAGTTTGGGAGGGAATGAGTCCCATCTGGTCTGTCAAGTCTACACCAATACAAAGGACTCATGTAAAAGTCAGGATGGAAATACACTTTTCATAAACCCTTAAAACATTGGAAAGAACTTACAAAACTACTATTCTTTTGCGTGGTTGTATTAACATAAATGATCACACACACACACACAACAATATAACAATAATGAGCTTTAAACAGCTCTGGTTCCTCCAGAAATGTCCTGTACCTCGGGCCTAAAAAGAGTCCAGCCCGGTAAACAAGTTAAGGGAACTCAAGTGACCTTAGTGACGCAATGTTTGTCCGTTCATACCAGTGTAGCGTAAACCCAGTGTCAATCATACAATCAAAATAACAGATATTTTACCACACAACTATAAAGCGTATCACATCTTAATAAGTTCTCACTTACAACTAACTACATCAATCATCACGGTATACATCACACCAAAACAAATGAAATACCGTATACAAAAAGGCTGTAGTCAGTCGGTCAGTCTTTGGATCCGATCCTGGGTAGACTTGCTATTAGGCTACACAAAGCACACTTTTAAAGCAACACAACAAACGGAAGAGAGAAGCTTCAGAACTGAGGAGTGAACACATCCTCATTCACGTTTCCATCACAACCCCACTTTTGCGCAGCTGATGCTGGCTATTTAATTGGGAATTAAAAGGTTAACCTGTTAGGGCTAGGGGGCAGTATTGACACGGCTGGATAAAAAACGTACCCGATTTAATCTGGTTACTACTCCTGCCCAGTAACTAGAATATGCATATAATTATTGGCTTTGGATAGAAAACACCCTAAAGTTTCTAAAACTGTTTGAATGGTGTCTGTGAGTATAACAGAACTCATATGGCAGGCAAAAACCTGAGAAGATTCCATGCAGGAAGTGGCCTGTCTGACAATTTCTTGCCCTTCTTGATTATCTCTATCCATTACAGAGGATCTCTGCTGTTACGTGACACTTCCTACGGCTCCCATGGGCTCTCTGTATCTATAATTCTTAAAATAATTATGTTTTTTGTGAACGTTTATCGTGAGTAATGTAGTAAATTCACCGGAGGTTTGCGGGGGGTATGCTAGTTCTGAACGTCACATGCTAATGTAAAAAGCTGGTTTTTGATATAAATATGAACTTGATTGAACAAAACATGCATGTATTGTATAACATAATGTCCTAGGGTTGTCATCTGATGAAGAGCATCAAAGGTTAGTGCTGCATTTAGCTGTCTTCTGGGTTTTTGTGACATTATATGCTAGCTTGAAAAATGGGTGTCTGATTATTTCTGGCTGGGTACTCTGCTGACATAATCTAATGTTTTGCTTTCGTTGTAAAGCCTTTTTGAAATCGGACAGTGTGGTTAGATTAACGAGAGTCTTGTCTTTAAAATGCTGTAAAATAGTCATATGTTTGAGAAATTGAAGTAATAGCATTTCTAAGGTATTTGAAAATCGCGCCACTGGATTAGACCGGCTGTTGCGTAGGTGGGACGAATTCGTCCCGCCTAGCCCAGAGAGGTTAAAGGTCTTACTCACATAGGCTACAGAGAGGTGATCACACAGTCATCCGGAACAGCTACATACATGTTTCAGTGTTACTTGCCTTGAAGTGAGCATAGAAGTAATTTAGCTCGTCTGGTAGGCTCGTGTCACTGGGCAGTTTGCGGCTGTGCTTCCCTTTGTAGTTTGTAATACTTTACAAGCCCTGCCAAATCCGACGAGTGTCGCAGCCGGTTTAGTACGATTCAATCTTAGTCCTGTATTGACGCTTTGCCTGTTTGATGGTTCGTCAGTGGGCATAGCGGGATTTCTTACAAGCTTCCGGGTTAGAGTCCCGCTCCTTGAAAGGGGCAGCTCTACCCTTTCTCAGTGTTGATGTTGCCTGTAATCCATGGCTTCTGGTTGGGGTATGTACGTACAGTCATTGTGGGGACAACGCCATCGATGCACTTATTTACGAAGCCAGTGACTGATGTGGTGTACTCCTTAATGCCATCAGATGAATCCCGGAACATATTCCAGTCTGTGTTAGCAAAACAGTCATGTAGCTTAGCATCTGCTTCATCTGCCCACTTTTTTATTGACCAAGTCACTGGTGCTTCCTGCTTTAGTTTTTGCTTGTAAGCAGGAATCCAGACTGGTGTTTTCTCCATCTCCTTAGCTATCATATTCAACTTCCACTGATTTCAAAACTCGGTCCTCCAGAAAGTGGAGAGCATAGACATAACGTTAGCTAGCTAACAGTACACTAACTTGACATTAGGTTTATGCAGTTTTACTACGCGACACATAAAACAAAGCTGCGTTTGACACAATTACCTAGACATACTGACCAGCTCCAATAGACAGACGCGTGTTATATGGCAGACCAATCCAAACTCATCTCTCGGCATGTCTAGCCCACTCATTATCTCAGCCAATCATGGCTAGCAGGAAGTTTGCTCCCTTTTTCTGTGGCTAAATCAACTAGGCTCGTAATTTAACAATTTTATTCATATTTACAGATGGCATACATATTTGATATTAAGGCACATGAAAGTTCACATGTTCGAGAAGGCATTTCAGCCAAAAAACTAGATTTTTTTTAATGTACGTTCAAACAGCTCTCCTGTGAAGTTGTGACTTGAAACATACGCCTAGTTTCCTGAATGGGGTCACAAATACATTTTTAAAATATTCTTTCTGGCCTAGTTTTAATATGATTGATTGTGTAGCTCAATAAAGTTACTTTAAAGAATATGTATGCACTCATTATTGTAAGTTGCTCTGGATAAAAGTGTCTGCTAAATGACTAAAATGTAAAGGGGCAATCTGCAGTTCAAACAATAACAAAGCAATCCACCCACCGCTGTTTTGATGAACAGCTCAGGGAAGGGTCAATTTAACAACTCTCAAATTCATACAGAGCTATGGAGAGAGCTATCAAAAGTATAGTTTAAAACTGTACAGTGTTTGTTTACAAACAATGGAGTAAAACAAGCTTCTGATTGGGTACGACAGTTGAACTAAGTTCATGGGGAATTAGTAAGTTATATTCTTCAAGATTCAAATGGGTATTTCAGTAATTTAAAAGTTAAAAAAAATGTATGTAACAATCACAGATTTGGACAAAATGCAAATACTGGCAATATTGACTTGCATTGCAAATTTAAAAAATAAATAAAATAAAGTGGAAACGGGCCGGGTAAACAAAAGGGCCGGTTGGATTTCTGTCATTACACGTCCAAAGATTGCTTACAGCATGTGTCAAAACTCATTCCACAGAGGGGTGACTGTTTGCGGGTTTTTGCCCCTCCCTTATACTTGATTGATGAATTAAGGTCACTAATAAGTAAGGAACTCCCCTTACCTGGTGGTCTAGATCTTAATTGAAATAAAGCCCAAAAACCACTAGGCCCGCCAAAAAACACTAGGCCCCCCATGTAGTTTGACACCCCTGCCTTAAAAAGGTATGGAAATCAATATGTAATATGGTAATTTGGGTGAACTATCCCTTTAACCTTCATCATACTCATTGAAAGATTAGTTACAGTATTCACAACAACATTACTATGGTTTGACCGCTACAGGCATTTCTACTCATAAACCAAAACAATCAAAACTCTGAATTTCTCTTTGAAGGTCATCGACACAGCTTTGGCCTTGGCATGACACACCTTGGTAGGAATCCTATTTTCTCCTTTCACAGCACCTTATTAAATTCAGCAGCCTGTCCACTGTTTCACACACTGATCCCTCATCCTGTCCTCCTTCCCAAACTGGCAGCCAAGGAGGGAGGTCAGTAGTTGCAACGCATGGTGAGAAAAGATATGGTCCGCCAGATATGGTCCACCTCTAAATACGTACATTTGTGTGGAAAGTGACGTATGACATAACTACAATGCAGCATTTTTAGCCAAGGGTGTGCTAAATCCTGCACTACAAGATGAATGGCCTTAGAATTATTTAGACAAGGCATTAAGAGGTTCTCTTCCAATCAATATACAGTATAATCAATGAATGGCTGTCATGCTGCCGGAGCGGCTGTCAAGCTGAAGTTAAGGCATAGATCCTGTTCCAACTGCCAACCATCTGCAGAGGCAACAGAGTAAAGGGGGTGAGTGGGTGGGGGTTGAGATTCAAGTGGGATGGGGGGGATCGAGTAGGATAGCGTGAAGCTGGGAGGAGTGAAATTAAGAATTGACTGAGGATGGGGGTTTGAAGGGAGGGAAGCGGAGGGAAGCGGAGGGGGGAGGGCTGAGGGATGGGGAAGATGCTACTATACACTCTTAGAGGTGCTCTCTATAATCAAAAAGGGTTACTCGGCTGTCCCATAGAAGAACCCTTTGAAAAAACCCTTTGACCTCCTTTTGGTATGAACTGACTTGTTGGAAAGGTGGCATCCTATGACGGTGCTAAGTTGAAAGTCACTGAGCTCTTCAGTAAGGCCATTCTACTGCCAATGTTTGTTTATGAAGATTGCATGGCTGTGCGTTCGATTTTATACACCTGTCAGCAACGGGTGTGGCTGAAATAGCCAAATCCACTTATTTGAATGGGTGTCCACATACTTTTGTAGATATAGTGTATGATGAATAATTGATATGAAATCAGAATGTTCAGAGTGTTCAGTAAATCATTTATTAAACGTCAGTACATTCACAGCATGTTGAGTCAAGTTTTTTACTTCAAGCTTTCTATGAGAATGTTTGAGAAAAACACCAAGAGAAGAATTCTCTCTATCATATATTGTAGTGTACACAAACCTCTAGGCAATTGCCACTTTGGCAATGCCTCCTCTTGAAGTATAGGGGCGGTCCCCAGAACAAGCAAGGAAGTGGGCAGAACAAGCAAGGGGTTGGGCAGATCCAAGCACAAGCTAGTGAGATCCTATTAGCACGTTCTAGCATATATTTGCGTATTTTCATTAGGGAATGCCTACTCTGTGATGTGCGCACGTGCAATACTCAATTTGCACTTGCACTCCTTCTAAACAATGCCATTTATTTTTTACTTTGGCAAAGGGTCAAGTCTGCAAAACAGTCCACTCTGTTCGTAACAGATTCTAGTTTTCGGAACAGAAAACTGTATTGAGATTGAATGTTTCATCGATGAGACAAGTTTCATCTAGTGTCATCTCCTCCTACTTCCCGCCACTGGACTTCCTCTCGTCACCATATTTGGTGAGGAGAATAAGTTCTAAAGGGATGCTTCAGATGTATTCATCATGTGAGGGATCTGCCTCCTAGCTGTGGCCTATTCCTGGACAACAAAAAAAGTTATGGAAATTCTCCATTTAGCTTGCTTTTTAGTTCAGGACTGGGCTTAATCTGTGTCTGAAAGGCATTTGGACATGGATACCATGTTAACACACTAACAACATTGCATTCCTATCCTGGACCATTGGCTTATCATCATGCTTAGCAACAGTAAAAATCTGTCCAGTGAACGTGTCCTCTCTCACATCAGTCCAGAAGGAAGGGTTAGGGTTTAATGTGATCTTATAATGAATCACTTACTAAGGTCACACCACAAAGGGTGTCATTTATGCAGATAAGTCTGCATAGTTGGTAAATGGGTAATAATTAACTACACTGGCACCATTAAGTCCGTAAACCTTATACATTTAGCCAGGGCCAAACACCTGGCATTCCGGACATAACTGGAAAGTGGAGCATTTGAGATATAACAGACTGCCGATAGCTGCGTAAAAGGAACTGGTTCACCTAGCCCAAACCATCTTCTGACATGTAGGGGTCAATTGAAGAGGCCTGCTCCGCTAAGGTCAGAGGTCAGTGAAATGTCTGTGGGAAAGTAGGCTACCACACGACACCCACTTTAAACAAAACATAAGCGTACAGAGTGATTCTGCTAGACATAACTTGAAAAGCTATCCATTACCAGCAAATGGAGACTGTTCTGCATTCTCTGCACAACAGCCTTTTGTATACAGTACTATTGTGTGCAACTTTATTTGCCAGTATGTCCATTAGCTGTAGATCCAGCAGGATAACAAACAGTCCGGTCTCCAGTTGTTGTGAGTTAAGGCTGCTGTGGTCTTGCTTTTCGAAAACACACAGCTGATGTATGAGACCAGTGCTATTGTGACTGAAAACCTGTGAGTCATATAACCACCCCCCCTTATCTAGTACAGTGTGTGATTTTGATCCTTTATACACTACGTGGCCAGTTTATTAGGAACACCACCCTGTTCACGAAAATGGTTCGCTCCTACAGACAGCAAGTCATGTGGCCGTGACTTGCTATATAAAGCAGACGGACAGGTAGAGGCATTCAGTTACTTTTCGAATTAACGTCAGAATGGACAAAACTAGTGACCTAAGCAACTTTGAGTGTGGTATGATCGTCACCATAATAGCTTAGATCCTAAAGCCTCATTAGCAATGCCATGGAAATGTCATTACTGAATCACAAGCTGTAGGGAACATTTATGAAGGTGCCTGTTAAGGTGAATGAATCAATCTTCTGTTCTTGTCCAAAAGTTTGTGATGACTAGAGTAGTATAGTTTATCTGATGAATGATCTGTGCGT
The DNA here is from genome assembly GCF_965601325.2 of Salmo salar. Taxonomy (NCBI): domain Eukaryota; kingdom Metazoa; phylum Chordata; class Actinopteri; order Salmoniformes; family Salmonidae; genus Salmo; species Salmo salar. The sequence goes on along the minus strand of NC_138304.1, from coordinate 62,595,082 downwards.
GTGTATATGATTATTACTGAATTAATTTTACCTTTATTTTTACCAGGCAGGCTAATTAAGAAAAACATTATTTCTGACTCAGTCCTCTGCGTGTGCGTCCCACTTTTAATTCAAGCTTACCTGCGATACGAAAGACTGCCCTCTCCGCCGGGTCCAGCACGTGCACATCTCCGGAAGCAGACTTGGAGCGTTTGATCCGGTGGTGTTTATGGAGGTTCCAGGGCAGAGTGTCTCCTGGGAATGGAAAGCTGCTTAGCTCACTGGAGCTCTCCTCAGATGCAGCCCGCAACAACGGATACCTCTTAGTACTTTCCTTCAGCTCCTCCATGGCCTGCATGAGCAACAAAAGGAAAAATGTCTGTGTAGTACAGGCCTGGGCAAATATTTTCCATGGAGTGCCACATTAAAATATATTTTTGCCATCGTGGGCCAGAATCATTTTACAGGATTACACATAATGTGTGTCGTGTCTTTGGCATCATTAAACTGAAGATGAATCTTTATCAAAAACTGTAATTAACTAGGAAGTCGGGGCACCAAGGAAAATATTCAGATTATAAAGTTATAATTTTCCTAATGTAACTTTCAGATATTTTAATATCTGATCACTTAGTCTTCTGATTAATGAATTATTCTTTACCTCATGTCAGTCTCATTCCAAACATCGTAAATTGTTGCTTATCTGCATGAACCCAGTCCTCACTATGAGTCATCCATACATCAATTGTCTTAAAATCATTTATTTACTAACTAAGTACTCACAGAAATGCATAACACAAAAAAAGTAGATATGGTTACAAAGAAATGATAGGGGAATGTGCCCTAGTGGGCTAAACCGGCATGGCGGCTTGTTAGACAGAGGGACTGATAAGGGCGCGAAAGATAAGAGACTACAAAGTTGATAATTATAACAATTGAAATGCTAAGCCTTTGCACATGAACGCTCACTCATTCGGGAATAATTGCAATCAATATATATAGTTACGCTCAGTGTGTTGTCGGGATCTATGTTGAAAAGTTTGTTTCTGTTGGAGAGTTTATCCGCCCTTTCTCTCTCTCTGTTGTGGTTAGAATGGATAGTTCAGAGTGACATTCATTCATGTCATTGTAGAATAGATGTTTCGGCGGTTGTCGGTCTTCGCATTCAATGATATTAATTACTAGTCTGCAGCTAGGAATGCAGTATCAAAGACTTCCTGTCGGTATCGATAGTCTAAGAGTTTAACCACGTGGGATGGATGGTTAACTTCTCTGGGAAAGGGGGGCAGTATTGAGTAGCTTGGATGAATGAGGTGCCCAGAGTAAACTGCCTGCTACTCAGGCCCAAAAGCTAAAATATCCATATAATTAGTAGATTTGGATAGAAAACTCTCAGAAGTTTCTAAAACTGTTTGAATGATGTCTGTGAGTATAACAGAACTCATATGGCAGGCAAAAACCTGAGAACAAATCCAACCAGGAAGGGGGAAATCTGAGGTTGTAGTTTTTCAAGTGATTGCCTATCCAATATACAGTGTCTGTGGGGTCATATTGCACTTCCTAAGGCTTCCACCAGATGTCAACAGTCTTTAGAACGTTGTTTCAGGCTTCTACTGTCAATGGGAAGAGAATGAGAGCTGTTGGAATCAGGTGTCTGGCAGTAGGCCATCTTCTCAGTCACGAGCTCCCTTCTCTTTCCTTTATGAAGACAAAGGAATTGTCCAGTTGGAAGATTATTGAAGACTTATGATAAAAACATCCTAAAGATTGATTCTATATATCGTTTGACATGTTTCTACGAACTGTAATGGAACTATTTAGACTTTTCGTCTGGACTAAACACGCGCTCTTGTGAATTTGGAATGCTGGACTAAACGCGCAAAGAAAAAGGAGGTATTTGGACATAAAGATTAACTTTATCGAAACAAAATTAACATTTATTGTGGAACTGGGATTCCTGGGAGTGCATTCCGATGAAGATCAAAGGTAAGTAAATATTTATAATGCTATTTCTGCCTTTTGTTGACTCCAGAACATGGCGGGTATCTGTATGGCTTGTTTTGGTGCCTGAGCGCTGTACTCAGATTATTGCAAAGTGTGCTTTCGCCGTAAAGCTTTTTTGAAATCTGACACAGCGGTTGCATTAAGGAGAAGTGTATCTTTAATTCTATGCATAACAGTTGTATATTTTATCAATGTTTATGATGAGTATTTCTGTAAAATGATGTGCTCATTCACCGGAGGTTTGGAGGCAAAACATTTCTGAACATTACACACCAATGTAAAATGTTTTTTTTTTTTATATATAAATATGAACTTTATCGAGCAAAACATACATGTATTGTGTAACATGAAGTCCTATGAGTGCCATCTGATGAAGATCATCAAAGGTTAGTGATTCATTTTAGCTGTATTTCTGTTTTTTGTGACGCCTCTCCTTGCTTGGAAAATGGCTGTGTGGTTTTTCTTGTCTAGGTGCTGTCTTAACATAATCTAATGTTATGGTTTCACCGTAAAGCCTTTTTGAAATTGGACACTGTGGTTGGATTAACGAGAAGTTTCTTTAAAATGGTGTATAACACTTGTATGTGTGAGAAATTTGAATTATGAGATTTTTGTTGTTTTGAATTTGGCGCCCCACATTTCCCAGAGAGGTTAAAAAGATTCAGCAATCTACTTAAACTTTATTTCCCTCTATAATAGAGGTACTGGTCTCGTCTCAACCCTTAGCCCTCTCATAATTGAGGTAAGCTCGGTCTGGTGATATAAAACCCACACCCGGGTTTTCTTCGGAAGACCAGAAAAGGGCCTGTCCCATGACGCCAGACCATAACTGTGCTCACGGGCGGTCCTCTGATTTAGTTAAACTCCAAAGGGAATTGGCGTTTCCTTCATTAAACAGTCCAAAAATCACATTACACAATTTCATCCTCACTCATTCATTTTATAGAACAATTAGATGTAAGCCTCATAACTGAGGCTATTGTATAAACAGTGTTATGGTAATGTGGCCGTATTGTCTCTCATGAGTTTCACAAAATTGTACCAAACGGACCAGTTCGTAGCTGGATTCTTCACCGATCTTTTATACATTCTCCAGAACATAAATACTGTTCGGACCTCCAGTTCTGTGAGGTGGAAGAAATTCCTTTGTTCTCTATGAAAACTCACTCTCCCTCTCTCTATACTGTGGTCATGAGGAGATAAATTCCTGGAGGAGATTACGACCTCTCTGACCAGACCACAGCAGCCTGGGTGTAGGAAACAGAGAGAGATGGTGCAGAGGTAGGGGGATGGTGCTCACTGTGTCCAAAGAGGGCAACGTCATGACATGTGTATGACTGTGTTGACAGATATATCTATTGTAAATTACAGCCAGATCTGCTACTTATTTAACTTTTTTTAAACATGCACAGAAATAAACCCCATCCATGTTTTCCTTTTGGTATGCATTGTCAAGAAAGAGAGAGAGCTCAACATTACATTTAACTTCTCTAAGGCCAATGGGACGATTTCATCCCACCTACGTAACAGCCAGTGGAATCCTGTGGCGCGTTATTCAAATACCTTAGAAATGCTATTACTTCAATTTCACAAACATATGACTATTTTACAGCATTTTAAAGACAAGACTCTCGTTAATCTAACCACACTGTCCGATTTCAAAAAGGCTTTACAACGAAAGCAAAACAGATTATGTCAGCAGAGTGCTCAGCCAGAAATAATCAGACACCCATTTTTCAAGCTAGCATATAATGTCACATAAACCCAAACCACAGCTAAATGCAGCACTAACCTTTGATGATCTTCATCAGATGACAATCTTAGGACATTATGTTATACAATACATGCATGTTTTGTTCAATCAAGTTCATATTTATATAAAAAACCAGCTTTTTACATTAGCATGTGACGTTCAGAACTAGCATACCCCCCGCAAACTTCCGGTGAATTTACTAAATTACTCACGATAAACGTTCACAAAAAACATAATTATTTTAAGAATTATAGATACAGAACTCCTCTATGCACTCGCTATGTCCGATTTTAAAATAGAATATTGCAAAATGTGCTTTCACCGAAAAGCTAAGTAGATAGCCCGGCATCACAGGGCTAGCTATTTAGACACCCACCAAGTTTAGCCCTCACCAAAGTCAGATTTACTATAAGAAAAATGTTATTACCTTTGCTGTTCTTCATCAGAATGCACTCCCAGGACTTCTACTTCAATAACAAATGTTGGTTTGGTTCAAAATAATCCATAGTTATATCCAAATAGCGGCGTTTTGTTCGTGCGTTCAAGACACTATCCGAAAGGGTAAAGAAGGGTGACGCGCCCGACGCATTTCGTGACAAAAAAAATTCTAAATATTCCATTACCGTACTTCGAAGCATGTCAACCACTGTTTAAAATCCATTTTTATGCCATTTTTCTCGTAAAAAAGCCATAATATTCCGACCGGGAATCTGTGTTTTAGTACAAAGAGAGAGAAAATAAAAACATGGGGTGGCCTCGTGCACGCGCCTCAGTCTCATTGTCCTCTGACAGACCACTTATCAAAGGCGCTAATATTTTTCAGCCCGGGGCTGGAATTACATCATTCAGCTTTTTCCCGGGTTCTGAGAGCCTATGGGAGCCGTAGGAAGTGTCACGTTACAGCAAAGATCCTCAGTTTTTAATAAAGAGAGTCAAGAAGAACAAGAACTTGTCAGACAGGCCACTTCCTGTAAGGAATCTTCTCAGGTTTTTGCCTGCCATATGAGTTCTGTTATACTCACAGACACCATTCAAACAGTTTTAGAAACTTTAGGGTGTTTTCTATCCAAAGCCAATAATTATATGCATATTCTAGTTTCTGGGCAGTAGTAATAACCAGATTAAATCGGGTACCTTTTTTATCCGGCCGTGTAAATACTGCCCCCTAGCCCTAACAGGTTAAACTACTCAACCAGTGTGAGGAGTGAAGTCTCTGATGGGCATCGACCTCAGCAGTGCAGTCAGGTATAGTTTCATATGTCGCTTAGCGCAGGATTGCTAAGAGGTGAGAGTCAGTAAGAGATGATCTGTGCCTTGACTTGTTATACTTCATCACTGAAAATGTCTGTTCACATACATAGGTTGACCCAAACAGTACAAACATCTTCTGAGCATAACTCCTAATCTTTGGAAAGTTTTGTTCATCGAGAGATGCATAGAACCTCGTCACTGACATTGGAGAACTATTCAAAACAATCACTGCATCAGACTGAAGATCGATAAGCTCAAGTTGCAGGTCAGTGTGAGTGTTATCATCATTGAAGGTGAAAGGAGAGGAAACCAACAGCATGTCATTTTCTAACACTGAAATCCTCAAAACTACGAGAAAACTCACCGTTTAAAGCACGCAGCAGCGATGTATACTTCTCCCTCTGGTCATCTGATAGGGATCAGACTAGTAGTGTTGGAAGGTGGATGAGATTGTTGGCTTCTACTTGGCTGGTCAGGAGGAGTAATTTTCCCTTGAAGGCTTTGACAAGGCTGTACACCTGATGTGCAAAAAGGCCCTTCCCTTGTAGTTTGGAATTCAGTTCATTCATGAGGGCCATGATGTCCACGGTGAATGCAAAAATCAGCCAACCATTATTTATCTTGCAGTTGAGGGAAATCCAAATATTTTCCGTTCATACGGTTTCTATGACTGTAGTTCAATTTATTGCTGCATTCTGAAAAGTTATCCAAGTATTGTTCCATATGGTCGTGCTTTTTGGGAGTGATCTTGGTTCTTGTAGAATTCGTTTAATTTTCTTCCATATTGTTAACTATGAAGTTGTTTATGTGTATCCATTGAAAATAGATAAGTGAAACAAATCTGGGGGTGAGCATGCACATTTTCAATACGTACCAATTGTTCCTCATTAGTACATTTAACAATAGGTCTCAAGTAAAATCATTGGGAGGCGAGTTGATATAATTCCAAGTCCGGGAGGTTAAAACCACCCTCAACATAAAACTTCAATTTTTATTCTGAGTTTAATTTGCCCATATACAGTTGAAGTCAGAAGTTTACATACACTTAGGTTGGAGTCATTAACCTGTCTGGGATAGGGGGCAGTATTTTCACGGCCGGATAAAAAAACGTACCCGATTTAAACTGGTTACTACTCTTGCCCAGAAACAGGAATATGCATAGTATTAGTAGATTTGGATAGAAAACACTCTAAAGTTTCTAAAACTGTTTGAATGGTGTCTGAGTATAACAGAACTCATATGGCAGGCAAAAACCTGAAAATTCCACGCAGGAAGTGGCCTGTCTGCAAATTTGTAGTTCTCCCTTTACATTTACATTTTTAGTCATTTAGCAGACACTCTTATCCAGAGCGACATACAGTAGTGAATGCATACATTTCATAATTTTTTATTTTTGTACTGGCCCCCCGTGGGAATCGAACCCACAACCCTGGCGTTGCACACACCATGCTGGCGTTGCAAACACCATGCTCTACCAACTGAGCCACAGGGAAGGCCTTTGCTTCTCTATCGTAACTACAGTGCCCGTGGGGTTATGTAGCACTTTCTAAGGCTTCCATTGGCTCTCTAAAGTGTTCAGAAAGCGGATTGAGGCGTCTCCTGTCTCTGGGCAGAGTACAGGAGCACAGTTTGTCAGTGGACTGCCTGGTGACTAAGAGATTGGAAATGCGCATTCACGAGACCTCGCCATTTTTTCTCTTCCTTTTTGAATGAATACAGCATTGTCCGGTTGGAATATTATCGCTATTTTACGAGAAAAATAGCATAAAAATTGATTTTAAACAGCGTTTGACATGCTTCTAAGTACGGTAATGGGACATTTTGAATTTTTTTGTCTCGAAATGCGCTCGCGCGTTACCCTTTGGATAGTGACCTGAACGCACGAACAAAACGGAGGTATTTGCACATAACTATGGATTATTTGGAACAAAAACAACATTTGTTGTGGAAGTAGCAGTCCTGGGAGTGCATTCTGACAAAGAACAGCAAAGGTAATCCAATTTTTCTAATACAAACTCTGAGTTTAGTGAGCCCCAAACTTGGCGGGTGTCAAATAAGCTAGCCGTGATGGCTGAGCTATGTACTCAGAATATTGCAAAATGTGCTTTTGCCGAAAAGCTATTTTAAAAATCGGACATAGCGATTGCATAAAAGGAGTTCTGTATCTATAATTCAAAAAATAATTGTTATGCATTTTGTCAACGTTTATCATGAGTAATTTAGTAAATTCACCGGAAGTTTGCGGTGGGTATGCTAGTTCTGAACATCACATGCTAATGTAAAAAGCTGGTTTTTGATATAAATATGAACTTGATTGAACAAAACATGCATGTATAACATGCATGTATAACATTGTATAACATAATGTCTTAGCAGTGTCATCTGATGAAGATCAAAGGTTAGTGCTGCATTTAGCTGTGGTTTGGGTTTTTGTGACATATATGCTTGCTTGAAAAATGGCTGTGTCGTTATGTATCCATGTACTCTCCTAACATAATCTAAAGTTTTGCTTTCACTATAAAGCCTTTTTGAAATCGGACAATGTGGTTAGATTAACTAGAGTCTTATCTTTCAAATGGTGTAAAATAGTCGCATGTTTGAAATATTGAAATTATAGCATTTGAGGTTTTTGTATTTTGCGCCACGCTCTTCCACTGGCTGTTGAATAGAGTGGGACGCTAACGTCCCAGCTTGCCCATAGAAGTTAAAACGCGTTTTTCAACCACTCCACGAATTTCTTGTTAACAAACTATAGTTTGACATGACACAAGTAATTTTTCCAACAACTGTTTACAGACAGATTATTTCACTTAATCACAATTCCAGTGGGTCAGAAGTTTACATGCACTGAGTTGACTGTGCCTTTAAACAGTTTGGAAAATTCCAGAAAATGATGTCATGGCTTTAGAAGCTTCCAATAGGCTAATTGACATTATTTGAGTCAATTGGAGGTGTATCTATGGATGTATTTCAAGGCCTACCTTCAAACTCAGTGCCTCTTTGGTTGACAGCAAGACCTCAGAAAAAAATTGTAGACCTCCACAAGTCTGGTTCATCCTTGGGAGCAATTTCCAAACACCTGAAGGTACCACATGCATCTGTACAAACAATAGTACTCAAATATAAACACCATGGGACCACGCAGCCGTCATACCGCTCAGGAAGGAGACGCGTTCCGTATCCTAGAGATGAACATACCTTGGTGTGAAAAGTGCAAATCAATCCCAGAACAACAGCAAAGGACCTTGTGAAGATGCTGGAGGAAACCGGTACAAAAGTATCTATATCCACAGTAAAACGTGTCCTATATCGACATAACCTGAAAGGCTGCTCAGCAAGGAAGAAGCCACTGCTTCAAAACCGCCATAAAAAAGCCAGACTATGGTTTGCAATTGCACATGGTGACAAAGATCGTACTTTTTGGAGAAATGTCCTCTGGTCTGATGAAACAAAAATAGAACTGTTTGGCCATAATGACCATCATTATGTTTGGAGGAAAAGGGGGGGGGGGGGGGGGCTTGCAAGCCAAAGAACACCATCCCAACTCAAGTCACTTTAATAATGGGAAAATTGATGTAATCAATTTATCACTTGCCACTTTACATTATTTATATTAGATAATGTTTACAGTATATGTATATACTGTATGCTATACCATCTACTGCATCTTGCCATCTTGATGTATCACTAGCCACTTTAAACAATGCCACTTTATATAATGTTTTCATAACCTACATTACTCATCTCATATGTATATACTGCACTCTATGCCATCCTGATGTAATTTATCACTAGCCACCTAAACAATGCCGCTTTATGTTTTCATACCCTACATTACTCATCTCATGTATATACCGTACTCTATACCATCTATTACATCTTGCCTACGCCGTTCGGCCATCACTCATTTATATATTTTTATGTACATATTCATATTAATTCCTTTACACTTGTGTACAAGGTAGTTGTTGTGGAATTGGTAGATATTACTGCATGGTCGGAACTAGAAGCACAAGCATTTCGCTACACTTGCATTAACATCTGCTAACCATGTGTATGTGACAAATAAATTTGATTTGATTTAATAACCATAAAACCTAGTGGTCAAACAAGGAAATGGCTCCAATCATTTTTCCCCCATACCTTTTTTTCTATAGGGGATTATAGAAATACTTAAAATAAGGGCTGTGTTTCGTTTTAAAATAAGGACTGGCATGACGATGTGATAACTGTGTAAATCTCTCTAGGACAAGGTGACTTTTATCAATATATTCGACTGTATTTACTCCTTTAAAATTTAAATGCTAATTAGCTGCTAATGTGGCTATTATAAGGAACTGCAAATGCTTTGATGATCTGGACAAGACTGCCGAAACGAGGCAAAGGTTAAGACTCTGGATCTAATGTTAGCTAAATGTATTAATGAATAAATTGGCTACATTTCTTTAAATTGACAATTCTGTGAACTGTCTTGTGAAAGTTTTAAATTGCCATAATACCTGTTAGCAAAGGTGTCAGCTAGAAATGACATGCAGGAGCTAACAGGGATTTGTAGCCTTGCATGTCTATTTTGATGTGAATTAGCATTATCAGATCTGAGAGTAAATAGAGCTGAATATGTTGATGAAGCCACCTTGTCCGATAGAGATTTACATGGTTATCAAAACGTCACACCAGGGAAAGCCTACACGGAACACAGCCCTTATTTTACGTGTTTCTAAAATTTACTATGGGGAAAATGAATGGTGGAAAACGATTGGAACCATTTCCCTGTTTGACCGCTAGGTTTTATGGGTATTATGACACCTCCACTGGGGCTCTATTGCTCTTATACTGTATCATTCATTGCACCTTGTCAGCCTATCAACAACTAATATGTTTGTCCAGGTCAGTCATCAGTGTGTGTCCACTTTCCACCAAGACATTACAAGTAATAAAAGTACCCCTCTCGGGAAGACATCCCCAAGTTAGTTCCATATCCCTAAATTACATTATTTTATTCAGAGCAGCATTGCCTTCTGCCTGGATTGCACCCAAGCATGTCCAAGGTGAAGGCAACTGTTTGAGTTCCTAGGCAAAACCTTGAGGAGTTTTACAGGTTATGCTACTCCTGAAAGTTCTTTGGATGTAAAATAAAACACAGAAAATCAAGTGTTGGTCCATTTGAATTGACTTTGGCAGTGCACGAATCACTCTCAGATCATTGAGTGAGGCCAAAAATTTTAGAAAGTACGGTGGATGGATGTGTCTCAATAGTCTTAGACAACTCCTTTTCCTCCTTTAAATGTTCTTTATGCCACAAATGACAGAGCAAATAATTGGATAATGTAAACACAGTTTGTAGCGGTCCTTTGACAGGGGAAAGGATAGCACTATATTTTATCACCTATGCAATATGATAACAGAGGACACAGAAACGGTCCTACTATTTTATTAAAATCTTGAGAAGCCCACTGATCTAAATTGTCTTCTGAGGGTAACTACTACACCACAACTATCTGTTGGCTCTATCTGCACAGATTTACATTGGTAGTGGTTTGTGTTTTCTTAATCTTCCCCATTCCCATAACTTTATGACTCCTTAAACTATTTCAAAGACAGCAATCAAATGTATTACATTTCTCCTAAACAGTCGCAGGATATTCATGAAAAAACATTTTAGTTTTCATAAGGTATGTACCATTCCAGATGTATGACGACATGACGTTAGTTTGTAGCGAAATTACATGCTGTATTATTATTGTACACCTGGTATTTGACTTTTGATGCTAATACTATTGCATGATCAAAGACATGCTCCAAAAACGCAAATGAAAGCTTGTTGTCGACAATATGGGAGAAGTCATAACAGTTTCGATGACACAAGCCCACATTATAGCCTACTAAACCGCATCGATGATGCGGCAAGATGTCCCCACCATATGAGTCATTCGGTAAAACAGTGGATGTTTGTATACTCACGATAACAACCTTGACTGCACTGGTCCAACCGCGGTGCCTCTCCACGACTTGTTATACAGCCATAAATACCGCTACCTGGTTGACTTGCGAATGTCCGCCGGCTCGTTTCACAAAATCCCTGTTTAAATTTAAAGAGCCTTCGAAAGGCAGCGCCTTGGTTTGTATCCGGCGTTGGGATGTTTAAATAGCTGGTGAGTCGAGAGGCTCGGTGAAGATGTCCTGCTTTGCTGAATCTGCACTGCCAGCGGAAGTCTGAGGCTGCCACACACCACCCGCCAAGTGATGGTTGAATCAAGCCATGTAAAATATATAGTTTCAATTTTATTAGTAGTAGTATTAGTAGTATGCAAGAGATATACATGGCTACACTGTCGAACGAAATATTCTTTGCAGGTTCCGTTTCCATCTCATGGATAGGTTCGCAGAGGCGCATGGGCAAAATTATGAGATCAGACTGTATAGCTAATTCTAGAAGCACTATGGAATGCAATAACTCTGTTAACGGGATGATGAATATGATTAGGAAAAAATTGCAAACGATGCTAAATATTCCACTTTACTGCACAGGACACTAAACGCAGTGTATTTTCTTATTGGTCTACACTGATCATCAACTGGTCTGTTCTCAGTGGGAATAACAGTGTAAAATCGTAAACTTCTTCCTGAATGGCACCCTATTCTCTTTATAGTGTTGGACTCTGGTCAAAAGTAGTGCACTATATAGGGAATAGGGTGCCACTTGGTATGTTTCCCCTGTAGATAAGATGGTTCAGCTGCACTGCCAGACCCATTCTTGCTGACCTCAGCTAAATCAGCATCTGTACATGAGAAACACTATTTTAATGCCACTTCGATAAGGAAGCAACTTTTTCTTAGCAGGTTAGGAGAATTTACGCAGCAGGTTAGGATAATTAACGTAACAGGTTAGGAGACAGGTTAAGGTTAGGGAAAAGGTTAGTGAAAATGTTATACTAACCTGTTAAGAAAATCACTACCTCTCGAAGTGTCATGACAAGAGTATGGCCATACCAGAAGAGGGACTATTCAGGTCATCTTTGCCATACACCTGACCTGGGATACAATGCACATAACTTGGAATTATCATAGTGCATTACTGATATGGCTATGGTCTATATTGTAAAAAATTTAAAATAATTATGTTACCGTCTCCAATTACTTTTCAAACAATTGAATCCCTAGACGGTAGAGCTTTGTTTATTAACATTCTGGTCAGATGTTAATCTCCCTAGCCAGCGGAGTCTGGCTTACACCTAACTCAAAGTCCTCCTGAATTCAGAGTCTGGAAAGGCTATTTGGATGTTGTTGCGTTGTTGCGTTGTTGCGTTGATAATGAAGGGGATGTGATTTTTTTATTGATTGGTTCTCCTCTGTGTCTTTCTTACTAAAACCCAGGTGGACAACCACACACAGCCCGAGGGCCAATCCAAACAAGGTGAGTTCTCAACCCCCCAGGAAAGAAAAAGATAACCAATGAGATAACCAATCAAAGAGCACAACTTTGCGTGAATACTTCATTTTATAACGGCCTCCTGTCCAGACCAGTCTCTCACAGCTCTCCCTTACTGTGAGTCACGTGACTTGTGTCAGCCAGGCTAAGCAGAGCCATCATATGATATAAAAATAGGCATTTAACACACTTCTGGTGTGAATCCTGACGTTTTGACATTCTAAGCCCTTACATTTCGTCTTCCAGTGAAAAGTAATTTGTTTGAGCACCACATTAGTTTGTTTGTCTCCCACTTGCAGCTTGGATGGTTGTGGACAAGGAAAGAGGGTGGTAGTACTGCTGGCTGTCCTCCCCCTTGTATTAGTGAACTATGCGTGCCATCTGTCCTGAGTCTTGGTTACGTTGAGGGATAGGTTGTTGTTCTGGCACCATCCGGCCAGGTCTCTGACCTCCTCCCTATAGGCTATCTTGTCGTTGTGTCGTCTGCAAACTTAATGAAGGTGTTGGAATCGTGTCTGGCCACACAGTTGTGGGTGAACAGGGAGTACAGGAGGGGACTGACATAAGCAACATAAGCAACATTTCCTACCGTAGGTCCACTTATTCCAGGACTGACCTTATTATCTCCATCATTCTGCCTAATAGTTCCACCAATCTGCCTTGCAGCCTCTGCATAAGAGACATTATGAGTGATTTTATATCTTTGGGCCTTTCTAGCCTCTTTCTGCACCTGGCATCCACCAAATGCTGCACTGTGTTCCCCCCACAATTACAACATTTAACCTTGACATTGTTCCAACATTCACCATAATCATGTTCCTCTCCGCACAGAGCCCTTACATGTCCTATTCTTTGACATTTAAAACACCTTAATGGAGGTGAGACAAACTCTCTCATAGTGAGAGTTTTCATTTTCAGAATCTTCCCTTGCTGAACAGAGTCAGCACAGAAAATTAACAGTCTTCCATTACCAATGAATCGGGCTAACGTAACTTACCCTATCTCTTTCTTAACTGCATTGGTTAATCGAACAGGACATAGGAAACCCCGTGGTCGCATCAAACACGATTACACCTTTCCACTCCAACATATCATTACCAAGATGGCATAGCAGTCAGACGTCTTTTGTCCTCGTCTTATCGTGTCCCGCGTATATATTTACTTATTTTCTTCGCATATCTTTTTATATTTTTTTTTCTAAAAACTCAACTTCAAAGTATTATTTACCTGAAATCTGAAATCCACAACAGAAGCTAGCCAGAAGCTAGCGTTAGTATTCAGCTAACCACGGTTGGTGGTCATCAGCTATTCCTTAGCTCAAATAGCTATTGCCAGTTTTGTACAAAACGAAGCAGACCAGAGCATACCGAACCTATTTTTCTCTCCATATCCCCGGATTTATATCGCAAGCTCTGGACATTTACACCTGGATCTTGCAGCTAGCTAGCTGCTATCCAAGTGACTATTGGCTAACGTCGGTCCCAGAGCAAACATCAATTATTCCAGAGCTAGCCAGCTGAAGAGTTCCATCAGTCACTCCTGGGCTACAATCACCTATCCGGACCCGTTTTACTGCCGATGCGGAGCCCCACCGGGCCTTCACGACTGGACTACCGACGTTATCTGCCCGAGGGAGTTATCCAACTGGCCCCTCCGTCGCTACGTAACCTGAACACCCATCTGCGGCCCGCTAATCATTAGCTGTCTTATTGGCTGCTATCTGAATAGGTCTATCGGACAATTTTCTTGGGCCACTATAACTATTTTGCCAATTGGATTCGTCCCCTCTACCACACGGAACACCACTAATCTACAGACGGAAACGCGCGAGGTGGCTAAAAACAGAGCTCCCTCCATCTTCAGCCAGCTTGCTACCTATGGCCCGGCTAGCTGTCTGAATCTCACTGGACCCTTATGATCACTCGGCTAAGCATGCCTCTCCTTAACCTGTTTAGGTTAGGGGGCAGTATTTTCACGTCCGGATAAAAAACGTACCGATTTAATCTGGTTATTACTCCTGCCCAGAAACTAGAATATGCATATAATTATTTGATTTGGATAGAAAACACCCTAAAGTTTCTAAAACTGTTTGAATGGTGTCTGTGAGTATAACAGAACTCATATGGCAGGCCAAAACCTGAGAAGGTTCCATACAGGAAGTGCCCTGTCTGACCATTTTTTGTCCATCTATAGCCTCTTTATCGAAAATAGAGGATCTCTGCTGTAACGTGACATTTTCTAAGACTCCCATAGGCTCTCAGAAGGCACCAGAACAGGGAATGATGACTCTGCACTCCCTGGGCGAAAAACAGTAGGGGTTTTGGAAAGTGGTCGTTCTGAGAACAATAGATGTAAGAGGTTAATGTCAATATGTCTTGTCCATTGCTGTTCTGGTTATTGTTTATTGGCTTATTTCACTGTAGAGCCTCTAGCCCTGCTCATTATACCTTATCCAACTTTTCCGTTCCACCACCCACACATGCTATGACATCACCTGGTTTCAATGATGTTTCTAGAGAAAATATCTCTCTCATCATCACTCAATGCCTAGGTTTACCTCCACTGTATTCACATCCTACCATACCTTTGTCTGTACATTATACCTTGAAGCTATTTTATTGCCCCCAGAAACCTGCTCCTTTTACTCTCTATTCCGGACGTCATAGACGACCAATTCTCATAGCTTTTAGCCGTACCCTTATCCTACTCCTCCTCAGTTCCTCTGGTGATGTAGAGGTGAATCCAGGCCCTGCGGTGCCTAGCTCCACTCCTATTCCCCAGGCGCTCTCGTTTGAGGACTTCTGTAACCATAATAGTCTTGGTTTCATGCATGTTAACTTCTCCCGTGTGGCTCAGTTGGTATAGCATGGTGTTTGCAACGCCAGGGTTGTGGGTTCGATTCCCATGGGGGACCAGTACGGAGAAAAAAAACATGTATGAAATGTATGCATTCACTACTGTAAGTCGCTCTGGATAAGAGCGTCTGCTAAATGACTCAAATGTAAATGTAAATGTCTATGGGCGTCCCACCTGCGGGACACAGCCAGTGAAATATCAGGGTGGAAAATTCAAAAACAACAAAATGTCATAATTCAACTTTCTCAAACATACAACTATTTTACACCTTTTTAAAGATACACTTCTCCTTGATGTAACCACATCGTCTGATTTCAAAAGGCTTTACAGCGACAACAAAACATTAGATTATGTTAGCAGAGTACATAGACAAAAATAATCACACAGCCATTTTCCAAGCAAGGACATGTGTCAATAAAACCCAAAACACAGCTAAATGAAGCACTAACCTTTGACGATCTTCATCAGATGACATTCCTACGACATTATGTTACACAATACATTTATGTTTTGTTCGATAAAGTTCATATTTATATCCAAAAACAGCATTTTACATTGGCGCGTGATGTTCAGAAAATGTATTCCCACCAAAACGTCCAGTGAATGTGCACATCAATTTACAGAAATACTCATCATAAACGTTGACAAAATATATAATAATTATTTTAAGAATTATAGATAGACTACCACTGGATGCAACCGCTGTGTCAGATTTTAAAATAGCTTTACAGAGAAAGCACATTTTTCAATATTCTGAGTACATAGCTCAGCCATCACAGTGAGCTATTCAGACACCCGCCAAGTTCGGAGCAACCTAAACTCAGAATTAGTATTATAAATATTCTCTTACCTTTGCTGATCTTCATCAGAATGCACTCCCAGGACTGCTACTTCCACAATAAATGTTGTTTTTGTTCGAAATAATCCATATTTATGTACAAATACCTCCGTTTTGTTCGTGCATACAGATCACTTATCCAAAGGCATAACGCGCGAATGTGAGCTCGGAACCAGAGACGAAAAGTCAAAATGTTCCATTACCGTACTTAGAAGCATGTCAAACGCTGTTTAAAATCAATCTTTATGGTATTTTTTACATAAAAGTGCGATAATCTTCCAACCGGACAATAGCATATTCATTCAAGAAGAAAAAGAAGGAACGGCGCGCTCATGTGACTGCGCATATCCAATCCCTTTGTTGCCAGGCAGACCACTCAGTAACTGAGCTCCTATTATCTGCCCAGTGACAGGAGAAGGCTCAAACCACTTTCTGAAGGCTTTAGAAAGCCAATTGAAGCCTTAGGAAGTGCAACGTCCCCCCACAGACACTGTAGCTTCGATAGAGAATCAAAAGAAGAACTACAATTCTCAGACTTTTCACTTCCTGCTTGGATCTTTCTCAGGTTTTTGCCTGCCATATGAGTTATGTTATACTCACAGACACCATTTAAACAGTTTTAGAAACTTCAGAGTGTCTTCTATCCAAATCCACAAAAAATATGCATATTCTAGTTTCTGGGCCAGAGTAGTAAACTGTTTTAAATTGGGTACGTTTTTCATCTGGCCGTGAAAATACTGCCCCCTAGCCCAGACAGGTTAACATTAGAAGCCTCCTCCCTAAATTTGTTTTATTCACTGCATTAGCACACTCTGCCAACCTGGATGTCCTAGCCGTGTCTGAATCCTGGCTTAGGAAGACCACCAAAAACTCTGAAACCTTCATCCCTAACTACTACATTTTCAGACAAGATGGAATGGCCAAAGGGGGCGGTGTTGAACTCTACTGCAGAGATAGCCTGCAGAGTTCTGTCCTACTATCCAGGTCTGTACCCAAACAATTTGAACTTCTACTTTTAAAAATCCACCTCTCTAAAAACAAGTCTCTCACCGTTGCCGCCTGCTATAGACCACCCTCTGCCCCCAGCTGTGCTCTGGACACCATATGTGAACTGATGGCCCCCCATCTATCTTCAGAGCTCGTGCTGCTAGGTGACCTAAACTGGGACATACTTAACACCCCAGCCATCCTACAATCTAAGCTTGATGCCCTCAATCTCACACAAATGATCAATGAACCTACCAGGAACCACCCCAAAGCCATAAACACGGGCACCCTCATAGATATCATCCTAACCAACTTGCCCTCTAAATACACCTCTGCTGTTTTCAACCAAGATCTCAGCGATTACTGCCTCATTGCCTGCATCCGTAATGGATCAGCACTCAAACGACCTCCACTCATCACTGTCAAACGCTCACTGAAACACTTCAGCGAGCAAGCCTTTCTAATCGACCTGGCCCGGGTATCCTGGAAGGATATTGACCTCATCCCGTCAGTAGAGGATGCCTGGTTATTTAAAAAAAATGTCTTCCTCTCCATCTTAAATAAGCATGCCCCATTCAAGAAATTTAGAACCAGGAACAGATATAGCCCTTGGTTCTCTCCAGACCTGACTGCCCTTAACCAACACAAAACATCCTGTGGCGTTCTGCATTTGCATCGAACAGCCCCCGTGATATGCAACTTTTCAGGGAAGTTAGAAACCAATATACACAGGCAGTTAGAAAAGCCAAGGCTAGCTTTTTCAAGCAGAAATTTGCTTCCTGCAACATAAACTCAAAAAAGTTCTGGGACACTGTAAAGTCCATGGAGAATAAGAACACCTCCTCCAAGCTGCCCACTGCACTGAGGATAGGAAACACTGTCACCACCGATAAATCCACTATAATTGAGAATTTCAATAAGCATTTTTCTACGGCTGGCCATGCTTTCCACCTGGCTACCCCTACCGCAGTCAACAGCACTGCACCCCCCACAGCTACTCTCCAAGCCTTCCCCATTTCTCCTTCTCCCAAATTCAGTCAGCTGATGTTCTGAAAGAGCTGCAAAATCTGGACCCCTACAAATCAGCCGGGCTATGCAATCTGGACCCTTTCTTTCTAAAATGATCTGCCGAAATTGTTGCAACCCCTATTACTAGCCTGTTCAACCTCTCTTTCGTGTCGTCTGAGATTCCCAAAGATTGGAAAGCAGCTGCGGTCAACCCCCTCTTGAAAGGGGGGGACACTCTTGATCAAACTGCTACAGACCTATATATATCCTACCCTGCCTTTCTTAGGTCTTCGAAAGCCAAGTCAATAAACAGATAACGGACCATTTCAAATCCCACCGCACCTTCTCCGCTATGCAATCTGGTTTCAGAGCTGGTCATGGGTGCACCTCAGCCATGCTCAAGGTCCTAAACGATATCGTAACCTCCATTGATAAGAAACAATACTGTGCTGCCGTATTCATTGACCTGGCCAAGGCTTTCGACTCTGTCAATCACCACATCCTCATCGGCAGACTCAGTAGCCTTGGTTTCTCAAATGATTGCCTCGCCTGGTTCTCCAACTACTTCTCTGATAGAGTTCAATGTGTCAAATCGGATGGCCTCTGGCAGTCTCTATGAGGGTGCCACAGGGTTCAAATCTTGGGCCAACTCTTTTCTCTGTATACATCAATGATGTCGCTCTTGCTGCCGGTGAGTCTGTGATCCAACTCTACGCAGACGATACCATTCCGTATACTTCTGGCCCTTCTTTGGACACTGTGTTAACAACCCACCAGACGAGCTTCAATGCCATACAACTCTCCTTCCGTGGCCTCCAACTGCTCTTACATACAAGTAAAACTAAATGCATGCTCTTCAACCGATCGCTGCCCAGACCTGCCCGCCCATTCAGCATCACTACTCTGGACGATTCTGACTTCCTCGTAAAACTGACCATCCTACTGATCCTCGACTTCGGTGATGTCTTTTACAAAACAGCCTCCAATACCCTACTCAATAAACTGGATGCAGTCTATCACAGTGCCATCCGTTTTGTCAACAAAGCCCCATATACTACCCACCACTGCGACCTGTACGCTCTCGTTGGCGGGCCCTCGCTTCATACTCATCGCCAAACCCACTGGCTCCAGGTCATCTACAAGACCCTGCTAGGTAAAGTCCCCCCATATCTCAGCTCACTGGTCTCCATAGCAGCACCCATCTGTAGCACGCTCTCCAGCAGGTATATCTCTCTGGTCACCCCCAAAGCCAATTCCTCCTTTGGCCGTCTCTCCTTCCAGTTCTCTGCTGCCAATGACTGGAACGAACTACAAAAATCTCTGAAACTGGAAACATTTATCTCCCTCACTAGCTTTAAGCACCAGCTGTCAGAGCAGCTCACAGATCACTGCACCTGTACATAGTCCATCTATAATTTAGCCTAAACAACTACCTCTTCCCCTACTGTATTTATTTATTTATTTAGCTCTTTGCACCCCATTATTTCTCTTTCTACTTTGCACTTTTTTCCACTACAAATCTACCATTCCCGTGTTTTACTTGCTATATTGTATTTACTTTGCCCCCATGGCCTTTTTTGCCTTTACCTCCCTTATCTCACCTCATTTGCTCACATTGTGTATAGACATTTTTCTACTGTATTATCGACTGTATGTTTGTTTTACTCCATGTGTAACTCTGTGTTGTTGTATGTGTCGAACTGCTTTGCTTTATCTTGGCCAGGTCGCAATTGTAAATGAGAACTTGTTCTCAACTTGCCTACCTGGTTAAATAAAGGTGAAATATTTTTTCTTTCTTTTTTCACTACCTTCATCCTCTTCACGTTCTCATTACTTGAAGTGCCAATGCTGTCAGCAGCACTTGTAGCAGGGCTATTATTTTTACTTTTACTTTTCACCACAGACAACCCAGGTCCGTGAGTTTCATCATCCCCACCCATGCCATCAGAACTATCATCCATGTCAACCACAGTCCAGCGCAGCTGTTGCTAAAACCGCCAACCACAATATAGAACGATGGATTCTATTTCGCTTCCTTGTTTGAAGTCTGTTCTCGGGTTCCCACACACTAACCCCATACTTAAAGTGACAGGTATCATTTTGACCAATCAACAGAATATCTACTCTGTGGCACATAAATCATGGCTTTATACACATACACAATCCATTTATAATTGTTTTACTTAGGAATAGATGTCAACTCAGCAAAAAAATAAACGTCCCTTTTTCAGGACGTTGTCTTTCAAAGATAATTTGTAAAAATCCAAATAACTTCACATATCTTCATTATTAAGCGTTTAAACACTGTTTCCCATGTGTCAACGATATCCTTGGTAGCAGGAAAGGGGCAGAGTCAAGCGTAGGAGACGGAGGTCCATTAACACAGATGTTTTATTAAACACTGTATAAATAAGGTAGCCACAAGGCAGGGTGCGCAAAACACACGATAGGAGAACAACTCCAAAATGTAAAAAAACGCACGGGGCGCAGCCTGGCAATCCAAATGTATAATCCAAAGTACGCTGCGTAGAAAAGGCAGCGCAGAATACCAACTGCCACTCACACATGACATGAAATAATCCTGCACGAATTCCCCAAACAAAAAGACAAATTAAATACTCCCCCACTAAAATGACTAACAAGGAACAGGTGCGGGCCTAGACAGGCAAAACCAAAAGACACAGAAACATAGATCGGTGGCAGCTAGAAGGCCGGCGACGACGACCGCCGAGCACCGCCCGACCGTGGAGGGGCGCCACCTTCTGTGGACACTGTGACAGTACCCCCCCCCCCGACGCACGGCTCCCGCAGCGCGCCGACGCCGGCCTCGGGGATGACCCGGAGGGCGAGGTGCAGGTCGATCCGGACGGAGGCGGTGGAATTCCTGCAGCAGAGCTGGATCCAGAATGTCCCCCACCGGGACCCAGCACCTCTCCTCCGGGCCGTACCCCTCCCAGTCCACAAGGTACTGCAGGCCCCCTACCCGACGTAGGGAGTCCAGGATGGCCCGGACTGTGTACGCCGGGGCCCCTCCGATGTCCAGGGGGGGCGGAGGGACCTCCCGCACCTCAGCGTCCTGCAGCGGACCAGCTACCACCGGCCTGAGGAGAGACACATGAAACTAGGGGTTAATACGGTAATATGAAGGAAGTTGTAACCTATAACACACCTCGTTTATTCTCCTCAGGACTTTGAACGGCCCCATAAATCGCGGACCCAGCTTCCGGCAGGGCAGGCAGAAGGGCAGGTTCCGGGTCGAGAGCCAGACTCTGTCCCCCGGGTTAAACACGGGGCCTCTCTGCGGCGGCGGTCAGCGCTCTCCTTGTGCCGTCTTACAGCTCGCTTCAGGCACTCCTGGACAGCACTCCAGGTCTCTTTTGAGCACTGTACCCATTCCTCCACCGCAGGAGTCTCCATCTGGCTCTGATGCCATGGCACCAGGACCAGCTGGTACCCTAACACAACTTGGAAAGGTGACAGGTTAGTAGAGGAGTGGCGCAGAGAGTTCTGTGCCATCTCGGCCCATGGCACGAACCTCGCCCACTTCCCTGGCCGGTCCTGGCAATAGGACCGCAGAAACCTGCCCACATCCTGGTTAATGCGTTCCACCTGCCCATTAATCTCGGGGTGAAAACCTGAGGTCAAACTGACCGAGACCCCCAGCCTCTCCATAAACGACCTCCATACCCTGGACGTGAACTGGGGACTTCGATGAGAGACGATGTCCTCGGGCACCCCGTAGTGCCGGAAGACATGTGTAAATAGGGCCTCCGCGGTCTGTAGGGCCGTAGGAAGACCGGGCAAAGGGAGCAGACGGCAGGACTTCGAGAACCGATCCACAACGACCAGGATCGTGGAGTTCCCCTGAGACGGCGGGAGATCCGTGAGGAAATCCACCGAGAGGTGGGACCAAGGTCGCTGTGGAACGGGGAGGGGCTGTAGTTTCCCTCGAGGCAGGTGCCACTGGACGCACACCGAACAGGAAGAGACATAGCGTCTAACATCCTTAACCAAAGTGGGCCACCAGTACTTCCCCTTCAGGCCCCGCACCGTCCGTTCCACACCAGGATGACCCGAGGAGGGTAGACTGTGTGCCCATCGGATCAGGCGATCGCAAACACCGAGCAGAACGTATTTCAGACCCGCGGGACATTGAGGTGGTGTGGGTTCCGACTGACCCGCCCTCTCGATGTCCGCATCCACCTCCCAGACCACCGGTGCCACCAGACAGGAGGCAAGGAGTATGGGAGTAGGATCAGTGGTCCGCTCCTCGGTGTCGTGGAGACGCGACAGTGTGTCAGCCTTCCGGTTCCGGGAACCTGGAATGTACAAGAGGGTAAATTAAAACCTCGTAAAGAACATGGCCCACCTGGCTTGAGGAGGGTTAAGTCTCCTCGCTGCCCGGATGTACTCCAGGTTATGGTGGTCCAGATGAGAAAAGGGTGTCGTGCCCCCTCAAGCCAATGTCTCCATACCGTCAGAGCCTTGACCACGGCTAACAACTCCCTGTCCCCCAATTTTCTCAAACAATCAACTATTTTACACCATTTTAAAGATAAGACTCTCGTTAACTCTCTAACCATTTCAAAAAGCCTTTACAGCGAAAGCAAAACATTAGATTATGTTAGGAGAGTACATAGACACAAATAATGACACAGCCATTTTTCAAGCAAGCATATATGTCACATAAACCCAAACCACAGCTAAATGCAACACTAACCTTTGATGATCTTCATCAGATGACACTCCTAGGACATTATGTTATACAATACATGCATGTTTTGTTAAATCAAGTTCATATTTATATCAAAAACCAGCTTTTTACATTAGCATGTGATGTTCAGAACGAGCATACCCACCGAAAACTTCCGGTGAATTTACTAAATTACTCATGATAAACGTTGACAAAATACATAACAATTATTTTAACCCCTGGTCGGGCTCCAGCGAAAAATCCTTTCGTCATTAGCATAACAAAATGTAATATTTTATTTTTTTCAATTTTTTTTTCAAATTATATCGTTTTATAGATACACCTCTCCTGAATCGAACCACGTTGTCCAATTTCAAAAAGGCTTTACAGCAAAAGAAAAACATTAGATTATGTTAGAGGAGTATATCGTAAAAGTAGCCACATAGCCATTTTCCGACCAACCACATGCATCACAAATAACCAAAAAACAGCTAAATGCAGCACTAACCTTTGGCAATCTTCATCAGATGACACACCTAGGACATCATGTTACACAATACATGCATTCTTTTGTTCGATAAAGTTCATATTTATATATAAAAACAGCATTTTACATCGGCGCGTAACGTTGACTAACTATTTTCCCTCAAATGCATCTGGTGAAACAGCGCTACAATTTACTAAATTACTATTCGAAAACATTTTTAAAATGTAATATTGTCATTCTAAGATTTATAGATGAATATCTCTTGAAAGCACCTGTAATGCCAGATTTAAAATTAACTTTACTGGGTAATCACACTTTGCGATAAAAGGGGATGCGATACTCAGAACAATAGGTTAGCAATACAGGTCAGCGCCATCTTGGAACAATCGCATATCAAATCTAGTCTTGTATACTATTGTCAATAATCCCTTACCTTTGATTATCTTCATCCTTAGGCACTTCCAGGAATCCCAGGTCCACAACAAATGTATTTTTGTTCGAAAAAGTTCATCCTTTATGTTCCAATAGCTTGTTCTTGTTAGCGCGTTCTGAAGGCTGCACCAAAAGTTCCGACGTGCGCGGGGCTACTCTTTCAACAAAATGCATTTTTTTCTTATTTAGGTTTGTTCAAACATGTCAAACGTTGTATAACATAAATCTTTAGGGCCTTTTTCAACCAGAGCTCCAATAAGATTCAAGGGGGACGATTGCATTGTCTTTATAAATGTTTAGAAAGGGGAGGGTAGCCAGGGGCGCCGGCGTCATAATGTGATGGCCCTCCTCATGCGACCACGTTCCACAGCGTGTCATTCAGTCAGTTTTCACAGTAGGAGACTGAAATCACTTTGTAAAGACTGGGGACATCTAGTGGAAGCAATAGGAAGTGCTCAATGAACCATTGCTCACGGTGTGATTTATAGGCAACGAGATGAAGTTGAGTCCGCAATTCAGAATTCCACTTCCTGTTTCTATTATACTCACAGACACCATTCAAACAGTTTTAGAAACTTTAGGGTGTTTTCTATCCACAAGTATTAAGTACATGCATATCCTAGCTTCTGAGTTTGAGTAGTAGGCCATTTAAAATGGGAACAAATTTTTTTCAAAAAGCGCTGTAGCGCCCCCTATCCTAGGCGACCGTCAAGAGGTTAAGAATTATAGATACAGAACTCCTTTATGCAATCGCTATGTCCGATTTTAAAATAGCTTTTCGGCGAAAGCACATTTTGCAATATTCTGAGTACATAGCTCGGCCATCACGGCTAGCTATTTTGACATCCGCCAACTTCGGGGTCAGCTAAACGCAGAATTACTATTAGAAAAATTGGATTACCTTTGCTGTTCTTCGTCAGAATGCACTCCCAGGACTTCTACTTCAACAACAAATGTTGTTTTGGTTCCAAATAATCCATAGTTATATCCAAATACCTCCGTTTTGTTCGTGCGTTCAGGTCACTATCCGAAGGGTAACGCGCGAGCGCATTTCGTGACAAAAAAATTCTAAATATTCCATTACCGAACTTAGAAGCATGTCAAACGCTGTTTAACCTGTTATGGCTAGGGGGCAGTATTTTCACGGCTGGATAAAAAACGTACCCGATTTAATCTGGTTACTACTCCTGCCCAGTAACTAGAATATGCATATAATTATTGGCTTTGGATAGAAAACCCTCCAAAGTTTCTAAAACTGTTTGAATGGTGTCTGTGAGTAGAACAGAACTCAAATGGCAGGTCAAAACCTGAGAGATTCCTTTACAGGAAGTGGCCTGTCTGACCATTTCTTGAACTTCTTTGCCATCTCTATCTTTTACAAAGGATCTCTGCTCTAACGTGACACTTCCTACGTCTTCCATGGGCGCTCAGAGCCCGGGAAAAAACAGAATGTCGTCATCCCAGCCCCAGGCTGAAACACATTATCGCCTTTCTCAAGTGGCCGATCAAGGGACTGTGGGCTTAGGCGCGTGCCCTGTCCGCCCCCGTCTTTGTGATTTTTCCTCAGTTTGCCGAAAAGGAGATTCCCGGTCGGAATATTATCGCTTTTTTACGAGATAAATTGTATAAAAATGTATTTTAAACAGCGGTTGACATGCTTCGAAGTACGGTAATGGAATATTTAGAATTTTTTTGTCACGAATTGCGCCATGCGCACGACCCTGATTTACCATTTCGGATAGTGTCTGGGACGCACGAACAAAACGCCGCTATTCGGATATAACGATGGATTATTTTGGACCAAACCAACATTTGTTATTGAAGTAGCAGTCCTGGGAGTGCATTCTGACGAAGACAACAAAAGGTAATCAAACTTTTCTAATAGTAAATCTGATATTGGTGAGTGCTAAACTTGCCGGGTGTCTAAATAGCTAGCCCGTGATGGCTGGGCTATGTACTTAGAATTTTGCAAAATGTGCTTTCACCAAAAAGCTATTTTAAAATCGGACATATCGAGTGCATAGAAGAGTTCTGTATCTATAATTCTTAAAATAATTGTTATGCTTTTTGTGAACGTTTATCATGAGTAATTTAGTAAATTGTTAGCAAATTCCCCGAAAGTTTGCGGGGGGTATGCTAGTTCTGAACGTCACATGCTAATGTAAAAAGCTGTTTTTTGATATAAATATGAACTTGATTGAACAAAACATGCATGTATTGTATAACATAATGTCCTAGGTGTGTCATCTGATGAAGATCATCAAAGGTTAGTGCTGCATTTAGCTGTCTTCTGGGTTTTTGTGACATTATATGCTAGCTTGAAAAATGGGTGTCTGATTATTTCTGGCTTGGTACTCTGCTGACATAATCTAATGTTTTGCTTTTGCTGTAAAGCCTTTTTGAAATCGGACAGTGTGGTTAGATAAATTAGAGTCTTGTCTTTAAAATGCTGTGAAATAGTCATATGTTTGAAAAATTGAAGTTTTTGTATTTTTGAGGAATTTGTAATTCGCGCCACGCCTATCATTGGATATTGGAGCAGGTGTTCCGCTAGCGGAACGTCTAGATGTAAGAGGTTAAAATCAATTTTTATGCTGTTTTTCTCGTAAAATAGCGATAATATTCCAACCGGGCAACGTTGTATTCATTCAATGACTGAAAGAAAAACATGGCGAGTTCTCGTAACCGCGCAACTCCAGTCTCACTGTCCCCAGGCTGACCACTTACAAACTCTGCTCCTATACTTTGCCCAGAGACAGCAGACACCCCATTCCAATTTCTGGCGGCTTTAGAGAGCCAATGGAAGCCTTACAAAGTGTCACGTTACAGCACAGATGCTGTAATGTCGATAGAGATGCAACAGAAGGAGAACAAATTGTCAGACAGGGCACTTCCTGTATGGAATCTTCTCAGGTTTTGGCCTGCCATATGAGTTCTGTTATACTCACAGACACCATTCAAACAGTTTTAGAAACTTTAGAGTGCTTTCTATCCAAATATACTAGTTATATGCATATTCTAGTTTCTGGGCAGGAGTAGTAACCAGATTAAATCGGGTACGTTTTTTATCCGGCCGTGAAAATATTGCCCCCTACCCCAAAGAAATTAAGGTCACTGTTATGAAAACTTAGGACACTAAAGAGGCCTTTCTACTGACTCTGAAAAACATCAAAAGAGAGATGCCCAGGGTCACCACTGATCTGTGTGAGGCATGCTGCAAGGAGGAATGAGGACTGCAGATGTGGCTAGGGCAATACATTTCAATGTCTGTACTGTGAGACGCCTAAGACAACGCTACAGGGAGACAGGACGGACAGCTGATCGTCCTCGCAGTGGCGGACCACGTGTAACAACACCTGCACAGGATCGGTACATCCGAACATCACACCTGCCGGACAGGTACAGGATGGCAACAACAACTGCTAAAGTTTTACCAGGAATGCACAATCCCTCCAACAGTGCTCAGACTGTCCGCAATAGGCTGAGAGAGGCTGGACTGGGGCTTGTAGGCCTGTTGTAAGGCAGATCCTCACCAGACATCACCGGCAACAACGTCGCCTATGGGCACAAACCCACTGTCACTGGACCAGACAGTCTTGGCAAAAAGTGCTCTTCACTGACGAGTCGCGGTTTTGTCTCACCAGGTTGATGTTCGGATTTGCGTTTATCGTCGAAGGAATGAGCGTTACACTGAGGCCTGTACTCTGGAGCGGGATCGATTTGGAGGTGGAGGGTCCGTCATGGTCTGGGGCGGTGTGTCACAGCATCATCGGACTGAGCTTGTTGTAATTCCAGGTGTCACGGCTCCTCCTCTGCAGTGCAGGGGCGGTTCCTCCTGCAGGCAGAGGAGGGTCGTTAGTGATTGGAGCTGGTGTGATTGGAGCCACCTGGGCTCAGGGTATTTAACCAACTGCTCCACTAACCTCTCCCTCTTCTGGCTCGCTTCGCTTGCTCTCTCTCTCTCCCTGCTCCTCCAGGTATGATCCTGTTTTGTTTGTTCCTTTGTTGGTTTATTTAGTTTCCACTCAGACATGTTTACACACACATATTCACGCATCCATGCACCCTACATTATGAGATTTCCACACCTCATTCCTTTTTCTTTGTTTAGAATTAATAGTTTTGTTTTATAATAAAGAACTTTTTGAATTGGCCTATACCGGTTGTCCTCTCATTTTTGCCACAGGCTATGAGCCGGCCTGTGACATAGGCAATCTCAACGCTGTGCGTTACAGGGAAGACATCCTCTTCCCTCATGTGGTACACTTCCTGCAGGCTCATCCTGACATGACCATTCAGCATGACAATGCCACCAGCCATTCTGCTCGTTCTGTGCGTGATTTCCTGCAAGACAAGAATGTCAGTGTACTGCCATGGTCAGCGAATAGCCCGGATCTCAATCCCATTGAGCACGTCTGGGACCTGTTGGATCGGACGGTGAGGGCTAGGGCCTTGGCCATTTCCCACAGAAATGTCTGGGAACTTGCAGGTGCATTGGTGGAAGAGTGGGGTAACATCTCACAGCAAGAACTGGCAAATCTGGTGCAGTCTATGAAGAGATGTACTGCAGTACTTAATGCAGCTGTTGGCCACACCAGGTACTGACTGTTCCTTTTGATTTTGACCCCCTCCCCCTTTGTTCATGGACACATTATTCAATTTCTGTTAGTCACATGTCTGTGGAACTTGTTCAGTTTATGTCTGTTGTTGAATCTTGTTACGTTCATACAAATATTTACACATGTTAATTAAGTTTGCTGAAAATAAATGCAGTTGACAGTGAGAGGACGTTTCTTTTTTTGCTGAGTTTATAACCTTTCATTGTGTTTCATTTCATAACACATTTAATGTGGAGACGTTACAACCTTGACAAATCACATATTCTGCATCCCCTTTCTCTTGAAACACTGAATCAGGGGTAGGCAACCCTGGTCCTGGAGTGCCACAGGCACTTCATGTTTTTTTCTTAACTGACCTGGAAGAACAGGTGTTGAATTTATGCAATCACTGAACTTATCAATTAGCACAGTTGGTCAGGTGTGGTGCCTAGTTGTAACAAAATCCTGCAGTACCTGCACACTCCAGGAACAGGGATGCCCACCCCTGCTCTGAACGGTGCTCTAGTCTGCATAAGAGCACTCAAGTATGAATGTGGGTAGCCAAAGGTCATAATTACAAAATGTTTCAATGGTTCCATAATGCTCAAGTTCAAGCCCAGCGTTTAGTAATTCCTGGTGCCCAATGCTTGAGGATAATATTTACGCTCTGTTAACTGCCAGAGGAGGCTGGTGGGAGGAGCTATAGGAGGACGGGCTCATTGTAATGGCTGGAATGGAATAAATGGAATGGTACCAAAAACATCAAGCACATGGAAACAACGTTTTTGATTCCATTCCATTGATCTATTCCAGCCATTACAATGAGCCCATCCTCCTATAGCTCCTCCCACCAGCCTACTCTGACCTTGAGTCGAAAATAGGGACAGTATCAGTATAGCAAGCTGCCAGCCAGAGGCTGTTTGTAACATTTCTGACACGGGGGATGTGGAAGTTAGCAGAGGTGCTCAGATGTTTTGATGGAAGAGTCATGTTCAGCAACAGATTACATAAATCATGCAGCAGGCTATATGCAGGCATTACACACAGTACACTGACTGCATTCTAACAAGCCTCTTCAAGATCTCTGTATGTTGTATGAGGCTGTCTGACATAACACAAGCACAAAGCACACTTGCATTTTTTTATAAGAGGATTCCTGACACACACAGAGTCACTAGCTTTCTGAGGGCCTGCCCAACACACCCAGACACTGTTATGCACAAAAGGCAATGTCACGCAAGGCAGAATCAAACACACCACAACACACACACAGGAGCAGGAGGGAGCCTTTTGCATGAGGCTAGGGTCAAGGATGGCAGGCACACAGCTTGTTCCATTTCCCCCAATTCTGCTGGAGAGGCAGGAGAAGACAGAGACAAGCACTGAGCCACCAGATCTCAGCATGGCTAAAACAGCAGGCGAAGGGAAAACGTCAGAGCGTTCTGCATGACAACTACTTATAGGCAAATATATGGTTTTCTGCTCTGTCTGGTTCTAAGAGAACACATCCCTTCCTTACCATTCCAGTGCTCTGGTCGAAAGTAGTACAGTATGGAAATAGGGTGCCATTTGGGACGATACCTCATTCTTTATAACCTAAGGTGATTAATAATTTCCTTCAGTCACAGCGATGCTCTAAACCAACAGGCGTTTTGTTTTATTTACTTCCTGTCTGTCTGAGATGTGTGGAAATTTAGTGCTGATGGATCATCTGTGAAACAAGAGCATGGTAGCTAAGAATAGCTTTAGGGAACCAAGCAGCAGGTCCGCTGGGCCCTGACGCCAGGCTAGGGCAAGGTTAACCTAGGACACTGAGTGTGTGTCCCAAATGGCACCCTATTCCTTATATAGTGTATTGCTTTTGACCAGGGCCCATAGGGTAATTTGGGATGCAATCTGCATTGCTAGACATAGAGGACAGACAGACCCTTTGGATAGAGGGTGTCTTTGGCTTGACTCAGCTTTAGCCTACACTTCCTCAAAGTGTTGCTTTTGTCCATTCATCTACTGGCATTTAACATTAGGAAGGGTACATGAAGAAAGTTGGGTTGAAATATAGCAGTGAAATTTAACATACACAGGTAACCTCATCTGCGTTAAAAAAGAGAAATCCGGCTGGTGAATGAGACTGGATAATCAAGTCAGGGTAATCAAATGGTCTTGTCACAGGTCTCAGCCAAATAGTGTGACTGTGACTGCATCCTGATAGAAATGAACCTGCACTGTGCGAGCAGTTATAAACTGCACATTCCAAGCAATTTGGCAGTGAGTGACACTGCTATATTGTAGAGTGATAACTTATGGTGGTGTTTTCTGTGGGAGGGGTTATAGACTGTGCCCTATAGTGTATTTACCATTAATGCAGAGGGGTCAGGGTCAGCCCCCAGTGTACACATTCTTTATGGCCCTGGTCAAACATAATGCACTATATAGGGAATAGGGTGCCATTTGGAACTCGACCCTTGAGTCATTGGGCTGCAGAAAGTTTGATGGACAGCAGATGGCTCACAGTTGGCCTGAGCTGATTCATTTACATTTACATTTACATTTACGTCATTTAGCAGACGCTCTTATCCAGAGCGACTTACAAATTGGTGCATTCACCTTATGATATCCAGTGGAACAACGACTTTACAATAGTACATCTATATCTTTTTTTTGTGGGGGGGGGGGGGGGGGGTTAGAAGGATTACTTTATCCTATCCTAGGTATTCCTTAAAGAGGTGGGGTTTCAGGTGTCTCCGGAAGGTGGTGATTGACTCCGCTGTCCTGGCGTCGTGAGGGAGCTTGTTCCACCATTGGGGTGCCAGAGCAGCAAACAGTTTTGACTGGGCTGAGCGGGAACTGTGCTTCCTCAGAGGTAGGGGGGCCAGCTGGCCAGAGGTGGATGAACGCAGTGCCCTTGTTTGGGTATAGGGCCTGATTAGAGCCTGAAGGTACGGAGGTGCCGTTCCCCTCACAGCTCCGTAGGCAAGCACCATGGTCTTGTAGCA
Organism: Salmo salar; assembly: GCF_965601325.2. Lineage (NCBI taxonomy): Eukaryota > Metazoa > Chordata > Actinopteri > Salmoniformes > Salmonidae > Salmo > Salmo salar. The sequence continues at coordinate 62,563,774 of NC_138304.1, read as the reverse complement.
GATGCGAGCTTCAACTGGAAGTCAGTGATTCCTTCCCGAAATTCACTTGCCACATTGTCAGTAAATACGAATGGTCAAGGGCCACTTAACATTATATGGTGATAATATACAACACAGCTTGAGTTATCATGCAAGTGATAGGAGTAATACATATTTAATGCTAGGTCAGAAACAAAGCAATATATTTCAACCTGAAATCATTCAAAGCCCCCCCCATCCCAAAACATTTCCTTCAAGATTTGAATGTACTTTCTATTTTCCTGAAATTGTGACATGACCAGTGGTGACCCGTCATTCAGGGCTGTTTTGAGCCCCACTTTTTTAATACAAACAAATAAATGAATAAATATAAAAAATATAAAAAATTGTTTTGCATGTTATTTTGGCATTAATACGTGTCACATATCAGTTTGTAAACAATGTAGAAAATATACACTGCTCAAAAAAATAAAGGGAACACTTAAACAACACAATGTAACTCCAAGTCAATCACACTTCTGTGAAATCAAACTGTCCACTTAGGAAGCAACACTGATTGACAATACATTTCACATGCTGTTGTACAAATGAAATAGACAACAGGTGGAAATTATAGGCAATTAGCAAGACACCCCCAATAAAGGAGTGGTTCTGCAGGTGGGGACCACAGACCACTTCTCAGTTCCTATGCTTCCTGGCTGATGTTTTGGTCACTTTTGAATGCTGGCAGTGCTTTCACTCTAGTGGTAGCATGAGACGGAGTCTACAACCCACACAAGTGGCTCAGGTAGTGCAGCTCATCCAGGATGGCACATCAATGCGAGCTGTGGCAAGAAGGTTTGCTGTGCCTGTCAGCGTAGTGTCCAGAGCATGGAGGCGCTACCAGGAGACAGGCCAGTACATCAGGAGATGTGGAGGAGGTCGTAGGAGGGCAACAACCCAGCAGCAGGACCGCTACCTCCGCCTTTGTGCAAGGAGGAGCGGGAGGAGCACTACCAGAGCCCTGCAAAATGACCTCCAGCAGGCCACAAATGTGCATGTGTCAGCTCAAACGGTCAGAAACAGACTCCATGAGGATGGTATGAGGGCCCGACGTCCACAGGTGGGGGTTGTGCTTACAGCCCAACACCATGCAGGACGTTTGGCATTTGCCAGAGAACACCAAGATTGGCAAATTCGCCACTGGCGCCCTGTGCTCTTCACAGATGAAAGCAGGTTCACACTGAGCACATGTGACAGACGTGACAGAGTCTGGAGACGCCGTGGAGAATGTTCTGCTGCCTGCAACATCCTCCAGCATGACCGGTTTGGCGGTGGGTCAGTCATGGTGTGGGGTGGCATTTCTTTGGGGGGCCGCACAGCCCTCCATGTGCTCGCCAGAGGTAGCCTGACTGCCATTAGGTAGCGAGATGAGATCCTCAGACCCCTTGTGAGACCATATGCTGCTGCGGCTGGCCTTGGGTTCCTCCTAATGCAAGACAATGCTAGACCTCATGTGGCTGGAGTGTGTCAGCCGTTCCTGCAAGAGGAAGGCATTGATGCTATGGACTGGCCCGCCCGTTCCCCAGACCTGAATCCAATTGAGCACATCTGGGACATCATGTCTCGTTCCATCCACCAACGCCACGTTGCACCACAGACTGTCCAGGAGTTGGCGGATGCTTTAGTCCAGGGCTGGGAGGAGATCCCTCAGGAGACCATCCGCCACCTCATCAGGAGCATGCCCAGGCATTGTAGGGAGGTCATACAGGCACGTGGAGGCCACACACACTACTGAGCCTCATTTTGACTTGTTTTAAGGACATTACATCAAAGTTGGATCAGCCTGTAGTATGGTTTTGCACTTTAATTTTGAGTGTGACTCCAAATCCAGACCTCCATGGGTTGATAAATTGTATTTCCATTGATTATTTTTGTGTGATTTTGTTGTCAGCACTTTCAACTATGTAAAGAAAAAATTATTTAATAAGATTATTTCTTTCATTCAGATCTAGGATGTGTTGTTTAAGTGTTCCCTTTATTTTTTTGAGCAGTATATCATTCAGTTAATAAAGCTGCATACACACAGTCTCTTTTTTGTTTTCTTGAGTAAGGCAGCTCCAAAATGTAGGTGTTTCAACCTAGCTCAGTGCTTTCTGTGGTGGTGGGGTGAGCCAGCAGGAAATATGGGCATTGCTGTCACAGCGTCCACAGAAGGTGGCGCCCCTCCCCGGTCGGGCGATGCTCGGCGGTCATCGTCGCTGGCCTACTAGCTGCCACCGATCTACGTTTCTGTGTCTTTTGGTTATGTCTGTCTAGGTCCGCAACTGTTCCTTGTTAGTCATTAGTGGGGGGGTATTTAGTTTGTCTTTTTTGTTTGGGAATTCATGCGGGAATCTTTCATGTCATGTTCTTTGTGATAGTCGGCATTTTGCGCTGCTTCAACTGCGCCGCGTAATTTTTGGATTAGCCATTAGGGTTCCCCATCCTGCGCCCCTACCGGCACCCACAGAGTCAAGCTCGAGTGGGATCAGGATCACGCCTCCCAGGGAGTTCGATGGGGCGGCCGCTGGGTGCAAGGGGTTTCTACTCCAGTTAGATCTGTTCCTGGCGACCGTCCGCCCCTCTCCCTCTGATGAAGAGAGGGTGAGCGTCCTCGTCTCGTGTCTCACGGGTAGAGCCCTAGAATGGGCCAACGCAGTCTGGGATGGCCAGACTCGGCTAGTGGCGACTACCCGGAGTTCGCCCGCCGCTTCCGGGCGGTATTTGATCATCCCCCGGAGGGCAAGGCGGCGGGTGAGCGATTATTTCACCTGAGACAGGAGACGAGGAGCGCTCAAGACTTTGCCCTGGAATTCCGGACTCTCGCCGCAGGATTGGGGTGGAATGAGTGGGCCCTGATTGATCACAACAGATGTAGTCTCCGAGAGGACGTCCGCCGGGAGCTGGCTTGTTGGGACAACACCACCACCCTAGACCAGCTAATAGATTTGTCCATCAGGCTGGACAACCTGCTGGCTGCCCGGGGACGTTCCAGTCGGGGCCTGTTTGTTCCATCTCCCAGCCCTCCTGCACCAATGCCCATGGAGATAGGAGGGGCTGCACTAGGAGGACCGGAGGAGGGGGCCTCTCCTGCTCCCACTGTGGTCGTAGAGGACACACTGCGGACCAGTGCTGGAGAGGTCCACCCGGGAGTTTGGGTGGCAGGCAAAGCACCACATCGACCCCCCAGGTGAGTCAGCACCAGCCACACCCAGAGCCCCCTGTCGACCACATGTACACCTCAGTTTGTTTTCCTTAGTTTTCCCTTCACTTCCAGTATAAGGCACTAGTCGATTCAGGCGCAGCTGGGAGTTTTATGGACCGTGGGGTAGCCAAGAAGTTAGGGATTCCCCTGGTTCAGCTGGACCACCCCTTCCCCGTGCACGCCCTAGATACTCGACCGCTAGGGTTAGGCCAACTGGGGGAGGTCACAGTGCCACTGGTCATGGTGACGTGGGGGGCATGAGGAGCGTATCAGCCTATTCCTCATTGACTCCCCGGCATTTCCGGTGGTACTGGGAATCCCCTGGCTAGCCACTCACAACCCTCAGATTTCGTGGAGGCAGAGGGCTCTTAAGGGGTGGTCGAGGGTGTGCTCAGGTAGGTATATAGGAGTTTCCATCGGTGTGACCACGGTGGAAAGTCCAGACCCAGTCTCCACCGTGCACATTCCCTCAGAATATGCCGATTTGGCTATCGCCTTCAGTAAAACGAAGGCGACTCAATTACCCCCTCATTGACGAGAGGATTGTGCGATAAACCTCCAGGCTGACGCGGCCCTTCCTAGGAGTCACGTGTATCCACTGTCTCAGGAGGAGACAGCGGCTATGGAGACATACGTCACTGAGTCCTTGAGACAGGGATACATTCGGCCATCCAAATCACCCGTCTCCTTGAGCTTCTTTTTTTTTGTGAAGAAGAAGGACGGAGGTCTGTGCCTGTGCATTGACTATAGAGGTCTAAATTCTGTCACGGTGGGTTTCAGTTACCCGCTACCTCTCATCGCTACGGCAGTGGAGTCATTTCACGGGGCGCGCTTCTTCACAAAACTAGATCTCAGGAGTGCGTATAACCTGGTGCGAATTCGAGCCGGAGACGAGTGGAAAACCACATTTAGTACCACATCTGGCCATTATGAGTTCCTCGTCATGCCGTATGGGTTAACCTCTTGGCGTTCCCCTAGGATAAGGGGCGCTAAAGCGATTTAAAAAAAAAAATTGTGCCCATTTTAAATGGCCTCCTACTCAAACTCAGAAGCTAGGATATGCATATAATTAATACTTGTGGATAGAAAACACCCTAAAGTTTCTAAAACTGTTTGAATGGTGTCTGTGAGTATAACAGAACTCATATGGCAGTCAAAACCCCGAGACAGATCGAAACAGGAAGTGGAATTCTGAATTGCGAACTCAACTTCATCACGTTGCCTATTAATCACACCGTGAGCTTTGGTTCATTGAGCACTTCCTATTGCTTCCACTAGATGTCCCCAGTCTTTACAAAGTGGTTTGAGTCTCCTACTGTTAAAACTGAATGAATGAGACGCTGTGGAACGTGGTCACACGGAGAGGGCCATCACCATTATGACGCCGACGCCCCTGGTTACCCTCCTCTTTCGAAACGTTTTGAAACACAATGCAATAGTCCCCCTCGAATCTTATTGGCTCTCTTGTTGAAAAACGCCCTGAAGATTTATGTTATACAACGTTTGACATGTTTGAACAAACCTAAATGGGAAAAAAATGCATTTTCTCGAAATGGCTGTCCCGTGGCCGACGGAGGTTCTGGAGCAGCCTTCAGACGCGCTAACAAGAACAAGCTCTTGGAACATAAAGGAGTATTTTTTTCGAACGAAAATACATTTGTTGTGGACCTGGGATTCCTGGAAGTGCTTTCTGATGAAGACAACCAAAGGTAAGGGATTATTGACAATAGTATACAAGACTAGATGTGATATGCGATTGTTCCAAGATGGCGCTGACCTGTAACGTTAGCCTATTTTTCTGAGTATCGCATCCCCTTTCATCGCAAAGTATGATTACCCAGTAAAGTTAATTTTAAATCTGGCATTACAGGTGCTTTCAAGAGATATTCATCTATAAATCTTAGAATGACAATATTACATTTTAAAAATGTTTTCGAATAGTAATTTAGTAAATTGTAGCTCTGTTTCATCGGATGCATTTGAGGGAAAATAGTTAGTCAACGTTACGCACCGATGTAAAATGCTGTTTTTATATATAAATATGAACTTTATCGAACAAAAGAATGCATGTATTGTGTAACATGATGTCCTAGGTGTGTCATCTGATGAAGATTGTCAAAGGTTAGTGCTGCATTTAGCTGTTTTTTGGTTATTTGTGATGCATGTGGTTGGTCGGAAAATGGCTATGTGGCTACTTTTACGATATACTCCTCTAACATAATCTAATGTTTTGCTTTTGCTGTAAAGCCTTTTTGAAATCGGACAACGTGGTTCGATTCAGGAGAGGTGTATCTATAAAACGATATAATTTGAAAAAAATATATATATTTAAATTATTAAATTTTGTTATGCTAATGGCGATATGATTTTTCGCTGGATGTCCGTCCCGGAGGCCGCACAGGGGTTAAAAAATCTCCCGTCGTCTTCCAATCCTTTGTGGACGAGTTTATCAGAGACATGCTTGGTCAGGGTGCGGTGGTGTACATCGATGACATCTTGATCTACTCCGCCACACGCACCGCGCATGTGTCTCTGGTGCGTAAAGTGCTTGGGCGGCTGCTGGAGCATGACCTATACGTCAAGGCTGAGAAATGTGAGTTCTCCAAACGAGCCGTCTCTTTTCTGGGATATCGCATTTCCACCACAGGGGTGGTGATGGAATGTGACCGCATTACGGCTGTGCGTAATTGGCCGACCCCAACCACGGTGAAGGAGGTGCAGCGGTTCTTGGGGTTTGCCAATTACTACCGGAGGTTTGTCTGGGGCTTTGGCCAGGTGGCGGCTCCCATTACCTCACTGATGAAGGGGGGTCCGGTGCGGCTGCGGTGGTCGGCAGAGGCGGACAGAGCCTTTCATCGTCTGAAGGCTCTGTTGACCAACGCCCCGGTGCTGGCGCATCCGTACCCCTCTTTGCCATTCATAGTGGAGGTGGACGCGTCCGAGGCTGGGTTAGGAGCGGAGCTGTCGCAGCGTTCGGGCGCGCCTCCGAAGCTTTGCCCCTGTGCGTTGTTTTCGAAGAAGCTGAGTCCGGCGGAGCGCAACTATGATGTGGGGGACAGGGAGTTGTTAGCCGTGGTCAAGGCCCTGAAGGTGTGGAGACATTGGCCTGAGGGGGCATGACACCCTTTTCTCATCTGGACTGACCACCGTAACCTGGAGTACATCCGGGCAGCGAGGAGAATTAACCCTCGTCATTCCAGGTGTGCCATGTTTTTTATGAGGTTTCAATTTACCCTCTCGTTCATTCCAGGTTCCCGGAACCGGAAGGCTTACGCACTGTCACGTCTCCACGACACCGAGGAGCGGACCATTGATTCTACTCCCATACTCCCTGCATCCTGTCTGGTGGCACCGGTGGTCTGGGAGGTGGTCTGGGAGCCGGCGGTGGTCTGGGAGCCGGCGGGTCAGTCAGAACCCACTCCACCTCAATGTCCCACGGGTCTGAAGTACGTTCCGCTCGGTGTTCGCGATCGCCTGATCCGATGGTCGCACGCTCTACCCTCCTCGGGTCATCCTGGTGTGTAAGGGAAAACTCCCCTAATTTGGACAAAATAACATGGGAACATATTGCCATAGCACGAATCATATACACGATTGTAAATACCACCCAAAGCGGTCCATCTCCGGGCCAATCATATGGCAATTTTCCGATGGCAATTGCCAATTGTAACACCCCAAATTTCCTTTAGATGGCGAGCGCGCTCCACCGTGGATTTTCATACAGCAAATGATACCCAAGTCTACACCCAAGGGTCAGATTTTGATAATAAGATTTTTTTTTTTTTAACTTATCAACCCCTTAAAGAGTGGTTTCTGGACCGTTTTTCGAATTTTTTTCAATTCTTATGTCAATTACACATGTATAAGAGCTGTATGGACATGCATTTGACATATTTTATTGACATAATTTTTTGGGTTGTTTTTGCTTGTGCATAAGGCATATGTTTTGTGCATTTGGAATATGATTTCATAGGAAGTTAAAAGTGACATATTTGCTTGTGCATAAGGCATATGTTTTGTGCATTTGGAATATGATTTCATAGGAAGTCAAAAGTGACATATTTGCTTGTGCATAAGGCATATGATTTGTGCATTTGGAATATGATTTCATAGGAAGTCAAAAGTGACATCTTTTTTTCTTTTTTTTGCCAAATGCCATTAGAAATGTGCAAATGAAATGTCCAATTCTTTTTTGTCAATTATACATGTATGAAAGTATTGAATGTGCCAAATCAGGATGTTTGTCCGTTTGCCATGTACGATCATAGGAAGTCGGTTTCCAAACCCAAAAGTCAGCGAACCATAGTCCAAATGGCATTTATACTGCCCAAATGATATATAGCCCTATGTTAAGCCATGAATCAATGCAGACAGTCTACGTGTCATGTATGATGAGGGAGAAGTGGGACTTTGTTGCTTTAAACATTTTTAACGAATTTGACATGCTCAGAATGCATAATTGACTGGCCCGATGATCTCGGGATGGCCGTGCAGTGACTGTGGTTCCTCTCCATCGCTCGTTGTGTTGATTTCATCATGTCAACTTTGGTGATATTTTTTGCTGTTGAATCATATTGCAAATGCGCGTTACATTTGCAATATAGCGCGTTACGTTTGCAATATGATTCAATGGGTATTTAGCATCACGAATTTAGGCATGCTCAAAAATACTGCAGAAATGCATAATTGACTGTCCCGATGATCTCGGTATGGCCGGACAGTGACTGTGGTTCCTCTCCATGGCTTGATGGTGACATGAGAGAAGTGGGACTGTCGTTATTTTAGCGATTTTTTTGAAAAATGTCCAAAATGACTCGGGGCGCCCCATATTGGATGGGCACTGATGGAAGGTGCTCCCTACCCAACCATGGACCCCTTGCACCCCCCTAAAGGCATTTAAAAGCCTTCTAAAAAATTAAGCCTGGTAACCCATTTCGGGTCACCATGTGCACGGATGCGCATTTGCAAAATGTTTCAATGGGCCTCAACATCACGAATTTGGCATGCTCAAAAACCCTGCAGTAATGCATAATTGACTGTCCCAATGAACTGGGGATGGCCGTGCAGTGACTGTGGTTCCTCTCTATCGCTCATTGTGTTGATTTCATCATGTCAACTTTGGTGATATTTTTTGCTGTTGAATCATATTGCAAATGCATGTTACGTTTGCAATATTGCGCATTACGTTTGCAATATGATTCATCATGTCAACTTTGGTGATATTTATTGCTGTTGAATCATATTGCAAACGCGCGTTACGTTTGCAATATTGCGCATTACGTTTGCAATATGATTCATCATGTCAACTTTGGTGATATTTATTGCTGTTGAATCATATTGCAAACGCGCGTTACGTTTGCAATATTGCGCATTACGTTTGCAATATGATTCATCATGTCAACTTTGGTGATATTTTTTGCTGTTGAATCATATTGCAAATGCACGTTACATTTGCAATATTGCGCGTTACGTTTGCAATATGATTCAATGGGCATTTAACATCACGAATTTAGGCATGCTCAAAAATACTGCAAAAATGCATAATTGACTGGCCCGATGAACTCGGGTTGGCCGGGCAGTGACTGTGGTTCCTCTCCATTGCTCGTCACCCAGCAGTCAGCGTCCATCAGTCAATTAGATGTCATTCTGACACCAAACTGATACCATCTGACACCAAATCCACTTTTTCCAACTCGTATAGAAGCCAACTATCACATATGTCAGAGAAGGCCCATAATTCACAGTACTTTCAATTTTAACCATAAAAAAACATAAAACACATAGTTACGTTATAGCTGCGGGTCCAGCTCTGACAATATGTGTAGGCCTATGTGAGGCGACCCCGAATCCCAAGTTTCGGCTCGATAGGTCATTCGGTGCCCGAGCAATGGCCTTAATTGGTGCTGAAAATCCACTTTTTCAGGGCGTTACTACGGGGTCCCTGAATGAGCTATCGGACAGAGACATTGGGGTCCATCTCTATGGGCCGAGGCGGTTTCAATGCACCTAGTCTTGCGACTCTGGGACATTTCTACATGTCGCCATGTCCGTGATATTCAAAATGAATTGAACATATTGCAAATGCACAAGGCGGTTTCTCGGTCTGAGAAACTTCTAGAGCCGCATAAATCACCGTGCACTATCGACTTGAGCTCTAGAACAGGTTTCTAAAATTTCGGAGCTCTAGGTCTGACGGTTCTTGAATCGTTTGAACGAAAATAACTATTGAAGGCGGTATAAGCCTCTAAGCCCCACACTATGTCCCTATGGCCAAATTTTGTGTGTGTGTTTTAGTTTTTTTGCAAAAAGAATAGACACACGGGTAGGCATAAACAGAATCCTGAATATGAAGTCTCTACCTTAAGAATTGACTGAATGACAGATGGTTAAGTAACGTGATTTTCACTATGTGCTGGTTAAATGACAATAGCTCTTGGCTGTTTTAACCACTTCCGGTTGTCACAGGAATCTCTTACTCAACACACGTTGTCTTTGGGGTAGACATAAACAGAATCCTGAATATGAAGTCTCTACCTTAAGAATTGACTGAATGACAGATGGTTGAGTTGCTTGATTTTCACTATGTGCGTTTTATATGACAATAGCTCTAGGCTTTTTTTAACAACTTCCGGTTGTCACAGAAAGCTCTTGCTCCACACACGTTGTCTTTGGGGTAGACATAAACAGAATCCTGAATATAAAGTCTCTACCTTAAGAATTGACTGAATGGCACATGGTTGAGTTGCGTGATTTTCAATATCTGCTGGTTGGCCATATGACAATAGCTCTTGGGTGTCTTTAACAACTTCCGGTTGTCACAGGAAGTTCTTACTCAACACACGTTGTCTTTGGGGTAGACATAAACAGAATCCTGAATAAGAAGTCTCTACCTTAAGAATTGACTGAATGACAGATGGTTGAGTTGCGTGATTTTCACTATGTGCGTTTTATTTGACAATAGCTCTAGGCTTTTTTTAACAACTTCCGGTTGTCACAGAAAGCTCTTGCTCCACACACGTTGTCTTTGGGGTAGACATAAACAGAATCCCGAATATAAAGTCTCTACCTTAAGAATTGACTGAATGGCACATGGTTGAGTTGCGTGATTTTCAATATCTGCTGGTTGGCCATATGACAATAGCTCTTGGGTGTTTTTAACAACTTCCGGTTGTCACAGGAAGTTCTTACTCAACACACGTTGTCTTTGGGGTAGACATAAACAGAATCCTGAATAAGAAGTCTCTACCTTAAGAATTGACTGAATGACAGATGGTTGAGTTGCGTGATTTTCACTATGTGCGTTTTATTTGACAATAGCTCTAGGCTGTTTTTAACAACTTCCGGTTGTCACAGGAAGCTCTTGCTCCACACACGTTGTCTTTGGGGTAGACATAAACAGAATCCTGAATATGAAGTCTCTACCTTAAGAATTGACTGAATGACAGATGGTTGAGTTGCGTGATTTTCACTATGTGAGTTTTATATGACAATAGCTCTAGGCTGTTTTTAACAACTTCCCGTCGTCACAGGAAGCTCTTGCTCCACACACGTTGTCTTTGGGGTAGACATAAACAGAATCCTGAATATGAAGTCTCTACCTTAAGAATTGACTGAATGACAGATGGTTGAGTTGCGTGATTTTCACTATCTGCTGGTTGGCCATATGACAATAGCTCTTGGCTGTTTTTAACAACTTCCGGTTGTCACAGGAAGTACTTACTCAACACACGTTGTCTTTGGGGTAGGCATAAACAGAATCCTGAATATGAAGTCTCTACCTTAAGAATTGACTGAATGACAGATGGTTGAGTTGCGTGATTTTCACTATGTGAGTTTTATATGACAATAGCTCTAGGCTGTTTTTAACAACTTCCGGTCGTCACAGGAAGCTCTTGCTCCACACACGTTGTCTTTGGGGTAGACATAAACAGAATCCTGAATATGAAGTCTCTACCTTAAGAATTGACTGAATGACAGATGGTTGAGTTGCGTGATTTTCACTATCTGCTGGTTGTCCATATGACAATAGCTCTTAGGTGTTTTTAACAACTTCCGGTTGTCACAGGAAGTTCTTACTCAACACACGTTGTCTTTGGGGTAGACATAAACAGAATCCTGAATATGAAGTCTCTACCTTAAGAATTGACTGAATGACACATGGTTGAGTTGCGTGATTTTCACTATCTGCAGGTTGGCCATATGACAATAGCTCTAGGGTGTTTTTAACCACTTCCGGTTGTCACAGGAAGCTCTTACTCAACACACGTTGTCTTTGGGGTAGGCATAAACAGAATCCTCAATATGAAGCCTCTACCTTAAGAATTGACTGAATGACACATGGTTGAGTTGCGTGATATTTACAACGTGCAGGTAATATGACAATAGCGCTAGGCTGTTTTTAACAACTTCCGGTTGTCACAGGAAGCTCTTACTCAACACACGTTGTCTTTGGGGTAGGCATACACAGAATCCTGAATATGAAGCCTCTACCTTAAGAATTGACTGAATGACACATGGTTGAGTTGCGTGATTTTCACTATCTGCAGGTTGGCCATGTGACAATAGCTCTAGGCTGTTTTTAACAACTTCCGGTTGTCACAGGAAGCTCTTACTCAACACACGTTGTCTTTGGTGTAGGCATAAACAGAATCCTGAATATGAAGCCTCTACCTTAAGAATTGACTAAATGACACATGGTTGAGTTGCGTGATTTTCACTATGTGCAGGTTATATGACAATAGCTCTAGGCTGTTTTTAACCACTTCCGGTTGTCACAGAAAGCTCTTGCTCCACACACGTTGTCTTTGGGGTACACATAAACAGAATCCTGAATATGAAGTCTCTACCTTAAGAATTGACTGATGACAGATGGTTGAGTTGCGTGATTTTCACTATGTGAGTTTTATATGACAATAGCTCTAGGCTGTTTTTAACAACTTCCGGTCGTCACAGGAAGCTCTTGCTCCACACACGTTGTCTTTGGGGTAGACATAAACAGAATCCTGAATATGAAGTCTCTACCTTAAGAATTGACTGAATGACAGATGGTTGAGTTGCGTGATTTTCACTATCTGCTGGTTGGCCATATGACAATAGCTCTTGGCTGTTTTTAACAACTTCCGGTTGTCACAGGAAGTTCTTACTCAACACACGTTGTCTTTGGGGTAGGCATAAACAGAATCCTGAATATGAAGTCTCTACCTTAAGAATTGACTGAATGACAGATGGTTGAGTTGCGTGATTTTCACTATGTGAGTTTTATATGACAATAGCTCTAGGCTGTTTTTAACAACTTCCGGTCGTCACAGGAAGCTCTTGCTCCACACACGTTGTCTTTGGGGTAGACATAAACAGAATCCTGAATATGAAGTCTCTACCTTAAGAATTGACTGAATGACAGATGGTTGAGTTGCGTGATTTTCACTATCTGCTGGTTGTCCATATGACAATAGCTCTTAGGTGTTTTTAACAACTTCCGGTTGTCACATGAAGTTCTTACTCAACACACGTTGTCTTTGGGGTAGACATAAACAGAATCCTGAATATGAAGCCTCTACCTTAAGAATTGACTAAATGACACATGGTTGAGTTGCGTGATTTTCACTATGTGCAGGTTATATGACAATAGCTCTAGGCTGTTTTTAACCACTTCCGGTTGTCACAGAAAGCTCTTGCTCCACACACGTTGTCTTTGGGGTAGACATAAACAGAATCCCGAATATAAAGTCTCTACCTTAAGAATTGACTGAATGGCACATGGTTGAGTTGCGTGATTTTCAATATCTGCTGGTTGGCCATATGACAATAGCTCTTGGGTGTTTTTAACAACTTCCGGTTGTCACAGGAAGTTCTTACTCAACACACGTTGTCTTTGGGGTAGACATAAACAGAATCCTGAATAAGAAGTCTCTACCTTAAGAATTGACTGAATGACAGATGGTTGAGTTGCGTGATTTTCACTATGTGCGTTTTATTTGACAATAGCTCTAGGCTGTTTTTAACAACTTCCGGTTGTCACAGGAAGCTCTTGCTCCACACACGTTGTCTTTGGGGTAGACATAAACAGAATCCTGAATATGAAGTCTCTACCTTAAGAATTGACTGAATGACAGATGGTTGAGTTGCGTGATTTTCACTATGTGAGTTTTATATGACAATAGCTCTAGGCTGTTTTTAACAACTTCCCGTCGTCACAGGAAGCTCTTGCTCCACACACGTTGTCTTTGGGGTAGACATAAACAGAATCCTGAATATGAAGTCTCTACCTTAAGAATTGACTGAATGACAGATGGTTGAGTTGCGTGATTTTCACTATCTGCTGGTTGGCCATATGACAATAGCTCTTGGCTGTTTTTAACAACTTCCGGTTGTCACAGGAAGTACTTACTCAACACACGTTGTCTTTGGGGTAGGCATAAACAGAATCCTGAATATGAAGTCTCTACCTTAAGAATTGACTGAATGACAGATGGTTGAGTTGCGTGATTTTCACTATGTGAGTTTTATATGACAATAGCTCTAGGCTGTTTTTAACAACTTCCGGTCGTCACAGGAAGCTCTTGCTCCACACACGTTGTCTTTGGGGTAGACATAAACAGAATCCTGAATATGAAGTCTCTACCTTAAGAATTGACTGAATGACAGATGGTTGAGTTGCGTGATTTTCACTATCTGCTGGTTGTCCATATGACAATAGCTCTTAGGTGTTTTTAACAACTTCCGGTTGTCACAGGAAGTTCTTACTCAACACACGTTGTCTTTGGGGTAGACATAAACAGAATCCTGAATATGAAGTCTCTACCTTAAGAATTGACTGAATGACACATGGTTGAGTTGCGTGATTTTCACTATCTGCAGGTTGGCCATATGACAATAGCTCTAGGGTGTTTTTAACCACTTCCGGTTGTCACAGGAAGCTCTTACTCAACACACGTTGTCTTTGGGGTAGGCATAAACAGAATCCTCAATATGAAGCCTCTACCTTAAGAATTGACTGAATGACACATGGTTGAGTTGCGTGATATTTACAACGTGCAGGTAATATGACAATAGCGCTAGGCTGTTTTTAACAACTTCCGGTTGTCACAGGAAGCTCTTACTCAACACACGTTGTCTTTGGGGTAGGCATACACAGAATCCTGAATATGAAGCCTCTACCTTAAGAATTGACTGAATGACACATGGTTGAGTTGCGTGATTTTCACTATCTGCAGGTTGGCCATGTGACAATAGCTCTAGGCTGTTTTTAACAACTTCCGGTTGTCACAGGAAGCTCTTACTCAACACACGTTGTCTTTGGGGTAGGCATAAACAGAATCCTGAATATGAAGCCTCTACCTTAAGAATTGACTAAATGACACATGGTTGAGTTGCGTGATTTTCACTATGTGCAGGTTATATGACAATAGCTCTAGGCTGTTTTTAACCACTTCCGGTTGTCACAGAAAGCTCTTGCTCCACACACGTTGTCTTTGGGGTACACATAAACAGAATCCTGAATATGAAGTCTCTACCTTAAGAATTGACTGATGACAGATGGTTGAGTTGCGTGATTTTCACTATGTGAGTTTTATATGACAATAGCTCTAGGCTGTTTTTAACAACTTCCGGTCGTCACAGGAAGCTCTTGCTCCACACACGTTGTCTTTGGGGTAGACATAAACAGAATCCTGAATATGAAGTCTCTACCTTAAGAATTGACTGAATGACAGATGGTTGAGTTGCGTGATTTTCACTATCTGCTGGTTGGCCATATGACAATAGCTCTTGGCTGTTTTTAACAACTTCCGGTTGTCACAGGAAGTTCTTACTCAACACACGTTGTCTTTGGGGTAGGCATAAACAGAATCCTGAATATGAAGTCTCTACCTTAAGAATTGACTGAATGACAGATGGTTGAGTTGCGTGATTTTCACTATGTGAGTTTTATATGACAATAGCTCTAGGCTGTTTTTAACAACTTCCGGTCGTCACAGGAAGCTCTTGCTCCACACACGTTGTCTTTGGGGTAGACATAAACAGAATCCTGAATATGAAGTCTCTACCTTAAGAATTGACTGAATGACAGATGGTTGAGTTGCGTGATTTTCACTATCTGCTGGTTGTCCATATGACAATAGCTCTTAGGTGTTTTTAACAACTTCCGGTTGTCACATGAAGTTCTTACTCAACACACGTTGTCTTTGGGGTAGACATAAACAGAATGCTGAATATGAAGCCTCTACCTTAAGAATTGACTAAATGACACATGGTTGAGTTGCGTGATTTTCACTATGTGCAGGTTATATGACAATAGCTCTAGGCTGTTTTTAACCACTTCCGGTTGTCACAGAAAGCTCTTGCTCCACACACGTTGTCTTTGGGGTACACATAAACAGAATCCTGAATATGAAGTCTCTACCTTAAGAATTGACTGATGACAGATGGTTGAGTTGCGTGATTTTCACTATGTGAGTTTTATATGACAATAGCTCTAGGCTGTTTTTAACAACTTCCGGTCGTCACAGGAAGCTCTTGCTCCACACACGTTGTCTTTGGGGTAGACATAAACAGAATCCTGAATATGAAGTCTCTACCTTAAGAATTGACTGAATGACAGATGGTTGAGTTGCGTGATTTTCACTATCTGCTGGTTGGCCATATGACAATAGCTCTTGGCTGTTTTTAACAACTTCCGGTTGTCACAGGAAGTTCTTACTCAACACACGTTGTCTTTGGGGTAGGCATAAACAGAATCCTGAATATGAAGTCTCTACCTTAAGAATTGACTGAATGACAGATGGTTGAGTTGCGTGATTTTCACTATGTGAGTTTTATATGACAATAGCTCTAGGCTGTTTTTAACAACTTCCGGTCGTCACAGGAAGCTCTTGCTCCACACACGTTGTCTTTGGGGTAGACATAAACAGAATCCTGAATATGAAGTCTCTACCTTAAGAATTGACTGAATGACAGATGGTTGAGTTGCGTGATTTTCACTATCTGCTGGTTGTCCATATGACAATAGCTCTTAGGTGTTTTTAACAACTTCCGGTTGTCACAGGAAGTTCTTACTCAACACACGTTGTCTTTGGGGTAGACATAAACAGAATCCTGAATATGGAGTCTCTACCTTAAGAATTGACTGAATGACACATGGTTGAGTTGCGTGATTTTCACTATCTGCAGGTTGGCCATATGACAATAGCTCTAGGGTGTTTTTAACCACTTCCGGTTGTCACAGGAAGCTCTTACTCAACACACGTTGTCTTTGGGGTAGGCATAAACAGAATCCTCAATATGAAGCCTCTACCTTAACCTGTTAGGGCTAGGGGGCAGCATTTGCACATCTGGATAAAAAAAAATGTACCTGATTTAATCTGGTTACTAATCCTACCCAGTAACTAGAATATGCATATACTTATTATATATGGATAGAAAACACTCTAAAGTTTCTAAAACTGTTTGAATGGTGTCTGTGAGTATAACAGAACTCATTTGGCAGGCAAAACCCTGAGACATTTTCTGACAGGAAGTGGATACCTGATGTGTTGTATTACCTTTAAACCTATCCCATTGAAAAGCACAGGGGCTGAGGAATATTTTGGCACTTCCTATTGCTTCCACTAGATGTCACCAGCCTTTACAAAGTGTTTTGAGTCTTCTGGAGGGAGATCTGACCGAACAAGAGCCATGGAACGATGATGTCCCATTAGACACCTGGCGCGCGAGTTCATGTTGGGTACCCTCGTTCCAATACGTTATAAAAGAGTATGCATTCGTCCACCTTGAATATTATTCATGTTCTGGTTAAAAAAGGCCCTAATGATTTATGCTATACAACGTTTGACATGTTTGAACGAACGTAAATATATTTTTTCCCCTCGTTCATGACGAGAAGTCCGGCTGGCTTAGATCATGTGCTAACAAGACGGAGATTTTTGGACATAAATTATGAGCTTTTTTGAACAAAACTACATTCGTTATGGACCTGTGATACCTGGAAGTGACATCTGATGAAGAGAATCAAAGGTAATGGATTATTTACATAGTATTTTCGATTTTAGATCTCCCCAACATGACGTCTAGTCTGTATCGCAACGCGTATTTTTCTGGGCGCAGTGCTCAGATTATTGCAAAGTGTGATTTCCCAGTAAGGTTATTTTTAAATCTGGCAAGTTGATTGCGTTCAAGAGATGTAAATCTATAATTCTTTAAATGACAATATAATATTTTACCAATGTTTTCTAATTTTAATTATTTAATTTGTGACGCTGACTTGACTGCCGGTTATTGGAGGGAAACGATTTCCTCAACATCAATGTCATAGTAAAACGCTGTTTTTGGATATAAATATGAACTTGATAGAACTAAAAATGCATGCATTGTCTAACATAATGTCCTAGGAGTGTCATCTGATGGAGATTGTAAAAGGTTAGTGCATCATTTTAGCTGGTTTTATGGTTTTGGTGACCCTGTCTTTGACTTGACAAAACATTACACACAACTCTTGTAAATGTACTGTCCTAACATACTCTAAATTTATGCTTTCGCCGTAAAACCTTTTTGAAATCGTAAAACGTGGTTAGATTAAGGAGATGTTTATCTTTCAAAGGGTGTAAAATAGTTGTATGTTTGAAAAATTTGAATTTTGACATTTATTTGGATTCAAATTTGCCGCTCTTGAAATGCACCTGCTGTTGATGGAGTGCACCACGGGTGGCACGCTAGAGTCCCACCTAGCCCATAGAGGTTAAGAATTGACTGAATGACACATGGTTGAGTTGCGTGATATTTACAACGTGCAGGTAATATGACAATAGCGCTAGGCTGTTTTTAACAACTTCCGGTTGTCACAGGAAGCTCTTACTCAACACACGTTGTCTTTGGGGTAGGCATAAACAGAATCCTGAATATGAAGCCTCTACCTTAAGAATTGACTGAATGACACATGGTTGAGTTGCGTGATTTTCACTATCTGCAGGTTGGCCATGTGACAATAGCTCTAGGCTGTTTTTAACAACTTCCGGTTGTCACAGGAAGCTCTTACTCAACACACATTGTCTTTGGGGTAGGCATAAACATAATCCTGAATATGAAGCCTCTACCTTAAGAATTGACTAAATGACACATGGTTGAGTTGCTTGATTTTCACTATGTGCAGGTTATATGACAATAGCTCTAGGCTGTTTTTAACCACTTCCGGTTGTCACAGAAAGCTCTTGCTCCACACACGTTGTCTTTGGGGTAGACATAAACAGAATCCTGAATATGAAGTCTCTACCTTAAGAATTGACTGAATGACAGATGGTTGAGTTGCGTGATTTTCACTATGTGAGTTTTATATGACAATAGCTCTAGGCTGTTTTTAACAACTTCCGGTCGTCACAGGAAGCTCTTGCTCCACACACGTTGTCTTTGGGGTAGACATAAACAGAATCCTGAATATGAAGTCTCTACCTTAAGAATTGACTGAATGACAGATGGTTGAGTTGCGTGATTTTCACTATCTGCTGGTTGGCCATATGACAATAGCTCTTGGCTGTTTTTAACAACTTCCGGTTGTCACAGGAAGTTCTTACTCCACACACGTTGTCTTTGGGGTAGACATAAACAGAATCCTGAATATGAAGTCTCTACCTTAAGAATTGACTGAATGACAGATGGTTGAGTTGCGTGATTTTCACTATGTGAGTTTTATATGACAATAGCTCTAGGCTGTTTTTAACAACTTCCGGTCGTCACAGGAAGCTCTTGCTCCACACATGTTGTCTTTGGGGTAGACATAAACAGAATCCTGAATATGAAGTCTCTACCTTAACCTGTTGGGGCTAGGGGGCAGCATTTGCACGTCTGGATAAAAAAAATGTACCCGATTTAATCTGGTTACTAATCCTACCCAGTAACTAGAATATGCATATACTTATTATATATGGATAGAAAACACTCTAAAGTTTCTAAAACTGTTTGAATGGTGTCTGTGAGTATAACAGAACTCATTTGGCAGGCAAAACCCTGAGACATTTTCTGACAGGAAGTGGATACCTGATGTGTTGTATTGACTTTAAACCTATCCCATTGAAAAACACAGGGGCTTAGGAATATTTTGGCACTTCCAATTGCTTCCACTAGATGTCACCAGCCTTTACAAAGTGTTTTGAGTCTTCTGGAGGGAGATCTGACCGAACAAGAGCCATGGAACGATGATGTCCCATTAGACACCTGGCGCGCGAGTTCATGTTGGGTACCCTCGTTCCAATACGTTATAAAAGAGTATGCATTCGTCCACCTTGAATATTATTCATGTTCTGGTTAAAAAAGGCCCTAATGATTTATGCTATACAACGTTTGACATGTTTGAACGAACGGAAATATATTTTTTCCCCTCGTTCATGACGAGAAGTCCGGCTGGCTTACATCATGTGTTAACGAGACGGAGATTTTTGGACATAAATGATGAGCTTTTTTGAACAAAACTACATTCGTTATGGACCTGTGATACCTGGAAGTGACATCTGATGAAGAGAATCAAAGGTAATGGATTATTTACATAGTATTTTCGATTTTAGATCTCCCCAACATGACGTCTAGTCTGTATCGCAATGCGTATTTTTCTGGGCGCAGTGCTCAGATTATTGCAAAGTGTGATTTCCCAGTAAGGTTATTTTTAAATCTGGCAAGTTGATTGCGTTCAAGAGATGTAAATCTATAATTCTTTAAATGACAATATAATATTTTACCAATGTTTTCTAATTTTAATTATTTAATTTGTGACGCTGACTTGACTGCCGGTTATTGGAGGGAAACGATTTCCTCAACATCAATGCGTTTTACTAAAACGCTGTTTTTGGATATAAATATGAACTTGATAGAACTAAAAATGCATGCATTGTCTAACATAATGTCCTAGGAGTGTCATCTGATGAAGATTGTAAAAGGTTAGTGCATCATTTTAGCTGGTTTTATGGTTTTGGTGACCCTGTCTTTGACTTGACAAAACATTACACACAACTCTTGTAAATGTACTGTCCTAACATACTCTAAATTTATGCTTTCGCCGTAAAACCTTTTTGAAATCGTAAAACGTGGTTAGATTAAGGAGATGTTTATCTTTCAAATGGTGTAAAATAGTTGTATTTTTGAAAAATTTGAATTTTGACATTTATTTGGATTCAAATTTGCCGCTCTTGAAATGCACCTGCTGTTGATGGAGTGCACCACGGGTGGCACGCTAGCGTCCCACATAGCCCCAAGAGGTTAAGAATTGACTGAATGACAGATGGTCGAGTTGCGTGATTTTCACTATCTGCTGGTTGTCCATATGACAATAGCTCTTAGGTGTTTTTAACAACTTCCGGTTGTCACAAGAAGTTCTTACTCAACACACGTTGTCTTTGGGGTAGACATAAACAGAATCCTGAATATGGAGTCTCTACCTTAAGAATTGACTGAATGACACATGGTTGAGTTGCGTGATTTTCACTATCTGCAGGTTGGCCATATGACAATAGCTCTAGGGTGTTTTTAACCACTTCCGGTTGTCACAGGAAGCTCTTACTCAACACACGTTGTCTTTGGGGTAGGCATAAACAGAATCCTCAATATGAAGCCTCTACCTTAAGAATTGACTGAATGACACATGGTTGAGTTGCGTGATATTTACAACGTGCAGGTAATATGACAATAGCGCTAGGCTGTTTTTAACAACTTCCGGTTGTCACAGGAAGCTCTTACTCAACACACGTTGTCTTTGGGGTAGGCATAAACAGAATCCTGAATATGAAGCCTCTACCTTAAGAATTGACTGAATGACACATGGTTGAGTTGCGTGATTTTCACTATCTGCAGGTTGGCCATGTGACAATAGCTCTAGGCTGTTTTTAACAACTTCCGGTTGTCACAGGAAGCTCTTACTCAACACACGTTGTCTTTGGGGTAGGCATAAACAGAATCCTGAATATGAAGCCTCTACCTTAAGAATTGACTAAATGACACATGGTTGAGTTGCGTGATTTTCACTATGTGCAGGTTATATGACAATAGCTCTAGGCTGTTTTTAACCACTTCCGGTTCCTCCAGGAACCTTAGAATCGACACAGGTAGACCTCACAGTAACCTGATGGATTGTTATAGAAGACAGGTTCATAAGGCATTCATAACCCACATAGGCTTCTGGTTGAATTTAGGAGAATTGTCAATGTATTCCTATGGGGAGAGAACTGTTTGCACACTGTTTGATCTAAACAACTTATTTTCACTGTGAAGGGTTAATGCCACAGGGTCAGGGTTAGGCTTGCACAGATCGGGAGGACCTCAGGAACATTCCTGGTTCCTCTCCATCGCTATTTGTGTTGATTTCATCATGTCAACTTTGGTGATATTTTTTGCTGTTGAATCATATTGCAAATGCACGTTACGTTTGCAATATTGCGCGTTACATTTGCCATATGATTCAATGGGCATTTAGCATCACGAATTTAAGCATGCTCAAAAATACTGCAGAAATGCATAATTGACTGTCCAGATGAACTGGGGATGGCCGTGCAGTGACTGTGGTTCCCCTCCATCGCTCGTTGTGTTGATTTCATCATGTCAACTTTGGTGATATTTTTTGCAGTTGAATCATATTGCAAATACGCGGATGCGCATTTGCAATATGATTCAATGGGCATTTAGCATCATGAATTTAGGCATGCTCAAAAATACTGCTGAAATGCATAATTGACTGTCCCGATGAACTCGGTATGGCCAGACAGTGACTGTGGTTCCTCTCCATGGCTTGATGGTGACATGAGAGAAGTGGGACTGTCATTTCTTAGCGATTTTTTGAGAAATGTCCAAAATGACTCGGGGCGCCCCATACTGGAACGGACGGTGCGGGGCCTGAAGGGGAAGTACTGGTGGCCCACTTTGGTTAAGGATGTTAGGCGCTATGTCTCTTCCTGTCCGGTGTGCGCCCAGTGTAAGGCTCCTAGGCACCTGCCTCGAGGGAAACTACAGCCCCTCCCCGTTCCACAGCGACCTTGGTCCCACCTGTCGGTGGATTTCCTCACGGATCTCCCGCCGTCTCAGGGGAACACCACGATCCTGGTCGTTGTGGATCGGTTCTCGAAGTCCTGCCGTCTGCTCCCTTTGCCCGGTCTTCCTACGGCCCTACAGACCGCGGAGGCCCTATTTACGCATGTCTTCCGTTACTACGGGGTGCCCGAGGACATCGTTTCTGATCGGGGTCCCCAGTTCACGTCCAGGGTATGGAGGTCATTTATGGAGAGGCTGGGGGTCTCGGTCAGTTTTACCTCGGGTTTTCACCCCGAGAGTAATGGGCAGGTGGAACGCATTAACCAGGATGTGGGCAGGGGTCTGCGGTCCTATTGCCAGGACCGGCCAGGGGAGTGGGTGAGTTTCGTGCCATGGGCTGAAATGGCACAGAACTCTCTGCGCCACTCCTCTACTAACCTGTTGCCTTTCCCGGTTGTGTTAGGGTACTAGCTGGAATGGGTACAGCGCTCTAAAGAGACCTGGAGTGCTGTCCAGGAGTGCCTGAAGCGAGCTGTAAGATGGCACAAGGAGAGCGCTGACCGCTGCCGCTGTGAGGCCCCCGTGTTTAACCCAGGGGACAGAGTCTGGCTCTCAACCCGGAACCTGCCCCTCCGCCTGCCTTGCCGGAAGCTGGGTCCGCGATTTGTGGGGCCGTTCAAAGTCCTGAGGAGAATAAACAAGGTGTGTTATAGGTTACAACTTCCTTCATATTACCGTATTAACCCCTCGTTTCATGTGTCTCTCCTCAGGCCGGTGGTAGCTGGTCCGCTGCAGGACGCTGAGGTGCGGGAGGTCCCTCCGCCCCCCCTGGACATCGGGGGGGCCCCGGCGTACACAGTCCGGTCGATCCTGGACTCCCGACGTTGGGTAGGGGGCCCGCAGTACCTCATGGACTGGGAGGGGTACGGCCCTGAGGAGAGGTGCTGGGTCCCGGTGGGGGACATTCTGGATCCAGCCCTGCTGCAGGAATTCCACCGCCTCCATCCGGATCGACCTGCACCTCGCCCTTCGGGTCGTACCCGAGGCCGGCGTCGGCGTGCTGTGGGAACCGAGCGTCGGGGGGGGGACTGTCACAGCGTCCACAGAAGGTGGCGCCCCTCCCCGGTCGGGCGGTGCTCGGCGGTCGTCGTCGCCGACCTACTGGCTGCCACCGATCTACGTTTCTGTGTCTTTTGGTTTTGTCTGTCTAGGTCCGCACCTGTTCCTTGTTAGTCATTAGTGGGGGGGAATTTAGTTTGTCTTTTTTGTTTGGGAATTCGTGCGGGATTGTTTCATGTCATGTTCTTTGTGATAGTCGGCATTTTGCGCTGCTTCAGCTACGCCGCGTAATTTTTGGATTAGGCATTAGGGTTGCTGGGCTGCGCCCCGTGTGTATTGATTTTGGAGCTGTCCTCCTGTCTTATTATCTGCGCACCCTGCCTTGTGGCGACTTTATTTATCGTGTGTAACGGCTGTCTATGGAAGAAGTGGACCAAAATGCGGCGGAGTTAGGGTTCGTCATATTTAATTAAATGAACACTACGCAATTTACAAAAACAACAAAACTGACAGCCAACACAGTCCTGTCAGGTGCAACCACAGTGACAAGCACAATTACCCACGAAACACAAAGGAAACGTAGGCAACTTATGTGTGACTACCAATCAACCACAACCCTCTACAGCTGTGCCTGATTGGAAGTCACACGGCCAAAATCAATGAAACAATAAAACACACACTCCCTTCTGCCACGTCCTGACCCAACTACACCCTCTACTGGTCAGGACGTGACAGTACCCCCCCCCTCAAGGTGCAGACCCCGGGATGCACCTAAAAAAGGAAAACACAAGAAAATCCCCAACAAAAAAGAACACCTAAACAATAAGGGAGGGAAGGGAGGGTGGCTGCCGTCACCGACGGCACTGTGCTACACCCTCCCTCCCCAACCCACCTATCCTGGAGGTGGCTCAGGTGCAGGCCGTTCCGGGCAGTCGGGCCACTCTGGCCGCTCGGGGCAGTCTGGCAGCTCCGGCAGCTCCGGCAGCTCGGGGCAGTCTGGCAGCTCCGGCAGCTCGGGGCAGTCTGGCAGCTCCGGCAGCTCGGGGCAGTCTGGCAGCTCCGGCAGCTCGGGGCAGTCTGGCAGCTCCGGCAGCTCGGGGCAGTCTGGCCGCTCCGGCAGTTCGGGGCAGTCTGGCCACTCCGGCAGTTCGGGGCAGTCTGGCCACTCCGGCAGTTCGGGGCAGTCTGGCCACTCCGGCAGTTCGGGGCAGTCTGGCCACTCCGGCAGTTCAGGGCAGTCTGGCCACTCTGGCAGTTCAGGGCAGTCTGGCCACTCCGGCAGTTCAGGGCAGTCTGGCCACTCCGGCAGTTCAGGGCAGTCTGGCCACTCCGGCAGTTCAGGGCAGTCTGGCCACTCCGGCAGTTCAGGGCAGTCTGGCCACTCCGGCAGTTCAGGGCAGTCTGGCCACTCCGGCAGTTCCGGCTCAGGATTCACCAGGCTGGGGAGACATAACGGAGACCTGGCTCTGGGCGCAGGCCCTGGACTCACCAGTCTGGGAAGACCCGCTGGATGCCTGGTTTGAGGAGGTGGCACAGGAGAGACCAGGGTGGAGAGACCCACTGGAGGACTGGTCCGTGGAGGAGACACGGGCTTGACCAGGATAGGGAGACCCACTGGAGGACTGGTCCGTGGAGGAGACACGGGCTTGACCAGGATAGGGAGACCCACTGGAGTACTGGTCCGTGGAGGAGGCACGGGCTTGATCAGGATGGGAAGACATGCAGGAGGCTTGGTTCTGGGCGTAGGCACAGGACGTGCAGGGCTGGGAAGACATGCAGGAGGCCTGTTTCTGGGCGCAGGCACAGTCTTTACCAGACAACCAGCACGCACCTCAGGACGAGTATGGAGAGCTGCCTCAGGTGACATCATTCCCTCGACACGCTCATTAGGGTGAATGCCGTACTTTATGCACCACACTAGCAGCTCTCTCATCTCTCTCTCTCCTAATTTCCCCATTAACCCCGTCACAGTCTCTGTCTCATATTCCTCGCTCACCTCCAATGTCATCCCGACTGGCTCTGGTTCCGACCTCAGCTCCACCGACTGTCCCGTGTGCCCCCCCCAAAAACATTCTTGGGGCTGCCTCTCGCGCTCGTTGCGCTCTCTCTCCTCGTAATAGCGCCTCTCCGCTCTCGCCGCTTCAATCTCCCACTGCGGGAGGCGATAATCCCCAGCCTGAGTCCATGGTCCCTCTCCGTCCAGGATTTGTTCCCAAGTCCATTCGTCCATAACGCTGTACTCCTGCTGCTCCTTCCTCTTCCTCCGCTTGGTCCTGGTTTGGTGGGTAATTCTGTAACGGCTGTCTATGGAAGAAGTGGACCAAAATGCGGCGGAGTTAGGGTTCGTCATATTTAATTAAACGAACACTACGCAATTTACAAAAACAACAAAACTGACAGCCAACACAGTCCTGTCAGGTGCAACCACAGTGACAAGCACAATTACCCACGAAACACAAAGGAAACGTAGGCAACTTATGTGTGACTCCCAATCAACCACAACCCTCTACAGCTGTGCCTGATTGGAAGTCACATGGCCAAAATCAATGAAACAATAAAACACACACTCCCTTCTACCACGTCCTGACCCAACTACACCCTCTACTGGTCAGGACGTGACATCGTGATTATTAAACATCTGTTCAAACGGACTTCAGTCTCCTGCACTTGACTCTACCCCCTTTCCTGCTATCAAGGATATCTTTGACAATTGCACCATGATTAGCTCAGTGTTCTGTCACTCATGGGTACAGTACATCATTGCCAAGTTTAAGTCCTTAGTATGTGTAACCTTTATTTAACCAGGCAAGTCAGTTAAGAACAAATTCTTATTTACAATGACTGCCTAACGGGGAACAGTGGGTTAACTGCCTTGTTCAGGGGCTGAACGACAGATTGTTACCTTGTTTACCTTAACCTTTCAGTTACTGGCCCAACGCTCTAACCACTAGGCTTCCTGCCTCCCAAGATAAGGTTAGACATCCAAAATCTCAGCACTTTGGGTCCTGCCATAGAGTTATATTACAAGTGTCCTTCCAAGAAGGATAAAATTACGTCAAATCACATTATATGTACAGTAGCTTTAATTGGACTGATCATGTCAACATCTTACTTTCAAAGTCAGCTAGCAGTCATCATCATGAATCAAGTCGACAATCTACTGGCAAATCCTTTTTAATCCTTGTCATATGAAGATAAATAAGGAAGAGAAATTATAGATAAAACGTATCAATGCTCAATCGGCCATTGGACAAAGATTACACAAAAAGTTGGAAATCGCAAATTCAACAATGAGTCAGTTGGAAGGAATCATTTTCTAACTGCAAGCATTGCAAAGCAACAACTAACGTTAGCCTGCTATTCAATGGAGTGGCTGTGTGTTTTTTTCTTCCAATTTCCCACCATAAATCCAGAGAATGCCAGACTTTGATGACAAGACTCTTGTATGCTGCTGCATAAATGATGTAATATGCAAGGGAAACAGCTAAGAAATTAATACTAAGTGTATGTTGTATATGTTGTGAAGTAAGCTGTTAGTAGCCCATGTGCCTCACCCTAATAATTTGGTCTATTTTCACTAATGCGGTATTGTAAGCACATCGTTTGTGGCCGGTGTGTGCTTGTTTGCCAACTTTTTTTGTACAGCTTTGACAGTGCTACTGATAGTAGTGGTGGTGCTTGGCTTGCACATGCAAATTCAGCACACACAACATTCTATAATAGAATTGTATTAGTTGACATGTCAAATTAAAAGCTTATTTAACGTGTCAAATAGTGTTAAAGGATGTGTATCTTTTTCGACACGCAAAGACCCAAACAGCGTTTAATGTGACTCACCATAATAATTTGGTCTATTTTCACCTATTAATTTCGCCTACTGTTCTAACTTGGTGGTGCACATGTAGCCTATAACCTGTTTTAGAGAAATGTAATCATTGAATATTGTAAGAGCTTTCATTGTCTGTTTATATGCCCCTTTTATTTATCCTACAGTTCTGACTTGTTGAACGGCCCATGTTCTAAATTCTGTCACTGTACATTTCAAAAGTGCTAAACAAATAGTTATATTGACTATGTCTGTCGTCGCTTGCTCATTAATGTCTTAATCGAAGTTGCAGATTGCCTCTTATCTATTTGTCCCTTATGCCATAGTTTGTACATCTCAATTGTCAGTAGAAACCACCTCAGGGGTGCAGGTGGAGTGTGACCGCGTGACGGCTGTGCGTAATTGGCCAACCCCAACCACTGTGAAGGAGGTGCAGCGGTTCTTGGGGTTCGCTAATTATTATCGGAGGTTTATCCGGGGTTTTGGCCAGGTGGCGGCTCCCATTACCTCACTGATGAAAGGGGGGCCGGTGCGGCTACGATGGTCAGCAGAGGCGGACAGAGCCTTCCATCGTCTGAAGGTTCTGTTTACCAACGCACCCGTCCTGGCGCATCCGGACCCCTCTTTGCCATTCATAGTGGAGGTGGAAGCGGCCGAGGCTGGGGTAGGAGCTGTGCTATCGCAGCGCTCGGGCGTTCCTCCGAAGCTCCGCCCATGTGCCTTCTTTTCTAAGAAGCTGAGCCCGGCGGAGCGCAACTATGATGTGGGGGACCGGGAGCTGTTAGCCGTGGTCAGGGCTTTGACGGTGTGGAGACATTGGCTTGAGGGGGCACGTCACCCTTTTCTCATCTGGACCGACCACCGTAACCTGGAGTATATTCGGGCAGCGAGGAGGCTTAATCCCCGTCAGGCAAGGTGGGCCATATTACCGCATTAACCCCTCGTTTCATGTGTCTCTCCTCAGGCCGGTGGTAGCTGGTCCACTGCAGGACGATGAGGTGCTGGAGGTCCCCCCGCCCCCCCTGGACATCGGGGGGGCCCCGGCGTACACAGTCCGAGCCATCCTGGACTCCCCGACGTCGGGTAGGGGGCCTGCAGTACCTCGTGGACTGGGAGGGGTACGGTCCGGAGGAGAGGTGCTGGGTTCCGGCGGCGGACATTCTAGATCCACCTATGCTACAAGAATTCCACCGTCGCCGTCCGGATCGGCCGGCGCCTCGCCCTCCGGGCCGTCCCCGAGGCCGGCGTCAGGGGAGGGGTACTGTCACAGTATCTAACGAAGGTGGCGCCACTCCTCGGTCGGGCGGCGCTCGGCGGTCGTCGTCGCCGGCCTATTAGCTGCCACCGATCGTTGTTTCTGTGTCTTTTGGTTTTGTCTGTCTATCCCGCACCTGTTTTGTGTTTGTCATTAGTGGGGGGTTATTTAGTGTGTATTTTCAGTTGGGGTTCTCGTGCGGGATTGTTTATTGTCCACTCAGGACAGTTGCGAGTGTAAGCTGTTATTGTCCATTATATTGCCGGGCTGCGCTTATTTTGGGAATGTGTTTTCCCCTGGCGGACTTCGCCACGCGCCCTGTGCCCTACGGCTATTGCGTTTGCTATTATTATTAAAACACAGTTGCTCCGGCCCTCTGTCTCCTGCTCCTGATTCCACATCTCCATTGGTCCTAGACAGCCGTGACAGTTGTCTGTCTAGACTACAAAAAAAAATAGAGAAAATAGGGAAAACTGTGGTCTAATTCCCAGCAGTTCTAGTCCATCTGCTGCTCAGAATGGGCTGCTGGTAGCGTCCTTGCCTGTTCAGAACACAATTACATAAAGAAAGTCAAGCTTTGGCACGATTCTCTGCATTGTTCCTTTATCACTTTGCCATCCGCACATTTGGTGTGGGGGGGTTACTTCTCACATCCAGTGTTGAGTAGAATAAGCAGTGGAATCCCAGATATATCGGTCATGAAATCACAGGCATGTAAACAGTTCCATCGGTCTTCTCTCAGAATATCTTCAGTATCACTGCAATGCTCTACTGTAGTTGGTACTGTACTGTATAGTAAGAGACATTGAGGGGTTTGACAGTTTTATAGGCTTACATATAATAAATGGACATAAAGCAACATATTATGGTACAAAGATAGCCTAATATGTACATGTCATTATGCCTCCCTCATTTATACTGAACAAAAATATAAATGCAACATGCAACAATATCAACAATTTTACTGAGTTACAGTTCATATAAGGAAATCAGTCAATTGAAATAAATTCATTAGGCCCTAATCTATGGATTTCACATGACTGGGCCATGGGTCGGCTGGGGAGGGCATAGGCCCACCCACTGGGGAGCAAGGCCCAGCCAATCAGAATAATTATTTTCCCCACAAAAGGCCTTTATTACAAACATAACTAATCCTCCGTTTCATCAGCTGTCCGGGTGGCTAGTCTCAGACCATCCCGCAGGTGAAGAAGCCGGAAGTAGAGGTCCTGGGCTGGCGTGGTTACACTTGATCTGCGATTGTGAGGCCGGTTGGACGTACTGCCAAATTCTCTAAAACGACGTCAGAGGCGGTTTATGGTAGAGAAATTATTATTAAATTATCTTGCAACAGCTCTGGTGGACATTCCTGCAGTCAGCATGCCAATTGCACACTCACTCAAAACATGAGACATCTGTGGCAAACTGTGACCAAAGGTGCACCTGTGTAATGATCATGCTGTTTAATCAGCTTCTTGATATGCCACACCTGTCAGGTGGATGGATTATTTTGGCAAAGGAGAAATGCTCACTAACAGGGATGTAAACAAATTTGTGCACAACATTTTTGAAAAATAAGCTTTTCGTGCGTATGGAACATTTCTGGGATCTTTTATTTCAGCTCATGAAACATGGGACCAACACTTTACATGTTGCTCATTAAAAATGAAGGGAGGATCAAGGCACTCTTCATATAATTTATTAAAATGCCTTTATTTGTATAAAAGCACACAGTTCAATGGTTTAAAAACTCCAACGCATTTCGGCTGCATGGAGCCACACAAGAGAGGGAGAGGACTCGGAAGAGGCCAACACGGAGGGGGAGTAAGAAATCTAGACTATCCAAACACAAGGAGCAGGACCAGAACAAGGCTATGATCAACATTCTGGAGAACCCCTTTCTGATGATTGTGTAATGGTCTTATCTAAAGGACTGTGCTTTGTCCTATCCCCCTTTCCCTTTCTTTTAAATGCAACCAACAAGCTCCCTACAAGCTATGGATATTGATCATGTTCCAGCCTCGTCTTAAACAGCTAAACCAAAGGGAAAGCTTTGGGATTTACAAACTACAGGCCACTAAGTACCCTGGTTTAAATTAAGATATGGATTTCTCACCTTTCCTGTAGGGTCGTTAGAGGTCCCTTTGTGGTCATCTAGTGGACATTTTGCTCTATTGGCCTCAGCTATGTTGAGACTGTTGTGGTCCATGTTTGCTGTGTTCTAGTGTACTATAACATAGATGGCTCTCCTATTCTTAACACTTTGCCCAGTCATATTCAAGGTTAAAACTACCTTTCTAGGGGTTCTGATGAACTTTGAATGTTTCTTCAAGTGCAGTCGCAAAAACCATCAAGCACTATGATGAAACTGGCTCTCATGAGAACCGCCACCGGTAGGGAAGACCCAGAGTTACCTCTGCTGCAGAGGATAAGTTAATTAGAGTTAACTGCACATCAGACTGCAGCCTAAATAAATGCCTCACAGACTTCAAGTAATCTCAACATCAACTGTTCAGAGGAGACTGCATGAATCAGGTATTCATGGTCGAATTTCTGCAAAGAAACCACTACTAAAGGACACCAATAAGAAGAAGAGACTTGCTTGGGCCAAGAAATACAAGCAATGGACTTTAGACCGGTGGAAATCTGTCCTTTGGTGTGATGAATACAAATTTTAGATTTTTGGATCCAACTGCAGTGTCTTTGTGAGACGAAGAGTAGGTGAACGGATGACACTGTCTGTGATTTATTTAGAATTCAAGGCAGACTAGACCAGCACAGTTATCACAGCATTCTGCAGCGATACACCATCCCATCTGGTTGGCGCTTAGTGGAACTATCATTTGTTTTTCAACAGGGCAATGAACCAAGTGCTATTTGACCAAGAAGGAGAGTGATAGAGTGCTGCATCAGATGACCTGGCCTCCACCATCACCCGGCCTCAACTCAATTGAGATGGTTTGGGATGAGTTGGACAGCAGAGCGAAGGAAAAGCAGCCAAGAAGTGCTCAGCGTATGTGGGTACTTCTTTAAGATTGTTGGAAAAGCATTCCTCATGAAGCTGGTTGAGAGAATGCCAAGACTGTGCAAAGCTGTCATCAAGGCAAAGGGTGGCTACTTTGAAGAATCTTAAATTTAAATTATTTTTTTATTTGTTTAACACTTTTTTGGTTACTACATGTGCTTTTTCATTGTTTTGATGTAAACATAAAGAAAAACCCATGAATGAGTAGGTCAGTCCAAACGTTTGACTGGTACTGTATGTAGCCTAAGAAACAAGGTTAATGAAATCGATAACTTGCTAGTAACAGATAACATTCATATACTGATTATCTCTGAAACTCACTTAGATAATACCTTTGATGATACAGAGGTAGCAATACAAGTTTATAACATTTACAGAAAATATAGAAATCCCAGTGGTGGAGGTGTTGCTGTTTATATTCAGAACCACATTCCTGTAAAGGTTAGAGAGGATCTTATGTTAAATAATGTTGAAATATTATGGCCACAGGTTCATCTGCCTTACCTAAAGCCCATTCTGGTGAGAAGCTGCTATAGCTCACCAAGTGCTAACAGTCAGTATCTGGATAACATGCATGAAACGCTTTATAATGTATGTGATATCAACAGAGAGGTATATTTTCTGCGTGATTTAACTATTGACTGGCTTTCATCAAGCTGCCCACTGAAGAAAAAGCTTCAAACTGTAACCAGTGCCTGCAACCTGGCTCAGGTTATCAGTCAACCTAACAGGGTAGTTACAAACAGCATAGGAATGATATCATCAACATGTATTGATCACATCTTTACTAATGCTGTAGAAATTTGCTTGAAAGCAGCATCCAGATCCATCATCCAGATCCATCGAATGTAGTGATCACAATATAGTAGCCATATCTAGGAAAACCAAAGTTCCAAAGGCTGGGCCTAATATACAGTGGTTCCTCCTTTAAAAGTTGCGAGCTTACACTGCGGGACTTAGCGTCATGGCTTCATTGCTCCAGACTACCACAAGGGGGAGTTAGAGCACTCATTAAGCATTTGGGTCCTAAGGTTTTTATAATGACCAATCATATCGAGTGGTTCCAATGACGAATTTGACGCGAGCTACCCATCCCTGGCTACGTTCTTCAGCAAAGATGGCTGACAAAACATTACAGGGGAATCAAATGTAAGTAGTTATAACGTCATAACGAGTCAAGCAAAAAATGTACAATTGAGAGGAATGTGTTAGTTAATGTAGAGACAAACGATTGTGCATATTTTTTTTGTCATAAAATTAATTTATGAAAATCGCTATTTAGCAAGTTCTTTTTCAGTCATATCCAATACCAGGTGTATCAAACTCCATTCTTTGAATGATGTGCTGTGTCTGCATGTATGTATTACAATTATACACTTCAACAGTGTTTACCACTCCTGCTCCTGGGACATCAATGATTATACATTGTAACTATACAATAGACTAGAAACATGATTTAAGTAAAGGCTGATTTGTAATTCATATATACAGAATAAAAAACAGAACATCCTGCCAGCACACCACCACAAGCATGCTGAATGATGCGTGGAAGAGAGCGAGGAACGAGATGGGAGTAACAATCCAGGCTATTTACTCTGAGACCGGCATAATAATGTAATGAAACAAGCAGGGAGCAGGTTTCAAAACCTCAACATTCTAGCCTGAAGTCCAGCATGCTATCGACTGTGCCCAAATGTATTAATTGGGGTTGGGGCCGATTATGGCTAAAAACACTTTATCAATTGAAGTTGGAAGCAAAAGCGTTTCGTGCTGCTCTGGGGCAGGCATGGGGACTCTGAGACAAGTCTACTCCTTCCTCACCGTTGGGGATTTTAACCCCGGTCTCTCATCCGCACAACACAGTGATTCTTTAGCTAAATAGCCCACTACTGTACTGCCGACCGTCACGTTGTACAGCACCATATTTTCCATTCCATCCCAGAGGGTTTTTTGTTTTTCATGGAATAGAAACACCATAATATTAATGAAATTAATTAAGCAAGTACCAGTCAAAAGTTTGGACACACCTAATCATTCCAGGATTTTTCTATATTTTTATTATTTTCTACATTGTATAATAATAGTGAAGACATCATAACTATGAAATAACACATATGGAATCAGTTAAGAACAAATTCTTATTTACAAGGACAGCCCACTCCTTCCTCCCCAATGGGGATTTGAATCCCGATCTCCCGTGTGCCCCGCATTCTGTAGTACAGACATGGCCTGCTCTCCCTTGCATAAGGAATTAGGTACTTTCCCATGTTTACTACAGTATGTATTGTAAACTGCACAGTAGCCTAATAAACAAATAAACACATTTTGTTAATGTCACGTCCTGACCAGTATAAGGGGTTATTTGTTATTGTAGTTTGGTCAGGACGTGACGGGGTGTGTTTGTTTTGTGTTGTCGGGGTTTTTGGGTTGTGTTCTATGTTTTGTATTTCTATGTTCTATTTTCTAGTTTTTCTATTTCTATGTTTATTGTTTTGACCTTCAATTGGAGGCAGCTGTTCCTCGTTGCCTCTAATTGAAGGTCCTATTTAGTAGGGGTGTTTTTCTATGGGTTTTGTGGGTAGTTGTTTTGTGTATAGCTGTATGCCTTACAGGACTGTTTGTTGTTTTTGTATACGTGTGTTTTGTTTTGGTTTTCCTTCTTTCTGCCAATAAAAAAGATGAGTATACAGACTCCCGCTGAATTTTGGTCCACTTTATATGACGGCCGTGACAGTTAATAAAATAATGATAAAAAAAATACTCTTTCAAAATGCAGATGTTGATTTAGTTATGGATCCATAATGAATTACTATGGGAATAAATATCACTGATTTACAGAAATATTGGAACAAAGTTGTCTAATGAAGGCAAACACTTTAGAATCCTCCAATCCTGTAGCCTACTCCCGACCGTCATGTTGTACAGCGACTTATTTTCCATTCCATCCTAATAGGGTTTCGTTTTTTTCATTTTTCTCTGAATAGAAAATATTTATCAAATTAATTAAGCCAAATTTCTTAAAATCAATCCCATATACTATGTTATTACAAAAAAGGTTTTAAATTCTCTGGTAAAGCCAATACGGAATACTATCAAATGCTTCTCAAAGATGCCCTCTGGTGGTCAAACTAGCAATAACTTGCAGTAACAGAAAAAAATGGCTGACAATTAAATGACGTGCCACAGAAGGCTACGGCAGCACGCAAGGTGTGCAAGGTTTTAAATTCTCTGGTAAAGCCAATACAGAATACTATCAAATGCTTCTCAAAAATATCCTCTGGTGGTCCCGTGTGGCTCAGTTGGTAGAGCATGGTGTTTGCAACACCAGGGTTGTGGGTTCAATTCCCACGGGGGACCAGTACGGAAAAAAATAAAAATAAATATGTATGCACTCACTCACTGTAAGTCGCTCTGGATAAGAGTGTCTGCTAAAAATGACTCAAATGTAAAAATGTGGTCAAACTAGCAATAACATGCAGTAACAGAAAAAATGGCTGACAATTAAATGACGTGCCGCAGAAAATGACTGAGTGTCATATTAGGTTGCTTCTAGTGTAAATATTTTCCGTCTGGATTTTAATGATTTGTATGTCAAATTTGTATGACGCAAATTTTAAAGGAGGAACCACTGTCGTGTATGAGGTCATACAATACGTTTTGTAATGATTCCTATGTTGTTGATGTAAAGATTTGTTGGTCCATGGTGTGTAATGAGGAGCAAACAGACACTGCACTTGACACATTTATTAAATAGCTTATTCCAGTTACTAATAAGCATGCACCCATTAAGAAAATGACTGTAAAAACTGTTAAATCCCCGTGGATTGATGAGAAATTGAAAAATTGTATGGTTGAGAGGGATGAGGCAAAAGGAATGGCAAATAAGTCTGGCTGCACAACCGATTGTCAAACGTACCGCAAATTGAGAAATCATGTTACTAAACTGAATAATAATAATAACAAACTACACTATGAAATAAAGATAAATGACATAAAGAATGTTGGTAAAAAGCTTAAATGAAAATTTGGGAAAATGCAAACTGCTTCATTCATTGAAACGGATGGCTCAATCATCACAAAACCAATTGATATTGCCAACTATTTTAATGATTTTTTTCATTGGCAAGATTAGCAAATTTAATCATGACATGACAGCAACAAATGCTGACACTACATATCCAAGTATATCTGACCAAATTATGAAAGACAAGAATTGTAAGTTTGAATTTCATAAAGTGAGTGTGGAAGAGGTGAAAATATTATTGTTGTCTATCAACAATGACAAGCCACTGGGGTCTGACAACTTGGATGGAAAATTACTGAGGATAATAGCTGATGATATTGCCACTCCTATTTGCCATATTTTCAATTTAACCCCACTAGAAAGTGTGTACCCCTAGGCTTGGAGGGAAGCAAAAGTCATTCCACTACTTAAGAATAGTAAAGCCCCCTTTACTGGCTAAAATAGGTGACCAATCAGTCTGTTACCAACCCTTAGTAAACTTTTGTGAAAAAATGTGTGATACAATGCTATTTTACAGTAAACAAATTGACAACAAACTTTCAGCACGCTTATAGGCAAGGACATTCAACATGTACAGCACTGACACAAATTACTGATGATTGGCTGAGATAAATTGATGACAAAAAGATTGTGGGGGCTGTTTTGTTAAACTTTAGTGGTGCTTTTGACATTATCGATCATAGGCTTCTGCATAATCTGGTCTGCTGCATAGTCTGCTGCATAATCCAGGTAGAATCAGGAATTCACCAGGGCAGCTGTCTAGGCCCTTTGAAATCTTTACTAATGACACAGGCACGTAGGCAGATGACTCAACATTATAAATGTCAGCTACTATAACGACTGAAATGACTGCAACACTTAACCTGTTATGGCTAGGGGGCAGTATTTTCACAGCCGGATAAAAACGTACCCGATTTAATCTGGTTACTACTCCTGCCCAGTAACTAGAATATGCATATAATTATTGGCTTTGGATAGAAAACACTCCAAAGTTTCTAAAACTGTTTGAATGGTGTCTGTGAGTATAACAGAACTCAAATGGCAGGTCAAAACCTGAGAGATTCCTTTACAGGAAGTGGCCTGTCTGACCATTTCTTGAACTTCTTTGCCATCTCTATCTTTTACAAAGGATCTCTGCTCTAACGTGACACTTCCTACGTCTTCCATGGGCGCTCAGAGCCCGGGAAAAACCTGAATGTCGTCATCCCAGCCCCAGGCTGAAACACATTATCGCCTTTCTCAAGTGGCCGATCAAGGGACTGTGGGCTTAGGCGTGTGCCCTGGCCGCCCCCGTCTTTGTGATTTTTCCTCTGTTTGCCGAAAAGGAGATTCCCGGTCGGAATATTATCACTTTTTTTACGAGATAAATTGCATAAAAATTGATTTTAAACAGCGGTTGACATGCTTCGAAGTACGGTAATGGAATATTTAGAATTTTTTTGTCACGAATTGCGCCATGCGCACGACCCTGATTTACCATTTCGGATAGTTTCTGGAACGCACGAACAAAACGCCGCTATTCGGATATAACGATGGATTATTTGGGACCAAACCAACATTTGTTATTGAAGTAGCAGTCCTGGGAGTGCATCCTGACGAAGACAACAAAGGTAATAACATTTTTGTTATAGTAAATCTGATTTTAGTGAAGGCTAAACTTGCCGGGTGTCTAAATAGCTAGCCCGTGATGGCTGGGCTATGTACTTAGAATATTGCAAAATGTGCTTTCACCAAAAAGCTATTTTAAAATCGGACATATCGAGTGCATAGAGGAGTTCTGTATCTATAATTCTTAAAATAATTGTTATGCTTTTTGTGAATGTTTATCGTGAGTAATTTAGTAAATTGTTAGTAAATTCCCCGGAAGTTTGCGGGGGGTATGCTAGTTCTGAACGTCACATGCTAATGTAAAAAGCTGGTTTTTGATATAAATATGAACTTGATTGAACAAAACATGCATGTATTGTATAACATAATGTCCTAGGTGTGTCATCTGATGAAGATCATCAAAGGTTAGTGCTGCATTTAGCTGTCTTCTGGGTTTTTGTGACATTATATGCTAGCTTGAAAAATGGGTGTCTGATTATTTCTGGCTGGGTACTCTGCTGACATAATCTAATGTTTTGCTTTCGCTGTAAAGCCTTTTTGAAATCGGACAGTGTGGTTAGATAAAGGAGAGTCTTGTCTTTAAAATGCTGTGAAATAGTCATATGTTTGAAAAATTGAAGTTTTTGTATTTTTGAGGAATTTGTAATTCGCGCCACGCCTATCGTTGGATATTGGAGCAGGTGTTCCGCCAGCGGAACGTCTAGATGTAAGAGTTTTTAACAAAGAGCTGCAGTTAGTTTCAGAGTGGGTGACAAGGAATAAGTTAGTCCTAAATATTTCTAAAACTAAACCTCAACTAATTCTTGTAATAAATAATGTGGAAATTGAGCAAGTTTAGGTGACTAAACTGCTTGGAATAACCCTGGATTGTAAACTGTCATGGTCAAAACATATTGATACAACTGTCACGTCCTGACCAGTAAAAGGGTTATTTGTTATTGTAGTTTGGTCAGGACATGGCAGGGGGGTGTTTGTTTTATGTGGTTCAGGGTTTGTTGGTATATGTGTTTATGTAGAGGGGTGTTTGTTTAGAGTATTCCAGGGTTTTTGGTTATGTTCTATGTTTTGTATTTCTATGATCTCTCTATGTTGTGTATTTCTTTGTGTTGGCCTAGTATGGCTCTCAATCAGGAACAGCTGTACATCGTTGTTGCTGATTGGGAGTCATACTTAGGTAGCCCTGTTTTCACCTGTCATTGGTGGGAAGTTGTTTTTGCATAGCTGTGTGTGTAGCCTGCATTACCGTTCGTTCGTTCGTTCGTTCGTTCGTTCGTTCGTTCGTTCGTTCGTTCGTTCGTTCGTTCGTTCGTTCGGTTTCTTGTTTTGTTTCGTTAAGTGTTCAAATAAAAGTTAAAATGAGCACTCAACCCGCTGCGCCTTGGTCCACTATATACGACGACCGTTACAACAACAGTAGCTAAGATGGGGAGAAGACTGTCCATAATAAAGCGCTGTTCTACCTTCTTAACAGCACAATCAACAAGGCAGGTCCTACAGGCCCTAGTTGTGTTGCACCTGTTCAGTTGTGTGGTCAGGTGCCACAAAAAGGGCAATTGGCTCAGAACAGGGCAGCATGGCTGGCTCTTGGATGTACACAGAGAGTTAACATTAATAATGTGCATATCAATTTCTCTTGGCTCAAAGTGGAGGAGAGACTGACTTCATCACTACTTATATATATCTATGAGAGTATTGACATGTTGACACCCATACATACCCCACAAGACATGGACACCCATACATACCCCACAAGACATGCCACAAGAGGTCTCTTCACAGTCCCCACGTCCAGAACAGACTATGGGAGGCACACAGTTCTACATAGAGCCATGACTACATGGAACTCTATTCCACATCAAGTAACTGATGCCAGATTTAAAAAACGAATAAAAAGACATCCTATGGAACAGCAGGGACTGTGAAGAAACACAAACATAGGCACAGACACATGCATACACACACAATAACATATGCACTATACATACACGTACGCATGGATTTTGCACTGTAGATATGTGGTGGACTGAGGGCACAAAGTGTGTTGTGAAATCTGTGAATGTCACGCCCTGACCTGAGAGAGCCGTTTTCTCTGTTTGGTTAGGTCAGGGTGTGACATGGGGTGGGCATTCTATGTGTCATATTTCTATGTTGTTGTTTTCTTTGATTGGCCTAGTATGGTTTCCAATCAGAGGCAGCTGTCTATCGTTGTCTCTGATTGGGAATCATACTTAGGCAGCCCTTTATCCCTCCTTCAGTGTGGGATCTTGTTTTTGTACTGCTCAGTAAAGCATGCAGAACGTGATGTTCGTTTTCCGTTGTTTTGTTATTTTGATTTAGTGTTCTGAGTTACAATAAATATAAATATGAGCATTTTCCACGCTGCACCTTGGTCTACTCCTATCAACGATCGTCACAGTGAATGTATTGTAATGTTTTTGAAATTGTATAAGCTGCTTAATTTTCCTGGACCCCAGGAAGAATAGCTGCTGCCTTGACAGCAGCTAATGGGGATCCATAATAAATACAAATACAAATAGTAAAACAATTGTGGGAGCTGCTGAAAATCTGTGAAATCTGTTGTGAAATGTAATGTCTTTAATTGTATATAACTGCCTTCATTTTGCTGGACCTCAAGAAGAGTAGATGCTGCCTGGGCAGCAGCTAAGAGGGATCCATAATAAATACAAAATACAAACCCCATTATCTCAACTAGATCAAGAGCTCCCTGTCCCCTCATACCACATTATAAAAAAAAAAGTCCCTATGGGTCGAGTCTATTCAAACCCCATGTCCTGCTAACTTCACTCTTAATTAACACAATTGAAATGGTCTGCTTGTCCTTAGATTACTGTCAAGCATTCACATATTAATATGTTTTTTACTCTATTGGGCTGAGAACTTCCAATGGACAGAGCTAGAGGCAAGAGCCATATTCTGTAGCGTGAAGTATTACATAATTATGCATATTCATACCGCAGAATTGTGAGAGGAATGGGGAGCTTCATTTAGACTTCAGTTCTTCTGTTCTGTATTTAAATGGCTGGCATCCATGTAAACAACACCTCCTTCAAGTCAATGCCATATCCAAAGGCAACCAGCTGAACATTATTATGCATAAATCAGTCAGAGTCAGTCTGATAACAGGTTTTAAGTCTTTTGTGACAAAGTTATTTTCTTTATCACACTGAGTACATTTTGTTCATTGTTTCTGTTGGTGAAGGGCCCAGTGCCTGATGATTGTGTTAACCATAAGAAGACCCAATTCCTGCCAATCTGTGGTAGGTCTGAGAAGTATTTGGGTTAGATTACCACGCCACCGCTGCCATCATCCCAACAAAAGAAAAGCAATAAGACCTATTTTCAAACCTAGGCAGAGTTGAATGTTCTATTTTCTAACAAACAGACAGAATTAAATTGATTTAATTGGGTCGCAGTGGTCTCACTAAATAGGGTGAGTGGGTCTGACTGGGTCTGACTGAAAGGGATGAGGGGAGGGATGCTGATTTTGGTCCTGTTTTTTTTGCCATCATCCATTACGCAATGCTCTCTGAGATTTGATGATTTGGGGGAATTACCTGACACCAGTTGCTTTATGCAGTTGTGAAAAGTGATTTTGTTTAGTAAATGAGTAAACAATTTAATCAATTTAAGTCTACTGTTGATAACTGTGGGTAAGAACGGTGAAAATAATTTGAATGGTGATGATGAGAACAATCCACAATACATAAAGCTTTGATACCCTTTTTTATGATATCATTGTAAATACAGTATATATTTCATATTTAGTCCCACTTTAAATGATGTTCAGCTTATAAAGGCATCGTAAAACGTTCATAATGCCTTCATAAGCATTATATAAATGTGTTACAAAGTATCTATAACCATATGTCATGCTTTATAAAGGGTTGATAAATGTGGCATAACTGTGTGACATAATCACCAATGTCAAATGTGACATAACCCACTATGTTGAATATGGAGTGGCCATCACAAAGCCCTGACCTCAATCCCATAGACAATTTGTGGGCAGAACTGAAAACTGCGTGTGTGAGCAAGGAGGCCTACATACTTGACTCAGTTACACCAGCTCTGTCAGGAGGAAAAATTCACCCAACTTATTGTGGGAAGCTTGTGGAAGGCTACCTGAAATGTTTGGCCCAAGTTAAACAATTTAAAGGCAATGCTACCAAATGCTAATTGAGTGTATGTAAACTTTCAACTTCAACTGTCGATGGGAAATGGCATTCTGAGATGTCACTACACACAGATCAAACATGTAATGTTAGCTAGCTAGACAGCCATCTCACGTCAGCTAACATTAGCTAGCTAATAGCAACTTTAACTTGGGGTCTTTTGTTTAGATGTGTAGCTTGCTAAATAATGAACCATAAGCCCAATCCATAGAGTACTAGCAATACAAACCAATTGTCATAGCTAGCTTATAACTAGCAATGCGAAATGGGATTCTGAGAAAACATAGCTAACGTTAGACACAGTTCATACACGTAAGTTAATGTTAGCTTTCAAGCCAGCCATCTAACCTCAGCTAACGTTAGCTAGCTAACACCAAGCTTTAACTTGGGGTCTTTTGTTTAGATTTGTAACGTTAAAACCTCTCTTGGGGAGTCCCACCCACGGTTCACACTATTCAACAGCCAGTGAAAAATCAGAGCGCCAAATTCAAAACCACAAAATGTCATAATTCAAAGTTCTCAAACGTACGACTATTTTACACCATTTTAAAGATACATGTCTCCTTAATGTAACCACATTGTCCGATTTCAAAAAGGCTTTACGGCGAAAGCATAAAGTTAGATTATATTAGGACAGTTCCAAGACAAGAAAAACCAAACAGCCATTTTCCTAGCAAGGACAGGCGTCACAAAAACCAGAAAACCAGCTAAAATGATGCACTAACCTTTGACGATCTTCATCAGATGACACTCCTAGGACATCATGTTACACAATACATGCATTTTTTGTTCGATCAAGTTCATATTTATATCCAAAAACAGCATTTTACATTGCCGCATGATGTTCAGAAAATATTTTGCCTCCAATACTGCCGGTGAATCAGCACAACAATTTCCAAAAATACTCATCATAAACGTTGATAAAATATTAAACTGTTATTCAAAGAATTATAGATGAACATCTCCTTTATGCAACCACTGTGACAGATTTCAAAAAAGCTTCACGGGGAAAGCACACTTTGCAGTAATCTGAGCACTGCGCTCAGAAAAAGACATCAAGCAATACAGATACCCGCCATTTTGGAGTCATCAAAATACTGCCCCCTACCCAAGAGAGGTTAACATTAGCTAGCTAGCTAGCTAAACAATTAACTATAATCCCAAACCATAGAGTACTTACTAGCAATACAAACCGAGTGTCATAGCTAGATAAAGTTAACCAAATAGGTTCAATGTTAGCTAGTTAGCTAGCAAACATTAGGCTATAACTAGCATTGTGAAATGGCTTTCTGAGAAAACGTCACTGACGTTACACAGAGTGCATACATGTAGATCGCCGTTTCTTCCCCATCACTGTCATCAGAAGACTACAATGTCTTCCTCAATGAAAATGTTTTTACCTAAATCAGGGATTTCCTCATCATCTGATTCATTTTTCATAGTCCATCACAACTTTTTGCTACTGACCTTTGTCGATAGCACCTGATAAATTCAGGGCAGCAATGTTATTGAGAGC
Source organism: Salmo salar (assembly GCF_965601325.2). Classification (NCBI taxonomy): domain Eukaryota; kingdom Metazoa; phylum Chordata; class Actinopteri; order Salmoniformes; family Salmonidae; genus Salmo; species Salmo salar. Next base: position 62,521,070 of record NC_138304.1, on the reverse strand, counting down.
AGTAGCAGCATATTTGCAGTTCTCCATGGCTAACATTATATCTTTCGAAAAAAAAACTGCAGTGGAAAGGATTATCTATGCATAACGAGCAGCTAATTTTATAGACACAAGTTACTACACTGCAGACCAATCTGAAACTCATCTTCAGCATTTTCAGCCCACTCATTATCTCAGCCAATAATGGCTAGCAGGAAGGTTCCTGTATTTTCTTTGTCTAATCCAACTGGCCTCGTAATTTAACATCTATATTTGTATTTACAGATGGCATAAAAGTTTGTTATTAAGGCACATGAAAGTTCACATGTTCGAGAGGGCATTTCTGGATTTAGATTTATTTTTTTAATAATATGTTCAAATGGCTCTCCTGTGAAGTCATGACTTGCGACATACGCCTAGTTTCCTGAAACGGGTCACATATGCTGAGCACTTGTAGGCTGCTTTTCCTTCACTCTGCGGTTCGACTCATCCCAAACCATCTCAATTTGGTTGAGGTCGGGAGATTGTGGAGGCCAGGTCATCTGATGCAGCACTCCATCACTCTCCTTCTTGGTAAAATAGTCCACAGTTGTGTTGGGTCATTGTCCTGTTGAAAAACAAATGATAGTCCCATGAAACCCAAACCATTCTGCGTATCACTGCAGAATGCTTTGATAGTCATGCTGGTGAAGTGTGCCTTGAATTCTAAATAAATCACAGACAGTGTCACAGCAAAGCACCCCGACACCAAAACACCTCCTCCTCCATGCTTTATGGTGGGAAATACACATGCGGAGATAATCTGTTCACCCACATCGCGTCGCAAAAAGACACGGCGGTTGTAACCAAAAATTGCAAATTTGGACTGCAGACCAAAGGAAAAATGTCCACCGGTCTAATGCCCATTTGCAGCAATTCAACCATGAAGGCCTGATTCACAGTCTCCTCTGAACAGTTAATGTTGAGATGTGTCTTTTACTTGAACTCTGTAAAGCATTTATTTGGGATGCAATTTCTGAGGCTGGTAACTCTAATGAACTTATCCTCTGCAGCAGAGGTAACTCTGGGTCTTCCATTCTTGTGGCGGTCCTCATGAGAGCCAGTTTCATCAAAGCACTTGATGGTTTTTGCGACAGCACTTGAAGAAACTCGCCAATGTCCAGTCTCTTGACAACAAGGTAGACGAAATCCGAGAAAGGGTTGCCTTCCAGAGAGACATCAGAGATTGTAACTACATTTGACTCTATGGAAACCACATATGCTGAGGCTGCATTTATTGTAGCTGTCGATTTTAACAAGGCTAATCTTAAAACAAGGCTCCCTAAAATGTATCAGCATATCGAATGCGGGACCCGGGCTGGCAAAACCCTGGATCATTGTTAATCTAACTTCCACAATGCATATAAAGCCCTCCCCTGCCGTCCTTTCAGAAAATCTGACCATGACTCAATTTTGTTGCTCCCAGCCTATAGACAGGGTCTCGACCCCGCCCTGTGCAACTGGGTCCTGGACTTCCTGACAGGCTGCACCCAGGTGGTGAGGGTAGGTAACAACATCTCCACCCAGCTGATCCTCAACACAGGGACCCCACAAGGGTGCGTTCTCAGCCCTCTCCTGTACTCCCTGTTCACCCATGACTTCGTGGCCATGCACGCATCCAACTCAATCATCAAGTTTTCAGATGACACTACAGTGGTTGGCTTGATTACCAACAACGACGAGATGGCCTACAGGGAGGAGGTGTGGGCCCTCGGAGTGTGGTGTCAGAAAAATAACCTCACACTCAATGTCAACAAAACAAAGGAGATGATCGTGAACTTCAAGAAACAGCAGAGGGAGCAGCCCCCTATCCACCTCGACGGGACAGTAGTGGAGAAGGTGGAAAGTTTTAAGTTCCTCGGCGTACACTTCACGGACAAACTGAAATGGTCCACCCATACAGACAGCGTTGTGAAGAAGGCGCAGCAGTGCCTCTTCAACCTCAGGAGGCTGAAGAAATTCGGCTTGTCACCAAAAACACTCTCAAACCTTTATCGTTGCATAATCGAGAGCATCCTGTCAGGCTGCATCACCGCCTGGTACGGCAACTCCTCCACCCACAACCGTAAGTCTCTCCAGAGGGTAGTGAGGTCTGCACAACGTATCACCGGGGGCAAACTACCTGCCCTCCAGGACACCTACACCACCCGATGTCACAGGAAGGCCAAAAAGATCAACAAGGACAACAACCACCCGAGCCACTGCCTGTTCACCCCGCTATCATCCAGAAGACGAGGTCAGTACAGGTGCATCAAAGCAGGGACTGAGAGACTGAAAAACAGCTTCTATCTCAAGGCCATCAGACTGTTAAACAGCCATCACTAACATTGAGTGGCTGCTGCCAACATACTGACTCATCTCTAGCCACTTTCACCTGTTGGGGATAGGGGGCAGTATTTGCACGACCGGATAAAAAACGTACCCGATTTAATCTGGTTACTACTCCTGCCCAGTAACTAGAATATGCATATAATTGTTTGATTTGGATAGAAAACACCCTAAAGTTTCTAAAACTGTTTGAATGGTGTCTGTGAGTATAACAGAACTCATATGGCAGGCCAAAACCTGAGAAGATTCCAAACAGGAAGTGCCCTCTCTGACTATTTCTTGGCCTTCTTGATCATATCTATCCAAAACAGGGGATCTCTGGCATAACGTGACATTTTCTAACGCTCCCATAGGCTCTCAGAAGGCGCCAGAACGTTGAATGGTGACTTTGCAGGCCATGGCTGAAAAACAGTAGCGCATTTGGTAAGTGGTCGATCTGAGAACAATGAGACTGGGGCGCGTGCTAGCCGACACCATGTTTTTATTTTTCGTCTTTGAACGAAAACAGGGTTTCCCGGTCGGAATATTATCGTTTTTTTACGAGAAAAATTGCATAAAAATTGATTTTAAACAGCGTTTGACATGCTTCGAAGTACGGTAATGGAATATTTTGAATTTTTTTGTCACGAAACGGATTTTTTTTGTTTGTTGTTATTCTGTCTCTCACTGTTCAAATAAACCTACCTTTAAAATTATAGACTGATCATTTCTTTGTCAGTGGGCAAACGTACAAAATCAGCAGGGGATCAAATACTTTTTTCCCTCACTGTAGGTAGGTTTAAAGTGACTATGCATAGATAATAAACAGCGAGTAGCAGCAGTGTAAAAACAAATGGGGGTTGTCAATGTAAATAGTCCGGGTGGCCATTTGATTAATTGTTCAGCAGTCTTATGGCTTGGGGGGTAAATGCTGTTAAGGAGCCTTTATTACCTAGACTTGGTGCTCCGGTACCACTTGCTGTGCTGTAGCAGAGAGAACAGTCTATTTTTGGGGCCATCCTCTGACACCACCTTTTATATTTTATTTAACCTATATTTACCTAGGCAAGTCAGTTAAGAACAAATTATTATTTAAAATGACAGCCTACCGGGGAACAGTGAGTTAACTGCCTTGTTCAGTAGCAGATGACTTATTTTCACCTTGTCAGCTCAGGGATTTGATCCAGCAACCTTTCAGGTTACTGGCCCAACACTCTATCCACTAGGCTAGAGTGGGGACACATTTTGTTTTGTCATCAGGCTATGTTCTTTGCTAGCAAAAACATTCCCTGTAGTCGTCACTAGTTAGCACAGCCACAAAGTCATAATTATTGATAAACCCTGCCCATTTCCACAATTTCTTTTCTTAAAATTAGATTTTAAACCTAATTAACAAATGAAGGCCAAGTTTGAGCCGTAGCTCCACCAGACCTTCAGTGCATTTGGGTGGAAGTGTCTGGGAATGAGATCAGGTGTAATGTAACTAACCTGACTTCACTTTAGAGCGTATGCCATCCTTCAGCAAAACATGTCACCCTTTATAAAGCACATTTATGAACCTTTTATAAAGCATGACATACGGTTATAGATACTTTATAACACATTTATGTAGTGCTTTGGAAGGCATTATGAAAGCTTTATGAAGCCTTTACGCTGAATGTCTTTTAAAGTGGAACCAAATATGAAATATATACTGTATTTACAATGATATCATAAAAAGGGTATCAAAGGTTAATATATTCTCGACTAGTCTCATCATAAACATTTAAATTATTTTCACAATTCTTAACCACATTTATCAACCAACAGAACAATTACATTGATTCAGTTGCATAAAGCAACTGGTGTCAGGTATTCTCCCCCAAATCGTCAAAATCTCAGAGAACATAGCGTAATAGATGATGGTGAAGAGAAAAGGACCAAAACCAGCATCCCTCCCCTCGTTCCTTTCAGTCCGACACACTGCGACTTCCGATGTCCGCACTCACTGGCTCCCTATTCCACTTGTTAAAACATTGGATGAAAGAAGTACTGGACACAACAACGGCATGCACTCACTTACGCACGATTTAACAAGGAATGCTCAATGATTATTTTGTGTGTAAGCAGCCCAACCTCACATTCAATTCGCGCATATATTTACAAAATGTATTTCAGCAGATTTCGTGCGTTTTTGTGCATTTTTGTGTGGTTCAATTCGTTTGAAAATACACGAATTTATGTGCTACTTAATTCGTGCGAAAAGACACGAATTTAATCAGTAGGCGACAAACAAGACTTTGCAACAACCATAGACGCGATAGCCTATATTTCATTATTGATTTATTTTACGCTATGAATATATAGATATTGTCTTTATTTAATCCCTATTAAAACATTGTGATTGTATGCCTATATGTACTGTTTTCGATTTTTTTTTTAACAGACTTTTCAATAGAGAATGAATGTAAGCAATGCATGATGGCATGGTGTTTTATTCGGTTGTAGTTCCATGTATTTCTTACAAAAAACAAACGTGTAACCACTTTCAATTTATTGACAGAGCTATTATTGCAATTACTTACCATCAATGTTATTAAAATAATAGTTTTAACCATGTTTTAAGGCTATACAGTGTTTTTTTACATTTATTTGTTTGCAAACCTAGACTAAAACAAGCTTATAGTTTGGGTTCTGATGGGTTACGACAGTTGAATTAAACTCATGAGGTATTAATACGTTATAATCTTCTATAATCAATGGGTATATATCATTAATATAAATCCAAAAATGGCTTTATCAACTTCTGAATGCCCCTTTAAGTCTAATACTTTCCTTTTTTGCATATCTTGTTTTAGAGACAAGGACCAGTGGATTGGAATCCACTCCAGTTTAAACATTGATGAAGAAATAGGTATGTTTAAATTGTTTTACTTTCAAAATTGGGGTCATCTTGGTGTTACTAAATTATACTGCACTACATCTTTATTTTGACAGTGATGCAACATTTTTAAATGTGGCTCAAGTCTCCAGAATTTTGGATTTGAGATGAAATGTTTGATATGAGGTTACAGTACAGAATGTCACCTTTTATTTCAGGATATTTTCAGACTTTTCTGATTTACCGTTTCGAAATGAAAGCACTTTATATGCCTAGTTGCAAGTTTTATTAGTCGAATGTACAGGATACTGATGGTAAAACCATCCAATGAAATGCTTAGTTGCAGGTTGCTTCTCAACATTTTAGCATCACTGTCCAAATACTTCTGTAGGGGAGTGCAATAACAACATCCTGGCAGAGCTTTTTCTTGCACATTTCCTTTAATATGACGCAATCTGCCATTCCACATTATGGAATTAGTCTTAGTTGAATTCATTCAAATCCACTATTGGACTGTTTACACAGTGTCGTTCCTTTTGCAACCACTGTCTGTAATTGTGAAAGCTGGAAGCATTTGCCTTTGAGGAGAGTTTACTCTGTAGTCAAAATACACTGAGTGTACAAAATATTCCTAATATTGAGTTGCACTCCCTTTTGCCCTCAGAACAGCCTCAATTCCTCAGGGTGTCCAAGGTGTCGAAAGCGTTCCACAGGGATGCTGGCCCATGTTGACTCAAATGCTTCCCACAGTTGTGTCAAGTTGGCTGGATGTCCTTTGGGTTGTGGACCATTCTTGATATACATGGGAAAATGTTGATTGTGAAAAACCCAGCAGCATTGCAGTTCTTGACACAAACCGTTGGACCTGGCACCTACTACCATACAACTTTCAAAGGCACTTAAATATTTTGTCTTGCTCAGTCACCCTCTGAATGGCACACATACACAATCCATGTCTCAATTGTCTCAAGGCTTAAACATCCTCCTTTTAATCTGTCTCCTCCCCTTTATCTACACTGAAGTGGATTTAACAGGTGACATCAATAAGGGATCATAGCTTTCACCTGGTCAGTTTGTCAAGGAAAGAGAATGTTTTGTACACTCAGTGTGTTTTTGCTGTTTTAAGAACATTGAGAATTTCTATTCGACGATGGGATCAAGTTCTATTGTTTGATATTCCAATTTAGACTTTAGTCAATATTTTGGCCTGCCCTGTAATTGAATTTACTGTAGAATCAAAGCTGAGGTTTTTGGCTTGTCACACCTTAGATTGTGCAGAGATATATTTGCTGTCAACTACTTACAGCCCTATGTGCATTTTAATAGATTAATTATATAATATTCTTAATTTAATCCTTTTCCCATTTTTGTTTTTTCAAAAAAGCAATTCTTCATTGAGAAATTAACATCCTCCTAGCTGACTTAGAAGACCCTGAGTGTTCAAATTCTGCTGTGCCTGGTGCATCACACAGTTGGAGTGTGAGGAAGGAACTCTCACAGGATAGGTGGAGGGAGTCCAGGCCTGAGATTGTAGATTCTTTGCTGGCTGCAGAGCATGCTTCTCAGAAGATATGTCTGTCATGCAATGTGAAAAGGGCTATTCTGCGATGTAGAGACTGTCTGCCAAAACACCTTTACTGCGAAGACTGCGATGTCTCTACACATGCAAAGTTCCCCCTGCACAACAGACAGTCCATGATCGAGGGATTCTACACGCCCCTTCCTCCAACTACAGCCATATCTCTCCACAGTGATGGCAAATATGCACTTCATGAACAGGGTGTGTTTTTTTTTTTGGGCGGCTGAATGTATTATATCAAAGTTCAAATGTATTCTTGTTTATTGTTGTATATAAATATTGTCGCTAGATTGTTTCTTACTATTGGACGTACCAGAGGTGATATGTGGTTGCCTGACAACCACCATCCATGTTGGCCCTGGGAAACATATAATCCTCATAGGAATAAATGGTATGTGCAATATCTACAAGAACCAAACAGTGATGTAACAATGCAATGTAAAACAACATTAATTTAACAACATTTTTTTCCTGAAGGTCGCTACAATGTCACAGTGCCTGTGCTGACCTGCACAACCTGTCTCAGCACCTGGACAGCAAACTTGGCAGATCTGATAAAGAATGGGTACTGGCCTAACACTGTCAACTGTGACACCATATACCAGGTAGATCTGTTCAGCTCTTTTGAGGAGCTGAAAGTGTCAGCCCCAGGAATGTCCCGTCTGGCGTTTATGCGGATTTGGAGTAGCGAACTGACTTCTTTGGCAGGGTAACAATAAATTATACTCAGCTTTACCAATGTAGGTTAACAATATTGTCACATCCTGACCAGCAGAGGGAGTAGTGGTGTAGTATTTCCGTCAGGACGTGGCAGAAGAAGTCTGTATGTGTTGTCTAGTATGTCTGTTTCTGTGTTAGTCTTGTGACTCCTGATCAGGAACAGCTGGGGATCGTTGTTCCTGATTGGGAGTCATATATTTAGGAGAATGTTTGTCACTTGGGTTTGTGGGTGGTTGTGCTAACACTGCTAGTCCTTTTGTTTGTAGTAAGCCTGTTAGCATGTCGTGAGTTTCATGGTTTCCTGTGTATACTTTGCTTTAATTTACTATTCTTTACATTAAAAGATGAGTATCCACATTCCGCCTGCAGTTTGGTCCATTCAACACGGCTTCAACAATTATGACAAATATGTTAAAGTTATGTTACACAAAGCATTGTATCAAAATGTATTTTCAGTTCTACAACTACGTTAAAACTGCAGGTCTCTTGCTACAGTATGTGTTAGCCTCCTGCACCACTGTCCTGCCATGCGCCCTTATCTGTGCCCCTCTTACATCCAATATTTCCTGCTCTTTACAACATAAGTACTCGTCCTACTTTTGCATTGGCTTTCACCTGCTTTGCTGTCAGCACTAGCCCTGCTTTAACTCAAATCCAGTCAGCCATAGTGAATTATAGTATGTTTTGTTTATACTGTTGTAAGTTATTTCATATATTTTCTATATGTGTTTTTCCCTTACCAGAACGGAATGATCTGTGGGGACACTTTTCAAAAAAGCTTCTTTGAGTGGCTCTGAAATTGATCAGGTCTGTGATATACAGTACTTTGCCTGCCCAGCCTGTTCCCCGGCATGCTTGCAGTGTCAGTGGACGGGAACAAGAATCTGTATCGATTCAAAAAAGGGTATATAAAACTATTCATAATTTATCAAATAACACCGTACTCTATATCATTTAAACAATCCAAACAAGGTTTGCCTTTTCTTTGTCCAGTGTGAACGTTTTCAAATGCAGTTGAATACTTTTTTTAGCTTAAATGTTTTGAGTTTGTAATGAAATGAATTATCAACATTGTCAAGTGTCCCACAATCAGTTACTGAGGTTGATTGCTATTTCATATGTAATATATTTAATGTATTTCACGTATCCTTTCAAGGACTGATGACAAAGGATTCTTTGATGGCGTATTTATCTGCAAGTGTAACCGATGTGAAATGGCTAGCTAGTTAGTGGTGGTGCGAGCTAATAGCGTTTCAATCGGTGACGTCACTCGCCCTGAGACCTTGAAGTAGTTGTTCCCCTTGCTCTGCAAGGGCTGCGGCTGTTGTGGCGCGATGGGTAATGATGCTTTGAGGGTGGCTGTTGTCTATGTGTGCAGAGGGTCCCTGGTTCGAGCCCAGGTAGGGGCGATGAGAGGGACAAGGATGAGGATGTGTCTGACTTTGTGAATTATGTTCATACAAAGACTAAACATGTATGTTTCCTGTGTATCTTCTAACCTGTGAAATAGGACTGGCCTCGGGCCATCAGACTCGTTATACGCTATTCCAATAACATTTTGGAGAGATGGTAATCCTCTCTCTTCAAGTCCAGGGTCGTTACACCACTCCCTCTGTTCAGAAATGCAACACACTTTACAAGTGCTTGTTTTTTACAGTCAATCTCCAACTTCTGATCTCCATTGTAGCGAACACAGGGGGTAGCCCTCAGCTAGATTTTAAAAACCTAACCACTGTCCCATTAACACTTCCCCCCCAAAACATTTTTTCTACCTATACTCTTCTACCTCCTTGTCTAGGGTTATGGAAAAGGGGTATGTGGAGCATCCCAGTGAACAGCAGCTAAAGAGTCGTCAAGGAAAACAAACAACAAACTTGATGAAGAGGGACTTGAAGTTGCCGTCTGCCGCCACGGAATCCTTCTAAGGAGCCTCAACATGATGCGTGGAGGGATCTTGCGTACCCATTGTTCTTGCAGAAGGAATTGTCTGGCAGCAGGAACATACAATTCATGTGTACGGATGTGATCTGCAAATTTTGGCCATACCTGACCAAAGTTGCCCTTCATTGTCCAGAGCTCGCCACTCTTCTAGACATGAAGCCACTTCTTTCCGTCATGCATGCAAAGGCACATCGTTTGAAATGCGAGGTAAGTTTTTTTATTAAACTGTTCAAAGAGAATTTCCAGCTTAGGTCATTTACAAGGCTTCCAATTTAGATGTTTGTTATTCACATAATTGCAATTTTAAGTCTATTTTTTATGTAAATTAAGATTAAGAGGGGAGGATGGAATCAGTAAGGAGCTGGCACAACTCTGGGGGAGGAAGTGGAACAAGGGAACAGCTTCTTGTCGAGGGCTGCAATCTGTTCCAAACAAATGTCCAAAGGAGGTAAACAATTTGTTTAAGGTTGTTCTATTCAGCTATGTTAATACTTATCTGGAATAAGGAGTTATATTTGGCTTTTCTAGCAAGAACAGACATGCTATCCATCCAGGCCATGGGTGGAACAGAAGGAAGAAAAACAACCTGCACAGAGTATTGTCCAGAAGATACTTGAATGTGTATTGTGTGGATCAATGCATATATTTTAGAAGTATTCTATCTATGCATTTCATTTATTTTAAAACAATTAATTATTCTGTTTTGTTTTTGTCATAATTCTCAGACAACAGCAAAAATCCAGGAGGAGACCCAGACTCTCGAAAAGTTTAAAACTTCTCTAGGGCCGGCGGGACGAAATCGTCCCACCTACGTAACAGCCAGTGGAATCCTGTGGCGCGTTATTCAAATACCTTAGAAATGCTATTACTTCAATTTCTCAAACATATGACTATTTTACACAATTTTAAAGACAAGACTCTCGTTAATCTAACCACACTGTCCGATTTCAAAAAGGCTTTACAACGAAAGCAAAACATTAGATTATGTCAGCAGAGTACCCAGCCAGAAATAATCAGACACCCATTTTTCAAGCTAGCATATAATGTCACAAAAACCCAGAAGACAGCTAAATGCAGCACTAACCTTTGATGATCTTCATCAGATGACACACCTAGGGCATTATGTTATACAATACATGCATGTTTTGTTCAATCAAGTTCATATTTATATCAAAAACCAGCTTTTTACATTAGCATGTGACGTTCAGAACTAGCATACCCCCCGCAAACTTCCGGTGAATTTACTAAAAATGTACTAAATTACTCACGATAAACATTCACAAAAAGCATAACAATTATTTTAAGAATTATAGATACAGAACTCCTCTATGCACTCGATATGTCCGATTTTAAAATAGCTTTTCGGTGAAAGCACATTTTGCAATATTCTAAGTAGATAGCCCGGCATCACAGGGCTAGCTATTTAGACACCCAGCAAGTTTAGCACTCACCAAAATCAGATTTACTATAAGAAAAATGTTATTACCTTTGGTGTTCTTCGTCAGAATGCACTCCCAGGACTTCTACTTCAATAACAAATGTTGGTTTGGTCCCAAATAATCCATAGTTATATCCAAACAGCGGCGTTTTGTTCGTGCGTTCAAGACACTATCCGAATGGTAAAGAAGGGTGACGCGCACAACGCATTTCGTGACAAAAAAATTCGAAATATTCCATTACCGTACTTCGAAGCATGTGAACCGCTGTTTAAAATCAATTTTTATGCCATTTTTCTCGTAAAAAAGCGATAATATTCTGACCGGGAATCTGCGTTTAGGTAAAAACACGAAAGAAAATAAAGCATGGAGTCGACTCGTGCACGCGCCTAAGCCCATTGTCCTCTGATCGGCCACTTGCCAAAAGCGATAATGTGTTTCAGCCTGGGGCTGCCTCGATATCATTCAGCTTTTTCCCGGGCACTGAGAGCCTATGGGAGCCGTAGGAAGTGTCACGTTACAGCAAAGATCCTCAGTCTTCAATAAACAGAGACAAGAAGAACAAGATCTTGTCAGAGAGGGCACTTCCTGTAAGGAATCTTCTCAGGTTTTTGCCTGCCATATGAGTTCTGTTTTACTCACAGACACCATTCAAACAGTTTTAGAAACTTTAGGGTATTTTCTATCCAAAGCCAATAATTATATGCATATTCTAGTTACTGGGTAGGAGTAGTAACCAGATTAAATCGGGTACGTTTTTTATCCGGCCGTGTCAATACTGCCCCCTACCCCCAACAGGTTAAGAATGATTTGGGTGTAGGCAATGAGACTGTGTACAACGGAAGTTCAGCAATGGGCTAATGCAGGTAAATGAATACAAAAAATAAATCATCCTAAATGTAACTATCCTGGACTGTCACCTTGACATAGTGGAGAGGCTTGCTTACTCCAATGACCCAGATAGCTAACCCTTAGAGGGTGTATTCCACCGGCAGGTGCAATCAAGCCGGACAGGTGGAAGGGTAGGAGGCAGACAAAACATTCCCTGGTTCTCCAGGTTGGGGCTCTCTCACCCCCCACATAACAAATAATTTGTTACAGAAACCTTCACAGGCCCTATGTTCCTCCAGGAAGTGAGTGCAACTTCTCTCCGTTGGAGATACGTTGTTAATTTATTGATTTATTGTATTTCAGAGGAAACAAATGAGAACATGGATGGACCCCAGGTACTAAAGAGAACAACTGAAGTCCTTTTTCTTAGCATCAAACAAAGGAAACAGAACCTCTACCGTCAGACAGGTTTGTTAAATTTCATGAATATTGAATTGCACACACTTCATTTCTCTTTCATTTCAAAGCCATGCAATTTAACAAATAATTCCATTCTCCTTTTGTTTTGATGACAGATGGATGCAAGAAAAGACACCCTCTGCTCAGAAAGATATTGGAAGAAAAGGCCAAATTGACAGCTGCCATAGAGGAGTACAACACCCTTGTACCAGATTCAGCAATACCATCTGCAGATGAGATCCTTTCCGCAGACCTTCATGCATAGCCTTGGGAGCTGCATGGACAAAGTAAGTAGTATGTTTGTGTGTCACAATAACTATGTTTCTGTTTTGCTATCTGTGTTTGTTCAGTTGCGCAAACAGACAGCACCGCCAAAGTTACAAATCCACATTGTATTCTTATGAATTTACAGCTGACCTACTCACAAAGAAAATAGCCTTTGACCGGGTGATGCTCCTGAGACGGCTGAAGGAGGAGGAGTTAATTGTCCTAAAGGAAGTCAAGCAGCACTGGGAAAACCTAAAGAGGAAATCAGAGAATGTGCAAGACCTTGCTTCACATGTGGCACTTGACCTAAGCAGGTAAAGTAGGGGAACTTTCATTAATATGTACAATTGATGATGGCACCCTGTAATTGCTATTGTTTTTAAGGAATACTTCATTGTATTTACCCTACACATTATGATTGTTGGCGTTAGGCTGGCAATTGAATCAGTCGGAAGCTGGGAGCAGTGGTCTCTTCTCCATGCTTCAGAGTAGAGTCAGCAGCCTCAGAAGACACCAGGACTCTGTCAAACTGATATACAGCAAAGTTATGGGCCAAGACACCTCCCTCCTAGAAAATAACTTCATAGATGACCTCCTGGAAGAGGACCGAGATGACATCTATGACAGCATCCACTACAGCTCTGATGACGAGGAATCTATCACAGACTGAAGGTGTTCATTTTGGTGGGTGCAGTTTGCACTGGGTGAAAAGTGGATCCATTTGTTTTGCATATGTGCTTTATCTGCCTTCCTAAGGAAAAATAGTTTGAACATTTTATGGAAAATAAACTTTTATGTTTCTTCCTTGTTGACAATGTGATCATGTGGCACAGATTTGAGAAGGGCGCTCGTCTGTTACTGCTTTTGCCCGGTTACATGACCAGGCCCGATGCACCCCTTTAAATGGCCAATTTGCAGTTGCAACATCCACTTTTAGATTCTTGAAGAATATAATTTATAAATACCTCATGAACATGGTTCAACTGCCGTACCCCATCAGGGGCCTGTTGCACAAAAGTAGAATTAAGACATCCGGGATAAATGACTCAGCTGAGCTCAATGAAGCCAAAACATGTGCGTCCAGGCTTAATTGGTTGCACAAAGACCAAGCCAGGATGAGCAGACACGGATTCATTAAGCCAGGTGAAACCAATCCTGGATAGGTGCGCGCTCACGGCTCACTCAAATAGACCCCGCCACAGATCACAGATTAACTGATTTACCATGGCAACTAGAGCCGCGTACTTTTCCCCGTCGGAAGCACAAATCCTCATGGAGGCATACGAGGAGGTAAAATATATAATTAAGAAGAAAGGCAACACCGCCACAGTGATAAAGCAAAGAGAAAAAGCGTGGCAAAGTATTGCAGACCGCCTGAATGCGTAAGTAGTGCACAATTACACAGTCACCGCTCCGCTGAAACATCACAATTACAATTCAAATATTTAATTCACATCTCCAAAAATGCAGTTGTACTGTAATTATGAAACGGTTAAATTTTTAATTGAAATGCACTGCAGATATGAGTGAAATTGTGTAAAGTAACTCCATCACACTGTATAAAGCTATGATAGATTTTTTGATATTTTTACTGAAAACAAGACAAAAATACCAAGTAATTTTTTGCAGTGTGACTCCATTAAATGTGTGTGTGTGTGTGTGTGTGTGTGTGTAGATTAAACATGAACGGGCCAAAACGGACATGGCAGCAGGTCAAAATCAAATACAAGAACATTCTGCAGAATGGTATGGTCCCTGACTAATATTTAACAAAGCACAAGCATATATTGTACCCAGAAGGTGCCTGCTCACACATTGTCTGTACTGTTTTAGCAGTGAAAAAGAATACCCACAGACAAGGCACGGGTGGTGGGTCACCAAAGGCTGACCTTACCCCAGCAGAGGACATGGCCTTGGAGCTAAATAAAGGCAGGCCCGTCTTAGAGGGGATCCCTGGGGGGAAAGAGACGAGCATAGGTTCCTCCCAAGATGCCACCCGCTTCATTCAAGGTATGTCCTTCCATCTCTACATGGGATACAACCACATTCATATTGAATCAATTTGGACTGTCTGACTTTGGTTTACCTATTGCCTTGCAGTGTCTGGCAGCACTGTGTTCCTGTTAGAGCCACCAGCACAAGCACCAGACGATGCTGATCCAGTGAGTACTCCATCAAAGGCATACTGTAGGCCTGGCATGTCTTGTCTACTAGCTTCAATATGAATCCGATTAAATGTGATAGGGTGAAGGCCCCAGTGCAGCAGCAACAGCACATGATGGAGACGATGATGAGGAGGAGACCATCTCTCTGGATTCCAGAAGGCATGAGGTATCATGTTAAGACTGTGAAAGTACTATTTACTCTACAATGGTGAGGAGTCCTCATCAAAATCAAAAAATCTAATTTCTTTTACAGGACCCAGATGCTATACAGTGGGAAAACCAGCCTGGCAACATAGTGCGTATTAATAAAAGGACACCACATCCTGCCAAATTCCAGCTGCGCTAATTGTATTGTGTTCACAGAGCTCACAAGCTATCAGAAAGTTGTATGGCAACCACCTCCGGCGCCAAATAGAACTGGCAGACATAGACATTCAGTACAAGAAGAAAAAGATGGAAAATCTTGCACTGGAGTCCGAAATAAAAAAGAGGACAATTAGGAAACTGGACCTTGAAATAAAAAAACTTGAGAGGGAGGTGAGATATGCCTTCAATGTACACTGTATGCTAACTGTAACACAAATGTATTAATCATTATTTTTCTTTCCTCCCCCAGCTCCAAGAAGATGACACAGCTCAAAATAAAAATTAGGTATATTCTCGTAAAGTCAAGTGAGCCATGACATATGAGCTCTTATTGTGAGCACACAGGACGGTGGCATCTTTCTAAGGTTTTTTTTATTTTCCCAGCAATCAGTACAACCAAGTCATCGTTATAAGGCATCGCCCTCTTTTGCCCACCCCCCCAGCACCAGGTGTGGCCACTAGCCTATATGAAGGCCCAAAATTGTGTGTTCCTTTCTGCTCTGACAATGGCATGCCCATTCGTGCGAGATGTGGTGGATGAAGAAGCACTTGTGCTGAGGAGAGCCTTCAGGCGAGAAAGGGTCTTCAGGGACCGGTTGGACCCACTGGCCTTCCCTGATGACCATCTATATGAAAGATACAGGTTTTCTGCAGATGGCATCAGGTATCTATGCAGACTACTGGGTCCCAGGATTAAGCACCGCACTGCACGGAGCCATGCACTGAGTGTGGAGCAAATGGTTTGTGTGGCCTTGCGCTTTTTTTCTAGTGGAGCCTTCCTGTACTCAGTGGGGGATGCAGAACAGCTGAACAAGGCCACAATTTGCCGCACAATAAGGAGTGTGTGTCTGGCTATCAAAGCATTAGCAGATGTCTTCATCTCCTTCCCTGGCCACAGAAGACTCTGTGACATCAAAGAGGAGTTCTATAGGATTGCAGGTAAGAGGATCTACAAATTACAGGACAACTGTTAACACATAGTAGGATACTCATTACTTTGTGTGACAGGTTTCCCCAATGTCATTGGTGCAGTGGACTGCACACACATAAGGATAAAAGCCCCCTCAGGTGCCCATGAGGCCGATTTTGTGAATAGGAAATCCTTTCACAGCATTAATGTTCAGGTGAACATAACTTTTTGATATTGTCCATTGACGAACACTCTGCATTGCCAGTGATGTGCATTGATTGGTGTAATATTCCTCATCTTATGATTTCAGATGGTCTGCAATGCTGACTGTGTGATCAGCAATGTTGTGGCAAAATGGCCTGGCTCAGTCCATGACTCCAGAATCTTTCGGGCCTCTGAAATCTATCAGTGCCTATCACAAGGTAAGCCACACAACCCCTATTTATAACCATCATGGCTGTGTCAAGAATATCACTGTGTTTATGAGGTAGTAATGATGAGATTTTGTGTTGACAGGTGAATTCTCTGGTGTGCTGCTGGGAGACAGGGGGTATGGCTGCCAGCCTTTTCTCCTGACACCTTTCACAGACCCCCAGGAAGCACAGCAGGCCTACAACCATGCCCATGCCAGGACCAGGGCCAGAGTTGAAATGACCTTTGGCCTCCTGAAGGCACGCTTTCACTGCCTTCACAAATTAAGGGTCAGCCCTGTTAGGGCATGTGATATTACTGTGGCTTGTGCTGTCCTCCACAATGTGGCCTGCCTGAGGAAGGAGAGGGCCCCCAGAGTGCCACCAGCCATGGACTGGGACAATCCGGCAATCTTCCCTGATGACGACAGTGGTCGGCTGCTGAGGGACCAATATGTGTTGAATTATTTTAGTTAGTATGTGTGCTTTCAATTTTGGTTAAATATGTCCTGCGGTGGCAGAGGAATTGGTTTTTTTTTGGGTTCGTTTTTTTACGAATCTGGCCTCTTATGATGTTTGTGCGGTATACTGTGTGTAATACAAGGCTGCAGGGAGGCTACTGCATCCATTCATTTGTCTGTTCAGTTGATGTGTATGGATTTGTCCTGCATTTATTTTAGTGTGCAGACATGCAGGGTGTGTTATATACAGACCTTTGAATGTGTATGTATCATTTTGTATAATATGCTTGGATTCTGTGCTTTCCATCTTGTAGTCACTGTGACTTCAGTTTCGAAAGGAGCTGATGGTTTACCTGCTTTGTTTTGTCCTTATTCAATAAAGGAACATAATGTTACACATTGTGTTTTTATATTCATATGGAATGTGTATTTGTTTATATGACAGAGTACTAGGGCCACACTGAAGAAAAAGGATAAAGTCATAAATTTATGAGGCTGGTTCTTTCTGCAGAAAAGCTACATATTGTTTTTACAGTTTTGATACTTATGACAATGTGATACTTAATATTCTGGCACATCAGCATGTCTTTGTTTATGAAACCATACTGAAGTACAATTTCACGAAATGCCCCACATCTGTCATTTTAACAACTGTCCTCCTTTAAAACAACCGGTTACAATATTATTACTTGTGTTTTTTTCCCCTCTGTGGCCCTAATATTCTATCATTTTATATATAGCCTTATAGTCTATGGGAAACTGTAAATTATCTAATGATAGCAACATAATCTAAAAATTATTTTTTATCCAAAATCATTGAAATTAATGATCACAAACGTTTAAATAATGACAGTGGGTCTAGTTATGTGATAACAATGTATAGTGAGCAGTGAAATAACTATTGGTTTCCATTTGTGGTGACTGCTGACTGACATTAGGGATGAGATTAAATAGATCCTGGAATTTAGCCTGGTCTGGAGCAGGCTAGCTCCACAGAATAAATCTCCATGGTAATTTATACCATAACATATCCTCCTGCCCCCTATCCATCTTTAGTGCAACCGGATTACGGATCAATTGAGCCAGGATCACCAAGATATCCTGGCTTAATCCCTTATCCTAGTTTTGTGCAACAGGCCCCAGATCCCAAAATATATATTTTTTTTACTCCAATGTTTGTAAACAAAATAAATGTAAACATACACAAGCATGTGTCAAACACATTCCACGGGTGAGCCGATTGTCTGCGAGTTTTCGCTCCTCCCATGATTGGTGAATTAAGGTCACTAATTAGTAAGGAACTCCCCTCACCTGGTTGTCTAGGTCTTAATTGAAAGGAAAAAACAAAAGCCAGCATACACTAGGCTCTCCATGGAATGAGATTGACACCACTGGACTATAGCCTGGAAACATGGTTTAAACTATGGTTACATTTCTCCAGCCCCATCCCTCTGCTTTTTACAGAACCATTGGCGGGGAGAACGATTTATTGTTTCACCTGGTGATTTCCGATTTAAACATTGTTAGTCTGTAATGTACTGTGCTTGTGTGTGCTTATTAGTTTAGTTAATAAAAAACTAAAAAAGGTTATCCTTGTCTTCAAGTAATCATTTGCATCCCGATGGAGCTACATCAGTACATTAGTCATGGGCTTTTAAGTCAATGATTCCTTATGTATGTATGAGATGTACAAATGCTTAACTAGTACTGAGTACTTTGACCAGTTACTTCTTTACTCTCAATTCGTTTTCGAGAGGGCAACTTTACTTGTACTTGAGTACAAGAACTGACTCTCCCATCTGCTGCAGATGAAACAGGTTAGTTGAAAAAAAGTGTTGCCTAGAATCTACAGGCACTCGCAATGAATCATCAAAAGTATGGACATATAATTATTGAAGTGATTATTGTATTTTATTATGCTGACCCAATTATGATCCATGACATCTTTTGGGAAGAATAATGCATAGCCCTTGTGTGTTAAGCTGCAAACTTGGAAATGTTCCTATTGAAATAGGGGTTGTCCCATCCTGAACAAGCCAGTTAGTTGCAAGTGAAATACTCTTTAATTCATGCATAGGATTATTTGTGCCAAGCCATAAGACTGAGCTACAAAAAACAACAAAAACATATTTTTTGGGGACTCTATGACCAGAGTTGACCTCTTACAAAGGTTTCCTAGGGGTGGATAAAGGTTCATGGCAGAAAACAAGTGTATGTATAGAAATGCTTATATAAACATTGTTACATCGATATTGACGCTTCTAGAAGTTCAAAAATAGACATTCAACAGTCTATATGTGGCCTTTCAACCCCTATACCCATTACCCACATGGCCTTATAACCGCACCTCTATTGCCATGGTCCTCGGCACATCATATTCCTGATAAGCAACAATGATGAAAATTAATTCTCACTGCCTATTCAAAAAAGCAGTTGTGAAATATTTGGCTTTCATGTTCATTAAATATTTTCCGTGGACAACTAGCCTAGAGACCAAGCAGATAGACGGTCTGCCTCTATACGCTAAACATTCTGCATGCCAATATGACTCAGGGGTAGGCCTATATCCAACATAAAAAATGCAGGTAAAGTAATATATGTCATAGCATTATATATACTGTATATATAATCCATATATGTAAGCTATGTTGATATACACGTAGTCCTATGTATTATAATATATAGCCTAGCTATGTCTAGCCTATTGGCCTATAATAAACTTAGATATGAATTGTGAAGGTCAGTCGGCCAAAAAATTCAACATTCTCATCACTTTTGATGATTATTTTGTCATTACTGAGACATTCACTAAGTACTAAAGTTGATCAGCCCAATCCGCTGCTCATAACTAATGTATCAACATTTTACTATGTGCCTAGGCCTCTGGTCAAAAGTAGTGCACTTTCAAGGGAATAGGGTAGCATTTGGAAAGAAATGATCCAGTACCTTTATCCATTGAACTAACATTATTCCATTAGAAAGACAGAAGGAAACAAGTGACCTTGTTTCCTAAAGCTATAACAGAATGTAATAGCTTTACTATATTGGAAAAGGCCCACGTAAAATGAAGAACCGTGTATGTTAACCTGTACGCCTTCTCTAATATTGCGCCAGCGTTTTATTTCAGTTCCACAGACAGCTACTGTTAGCTAGTGCGGCAGAAATGCAGCGTAGCAAGTTCAGAACCACGGCAGTGGAGCCTGGAGAGTGTCACTAACAACAAAAAAGAAGACCACAAGATGATTTTTGCCTACTGTAAACACTGGCATTTCAAATCACAATATGAATCTGTGATTTTCAACCATCTGACCTACTACTGTCTGATTCATATAGACTGATTTTTTATGTTTGTTCTTTGTTATATCAACTGATTGCTTCTGTATGGGGTGCTTTGGCTGAAAGACCAACACGTTTGATCTGGAGAAAAATAGTCTATTAAACTTGCAAATTAACTGTCTTTAGTAAATATAATTGTATCTACTCCATAAGATAATCAGCTATGTGCATTGTGTTATAGAAATAGGCATAGACTAAAGGTAAAAAATTAGAGTGAAATTAAACATATATATTTAACAACATAGTAAAATGAATCAATGCAAACATAAAAGACAAACATACTCAACTACACATAAGTGAATTTATCGCAATACTTTTGGTCCCCTAAAATGGGGGGGCTATGTACAAAACGTGCTGTAATTTCTAAACGGTTCATCAGATATGGATGAAAATACCCTCAAATTAAAGCTGACAGTCTGCAATTTAATCTCATATTGAAATACAAAGTGCTGGAGTACAGATCCAAAACAACAAAAAATGTGTCACTGTACACAACACTTTTGTAGCTCACATTATATGAAGATCATCTAAATGCATATTCTCATGAAACTGATTGAGATCAAATGGTTGGCACGCTGATGCTCCACAAATGTTTCAATGGTAAATCATGGCGAATTTGGCCAACCATTTATGATTGACAGTGATACATGTGAAGGGAGAGTGAGGAATACATTTGTGCATAAAGTAGGTTAAACTGGAGAAACCCGGTCCTCGGCCTTGATCCAGTCATCGTCCCATTTCTTGCCACTGTAAGACAAGAAAGAAAACATAAAAAGGAATGTCATGTTTTTAAGCAGAAATAGAAAATAAATCATTCAATATATAATCGTGAGCAAGGGTTGCACCTATTCCTTTCAAAGGGTTTTATGATTTTTGGTTAAACCTAATCTCACGTTGGTCAAGCGCCTTCTTCTCCTCTCAAATACTGGCTAGGGGGCAGTATTTTTACGGCCAGATGAAAAATGTACCCAATTTAAACAGGTTACTACTCTGGCCCAGAAAATAGAATATGCATATTATTAGTAGATTTGGATAGAAAACACTCTGAAGTTTCTAAAACTGTTTGAATGGTGTCTGTGAGTATAACAGAACTCATATGGCAGGCAAAAACCTGAGAAAAATTGAATCAGGAAGTGGGAGAAATTAGAAATGTAGTTTTTCTTTTGAATCCCTTGAAAAACTACAGTGACATAGGATTTACGTTGCACCTCCTAACTCTTCCATTGGCTGTCAACAATCTTTAGGAACTGGTTTCATCCGTCACCTGTTACCGGGCAGAAAATTGTGGCTCCGTCAATCACTGGCCAGTCTGAGGACAGGTGTCTCGTGACGCGCGTGCACATGACTTCGTTGTTTTTTATTTTTATTCTGGGATGAATACCTATTGCCTGGTTGTAAAATTATTGCAATTTTACGTAAAAAAATACCCTAAAGGATTGATTGTAAACATCGTTTGACGGGTTTCTACAAACGGTAATGGAACTTTGAACATTTCGTCTATGGATTTGCGTCCACGCCACATGGCATTGTAAAGTGTTCTGGATGGGTCAACAAAACGGACGTATTGATGATAAATGTAAATGATGGACTTTGCAGAACAAATGAACATTTCTTGTGGAAGTGGGTGCCCTTCCGAGTGCATTCCGCCGAAGATCAGCAAAGGTAATAAAATATTTCGAACATATTTTTAGAGATTTGTCAAAGCTGTGGTTGTAGGCTAACTGTATAGCTTAGCATTGAAGGCTAAGTTCTGTACTAAGAATATTGAACAATGTGCTTTTTCTGTAAAGTTATTTTGAAATCTGACAAAGTGGTTGCATAAAGGAGTAGATTATCTCTAATTCTTTAAATAATTGTTATACATTTTGTCAACGTTTATGAATTCTTCTGTAAATGAATATGCCTATTCACAGGAAGTTATGGGGAGAAAACATTTTCTGAAAATCACGCGCCAATGTAAAAATAGGGTTTTTGGATATAAATATGAACTTGATCGAACAAAAAATGCATGTATTGTCTAACATGATGTCCTAGGAGTGTCTTCTGATGAAGATTGTCAAAGGTTAGTGCTTAATTTTAGCTGTATATCTGGTTTTGTGATGGCTATCCGTGCTTGGAAAATGTCTTTTTTTTTTTTTTTGCTAAGGTGCTATCCTAAAATAATCTAATGTTTTGCTTTCTCCATAAAGCCTTTTTGAAATCGGACAATGTGATTGGATTAACGAGTAGAGTATCTTTAAAATGCCGTATAGTACTTGAATTTTAATTTTGAGATAATTTATTTTTGAATATCACGCCGTGCTATCTCACTGGTTGTTGTCCAACCAATCCCTTTAGCGGGATTGTATCTCGAAGGGGTCTTCAAGAGTTCAACTACATAAAGTACCTTGCAAAAGTATTCATAGCCCTTGGATTTCTTCACATTTTATTGTGTTACAATGTTGGAGTGAAATTGATTTAGATTTTTTTGTCAACAAGCAACTCAAAATGGTGTACTCTAATGTCAAAGTGGAAGAAAATTTTGATTTTTTATAAAGGCATGCCTAAATAAGTTCACGAGTTACATTTGGCTTAACAAATCACATAATATGTTATATGGACTCAATAGGGGTTGACATTATTTTTGAATAACTACCCATACCTTTGTACCCCATACATAGAACATCTGTAAGGTCCCTCAGTTAGGTACTGAATCTCAAGCACAGATTCAACTACAAAGGCCAGGGAGCTTTTTGAAACATCAACATCATTGTAGTAATGCCACAATAATGATTTAAATTACAGTGAAAAGAAGAATACAAATATGCAGAATTTTTTAAAATCTAATCATGCATCTTGTATGCAACAAGGCACGAGTTAATACTGAAAAAAAATGCAAAGGAATATACTTTCTGGCCTAAATGCAAAGCCTGCTTTCCACCAGACACTGGGAGAGGAATTCACCTTTCAGCAGTACAATAACCTACAACACAATGACAAATCTACACTGGAGTTGCTTACCAAGAAGACAGTGAATGTTCCTGAGTTGCCAAGATAAAGTTTGGACACAAATCTGATTGGAAATCTATTGCAAGACTTTTAAATTGTTGTCTAGACATGATCCCCAACATATTGACAGAGCTTGAAGAATTATGAAAAGAATAATGGGCTAATTTTGCACAATCCTGGTGTGTTAAGCTCTAAAAGACTTACCCAAGAAGACTCACAGCTGTAATCACTGTCAAAGGCGTTTCAAAGGGGTATGACTACTTCTGCAAGGCACTGTAATGTCCAATACCAAGGTACAGCCAAAACCATACGTATTTGGGCGGCAGGGTAGCCTAGTGGTTGAAGTGTTGGACTAGTAACTGAAAGGTTGCAAGATCGAATCCCCGAGCTGACAAGGTACAAATCTGTCGTTTTGCCCCTGAACAAGGCAGTTAACCCACTGTTCCTAGGCCGTCATTGAAAATAAGAATTTGTTCTTAACTGACTTGCCTAGTTAAATAAAGGTAAAATAAAAATGCAATTAGGAGAGTGAAGCTAAAATGTGAAATTTGGATCTATACTCCAGAATTTAGTATTTTAAATAAAAGGTTTCAGCTATCCCCAAAGGAGAACCCTTTTTGGTTCCAGGTAGAACTCTATTGGGTTCCATGTAGAACCCTTTGTCTTAAGGGTTCTACATGGAACCAAAAGGGTTCTACCCGGAACCAAAAAGGGTTCTCCTATGGTGACAGCCAAATAACCATTTCTAAGAGTGTAGTATAAGGCTAGGCATAGATGTAAAATGAATAATGCGAATCACTGTCCCGCTACCTTTATTCATGTTCTGGTGGGTGGTGATTAAATAAATACATGCATTTATTGTTTCAGTGTCCAGTGCATCCGGGGCAAACGATTTTCCCTATTCTCAAGATTCTTGCCAATAGAACTTCAAAGGAGGTAAATCAGCAGTACATTGAAATTCTTGTGACTGTATTTACAGGCTAATCCTAGTGCAACACCAATTGTAGTTAACTTGCAGTGCATAGAGCTTGTAGGTAAAGTGGCAATATGTCACTTTTTGGGTGGCACGACCAAATTCACATAGAAATGTTAGTTACAGATCATCATTCTACTTGAAAGCAAGTCTAAGAAGCGTTAGATCTGTTCTACAGTGTGCGTTATTGCTATGCTTCCCATTCTTAAGTTTTGTACAACAGCTTCAAACAGCTGATATTAGCTACCATGACATTGGGGAGCAATTTCAGCATAGTGCAGCTTTAAAACAAAACAGACATTTTTATCTGTTGCATAATAAAGGGTCAGGAGCAGAAAGTGAGGTGGAAGCCATGCTCTGGATGGTATGTTTACTTCAACTAATCTCTTAGAATGAATAGAGGATATACTGTACACTCAACACCATATGTATTTGGACAGTGAAGCTAAAATGTACAATTTGACTCTAATCTCCAGCATTTTGGATTTGAGAACAAATGTTTCATATAAGGTGATAGTAAAGGAGGTCACCTTTTTACAATTAAGAAAATAAATCACTTTATGTATATAGTCCCCCCAACTAATCTCTTAGAATGAATAGAGGATATACTGTACATTCAACACTATATGTATTTGGACAGTGAAGCTAAAATGTACAATTTGATACACTCTAAGTGAATTTGTCCAAATACTTATGGCTTCTTCAAATTGGGGGGACTATATACATAAAATTATTTCATTTCTTAATTCTAAAAAGGTGACCTTTACTATTGCCTTATATGAAACATTTGTTCTCAAATCCAAAATGCTGGCGCAAACATGCATCCTTTGACCTGATCTTGTCCACATTCTGATCATGCCCACATTTTTAGAAATGCGTCTACACATGGTCTTATCAGTCCACTGTGTCCGCATTGTGAACAGATTTACTGGTCCCGCCTTGTATGCTAATTCTTTGACAGATATTCTTTCAAAATAATACTTATTTATTTATTTTAAGACATATATTCCATAAGTCAATGGTGCCACCTGTCAATGATTTTAGAAGGTAGGATGATTT
The DNA here is from genome assembly GCF_965601325.2 of Salmo salar. Classification (NCBI taxonomy): domain Eukaryota; kingdom Metazoa; phylum Chordata; class Actinopteri; order Salmoniformes; family Salmonidae; genus Salmo; species Salmo salar. The sequence continues at coordinate 62,495,987 of NC_138304.1, read as the reverse complement.
AAATGGTTTCACTGTCAACTCCAGACGTGGTCAGGAAGATCTGATCACAATGCTTCTTTTAATCGTCTACACCTGTCTGAAAATGTGGGAACAATCAGACTGTGGACAAGATCAGGACAAATAATGCATGTTAGAACCAGGTATGAACGGGGCTAAATAGAGGTAAGAAGGGCTCAAGGAAAGGGTGTGATGTGTGAGTATGTGAGTGAGACAGCAGGTGAGTGAGCGAGCAGGTGTTGCGCGTATGTGTGAGTTGTGTGCGAGTGTGTGAAACAGAAGAGGTGTGTGTGGGAATCATGGCGGGGGAGGTAAGGGTAGGCCATGGTGAAGAGGTGGGTTTTTAGGCAGGACTGAAAGATGATGATGGACTCAGAGTCACGAATGGCTGGAGGGAGTGAGTTCCAGAACCTGGGAGCAACCCTGGAGAAGGCCCTGTCACTGAAACTCTGGAGATTGGACCTGGGGATGACAAGGTGGCCAACTGTGGTTGAGCAGAGAGAGCATGAGGGCTGGTAGGAGAGAAGAAGGTCAGAGGTAAGGGGTCGCAAGGTGGGGGAGAGCTTTTTAGGTCAGGAGGATCTTGTAATTAATGCGGTGGAAGTCAGGGAGCCAGCGGAGTTCACAGAGGATGGGGGTGATATGCTATAATATGAGGGTCATTCAAGTGAAACTTCCCAGTCGGAACTAGGAATTTCTGAGAACTCCGATAGCACCTGAACGAGGCATTGGTATGTGTAATAGACAATAGTAGGGTCTGGGTCGCGGCGTATCCAGCCCTCATACCCATTCACGGCCACCTCGGTGTGAGTGTCAGTGTCCTACTATGTGTCCTTGCAGTCAACTAGTATAATTATTGTTTGTGACGTAAGTATGGGGATTATTATTAAGGTTCTGGTCGTCTGAGATACAGGCTATTCAACAAACAATATAACTATAGAATTAACAAACTAAAGGAAATAAATTAATAAGGAAATAAATGCAAAAAATAAAATATAACATAAACAAATGTTTGTTTGCTTTAAGACTAAGTCATGTCTACACAATAATATTGGAGTGGTTCCAATGTTTAGCCTACTGTCACCGAATATGTCGTACTCTTCGGCGAATATGTCGTATGTGAGAGAGAAGGACCAAGGCGCAGCGGGATTGTGGATGCTCATGTTTTCATTCAAAAAAGGAGTAAAGCATCCTCTGGAAAAACAATGCACACGACAGGCACAGTCTTACAGGCATACAAAAACGCAGTGCAAGAACAATTCCCCACAACCCCAAAGACAAACACACACCTATATAGGACTTCCAATCAAAGGCAACTATACACACCTGCCTTCAATTGGAAGTCCCAATCACCAACACAACATTCAACAAACACAAACCACCTGCCACATCCTGACCAAGACTAAGCAATACGCCCTCTGCTGGTCAGGACGTGACAGTACCCCCCCTCAAGGTGCAGACTCCGGGATGCACCTAAAAAAGAAAAACAAGAAAATCCCCAATACCCCAACAAAACCAACAAACAATAACCCCTAAACAAAAAAGGGAGGGAAGGGAGGGTGGCTGCCGTCACCGACGGCACTGTGCTACACCCCCCCTCCCCAACCCACCTATATTCTGGAGGTGGCTCCGGTTCTGGCAGCTCCGGGCAGTCGGGCCACTCTGGCAGCTCCGGGCAGTCGGGCCACTCTGGCAGCTCCGGGCAGTCGGGCCACTCTGGCAGCTCCGGGCAGTCCGGCCACTCTGGCAGCTCCGGGCAGTCCGGCCACTCTGGCAGCTCCGGGCAGTCCGGCCACTCTGGCAGCTCCGGGCAGTCCGGCCACTCTGGCAGCTCCGGGCAGTCGGGCCACTCTGGCCTCTCCTGGCAGTCGGGCCACTCTGGCATCTCCTGGCAGTCGGGCCACTCTGGCATCTCCTGGCAGTCGGGCCACTCTGGCATCTCCTGGCAGTCGGGCCACTCTGGCATCTCCTGGCAGTCGGGCCACTCTGGCATCTCCTGGCAGTCGGGCCACTCTGGCATCTCCTGGCAGTCGGGCCACTCTGGCATCTCCTGGCATCTCCTGGCAGTCGGGCCACTCTGGCATCTCCTGGCAGTCGGGCCACTCTGGCATCTCCTGGCAGTCGGGCCACTCTGGCATCTCCTGGCAGTCGGGCCACTCTGGCATCTCCTGGCAGTCGGGCCACTCTGGCATCTCCCGGCAGTCGGGCCAATCTGGCATCTCCCGGCAGTCGGGCCACTCTGGCGGCTCCTGACTAGCGGGCGGCTCTGGCGGCTCCTGACTAGCGGGCGGCTCTGGCGGCTCCTGACTAGCGGGCGGCTCTGGCGGCTCCTGACTAGCGGGCGGCTCTGGCGACTCCTGACTAGCGGGCGGCTCTGGCGACTCCTGACTAGCGGGCGGCTCTGGCGACTCCTGACTAGCGGGCGGCTCTGGCGACTCCTGACTAGCGGGCGGCTCTGGCGACTCCTGACTAGCGGGCGGCTCTGGCGACTCCTGACTAGCGGGCGGCTCTGGCGACTCCTGACTAGCGGGCGGCTCTGGCGACTCCTGACTAGCGGGCGGCTCTGGCGACTCCTGACTAGCGGGCGGCTCTGGCGACTCCTGACTGGCGGGCGGCTCTGGCGACGTGCGACGTACGACTGGCGGGCGGCTCTGGCGACTTACGACTGGCGGGCGGCTCTGGCGACTTACGACTGGCGGGCGGCTCTGGCGACTGTTGACTGGCGGGCGGCTCTGGCGACTGTTGACTGGCGGGCAGCTCTGGTGACTGTTGACTGGCGGGCAGCTCTGGTAACTGTTGACTGGCACTCCAGTCTTGCCCCGTCAAACAGCCCTTGTGCCCCCCCCTAAAAAAATCTTGGGGGTGCCTCTCGGTCTCCCTTACCCGTCGTGTTCCCCAGTCCTCGCCAGACTTCTTCTGCTGCTTGGTCCTGGTTTGGTGGGGAATTCTGTCACCGAATATGTCGTACTCTTCGGCGAATATGTCGTATGTGAGAGAGAAGGACCAAGGCGCAGCGGGATTGTGGATGCTCATGTTTTAATTCAAAAAAGGAGTAAAGCATCCACTGGAAAAACAATGCACACGACAGGCACAGTCTTACAGGCATACAAAAACGCAGTGCAAGAGCAATTCCCCACAACGCCAAAGACAAACACACACACCTATATAGGACTTCCAATCAAAGGCAACTATACACACCTGCCTTCAATTGGAAGTCCCAATCACCAACACAACATTCAACAAACACAAACCACCTGCCACATCCTGACCAAGACTAAGCAATACGCCCTCTGCTGGTCAGGACGTGACACCTACATCCAATGTTTAGCCAACATACATAAAATAAATCTGAAGACAGATGTAGGCTATGGGTGATTTTTCCATTGAAACAAATATATTTAATCTTCCACTCCACTCTTCCGATACATGTTTTTGCTGCAGACAAGACAATGTATTTAACAGGTAGGCATTTTGAAACCGTTCAGAGATTACTCCAAGTAATGGCAGTCTTTGGGTTCTTTGCCAGGGAACATTTAAATACATTATCAATGGCAAATACTGTCTATGCTTGATTTCACTTAATATTTTTGGGTGTTGCGCTCATTGCAGTCAGAAAAGATATGTTGGCCGATCAAAACCCTTGCGGGTGATCTAAGAAACGCTTTTCCAGGCAGTTTGAATGTATATTCTTATTCTGTGCAGAATCTGTGTATGTTGACCTACAACACAAATGCGCATCATGACTTCAACAAAGAAGGCAACTTGGAACGTACCCGATCCTCCCATGCGATCATTCTCTTTCCCGGTAAGTGAAGTATGCAGTAAAACAACGTGATTGTAATCGTTAGTATGTAATGTTATGGAGATTGATTTATTGCTTTTTACGACATTTCTCAAACCACTATGCATTTTCACTGATCTGTCAAGGTTTTCAATGAAAATCTTAGCTATAGGCCTACTCAACAGTTTCAGCTAGCTAGCGAGCTAGGCTACAGTCTATGGAGTTTCATGGTGGGCGCAGGATTTTGTTCTGGGCAACATCTACACACCTGATTAAACTAGTTTGAGTGGTTAATTACTTTAATCTACATGTGTCAAACTCCTATCATGGGAGGTCCGAGTGTCTGCATGTTTTTGCTCCACCCTTGAATGATAAAGGAAGGTCACATATGACTAAGGAACTCCCCTTACCTGGTTAGGTTGTCCAGGTGTTAATTGATATGAAAAACCAAAAACCCACAGACACTCGGCCCTCTGTGGAATGAGTTTGACACCCCTGTCTAATAGAGCTAGTTCAACTTGTCTTTGCAAAGCCTTTCAAAAGACAGTTTTAGATCTTGTGGAGAAAACAATTCCAAACAATGGATGAATTGGGACCACCAGACAGCATTGCTCCCATCCACAGTGAATGTGGATGTACACCACCTGTAGTTTTTGTGATGTGATCCACTTACAAATTAAGTACATTTTAATGCTCAGTTAAAAAATATCCTACATATACAGCGGTGAAATACAATTCTAAACTTGTTCTATTCTCTCTTTGTAGCTCCAAATAAAGACCTTTCACACCTACCACCCTTCTATTCAGACCACTCAGACCTACGGGCTGACACCTTTAGTCTATCTCTCTCTCTTTCTTTCTATCCATCCTCTTGATACAGATCTCTTGATCTATCCTCTGGCTGCATTTTAAGTAAGTGGAAACTTTTTCTCTTTTAATTCAGCTTTTTTTCATTTCTTGTGTTTTCAAAAACAAACCAGGTTGTAGTTTAAAAATGCAAACTAACTGGAGGAGATTATTCAAAAATTGTATCTTATAATAAGTAACTGAATCTCACTGGCCCAGGTACTGTTTCATCTGTCAACTAACGACACTCATTGCACTATGCACCTAAGGCTATGGCAGGTAGCCTACATCTAGATTACAACAGTTAGTATGACACATTACGTTACAGTGTGGCATGTTAAAGCCTCAGGCTTAGTTTTATTACTAGGCGAGGCCCATTATCAGATCTGACCCATATGATTGAGTCATTGAAACCCATGTCACCTTCAAACACACACACAGCACTTCTTTAGTGGGTTTGAGAAGGGTCAGGGCTTGATGTTTAATGCGAACTCAACGTCAGCTCCTTAGTTGGCCAAACTCTCTTTATTAATTGCTATTGTTAGTATAGTTTTTATCTCACAATCTCTAATTCTCCGTGTCAATTCAAGCCTCATGCCAGAGTAGACCTCCCTGGTGCATTCCATCAGTCAAAGTTATGTGTATAGGGCTATTCTTTCTGACACTTTCGTATCCACCTTTCATGCAGAATGGCTCCAGCCGTAAGCTGTGTCCTAGTTGTAACACATCAATAGGAGTAGCATCAAAGAAGTGCAAGTTCTGTGGTGCAATAATACAGCTAAAGGTCAAGTTAAAGGCCCCAAAAAATGAAGGCAACAGATTAATGGGCAAATAAGACAATGAAACATGGAAGATATGCAACCTTGGTTAATGCAGCAAACAAGCTGGTAAGCTTTATTATGTTTTCCTCTAAAAAGATTTCTGCATTTCTAGCTTAGGGATATGATAGGCCCTATGCACTTATTTGTTGTTGTCTCATTGTGTCATTTAAGACTGTAAATCTAAATGTCATTATTTGACTGATATTTGTTGTGTTTCTGGAAGTTATTTTGTCATTAATGATTCCAGGTACATAGGCTCCACAAGATAGGAGTGTACCCCCTGCTGCTCCTCAGCAAGAGGAAGAAGGATAACATTTTGTCGTAAACTGCATTGTGTCCTCACAGTGGCGGCCCAATAATAGATTCTGAAATCCGGTAGAGCTACGCTGTCTGGTTTGGGCCTCTGCAAAAGCTGTTTTCGCATCCTGGGGGGCTTTTTGCCCAATATAAAGGGTAGTATTAGGCCGTCAATCTTTTTGAAAAATGTATTGGGAAGAAAAATCGGAAGGCAATGATAGAGATAAGAATTTTGGGAGAGTATTTGTTTTATCATAATTATTGCGACTAAAGAGAGTTGTAGCAAAGACCAGCGTTCCAAATCGTCCTTAGTACGGGTTAAAAGAGGATCAAAGTTGGCTTGAAAAAGGTTTTCAAATCTGATTGTGACATGTACCCGGAGATAAATAAAACTAGTGTGAGCAATTTTAAATGGCAAGTTATGTAAAGGGGAATTCTTTGCGGCCATATTCAGCGGCATCAATTCGCTTTTACTGAGATTCAGTTTATACCCTGATAAGTGACCGAAGGATGCGAAAGTGGCAAGAGCAGCAGAAACAGAGACAGAAAGGTTGGATGTGTATAATAATAAATCATCTGCATAAAAGGACAGTTTGTGTTCGTGTCCGTATCTGACTATACCTTTGATGAGGGGCTTGGAGCGAAGTGTTATTGCAAGTGGTTCTATGGCGAGGGCAAACAGTAATGGACTTAAAGGGAAACCCTGGCGTGTCGATCGTTGCAAAGGGAAGCAGTCTGATTGAGTGTTATTAGTCCTGACAGAGGCTTGAGGGGATGAGTACAGAAGTCTTATCCAAGCCATGAATTTGGAGCCAAAGCCGAATTTATTTAGTGTAAAAAAGGTATTTCCATTCCACCCGATCAAACGCTTTCTCCGCATCCAGGGATATATTTGCTTCAGAAGTATTGACGACAGAAGGATTATATATAATATTAAATAATCGCCAAAGATTGAAGAATGAGTGTCTATTTTTAATAAATCCTGCTTGATCCGGTGAGATAATTGATGGGAGGACTGTTTCCAGACGCGTTGCCAGAAGTTTGGCAAGAATTTTATAGTCAACATTTTGCAAGCTAATTGGACGGTATGATGCACAGTCAAGAGGGTCTTTGTTTGTTTTAAGAATAAGACAAATGGTTGCCTGAGTGAGTGTCTGTGAGAGAGCACCATTTACAAATGCTTCATTGTACATTTCAATTAGAATAGGGGCTATTTTGGAGATAAACTTTTTATAAAACTCTGCCGAGTAGCCGTCAGAAGTATATAGAGACTGGTAAAATCTCTTGAACTCATCATTGATCCACCTAGGATCTAATGATATCCCAGATGATGTACGAATTTTAGGATTCTGAAATGATGATGATACTTGACGTAACTTGAGCTAATAATTTACTGCCTTTATCTCCTTGTTCATAGTAAGCGCTCCTAGACTTGACAAGCAGTTCAGTAACCTGGTCTGTTAATAATGTGTCAAATTCTGCTTGCAGAGTTAAATGTTCCTTATAAATATCCGGGGACGGTGAAACGGCATAAATGTCATCTAATTGGACAATACAGCGTGTTAACATAGATAGCCTATCCGTTTTCAGTTTGTTCTCATGTGCGGTGTAAGAAATAATTTCACCTCTGATATAAGCTTTCAAAGTTTCCCAGAGAGTAGACGCAGAAATGTTCGGGGGTTCTATTTGTAATCATGAAAAAGTTGATTTGACTCTAAAGAAAATTGACAAAGTGTTAATTGCTGAGCAGTTGGGTATTTAGCTGCCAAGGCGGTCGCAGATTGTCAACATTTTGAAAGGCTACTTCCATAGTAACAGGGGCGTGGTCAGATACAACAATTGGATTATATGAAGATATGGAATGGAGGAGCCTGTCATCTACAAGGAAGTAGTCTATGCGTGTAAAAGTGTGGTGAACTGATGAGAAAAAAGGAGTATGCTTTTCCAGCTGGATTAAACATTCTCTAAGGATCTGAAACGGCGAATTCAGACAAAGGTTCGGACAACTCTAGCTGAGGTTGATAAGTTGGTAGGTTTAGTGGAGGATCGATCCAAATATGGATCTAACCAACAGTTAAAGTCACCACCTAAAATCAACATATGGGAAGACATATCTGGGAGTGTAGAGAGCCTACCACACAATTATGTATCTACCATGGGGATCTGCGATCACATTGGAACATGTAAAAGGTACCGATCTGTGAAGTAAAATAGCCACCCCTCTTGCCTTACTCTGAAATGAGGAATGAAACACCTGACCCACCCATCTGCACCTAAGACTTGAGTGTTGTGATACCTTCAGATGAGTTTCTTGGAGAAAGATGTGAGCTTTCAATTGATGAAGGTGGTCTAGCACCTTAATATGTTTAACTGGGTTATTTATGCCCCTGCAGTTCCAAGTGAGAAAATTAAAGGCATTCCCTCCAGCTGAGTCATGTCTTAAGAGAGAAAGGACGTGTAAAGGAGAAGGTACAATGTAAACTAAAAATCTTAGTTGAACCTAAAAGCGCAAATTTAAAAAACAATGACAAGTGACGAGGCACAAAAGACATAAAAACTATATACAAATAAAGAGGTAAAAAACCCTTCCCTCACACCCTCCTTTGCTGAAGCATCTCCCCAACTGAGATGCAAGCAAAACCCTAAATACAAAAAAAAATCTCAGGTAGTCTCTTCAGACACCTGGCCAAACACAAATATATACAATTTTGAAGGTTAACCTGTTGGGGCTAGGGGGCAGTATTTTCACGGCTGGATAAAAAAACGTACCCGATTTAATCTGGTTACTAATCCTACCCAGTAACTAGAATATGCATATACTTATTATATATGCATAGAAAACACCCTAAAGTTTCTAAAACTGTTTGAATGGTGTCTGTGAGTATAACAGAACTCATTTGGCAGGCAAAACCCTGAGACAGATTCTGACAGGAAGTGGATATCTGATGTGTTGTATTACCTTTAAACCTATGCCATTGAAAAACACAGGGGCTGAGGAATATTTTGGCACTTCCTATTGCTTCCACTAGATGTCACCAGCCTTTACAAAGTGTTTTGAGTCTTTTACTGTGAGATCTGACCGAACAAGAGCCATGGAACGGTGATGGCCGATTAGACTCTGGCGCGCGAGTTCATTTTTGACTTTTTTTTTTTTGACATTTTAGTCATTTAGCAGACGCTCTTATCCAGAGCGACTTACAGTAGTGAATGCATACATTTCATACAATTTTTTTCTTCTTCGTACTTGGCCCCCCGTGGGAATCGAACCCACAACCCTGGCGTTGCAAACACCATGCTCTACCAACTGAGCTACGGGGAAGGCAGTTCATGTTGGGTACCCTCGTTCCAATACGTTATAAAAGAGAATGCATTCGTCCACCTTGAATATTATTCATGTTCTGGTTAAAAAAGGCCCTAATGATTTATGCTATACAACGTTTGACATGTTTGAACGAACGTAAATATATTTTTTCCCCTCGTTCATGAAGTGAAGTCCGGCGGGCTTAGATCATGTGCTAACAAGACGGAGATTTTTGGACATAAATGATGAGCTTTTTTGAACAAAACTATATTCGTTATGGACCTGTGATACCTGGAAGTGACATCTGATGAAGAGAATCAAAGGTAACGGATTATTTACATAGTATTTTCGATTTTAGATCTCCCCAACATGGTGGCTAGTCTGTATCGCAACGCGTATTTTTCTGGGCGCAGTGCTCAGATTATTGCAAAGTGTGATTTCCCAGTAAGGTTATTTTTAAATCTGGCAAGTTGATTGCGTTCAAAAGATGTAAATCTATAATTCTTTAAATGACAATATAATATTTTACCAATGTTTTCTAATTTTAATTATTTAATTTGTGGTGCTGACTTGACTGCCGGTTATTCAAATCAAATCAAATTTATTTTTATATAGCCCTTCGTACATCAGCTGATATTCTCAAAGTGCTGTACAGAAACCCAGCCTAAAACCCCAAACAGCAAGCAAAGCATGTGAAAGAAGCACGGTGGCTAGGAAAAACTCCCTAGGAAAAACTCCCTAGAAAGGCCAAAAACCTAGGAAGAAACCTAGAGAGGAACCAGGCTATGAGGGGTGGCCAGTCCTCTTCTGGCTGTGCAGGGTGGATATTATAACAGAACATGGTCAAAATGTTAAAATGTTAAAATGTTCATAAATGACCAGCATGGTCAAATAATAATAATCATAGTAGTTGTCGAGGGTGCAACAAGTACGTCCGGTGAACAGGTCAGGGTTCCATAGCCGCAGGCAGAACAGTTGAAACTGGAGCAGCAGCACGGCCAGGTGGACTGGGGACAGCAAGGAGTCATCATACCAGGTAGTCCTGAGGCATGGTCCTAGGGCTCAGGTCCTCCGAGAGAAAGACAGAAAGAGAGAATTAGAGAGAGCATATTTAAATACACACAGGACACCGGATAAGACAAGAGAAATACTCCAGATGTAACAGACTGACCCTAGCCCCCCGACACATAAACTACTGCAGCATAAATACTGGAGGCTGAGACAGGAGGGATCAGAAGACACTGTGGCCCCATCCGATGATACCCCCGGACAGGGCCAAACAGGCAGGATATAACCCCACCCACTTTGCCAAAGCACAGCCCCCACACCACTAGAGGGATGTCTCCAACCACCAACTTACCGTCCTAAGACAAGGCCGAGTATAGCCCACAACGATCTCCGCCATGGCACAATCCAAGGGGGGGGGGGCGCCAACCCAGACAGGAAGACCACGTCAGTGACTCAACCCACTCAAGTGACGCACCCCTCCCATGGACGGCATGGAAGAACACCAGTAGGCCAGTGACTCAGCCCCTGTAAAAGGGTTAGAGGCAGAGAATCCCAGTGGAAAGAGGGGAACCGGCAAGGCAGAGACAGCAAGGGCAGTTCGTTGCTCCAGCCTTTCCGTTCACCTTCACACTCCTGGGCCAGACTATACTTAATCATAGGACCTACTGAAGAGATAAGTCTTCAGTAAAGACTTAAAGGTTGAGACTGAGTCTGCGTCTCTCACATTGGTAGGCAGACCATTCCATAAAAATGGAGCTCTATAGGAGAAAGCCCTACCTCCAGCCGTTTGCTTAGAAATTCTAGGGACAATTAGGAGGCCTGCGTCTTGTGACCGTAGCGTACGTGTAGGTATGTACGGCAGGACCAAATCGGAAAGATAGGTAGGAGCAAGCCCATGTAATGCTTTGTAGGTTAGCAGTAAAACCTTGAAATCAGCCCTTGCCTTAACAGGAAGCCAGCGTAGGGAGGCTAGCACTGGAGTAATATGATCAAATTTTTTGGTTCTAGTCAGGATTCTAGCAGCCGTATTTAGCACTAACTGAAGTTTATTTACTGCTTTATCCGGGTAGCCGGAAAGTAGAGCATTGCAGTAGTCCAGCCTAGAAGTAACAAAAGCATGGATAAATTTTTCTGCGTCATTTTTGGACAGAAAATTTCTGATTTTTGCAATGTTACGTAGATGGAAAAAAGCTGTCCTTGAAACAGTCTTGATATGTTCTTCAAAAGAGAGATCAGGGTCCAGAGTAACGCCGAGGTCCTTCACAGTTTTATTTGAGACGACTGTACAACCATCCAGATTAATTGTCAGATTCAACAGAAGATCTCTTTGTTTCTTGGGACCTAGAACAAGCATCTCTGTTTTGTCCGAGTTTAAAAGTAGAAAGTTTGCAGCCATCCACTTCTTTATGTCTGAAACACAGGCTTCTAGCGAGGGCAATTTTGGGGCTTCACCATGTTTCATTGAAATGTACAGCTGTGTGTCGTCCGCATAGCAGTGAAATTTAACATTATGTTTTCGAATGACATCCCCAAGAGGTAAAATATATAGTGAAAACAATAGTGGTCCTTCCCTCCTATTGGAGGGAAACGATTTCCTCAACATCAATGCCATAGTAAAACGCTGTTTTTGGATATAAATATGAACTTGATAGAACTAAAAATGCATGCATTGTCTAACATAATGTCCTAGGAGTGTCATCTGATGGAGATTGTAAAAGGTTAGTGCATCATTTTAGCTGGTTTTATGGTTTTGGTGACCCTGTCTTTGAATTGACAAAACATTACACACAGCTATTGTCAATGTACTCTCCTAACATAATCTAACTTTATGCTTTCGCCGTAAAACCTTTTTGAAATCGGACAACGTGGTTAGATTAAGGAGATGTTTATCTTTCAAAGGGTGTAAGATAGTTGTATGTTTGAAAAATTTGAATTTTGACATTTATTTGGTTTCAAATTTGCCGCTCTTGAAATGCACCTGCTGTTGATGGAGTGCACCACGGGGGGGGGGGGATGCTAGCGTCCCACCTAGCCCATAGAGGTTAAATATATACATTTGGTCACTAACTCAGGAGTGATAGGGAAACGCGTTCTACATCCTTGGCTTCCAACAGCGCCCCCTGGATTGTATTTCTTCTGACTTTAGAGCAAAGCATGATAACTCTTACTCTGTGCTAACTGAGATTTGTGACCATTTAACTAGAGTAAGCCAAACATACATAGATTGGTCCCAACAAACTAACCTCGGTTAAGAGAGGTTTAACAGCAATACAGAAGGTAAAACTATGACTGAACCATGAAAACAGCCGGATATTGGCATTCGAGGCGGCAACCTGGGTTAGAAATGATTTTTTTTTTTTAAAGAGAATGACATTCAAATGTCGATGAACCCAGCAAAATTGGCTTCGCTAGCAAACCATTCGGCCTGCTAACTAGCCTGCTAAGAATACCACCTAACCAACCATTTGTTCCACACCATGCGGTACAACAGCCGCTTTCACGTTCTTGTTGATGAAATCTGCCGCTAAAGCTGGGTCCTCGAATCTGTGCATGGAGCCATCCGGTAAAGTCAGTCTCAGAACAGCAGGGTAGATGAGGCCCGAACATCAAGCCCGGGCAGGCGCGTAGCTGGTGCTTCACAGCTCCAAAGCTAGCCCGCTTCTTAGCCACAGCTGTGGTGTAGTCCGCAAATATCGAGACACTTTTACCCTTATAGAGGAGAGGGGATGCTTCTCCCGATCTCCTCAGTATGTCATTGCGGACGTGAAAGAAATGCACCCTGATGACAAATGGTCGCGGGGGTTCTCCATCCCGGGGTCGGCTACGCAGAGTGCGGTGGGCCCGGTCTAGCAGTGGCTTCTCCTCCAGACCGAGCAGCTCCTGAAGCAGGTGGGCCATGAACTTCGTGGGTCTTGGGCCCTCCACTCCCTCCAGTATTCCCAGTAGACAAATGTTGTTCCTCTGCATTCTACTTTCCATATCTTTACATCTATTGTCGAGGTATGCCACCTTAGTTATCAATGAGCAAACGTTAGCCTCGAGCTCGCCTTCCTCAAGGTTCCATTTTTGGACCATTATTGTTTTTATTATATATCCCACCTCTTGGTGATGTCATTCAGAAACAAAATATCAACTTTCATTGCTATGCAGACGACACACAGCTGTTCGATGAAACATGGTGAAGCCCCAAAATTGCCTAATCTGGAAGCCTGTGTTTCAGACATAAGGAAGTGGATGGCGGCAAATGTTTTACTTTTAAATTTGGAAAAAACATAGATGCTAGTTCTAGGTCCCAAGAGACAAAGAAATCTGCTGTTGTGTCTGAAAATTAATCTTGATGGTTGTACAGTCATCTCAAATAAAACTGAAGGACCTCAGCGTTACTCTGGACCCTCATCTCTCTTTTGACGAACGTATCAAGAATATTTCAAGGATAGCTTTTTTCCATCCTCGTAACATTGCAAAAATCTAAAATGTTCTGTCCAAAAATGGTGCAGAAAAGCTAATCCATACTTTTGTCACTTCTAGAGTAGACTACTGCAACGCTCCACTCTCCGGCTACCCGATAAAGCACTAAATAAAGTGCTTCAGTTAGTGCTACACACGGCTGCAAGAATCTTGACTAAAACCCCCAAAACGTACCATATTACTCAAATAAAATTGTAAATGTCACATGCGCCGAATACAACAGGTGTAGACCTTACAGTGAAATACTTTAAGAAGTTAACAAGAAAAGTGTTAACCTGTTAGGGCTAGGGGGCAGTATTGACACGGCTGGATAAAAACGTACCCGATTTAATCTGGTTACTACTCCTGCCTAGTAACTAGAATATGCATATAATTATTGGCTTTGGATAGAAAACACTCCAAAGTTTCTAAAACTGTTTGAATGGTGTCTGTGAGTATAACAGAACTCAAATGGCAGGTCAAAATCCGAGAAGATTCTGTACAGGAAGTACCCTGTCTGACCATTTCTTGAACTTCTTTGCCATCTCTATCCATTACAAAGGATCTCTGCTATAACGTGACACTTCCTACGGCTCACATGGGCTCTCAGAAGGCGTCAAAAAGCTGAATCGTGGCTTTGCAGGCTCTGGCTGAAACAAAGTAGCGCGTTTGGGTAGTGGCTGGTTACAGTACTGTGAGACTCAGGCTCGTGCCCGCGTCGACCGAAAGCTTTGTTTTCTTTCCTCTGTTTACTTAAAAGGAGATTCCCAGTCGGAATATTATCGCTTTTTTACGAGAAAAATGGCATAAAAATTGATTTTAAACAGCGGTTGACATGCTTCGAAGTACGGTAATGGAATATTTAGATTTTTTTTGTCACGAATTGCTCCATGCTCGCGACCCTGATTTACCATTTCGGATAGTGTCTGGAACGCACGAACAAAACGCCGCTATTCGGATATAACGATGGATTATTTGGGACCAAACCAACATTTGTTATTGAAGTAGAAGTCCTGGGAGTGCATTCTGACGAAGACAACAAAGGTAATCAAACTTTTGTAATAGTAAATCTGACTTTGGTCAAGGCTAAACTTGGTCGGTGTCTAAATGGCTAGCCGTGATGGCTGGGCTATCTACTGAGAATATTGCAAAATGTGCTTTCACCGAAAAGCTATTTTAAAATCGGACATAGAGTGTATAGAGGAGTTCTGTATCTATAATTCTTAAAATAATCGTTATGTTTTTTGTGAACGTTTATCGTGAGTAATTTAGGAAATTCACCGGAGGTTTGCGGGGGGTATGCTAGTTCTGAACGTCACATGCTAATGTTAAAAGCTGGTTTTTGATATAAATATGAACTTGATTGAACAAAACATGCATGTATTGTATAACATAATGTCCTAGGTGTGTCATCTGATGAAGATCATCAAAGGTTAGTGCTGCATTTAGCTGTCTTCTGGGTTTTTGTGACATTATATGCTAGCTTGAAAAATGGGTGTCTGATTATTTCTGGCTGGGTACTCTGCTGACATAATCTAATGTTTTGCTTTCGTTGTAAAGCCTTTTTGAAATCGGACGGTGTGGTTAGATTAACGAGAGTCTTGTCTTTAAAATGCTGTAAAATAGTCATATGTTTGAGAAATTGAAGTAATAGCATTTCTAAGGTATTTGAAAATCGCGCCACTGGATTAGACTGGCTGTTGCGTAGGTGGGACGAATTCGTCCCGCGTAGCCCAGAGAGGTTAAAAAAAAGAAAAAAATGAAAGTTATAAATATTTAAACAGCAGCAGTGAAATAACAATAGCGAGGCTATATACAGGGGGTACTTGTACAGAGTCAATGTGCTGGGGCACCAGTTAGTCAAGGTAATTTAGGAAATATGTACATGTAGATAGAGTTAACCTGTTAGGGCTAGGGGGCAGTATTGACACAGCCGGATAAAAAACGTACCCGATTTAATCTGGTTACTACTCCTGCCCAGTAACTAGAATATGCATATAATTATTGGCTTTGGATAGAAAACACCCTAAAGTTTCTAAAACTGTTTGAATGGTGTCTGTGAGTATAACAGAACTCATATGGCAGGCCAAAACCTGAGAAGATTCCATGCAGGAAGTGGCCTGTCTGAGAAGTTGTGTTTCATCTTGGCTCTTTTTATTGAAGACTGAGGATCTTTGCAATAACGTGACACTTCCTACGGCTCCCATAGGCTCTCAGAGCCCGGGAAAAAGCTGAACGATATCGAGGCAGGCTCTGGCTGAAACACATTATCGCTTTTGGCAAGTGGCCGATCAGAGTACTATGGGCTTAGGCGCGTGTCCAAGTCGACCGAATGCTTTATTTTCTTTCGTCTGTTTACCTAAACGCAGATTCCCGGTCGGAATATTATCGCTTTTTTATGAGAAAAATGGCATAAAAATTGATTTTAAACAGCGGTTGACATGCTTCGAAGTACGGTAATGGAATATTTAGAATTGTTTTGTCACGAATTGCGCCATGCTCGTCACCCTTATTTACCCTTTCGGATAGTGTCTTGAACGCACAAACAAAACGCCGCTGTTTGGATATAATTATGGATTATTTTGAACCAAACCAACATTTGTTATTGAAGTAGAAGTCCTGGGAGTGCATTCTGATGAAGACAGCAAAGGTAATAACATTTTTCTTATAGTAAATCTGACTTCGATGAGTGCTAAACTTGCTGGGTGTCTAAATAGCTAGCCCTGTGATGCCGGGCTATCTACTGAGAATATTGCAAAATGTGCTTTCACCGAAAAGCTATTTTAAAATCGGACATATCGAGTGCATAGAGGAGTTCTGTATCTATAATTCTTAAAATAATTGTTATGCTTTTTGTGAACGTTTATCGTGAGTAATTTAGTAAATTCACCGGCAGTGTTCGGTGGGAATGCTAGTCACATGCTAATGTAAAAAGCTGGTTTTTGATATAAATATGAACTTGATTGAACAAAACATGCATGTATTGTATAACATAATGTCCTAGGGTTGTCATCTGATGAAGATCATCAAAGGTTAGTGCTACATTTAGCTGTGGTTTGGGTTTATGTGACATTATATGCTAGCTTGAAAAATGGGTGTCTGATTATTTCTGGCTCGGTACTCTGCTGACATAATCTAATGTTTTACTTTCGTTGTAATGCCTTTTTGAAATCGGACAGTGTGGTTAGATTAACGAGAGTCTTATCTTTAAAATGGTGTAAAATAGTCATATTTTTTAAAAATTGAAGTAATAGCATATCTAAGGATTTGAATAACGCGCCACAGGATTCAACTGGCTGTTGAGTAGGTGGGACGCAAGCGTCCCACCTAGCCCATAGAGGTTAAAGTCCCCGGCCACTAGGAGCGCCACCTCTGGATGAGCGCTTTCCGGTTTACCTATGGCCTTATACAACTCATTGAGTGTGGTCTTAGTGCCAGCATCGGTTTGTGGTGGAATGTAGACAGCTCCGAAAAATACAGATGAAAACTCTTGGTAAATGGTGTGGTCCATAGCTTATCATGATAATCTACCTCAGGTGAGCAAAACATCGAGACTTCCTTAGATTTTGTGCACCAGCTGTTGTTTACAAATATACATAGACCGCCACCCCGTCTTACAAGAGGCCGCCTGTTCTATACTGTCGAAAATGATTAAAACCCGTCAGCTGTATGTTATTTATGTCGTCGATCAGCCACGACTCGGTGAAACATAAGATATTACCATTTTTAATGTCCCATTGGTAGGATATACGTTATCGTAGTTCGTCTATTTTATTATCGATTAATTGTATATTGGCTAATAGGACCGATGGAAAAGGTAGATTACCCTCTCGGCGTTGGATCTTAACAAGGCACCCGGATCTTTGTCCATGATACCTCCGTCACTTTCTCTTGCAAATTACGGGAATGAGGGTCTTGTGTGTCTGAAGTAAATCCTTCCTGTCTAACTCACTGAAGAAAAAGTATTCCTCCAGTATGGGGTGAGTAATCGCTGTACTGATATCTAGAAGCTATTTTCGGTGGTAGAAACATTATGTACAAAATAACTTACAGATAACACGAAAAAACATACACTATGTTGTCCCCAGCCCACCTGGTCATTCTGCTGCTCTTTTTTCAACTATTCTGCCTGCGGCTATGGAACCCTGACCTGTTCACCGGATGTGCTGTTTTTGAGTCTCTCTCTCTCCCTCTACCGCTCCCTCTCCCTCTACCTCTCCCACTGAATGCTAGGATATGAAAAGCCAACTGACAGTTACTCCAAGAGGCACTGACCTGTTCCACACATCCTCATTTCAGAGTTTTTATTTATTTAAAAAAATGTTATACATTGTAGAATAATAGTGAAGACTATGAAATAACACATATGGAAACATGTAGGAACCAAAAAAGTGTTAAACAAATCAAAATATATTTTACATTCATCAAAGTAGTGTCGTGTCTTTGGCATCATTAAAACAGAAGACATGTTTATCAAATAACTCAAATTATTATTATGCAACTAAACATATTAATCGTGTAACTGTAATTAACTAGGAGGTCAGATTACAAAGTTATAATTTTCCTAATATAAAACTTTCAGATATCATAATATCTGATCTATGAGTCTTCTGATTTAATGACGTATTCTTTACCTCGTCAGTCTCATTCCAAACTTCGTAAACTGTTGGTTATCTGCACGAACCCAGTCTTGTCTGAGTCATCCATACATCAATTGTCTTAAAATCATTTATTTACTAACTAAATAATTCACAGAAATGCATAACACAGATATGGTTACAAGGAAATGATAGGAGAATGTGCCCTAGTGGGCTAAACCGGCATGGCGGCTTGTTAGACAAAAGGGGTGGGTGGGTCTGTCTGTCTGTCTGTCTGTCTGTCTGTCTGTCTCTAGAGACATTCATTATAGAATGGATGTTTCGTCTGTCTTTGCGTTCAATGATACCGAATTCCTAGCTGCAGACTAGTAATTAATATCAAAGACTTGTTATTATTCTGTCGGTTTCAATAGTCTAAGAGTTTAACCACGTGGTATGGTTAAAGTTCAGAATGAGGAATGCATGGTCAAACCTTGCAAATAAATAAATAAAAAACCTTGGCCCTCTCTTCTCGAGGTAAGCTGGTCTCCTGATAGAAAATCTGGGTGGGGTTTATATTCAGAACATAGAAAAGGCTGTCTCATGACGCCAGGTCCTGTCTGTGTCCCTGGGGGCGTGCCAAGGACTTAGTTAAGACTCCAAAGGGAATTTGAGTTTCCTTCATTAACCTCTCTAGGCTAGGCGGGACGAATTCGTCCCACCTACGTAACAGCCACGGCTATCCTGTGGCGCGATTTTCAAAACCTTAAAAATCCTATTACTTCAATTTCTCAAACATATGACTATTTTACAGCCATTTAAAGATAAGACTCTCGTTAATCTAACCACACTGTCCGATTTCAAAAAGGCTTTACAACGAAAGCAAAACATTAGATTATGTCAGCAGAGTACCAAGCCAGAAATAATCAGACACCCATTTTTCAAGCCAGCATATAATGTCACCAAAACCCAGAAGACAGCTAAATGCAGCACTCACCTTTGATGATCTTCATCAGATGACAACCCTAGGACATTATGTTATACAATACATGCATGTTTTGTTCAATCAAGTTCATATTTATATCAAAAACCAGCTTTTTACATTAGCATGTGACGTTCAGAACTAGCATACCCCCCGCAAACTTCCGGGGAATTCGCTAACATTTTACTAAATTACTCACGATAAACGTTCACAAAAAGCATAACAATTATTTTAAGAATTATAGATACAGACCTCCTCTATGCACTCGATATGTCCGATTTTAAAATAGCTTTTTGGTGAAAGCACATTTTGCAATATTCTAAGTACATAGCCCAGGCATCACGGGCTCGCTATTTAGACACCCGGCAAGTTTAGCACTCACCATAATCATATTTACTATTATAAAAATGTCATTACCTTTTGTTGTCTTCGTCAGAATACACACCCAGGACAGCTACTTCAATAACAAATGTTGGTTTGGTCCAAAATAATCCATCGTTATATCCGAATAGCGGCGTTTTGTTCGTGCGTTCCAGACACTATCCGAAATAGTAAAGAAGTGTCACGCGCTTGGCGCAATTCGTGACAATAAAATTCTAAGTATTCCATTGCCGTACTTCGAAGCATGTCAACCGCTGTTTAAAATCAATTTTTACGACATTTTTCTCGTAGAAAAGCGATAATATTCCGACAGGGAATCTCCTTTTCGGCAAACAGAGGAAAAAATCCCAAAGGCGGGGGCGGTCGGGGTCACGCGCATAAGCTAGTGTCTCTTGATCGGCCACTTGAGAAAGGCGATAATGTGTTTCAGCCTGGGGCTGGAATGACGACATTCTGTTTTTTCCCGGGCTCTGAGCGCCTATGGACGACGTGGGAAGTGTCACGTTAGAGCAGAGATCCTTAGTAAATGATAGAGATGGAAAAGAAGTTCAACAAATGGTCAGACAGGCCACTTCCTGTAAAGGAATCTCTCAGGTTTTGACCTGCCATTTGAGTTCTGTTATACTCACAGACACCATTCAAACAGTTTTAGAAAATTTAGGGTGTTTTCTATCCATATGTAATAAGTATATGCATATTCTAGTTACTGAGTAGGAGTGGAAACCAGATTAAATCGGGTATATGTTTTTTATCCAGCCGTGTCAATGCTGCCCCCTAGCCCTAACAGGTTAAACAGTCCAAAATCACATTTACACAATTTCACAAACAGTTCCATCCTTATTCATTCATTTTATACAACCATTAGATATAAGTCTCACAACTGAGGCTATTATATAAACAGAGCCATGGTAATGTGGCCGTATTGTCTCTCATGAGTTTCACGAAATTGTACCAACGGACCAGTTCGTAGCTGGATTCTTCACCGATATTTTATACCTTCTCCAGAACATAAATGTCGTTCGGTTCCCCAGTCCTGTGAGGTGGAAGAATTCCTTTGTCTCTCTCTGAAAACACTCTGTCTGTGGCCATGAGGCGGGACATTTTCTTAGGAATTTATGACCGCTCAACAGGGCTTGAGTAGGGGGAGGTAGGGGGATGGTACATAGAAAACCCAAAGAGGGCAACGTCATGACAGTAGCCACCCTTTTGCCTTGATGACAGACACACTCTTGGCACTCTCTCAACCAGTTTCTTGAGGAATGCTTTTCCAACAGTCTTGAAGGAGTTCAGACATATGCTGAGTACTTGTTGGCTGCTTTTCCTTCACTCTGCGGTCCAACTCATCCCAAACCACCTCAACTGGGTTGAGGTCAGGTGATTATGGAGGCCAGGTCATCTGATGCTGCACTCCATCACACTCCTTGGCGTCCTTACACAGCCTGTAGGTGTGTTTTGGTTCATTGTCCTGTTGAAAAACAAATTTACATTTCCGTCATTTAGCAGACGCTCTTATTCAGAGCGACTTACAAATTGGTGTATTCACCTTATGATATTGATAGTCCCACTAAGCGCAAACCAGATGGGATGGCACATCGCTGCAGAATGCTGTGGTAGCTATGCTGGTTAAGTATGCCTTGAATTCTAAATAAATCACAAACAGTGTCACCAGCAAAGCACCATCACACCTCCTCCATGCTTCATGGTGGGAACCACAGATGCGTTGATCATCCGTTCACCTACTCTGCGTCTAACAAAGACATGGCGGTTGGAACCAAAAATGGAAAAATCTGTCTAACGTCCATTGCTCGTGTTTCTTGGCCCAAGCAAGTCTCTTCTTCTTATTGGTGTCCTTTAGTAGTGGTTTCTTTGCAGCAATTTGACCATGAAGTCCTGATTCACACAGTCTCCTCTGAACAGTTGATGTTGAGATGTCTGTTACTGTGAAGCATTTATTTGGGCCGCAATCTGGGGTGCAGTTAAATCTAATGAACTTATCCTCTGCAGCATAGGTAACTCTGGGTCTTCCAATCCTGCGGTGGTCCTAATGAGAGCCAGTTTCATCACAGCGCTTGATAGTTTTTGCGACTGTACTTGAACTTCTTGAAAAATGTTCTGGATTTATTGACCTTCATGTAATGATGGCCTGTTGTTTCTCTTTGCTTATTTGAGCTGTTCTTGCAATAATATGGACTTGGTCTTTAACCAAATGGGGTTATCTTCTGTATACCACCCCTACAACTGGCTCAAACGCATTAACAAGTCACACAAGTTAAATGAAATGCATTACAGGTGACTACCTCATGAAGCTGGTTGAGAGAAGGCCAAGAATGTGCAAAGCGTCATCAAGGCAAAGGGTGGCCACTTTGAAGAATCTAAAATCTAAAATATATTTTGATTTGTTTAACACTTTTTTGCTTACTAAATGATTCCATGTGTGTTATTTCAAAGTTTTGATGGCTTCACTATTATTACAATGTAGAAAATAGTCAGAACAAAGAATGAGTAGGTGTGTCCAAAGTTTTGACTGGTACTGTAGATCATGAAGGAACGCATCGGGGTTAGAACGTAAAAAAATGTATCTTCACAATTATACAAGGGTCAGAGTATTTCAATTTGGTATCTGTAATGCAAGCAATTGGGCAGTGTTCACTGATATCATTTGCAAAAGCACCACTAGCCAAATATTTATGGGGATGGAGGAGTTTTTATTATCAGCTGAGTCAAGTTGAACTCAAGACAGATATTCTTAAACTGATCTGTGGCATGTGTATGCCAATCAAGATTGAGATCTAACACAATCAGTTCAGTTACCAGAAGGGGTTTTAAATAATCATAAATAATAGAATGCATCAATTAATATATGCATATTTTGGCTTATGGACACTTTTTTATAATCAACAGCTCAAATATTTTGGAGGCAGAGATGCTAAGAAAGCATGATGCCATACAGGTCTTACATAAATAAACTTTAAAAAAGAGGGAGGGGTGGCTATTATATAGACTAAATGGCAACGTCCTTATCCATAATCAAATAATTCAGCCAGGTCTCTGAGATAACCAGAACGACTGGCCTAGTGTCATGCACCCAAACATCCAGAAAGTCCAGTTTAGACACTAGGCTTCGCACATTTAATGGAACAGTCCAAGCCCTCTGCGAGATTTGAAAACATCAGGAGTATCCATGGTGACACAAGAGTCAATAGAACTGGATGAGCTAGCCAGGGCACAGGGCCAGCGAGGGCACAGGGCCAGAAATGATAGGACGTTTTTAGTTATCCAGCAGAGACCCAATCAATTCTTCAAAGTCCTGTTTCAGCCATTCAGAGCTACCATTCCTAATGTCATTAAATCCCACATGGACTACAACAGGATCAATTTCCGTGTGCTGACGTAGAACAGTGGGGAGCAGTCTAGTAATATCCTGTACTCAAGCCCCAGGGTAACACAGGATTTTTGTTCCAGAAACCGAGACGTTTCTTACCATAGAGCTGCTTAACCTGTTAGGGCTAGGGGGCAGTATTGACACGGCTGGATAAAAAACGTACCCGATTTAATCTGGTTACTACTCCTGCCCAGTAACTACAATATGCATATAATTATTGGCTTTGGATAGAAAACACCCTATAGTTTCTAAAACTGTTTGAATGGTGTCTGTGAGTATAACAGAACTCATATGGCAGGCAAAAACCTGAGAAGATTCTGAACAGGAAGTGGCCTGTCTGACAAGTTGTTGTTCATCTTGGCTCTTTTTATTGAAGACTGAGGATCTTTGCTGTAACGTGACACTTCCTACGGCTCCCATAGGCTCTCAGAGCCCGGGAATAAGCTGAATGATATCGAGGCAGCCCCAGGCTGAAACACATTATCGCGTTTGGATAGTGGCTGGTCAGAGTACTCTGAGACTCAGGCTCGTGCACGAGATGTTTTTATTTTCTCTCTCTTTGTACGTATACACGCTTTCCCGGTCGGAATATTATCGCTTTTATACGAGAAAAATTGCATAAAATTGATTTTAAACAGCGGTTGACATGCTTCGAAGTACGGTAATGGAATATTTAGAATTTTTTGGTCACGAAATGCGCCATGCTCGTCACCCTTATTTACCCTTTCGGATAGTGTCTTGAACGCACGAACAAAACACCGCTATTTGGATATAACAATGGATTATTTGGGACCAAACCAACATTTGTTATTGAAGTAGAAGTCCTGGGAGTGCATTCTGACGAGGAACAGCAAAGGTAATAACATTTTTCTTATAGTAAATCTGACTTTGGTGAGTGCTAAACTTGATGGGTGTCTAAATAGCTAGCCCTGTGATGTTGGGCTATCTACTTAGAATATTGCAAAATGTGCTTTCACCGAAAAGCTATTTTAAAATTGGACATATCGAGTGCATAGAGGAGTTCTGTATCTATCATTCTTAAAATAATTGTTATGTTTTTTGTGAACGTTTATCGTGAGTAATTTAGTAAATTCACCGGCAGTGTTCGGTCGGAATGCTAGTCACATGCTAATGTAAAAAGATGGTTTTTGATATAAATATGAACTTGATTGAACAAAACATGCATGTATTGTATAACAATGTCCTAGGATTGTCATCTGATGAAGATCATCAAAGGTTAGTGCTGCATTTAGCTGTGGTTTGGGTTTATGTGACATTATATGCTAGCTTGAAAAATGGGTGTCTGATTATTTCTGGCTGGGTACTCTGCTGACATAATCTAATGTTTTGCTTTCGTTGTAAAGCCTTTTTGAAATCGGACAGTGTGGTTAGATTAACGAGAGTCTTGTCTTTAAAATGGTGTAAAATAGTCATATGTTTGAGAAATTGAAGTAATAGCATTTCTAAGGTATTTGAATAACGCGCCACGGGATTCCACTGGCTGTTACGTAGGTGGGACGAAATCGTCCCACTGGCCCTAGAGAAGTTAAGCATGTCCCAGTTTAGGTCACCGAGCAGCACGGACTCTGAAGATAGATGGGGGGCAATCAGTTCACATATGGTGTCCAGAGCACAGCTGGGGGCAGAAGGTGGTCTATAGCAGGCGGCAATGGTGAGAGACTTGTATTTAGAGAGATGGAGTTTTAAAAGTAGAAGTTCAAATTGTTTGGGTACAGACCTGGTTATGATTGATAGTTTGACAGAAGCCATCCTATATAAACTTATTGATGCTGTTCTGCACACCACTGTTGTATTGCGCCGTTATTTGCCTGTTTGTAGCCTGCCTGTTAGCTTGCACGAATCTTGCCATTCTCCTTCAACCTCTCATCACAAGCCTTTTTCGCCCACAGGACAGCCTCTGACTGGATGTTTTATTTGCCGCATCATTCTCAGTGAACCTTACACACTGTCGTGCGTGAAAAGCCGAGGAGGACGGTCGTTTCTGAGATACTGGAACCAGCGCACTTGGCACCGACAATCATACCATCCTCAAAGTTGCTTAGGTCACTCGTTTTGCCCATTTTTAATGTTCAATCGAACAGTAACTGAATGCCTTGAAGCCTGCTTTATATTACAAGCCACGTGACTCACTGTCTGTAGGGGCGAACCATTTGTGAACAGGGTGGTGTACCTAATAAACTGGCCACTGAGTGTATATGGGCACATCCTATATTGATATCACCATTACGCAAGTAATACTTTTTCAATTTATCCTTCTCTTACCCAGGCATGTCAAAATAGGAAAGGAGTAAACAGAAAAGCACAGGTGATATGATGACACATTTTGGGCTTGAGTTCACATGCTTCTTTGTCATTTACTACCAGCACTTCTATAATTTTAGCAAAATGTAGAGGATGCTTTAGTGAGTTCCTGTGCTCAGAGGCTCTGGATACGTGCCTATGGGGCCTGGTCAAAAGTAGTGCACTATAAAGGGAATAAATAGGGTGCCATTTGGGACTCATAAGGCTTCCCACCTGCCCACTCCTTCCTTGTTCTTCATTGATCAATTAAGGTAATTGATTAGTTATAAACTCCCCTCAGCTGGTTGACTAGGTCTTAAATTGGACACGAATTGAAAGGAAATAACAAAAATCTGCAGACACATGGCCCTCCAGGAATTGAGTTTGACAGCCCAGGTATAAAGGTACAAAACTCTTTTTGACAACAAAAATATTATAACGTTGTTTGGTTTTATTGGAATTTTGTCATTACATTCTGCTTCTATTATACTGTGAGAACATGAATCATACTACATTTGGGCTCCTATAGAGTGTCAACACCATAGGATATTCACAGAATAACATACAAATATGAAGACAGACATTTGAAAGTTTAGACATATTGCTGACAGATCAAACCCCTACCACAAATGACATTACACTACCACACTTACTGTAGGTTCTAGATACACTCCTTTTACTTTGTGGAATGGTATAGCTGTCTCAGGGGTAGACAGTGTGTATGGTGGATGGAAACATTCTAAGGGGCAGATTCCCAGACACAGATTAAGCTTAGTCCTGGACTAAAATGTTATCTCAATGGGGATTCTCCATCCCAGATGTGTCTGTAAAACTGGCCATAAAAGTAGTCCCAGATCTAATTGTTGATCTTCAGAACAAATAGGTTGTTAGAGGTCAGGACGAACAGTCTCTCATTGGTTGCTCTGAAGCCTAGGACAATGTTGTTTGACTCCAGGCTGGCCACCTGTTGCTTAGCGACCTGGCCCACCTGACGACCCTGCATCCTGTTGAACAGGACTGTGTCCACCGGCGACGGCTGCCGGTAGATGAACACCCGGCGAAGACACTCCCCCAAGGCGGCATAGGAGAAGTTTGGGGGGCAGGTGGCAAATTTCTTGTCACGTTTCGACGCCTGGACGTAGCCTAGGAGATCCGAAAAATGAAAAAGACAATGAGTAAGTTGGAAGAAAATAAAAACATTTTTGGTTGCACCTCGTGTCACGTTGGTAGAATACCTTCTACTCATCTCCAAAGACACGGAGAAACACAGGGCTTGTTGTGACAAACATCAGCCACACGGGAATTAGCATCGAACTAGCTCAAGATGGCGCTGAAAGACATGGCAGCTCTGCTTCTAGCTCCTATGCAACTTTGCAGTATTTTCTTTTTTTGTGTGTTATTTCTTCCATTATTGACCCAGAACATTTTTTTGTGTTATTACATACAGCCGGAAATAACTTTTGGATATCAGAGCGGCGGTAACTCACCAGCATTACGACTTTCCCGAATTGGATCCTTTGTTCGTACCCCCCAGGGCAATTGAAGTTATCCCAGAGGCTGCACCAAGACGCCACCAGCAGAAAAGAGGTATTCGGAGTGGACTTCTAGTCTGACTCAGGAGACGTGCACACCATCCACCGCTTCAGAGTATATTACTCGCTAATGTTCAGTCTCTGGATAATAAAGTAGACGAACTCAGGGCAAGGATCTCCTTCCAGAGAGACATCAGGGACTGTAACATACTCTGTTTCACGGAATCAAGGCTCTCTCCAGATATACTGTCCCCGTCTGTACAGCCAGCGGTGTTCAGTACATCGCGCAGACAGGAATAAAGAACTCTCCAGGAAGAAGAAAGGCGGTGCTGTATGTTTCATGATTAACAATTCATGGTGTGATTGTGATAACGTACAGAAACTCAAGTCCTTTTGTTAACCCGATCTAGAAAACCTCACAATCAAATGTCGACCGTATTACCTCCCAAGAGAATTCCCTTTGGTTATCGTCACAGCCTTGTATATTCCCCCTCACCACGACAGCCCTCAAGGAACTACACTGGACTTTGTGCAAACTGGAAACCACATATCCTGAGGTCGCATTTATTATAGCTGGGGATTTTTACAAAGCAAATTTGAATAAACACGATACCGAAGTTCTATCAACACGTTGACTATAGTGCTCGCGCTGAAAAAAAGCTTGGCCGCTGTTACTCCCCCTTCCGGGATGCCTACAAGGCCTTCCCCCACCCTCCCTTCGGCAAATCAGATCACTACTCCATTTTGCTCCTCCATTCCTATAGGCAGAAACTCAAACAGGAAGTGCCCATCGTAAGGTCTATTCAATGCAGGTCTGACCAATCGGAACCCATTTTTCAAGATTGTTTTGATCACGTGGACTGGAATATGTTCCAGGTAGCTTCTTAGAATAACATTGACGTATACACGGACACGGTGACTGAGTTCATCAAGAAGTGTATAGGGGATGTTGTTTCCACTGGGTGTATTAAAACCTACCCAAACCAGAAACCGTGGATAGTTGGCAGTATTCGCGCAAAACTAAAAGCGCGAACAACTGCATTTAACCATGGAAAGGTGACTGGGAATATGGTCGAATACAAACAGAGGAGTTAGACACTGTGTAAGACAATAAAACAGGCAAAACGTCAGTAAAGAGAAAGTGAAGTCGCAATTCAACGGCTCAGACATGAGACGTATGTGGCAGAGTCTACAGACAAGATTACAAAGGGAAAACCAACCACGTAAGTTCGGGGCCCTGGGTCTGAACCCCACCCTGTGCAACTGGGTCCTGGACTTCCTGACGGCCGCCCCCAGGTGGTGAAGGTACGACAACACCTCCACTTCGCTGATCCTCAACACTGGGGCCCCACAACGGTGCGTGCTCAGCCCCCTCCTGTACGCCCAACTCAATCATAAAGTTTGCAGACGATACAACAGTAGTAGGCCTGATTACCAACAATGACGAGACAGCCTACAGGGAGGAGATGAGGGCCCTGGCGGAGTGGTGCCAGGAAAATAACATCTCCCTCAAAGTCGACAAAACGAAGGAGCTGATCGTGAACTTCAAGAAACGCCCCCATCCACATCGAAAAGACCGCAGTGGAGAAGGTGAAAAGCTTCAAGTTCCTCGGCGTACACATCAGTGACAATCTGAAATGATCCACCACATAGACACTGAGGTGAAGAAGGCGCAACAGTGCCTCTTCAACCTCAGGTGGCTGAAGAAATTTGGCTTGGCCCCGATGACCCTCACAAACTTTTACAGATGCACAATTGAGAGCATCCTGTCAGGCTGTATCACCGCCTGGTACGGCAACTGCACCGCCCACAATTGCAAGGCTCTCCACGGGGTTGTGCGGTCTGCCCAACGCATCACCGGGGGTACACTGCCTGCCCTCCAGGACACCTACAGCACCCAATGTCACAGGAAGGCCAAATATATAATCAAGGACATCAACCACCGAGCCACGGCCTGTTCACCCTGCTACCATCCAGAAGGCGAGGTCAGTACAGGTGCATCAAAGCTAGGACCGAGAGACTGAAAGAAAGCTTCTATCTCAAGGCCATCAGACTGTTAAATAGTCATCACTAGCCGGCTACCACCCAGTTACTCAACCCTGCACCTTAGAGGCTGCTGCACTATATACATAGACACGGAATCACTGGTCACTTTAACCTGTTTGGGATAGGGGGCAGTATTTTCACGTCCGGATAAAAAACGTATCCGATTTAATCTGGTTACCACTCCTACCCAGTAACTAGAATATGCATATACTTATTACATATGGATAGAAAACACCCTAAAGTTTCTAAAACTGTTTGAATGGTGTCTGTGAGTATAACAGAACTCATTTGGCAGGCAAAAATATGAGAAGGTTTCATGCAGGAAGTGGCCTGTCTGACAAGGTGTTGTTGTTCTTGCTTCTGTTTATTGAAGAGTCAGGATCTTAGCTGTAACGTGACATTTCCCACGGCTCCAATAGGCTCTCAGAGCCCGGGAAAAACCTGAACGATGACGAGGCAGCCTCAGGCTGAAACACATTATCGCCTTTTCCAAGTGGCCCATCAGATTCGACCCAGTGATATATTTTCCTTCGGCTGTTTATCTAATTGCAGATTCCCGGTCGAAATATTATCGCTTTTTTACGAGAAAAATGGCATAAAAATTGATTTTAAACAGCGGTTGACATGCTTCGAAGTACGGTAATGAAATATTTAGAAATCTTTTGTCACGAAATGCGCCGTGCGCACGACCGTTATTTACCATTGGGATAGTGTCTGGGACGCACGAACAAAACGTCGCTGTTGGAACATAACTATGGATTATTTTGGACCAAACCTACATTTGTTATTGAAGTAGAAGTCCTGGGAGTGCATTCTGACGAAGAACAGGAAAGGTAAGACCATTTTTCTTATAGTAAATCTGATATTGGTGAGTGCTAAACCTGCTGGGTGTCTAAATAGCTAGCCCTGTGATGCCGGGCTATGTACTTAGAATATTGCAAAATGTGCTTTCACCGAAAAGCTATTTTAAAATCGGACATATCGAGTGCATAGAGGAGTAATGTATCTATAATTCTTAAAATAATTGTTATGCTTTTTGTGAACGTTTATCGTGAGTAATTTAGTAAATTGTTAGTAAATTCGCCGGAAGTTTGCGGGGGGCATGCTAGTTCTGAACGTCACATGCTAATGTAAAAAGCTGTTTTTTTATATAAATATGAACTTCATTGAACAAAACATGCATGTATTGTATAACAATGTCCTAGGTGTGTCATCTGATGAAGATCATCAAAGGTTAGTGCTGCATTTAGCTGTCTTCTGGGTTTTTGTGACATTATATGCTAGCTTGAAAAATGGGTGTCTGATTATTTCTGGCTGGGTACTCTGCTGACATAATCTAATGTTTTGCTTTCGTTGTAAAGCCTTTTTGAAATCGGACAGTGTGGTTAGATTAACGAGAGTCTTGTCTTTAAATAGCTGTAAAATAGTCATATGTTTGAGAAATTGAAGTAATAGGATTTTTAAGGTTTTTGAAAATCGCGCCACAGGCTTCAACTGGCTGTTACGTAGGTGGGACGAATGTTTACATACTTCTTTACTCATTTCATATGTATATACTGTATTCTATTCTACTGTATTTTAGTCAATGCCACTCCAACATTGCTCCTCCTAATATTTATATATTTCTTAATTCCATTCTTTTACTTTTAGATGTGTGTGTATTGTTGTGAATTTTTGGATACTCCTGCACTCTGCTAAATATGTGTATGTGACCAATACAATTTGATTAGATTTTAATTACTATTGTGCCATTTCTATAGTAGTTTACAGGTCTCCATCTACACTCACTCTTCACACAAAGAGAACATCGCAATAATGGCATCCAGCAATCACAATCATGTCCTTGAAATACCTAAATGTACTCTCGTGACTGGCAGGCTGTAATTTAAAACAATATGCCACTAGCACTCTTTTTGGGGTCAATTTTCATGAGTGTTTTGAGCATGTTAAATAAACTCAGTCTGAGGCAATGTCCTGAGACTAGCACAAAGATGCCATCTGAAAACAAATTTGTTTCCCTGATTTAGCGTTGTAAGAGGTGTGTCTGAGGTGTTGACAGAACTGCCAGTACTAATAATTACTAATCTAAAAAGTTTCTACACGTACCGAGGGCGTTGAAGGTGGCGATGTGTTCCCACATGTTGCTGGGCTGGTCCGGACGGGGCTGCCACAGCAGGGCGTCCACGTCATGACGCAGACAGAAACTAGGCATCTCAGATGGGTTCAAGTCCACCGTGAACAGGTACTGATGGCTCCCTAAGTTCACCTGGAGAAAGAGATATACTGTAGTAAGACTTTATTAGTCCCAAAAAGATGGTTTGTAGATGTAGACATTTCAACTAACTTTCCACTAACCCTAACCCGTAACCTAAAGATATGCAGTTCTTCATCTGGCATCTCTTTTCATCTCTCCAATCATAGCTTTTAGAGCCCAGTGAATCTCAACTCTATTAAAAAAAAAGAAAAAAGTAAAATAGTTCCCTCAAACAAAACCAGAGAATATTATGGTTCCTTTTAATCAAATTATACATAAACATCCATGAAACATACACAACATTCCAAATTAATTGTCTATTAACTGAGGACAGAAAAACAATCAATAGGGAGAGAGAATCAAAGTATTCTAATCAGGAGAGGACATGGAACCAGTGCATGCAACCAGTTTTTCTGAATGCATCAGTCTGCCTTCATTATTCCTCCCACAGTGGAGGCAGGGAGAGAGAAGGCGAAAGTGAGAGAAAAAGAAAGAGCGTGACAGAGAGAGATAGACACGGAGATAGAAAGAGAAAAAGAAATTGAGAAAGCCAAAGAGAAAGCCAGAGAACGATTGAGTCCCATTTCGAAGCACATGTTCACACAATTTATACCATGACGTTGTCCCTCTTTATACACGACCTTGTGCTATTATTGTATTGAAAGGTCTGGTCATCCAGTGTTTCACATGTGAATCTCTTTGCCAACAAGTTTTATCGGTAGACAGTTCTCCCCTCCAGTTTCTATGCTCACTTGACATCTATTTAACATTTGTATCATAAACAGGCCTGTATGTGATTGATAGTTGGCGATTGGTGACAGTTCCACGGACATGGAACAATCCTCAAAGCTATAGTTCACTTTTTTGTGGCTGCGTCCCTCACATTGTCAAATCAGCCAATTGGGATTTCAGAAGTCTTGTTTGTGTAAATAGAATGACAATGAAAGTTGTCAACAACTGCTTTGGCCGTAATTTAAAGTCTGCAATGACGTTCAAACATAATACATTATGTAAGAATAGAGTAAAGCACTACCCTCTGAATCGCTTTACGGTCGGATGCCGAGCAGTTGCCATACCAGGCGGTGATGCAACCGATCAGGATGCTCGCGATGGTACAGCAGTATAACTTTTTGAGGATCTGGGAACCATGCCAAATATTTTCAGTCTCCTGAGGGGTAATAGGCGTTGTTGTCATGCCCTCTTCACCACTTTCTTGGTGTGTTTGGACCATGATAATTTGTTGGTGATGTGGACACCAAGGAACTTGAAACTCTCGACCCGCTCAACTACAGCCCCTTCAACGTGAATGGGGGCATGTTCGGCCCTCCTTTTCCTGTAGTCCACAATCATCTCCTTTGCCTTGCTCACGTAGAGGGAGATGTTATTGTCCTGGCACCACAATGCCAGGTCTCTGACCTCCTCCCTATAGGCTGTCTCATCGTTGTCGGTGATCAGGCCTACCACTGTTGTCGTCAGCAAACTTAATGATGGTGTTGGAGTCATGCTTGGCCACACAGTCGTGGGTTAACAGGGACTACAAGAAGGGACTAAGCACGCACCCGAGGGGCCCCCGTATATAGAATCAGCGTGGCAGATGTGCTGTTTTCTACCCTTACCACCTGGGGGCGGCCTTCAGGAAGTCCAGGATCTAGTCACAGAGGGAGGTGTTTAGTCCCAGGGACTTTAGCTTAGTGATGAGCTTTGTGGGAACTATGGTGTTGAACGCTGAGCTGTAGTCAATGAATAGCATTCTCACATAGGTGTTCCTTTTGTCCAGGTGGGAAAGGGCAGGGTGGAGTCCAATTGAGACTGCGTCATCTATGAATTTTTTTGGGCAGTATGCGAATTGGAGTAGGTGCCCCAAATTCCTAATGAGTTAATTATTACATGATTCATTTAAATTGAGTAAAAATTTTACGTAGTAGGTAATTATTCGATAAATAGCAGTCATCACGCGACAGTGGCTAAGATGGGAAGAAATCTGTCCAACTACAACTGGCTCAGAACAGGGTAGCACGTCTGGCCCTTAAAATGTACACGTAGAGCTAACAATAATATGCATGTAAATCTCTCATGGCTAAAAGTGGAGAAGAGATTGACTTCATCACTACTTGTTTTTGTAAGACAGAGGTGTCTGTCTAAACTACTAGCACACAGCTCGTACACCCATGCATACCCCACAAGACATGCCACCAAAGGTATCTTCACAATCCCCAAGTCAAGAAAAGGCTATGGGAGGCACACCGTATTAAATAGAGCCATGGCTACATGGAACTCTACTCAACATCAGGTAACTGATGCAAGCAGTAGAATCAGATTTAAAAAACTGATAAATATACACCTTATGGAACAGTGGGTACTGTGAAAAGACACACACAAAGGCACAGACACACATGATAAAGACATGCACTCTACACACACGCACACATGGATTTTGTAGATATGTGATAGTTGAGTAGTGGCCTGAGAAGCCACACTTAATGTCTTATGAAATGTAATATTTTTTAATTGGCTGTATGATATACCACTAAGTAGCGCTGAGTCACTACTTAAGATTGGCAAATTCGCCACTGGCGCCCTGTGCTCTTCACAGATGAAAGCAGGTTCACACTGAGCACATGTGACAGACGTGACAGAGTCTGGAGACGCCGTGGAGAACGTTCTGCTGCCTGCAACATCCTCCAGCATGACCGGTTTGGCGGTGGGTCAGTCATGGTGTGGGGTGGCATTTCTTTGGGGGGCCGCACAGCCCTCCATGTACTCGCCAGAGGTAGCCTGACTGCCATTAGGTACCGAGATGAGATCCTCAGACCCCTTGTGAGACCATATGCTGGTGCGGTTGGCCCTGGGTTCCTCCTAATGCAAGACAATGCTAGACCTCATGTGGCTGGAGTGTGTCAGCAGTTCCTGCAAGAGAAAGGCATTAATGCTATGGACTGGCCCGCCCGTTCCCCAGACCTGAATCCAATTGAGCACATCTGGGACATCATGTCTCGCTCCATCCACCAACGCCACGTTGCACCACAGACTGTCCAGGAGTTGGCAGATGCTTTAGTCCAGGTCTGGGAGGAGATCCCTCAGGAGACCATCCGCCACCTCATCAGGAGCGTGCCCAGGCGTTGTAGGGAGGTCATACAGGCACATGGAGGCCACACACACTACTGAGCCTCATTTTGACTTGTTTTAAGGACATTACATCAAAGTTGGATCAGCCTGTAGTATGGTTGTCCACTTTAATTTTGAGTGTGACTCCAAATCCAGACCTCCATGGGTTGATAAATTGGATTTCCATTGATTATTTTTGTGTGATCTTGTTGTCAGCATTCAACTATGTAAAGAAAAAAGTATTTAATAAGATTATTTCATTCATTCAGATCTAGGATGTGTTATTTTAGTGTTCCCTTTATTTTTTTGAGCAGTGTACACACACACACACACACACACACACACACACACACACAGCTCTTTTATAAGGAACAACTTCCTGTATCCAGACACTCCTTCTGAGGGACAGACAGAAGCTCCATGTCACCACTCAGGAGTGGGTACCACGAGAGCAGACATAGAAAAATAATTATTATATTTCTATGAGAGAGCAGGTCGTCAAGGAGACTTGGTAACAAAAAAAAACGATGTCAATTTGAGGCAGAGTGTGGGGGGGGGGAGAAAGAGAGGGCTCCAAACAAACAAGGTGAACATAAAAAAGACTGAACATTTTAATATCTCATATAATCACTTTACATCAAATCAAAGTTCATTGGTCGCGTAACCAGTTTTCCAGATGTTATCGCAGGTGCAGAGAAAAGCTTGTTTCTACCTACTTAATATGAGATAAAAGCTTTAATATAATACTACAAAACATCAATATAAACCAGTTTTTGTTACATTCACTGTCTATAATTTGGCCTGTCAAATCCTAAATCCCAGGCTTTAAAATGA
The DNA here is from genome assembly GCF_965601325.2 of Salmo salar. NCBI lineage: Eukaryota > Metazoa > Chordata > Actinopteri > Salmoniformes > Salmonidae > Salmo > Salmo salar. The sequence goes on along the minus strand of NC_138304.1, from coordinate 62,461,095 downwards.
CTGTCTGGAGCAGACAGCGAATCCCGATGAAGAATGGCGCCGGAGGGGATGGCTGCCGTTTTACGGGCTCCTAACCAATTGTGCTATTTTGTGTGTTTTTTCCGCATTGTTGGAACTAATCTTGTCCGAAATGTTAATGCTACCGTCTCTTAAGACCGAAAAGCTCCTGGATATCAGAACAGCGATTACTCACCTCGAACTGGACAAAGCTAAAAAAATATTTATTTGTCTGACGAGAAGAAGGAAGTAATGTTGCTCCCAGACAGGCCCAAATCCCTGTCATTCGCATGAAGGAAATACAGGGGGCAGAGATCTGGGTGCCTTGTGAGAATTTGTCGGCGAGTGGGTAACCCGCCTCTGCCATCCGTTCTATTGGTCAACATGCAAACACTGGAGAATAAACTGGATGAGCTCCGTACGAGACTATCCTACCAACGGGACAAAGAAAACTGTAATATCTTATGTTTCACTGAGTCGTGGCTGAACAACGACACGGGTAATATACAGTTGGCTGGGTTTTCCGTTAAATCGGCAGGACAGAATAACTACGTCTGGTAAGATGAGGGGTTGGGGTGTGTCTATTTGTCATTAACAGCTGGTGCACAATGTCTAATTTTAAGGTAGTCCCGAGATAATGCTCGCCTGAGTTAGAGTATCACATGATAAACTGTCGACAGCACTATCTACCAAGACAGTTTTCATCTATATTTCCGTAGCCTTCAATGTACCACCAAAAAAACGACTCTGGCACTAAGACCGCACTCAATGAGCTGTATAAGGCCATAAGCAAACCAGAAAACGCCTATCCAGAAGCGGCACTCCTAGTGGCTGAGGACTTTAATGGAGGCAAACTTAAATCTGTTTTACCTAATTTCTACCAGCATGTCACATGTGCAACCAGAGGAGAAAAAATAAAAAACTCTAGACCACCTTTGCTCCACACAGAGAAACGTACGAAGCTCTCCATCGCCCTCCATTTGGCATATCTGACCATAATTCTGTCATCCTGATTCATGCTTAGAAGCAAAAACTAAAGCAGGAAGTACCAGTGCCTCGCTCAATACGGAAGTGGTCAGATGACACGACTACTCCTTTAAGACCCAGATAGGTCTCAGTTGTGACATAAATCCAGAAAAAAAACTACCAGCAGCTTGTTAAGCCATTGCACCACAGGTTAAAAATCATTACGTGTCTTTTCTGTGGCCTGGAGTTTTTCCTTATCTCATGACTGTTAAGTTAATGTTTTAAGTATCCCTATATTTCTGTTATTACGGGGCTATCACTCAGTCAAGAGTGTGCCTGCGCAGGAAATTAGTTTGTGGATGGACCTAGCCGTGACTGTAATGGCTACCTTGTAGTGTGTTCATACAGTATAGTAAACTTTGTTAAACTGGAACCTTGTCGTTGTGTCATTTCGAGTTAACATTGGTAGCAGAGGATGGCTAATAACTACAATGTGCCACCTCGCTTCGACGAGAAGAGGTCGTACGAAAGTTGGAAAAATGAACTTGGAATCTGGACACGGGTTACTAATCTGGACGCGAAAAAGCAAGCACTTGCGGTGGAATTATCGCTCGAGGGAAGAGCGAGAGATACAGCACTGGAAATATCCGTTGAGGATTTGAACAATGATGATGGTATGGGAACTTTGATCAGAGCACTGGATTCTGTATTTCTTAAAGAAGAGAAAGACCGTGCCTACGAGGCATATTCAAACTTTGACAGTGTTTCGAGAGATATTTAGGTTGCAATGACGGACTACATCATTGATTTCGAACAAAGGTACAATAGGATGCGCAAGTACGACATGGTTCTCCCGGATGCAGTGTTAGCTTTCAAGTTGCTAGATACTGCCTGTCTAGATGGTAGGGAGAAACAGTTGGCTTTGACTGCTTGTACTGTACTGACTTTTGCATCAATGAAGTCGGCACTAAAAATAATTTTTGGTGAAAAGACGTCTGTCGCGCCGTTAACAGATGGAATGCAAGCGAGTGACGGAGCATATTACACTGAGCAGCAGAGAAAAGGCGCCAAAAAGTCACGTTCTCAAGACAACCTGAAGAGGGCGCCATTTCCCGGAACAAATCCACTGGACAAATATGGAAGGAGATCAAAATGTGCTGTTTGTCAAAGCACTTACCATTGGGTTAAAGACTGTCCTCATAAAAATGAACAAGTTAAACTAACAGAGGAAAATGTAAACACAGATATAGAGCAGTGTAACATTACACTGTTTTCAAATGAATCTGCTTCTGATACTGATATTTTTATAGTTGAATCCTTAGGATCTGCTGTGATTGATACTGCATATACACGGACAGTGTGTGGTGCAAAATGGCTTGATAGCTATGTTAGTGAACTAAATATGAAAGAAGTACAAAATATGATTGACACACCAAGCAACAGAGCTTTCAAATTTGGAGATGGGAGAATTGTCCATTCTACCAAGAGAGTTAAGATACCAGCAAAAATTGGTCAGACTAAGTGTCACATTGAAACAGAGGTGGTCCCTACAGATATCCCCTTACTATTAAGCAAAGCTTCCCTCAAGAAGGCAGGGGCTGTACTAGACATAAAAAATGACAAGGCAGTGATGTTTTAACAACCAGTGACTCTTGAACTTACTACCTCAGGCCACTATTGTGTAAACATTTTAGACAAAGACATCACACAGAGTCCATGCAAAAAATGAGATTCGGACAGACACAGAGCACATGGAGATTCTGACAGTCACAGAGAACATGAAAACAAAAGAAAAACAAAGTATTGGTAAAGCTTCACAAACAGTTTGGACATGCTACAGTTGACAGACTTCAGAAGTTACTCAGCAGTTCAGGGAATAATGATGATGAGAGTATTTCCATTCTACAGCAGATAGTTAACAATTGTGAGACATGTCAAAAATACAGTAAACCTAAGCCCAAACCAGCTGTTGGTTTGCCACTAGCTTCCAAGTACAATGAAACAGTGGCTGTAGATCTACATGAGTTAGCACCAAGTGTGTGGTACCTTCACATAATCGACCACTTCACACGCTTCAGCGCTGGAAGCATTGTGAATACAAAGAAACCCAGTGACATCGTCAGGCACTTCATGCATTCCTGGGTAAGTGTGCATGGCCCTCCCCAGAAATTGTACAGTGACAATGGAGGAGAATTCAATAATAATGAAATAAGAGAAATGGCAGAGAAATTCAACATGGAAGTAAAGACAACTGCTGCATACAGTCCATGGAGCAATGGACTTCTGGAGAGACACAATCAAACACTCACAGAGATCATGCTGAAAGTGAAGCAAGACAATGGATGTGACTGGAACACAGCCCTAGATTGGGCTTTGATGGCAAAAAACTCAATGCACAATGTTCATGGTTACAGCCCATACCAACTAGTGTTCGGGCAGAACCCTCATTTTCCCTCTGTACTGGTTGACAAGCCACCAGCACTAGAAGGGGCCAGTGTCAGTGCATGGGTGGGACAGCACCTTTCAGCACTACATGCAGCGAGAAAAGCGTTCACTGAAGCAGAGTGCTCAGAAAGAATTCGCAGGGCTCTGCGTAAACAGCTACGACCCACCGATGAGAAGTACGAAACTGGAAACAAAGTGTACTACAAACGAGTTGACTGTCAAGAGTGGAAGGGACCGGGAGTAGTCATTGGCCAAGATGGTGTGGTGATATTTGTGAGGCACGGAGGCATCATTGTCAGGGTGCATCACTCAAGATTGCGGAAAGTAAATAATCAACAAGATAGAGGGGCTGTTGCTGAGAATCATCCTAATGAAAAGGAGACAGTAACAGACACAAACCTACCAGATGTCACATCCAATGATATGGACACTGAAACTGACACAGGAAATGGATCAGAGACCTTCAACCATGCCACAGATAATACTGTTGAGCGTTCAAATGAGGAAAACATTCAACAACAGCCACATGTGTTAAGAGAACATGGTTGTTCCAATCTGAAAACTGGACAAACTGTTAAATACATGGACAGAGAAAGTGGTATTCCACATACAGCAACCGTCATTGGACGAGCAGGAAAAGCCAAAGGAAAACACCAGAACTGGTACAACTTGCAGTACTCTGAACCAGTTACACTTTCTGGTACAACAGGGTCAGCTGACCTGTCACTTGTAGATAATCTCAGAATTGAACCAATGGAAAATCGAAAAAAACAGAATGACATTCAAAATGATGATGTACTTGAAACAAAGGACGTGTCATTTGACTCAGCTAAGCTAGATGAGCTCAGTAATTGGAGGAAAAATTGAGTGTTTGAGGAAGTTACAGACATTGGCCAAAAATGTGTCTCAACAAGGTGGGTGTGTACCCTTAAAGAGTCCTTAACTGGAATAGTGCCTAAAGCACGTCTAGTGGCTAGAGGTTTTGAGGAGCTGGCTGCTAAACAACTCCCAAAAGACTCACCGACATGCGCCTCAGAGTCACTCAGATTGCTGATGTCAGTGATCTGCCAGAAACAATGGAAACTTAATTCCATAGACATCAAATCTGCATTTTTGTAGGGAACAGAGCTGTCAAGGGACATTCACATCCGACCTCCGCCTGAAGCTAAATGCGAAGGAACACTGTGGAAACTAAAGAAGTGTGTGTATGGACTGGCAGATGCATCACTCTACTGGTACAACAAAGTCAAGGCAACAATGCTGAGTACAGGTGGAAAACTGTCACAAGTGGATCCTGCAGTCTTCTATTGGCTTGATCAAGACTGCAGTGTGACTGGAGTACTTGCCTGTCATGTTGATGACTTTATCTGGGGTGGCTCACAGACCTTTGCTACAACTGTGATTCCACACCTCAAATCTGTTTTCCAGGTCGGCCGTGAGGAGCATGATAATTTTTGTTATGTTGGCATAGAGTTTATTACAGTTGATGGGACAATACTGATGCAACAGGAGAGCTATATCAAGAATCTTCAACCCATTCACAGGGATTCTTCAAGAGCCGTACAAAGGAATTCCCCTCTATGTGGAATTGAAGCTGATCAATTGAGGTCAAAGATAGGACAAATTTTATGGGTTGCTAGACAGAGTAGACCTGATGTAATGTTTGATGGTTGCAACTTGGCATCTAACACAAAACACGCCACTGTACAAACCATTCATGAGGCAAACAAAGTTGTTCGTAAACTGAAATCACAACAAGTGACTTTAAAGTTTCAGCATGTTGGAAAAGATGACTCTTTGAAACTAGTTGTCTTCAGTGATGCTTCGCTAGGGAACCTTACAGATGGAGGCACACAAGGTGGACATCTAATCGTGTTAATGGGTGAAGGAGGAAGATTCTCGCCTATCTGTTGGCAGTCAAAAAGGATCAGAAGGGTTGTCCGAAGCACACTTGCTGGAGAAACACTTGCTCTTGCGGATGGAATTGACAATGCGATCTTTCTTGCAACTCTGTTCTCAGAGCTTACCACTGGTGAGACAAAACGGCACATTCTACCTGTAGTTTGTGTCACTGACAACTACTCATTAGTTGATGCTTTGAAGTCAACCAAGTCGGTCACAGAGAAAAGACTTCGTCTTGAGATTAGCAGCATCAAGGAATTTATTCAAGCTCAGAGAATCCAGCGGATTCTGTGGTCGACCACAAAGGAACAGCTTGCTGACTGTCTGACTAAAAAAGGAGCATCCGGTCTTGTGCTCCTACAGGCTCTCAGTAATGGAAAGTGGCAGCTTGAGTAATACAAATAAAAACTGTCACACAACCCATTTGTAATGGGGAACTTAAATAATACTTGGACATTTAATTATGTTGTTGATGTTTAATTTGTCTTTAAAGAAAAGGGGGAGATTGTTAAGTTAATGTTTTAAGTATCCCTATATTTCTGTTATTACGGGGCTATCACTCAGTCAAGAGTGCGCCTGCGCAGGAAATTAGTTTGTGGATGGACCTAGCCGTGACTGTAATGGCTACCTTGTAGTGTGTTCATACAGTATAGTAAACTTTGTTAACCTCTTGGGGCTAGGTGGGACGCTAGCGTGCCACCCGTGGTGCACTCCATCAACAGCAGGTGCATTTCAAGAGCGGCAAATTTGAATCCAAATAAATGTCAAAATTCAAATTTTTCAAAAATACAACTATGTTACACCATTTGAAAGATAAACATCTCCTTAATCTAACCACGTTTTACGATTTCAAAAAGGTTTTACGGCGAAAGCATAAATTTAGAGTATGTTAGGACAGTACATTTACAAGAGTTGTGTGTAATGTTTTGTCAAGTCAAAGACAGGGTCACCAAAACCATAAAACCAGCTAAAATGATGCACTAACCTTTTACAATCTCCAGCAGATGACACTCCTAGGACATTATGTTAGACAATGCATGCATTTTTAGTTCTATCAAGTTCATATTTATATCCAAAAACAGCGTTTTACTATGGCATTGATGTTGAGGAAATCGTTTCCCTCCAATAACCGGCAGTCAAGTCAGCGTAACAAATTAAATAATTAAAATTAGAAAACATTGGTAAAATATTATATTGTCATTTAAAGAATTATAGATTTACATCTCTTGAACGCAATCAACTTGCCAGATTTAAAAATAACCTTACTGGGAAATCACACTTTGCAATAATCTGAGCACTGCGCCCAGAAAAATACGCGTTGCGATACAGACTAGACGTCATGTTGGGGAGATCTAAAATCGAAAATACTATGTAAATAATCCATTACCTTTGATTCTCTTCATCAGATGTCACTTCCAGGTATCACAGGTCCATAACGAATGTAGTTTTGTTCAAAAAAGCTCATCATTTATGTCCAAAAATCTCCGTCTCGTTAGCACATGATGTAAGCCAGCCGGACTTCTCGTCATGAACGAGGGGAAAAAATATATTTCCGTTCGTTCAAACATGTCAAACGTTGTATAGCATAAATCATTAGGGCCTTTTTTAACCAGAACATGAATAATATTCAAGGTGGACGAATGCATACTCTTTTATAACGTATTGGAACGAGGGTACCCAACATGAACTAGCGCGCCAGGTGTCTAATGGGACATCACCGTTCCATGGCTCTTGTTCGGTCAGATCTCCCTCCAGAAGACTCAAAACACTTTGTAAAGGCTGGTGACATCTAGTGGAAGCAATAGGAAGTGCCAAAATATTCCTAAACCCCTGTGTTTTTCAATGGGATAGGTTTAAAGTCAATACAACACATCAGGTATCCACTTCCTGTCAGAAAATGTCTCAGGGTTTTGCCTGCCAAATGAGTTCTGTTATACTCACAGACACCATTCAAACAGTTTTGGAAACTTTAGAGTGTTTTCTATCCATATATAATAAGTATATGCATATTCTAGTTACTGGGTAGGATTAGTAACCAGATTAAATCGGGTACATTTTTTTTATCCAGACGTGCAAATGCTGCCCCCTAGACCCAACAGGTTAAACTGGAACCTTGTCGTTGTGTCATTTCGAGTTAACAATGACCTGGTCAGGTAAAACTCTGGGTCCTATTTATAGGCTATGACAGGGTCCAACGTTTTTACTCAATGGCCCGACCGGCCGAACAGAATTTGTGTTTAATATAATTTAGCAACGTAAGTCATTACTCCATTCTTAAGCATTGCATTGTCTTAATTGCATTCATTTTTGTTTCTAAAGTATGTCATTTTGAGAATATTTCTTTCCCCCCACTCAAAATAGAATGCTGCCCCTTTAAGACAATTCCGTTTCTGAAAGAGATATCGACCTGGCTGCAGTAGGCTAGCCAATGCTAAAGTGTAAATAGTAAGTGACTATCAACATTGGCCAGCATATTGCTGCTATGTTAACTATTGAAGGTTTAACTTTTGTAAATGACTTTCCCTAAAATAAATAAGATCAGTGAGTAGATTGATGGGTGCTTCTTTTTTGCTCAGGACAGCTCGCAGGTTCTGTGTGAATGTAGCTATCAACTTCTGTACTGATTGAGAAGTTGTGACTTGCAGTAGAATGCTGTACTTGAATGAACGGCCAATCATATTGCTCAAATACAAAGAGCACGACTATTCTGCGTGTAGTCTTCAATAGTTTTCCATGGTAGACCGCGACAGAGCAGGTAAATGTTGAACTGGAACGCATAAAATGCGCTGAGAAGTAAATAGCCCGGTCACTGCCGCTGCTTTGAAAGTGGTGTGGCGGTGCTACACCAAATATAAAATTACTGTGGCAAATGCTGTCTCGCCACATGTTTTCTGGTGGCTCTGAGCCAATGCCAAGTGTACTCAATTGGTTCTACTCACACAGCAGCCTGAGAGACATTCTAGGCATCTGAATTGAGACATTCTAGCCATCCTAATTGAGTCTAATGGATAGCTCTCTTAATTTCAAATAAAGAACCCCAAGATATGTGTGTGGACAATTCCATGTTCATTAAATCAAGACGAGCGTCGCTGACGACGCAAATGGAGAAGGTGTGCATGTCTACTGCGCCACTGTGGGGCCTCTTAGGGGAGAGGGGCTGATGTTAACAATGGAGGGAGTGGATTAAAGGAGGGTGGCGAAAAGGGTCTCACCACGTGAGTGGGCTTGAGAGACTCTCCATCGAAGCGTGTCAGGTTGGAGCTGTCTTCTGGGAAGCCATCGCAGTCCTCCAGCTCCTGGGCGTTGCACGGGGGCTTGTCCTTGTCTGGGTTGGCATTCTGAACTCAGGGAGATGGAAGCAGAGAGATTGGATAGCGTTAACAGTGAGAGGATGCATTGAATTCATTCATTAGAAGCCAATGGCGATGGGAACGCTAAATCCCTAAATGAGCAGTGAGTGGTTAAACAAGTTTGGACTGAAAATATAATAAAAAATAGGAAGCTGAGACCGAGGCAGCTCAAGAGAATTGGACATGATGGTGTGAGGGAGAAGTAGAGCTGCTTTGAAAAACTAAAGAGGGAGGGGTGAGAGTGAGAAGACCTGAAGGTAGGCGAAAGGGGCAATAAGAGGCTAAAAGTGAGGGCTCAGTGAGGGGGTTGGAGGGGGGTCAATTTAGGGGAGATTAGATGCATAGAGGCACAGAAAGTAACATCAAGATTGGAGGTAAAAAGAGAGATGGACAGCAAATGAGGGGTTCATAAAGGATAAATAAAGACTGAGGGTGTTGAGGAGAGCATAGGATTGGATTCATCATCAGTAACCCAGGGTCATGTTCATTAGAGCAATGGAAAATGGAAAGATGCATTTCAGGTTAAGTAATCACTCCCTGTTTCACTCCTTTTTCTTCCGTTTCATGACTAATGAACACTTCCCAAAATTAAAAGACAAGGCTCAGCATATGTCAGTGAGTCTCACCATGTCCTCAGTAGTGAGGTATGTCAGTCTCTCGTGGAGCAAGGCCGTCTGCTCCTCACTCATCAGGAACTCTCCTCTCCTGTCTCCTCCAGTCAGCAGCTCTGGCCACATGGGCCCCTCGCTCCTCTTCTGGAGAGTCACCTCCAGGCTAGGAACACACACAGAGACAGACAGGGTGGTAGGACTATACTGGCTGAGGGGTATGGTGGAGAATTGCAAGATTGTTATAATACTTTTATTGCATGAAATGGTTGTTTTATGCAACAGAATAGAGGATTCTTATAACTATTGTGTGTGTGCTCTACTGTGGATGGGCCTCTGGGAGATAACACTGACAGGAGATTTACGATGTCTTTTGGGTGATAAAACATAAAGAGACCGCATTCCAGAGCATGAGTTAATGTTTCTGTTCTATATGGTACCAAGGAGAGATGACCCCAGGGCCAGACCCTGGTCTGCACACAAAGATGACTGTTTTTACAGCAGATACTGTCTGCTATGAATTATAGGTATCTTTCAAACAAATCTTAACCTTGTGATCCATTCTATACACCTGTTTGTCATGTAGGTTGAAAGGGGTGTGTGTTGGCTATAAAATACCTTTGTACTTTTGTCTCAGGGCTCTCAACGAATGATCGAAGCGTGAATTGTCAACCAACCATCCATATCGTAGAGCACTCAATCGATTCACTTTATATGTGTGCTTTGTATTGAACTGATCCCTTATAAGTGATTCAAAATTTAGTTTAAGTATAACTCTGACTTGTGTGATCAGTTTGTCTCTCCTCATTTGATAGTAAAGGAATTAGCCACCACATTTGGCGACGGGGACCGCTCCCGACGACCTGGATAAATCGTGCACGAGGGATCCCTCAAACTTGGGATCTCAGGGAGACCACACTTCGGGAACGAAGCAGATGGACCCACCTTTGATCTGAGAGGCAGCGAGCCGAGTGGATACCACATCGCAAACTTAGTAAAATAAAGAGGTGAGCGAAACACGCAAAGTCAAGTTTTTAAGAAAAGCCTGTTACGTAGGCTCCGAGTGTGTATTCCTGTGTGAGGGGGGCACCTTGGAGGCGTAAACAGGGCTGAGTCAGTGGAGGATGATCTGAGAGTTAGTCGACTCAAAGACACCTATCATTGGTCGGGTTGCGGGCGACCTAGAGCCGTCCTGACACTGAATTGATCACAGTGGGGATTGGTGCGGTCCGTAGGTGTGAGGGGCCAGGGTGTACAAAAAGCCCATGGAGTTGGTGGAATAATCCTTTAATTCATTGCCACTTACTCAGCTGGGCCAGGGGCGCTTTAATTAGGTCAGGTGGAAATGTCCGACAGATCTCCACTCCATAAAAGGAGGAAATCACCATCGCCTGATCGCGCTGCTTTCTCTTCCTTCACTCTGTCTAATCCAGAAGTTCTGTGCGTCCATGAATCCACGTAAGTCCACCGACTCTGTTACCTTTCATCTGAACTATCTGTTGCGATCGGGAGAGTGGGCCAATCAGTTGTTGTTTGAAGTTATTATCGCGTGGCTTGGAGCGCACGCTTCAAACATTTTGTCTAATGTGAATGGTCAATGATTCCGGCCCTACGGTTCATAATAGGCCAATTATGCAATTGGTATGGTTAATATGTAATGAAATTCCGTGTACACATGAAGACACTTGAAAGGCTGAAATAAGAAAGTAATTGTTTGTTGAACTGATCGGCACTGATATCCAACTAATGGCGATTATAGATTGAATAACCGATCACTGTTTGTATTATTCTTTCATGATTTATGATAAATAGTTACGAGCCTAAATTACTCACCGATGATTCCTATTGACTTATTAATGAACTGGATTGTTGAATTCCCTAAATGATGTTAATAATGAATGATTGTTATGATTAGATCTTTGTGATGATGGATTTGATTGTCCTTTGAACCTAAACACAGATTCCCGGTCGGAATATTATCGCTTTTTTACGAGAAAAATGGCATAAAAATGGATTTTAAACAGCAGTTGACATGCTTCGAAGGACGGTAATGGAATATTTAGAATTTTTTTGTCACGAAATGCACCATGCGCGCGACCCTTCTTTACCATTCGGATAGTGTCTGGGACGCACGAACAAAACGCCGCTATTCGGATATAACGATGGATTATTTTGGACCAAACCAACATTTGTTATTGAAGTAGCAGTCCTGGGAGTGCATTCTGACGAAGACAAAAAAAGGTAATCAAACTTTTATAATAGTAAATCTGATATTGGTGAGTGCTAAACTTGCCGGGTGTCTAAATAGCTAGCCCGTGATGCCTGGGCTATGTACTTAGCACATTTTGCAATATTCTTCATCTGAAAAGCTATTTTAAAATCGGACATATCGAGTGCATAGAGGAGTAATGTATCTATAATTCTTAAAATAATTGTTATGCTTTTTGTGAACGTTTAGCGTGAGTAATTTAGTAAATTGTTAGCAAATTCCCCAGAAGTTTGCCCCCCGCAAACTTATGCTAGTTATGCTAGTATGCTAGTTATGAACGTCACATGCTAATGTAAAAAGCTGTTTTTTTATATAAATATGAACTTGATTGAACAAAACATGCATGTATTGTATAACATAATGTCCTAGGTGTGTCATCTGATGAAGATCATCAAAGGTTAGTGCTGCATTTAGCTGTCTTCTGGGTTTTTGTGACATTATATGCTAGCTTGAAAAATGGGTGTCTGATTATTTCTGGCTTGGTACTCTGCTGACATAATCTAATGTTTTGCTTTCGCTGTAAAGCCTTTTTGAAATCGGACAGTGTGGTTAGATAAAGGAGAGTCTTATCTTTAAAATGCTGTGAAATAGTCATATGTTTGAAAAATTGAAGTTTTTGTATTTTTGAGGAATTTGTAATTCGCGCCACGCCTATCATTGGATATTGGAGCAGGTGTTCCGCTAGCGGAACGTCTAGATGTAAGAGGTTTTAAGGGAGGCGTAGGAGAATACGTCTCAAACAACTTTTTATTAAATGCCTGGGATTAAATATCACTGATTCCTTACGCTGAGAAATGTACTACATTTGCGACAGGAAAAAGTATTACATTTAGAGGGGTAACAGGAACAATCTAAGACGAAACACATATTAGCTGGACATTGGTCTAGTAACGATACCAGGATAATTTTACATAATTATGGAAAAGAGAGACCAGTCATATAATATGGGAGTGAATTGTTAGACTCGGTGGCGAGATATATTTTGCTGTGTCTAAGGGTAGCGCATGCTAAACTAAGCGCACGTAAACACCGAGGTAGATTAAAACTAACGATTAATGATTTGAGGGAGTACAGTGGATTTATCATTATTATAAGGTTTTCTTTGTAGTTAAAACTTTTGGCATGCTGAATCGGTGTAGTATAATGAATGCTAACGACATGTTTTGTGTTTTTTCCGGGAGAATGGGGTTTCATTGTCTCTCTTTGAAATGTTTCCCGGGGCTATAATCTTGGGGAGAGTGAGTGAGATTGAGACCGTAAACTACCAAATTAAATAAGGCCTGGCCATTTTTTGTTTGTTTTTACCTTAAGGTTTGCAAATACCCACACACAACACACTTGTTATGTCTATTTGTTGGTGTTTTTAAAATACTATGTTTGATTTGTATGTTCTATTTCCTTTGGGTTTGGTGAGTTTTTCATTTGTCTTAGGACTATTAAACGTACCAAATGCATTGTAATGTATTCTTCCTGGTTTTTCTATAAAATGTGTTAAAATGGCCTTTTTTTAAAAAGGGAAGTGGTCTTCTACTTAAGGGGCACGCACACACATGGAATTTTCATACGTTTTTATTTTCTGAGCTTTAATTAAAACATGAATTCTTTTGACAAAAGACATGTACTGGAAACCCGGGATACAACATGTATGAAATGTTTGACTGTTTTTCATTAATTTGTCTAAAATGGTAAAAAACTTTTCTGAAGGGTTTGTATGACCTCTGTCATGACTTTCCAGTGTGGTTTGATCACTCTCATTGGAAAGCCATTTGGATAATGAATTTAAGGTCATTTGTAATACTGATTTAAAGGTCATTTGTAATATTGATAATTATGAAGTGTATAGTTCTTAGCAATATTTGTGATTTGGACCAATGTGAAGAAGGAGAGGGTTTTGCTTTTGACTAAGGGTAGGCTGCCTTAAGTCTATTTTCCTATCACCGTATGGGTACAATTATTGTTCTTTATGGTTTTCTTAAGGGTAGTGATTTTAATTCGATTTTGTTATTTGAAATGTTTTTATTTTTTGACCAGTAGTGGGGTTTTTCTTTTTACACATTACTCACATTGGGAGTTGTGTGTCAAAATTGGGGAGGGAACAGTCCTCTGAGGTTTTGGATTAAAGTTTACACTACTTGAGGAGTGTATGGAGTGATATGTGAAGGAGTGTATTGTTGTGTTGTTTGTTCTGTTCCGTTTCCGATGGTCTAACTTCACCAGCGAACACACACAGGAGAGAAATCTCACCACTGTTTTGATTGTGGGAAGAGTTACTTAAGATTAAAGTCTAGCAACATGTCGGATGAGATAGCAAAAGCTCAGGTTGCCCAGGCCGGCGGAGATACAATCTTCGGCAAAATCATTCGCAAGGAGATTCCTGCAAAAATATTATTTGAAGATGAAGTTTTTATTAGGTCTAACTTCCTGATCCTGTGGCTCTGCAATGAAGGTAACAGTGTGATGGGGAGTATAAGCCAATTTGAAATAATAGTTTCAATAGAATGTGTTGTTATTCTCCTTGACAAACTGTGCCCAAAATTGTTTGACTTTTGGGGCATCAGGTTGATTGTAGAGGTCTACACACTACATAGAATTCTAGTAATTTAGATTAAGAATGCATTGAGATACTGATCTGTAATATAATCGTGATAAAAAAAAGTTAATAGTAGAATTATAGGATAATTATACTGGATGTTAATATAAATGTATATTCTGCCAATGTTGATGTGTGTTAAATTGGGGGTTTTTGACTGAGTGACGGGACCAATTTCAATCACTGAGTAATGTCATTCAAAATTTTGGTTGGATAATTGGGTTTTTGATTATGATTTGGAAACTGAATGATTTTTAAAACTGAAGGATTGATTTGAGTTTAGTATGTTAACTATATGAGTGAAGCAATTCATGTATTAGGGATTGATTGATTGTTTTGATTGTTATGAACTAAAGATGTTGACACTATTATAAACATGCCATGGTGAATGGAGAGGGTGAACTCTGATCAGGAGAGTGAAACTGATCCTAATCTATTTGATCTATAGGCATTGCCTTATAAATAGTGGAATCATGATGCTTGTCTTGGGTCATGTTTATTAGGCACCAACAGAATACATTTTACTTTAACTAGGAGTCACTACCTGGATTTGTCCAACAAGATATGCTAATTTTAGTTTTTGGGATGGAAATAGTTAATTCCACCATGCTGATCCATTGGAGTGTGAGATACCTAAAGCTTATTTTATTAAGCTCCATTGTTGCATGCACTACATTATGCATTAAATGTGCTTTTCACTGTCTATGAAGATATAGCTTTGAATCTCATAAACTGTATGCATCTTTTGTTTTTCTTCATGGGTTCGTGCAGGTGACTGTGTATCATAACCTCCCCAGACAAATTGCTAGTGCGCTTAGAATATGTGTTGGAGGTTGAAATGGGAGACAGTGCTAAGTTTCTTGGAAGGAGGCTGAGCCAGTGCTATAGCAGCCGGTCAAGTGCAGAAACCCATGCAATGAGTTATTGCTTTTATGCTTCTTGGTTTATGTCGAACATAGGCATTTTTTACATGTAAATGAATGTTCTTAAATCTTGAAATGTTCTTTTAAATTGAGAGGATTCCCAAAATGGGGGATTATGGTGGAAAATTGCAAGATTACGTTATAATACATTTAATACATCAAATGGTTGTTTTATGCAACAGAATAGAGAATTCTCATAACTATTGTGTGTGTGTTCTACTGAGGATTGGCCTCTGGGAGATAACACTGACAGGAGATTTATGATGTCTTTTGGGTGATAAAACCTAAAGAGCATTCCAGAGCATGAGTTAATGTTTCTGTTCTATATGGTACCAGGGAGAGATGACCCCAGGGCCAGACGCTGGTCTGCACACAAAGATGACTGTTTTTACAGCAGATACTGCCTGCTATGAATTATAGGTATCTTTCATACAAATCTTAACCTTGTGACCCATTCTATACATCTGTTGTTCATCATGTACAGTTGAAGTCGGAAGTTTACATACACCTTAGCCAAATACATTTAAACTCAGTTTTTCACAATTCCTGGCACTCAACCCTAGTAAAAATTCCCTGTTTTAGGTCAGTTAGGATCACCACTTTATTTTAAGAATGTGAAATGTCAGAATAATAGTAGAGAGAATTATTTATTTCAGCTTTTATTTCTTTCATCACATTCCCAATGGGTCAGAAGCTTACAGACTCAATTAGTATTTTGTAGCATTCCCTTTAAATTGTTTAATTTGGGTCAAACATGTTGGGTAGCCTTCCACAAGCTTCCCACAATAAGGTGGGTGAATTTTGGCCCATTCCTCCTGACAGAGCTGGTGTAACTGAGTCAGGTTTGTAGACCTCCTTGCTCACACATGCTTTTTCAGTTTGCCCACACATTTTCTATGGGATTGAGGTCAGGGCTTTATGACGGCCACTCCAATACCTTAACTTTGTTGTCCTTAAGCCATTTTGCCACAACTTTGGAAGTATGCTTGGGGTCATTGTCCATTTGGAAGAGCCATTTGCGACAAAGCTTTAACTTCCTGACTGATGTCTTGATATGTTGCTTCAATATATCCACTTAATTTTCCCTCATCAAGACACCATCCATTTAGTGAAGTGCACCAGTCCCTCCTGCAGCAAAGCACCCCCACATGAAGCTGCCACCCCCGTGCTTCACGGTTGGGATGGTGTTCTTCGGCTTGCAAGCCTCCCCCTTTTTCCTCCTAACATAATGATGGTCATTATGGCCAAACAGTTCTATTTTTGTTTCATCAGACCAGAGGACATTTCTCCAAAAAGCATGATCTTGTCCCCATATGCAGTTGCAAACCGTAGTCTGGCTTTTTTATGGCGGTTTTAGAGCATAGCTTCTTCTGTGCTGAGTGGCCTTTCAGGTTATGTTGATATAGGATTCGTTTTACTGTGATATAGATACTTTTGTACCCGTTTCCTCCAGCATCTTCACAAGGTCCTTTGCTGTTGTTCTGGGATTGATTCGCACTTTTCGCACCAAAGTACATTCATCTTTAGGAGACAGAACATGTCTCCTTCCTGAGCAGTATGACTGCGTGGTCCCATAGTGTTTATACTTGCGTACTATTGTTTGAACAAATGAAAGTGGTACCTTCAGGAGTTTGGAAATTGCTCCCAAGGATGAACCAGACTTGTGGAGGTCTACAACTTTTTTTCTGAGGTCTTGGCTGATTTCTTTAGATTTCCCCATGATGTCAAGCTAAGAGGCACCGAGTTGGAAGGTAGGCCTTGAAATACATCCACAGATACACCTCCAATTGACTTAAATTATGTCAATTAGCCTATCAGAAGCTTCTAAAGCCATGACATCATTTTCTGGAATTTTCCAAGCCGTTTAAAGGCACAGTCAACTTAGTGTATGTTAACTTCTGACCCACTGGAATTGTGATACAGTGAATTATAAGTGAAATAATCTGTCTGTAAACAATTGTTGGACAAATTACTTGTGTCATGCACAAAGTAGATGTCCTTGCCAAAACTAGTTTGAAAGGGATGTATCTGGCTATAAAATACCTTTGTACTTTTGTCTCGGGGCTCTTAACGAATCATCTGAGCGTGAATCGTCGACCAGCCATCATTATTGTAGAGCACTCAATCGATTCGCTTTATATGTGTACGTTGTATTGACCTGCTCCCTTATTAATAAGTGATTAAGTATAACTCTGACTTGTGTGATAAGTTTGTCTCTCATTTGATAATAAAGAAATTAGCCATCACAGGGGGAGGACTGTGAGCTCTTGTTCTCTGTGGCAGACATGAGTAAGACATTTAAGCATGTTAACCAATAGGGGCTCACTGGCCCAGCGTCGTCCGGGTTTGGCCGGTGTAGGCCGTCATTGTAAATATGAATTTGTTCTTAACTGACTTGCCTAGTTAAATAAAGGTTAAATAAAATAAATGAAAAGCCTTACAAGGCTGCCAGCCCAGACGCCATCCCAAGCCACGTCTTCAAAGCATGTGCCTAACAGCTGGCTGGTGTGTTTACAGACATTCAATCTCTCCCTAACCCAGTCTGTTGTCCACACTTGCTTCAAATGTCCACCACTGTTCCTGTACCCAATAAAGCTAAACTAAGGTAAGTGAACTAAATGACTATCACTCCGTAGCACTCACTTCTGTCATCAGGACACCCCAGACCCACTACAATTTGCAAAGCGCCCCAACAGATCCACGGATGACGCAATCGCCATCACACTGCACACTGCCCTATCCAATCCGGACAACATGGATAACTATGCAAGAATGCTGTTCATCGAATACAGCTCAGCCTCCAACATCACAGTGCCATCTCTGCAGCACTCCACCAATAAGGCCTTTATGGTAGTGTGGCTAGACAGAAGCCACTCCTCAGTAAAAGGCACATGAGCTCCCGCTCGGAGTTTGCCAAAAGGCACCTAAAGGACCCTCAGACCAAGAGAAACAATATGATCTAGTCTGATGAAACCAAGATTGAAGTCTTTGGCCTGAATGCCAAGCGTCACGTGTGGAGGAAACCAGACACCGTTCATCACCTGGCCAATACCATCCTTACGGTGAAGCACGGTGGTGGCAGGATCTTGCTGTGGGGATGTTTTTTAGCGGCAGGGACTGGGAGACTAGTCAGGATCGAGGCAAAGATGAACGGAGCAAAGAACAGAGATCCTTGATGAAAACTTGCTCCAGAGTGCTCAGGACCCCCGTTCTAGGGCGAAGGTTCACCTTCCAACAGGACACTGACCCTAAGCACAAAGCCAAGACAACGCAAAGCCAAGACAAGTGTCTTCGGGACAAGTCTCTGAATTTCCTTGAGTGGCCCAGCCAGAGCCCGGACTTGAAAATAGCTATGCAGCAATGCTCCCCATCCAACCTGACAGAGCTTGAGAGGATTTGCAGAGAAGAATGGGAGAAACTCCCCAAATACAGGTGTGCTAAGTTATAGCGTCATACCCAAGAAGACTCAAAGCTGTAATCGCTGCCAAATGTGCTTCAACAAAGTACTGAGTAAAAGGTTCTGTATACTTATCTTGTTATGGATAGGGGGCAGTATTTTCACGGCCGGATAAAAAAACGTACCCGATTGAATCTGGTTATTACTCCTGCCTAGAAACTAGAATATGCATATAATTAGTAGCTTTGGATAGAAAACACTCCAAAGTTTCTAAAACTGTTTGAATGGTGTCTGTGAGTATAACAGAACTCATATGGCAGGCCAAAACCTGAGAAGATTCTGTACAGGAAGTAGTACCCTGTCTGATCATTTCTTGGCCTTCTTTGTCATCTCTATCCAAAACAGAGGATCTCTGCTGTAACGTGACACTTTCTAAGGCTCCCATAGGCTCTCAGAAGTCGCCAGAATGTTGAATGATGACTCTGCAGTCTCTGGCTGAAAAACAGTAGCGCATTTGGATAGTGGTCGATCTGAGAACAATGAGACGGGTGCGTGCGTGAAGAGGCCATTTTACATTTTCAGTCTTTGAACGAAAACAACGACTCCCGGTCGGAATATTATCGCTATTTTACGAGAAAAATCGTATACAAATTTATTTTAAACAGCGTTTGACATGCTTCGAAGTACGGTAATGGAATATTTTGAATTTTTTTGTCACGAAACGCGCCGGCTCGTCACCCTTCGTTACCCTTCGGATAGTGTCTTGAACGCACGAACAAAACGCCGCTATTTGGATATAACTATGGATTATTTGGAACCAAACCAACATTTGTTGTTGAAGTAGAAGTCCTGGGAGTGCATTCTGACGAAGAACAGCAAAGGTAATCCAATTTTTCTTATAGTAAATCTGAGTTTGGTGAGTACCAAACTTGGTGGGTGTCAAAATAGCTAGCCTGTGATGGCCGGGCTATCTACTCAGAATATTGCAAAATGTGCTTTCACCGAAAAGCTATTTTAAAATCGGACACCGCGATTGCATAAAGGAGTACTGTATCTATAATTCTTAAAATAATTGTTATGTTTTTTTGTGAACGTTTATCGTGAGTAATTTAGTAAATTCACCGAAAGTGTTCGGTGGGAATGCTAGTTCTGAACGTCACATGCTAATGTAAAAAGCTGGTTTTTGATATAAATATGAACTTGATTGAACAAAACATGCATGTATTGTATAACATAATGTCCTAGGGTTGTCATCTGATGAAGATCAAAGGTTAGTGCTGCATTTAGCTGTGGTTTTGTTTTTTGTGACATTATATGCTAGCTTGAAAAATGGGTGTCTGATTATTTCTGGCTGGGTACTCTCCTGACATAATCTAATGTTTTGCTTTCATTGTAAAGCCTTTTTGAAATCGGACAGTGTGGTTAGATAAAGGAGAGTCTTGTCTTTAAAATGGTGTAAAATAGTCATATCTTTGAAAAATGGAAGTTCAGATTTTCGAGGAGTTTGTATTTCGCGCCACGCCCTATCATTGGATATTGGAGCGGTGTTCCGCTAGCGGAACGTCTAGATGTAAGAGGTTATGTAAATGTGATTTCAGTTGTAATTTTTCTTGTTTTTTCTTTGTAGTTGTGGAATTATGTTTTTTTATTTAACTAGGCAAGTCATTTAAGAACAAATTCTTATTTACAATGACGGCCTACCTCGCCCAAACCCGAACGACGCTGGGCCAATTGTGCAGCGCCCTATGGGACTCCCAATCACGGCCGGGTGTGATACAGCCTGGATTCGAACCTGGGACTGTAGTGACGCCTCTTGCAGTGAGATGCAATGCCTTAGACCGCTGCGCCACTCGGGAGTGTGTAGATTGATGAGGGAAAAAAAACAAATTAATACATTTTAGGCTATAACCTAACAAAATGTGGAAAAGGTCATGGGGACTGAATACTTTCCAAAGGCACTGTGTGCCTTAAAATGCACGTTCTTCCTATTTCCACTTAGTGCTTCAACAAGCACTGCAGCAGTAATGAATGAGTAGGAAAGTGTATCTATAGGCTTGCGTTGTTGTTGTTATTATTAGCGGCTTGGGTCTTTTTTAATATGAAGGAATATTTAACTTTCTCTGTTCATAGGAGTAACATGAATTTGTGCACGAGGCAGAAATAATGAAGTGCGACTCGAGTTTCGCCGTAAGTTGGAAGACGCTGTCCCTTTTTGGTCAGTGGAGGAAAGGGAGAAGGGAGGGATGTTGAGAGGTGGGCCGCAGTGTCCTGCTCTCCCCGTCCGCTAATACTAACCATCAGATGCAGACACCATCACCCCAGTAAAAAAAAAAAAAAAAAAGCAAATTATTGAAATGTATGCTGACTCTGCTATGCTTCACAAGTAATACAACAATGGATCTATTACCGGTTTGATCATATAGCCTACCTCAAATTAAAAAATATATATATATTTATATATATATATATACAGTGGGGCAAAAAAGTATTTAGTCAGCCACCAATTGTGCAAGTTCTCCCACTTAAAAAGATGAGAGAGGCCTGTAATTGTCATCATAGGTACACGTCAACTATGACAGACAAAATGAGAGAAAACAAATCCAGAAAATCACATTGTAGGATTTTTAATGAATTTATTTGCAAATTATGGTGGAAAATAAGTATTTGGTCAATAACAAAAGTTTCTCAATACTTTGTTATATACCCTTTGTTGGCAATGACACAGGTCAAACGTTTTCTGTAAGTCTTCACAAGGTTTTCACACAATGTTGCTGGTATTTTGGCCCATTCCTCCATGCAGATCTCCTCTAGAGCAGTGATGTTTTGGGGCTGTCGCTGGGCAACACGGACTTTCAACTCCCTCCAAAGATTGTTATTGACCAAATACTTATTTTCCACCATAATCTGCAAATAAATTCATAAAAAATCCTACAATGTGATTTTCTGGATTTTTTTTCTCATTTTGTCTGTCATAGTTGAAGTGTACCTATGATGAAAATTACAGGCCTCTCTCATCTTTTTAAGTGGGAGAACTTGCCCAATTGTTGGTTGACTAAATACTTTTTTGCCCCACTGTATATAAAAAACACCCGAACAAAAATGCACTGGCAGGGCAATTCAAGCAATGCCAATATGTGGTGATAATGTATTGGGCCTATAGCTTACTGCACA
The DNA here is from genome assembly GCF_965601325.2 of Salmo salar. NCBI lineage: Eukaryota > Metazoa > Chordata > Actinopteri > Salmoniformes > Salmonidae > Salmo > Salmo salar. Next base: position 62,439,477 of record NC_138304.1, on the reverse strand, counting down.
AACCTCATTGCTACAGTACTGTTTTTAATTAGTTAATGTTGCATAGGCTTACGTTTTTAAGTCATGTTCAAAAAAATCGGAGCACTAGATCTCGGTTTGCATTTTGACTCCGTGATCTTGACTCAGAAAAGGTTGGTGACCACTGTTCTAGAGTTCTCTGTTTACACTATCAACGTTTCCCTTTACTGTGGCAATAGTGATCAAATCAACGCAATATTAGCCACTTTCAATGCAACATACCGAAACAAAACGAACAATGCAAGAGATTTTGTTGTAGGCAGAACGCATCGGAGCAGGATTCTATTGCATTGACACACACTACTCAGCTTGTACTCTACACAGACCGGTGCGGCATAAACAATCAGAGCTGCAGTAGGGTTATATGCAAATAGACCATTGCCATATATGGATTTGTGCCATTTACTTTGAACTGGACTATGTTTACAGCATGAGCAGTCGTGGGTAGAAGTGCTTGTTTTGAGATCAAAGCGAGAGCAGCATTTTGTTCATATCCTTTGCTAGTTATTGCGTTATTAGCCCAGTTTTAGATAATTTGTAGTCAGCAATAGGGGAGTGATTGCTTCCAACAAGAGCGTTTCTAGACATTTTAGTAAAAAGCTTTTTTGTTTTAAAGGGACAGTGTTGTATTTTGAGACAGGCTTAAATAAACTAAGTAGACAACAGGCAGAGGGTAGCATAAATTGTCTGATTCTCTGTAATAATGGTATGAGAAAACTAATGCATTTGTTAGTCACAGTAGCCTACACTGTTAAAACTGTAACTTAAAGCGGGTACAGCCTGTGTTCACAGTAAACACACACTACATACCTACCTCAATTACCTTGTACCCCCTGCACATTGACATTGTACTGGTACCCCCTGTATATAGCAAAATTATCATTATACTCATTGTGTATTTATTATTACATGTTATAACTTTTCCATTATTGCTCTATTTTCTCCTCTGCATTGTTGGGAAGGACCCGTAGAAGGCGTTTCACTGTTAGTCTACACTGGTTGTTTACGAACCATGTGACGAATAAAATGTAATTGTATTTGAATGGTATCTAACAAATAGTGAACAAAAAACGAACTCTTGAGTCAAACTATACTTTCCTCTTTGTTTGTAGATAGTGGTAATGCTCTGATATTTTCACAAAAGCGAATTCACCATGAAAGGAAATCTGACTCACGACTCTGGGCTGAGTAAAAGCAGATGTGTGCCTGCATCCAAAATTGCACCCTATTCCCCATGTAGTGCACTACTTTCAACCAGGGCATCAATATCTCTTAATCCTCCAGGACGGGCTGGCAAGGCAGCTAACCTTTTCTCGTCTTTGATGATCCAGGCACTGGCTTCGGGGTCCACAGGGGCGTGCAGCTGCCCCTCCAGCAAGGGGGCAAAACCCTGCACCCCCACACTCACATTTTCCATGGAGAGCTTGAAGAGCACGTCGTCTTTGGTGATGCCCTCAGGCATACGCACAGATACTGTTATATCCTCTATTGTCTGCTGCCAGAAGTAGATTGGATCTGAATGGCAATGGGGAGAAATAAAAATGAAACGGTCAATAATGTTGAGCACATTAAGATTTCTATAGACTCGTATCTGATTAATATATAAATAAAACATGTAATACAAAGCATGAACTGTATCAAATTACCATGAAAACCAAGTCTGAAGTTGGAAATGAGGATCCTAAAACTATGATAAATGGTCATGTTGCAGTTCGCGGTTATTTTTTTTCCTTGGGGGGGGGGGGGGGGGGGGGGTATTCTCCCATGAGCTCGGAAGCTCTTATCATCACTAGCCTAATGGGCGACCGTCCGCACCACACCAGCATGAGACAACACATTACTCGTATTAAAAAGGGGCAATCTGCAGTCCAAAGCAACAGCAAAGCAGACACCCTGCCACTATATTGGTATACCTTTGAGGGTATGGGGCTGGAGAAATGTATGTAGCAATCACAGACTACCCTATTAGAGGGGTAATAGCTGGAACAGGCCGAGAATCAGACAGATGTTGTAATTGTAGCCCATCCCTTTAAGGAACATTCAGGCATTGCCCTTTGGGTAAATCCTCCTCTATAAGAAAATGATTCAACAGCTAGGCATATATGCTCAGTGACAGACCTCAATGCCTCACCCGTCTTGCCGGCCTCTGACAAACTGACAGTTCCATAATAGTCTTACATCAGTCTCTCTGAGTCATAGCTGATTAAAAAGCAGTGTGTTACAAATGGAACCATATATCCAAATATACATCACATTATTCAAAAACGGATTACATTGACCCCCCCCCCCCCAAAGAAATATACAATGACATACCTTATTTACATAAGTATTCAAACCCTTTGCTATGAAACTCAGGTGAATCCTGCTTCCATTGATCATCCTTGAGATGTTAATACAACTTGATTGGAGTCCACCTGTGGTAAATTCAATTGATTGTACATGATTTGGAAAGGCACACGCCTTCTTCTAAAAAGGCCGCCCAGCTAAACTGAGCAATCGGGGGAGAAGGACCATGAAAACCAAGAAAGAACCTGATAGTCACTCAGAGAGCTCCAGAGTTCCTCTGTGGAGAAACTTCCAGAAGGACCACCATCTCTGCAGCACTCCACCTACCAGGACTTTATGGTAGAGTGGCCAGATGGAAGCACATGACAGCCCGCTTGGAGTTTAACAAAAGGTACCTAAAGGACTCTCATACCATGAGAAACAAGATTCTCTGGTCTGATGAAACCAAGATTGAACTCTTTGGCCTGAATGCCAAGCATCACGTCTGGAGGAAACCTGGCACCATCCTTACGGTGAAGCACGGAGGTGGCAGCATCATGCTGTGGGGATCTTTTTCAGGATGGTGCACGGTTTCCTCCAGACGTGACGCTTGACATTCCAAAAAGAGTTCAATCAAGGTTTCATCAGAACAGAATCTTGTTTCTTATGGTCAGAGTCCTTTAGCTGCCTTTTGGCAAACACCAAGAGGGCTGTCAAGTGCCTTTTCCTGAGGAGTGGCATCTGTCTGGCCACTCTATGATAAAGGCCTGATTGGTGAAGAGCTGCAGAGATTGTTCTCCTTCTGGAAGGTTCTACCATCGCAGAAAATAACTTTGGAGCTTTGTCAGAGGGACCACTCAAGGACATTCAGAGACTTGTACCAAAGCCATTCCTGTCAGAGTGACCATTGGGTTCTTGGTCACCTCCCTGACCAAGGCCCTTCTCCCCCGATTGCTCAGGTTGGCCGAGCAGGCCAGATCTAAGAAGAGTGTTTTGAGATTTTGGTACCCTTCCACAGATCTGTGCCTCAACACAATCCTGTCTCTGAGCTCTACGGACAAGTCCTTCGACCTCATGGATTGGTTTCTGCTCTGACATGCACAGTCAACTGTGGGACCTTATAGACAGGCGTGTGCCTTTCCAAATCATATCCAATCAATTGAATTTACCACAGGTGGACTCCAGTCAAGTTGTAGAAATATCTCAAGAATGATCAATGGAAACAGGATGCACCAAGCAAGCAAAAAGTAGAGTCTCATAGCAAAGCATCTGAATACTTATGTAAATAAGGTGTTTTTACATTTGCTAAAATGAAAAAAATAATAATAATAATTGTTGTCGATTTGTCTTTATGTAGATTGATGACCTGGAAAAAATGATTTTATCCATTTTAGAATAAGGCTGTAACGTCACAAAATGTGGAAAAGGGGAAGAGGTCCGAATACCTTTCCGAATGCACTGTATGTTTCTCTAACTGCCTTGAATGCCTCTGCTGATCCCTAATAAATAAACATACAACTATTGTATGCAGTAATCATGTGCATATAAACCAGAAAGAGATACAGTTGGCACTGAGGCAGTGTAACCTTGTAGGAAGTCCACTGTGGGACGCTAACATGAGCTGTCCACATTTTGATACGTTACAGCCTTACTCAAAAATGGATTAAATAAACATTTCCTCCGCAATCTACACACTATACCCTATAATGACAAAGCAAAAACAGGTTTAGAATTTTTTGCAAATTTATTTTTTAAAAACAGTTTAAGTATTTACATACAGTGGGGCAAAAAAGTATTTAGTCAGCCACCAATTGTGCAAGTTCTCCCACTTAAAAAGATGAGAGAGGCCTGTAATTGTCATCATAGGTACACGTCAACTATGACAGACAAAATGAGAGAAAACAAATCCAGAAAATCACATTGTAGGATTTTTTATGAATTTATTTGCAAATTATGGTGGAAAATAAGTATTTGGTCAATAACAAAAGTTTCTCAATACTTTGTTATATACCCTTTGTTGGCAATGACACAGGTCAAACGTTTTCTGTAAGTCTTCACAAGGTTTTCACACAATGTTGCTGGTATTTTGGCCCATTCCTCCATGCAGATCTCCTCTAGAGCAGTGATGTTTTGGGGCTGTCGCTGGGCAACACGGACTTTCAACTCCCTCCAAAGATTTTCTATGGGGTTGAGATCTGGAGACTGGGTAGGCCACTCCAGGACCTTGAAATGCTTCTTACAAAGCCACTCCATTGCCGGGGCGGTGTGTTTGGGATCATTGTCATGCTGAACGACCCAGCCACGTTTCATCTTCAATGCCCTTGCTGATGGTAGGCTTTGTTACTTTGGTCCCAGCTCTCTGCAGGTCATTCATTAGGTCCCCCCGTGTGGTTCTGGGATTTTTGCTCACCGTTCTTGTGATCATTTTGACCCCACGGGGTGAGATCTTGCGTGGAGCCCCAGATCGAGGGAGATTATCAGTGGTCTTGTATGTCTTCCATTTCCTAATAATTGCTCCCACAGTTGATTTCTTCAAACCAAGCTGCTTACCTATTGCAGATTCAGTCTTCCCAGCCTGGTGCAGGTCAACAATTTTGTTTCTGGTGTCCTTTGACAGCTCTTTGGTCTTGGCCATAGTGGAGTTTGGAGTGTGACTGTTTGAGGTTGTGGACAGGTGTCTTTTATACTGATAACAAGTTGAAACAGGTGCCATTAATACAGGTAACGAGTGGAGGACAGAGGAGCCTCTTAAAGAAGAAGTTACAGGTCTGTGAGAGCCAGAAATCTTGCTTATTTTCCACCATAATTTGCAAATAAATTAATTAAAAATCCTACAATGTGATTTTCTGGATTTGTTTTCTCTCATTTTGTCTGTCATAGTTGACGTGTACCTATGATGACAATTACAGGCCTCTCTCATCTTTTTAAGTGGGAGAACTTGCACAATTGGTGGCTGACTAAATACTTTTTTGCCCCACTGTAAGTATTCAAGACCATTTGCTATGAGACTCAAAATTTAGCTCAGGTGCATCCTGTTTCTATTGATCATCTTTCTACAACTTGGAATCCACCTGTGGTAAATTCAATGGATTGGACATGGTTTGAAAAGGCACACACCGGTCTATATTAAAGGTCCCACAGTTGACAGTGCATGTCAGAGCAAAAACCAAGCTATGAGGTCAAGGGAATTGTCCATAGAGCTTTGAGACAGGATTGTGTCAAGGCACAGATCTGGGGAAGTGCACCAAAACATTTCTGCAGCATTGAAGGTCCCCAAGAACAGTGGTCTCTATCATTCTTAAATGGAAGAAGTTTGGCCAGACGGAAGCCACTCCTCAGTGAAAGGCACATGACAGCCCGCTTGGAGTTTGCCAAATGCACCTAAAGACTCTCAGACCATGAGAAACAAGATTCTCGGGTCTGCTGAAACCAAGACTGAACTCTTTGGCATGAATGCCAAGCGTCACATTTGAGGAAACACTGGTACCATCCCTACTGTGAAGCATGGTGGTGGCAGCATCATGCTGTCGGGATGTTTTTCAGTGGCAGGGACTGGGAGAGATCCTTGATGAAAACCTGCTCCAGAGTGCTCAGGACCTCAGACTGGGGCGAAGGTTCACCTTCCAACAGGACAACGACCCTAAGCACACAGCAAAGACAAATGTAGGAATGGCTTCGGTACAAGTCTCTGAATGTCCTTGAGTGACCCCGCCAGAGCCCGGACTTGAACCCGTTCGAACATCTCTGGAGAGACCTGAAAATAGCTGTGCAGCAACGCTCCTAATCCAACCTGACAGAGCTTGAGAGGATCTGCAGAGAAGAATGGGAGAAACTCCCCAAATACATGTGTGCCAAGCTTGTAGCATCATACCCAAGAAGACTCGAGGCTGTAATCGCTAACAAAAGGTGCTTTAACAAAGTACTGAGTAAAGGGTCTGAATACTTATGTAAATGTGATATTTCAGTTTAAAAAAATTTATAAATTAGTAAACATTTCTAAAAAAAAACTTTTTGTGTAGATTGATGTAGAAAAAAAACAACTTAATACATTTTTGAATAAGGCTGTAACCAAACAAAATGTGGAAAAATCAAGGGGTTTGAATAATTTCCAAAAGGCACTGTATACTGTCTAGGCTACCAGTCTATTACTTTTGAGCATGCTTGGTTATTGAATGAGAGATGGATAAATGGTAGCCTAATATTTGTTGTGTAGAGGGAATAAACCAGTCAGAAAATATTATAATGATTTAGGCCCATATAATAAAACTCAAAGAACTCAAAGACACATATTAGGCTACACGCAATCTCCTTAATGGCAAATGCATCTCGTTTATCATTAGCAAAAGTTTTTATTAGCCGACCATTAGGCCTATTATAATGGTGCCAGGTTTCCCCCATGCTTGTGTAATACCCTTGTTTGAACCAAGTATTGAGTTTATTTGTTATAATTAATTGGTTATATATTTAAGATGATTGAATTGCTCCTAAACTGTAATGTTGTTAATGCATTATGCTTTTGAAGAAATATTTATTTAATGTATAAGTGAATAGTTTGTTTTACTTTGAAGTTTAAGTTTTGACCAATAAGGTCACTTGTTAAGTTGTGGCCAATGGGAGTTGAACTGGTTAACGGGAGGCCTGGGAAAAAAAAGAGGGAAAAAAGACGTTGATGAAAGGATGGACGTGTTACCTTAGGACGGTTGGTAAAGAAAAGTTATAAAAGAAGACGACAGAACTAGAACAAAACCCATACCTACTAAGACATGAAGGGAAATACATATTTTATTTTATAAAAAAAAGAGTTATAATTTTGTTAAAACTTAGTAAAGACTGAAGCTATCGTCTCGTCGTGGAGGTATTTGCCAGCCTTGAGGTTAGCCTAGCATCGTGTGACACCGGGAGATAATTGCTTGGGAAGCTTAACGAGTTCGTGTTCCCATGGGATATCGGTTACGGCTAAGGAGTACTGTCTGCATGGGTAGCTGTGCTTGCCTTGGACTTTGTGAGGAAACCTGCATGGAACTGCCATACTTCGCTGAGGGAATATCTACCAAGGAGTGAGTAACCACAACGTGAGGTACTTCAGGATATTTTTGGGTGTCGTCAGTTTTTTTGGAGCTCCAACGCACGCCAACGGTTTATTTAAGCAAACTTGAAATAATTTGGACACGGTTTGTGCACGACTCATTGGGGATTCTTTTTTTATTTATTTTGATGTTGTGTCTGAAAATGTATTTGTGTTTGAAAATGTTTTAATACACATATGGAACGTTATGTATATTGCCTTGGTGGAGTCATTGATTGTTTCAATTTCATTTAATGCATGGGATGGTTTATCCTGATTCAATAACAGAAACCTATAATAATTTCATCTGAAGTTAATACCCTATTGTCATAACCCTAGATAGTTTACAATAGGAATTCCTATTGGAGATATCCTTCTCACCTAACATCCCATGCTGCTGAGATACTCTGCATAAGTTAATATTGTGAGAGTCATATTCGAGCCTGGTGAGAGGGTTACACTTGAATCACAATTTCAAAACAACAAAGTGCCACTTCATCACAAAACTCAGACACTGGGATGACAATGCATTCAGAATACTAAAATCTATGAATTTAGTCTAATGTTGCCTGTCACCCATTTCATGTTATTTCCCTGGCAACTGATGCTTATCACATAAACACGCCCGTTCCAATCTCAAATACAAACTGATCAATCACAAATCCTTTTACACCACCTTTCAATGTTCTATCCAATCCTGAGCAGTGGAAAAAATGGCATAGTTAAAACAGTTTCTTCATAGGTTATATTTTCTATGCAGCTTTTACCTATGACCTGTAGCATTGACCCACCAGTGCTCGACTCCATCTCCATGGCCTGTGCCGCAGGCTGCTCCAGCAGTGCCCCGTCCACATGTGTAAAAACAAAGGGTTTCTCCGAAGCCACCATTAGCCCTTTCCCTTGGGGCTCCAACGCTGCATAGTGGGGCACTGACTTCCCCCTCAGCACCTTCCTCTTCCTTACCTTGTACTTCTTCTCCTGACCTGAAAATGGCCGATACAGCACAAACAGAATACATGTTCAAGCATTATTAGACTGATTTGATTGCAATTTACAGGTTTAATTCTCATACCTGGCTACAAACATGTATTTTCTCTGCAACTTCAATATTACATGTCTTTATTATCATCAGTAGCATTTCATTATTATTCAAGTTATTACCTCTAAATATTTGTCTAGTATACAAATTAAGAAAATGCTTGTTACATAGAGGATTGTTACATTTTCGTACTGACAAAACTTAACGCATAGGCTATCGGACTCAAAAGAAACATGCAATTTCAGAGGTGTGGACTCGAGTCACATGACTTGGCCTTGAGTCTCACATTTGATGACTTGAGACTCGACTTCACTTGGAGCCTCAAGACTCGGGACTCGTCTTTGACTTGAGACTGATGACTTGAAATTATTTGGCCAGGTTTTGTAATGTTTTGTCACTCATTTTGTGGCACAGAGTCTCCGTGGATTACTCTCCACGAAGCCAGAGACAGTAGCCACAAAACACCAGTCTCAACGTCAACAGTGAAGAAGCGACTCCGGGATGCTGGCCTTCTAGGCAGAGTTCCTCTGTCCAGTGTCTGTGTTCTTTTGCCCATTTTAATCTTTTCTTTTTATTGGCCAGTCTGATATGGCTTTTTCTTTGCAACTCTGCCTAGAAGGCCAGCATCCCGGAGTCGCCTCTTCACTGTTGACGTTGAGACTGGTGTTTTGTGGGTACTATTTAACGAAGCTGCCAGTTGAGGACTTGTGAGGCGTGTTTCTCAAACTAGACACTCTAATGTACTTGTCCTCTTACTCAGTTGTGCACCAGGCCACCAACCTCCTGTGGTGTATCATGACAATACTGCAATACTCGATTTTCCATGGCAAAAGGAAGTTTCCAAGTAATTAAGACACAGATCTACAGTTGAGATATCAGAGCAAATTAAAGTCAATTAATGCACATTTCGATTTCCCAAACCCTAAGTAAATGTTGTTTCTGTAGGCCAGCCTTTGATAATAGAAATTATAGCCATTGATAATAGAAATGATGTGCATGAAGGTGGTAAACATGCCACAAATGTTCACATTCTAATTCACAGCTACATGCTAATTAGCTAGCCGTCATCAACTTATGCTCTTTCACTGAGAAACTAAAAAAGCAATGATGTGATCCATCTCCATATGAATAAGATGTTTAATTTAACTGAGGCACAAAATTATCCTGAATGACTTAGTTACTATTCCCAACTCCCTCATCATTGACAACACAACGAGGTAGATCACATACAATGGTATAGTGAACTACATACACTATACCAGCACCCATATAGAAGAGTTAGGTTTCGTCATCCCCTAGTGTTATGAGCAGTATATGGAATATAGGATGCCATTTGGGACGCAATCACAGTGCCCCATCCCACTCACCCTGTTCTGCAGTGTTAGAGACTGTGATCCATTCCAAAGAAACAGAGTAGCCACTTCCCTTTGCATCAGAGTCCGATGATGGGTCTTTCTGGATGCGGAGGAGCAGGACCTCCATGGAGTGGACCCCAGCCTGGACGTGAGATATGCTGTGGAGGATGGTGAAGGGCTCCCCCATCTCCTCACTGAACATGGGCTGACAAACACACACAATCAACAAGTCTAGTTAGAACACATTTCTGTCTGTGAACTAAGTTAAGATCAATCCATGCACAGTGGGTACGAAATGTAGTATTTATAACACATCTATAAGAACAAGATATTAGGTACACCCGTCTAGTACTGGGTCGGACCTCACATCGCCTCCAGAACAGCCTGAATTCATTGGGGCATGGAAAAGTTGCTCAATTGGTATCAAGGGATCTAATGTGTGCCAGGAAGACATTCCCAACATCATTATACCACTGCCACCAGCCTGTACCGTTGACACCAGGCAGGATGGCACCATGGACTCATGCTGCTTACGCCAAATCTTGACTCTGCCATCAGCATGACGCAACAGGTACCGGGATTCGTCAGGCCAGGCAATGTTTTTCCACTCCTCAATTGTTGGTGATCGTGTGCCCACTGGAACCGCTACTTCTTGTTTTTAGCTGATAGGAGTGGAACCCGGTGTGTTCCCTGCTGCATTAGCCGACCCGTGACAAGGACCGACGAGTTGTGCGTTCCGAGATCCCGTTCTGCGCCATTAATATTGCCCGGTTTGTGGCCCTCCTGTTTGCTTGCACAATTCTTGTCTTTCTCCTTCGACCTCTCATCAACGTTTTCGCCCATAGGACTGCCGCTAACTGGATGTTTTTGGTTTGTCGGTAAACCCTAGACACTGTTGTACGTGAAATGTCCAGGAAGCCGGCCATTTCTGTGATACTGGGACCGGCGCCTGGTACTGACAATCATACTACGCTCAATGTCACTTAGGTCACTCGTTTTCCCCATTCTAACCTTACATCGAACAGTATCATAATGCCTATCTGCCTGCTAAATATAGCAAGCCACGGCCACGTGACTCACTGTCTGTAGGAGCGAATAATTTTTCGTGAATGGGGTGGTGTACCTAACAAACTGTCCACTGAGTATGTGACATAGCGTGAGTAAAGCTTCATATAACAAGCTACATCTTATTATGCATTTATACCATAAATAATCATGTCAAATACATTATAAAGCTTTTATAAATAATGATGTACAATGTTCATTTAATGTGAATTCCCTGTCGCTGGGTAACCTATGTTATTAATGCAGATAGAGTTAATGTAAAGCTTTAGCCAAATGTCTAACTGGCTGGGCTTGTGATTACCGTAAGTAGAGGTTATTCATTTCTTTCAAGCTTATCAACATGCTAAACCTGATCTTCAGAATGGTATATAAAAAAGGACTCAAGATAAAACAGGCCTGGATTAATATATTCCACCAAGGGTTTACGGTAGGTTAATTTGACAATTGAGATCTCTTTTTCAAGTGAGATATAACTGCTGACCTTTTAAAATGGGATGTAACGTTTTATTTTTTTAAATCAGGGAAAAAAACTACGAGCAAAGTGGATGCAATGTTTTTGGTCAATATCTGAACATTGATTATGACAGATTATATTGCATGTCCAAGTCTTCTTACCTCCCACTTCAGACTGCGATTCTCCCTTCTCATGCTGGTTCTGAGGAGGTAGAGTCTGCCCGCACCGTCGGAGAGGGATGCCCAGGTGGCAGAGATGAAGCTAAGAGAGGCACAGAGACGGTCCTCACACGTAGTGTGGTCAGAGGACATGTGGAAGACCTCTATTGGCTTCCCCAGTGCTGTGTCCTGTCAACACAATACAAAGACCTGTCAGTCTCCTGTCATCAATGGAGGATTTCTACAGAACCTCATCTCTGTTATGAATTCTGTTTATGAATGAAATAGTATATGCCAGGGTTTATTTGGCCCCCAAGTTTTTTTGCTTTACCCTCTACTGCACATTGTAAGTATTCAGACCCTTTGCTATTAGACTCGAAATTTAGCTCAGGTGCATCCTGTTTCCATTGATCATCATTGATGTTTCAACAACTTGATTGGAGTCCACCTGTGGTAAATTCAATTGATTGGACATTTTTGGAAAGGCACACACCTGTCTATATAAGGTCCCACAGTTGACAGTGCCTGTCAGAGCAAAGACCAAGCCACGAGGTCAAAGGAATTGTCCGTAGCGCTCCGAGACAGGATTGGGTTGAGGAACAGATATGGGGAAGGGTACCAAACAATTTCTGCAGCATTGAAGGTCCCCAAGAACACAGTGGCCTCAATCATTCTTAAATGGAATTAGTTTGGAACCACCAAGATTCTTCTGAGAGCTGGCCACACGGCCAAACTAAGCAATCAGGGAAGAAGGGCCTTGGTCAGGGAGGTGACCAAGAACCCGATGGTCACTCTGACAGAGCTCTACAGTTCCTCTGTGGAGATGGGAGAACCTTCCAGAAGGACCAACATCTCTGCAGAACTCTACCAATTCAGGCCGTTATGGTAGAGTGGCCAGACGGAAGCCACTCCTCAGTAAAAGGCACATGACAGACTGCTTGGAGTTTGCCAAAAGGCACCTAAAGGACTCTGACGATGAGAAACAAGATACTCTGATAGAACTCTTTGACCTGAACACCAAGCGGCATGTCTGGAGGACACCTGGCACCATTCCTACGGTGAAGCATGGCGGTGGTGGCATCATGCTGTGGGGGTGTTTTTCAGTGGCAGGGACCTGGAGACTAGTCAGGTTTGAGGGAAAGATGAACGGAGAAAAGTACAGAGAGATCCTTGAGGAAAACCTGCTCCAGAGCACTCAGGACCTCATATTAGAGCGAAGGTTCACCTTCCACAGGACAACAACTCTAAGCACACAGCCAAGACAATGCAGGAGTGGCTTTGGGACAAGTCTTGGAATGTCCTTGAGTGGCCAAGCCAGAGCCCTGACTTGAACCCGATTTAACATCTCTGGAGAGACCTGAAAATAGCTGTGCAGTGATGCTAACAATCCCACCTGACAAAGCTTGAGAGGATCTGCAGAGGAGAACGGGAGAAACTCCCCAAATATAGGTGTGCCAAGCTTGTAGCATCATACCCAGAAGACTCAAGGCCATAGTCGCTGCCAATGGTGATTTAACACCTTTGACTATACACTATAGTTGAGGTTTAATAAATTATTTGCCCCAAATACAATGCTTTAAGTTTTTGAAATATTTAGGACTTACTTATTATTTACCATCCATTTGGAACTAACTGCAGCTTTTTGTTAATTAAGTGTTGCAGTGATTAAACCGTAGTGCATTTCCCAAACTCTGTCCTGGGGACCCCAAGGGGTGCAACATTTTGGTTTTTGCCCTAGCACTACACAGCTGATTCAAATAATCAAATCGTGATGAGTTCATTATTTGAATCAGCTGTGTAGTGCAAAAATCTAAACGTGTGCCCAGGCCCAATTTTGGGAAATGCTGGACTAGTGTCCTACAGATTAATCCTGCTGCTTTTTTTATTTTACCTTTATTTAACTAGGCAAGTCAGTTAAGAACACATTGTTATTTTCAATGACAGCCTAGGAACAGTGACAAACATTGACTGTAGAATGGCCTTACTGAAGAGCTCAGTCACTTTCAACATGGCACTGTCATAGGATGCCAGCTTTCCAACAAGTCAGTTCGTAAAATTTTGTTCAGGGGCAGAACAACAGATTTTTACCTTGTCAGCTTGGGGATTTGATCTTGCAACCTTTCGGTTACTAGTCCAATGCTCTAACCACTAGGCTACCTGCCGCCCCCTGCTGATGATGACCTTGACACTAGCTTTAATAGTACAGATCATGTAGACCCATTGGATGAAAGATTTCAGCCGGGAACAAACTCAACATCATCTGACTCGGAAGAGGAAAAGACTGCACGACGCTGGCAAGCGACAAAGTGTATAGTCTATGAGTCCAAGGTCATGGAGCTCATGAAGTTCTGCCAGATCAGCTGCCATTGCCCAACACAAGATGAGGTTCACCAGCTGAACATCATTCAGGACCCTGCCTAGAACATTCAGCCAACACAACATCCATATTCAGTTAGACTGATGTCGTATAATATAGAATGCCTAGTATGCACACAACTGCATTGTGTTATAGATATTGCTAGCTCATTTAATGGAGTTTGATTAAATGTTTTATAATCTTTTTACAAGTGTACTGACAAGTGACCAGTTGCATCAGAAACCAAAAGTGTTTGTCACGTCCTGACCAGAAAAGGGGTTATTTGTTATTATTGTTTGGTCAGGACCTGGCAGGGGGCATTTGTTTTATATGGGTCGGGGTGTGTGTTTATGTAGAGGGGTGTTTGATTTATGTATTCCGGGGTTTTGGTCTATGTCTGTTCTAGGGTGTTTAATTCTATGTTTGGTATTTGGGATTGGGCCTTCAATTGGAGGCAGCTGTTTATCGTTGCCTCTGATTGAAGGTCCTATAATTAGGAGTATGTTTGTTTTTGGAATTGTGGGAGGTTGTTTTTTTGCACTGCTGAGTTTAGCCTGCAAGACTGTTCGTTCCTTTATTGTTTTGTTTATTTAAGTGTTCACAATAAAAGTGAAAATGAGCACTCAACCCGCTGCGCCTTGGTCCACTTACTACGACGACCGTTACAGTGTTGACTTCAACTTCTGGATCAATTCATTGTGATATTCATGAAATGTATTTGAAAGTACATAGCTCCAATCTTACTGCCAAAAAAATAATTATGCAGGGAGTTGGCATAACATTTCAAATACATTTTTTCAAGTAAATATGTTTAAATAAAATAGTAGATTAGTCTGTCTATGTAGCAAATAAGTAGACATGGCTTGTATTCAAGACAACGTTTATTTACTCTGGAGACCTAGGAACAGTTAAAGGCTAAACTAAAAAAATAAAGGCAATGTATGATATACAACAGAATAAAAAAAATACTAACGACTATAATAAATACTACAGTTATACAAAGGGAATACTTGCATTTGGTGTGGGGGGTGCAGTGAGGTGTTCATAGTCACTTTGATACAAGGGGAGATTGTTGTTATGGAACCTTTCGCATCCCCTCGAGTCATCAACTTCTTTGTATCCAATATACTGTCCATCAAGTGAGCAATAAATTGCTCAAATGGCCCCAACAACACATGCAGGCAAGGGTATTCGGTGTTCTCTGCCTAACTTCTCCCCACATAGACCAAACTCCAAAAATAATATGTAGGCCACCAAGCGGTATTGTCTGTAAAAGAATGACAAAAAAATGCGATTAGACTTTCATGGGCAATCGTTGTGTACTGTCTGTATTGCTACTGTCGCAGCACGATGGAGTACATTACACATCTCAGACACACGTTAACTAGAACACACAGGTATAAGCTTTGACTAATGAGTCGAAGCCAAAGTCATCCCTTTACTCTTCGTCATCATCGTCAAAACATTTATCCAGTTTTGCTACTAGATGCACGGAGGCTGGCTAGCTAGCTACATTAGGCTACAGTACATTCTGGGTATAGCAAACAAAGCTAGCTTGCTCAACTTGGCTTGTAGTGGTACTAGCAAGCCACGTTATGGCCAAACTATCACAACATTATACTGTTACCGAACACTGCATTGTGTGAAAAGAAAGTGTATATTGCTAGCTAGCTACTGACAGCCAAATAACTTACTCTGTAATTTGCCCCCCGGTCCAGCTGGTTTTGGTTGCCGCCGCAAGTTGATCTGGAAGGTTCTGAAGAACGTCTCCAGCACCCCTCTATCCTTATGTGCGTTGAAACTTTGATGTCGGTCACACACACACGATCCATGGGGTCTGCAGTGACCCTCTCCAGTAACAACTGTCCGCGATCTAATTCGTGGCAGCAGACATTCCTCTTCTGTTGGCATGGCCGGACAGCGCCTGTATAGGCACCACCTGACCGTTGCTCCCCATCGCTGCACGCTAGTCACGAAATTCTTGTTCTCGCTGTCTCAATTCATCTTCATTGTATTCCGGCTCAAATTAATAGGGCTGTATGTCCCTATGTAAAATAATATTTAAAAAACGGTTTTGTCGTCCAGCTCTTCTTGGAAAGAGGAAGCATCAGAAGCAGCCATTGTAATTACTTAGCAATCTTGGTTAGACATAGCTCCCGTGAACCTGTAGAAACTAGTACAGTCTCCATTTTTAAAAGGCTTCCTTGGAGGATGGGAACACAATTGGACAAGGAATTAGGGCTCCCGTCAGCGGTAGTCTTTACAAAACAAGGAAAAATGTGTCAATCTAGATATCCTGCAATGTCGTGGCAGATAAGAACAACGCTGAGACAAGTCCAATGGCTCTATTAAACAAGGACAACCATATTTACATGCTGCTAGCGTGATTGTGCAATCGTCAAAACAAAGGACACAATAATTGCTACAAAACATAACTCCGTTCATTTTTAGGTCAGGCAGCAGGCTCAATCAACTAATGACGTGATTGGTTGAACTCTCCCGGCGCCAAAATTCTAAAATACCGCTATGATGCATAATTATGTCTCAAACACCTTTCATCACTCATAATTATGTACAGAGACTGGGTTAAAAAACAATAGGGTCTAGCGGTAAAATTTCCCTTTCCCCCCCCCCCCCTTAAACTTCAATGATCAAAAAACTCATAAACTTTTTTGATTTTTTTCATATTTGCATATGTTGTAGCTTAAACCCTACTTGACATCTTTTGTTTTTTGTGTTGTGCCCGTCATCGGTTGAGACAACATGCTCTTGAATACAGGGTGGGTGTCATGTTTCGGCTGATAAACGTACTAAAATGGGAATAACATTTAAAATGTTTACTTTTAAATGGTACCACAAATATGGTTGGAGGCTCACACATCAGAGAATGTTGACTTGAATGGGAATATCTCTGTTTTAAAGTATACTGTCAATCCTCCATAGGAAACCATAGAAATATAGATAATAGAATGGACATGACCACTTAAGTTGACATTTGACAGTGGGTGGACCGGCAGCCATCTTTGTGGTAGTAAATAGAAGTAAAAATGTCAATTCAATTTACATTTCAATGGTGTACCAACTAAATTGCAGCGGTTTGAAGGGATAGTCAATTCTATTTCTATGACTGAAATGAGACCCACCCTGTATTCAAGAGCATGTTGTGTCTCAACCGATGGCGGGCACAATACAAAAACCTCAGATGACGAAAAATAGGGTCTAAGCTTCAACATATGTGAATTAGTTTATGCTTTTATAGATAATTGATGTTCATGGTTCAAACGATTCATTATTTTTTTATGAAATAAAAAAATAATGTTTAAATAAGGACAACACTGTTAGTAACCTTTTAAATGATATAAAACTCAGCTGTATACCTTTTCCAGTGATGAAGACATGGATCTCACGGTATGGTGGGCTGTGCAAAATTGGCAAAAATTTGAGCAGCTTTATCTACTGAATGTTTTGGCATTTAGGTACAAAAAGTCATTTTCTGACCACTTCTTCCACGGGAAAACATATGGAAAGTGTTGTTGGAGTCAAAAGGGATACTGTCAAAAAGTGGTTCAATTCAAATGGATTTACCCAAAACAAATTGTATTGGTCACGTACACATATTTAGCAGATGTTATCTCAGGTGTATGAAATGCTTATGTTCCTAGCTCCAACAGTGCAGTAATAACTAACAATACAAACAAATCCAAAAAATGTAAAAGAAATTCAAAAATATAGAAATATTAGAACGAGCAATGTCAGAGTCCGGAATATAAATATATACAGTGCATTTGGAAAGTATTCAGACCTCCACTTTTTCCACATTGTTATGTTACAGCCTTATTCTAAAATGGAATAAATTGTTTTTTCTCCTCATCAAATCTACACACAATATCCTGTAATGACAAAACAAAAACCGGTTTTAAAAATTGTTTGCAAATGTAAAACAAATTCTAAACGGAAATACCACATTTAGATAAGTATTCAGACCCTTCACTCAGTAATTTGTTGAAGCACTTTTGGCAGCGACTACAGCCTCGAGTCTTCTGGGTATGATGCTACAAGCTTGGCACACTGTATTTGGGGAGTTTCTCCCATTCTTCTCTGCAGACCCTCTCAAGCTCTGTCAGGTTGGATGATGAGCGTTGCCGCACAGCTATTTTCAGGTCTCTCCAGAGATGTTCGATAGAGTTCAAGTCCGGGCTCTGGCTGGGCCACTCAAGGACATTCAGAGACTTGTACCAAAGCCACGCCTGTCAGAGTGACCATCGGGTTCTTGGTCACCTCCCTGACCAAGGCCCTTCTCCCCGATTGCTCAGTTTGGCCGGGGGGCCTGCTCTAATAAGAGTCTTGGTGGTTCCAAACTTCTTCCATTTAAGAATGATGGAGGCCACTGTGTTCTTGGGGATCTTCAAAGCTGCAAAATTTGTTTCGTACCCTTCCCCACATCTGTGACTCGACACAATCCTGTATCAGAGCTCCACGGACAATTCCGTCGATCTCGAGAGCTCCACGGACAATTCCGTCGATCTCGAGAGCTCCACGGACAATTCCTTCGATCTCGAGAGCTCCACGGACAATTCCTTCGATCTCATGGCTCTACGATAAAGGCCTGATTGGTGGAGAGCTGCAGAAATTGTTCTCCTTCTGGAAGGTTCTACAATCACAGAAAATAACTTTGGAGCTCTGTCAGAGGGACCATTGGGTTCTTGGTCACCTCCCTGACCATGGCCCTTCTCCCCCAATTGCTCAGGTTGGCCGAGCAGGCCAGCTCTAGGAAGAGTCTTGATGGTTACACTGTTCTTGGGGACCTTCAATGGTGCAGACATTTTTTGGTACACTTCCACAAATCTGTGCCTTGTCACAATCCTGTCTTGGAGCTCTATGGACAATTCCTTCGACCTCATGGCTTGGTTTCTGCTCTGACATACACTGCACTGTCAACTGTGGGACCTTATAGACAGGCGGGTGCCTTTCCAAATCATGTCCAATCAATTGAATTTATCACAGGTGGACTCCAATCAAGTTGTAGAAACATCTCAAGGATGATCAATGGAAACAGGATGCACCAACTCTAAAAGACAGTTTTTGCTTTGTGTGTAGATTGATGAGGAAAAACATTTAATCAATTTTAGAATAAGGCTGCAACGTAACAAAATGTGTAAAAAGTCAAGGGGTCTGAATACTTTCTGAATTTTCTGTATGTATATGATGGTGTGTATAGATAGACACGGGCAGTATAGGAATATAAAAAGGTGTGTACAACACTAGTTCTATAGGGTAGGCCTTGACTAGAATACAGTATATACATATGAAGTGGGTTACCCATGTGCTGTTTTACCAGTGTATTGAGTGGACAAGTCAGAATATTAGTATCAGATAGACTTTGCTCCACTAATAATAATTCTCAAAAGCTATGCATTATGGAGGCATCAATTTCAAGTTGGATGGAGGTATAACTGAAGCAATGTCCTGAGAGGTGTTGGGCTCTTGGTATAAAAAAATAAAAAAAACATTTCCACTGTGGAGCAGTATTCATTTTTCAGAAGAAATTTACAAGATACCCATGAAGCATTTTGAGAGACTTACTTACCAGGGTAACCGTAAGATTCAGCACTCGCCCTTTGCAGTCAACAAAGAAAACACTGTCCTCATACCAGGGATCTAAATGCAGGTAGTTGTACATGCCAAAAGCACGCACATGGTCCAGGGTGTATTGACTGTCCTTCAGTTTCACCTCCGCCACAGCTATAGAGAGGAGGTAATGTAAATTTGTGAAATGTCATTTAAAAAAACTGGGTGCTATACCATTGATGAATATTATCTAGTCTAGTGTTTTTATGGCATAACCTATAAAAAGGTACAATCATTCTGCATAGATGATATTGCAACTCTCATCTATGAAGCACAAATAATTTTCCTGCATACACTTATTTTTTGAGTATAAGGAATAAGTTATGCCAAATAGTGTGAGCAATCTGAAGTGAATAAACCCTAGAAATAAATCTACAGCCCAGATTTGTTTCAGCAATACTTTGCCATTGACTTAACCTGTTATGGCTAGGGGGCAGTATTTTCACGGCTGGATAAAAAAACGTACCCGATTTAATCTGATTATTACTCCTGCCCAGAAACTAGAATATGCATATAATTATTAGCTTTGGATAGAAAACACTCCAACGTTTCTAAAACTGTTTGAATGGTGTCTGTGAGTATAACAGAACTCATTTGGCAGGCCAAAACCTGAGAAGATTCTGTACAGGAAGTACCCTGTCTGACCATTTCTTGGCCTTCTTTATCATCTCTATCCATTACAAAGGATCTCTGCTGTTACGTGACACTTCCCACGGCTCCAATGGGCTCTCAGAGCCCGGGAAAAAGCTGAATGACGTAATTCAAAGCCCTGGCTGAAACACATTATCGCGTTTGTCAAGTGGCCGATCAGGGGACAGTGGGCTTAGGCGTGTGCACTGGCCGCCCCCGTCTTTCTGTTTTTCCCTCTATTTACCGAAACTCCGATTCCCGGTCGGAATATTATCGCTTTTTTACGAGAAAAATGGCATAAAAAAAGATTTTAAACAGCGGTTGACATGCTTCGAAGTACGGTAATGAAATATTTAGAAATCTTTTGTCACGAAATGCGCACGACCCTTATTTACCATTCGGATAGTGTCTGGAACGCACAAACAAAAACGCCGCTATTTGGATATAACGATGGATTATTTTGGACCAAACCAACATTTGTTATTGAAGTAGCAGTCCTGGGAGTGCATTCTGACGAAGAACATCAAAGGTAATCAAACTTTTCTAATAGTAAATCTGACTTTGGTGAGTGCTAAACTTGGTCGGTGTCTAAATAGCTAGCCCTGTGATGCCGGGCTATCTACTGAGAATATTGTAAAATGTGCTTTCACCGAAAAGCTATTTTAAAATCGGACATAGAGTGCATAGAGGAGTTCTGTATCTATAATTCTTAAAATAATTGTTATGTTTTTTGTGAACGTTTATCGTGAGTAATTTAGTAAATTCACCGGAGGTTTGCGGGGGGTATGCTAGTTCTGAACGTCACATGCTAATGTAAAAAAGCTGGTTTTTGATATAAATATGAACTTAATTGAACAAAACATGCATGCATTGTATAACATAATGTCCTAGGGTTGTCATCTGATGAAGATCATCAAAGGTTAGTGCTGCATTTAGCTGTGGTTTTGTTTTTTGTGACATGATATGCTAGCTTGAAAAATGGGTGTCTGATTATTTCTGGCTGGGTACTCTGCTGACATAATCTAATGTTTTGCTTTCGCTGTAAAGCCTTTTTGAAATCGGACAGTGTGGTTAGATTAACGAGAGTCTTGTCTTTAAATGGCTGTAAAATAGTCATATGTTTGAAAAATGGAAGTTTTCGGATTTTAGAGGAATTTGTATTTCGCGCCACGCCCATCATTGGATATTGGAGCAGGTGTTCCGCTAGCAGAACGTCTAGATGTAAGAGGTTAAAGGGATAGTTCGGGATTTTGGCAATGAGGCCCTTTATCCACTTCCCCAGAGTCAGATGAACTCATGGATACCATTTTATGTCTCTGTGTTCAGTTTGAAGGAAGTTGCTAAGTACCTTTAGCTCCTATTGACGATCTTCTGGCTGGTGGAGTTTTTGTTAAGAGCCCCGATGCTTGCTTTAAACATTAAAACGCATCGCTTGCAGTACGGTATTGGAAACGTAAGGAACGCATCTTTCATTTCAGCGAGAAATAATATAAAAAAAGGTTAAATTACTACACACCTTCATAGGGATAGGGTTCTCGCACAGCCATATTTCCACATTACAGCGTTTGTTTACACAAAACAGACGGAAGACAGAGACCTGTGCTATTAACCTGTTAGGGCTAGGGGGCAGTATTGACACGGCCAGATAAAAAAACGTACCCGATTTAATCTGGTTACTACTCCTGCCCAGTAACTAGAATATGCATATAATTATTGGCTTTGGATAGAAAACACCCTAAAGTTTCTAAAACTGTTTGAATGGTGTCTGTGAGTATAACAGAACTCAAATGGCAGGCCAAAACCTGAGAAGATTCCATGCAGGAAGTGGCCTGTCTGACAAGTTGTGTTTCATCTTGGCTCTTTTTATTGAAGACTGAGGATCTTTGCTATAACGTGACACTTCCTACGGCTCCCATAGGCTCTCAAAGCCCGGGAAAAAGCTGAACGATATCGAGGCAGCCTCTGGCTGAAACACTTTATCGCGTTTGGCAAGTGGCCGATTAGAGTACTATGGGCTTAGGCGTGTGCCCAAGTCGACCCCATGCTTTATTTTCTTTTGTTTGTTTACCTAAACGCAGATTCCCGGTCGGAATATTATCGCTTTTTTATGAGAAAAATGGCATAAAAATTGCTTTTAAACAGCGGTTGACATGCTTCGAAGTACGGTAATGGAATATTTAGACATTTTTTGTCACGAATTGCGCCATGCTCGTCACCCTTATTTACCCTTTCGGATAGTGTCTTGAACGCACGAACAAAACGCCGCTATTTGGATATAACGATGGATTATTTTGGACCAAACCAACATTTGTTATTGAAGTAGAAGTCCTGGGAGTGCATTCTGACGAAGACAGCAAAGGTAATAACATTTTTCTTATAGTAAATCTGACTTTGGTGAGTGCTAAACTTGCTGGGTGTCTAAATAGCTAGCCCTGTGATGCCGGGCTATCTACTTAGAATATTGCAAAATGTGCTTTCACCGAAAAGCTATTTTAAAATCGGACATATCGAGTGCATAGAGGAGTTCTGTATCTATAATTCTTAAAATAATTGTTATGCTTTTTGTGAACGTTTATCGTGAGTAATTTAGTAAATTCACCGGCAGTGTTCGGTGGGAATGCTAGTCACATGCTAGTCACATGCTAATGTAAAAAGCTGGTTTTTGATATAAATATGAACTTGATTGAACAAAACATGCATGTATTGTATAACATAATGTCCTAGGGTTGTCATCTGATGAAGATCTTCAAAGGTTAGTGCTACATTTAGCTGTGGTTTGGGTTTATGTGACATTATATGCTAGCTTGAAAAATGAGTGTCTGATTATTTCTGGCTGGGTACTCTGCTGACATAATCTAATGTTTTGCTTTCGTTGTAAAGCCTTTTTGAAATCGGACAGTGTGGTTAGATTAAGGAGAGTCTTGTCTTTAAAATGGTGTAAAATAGTCATATGTTTGAAAAATTGAAGTTTTTGCATTTTTGAGAAATTTGAATAACGCACCATGGGATTACACTGGCTGTTGAGTAGCCCATAGAGGTTAAGGTATCTGCGTCTCTGAACACCTATGTGTTAATAGAAGACAGACACCACAAACGTGTTGTCACAGAAAAAAAATACTATTGCAAATGTATATTTTGCATTTGTGAAATTATTATCAGTTAACATGGCCTTTATGAATTATTAAGCCTGTGTGCTTTATGTCCTTGCTTTTATTATATAAATGCTTTAACATTCACTAAAAGTGACTAGCTGATGAAAATGCTCAGAACAAAACATAGAAAATCTCTTAAACCTGTTTACCACAGATCTTATTTTTGCCATTAATCCAACAACAACAAAAAATGATTTCCATAGGCTTTGGCCAATGAGCCATGGTGGAGTAGGAGCCTATAGTCGCCATTGATCTCTATTGGCTCGCGAAACTACCTCCAACTTTCTTTAAATCGGACTCAGATATATACAAGTGGCTCTGGGGAAGTACTCTTAGATAAAGGGCTTCATTATTTGTCGAAATCACAGACTATCCCTTTAACATTGACAAATGATTTTCAAAGACCATGTCATTAGTATTGCATGTGCAGTTATTGTAATACTGTATATAGTCAAACAATGGAAAAAAAATAGCTAGCTATAGAGCTGCCAATTCTTACCTATTGGCCGTGAGACACACATTTGACCCTCTTCTCCCGCTCTCACGACATACCTCATATCTCAAGCATTGAAAAGTACTGCTAGTATTTGTCCATTGTACTGTATAGTCAGCGTGTTACTAATGACTTTTCAACTGTGCTCCAAATCGTTTTGAAATTGCAGCATCTGCGCCTGCAATTCAACATCACGAGCGGAACTTCTATCATTGTCCTGTCTTTCCGCAGCACTCCGAATCACGGCACATTGAACCATTATGATTGGTCTAGTTATGTAAGGAATCATGTTGTAAAGAAAGGCCCCTCAAGATTAGAGTGGAACTGAATGGAGAGCTAGAACGTTCTCCACTGAGTTTATAAAACTGTAAAAAGAGTAGCACGGTAGCGCTGTTTTTTGTACAATGTTGTTGACAAAATTAGGTTGCTTTTACTCCCGTCCTTATTGCAGAATGCAGCCTTTTGACAGCATGTACTAAAGTTGATCAACACTTGCATTAGTCCCGTTTGGGGATTGGCATTTAGCCTGTGACAATGAAAAGGCAGCAGACAGACCTACAGTATGTTTTAGGAGGGAAGTTTGGTAGGGTGACCTGATTTGTAACTATGAAAATAATTTTGTTAAAACAATCTGCTAAATGACTTAAATGTAAATGTAAAACAGATTGTGAACCCATTTCATTTGATTCTAGATGGGGGACAATAGGAAAATAATTTGGTTAGGGTGTAGGGGCAGATTTGTCATCAATGGATGTTATTATCCATTTACTATATTTAGTCTGATCAGTGGAAAAATGTGCATTCTTAACAATGGGCTAAAATATAGGGTAATTACTGTGCTTGTCAGCAAGAATACTGCTGTTATTCCCCACACGTATTTTATTATTCCACTTCTTCCCAATTTTGCCAGTGTAATCACATATTAGAAATCTCATATGCCTACTTGTGTCTTTGAAAGTTAATTATGAGGCCATGTATTTTTGCAGCCATTCATGAACAAGTCATACAAATAAGCATTGGATAGTAAATGCTCCAAGAATCAAATATAATTTGACATTTTACTATTGTGCACATTCTAGGCAACTCATAAAGCATAATATTGTGTCTAGGTAGAGTAAGATGATGGTAAGGATCTTCACCTAGTAGGTATAAACCACCCAAATTCATCAGATTTTTCTTCAAGGTTTGGTGATTTTGAGAAATTATTTGTAATAAGAAAAACATTTCAAACACCCAGCACTTGGGAAACATAGATCAGGGGTGGTGGCCAACCCTCCTGGAGAGCAAGCAGGATTTTCTTACAGACCTTTTTTAAAGAGAGAGTTCACACAAATTACAAAATGTTTGTGTCCTTATCTTGAAAGCAGTATATAGACAAGTCAACTGCAATCTATGATTTGGTTACCCACTGCCATTAAACATGAATATTTCCTGTGCAGAGCCTTGGTGTATTGGTAACACTCCCTGGCACGTGTTGCATAAGAACTGGGATCAATCTCTGCTTTCCAATCTTCCCACTGTTTGTAGTATTTAATTAGTCTGAATAGTGTCAAACCACAAAACAAATTGAAATAATATTAGCATACTTTATTAGCAAATTTCATCCCCCCCAAAAAATCGCTAAGTAACAAAGTCATCCAATGTTGAATGTTCATTTAATGTTGAAAGCACCCTGAACACTCCTGACCTGTGATTTTTGTATTAATTCCACCCTGGTCATAGGCTTAAGCCATGTCAAAATACATAGAATTGCAGGAAATTAGATTTAAAACATGGGTTGTGTTAGGGGAAATGAAATTCACAGAGCAAATCTCACTCACTCCAAGTTTTCTTCAAAAGTTAGCAGCCCTGTAGCTAAATCAAAATAATGGCAATATTAGCATGTTCTAAGGATAATGCGACGTGGCGGGCAGTTTCTCACCAGCATCTAGCTCTACGTTGTAAGTTGGTATGGGCTCCAGAGACAGTCTGTAACTCTCAAAGCTGGGATCCAAAAGCCGTCTGTTGACCTTCAATGAATAATTTGATACAGCCATGTTTCAGAATTATTGATAAATTGACTATATGTTTAAGATGAACTATATAGGAGCTGAACTACACACAACTTAATGTGCTTCCTGTATGTATCAGTCGGAATATTTTACGGACGGACATATAGGGAGGTATGGGAAATTGAAATCTTGCAGGACGTGAAACATTCTGAAAATAATGAATTTATAAGTAAAAGGTATTGAAGAAAATGTGTCTGTTGAGTTGTAGACACTATTAATGAATCATGACTGATAAAAAACGAATGCAAACAACCTGCGTGATTCAACACTCTCATAGGCAGAACCTTCGAGCTATCGTGTTCTTCACCGGAAGGTTTATGTGTAGGGACTGCTTGCTTCGTTGGTCTTTATTAGCGTCATGGCAGCAACATTAGCCTCCCAGCAGCAACATTAAGACTTCCGGTTTTCCGATTTGCCTTCAAAATAAACATCTGTTGTATAACGCTGTGTATGATACGAAATCAATATTTTTTTGCAGTTTTTCATAGTCATAGTGCACAAAAGAGAATGACAACTTTACATAAGATAAATAATATTGTAAGGTGGAGGACATTGAAAAATGGCTATGTTATGTATACGAGTGGTTCTGTGCTTAAAGGTGTTTCTTGGTTCTACAGATCCTATCACAGTTTAAATGTATTTCCAGTTTGCTTGAGATGTATTCCTGGATGATTATATGGCACTAGTGGTGGGGCAGCAGGTACCCTAGTGGTTAGAACGTTGGGCCAGTAACCAAAATGTTGCTGGATTGAATCCCTGAGATGACAAGGTAAAAAAAAAAATGTAGTTCTGCCCCTGAACAAGGCAGTTAACTCACTGTTCCCCGGTAGGCTGTCATTAAGAATAAGAATTTGTTCTTAACTGATCTGCCTATTTAAATAAAGGTCAATTAATAAAAAAAATTGTCCTTATCTTTATCCTAGTGGCTTAAAGCCTCATGTGTCTTATCCTAGTTCTGTGAAACTATAACACTATGTACTGTGTCCAGCAGTTGTTTTACTATCTTTTGCTAATAAATACTAATTATTTGGTCTTTCAGAGTTTGAGACTGTTTACCCATGCAACAGAACATAGAACATAACAATGGAACTCATATTGAACTGTAGAGCGCTAAAGTGAGGTGGAAAGGACTCAGTATGGTCTCTACTAACCTAATCTCAGTTACTGAGAAGTAAAATTCTTGCAGAAGTGTCACTAACCATTAATCTGTCCACTAGAGATTACTTCTAACCAAATATGTTTCGTTTTGCAGGGGGACTGTGTCGTTGCTGGCTTTTACTCCAAGGTGTGAACACTTTCTTTCAATATGGAACAGGATAGATGGCAAGGGAGAGGAAGAAATCATAGAGCTCGTGGACAAGGGGCCTGTTTATGAGGTGAGCATGGGCCCCATCAAATAGGTGGACATGGGCCCCATCAAAGTGGTGGACATCAGAGAGAGGGAGGCAGGCAGCAGGGAACTGTTGTGTCTAATGAAGTCTGGGCCGTCGTTGTTGACCATGGGGCAAACCAGGGCCTTACCATGGCAGAAGCTAACAGATTAGTTCACCTCAATCTGAAAAGATGAACTGTCAATTTGATCATGAGAACATTTTGCCAAGAAAACTGGTAAGTCTGCAGGATATGCATTATGCATTATGCATTACATTACATTTACAGTAAATTACTCTGTAATGCATGTAAATTCACAAAACAAGTTACAGTATGAACTATTGACAGTATATTCTGTTTTACCCTCAGAATTGACAGAAGACCCCATTGTGGTGGCCATGAGCTGACCAACCAGCAGGAGTGGGCAGTGGTGGAAATGGTTAGGGCCAGGAATGACATACGGCTGTTCGAAATTAAGCAGGCCATTGAGCGAAACAACGACCAGGTGAAACAACTGCAAGCCGAGTATGTTCAGGTACCGCACTATATACTGTTACTATTTGATGCAAATGCTACTTCACAATATCATATTGGAATTATAGTGTAAAAGGAACTATCCTAAATATATTTTTAGAGAGTGATGGTGCTTGATGCTGCTGTGAACCATCACAAGTGTATCTTTGATGAAGCAGGCTTCAACCTGGCCAAAACTCGTCGCTGTGGCAGAACCTCATTGGCCAATGGCCGACCGTCCAAGTGCTTAGACAATGTGGGGGAAACATCTCCATGTGCACAGCTATCTCTGAAGATGGTGTGGTAGGACGTAGGCAGTGGTGGAAAAAGTACCCAATTGTAATACTTGAGTAAAAGTAAACATACCGTAATAGAAAATGACTCACGTACAGTGGGGGAAAAAAGTATTTGATCCCCTGCTGATTTTGTACGTTTGCCCACTGACAAAGAAAGGATCAGTCTATAATTTTAATGGTAGGTTTATTTGAACAGTGAGAGACAGAATAACAACAAAAATATCCAGAAAAACACAAGTCAGAAATGTTATATACTGCTCAAAAAAATAAAGGGAACACTTAAACAACACATCCTAGATCTGAATGAAAGAAATAATCTTATTAAATACTTTTTTCTTTACATAGTTGAATGTGCTGACAACAAAATCACACAAAAATAATCAATGGAAATCCAATTTATCAACCCATGGAGGTCTGGATTTGGAGTCACACTCAAAATTAAAGTGGAAAACCACACTACAGGCTGATCCAACTTTGATGTAATGTCCTTAAAACAAGTCAAAATGAGGCTCAGTAGTGTGTGTGGCCTCCACGTGCCTGTATGACCTCCCTACAACGCCTGGGCATGCTCCTGATGAGGTGGCGGATGGTCTCCTGAGGGATCTCCTCCCAGACCTGGACTAAAGCATCCGCCAACTCCTGGACAGTCTGTGGTGCAACGTGGCGTTGGTGGATAGAGCGAGACATGATGTCCCAGATGTGCTCAATTGGATTCAGGTCTGGGGAACGGGCGGGCCAGTCCATAGCATCAATGCCTTTCTCTTGCAGGAACTGCTGACACACTCCAGCCACATGAGGTCTAGCATGGTCTTGCATTAGGAGGAACCCAGGGCCAACCGCACCAGCATATGGTCTCACAAGGGGTCTGAGGATCTCATCTCGGTACCTAATGGCAGTCAGACTACCTCTGGTGAGCACATGGAGGGCTGTGCGGCCCCCAAAAGATATGCCACCCCACACCATGACTGACCCACCGCCAAACCGGTCATGCTGGAGGATGTTGCAGGCAGCAGAACGTTCTCCACGGCATCTCCAGACTCTGTCACGTCTGTCACGTGCTCAGTGTGAACCTGCTTTCATCTGTGAAGAGCACAGGGCGCCAGTGGCGAATATGCCAATCTTGGTGTTCTCTGGAAAATGCCAAACGTCCTGCACGGTGTTGGGCTGTAAGCACAACCCCCACCTGTGGACGTCGGGCTCTCATACCACCCTCATGGAGTCTGTTTCTGACCGTTTGAGCAGACACATGCACATTTGTGGCCTGCTGGAGGTCATTTTGCAGGGCTCTGGCAGTGCTTCTCCTTCTCCTCCTTGCACAAAGGCGGAGGTAGCAGTCCTGCTGCTGGGTTGTTGCCCTCCTACGACCTCCTCCACGTCTCCTGATGTACTGGCCTGTCTCCTGGTAGCGCCTCCATGCTCTGGACACTACGCTGACAGACACAGCAGACCTTCTTGCCACAGCTCGCATTGATGTGCCATCCTGGATGAGCTGCACTACCTGAGCCACTTGTGTGGGTTGTAGACTCCGTCTCATGCTATCACTAGAGTGAAAGCACCGCCAGCATTCAAAAGTGACCAAAACATCAGCCAGGAAGCATAGGAACTGAGAAGTGGTCTGTTGGTCCCCACCTGCAGAACCACTCCTTTATTGGGGGTGTCTTGCTAATTGCCTATAATTTCCACCTGTTGTCTATTCCATTTGCACAACAGCATGTGACATTTATTGTCAATCAGTGTTGCTTCCTAAGTGGACAGTTTGATTTCATAGAAGTGTGATTGACTTGGAGTTACATTGTGTTGTTTAAGTGTTCCCTTTATTTTTTTGAGCAGTGTACATTGATTTGCATTTTAATGAGAGAAATAATTATTTGACCCCCTCTCAATCAGAAAGATTTCTGGCTCCCAGGTGTCTTTTATACAGGTAACGAGCTGAGATTAGGAGCACACTCTTAAAGGGAGTGATCCTAACCGCAGCTTGTTACCTGTAAAAAAGACACCTGTCCACAGAAGCAATCAATCAATCAGATTCCAAACTCTCCACCATGGCCAAGACCAAAGAGCTCTCCAAGGATGTCAGGGACAAGATTGTAGACCTACACAAGGCTGGAATGGGCTACAAGACCATCGCCAAGCAGCTAGGTGAGAAGGTGACAACATTTGGTGCGATTATTCGCAAATGGAAGAAACACAAAAGTACTGTCAGTATCACTCGGCCTAGGGCTCCATGCAAGATCTCACCTCGTGGAGTTGCAATGATCACGGTGAGGAATCAGCCCAGAACTACACGGGAGGATCTTGTCAATGATCTCTATGCAGCTGGGACCATAGTCACCAAGAAAACTATTGGTAACACACTACGCCGTGAAGGACTGAAATCCTGCTGCGCCCGCAAGGTACCCCTACTTAAGAATACATATACATGCCCGTCTGAAGTTTGCCAATGAACATCTGAATGACTCAGAGGACAACTGGTGAAAGTGTTGTGGTCAGATGAAACCAAAATGGAGCTCTTTGACATCAACTCAACTTGCCGTGTTTGGAGGAGGAGGAGGAATGCTGCCTATGACCACAAGAACACCATCTCCACCGTCAAACATGGAGGTGGAAACATTATGCTTTGGGGGTGTTTTTCTGCTAAGGGGACAGGACAACTTCACCACATCAAAGGGACCATGGACGAGGCCATGTACCGTCAAATCTTGGATGAGAACCTCCTTCCCTCAGCCAGGGCATTGAAAATGGGTCGTGGATGGGTATTCCAGCATGACAATGACCCAAAACACATGGCCAGGGCAACAAAGGAGTGGCTCAAGAAGAAGCCCATTAAGGTCCTGGAGTGGCCTAGCCAGTCTCCAGACCTTAATCCCATAGAAAATCTATGGAGGGAGCTGAAGGTTCGAGTTGCCAAACGTCAGCCTCGAAACCTTAATGACTTGGAGAAGATCTGCAAAGAGGAGTGGGACAAAAATCCCTCCTGAGATGTGTGCAAACCTGGTGGCCAACTACAAGAAACGTCTGACCTCTGATTGCCAACAAGGGTTTTGTACTAAGTCATGTTTTGCAGAGGGGTCAAATACTTATTTCCCTCATTAAAATGCAAATCATTTTATAGCATTTTTGATATGCGTTTTTCTGGTTTCTTTTGTTGTTATTCTGTCTCTCACTGTTTAAATAAACCTACTATTAAAATTATAGACTGATCATTTCTTTGTAAGTGGGCAAACGTACAAAATCAGCAGGGGATCAAATACTTTTTCCCCCCACTGTAAGTCACCCAGTAAAATACTACTTGAGTAAAAATCTAAAAGTATTTGGTTTTAAATATACTTAAGTAGCAAAAGTAAATGTAATTGCTAATCTATAATTAGCTTCTTCAGGATTGGTGGTTCCCCTGAGGGACGGTTGAGCTAACGTAGGCTAATGCGATTAGCATGAGGTTGTAAGTAACAAGAACATTTCCCAGGACATACACATATCTGATATTGGCAGAAAGCTTAAATTCTTGTTAATCTAACTGCACTGTCCAATTTACAGTAGCTATTAGAGTGTAAGAATACCATGCTATTGTTTTTTATTTAATTTTTTATTTCACCTTTATTTAACCAGGTAGGCTAGTTGAGAACAAGTTCTCATTTACAACTGTGACCTGGCCAAGATAAAGCAAAGCAGTACGACACAAACAACAACACAGAGTTACATGTGGAATAAACAAGCGCACAGTCAATAACACAATAGAAAAAAGAAAGTCTATATACAGGGTGTGCAAATGGCATGAGGAGATAAGGCAATAAATAGGCCATAGTGGCGAAGCAATTACAATTTAGCAAATTTACACTGGAGTGATAGATGTGCAGATGCTGATGTGCAATTAGAAATAATGGTGTGCAAAAGAGCAGAAAAGTAAATAAAACAATATGGGGATGAGGTAGGTAGATTGGATGGGCTATTTATAGATGGGCTAAGTACAGCTGCAGTGATCAGTTAGCTGCTCAGATAGCTGATGTTTAAAGTTAGTGAGGGAGATATAAGTCTCTAACTTCAGCGATTTTTGCAATTTGTTCCAGTCAATGGCAGCAGAGAACTGGAAGGAAAAGCGGCCAAAGGAGGTGTTGGCTTTGGGGATGACCAGTGAGATATACCTGCTGGAGCACGTGCTACGGGTGGGTGTTGTTATCGTGACCAGTGAGCTGAGATAAGGTGGAGCTTTACCTAGATAGTTTGAGGAGAGTGCACAGTTTTGAACATGAAAAGTTATGAATAAACAAATTGGCACATTTGGGCAGTCTTGATACAACATTTTGAACAAAAATGCAATGGTTCATTGGATCAGACTAAAACTTTGCACATACAATGCTCCCATCTAGTGGTCAATATCTAAATTGCACCTGGGCTGGAATAATACATTATGGCCTTTCTCTTGCATTTCAAATATGGTACAAAATAATACAAACAAACGTTTTTTTCTTTGTATTATCTTTTACCAGATCTAATCTAACATGAAGGAAACACATATTAAAATATTACAATCCTCTGTTTTGACTTGACTCATGAAATCATTTACACTTAAAAGATCAAGGTTTGTAAGTCTATAAGGTGCTTTAGTCTGTTTATGAGGAAGGCGTCCACCAGCACTAATTTGAACTTTTAAAATCTGTTCTGTTCAAGTGTAGATCAAGAAAAGTAGATGTCTAGACATGAATACCAGTCTGTCTGTGATCAAAGTACAGTACCAGCCAAACGTTTGGACACACCTACTCATTCTAGGGTTTTTCTTCTTTTTTTAAAAACTATTTTCTACATTGTAGAATAATAGTGAAAACATCAAAACTATGAAATAACACATATGGAATCATGTAGTAACCAAAAAAGTAGCCACTCTTTGCCTCGATGACCGCTTCGCACACTCTTGGCATTCTCTCAACCAGCTTCATGAGGTAGTCACCTGGAATGCATTTAACAGGTGTGCCTTGTTAAAAGTTAATTTGTGGAATTTCTTTCCTTAATGTGTTTGAGCCAATCAGTTGGGTTGTGACAAGATAGGGGTGGTATACAGAAGATAGCCTTATTTGGTAAAAGACCAAGTCCATATTATGGCAAGAACAGCTCAATTAAGCAAAGAGAAATGACAGTCCATCATTACTTTAAAGGGGAATGGAAACACTTTAGGAAGTAAATCTAAGCAAAGAGATGATTTCAATCCACTAATACTAAACGTACATTTAACACAAAAACATCTTTATATTTAGTATTTTGATTGTCGACAAGGTTTATTTGAGCTATGGTCAGCGCCATTTTAAATTGTCATAGTAACGACTGACACCAGTGCGTGACTGGCAGGAATCAGCAAATTGTCTGTGGTATTGAGATTTTGCGCGGAGAGTGAATCGAAGAGAGTGAGTTTAGGGGGCGGACAAGAAGATGGCAACAGCAAGTAGTAATTCAAACATGAACTGTATAGCGCCAGGCTGTATGAATTGTCTCCAAAAAAATCCCTCGGTAAACTACCGTCGACTACCAAGACCTACAACTTTTGAAGAAGTAGCTCCATGTCCTGAAGAGGAAGGACGTGCCAGCTCGAGCTAGCGGGATCTGCAGACAGCATTTCGCAGAGGCAGACTTTGCGATGAAGGGCACTTTCAATGCAGCAACTGGGGTTTCTGAATGGAAAGGAATCATAGGCCTACGTTGAAGCCCTCTGCTTGCTCCTCCATTTAACATTTCGAGGGTTATGGTGTAGGTCGACCATCATCAACATCGCTGACTTTGGAGTCAAGCAAAAGCGACTGAACGGAGGAGTCAATGCAATGGAGCCTGAGGTAACGTTAACCGGTCATGACTGTTGTTGACTATGCTAGCGTTAGACACTGGACAACTTTGTTGCAATTCCAGTTGAAGGTAACTTACTAATTGTGTCTGAATTGTTTTGTGAAACACCCCACAGCAAATAAATGTAGCCAGCAACTCAACTGCAACTAAAATTGCAACACATTTTATCAGGGTACCGGTTATAAGGTAACGTTAGTTACTGTTGCTAGCTTCCCCCTCAGTTAGTCAAATACATTTTGTTGACAATTTTGTTTTTGTAATATTTTGTTAGCTCCACCTCATTTAGCTAGACTGAAGATGACATAGCTAATGTCTGCTGAAAAATAAATGTCCTTGCATTTGCTGTGTGTGTGTGTGTGTGTGTGTGTGTTGACAATGACAAAGCATACAACAGGTAGCTTGTTAATGCTAACTGATTATTTGGGTTCAGTTGTCTTAACAAAACGTTTGTTTGTTTTCAGGAGGACATTTTCATCCCTGAAAATGTTTTCATCCTGGAGGAGACTGTGCAGGAGGCAGGTGGTACATGCAAATCCATGTTCATTCTAAGGATATTGTTTATTTGAAGTATATGCAGTGATTCTTGAGTATAACTATAATCTAATAGATGCCTTAATTGTTTTCTACCAACAGGAAAGAACGGTTAGTACAGCATGCCAAACTGACCCCTGGGTGGCAGTGTGTTCCTGTGCTGCGGTGGAGAAGAGGTCCACCGGGACCATCCCTAAAGAGCTCAGGACGCAGCTAGATTGAGCTCACGACCATCCGTATACAATCAAGTCTTGCCCCTATACGCCACAGATGGAGCTGACGGAGAGAGATCAGTGAATACCATAACTCGCTGTATGAACCTGAGAGCTCAGAATCACAATCATCACAGTGCGAGCCAAAATATACTATCGATCACTTTGGGGGAGCGGAATGGTGTTTCGAAAATGGAGAAGGAGCAGGCCATTCAACAGTGAATTCAAAGATACACCTATCCATAAAGGGAATCGGAGTGGAATTGTTTTTCCACAGATTTTTTTACCAGTATTAAAACCTCTTGACGCACGCCAAGGATACAGCGATTAAAAAAAAAAATATGTGCCCATTTTAAATGGCCTCCTACTCAAACTCAGAAGCTAGGATATGCATATAATTAGTAGATGTGGATAGAAAAACCCTAAAGTTTCTAAAACTGTTTGAATGGTGTCTGTGAGTATAACAGAACTCATATGGCAGTCAAAACCCCGAGACAGATCCTAACAGGAAGTGGAAATTGGATTTGTGGACTCAACTTCAGCACTTTGCCTATAAAACACACCGTGAGTTAGGATTCATTGAGCACTTCCTATGGCTTCCACTAGATGTCACCAGTCTTTAGTGTTTGAGTCTTCTACAGTACAAACTGACCGAATGAGAGGCTGTGGAACTTGGTCATAGGGGGAGGGCCATTACCATTATGATGCGGACGCCCCTGGCTACCCTCCCATTTCGAAACGTTTAGAAAGACAATGCAATCGTCCCCCTTGAATATTATTGAAGCTCTGGTTGAAAAAGGCCCTAAAGATTTATGTTATACAACGTTTGACATGTTTGAACGAACATAAATATATATTTTTTGCACATTCGTGACAAGAAGTCCCGCGCACTATGGTACATTTTGAGTAGCTTTCGGAACGCGCTAACAAGAAGAAGCTATTGGGACATTAATTATTAACTTCTCTAGGGCCAGTGGGACGAAATCGTCCCACCTACGTAACAGCCAGTGGAATCCTGTGGCGCGTTATTCAAATACCTTAGAAATGCTATTACTTCAATTTCTCAAACATATGACTATTTTACACCATTTTAAAGACAAGACTCTCGTTAATCTAACCACACTGTCCGATTTCAAAAAGGCTTTACAACGAAAGCAAAACATTAGATTATGTCAACAGAGTACCCAGCCAGAAATAATCAGACACCCATTTTTCAAGCTAGCATATAATGTCACAAAAACACAGAAGACAGCTAAATGCAGCACTAACCTTTGATGATCTTCATCAGATGACACACCTAGGACATTATGTTATACAATACATGCATGTTTTGTTCAATCAAGTTCATATTTATATCAAAAAACAGCTTTTTACATTAGCATGTGACGTTCAGAACTAGCATACCACCCGCAAACTTCCGGGGAATTTACTAACAATTTACTAAATTACTCACGATAAACGTTCACAAAAAACATAACAATTATTTTAAGAATTATAGATACAGAACTCCTTTGTGCAATCGCGGTGTCCGATTTTAAAATAGCTTTTCGGTGAAAGCACATTTTGCAATATTCTGAGTACATAGCCCAGCCATCACGGCTAGCTAATTTGACACCCACCAAGTTTGGCCCTCACCAAACTCAGATTTACTATAAGAAAAATTGGATTACCTTTGCTGTTCTTCGTCAGAATGCACTCCCAGGACTTCTACTTCAACAACAAATGTTGTTTTGGTTCGAAATAATCCATAGTTATATTGAAATAGCTCCGTTTTGTTCGTGCGTTCAAGACACTATCCGAAAGGGTAAATAAGGGTGACGAGCATGGCGCAATTCGTGACAAAAAATGTCTAAATATTCCATTACCGTACTTCGAAGCATGTCAACCGCTGTTTAAAATCAATTTTTATGCCATTTTTCTCATAAAAAAGCGATAATATTCCGACCGGAAATCTGCGTTTAGGTAAACAGACGAAAGAAAATAAAGCATTCGGTCGACTCGGGCACGCGCCTAAGCCCATAGTACTCTGATCGGCCACTTGCCAAAAGCGATAATGTGTTTCAGCCAGAGGCTGCCTCGATATCGTTCAGCTTTTTCCCGGGCTCTGAGAGCCTATGGGAGCCGTAGGAAGTGTCACGTTATAGCAAAGATCCTCAGTCTTCAATAAAAAGAGCCAAGATGAAACACAACTTGTCAGACAGGCCACTTCCTGCATGGAATCTTCTCAGGTTTTGGCCTGCCATTTGAGTTCTGTTATACTCACAGACACCATTCAAACAGTTTTAGAAACTTTAGGGTGTTTTCTATCCAAAGCCAATAATTATATGCATATTCTAGTTACTGGGCAGGAGTAGTAACCAGATTAAATCGGGTACGTTTTTTATCCGGCCGTGAAAATACTGCCCCCTATCCCAAACAGGTTAATACTGCTTCACTAACCACTCTCTCTCTCTCCCTGCTCCTCCAGGTATGATCCTGTTTTGTTTGTTCCTTCATAGGTTTACTTAGTTTCCACTCAGTCATGTTCACACACACAGATTCATGCATCTTACATACACCCTACATTATGACATTTCCACACCTCATTCCTTTTTCTTTGTTTCAAGTTAATCGTTTTTGGTTTACAATAAAGAACCTTGTGATTGGCCTATACCTGTTGTTCATGTCCCCTCATTTTTGCCACAGGCTATGAGCCGGCCTGTGACAGTACATATTCGTATTCATTCCTTTGCACTTGTGTGGATAAAGTAGTTGTTGTGGAATTTTAGGTTATATTACTTGTTAGATATTACTGCATGGTCGGAACTAGAAGCACAAGCATGTCACTACACTTGCATTAACACCTGCTAACCATGTGTATGTGACAAATAAAATTGATTTTGATTTGAAATGTGACCGTTCCTGGTGCAAAAACAATGTCCTATCCCGGAGCGAGAGTAAATGACATTACTAAGCTGCTCCCGAGTGTACTACGTCAAGACATGGATGTAACGGTCGTCATACATAGTGGACCAAGGCGCAGCGGGTTGAGTGCTCATAATGACTTTTAATGAACGAAAACAATCGAACGAACAGTATTGCAGGCTAACACACAACAGTGCAACAACAACTTCCCACAAAGGGACAGGTGAAACAAGGCTACCTAAGTATGACTCTCAATCAGCAACAACGATGTACAGCTGTTCCTGATTGAGAGCCGTACCAGGCCAACACAAAGAAATACACAACATAGAAAACCATAGAAATACAAAACAAGAACATTACCCAAAAACCCCGGAACACATAAATCAAACACCCCTCTTACATAAATACATATCCCATAAAACTCCGAACCACATAAAACAAATACCTCCTGCCACGTCCTGACCAAACAACAATAACCAATAACCCCTTATATACTGGTCAGGACGTGACAATGGAAATCAATTCTATTGTAGTCCATGTGGGTTTTAATGACATTATGAAGGGCAGCTCTGAACAGTTGAAACTGGATTTTAAAGGCTGATTGACTCTCTGCTAGACACTAACAAAAGACCCATCATATCGGCCCTGTGCCTTCTCTGAATCGTGGTAATGAACGCTTTAGCAGGATTATTTCTCTTCACAACTGGCTTTGTGATTATTGCAGCTCAATGGGTGGACTTGTGTTGACAATTTCAATACATTTTGGAAACAAAACACGTTTTATAAGAAAGATCGGATCAACCCAAATCATTTGGGTTCCTGGATCCTTTCACAGCATTATTTAGGCTGCATTGAGACAATGACTTATCAATGACCCAAGGCCAGCTCAGCTAATCCCTACCATTGTGATGCAGCGTAGTCATAATACTTCAGCAAATGTACATTACACCAGGGGTGTCTGTAGACACAATATAAGTAACATAATTTATGTCCCTTTAACTGCTCTGAATGCCTCTACTGATCCTACAGCTATTGTATGCAGCAATCTCATGCCTACTAACCCAATTTATACTGTTAGCACTGAGCTGGTGTACCCTAGGAGGAAGTACACTGTGTGCAGCTTACCCTGCACTAGCGTAAAGAACATGAGCACATATACTACTGCTAAGCTTCCGAGTAAAGCAATAAAAACAAGTTAGCATCCCAGAAGAAAAGTGCTCAAAATAGCCCACGTTAACATATGTAGCTTAAGAAACACGGTTAATGAAATCAAAAATTTGCTAGTAACAGATGACATTCATATTCTGACTATCTCTGAAAGTCACTTAGATAATACCTTTGGTAGCAATACAAGGTTATAAGAATTACAGAAAATATAGAAATGCCAATGGTGTTGCT
The DNA here is from genome assembly GCF_965601325.2 of Salmo salar. Taxonomy (NCBI): domain Eukaryota; kingdom Metazoa; phylum Chordata; class Actinopteri; order Salmoniformes; family Salmonidae; genus Salmo; species Salmo salar. Next base: position 62,400,697 of record NC_138304.1, on the reverse strand, counting down.
ATATATATTCAGAACCACATTCCTGTAAAGATTAGAGAGGATCTCATGTTAAATACTGTTGAAATAACATGGCTACTGGTTCATCTGCCTCACATTAAGCCAATTCTGGTGGGAAGATGCTATAGACCCACAATTGCTTACAGTCAGTATCTGGATAGCATGTGTGAAATGCTTGATAATGTATGTCAATAGAGGTTTACTTTCTAATTGATTTAAATATTGATTGGCTTTAAACAGGCTGCCCACTCAAGAAAAAGCTTCAAACTGTAACTAGTGCCTGAAACCTGGTTCAGGTTATTAATCAACCTACCAGAATAGTTACAAACAGTACAGGAATGAAATCATCAACATGTATTGATCATACTTTTACTAATGCTGCAGAGATTTGTTTGCGTTTGCGTTCTCAGCCCTCTCCTGTACTCCCTGTTCACCCATGACTGCGTGGCCATGCACGCATCCAACTCAATCATCAAGTTTGCAGACGACGAGACGGCCTACAGGGAGGAGGTGAGGGCCCTCGGAGTGTGGTGTCAGGAAAATAACCTTGCACTCAATGTCAACAAAACAAAAGAGATGATCGTGGACTTCAGGAAACAGCAGAGGGAGCAACCCCCTATCTATGTTGACGGGACAGTAGTGGAGAGGGTGGAGAGTTTTAAGTTCCTCGGCGTACACATCACGGACAAACTGAAATGGTCCACCCACAAATACAGCGTGGTGAAGAAGGCGCAGCAGCGCCTCTTCAACCTCAGGAGGCTGAAGAAATTCGGCTTGTCACCAAAAACACTCTCAAACTTTTACAGATGCACAATCGAGAGCATCCTGTCGGGCTGTATCACCGCCTGGTACGGCAGCTGCTCCGCCCATAACCGGAAGGCTCTCCAGAGGGTAGTGAGGTCTGCACAACGCATCACCGGGTGCAAACTACCTGCCCTCCAGGACACCTACACCACCCGATGTCACAGGAAGGCCAAAAGGATCATCAAGGACAGCAACCACCCAAACCACTGCCTGTTCACCCCGCTAACATCCAGAAGGCGAGGTCAGTACAGGTGCATCAAAGCTGGAACCGAGAGACTGAAAAACAGCTTCTATCTCAAGGCCATCAGACTGTTAAACAGCCATCACTAACATTGAGTGGCTGCTGCCAACATACTGACTCAACTCAAGCCACTTTAATAATGGGAAAATTGATGTAATCAATTTATCACTTGCCACTAAAATATTATTTATATTATATAATGTTTACATAACCTACATTATTCATCTCATATGTATATACTGTACTCTATACCATCTACTGCATCTTGCCATCTTGATGTAATTAGATGTATCACTAGCCACTTTAAACAATGCCACTTTATATAATGTTTTCATAACCTACATTACTCATCTCATATGTATATACTGTATTCTATACCATCTACTGCATCTTGCCATCCTGATGTAATGTATCACTAGCCACCATAACAATGCTGCTTTATATGTTTTCATACCCTACAATACTCATCTAATATGTATATACTGTACTCCATACCATCTATTACATCTTGCCTATGCCGTTCGGCCATCACTCATTTATATATTTTTATGTACATATTCGTATTCATTCCTTTACACTTGTGTGTACAAGGTAGTTGTTGTGGAATTGGTAGATTACTTGTTAGATATTACTGCATGGTCGGAACTAGAAGCACAAGCATTTCGCTACACTTGCATTAACACCTGCTAACCATGTGTATGTGACAAATACATTTGATTTGATTTGAAAGCAGTATCCAAATCCATCGGATGTGGTGGTCACAATATAGTAGCCATATCTAGGAAAACCAAAGTTCCAAAGGCTGGGCCTAATTTTGTGTATAAGAGGTCATACAAAACGTTTTGTAGTGATTCCTGTGCTGTTGATGTAAAGAATATTTGCTTGTCTGTGGTGTGTAATGAGGAGCAACCATACACTGCACTTGACACATTTATGAAATTGCTTATTCCAGTTACTAATAAGCATTCATTAATTTAAGAAAATTACTGTAAAAATTGTTCAATCCCCGTGTGACGATTTGAAAAATTGTATGGTTGAGAGGGATGAAGCAAAAGGAATGGCAAAAAAGTATTGCTCCACAACCAATTGGCAAACGTATTGCAAATTGAGAAATCCTGTGACTAAACTGAATAAAAATAAGAAGAAACTACACGATGAAACAAAGATAAATTACTAAAAGAATGATATTAAGAAGCTTTGGAACTTAGGAAACTACTTTGCAAACTAATTTAATATTTTTTTAATTGGCAAGATTAGCAAACTTAGGGATGCCATATCAGCAACAAACACTGATACTACACATCCAAGTATATCTGACCAAATTATGAAAGACAATCATTGTAATTTTGCATTCCGTAAAGTGAGTGTGGAAGAGGTGAGAAAATGATTGGTGTCTATCAATAAGGTAGTCATTGTGAATTTGTTAGATTACTTGTTAGATATTACTGCACTGTCGGACTAGAAGCACAAGCATTTCGCTACACTCGCATTAACATCTGCTAATCATGTGTATGTGACCAATACAATTTGATTTGATTTGTTATATCAATATGTTTTGACCATGACAGTTTACAATCCAGGGTTACTCCAAGCAGTTTAGTCACCTAAACTTGCTCAATTTCCACATTATTTAATACAAGATTTAGTTGAGGTTTAGGGTTTAGTGAATGATTTGTCCCAAATACAATGCTTTTAGCTTTAGAAATATTTAGGACTAGCTTATTCCTTGCCACCCACTCTGAAACTAACTGCAATTCTTTATTAAGTGTTAGTCGCTGTAGTAGCTGACATGTATAGAGTTGAGTCATTCGCATACATAGAAACTCTGGCTTTACTCAAAGACAGTGGCATATCATTAGTAAAGATTGAAAAAAGTAATCGGCCAAGACAGCTGCCCTGGAGAATTCCTGATTCTACCTGGATTATGTTGGAAAGGCTTCCATTAGAGAACACCCTCTGTTTTCTGTTAGACAGGTAACTCTTTATCCACAGTATAGCAGGGGGTGTAAAGCCCTATAAGTTTGTTGTCAATTTCTTTACTGTAAAATATTATTGTATCTGGTCAAACACCATTTTTTCCAGAAGTTTACTAAGGGTTGGTAACAGGCTGATTGGTCGGCTATTTGAGCCAGTTGTCATAAGCGTCGGACCAAAACGCAGCAGGTAAAGTGCTCATCTTCTTATTTTATTAAAGAAGACACTTAATCACAATAAACAAACGACGAAAACAGTCCAGTAAGGAGCACAGACTATACTATAAACAACCACCCACAAACATAAGAGAAAACAAACCCAAGTAAATATGGCCTCCAATTAGAGACAACGACAACCAGCTGCCTCTAATTGGAGGTCATTGACAAAACCCAACATAGAAATAGAAAACTAGATAAACACATAGAAATAGATAACATAGAACATAAAGCCCGAAACACACAAAACAAACACCCCCTGCCACGCCCTGACCAAACTACAATAACAAATAACCCCTTTTACTGTTCAGGACGTGACACCAGTAAAGGGGGCTTTACTATTCTTGGGTAGCAGAATGACTTTTGCTTCCCTCCAAGCCTGGGGGCACACACACTCTAGTAGGTTAAAATAGAAAATATGGCAAATAGGAGTGGCAATATCATCTACTATTATCCTCATTACATTTCCATCCAAGTTGCCAGACGCCGGTGCCTTGTCATTATTGATAGACACCAATCATTTTCTCACCTCTTCCACACTCACTTTACGGAATGCAAAATTACAATGATTGTCTTTCATAATTTGGTCAGATATACTTGGATGTTATTCCATCCCCTTACATTGTGTGTATAAAGTGCAAGCTACCTTATACACACAATGTAAGGGGATGGAATAAGACTATGTACATCTAAATGTATGGATGCACGATGGCAGTACGGCATAGGCAAGATGCAATAGATGGTATAAAACACAGTATATACATATGAGATAAGTAATGTAGGATATGTAAACATTATTCAAGTGGCATTATTTAAAGTGACTAGTGATACCATTATTAAATTAATTTAATAAAGTGGCCAGTGATTTGAGTCTGTACGTTGTGTGACGGCCCTGAATTTGTTTGAACTGTTTCAGTGCGTCTCCTTCCAATTGGGCGCTTCCCCTTTAACTCCCAATTAAATAGCCAGCATCAGCTGCGCAAAAGTGGGGTTGTGATGGAGACGTGGATGTGGTCAACCTTCAGTTCCTTAACATCTTTACTCCGTTTGTTTTGTTGTATTTAAAAGTGTGCTTTATAGCCTAGTCGCAAGTTTACCCAGCATCAGAGCCACTCATTGCTTCCTTTGGACTACACATCTCCGTTGTTCTTCATGGCTTTTCTCCGCTGGAGATCTGTTGGCGGATTGGATTGTCTGACTGACTGACCAACCGACTGTAACCTTTTTGTATAAGGCATTTCATTTGTTTTGGTGTGATGCATACCGTGATGATTTGTGGTCAGTTGTAGTTGAAGACTTGTTGAGATTTGATACTCTATGGTTGTGTGGTAAAATAGTTGATATTTGATTGTACGATCGAGATGGTTTACGCTACACTTTTATGAATGGACAAACATTGCGTGACTAAGGTCACTTGAGTTACCTGAACTCCTTTACCGGGCTGAACTCGTTTAGGCCCGAGGTACAGGACTTTTCTGGAGGAACAAGAGCTCAATATTTGTTATATTATTATGTGTGATCATTTATGTTGGTAATACAACCCATGCAAAGATACATTACATTTACGTCATTTAGCAGTCGCTCTTATCCAGAGCGACTTACAAATTTGGTGCATTCACCTTATGATATCCAGTGGAACAACCACTTTACAATAGTACATTTATATCTTTTTTTGAGGGGGGGGGGGTTTAGAAGGATTACTTAATCCTATCCCAGGTATTCCTTAAAGAGGTGGGGTTTCAAGTGTCTCCGGAAGGGGGTGATTGACTCCGCTGTCCTGGCGTCGTGAGGGAGCTTATTCCACCATTGGGGTGCCAGAGCAGCGAATAGTTTTGACAGGGGCGAAAATCTGATATCAACTTTGGAGGGGACAATTAGATGAAATTTTCTCAAGAGCAATTCCTGAGGGGGACACCAAAAGTAGTGCTGTAACACATAGCCTACATTGTAATATGGTAAATGTATATTGAGGAACCAAAGAAATAAGGTGTTTGCCATACTCCTAACTACCGGTACCCAAAACTACACAACTAATCACAACAGCAATACCATTGCCTTTAACAAATCTTAGTTCAGTCACCAGTTGAGAGTGGGGGTATCCATGGCATTTTCCAATTATGTTCCTATTTTACAAGTCAAAAAAATTGAGAACCTTTCATAATGTTGCCAAACAAAGACTCAACAAACTTACCTGAGACTCCCTGTCTCTGCCAGTCTGTCCCTGCATATCTGTCCCCAACTCTGCTGTCTGTGTGCCATCTGTTGCCTGCTCTGCCTAATGACATCATTGTGAAACATTTCCATTAGAATTTCATTTCTTTCTTATGAACATTTTATCAACTAGTCTTTGAGATATTAGGCTACTAGGGTTCTTACTATGCGTTTTGGTGTATTGAAAAATACTCTGATGTCCGTCTTTTATTTTTCTGCCATTTTTCTACCTGGCTGGCTGGCTACACACACAGTGTGTAGGTTATTTACAGTAGGAGATGGGCTTCTATCATCTTCAATCATTCTATTTGGGCTTCGATCTAAAAGGTAGCTAGCAAATGTGAAACGGATTAAAATGACAAGAGTTGACAGCTGTATGAGTTCACCATTTACACAACATATGCTGCAACCTTTTGTAATTTTAATAGTTTGTTTCATATTGGCTGGCTTCCAACAATAGCTGAATTTGCAAAGCTAGCGAGCACCAATTCAGTTTCAGTGGTGTTTGCTATAATCTTTGCTACCCGGGTTAAATAAAGGTGAAATAAAATAAATAAAAGTTCACTTGCGACAATTTAGCTTTTGCAACGAGACCATTAAATATATTTAAGACAATGGTAGAAGAGAGTGTAGTTCTGTTCAGTTTGGATTTCAGTTTATCGCTAACCTTATCACAGGGACTTTGAAGCACTAACTTACATCATCTGCATGCTGATTCCATCTTTGACGACGCCACATAAATGGAATAGGTACTAGCTAGCTTAATAGTTAATATTTGTGCGCTAGCTCTGCATATTCAGCTAGTGTGTGTGCGCGATTGACTGGATTAACCTCACGTCAGTTACATGCATTGAGTGCCTTTCAGACAGTAGATACGACCTCTCTGTTACCTAGCAAACTAAGGAACTGGCAGTGGATCAAACCATTGTGAGGCAAAGGGTGGGGGGTTGCAATCTTTTGAAACTTAAAAACGCGCTATTAAGTGTCTATAATCAGCACAATTGCTTTCATTGCGTATTATTAATATTATTTAAATTACATAGTTATGTTTCAGTGATATATTGGGGGGGACAAATCATATTTTTCCCAGGATGGGGGGGTCGTGTCCCCCCGTCCCCCCCAGGATTTCCGCCCCTGAGTTTTGACTAGGCTGAGCGGGAACTGTGCTTCTGCAGAGGTAGGGAGGTGAGCAGGCCAGAGGTGGATGAACGCAGTGCCCTTCTTTGGGTGTAGGGACTGATCAGAGCCTGAAGGTACGGAGGTTCCGTTCAGATACACTTTTCATAAAACATTAGAATAACTTCAACTGTATGTCCATCCTGACTTTTACGTGAGTCCTTTGTATTGGTCTAAACTTGACGGACCAGACGGGACTCATTCCCTCCCAAAACGAGAAATACATTTTTTTTTCTCTGGTAGGCACAACCTACCTGGCAACCCTATAAACAATATCCTCAAGTCAACATTGAGAAATAACCAAAGTAAATATTTTGTGTTGAATTAAAACAATGGATTCACCCCAAGAAAATGTGCTCATCCATATCCTACCTGTCAATGGGAATACACCGGGTCAGGGTCATTCTGACCATTGAGCTGACAATATAAATCATAATGTGAATGGAGATAATGTATTTGATTTGGGCCAGAGTCCTGGGAATCTGAATGCTCGGTCTGGACCACAGGCCACAGGAGTTCTAACTAGTTACTCAGTTATTGACATGGACCTGTGTGGAAGTACTGAGCTAGCCCACCCTCTGATACCAAACCAGACAATGGAGGAAGGTTGATCTCCAGAGGTTGTAGTATTACAACTTCAAGGTGACATCCTTGATATTCGTCGGGCTCAACACCATCTCCGAACTCTAATCCACCATAAAATGTCGGAGTGAAGAGCAACAAGAGTGCAATGGAATTCAGAGACTCACTGAGCATTCTAACCCACACACTGACAGAGCTCAGTGAGAGTGCAAGACGGGAAATTACTGGTTCCATGGACAGGCAGTTTGACTACCAACGAAACCAACTCACTGCCACTCTCCAGTGGCGCCTGCAACATCACACTGAACTCCTCAAGGACGTTAATTCTGTTTTTTCTCCTCTTAACACTGTAGACCACTTGCAGACAGAGCTCTCTAATTGTGTTAAAATGTTGGATGATGTCTGTTGACATGGCCTCCATTAGGCACAACTCCTTGCACAGAGCTTCTCTGGTGTCAACTTCTGTTCAGACCACTGAGGGCCAAGCTGGCACCTCAGAACAACCAAGACAAAGCCATGCTGCAGCCACCCCTTGCAGGATGCAATCCACCATGCATCCTGGTGGACCATGAAAATGAACGATAACTCCCTCACCCTCTACTTCCTCAATCCCTCCTAGCTCTTTTGTTCATGGTGATTTGAGTAGATGTAATGTGGGGGCGATGCCCATTAAATTGCAAAAAAGGATGACAGTCCTGATCCTTTAATGTATCTGGGAAGATGTTGTGACTTTCTTGCCCTCAATCCCCTGGCTGACGAAGAACTCCTTGCCACATTAAGGAATGTGTTGCATGGGACACCTCGAGACTGGTGGGATGTGGCTCGTCTCACCACTACCTCCTGGGCTGACTTTAAGGCCAAGTTTTCCTCTGCATTTCTGTCTGAGGACTACACAGATGAGTTGGCAGACAGTCAGGAATCGAGTGCAAAGAGAGAAAGAGTATCTGTGAATTTGCATACGGTTACCACTCCGTGTACAGAAGGTGAAAACCTGGCATTGAGGAGGAAGCGGTCATTAAGTTGATCTTGAAGAACATCAACCCTATACTAGCCAGTCATCTTCGAGAAAGAGTCACCACTGTCGATGGACTGGGACAGCAGTTCGAGAAGGACAGAGAATGCCAACAGTAATATGAACAGAGGAAGAAACGGTTACCCAAGCCAGACCATCAACAACAGCCCCCCCTCCTGTCGGCATCCCCTTTTCAGTTAACCTGTTAGGGCTAGGGGGCAGTATTGACACGGCTGGATAAAAAACATACCCGATTTAATCTGGTTACTACTCCTGCCCAGTAACTAGAATATGCATATAGTTATTGGCTTTGGATAGAAAACACCCTAAAGTTTCTAAAACTGTTTGAATGGTGTCTGAGTATAACAGAACTCATATGGCAGGCAAAAACCTGAGAAGATTTCATGCAGGAAGTGGCCTGTCTGACAAGGTGTCGTTCTTCTTGTCTCTGTTTATTGAAGAGTGAGGATCTTAGCTGTAACATGACACTTCCTACGGCTCCCATAGGCTCTCAGAGCCCGGGAAAAAGCTGAATCGTGGCTTTGCAGGCTCTGGTTGAAAAAAAGTAGCGCGTTTGGATAGTGGCTGGTTACAGTACTGTGAGACACAGGCGCGTGCCTGCGTCGACCGAATGCTTTGTTTTCTTTCCTCTGTTTACCTAAACGCAGATTCCCAGGTCGGAATATTATCGCTTTTTTTACGAGAAAATTGCATAAAAATTGATTTTAAACAGCGGTTGACATGCTTCGAAGTACGGTAATGGAATATTTAGAATTTTTTTGTCACGAATTGCGCCATGCTCGTGACCCTTATTTACACTTGGGATAGTGTCTTGAACGCACGAACAAAATGCCGCTATTTGGATATAACGATGGATTATTTTGGACCAAACCAACATTTGTTATTGAAGTAGAAGTCCTGGGAGTGCATTCTGACGAAGAACATCAAAGGTAATCAAACTTTTGTAATAGTAAATCGGAGTTTGGTCGGGGCTAAACTTGGTGGGTGTCTAAAGGGCTAGCCGTGATGGCTGGGCTATCTACTCAGAATATTGCAAAATGTGCTTTCACCGAAAAGCTATTTTAATATCGGACACCTCGCTTGCACAAAGGAGTTCTGTATCTATAATTCTTAAAATAATTTATGTTTTTTGTGAACGTTTATCGTGAGTAATTTAGTAAATTCACCAGAGGTTTGCGGGGGGTATGCTAGTTCTGAACGTCACATGCTAATGTAAAAAGCTGGTTTTTGATATAAATATGAACTTGATTGAACAAAACATGCATGTATTGTATAACATAATGTCCTAGGTGTGTCATCTGATGAAGATCATCAAAGGTTAGTGCTGCATTTAGCTGTCTTCTGTGTTTTTGTGACATTATATGCTAGCTTGAAAAATGGGTGTCTGATTATTTCTGGCTGGGTACTCTGCTGACATAATCTAATGTTTTGCTTTCGTTGTAAAGCCTTTTTGAAATCGGACAGTGTGGTTAGATTAACGAGAGTCTTGTCTTTAAAATGGTGTAAAATAGTCATATGTTTGAGAAATTGAAGTAATAGCATTTCTAAGGTATTTGAAAATCGTGCCACGGGATTACACTGGCTGTTGCGTAGGTGGGACGATTTCATCCCGCCTAGCCCAGAGGTTAAAACCGCACCAACTGGTGTTATCCCTGTCCATAGGCCCGTGGACAGGAAGAGCCATCCTAGACCCCGGGTCATCCTTCACACTGAGAAATTGGGGAAGGAGGTTAAAGGTCCACACTACAACTTGAAGCAGTGGACAGAAGGTCCACTCTATCTGGCTGATGGTGAGGCTAAACGACCACTTGGATGGAGTGAGGTGGAGTTCTGCCTTTGTAACCACTGCTATATGATTCCTTCAGTTTTTCTACATACCAAGAACCTTGCTTTTCCTGTTGTCTTGGGAATTGATTTCATGTACTTCAGTGGTGTCCAGATGGATATCGCACACAATTGCTACTGGTTTCCACACAATCAGAGCGAGAAGCATTTCTTCCAATCAGAAGCTACGAAGTTACATGATTGGGGTCCAAATGTGTCAGTCTTCTCTGCCATTGCTCTGGTACCACTAACCCTTGGTTAACCTTCTGATCTCCTTTTACAGGCTGTGAGAAGAGCTCAGCTGGAACAGCCAGAGGAGTTAAGGCTGTTGGAACAGCTGCAGAATAACTGATGTATGTACTTCAAAGCTGGGATGCACCGGGCTCATGAAGCACAAAATATTCCTTACACGGGAAATGCCGATCAAGCAGAAGCCATATCGTCGTCCCTAGTGACGCTAATCATCCAAAAGGGACTCTTAATGATATGTTGACACAAGATATAATTGAACGTTCCTCCTCTCTCTGGGCTGCTCCTGTTGTCCTCATCCAAAAAAAGACAGACTGTCTTAGATTTTGTGTGGACTGTAGACCAACAATGTTTCCCAGACTGATGCCTATCCTCTTCGCACCATCCAAGAGATCCTGGAGTCATTGTCTGGCACTGTTGTGTTCACTACCCTTGACCTCAATAGTGGCTATTGGCAGGTTGAGATGGACCAGAAAAGCAAGGACAAGACTGCTTTTGTCTGTGCTGAGGGCTTGTTTTCCTTCAAGGTGATCCCTTTTGGATTAAAGAATGCACCTGCCACTTTCCAAAGACTCATGGAGATTGCTTTAGGTGAGCTCAAAGTGAAGATCTGTTTTGTCTACCTGGTCAATATAATTATCTACTTCCAGACCAGAGCACAACACTTTCTAGATCTTCAAACAGTGTTGGACAAGATAAGAGAAGCTGGTCTGACACTGAACATGAAGTGCAACTTCTGCCATGCCTCCTTGTAATTCCTTGGCCATATTGTGTCTTTTGATGGCATTCATGTGGATCCTGAAAAGACCAAGGCTGTACAAGACTTCCCTGTGCCAACCACACTCGAGGCCCTTCAACGGTTCCTTGGGATGGCTGGATGGTGCCATCGGTTTGTGTCGAACTTCTCCCAGGTGGCAGAACCACTCAACGCGTTGGAGCGGAATTCCGTTGGACAGCAGAGTGCCAAACCTGAAACGACACCATGTCACTGCCCCTTTGTTGTTTACACTGATGCAAGTGATGTTGGACTTGGTGCTGTCCTAGTCCAACAGATGGGACTTGGCACTGAAGAAGTGCTAGCGTTCGCCAGTCAGACATTGAATGGAGCAGAACGGAACTACTCCACAACTGAGCAAGAGTGCCTTGCAGTTGTCTGGGCTTTGTAAAAGTGGAGGTACTACCTGGAGGGAAGACACTTCACTGTGGTCACTGACCATTCCTCCCTTGCGTGGGTGTTGAAGACCAACAAACCAAGTACCAGACTCATCAGATGGGCTCTACGGTTGCAAGAGTTCACCTTTGCAGTAGAATACAGGAAAGGAAAAGACAACACTGTTCCAGACGCCTTATCCAGAGCTCCTGCTGGTGGTAATGGTGGCCCTCATCTTACATGTGCTACTGTCCTGTCTAGAAGTTGCGACTCACCCAACACTGACTTTCCCATCTCTGAGGCCATATGGAAGGCCCAACAGGATGATCCAGACGTACAGGCTTTGTACCAGACTATCCTGGAAGATGGAGAAAAGATGGTCAATCCTACCACCAAGCTGACCATCATTGAAGACAAAGTCTACCGAGTTGTACAACTACCTCACAGAACACTCTACCAAATGTACATGCCTGAACCTCTACGCCTTTAACTGCTGCAATATTTCCATGAAGACCCGTTAGCTGGTCATTTGGGCAGGTTCAAACCCTACAAGCAGTTGCCAGCATTACCTTACTGGCCACATCTGAGCATGGATGTGAAGGCAAAAAAACTGAAACTGTCAGGTTTGTCAAATGTCCAAACCAGAAGGTAGAAAGGCTGCTGGCAAGTTGCAGAAAACGGTGGTTACCAGACCTTGGGAAATGTTAGGAGTGGATTTGATGGGTCCATTTCCTAGAAGCTCCAATCAGAATGTGTACATGCTTGTTTTTGTTGATTACTATTCCAAGTGGGTGGAGCTCTTTGCCCTGCGTCAGGCCACAGCGAGGATAATCTCTAACATCCTCACGAAAGAGATCCTGACTCGCTGTGGAGTGCCTGATTTACATCCTGTCTGACCGAGGTTCACAATTCATCTTTGATCTCTTTGAGGAGATGTGCGAAAGATGGAACCTGAGACAGAAGTTGACCACAGCCTATCACCCACAGACCAACCTCACAGAGTTAATCGAACCTTGAAGACAATGGTTGCTTCCTATGTAGGGACCCAACACAAACACTGGGACAAGCACCTTCACGAGTTTCGATTTTCCCTGAATTCTGCTGTGCAAGAGTCCACTGGAGTCACACCTGCAGAACTGAACCTGAGTCGTCCTCTCCGAGGACCCTTGGAGATGGTACTACAGCCCCGGCAGGTTACTCCAGACTCTGCATGCTATGACCAAGTAGTCCATCTCCACGACTTGAGAGCTCTTGTCTCAAAGAACATGATCCAGGCTCGACTCAAGCAGAAGAGAAATTATGATAAGAGACTAACCTGGACCGGCATGTGATCGGGTGTGGCTTCACTTTCATCCTTACTCAAAAGCTGAACAATTCTTCTCAGCCAAGTTCGCTCCTAAATGGCAAGGACCATATAGGATTGTGGAGCAGATGGGCCCTCTGAACTACCGAGTGGTGAAAGAGGACAAAGGTGAAGACATGCGCGCTGTCCGTGTCCAACGCCTTAAGGCCTGTTACCCCCTCAGCTGAGGAGCGTGAGTGCCACAAAATCATGAATATTTTTGTGGAGGAAAGTGATGAAGACTTTTCTCGGTTTCACAGACCAAGATGTGCCTTCCAGGGCAATGGTCAGCTTTTTCCAGGGGAGGGGTGTGTGACGGCCCTGAATTTGTCTGAACCATCTCAGTGTTTCTCCTTCCAATAGGGCGCTTCCCCTTTAACTCCCAATTAAATAGCTAGCATGAGCTGCGCAAAAGTGGTTGTGATGGAGACGCGAATGAGGATGTGTTCAACCCTCAGTTACTCAGCTTCTTTACTCCGTTTGTTTTGTTGTATTTAAGTGTGCTTTATAGCCTAATCGCAAGTTTACCCAGGATCGGAGTAACTCATTGCTTCCTTTGGACTATACATCTCCGTTGTTCTTCGTGGCCTTTCTTCCACTGGAGATCTGTTGGGGGATTGGATTGTCTGACTGACTACCACCTTTTTGTATAAGGTATTTCATTTGTTTTGGTGTGATTCATACCGTGATTTGTGGTCAGTTGAAGACTTGTTGAGATTTGATACTCTATGGTTGTGTGGTAAAAGAGTTGATATTTGATTGTATGATTGAGACTGGGTTTACGCTACACTTATGAACAGACAAACATTGCGTGACTAAGGACTAAGGTCACTTGAGTTCCCTGAACTCCTTTACCAGGCTGGACTCGTTTAGACCCGAGGTACAGGACTTTTCTGGAGGAACCAGAGCTCAATATTTGTTATATTATTCTGTGTGTGTGATCATTTATGTTGGTAATACAACCCACGCAAAAGAGTTCATAAACCCTTAAAACATTGGAAAGAAAAGTGTATTTCCATCCTGACTTTTACATGAGTCCTTTGTATTGGTGTAGACTTGACGGACCAGACGGGACTCATTCCCTCCCAAACCAAAAGGAGAAATCCGTGTTTTCTCTGGTAGGCACAACCTACCTGGCACCCCTATAAACAATAACCTCAAGTCAAATCTGTTACAGTTGGCAGCAGACTCTGTTAGTGATGGCTGTTTAACAGTCTGATGGCCTTGAGATGGAAGCTGTTTTTCAGTCTCTCAGTCCCAGCTTTGACGCACCTACACCGACCTCGCCTTCTGGATAATAGCGGGGTGAACAGGCAGTGGGTCGGGTGGTTGTTGTTCTAGATTCTTTTTGGCCTTCCTGTGACATCAGGTGGTGTAGGTGTCCTGGAGGGCAGGCAGTTTGCCCCCGGTAATGCGTTGTGCAGACTGCACTACCCTCTGGAGAGCCTTGCAGTTGAGGGTGGAGGTGATATGATCCTTGACTAGTCTCTCAAAGTACTTAATGATGACAGAAGTGAGTGCTATGGGGTGATAGTCATTTAGATCAGTTACCTTAACTTTCTTTGGAACCGGAACAATGGTGGCCATCTTGAAGCATGTGGGGACAACAGACTGGGATAGGGATTGATTGAATATGTCTGTAAACACACAAGCCAGCTGGTCTGTGCATGCGCGGAGGACGCGGCTAGGGATGCCGTCTGGGCCAGCAGCCTTGCGAGGGTTAACACGTTTAAAAGTTTTACTCATGTCTGCCATGTTGAAGGGGAGCCCACAGTCTTTGTTAGCGGGCCGTGTCGGTGGCACTGTATTGTCCTCAAGGCACGCAAAGAAGTTGTTTAATTTGTCTGGGAGCGAGACATTGATGTCCACACCGGGATCGTTTTCTTTTTGTAATCTGTGATGGTCTGTAGCCGCTGCCACATACGTCTCGTGTTTGATCCGTTGAATTGCGACACTACGTTGTCTCTATAGTAACGCTTTGCTTGTTTGATTGCCTTGCGGAGGAAATAGCTACACTCTTTGTATTCGGTCATGTTTCCAGTCGCTTTGCCATGATTAAATGCAGTGGTTCGCGCTTTCAGTTTTGCATGAATGCTGCCATCAATCCACAGTTTCTGGTTAGGGAAGGTTTTAATAGTCACAGTGGGTACAATGCATTTTCTAATAGTCACTCACCGAGTCAGCATATGTCAATGTTATTGTCTGAGGCTACCCGGAACATATCCACGTGATCGATGGAATCCGATTGGTCACACTAGTGTTGGATAGACCTAAGCACGGGCGTGACCTGTTTTAGTTTCTGCCTATAGGAGGGGAGCAACAAGATGGAGTCATGGTCAGATATGCCGAAGGGGGGGAGGGCCTTGAATGCATCACGGAAGTTAGAGTAGCACTGGTCCAATGTTTTGCTCGAGCGGGTGCAATAATCAATGTGCTGGTAGAATTTGGGTAACCTTGTTCTCAAATTAGCTTCATTAAAATAAATGCAGCCTCAGGGTATATGGTTTACATGGAGTCCACTGAAGTTCTTTCAGGGCCGTTGAGGTATCTGCTTGGGGGGGATATACACGGCTGTGACTATAATCGAAGAGAATACTTTTGGAAGATAATGCAGTCAGGGTTTGATTGTAAGGAATTATAGGTCAAATGAACAAAAGGACTTGAGTTCCTGTATGTTATGATTAATGACTCGTGTAATCATAGAGGCATACACCCCCGCCCTTCTTCTTGACAGAGACCTGTTCGTTTCAGTCGGCGCAACGCATGAAGAAACCGGGTGGCTGTACCGACTCTGACAACATATCCCGAGTGAGCCATGTCATCCACCTTGTTGTCCAGAGCCTGGACATTGGCGAGTTGTATGCTTTGAAGCGGTGGATGGTGTGCTCACCTTCTAAGTCTGACCAGGAGGCCGTTCCATTTGCCTCTCCTGCAGCGACGATGTTGCTTTGGGTCGGCCTCTGGGATTAGAACCATTGTCCAGAGTGGAGGTTCGAAAAAAGGATCCGCTTCGGCAAAGTCATATTCCTGGTCGTAATGTTGGTAAGTTGACGTCGTTCTCATATCCAATAGTTCTTCCTGGCTGTATGTAATAACTACATTTTTCTGGGCTAACAATGTAAGAAATAATACATAAATGAATTACTGCATAGTTTCCTAAGGACGTGAAGCGAGGCGACCATCTCTGTCGGCGCCATTTTGCAAAAACCGCAATATATACGGCTCAAAAAAATAAAGGGAACACTAAAATAACACATCCTAGATCTGAATGAAATAATCTTATGAAATACTTTTTTCTTTACATAGTTGAATGTGCTGGCAACAAAATCACACAAAAATAATCAATGGAAATCCAATTTATCAACCCATGGAGGTCTGGATTTGGAGTCACACTCAAAATTAAAGTGGACAACCATACTACAGGCTGATCCAACTTTGATGTAATGTCCTTAAAACAAGTCAAAATGAGGCTCAGTAGTGTGTGTGTGGCCTCCACGTGCCTGTATGACCTCCCTACAACGCCTGGGCATGCTCCTGATGAGGTGGCGGATGGTCTCCTGAGGGATCTCCTCCCAGACCTGGACTAAAGCATCCGCCAACTCCTGGACAGTCTGTGGTGCAATGTGGCGTTGGTGGATGGAGCGAGACATGATGTCCCAGATGTGCTCAATTGGATTCAGGTCTGGGGAACGGGCGGGCCAGTCCATAGAATCAATGCCTTCCTCTTGCAGGAACTGCTGACACTCAGCCACATGAGGTCTAGCATTGTCTTGCATTAGGAGGAACCCAGGGCCAACCGCACCAGCATATGGTCTCACAAGGGGTCTGAGGATCTCATCTCGGTACCTAATGGCAGTCAGGCTACCCCTGGCGAGCACATGGAGGGCTGTGCGGCCCCCCCCAAAAAAATGCCACCCCACACCATGACTGACCCACCGCCAAACCGGTCATGCTGGAGGATGTTGCAGGCAGCAGAACGTTCTCCACGGCGTCTCCAGACTCTGTCATGTCTGTCACATGTGCTCAGTGTGAACCTGCTTTCATCTGTGAAGAGCACAGGGCGCCAGTGGCGAATTTGCCAATCTTGGTGTTCTCTGGCAAATGCCAAACGTCCTGCATGGTGTTGGGCTGTAAGCACAACCCCCACCTGTGGACGTCGGGCCCTCATACCACCCTCATGGAGTCTGTTTCTGACCGTTTGAGCAGACACATGCACATTTGTGGCCTGCTGGAGTTCATTTTGCAGGTCTCTGGCAGTGCTCCTCCTGCTCCTCCTTGCACAAAGGCAGAGGTAGTTGTCCTGCTGCTGGGTTGTTGCCCTCCTACGGCCTCCTCCACATCTCCTGATGTACTGGCCTGTCTCCTGGTAGCGCCTCCATGCTCTGGACACTACGCTGACAGACACAGCAAACCTTCTTGCCACAGCTCGCATTGATGTGCCATCCTGGATGAGCTGCACTACCTGAGCCACTTGTGTGGGTTGTAGACTCCGTCTCATGCTACCACTAGAGTGAAAGCACCGCCAGCATTCAAAAGTGACCAAAACATCAGCCAGGAAGCATAGGAACTGATAAGTGGTCTGTGGTCCCCACCTGCAGAACCACTCCTTTATTGGGGGTGTCTGTCTATTCCATTTGCACAACAGCATGTGAAATGTATTGTCAATCAGTGTTGCTTCCTAAGTGAACAGTTTGATTTCACAGAAGTGTGATTGACTTGGAGTTACATTGTGTTGTAACCTCTTACATCTAGACGTTCCGCTAACGGAACACCACTCCAATATCCAATGATAGGGTGTGGCGCGAAATACAAACTCCTCAAATCCGAAGACTTCCATTTTACACCATTTTAAAGACAAGACTCTCCTTTATCTAACCACACTGTCCGATTTTCAAAAAGGCTTTACAACGAAAGCAAAACATGAGATTGTCAGGAGAGTACCCAGCCAGATATAATCTGAGAACCCATTTTTCAAGCTAGCATATAATGTCACCAAAACCACAGCTAAATGCAGCACTAACCTTTGATCTTCATCAGATGACACTCCTAGGACATTATATTATACAATACATGCATGTTTTGTTCAATCAAGTACATATTTATATCAAAAACCAGCTTTTTACATTTTAATGTGATGTTCAGAACTAGCATTCCCACTGAACACTTCCGGTGAATTTACTAAATTACTCACGATAAACCTTCACAAAAAACACAACAATTATTTTAAGAATTATAGATACAGAACTCCTTTATGCAATCGTGGTGTCCGATTTAAAAAAAAATATTTAATAGCTTTTCGGTGAAAGCACATTTTGCAATATTCTGAGTAGATAGCCCGGCCATCATGGCTAGCTATTTTGACACCCACCAAGTTTGGTACTCACAAAACTCAGATTTACTATAAGAAAAATTGGATTACCTTTGCTGTTCTTTGTCAGAATGCACTCCCAGGACTTCTACTTCAACAACAAATGTTGGTTTGGTTCCAAATAATCCATAGTTATATCCAAATAGCGGCATTTTGTTTGTGCGTTCAAGACACTATCCGAAGGGTGATGCGCGGGCACATTTCGTGACAAAAAAATTCAAAATATTCCATTACTGTACTTCGAAGCATGTCAAATGCTGTTTAAAATCAATTTTTATGCGAATTTTTTTTTGGTTTTACTTTTTTTTCTTCGTAAAATAGCGATAATATTCCGACCGGGAGTCGTTGTTTTCGTTCAGACTGAAAAAGTTAAATGGCCTTTTCACGTACACGCGCGTACCCGTCTCATTGTTCTCAGATCGACCACTATCCAAATGCGCTACTGTTTTTCAGCCAGAGACTGCAGAGTCATCATTCAACATTCTGGCGACTTCTGAGAGCCTATGGGAGCCTTAGAGAGTGTCTTAGAAAGAGATGACAAAGAAGGCCAAGAAATGGTCAGACAGGGTACTTCCTGTACAGAATCTTCTCAGGTTTTGGCCTGCCATATGAGTTCTGTTATACTCAGACACCATTCAAACAGTTTTAGAGACTTTGGAGTGTTTTCTATCCAAAGCTCCTAATTTTATGCATATTCTAGTTTCTGGGCAGGAGTAATAACCAGATTAAATCGGGTACGTTTTTTTATCCGGCCGTGAAAATACTGCCCCCTATCCATAAGTTAAGTGTTCCCTTTATTTTTTTGAGCAGTGTATATAAGATGGGGAGAAGTCTGGCAATACTAAAGCACTTCTCTACTTTGTAGGACCTGCCTTGTTCGCAACAGCATTACGAACAATACAGGTTCTACAGGCCCTGATGTTTTCACACCTGGACTAATGTTCACTCGTGTGGGCAGGTGCCACAAAAAAGGACATAGGAAAATTGCAATTGGCTCAGAACAGGGCAGAACGGCTGGCCTTGGATGCACACAGAAAGCTAATATTAATAATATGCATGTCAATCTCTCCTGGCTTAAAGTGGAGGAGGGATTGACTTCATCACTACTTGTTTTTATGAGAGGTATTGACATGTTGAATGCACCGAGCTGTATGTTTGAACATCTGGAGCAGTCAGCAGTCCAGTCGGACCTCCATACATACCCCACAAGACATGCCACCAGAGGTCTCTTCACAGTCCCCTAAGTACAGAGCAGACTATGGGAGGTGCACACTACTACATAGACCTATGACTTCATGATACTCTATTCCACATCAAGTAACTGAAGCAAGCAGTAAAATCTGATAAAAAAAAAAAAAAAAATTGATAAAATACACCGTATGGAACAGCGGGGACTGTGGAGCTACACAAACATAGGCACACATGCATACACACAGACAAGATAACATGTGCACTATACACGCACTTAAACATGGATTTTGTATTGTAGATATGTGTTAGTGGTGGAGTAGGGGCCTGAGGGCACACAGTGTGTTGTGGAATCTTTGAATTTATTGCTATGTTTTTAAATTGTATGAACTGCCTTAATTTTGCTGAACCCCAGGAAGATTAGCTGCTTCCTTGGCAGTAGTTTTTGTATCTCTTTGTTTACAGGTCTTTATTTCCAAGATTAACCTGTTGGAGCTAGGGGGCAGTATTTGCACGGCTGGATAAAAAACGTACCCGATTTTAATCTGGTTACTACTCCTGCCCAGAAACTAGAATATGCACATAATCATTAGATTTGGATAGAAAACACTCTAAAGTTTCTAAAACTGTTTGAATTGTGTCTGTGAGTATAACAGAACTCATATGGCAGGCCAAAACCTGAGAAGATTCCATGCAGGAAGTGCCCTTTCTGACAATTTGTTGTCCTTCTAGGTTATCTCTATCGGAAATACAGCATCTCTGCTGTAACGTGACATTTTCTAAGGCTTCCATTGGCTCTCAGAAGGCGCCAGAAAGTGGAATGAGAGCTCTGCAGTCTCTGGGCTAAGTACAGCAGCTCTGTTTTCTTACTGGCCTGCCTGGGGACAGTGACACTGGAGATGCGCATTCATGTGAATTCTCCATTTTGTTCTTTCAGTCTTTGAACGAATACAACGTCGCCCGGTTGGAATATTATCGCTATTTTACGAGAAATATCACATACATTTATTTTAAACAGCGTTTGACATGCTTCGAAGTACGGTAATGGAATATTTTGAATTTTTTGGTCACGAAATGTGCACGCGCATCACCCTTCGGATACTGACCTGAACGCACGAACAAAACGGAGCTATTTCAATATAACTATGGATTATTTGGAACCACAACAACATTTCTTGTAGAAGTCCTGGGGGTGCATTCTGACGAAGAACAGCAAAGGTAATCCAATTTTTATTATAGTAAATCTGAGTTTTGTGAGTACCAAACTTGGTGGGTGTCAAATTAGCTAGCCGTGATGGATGGGCTATCTACTCAGAATATTGCAAAATGTGCTTTCACCGAAAAGCTATTTTAAAATCTGACACCGCGATTGCATAAAGGAGTTCTGTATCTATAATTGTTATGTTTTTTGTGAACGTTTATCGTGAGTAAGTAAATTCACCGGAAGTTTGCGGTTTGTATGCTAGTTCTGAACATCACACGCTAATGTAAAAAGCTGTTTTTTGATATAAATATGAACTTGATTGAACAAAACATGCATGTATTGTATAACATAATGTCCTAGGTGTGTCATCTGATGAAAATCATCAAAGGTTAGTGTTGCATTTAGCTGTTTTTTTGGTTTTTGACATATATGCTTGATTGAAAAATGGCTGTGGTTATTTCTGACTGTACTCTCCTAACAATCTAATCTTTTGCTGTAAAGCCTTTTTGAAATCGGACAGTGTGGTTAGATTAACGAGAGTCTTATCTTTCAAATGGTGTAAAATAGTCCTATGTTTGAGAACTTTGAATTATGACATTTTGTGGTTTTAAATTTGGCGCTCTGGTGTCACTGGCTGTTGAATAGTGCGGGACGATTTCGTCCCACCTACCCTAAAGATAATAAAGATCTGTTTATTTGTAAGTACTGCTGACAACTGACTACTTGTATTCTACATTCAAACAATATCAAAGCTTGCAATTTTTCATTACATGAGCCTATGTGTGTCTCACCCTGATCTGTTTTACCTGACTTTGTGCTTGTCCCCCCCCCCCCCCCCCCCCCCCCCCAGGTGTCGCACATCTTCTCCATTGTCCCAAGTGTATTTATACCTGTGTTCTCTGCTTGTCTGATGCTAATCTGGAATACTGACATCTGCCTGCCCTTATCCTGTAATTTTGACTGCCCCCAATTCTAGTAATAAACTTTTGTTACATCAACATTGTCTGCATCTGGGTCTTCCCTGAAACGTGATAATGTGGCCCACTGATAAGGGAATTTATGTTTAAAGTAATGACTAAAGGTAGCCTAGTGGTTAGAGCATTGGGCTAGTAACCGAAAGGTTGCAAGTTCAAATCCCCGAGCTGACAAGTTACAAATCTGTCGTTCTGCCCCTGAACAAGGCAGTTACCCCACTGTTCCTAGGCCGTCATTGAAAATAAGAATTTGTTCTTAACTGACTTGCCTAGTTAAATAAAAGTAAAAATAAATTGACGATGTGAAATGTATTACAATTATAAGACTGAAAAGTATTAGAATTATAAGACTATAATCCAATAAAGTATGGTTGAGACAAGGTTAACCTGTTAGGGCTAGGGGGCAGTATTGACATGGCTGGATAAAAAACGTACCCGATTTAATCTGGTTACTACTCCTGCCCAGTAACTAGAATATGCATATAATTATTGGCTTTGGATAGAAAACACCCTAAAGTTTCTAAAACTGTTTGAATGGTGTCTGTGAGTATAACAGAACTCCTATGGCAGGCCAAAACCTGAGAAGATTTCAAGCAGGAAGTGGCCTGTCTGAGAAGTAGTGTTTCATCTTGGCTCTTTTTATTGAAGACTCAGGATCTGTGCAATTACGTGACACTTCCTACGTCTTCCATAGGGTCTCAGAGCCCGAGGAAAACGTTGAACGATATCGAGGCAGGCTCTGGCTGAAACACTTTATCGCTTTTGGCAAGTGGCCACTCAGAGTACTATGGGCTTAGGCGCGTGCCCGCTTCGACCGAATGGTTTCTTTTCCTTTGTCTGTTTATCTAAACGCAGATTCCCGGTCGGAATATTATCGCTTTTTTATGAGAAAAATGGCATAAAAATTGATTTTAAACAGCGGTTGACATGCTTCGAAGTACGGTAATGGAATATTTAGAATTCTTTTGTCACGAATTGCGCCATGCTCGTCACCCTTATTTAGCCTTTAGGATAGTGTCTTGAACGCACGAACAAAACGCCGCTGTTTGGATATAACGATGGATTATTTTGGACCAAACCAACATTTGTTATTGAAGTAGAAGTCCTGGGAGTGCATTCTGACGAAGACAACAAAGGTAATACAATTTTTCTTATAGTAAATCTGACTTTGATGAGTGCTAAACCTGCTGGGTGTCTAAATACCTAGCCCTGTGATGCCGGGATATCTACTGAGAATATTGCAAAATGTGCTTTCACCGAAAAGCTATTTTAAAATCGGACATATCGAGTGCATAGAGGAGTTCTGTATCTATTATTCTTAAAATAATTGTTGTGCTTTTTGTGAACGTTTATCGTGAGTAATTTAGTAAATTCACCGGCAGTGTTCGGTGGGAATGCTAGTCACATGCTAATGTAAAAAGCTGGTTTTTGATATAAATATGAACTTGATTGAACAAAACATGCATGTATTGTATAACATAATGTCCTAGGGTTGTCGTCTGATGAAGATCATCAAAGGTTAGTGCTACATTTAGCTGTGGTTTGGGTTTATGTGACATTATATGCTAGCTTGAAAAATGGGTGTCTGATTATTTCTGGCTCGGTACTCTGCTGACATAATCTAATGTTTTGCTTTCGTTGTAAAGCCTTTTTGAAATCGGACAGTGTGGTTAGATTAACGAGAGTCTTATCTTTAAAATGGTGTAAAATAGTCATATTTTTTAAAAATTGAAGTAATATCATATCTAAGGTATTTGAATAACGTGCCACAGGATTCAACTGGCTGTTGAATCCTAGCCCATAGAGGTTAAGGGTGAGAAATGTGTGGTTGAGAAAATAGAGGGCAATTGAACTACACATGACCTGGTTGGAACTCTGGAAAAACTTATGACAGGATAGAGGCCCTGTCAAGGCTCCTCTAATCTAGGGAGTAAAGAAGCTGCCAAGTGATAAAGGAGGAATGTGAACTGTGGAAAAAGATACAGCCCACCTACTGTTTGTGTGTGCGTATATGGGGGTCATAAAGACTGTTAACATTTTGGTTGACTTTAGAGCTCTGAATAAATGTTGTTCTACCTCGGGTAGGGGTATAAAAAAACTGAAGCACTTTTTAGACGGTACAGGCTACTGTACTCTCTTTGATTACAATGATATACAGTTTTTGAATCATGAGTTCTCTACATTCATTTCCCACCCACATTACATTTCTGATGACAAACAACTATGACTGTTGGCAGGGTCAATCAAATTCTAACCAACTAAATTCAGGTTAATTAAACAAAAATAATGAACTTAAAATGATATTTTAAATATTAGACAATGTTCTAATACTGGACTGGTCCTGTCTTTTAGTGACAGACCCTATCAGGTTTTCTTAGATTCTTGACTTATTTCATATTTTGTGAGTAGGCCTATGTGAGCACACTAGCTATTTGATGTTTTAGCGGAAATGTGAAATGAAGACCTATGCCAGAGGAACAAGAGAGGAAACCGCGCATTGTTTAGGCACAGAAAAGAGAGCTCAGGATGACATTTTCACACCGTTTGGGGTTATGCAGTGATCAGAGCTAGATATCAAGGGAAACTTACATTTTTCTGTTTTCATTGTTTTCTTTTCCAATAGTGTGTCTGAATAGATAAAAACACTATGAATTTGGTGAAACTCATTTTAATCCTCCAAACGCTTCAATCATGTCAAGGTAATATATGCCACTCTACACAATAATTTCTTTATGGTCTATTTTTGATTTACTTGTTTAATATTTACAGTGAAAGTAACCTTGATTCTATCACACTCGATAAGTGAAGCTAAACATTAGTTTATCTATAAATAGCCCAAACAACTACCTCTTCCCCTACTGTATTTATTTATTTTGCTCCTTTGCATCCCAGTATTTCTACTTTGCACACTCATCTACTGTCAAATCTACCATTCCAGTGTTTTAATTGCTATATTGTATTTACATCGCCACCATGGCCTATTTATTGCCTTTACCTCCCTTATATCACCTCATGTGCTCACATTGTATGTAGACTTATTTTTCTTCTGTATTATTGACTGTATCTTTGTTTTACTCCATGTGTAACTCTGTTATGTGTCGAACTGCTTTGCTTTATCTTGGGCAGGTCGCAGTTGTAAATGAGAACTTGTTCTCAACTTGTCTACCTGGTTAAATAAAGGTGAAATAAATAAATATAATGTGAAGAGTATTAGACATGCTAACCAGTTCACGGCTAATAACTTCATGGATTTGAAACAACTTTTGGATTTTATGTATTACACAAGGCAAAAAAGGCACAAATATTATTTATTTGAATAACAATAGCAATGAAGGAATTATCCCAGCTAGCACATAATGTCCTGAGAACCATATGTTTATTCTGTGTGAATTTCAGTACTTCAGCATAACGTTTTCTGCAGGTTTCCTCATGGTTCTACTTAAATGTGGCAATTTTAGTCTATTCAAACATAACAGCTTTGTATGAGTTAAAAAGACATGGCATGCTCGCGCCATCTTGGTGGCACAGTGGACTAAATTACATGGCTAGAGAACAAAAGGTAATAGGTTTGAATCATATTGATGCTGTGCCACAATAATAAATAAAAAATGTTTGCATGATTAATGCCAAAGCAAATTAATTTCGATCTGTGCTATGAGTTAACCCAAACTAAGCTAGCAGTGTTAATAAGTCTTATCGAAATATGTTCTTAGAACCTTCAAATGACCTATAATTTGTTTTCAGAAAGTTAATAAAACCTAAAAACAAACGTTCCCAAAACAGGCAAAATTTTCACTTCCGTTCTCAGAACGTTTAAAAAAATAATACAAAAAAAAAAACGGTCATGAAACTCATGTCTTCGTTCTCAAAACCATTGGGAAACCAATAACACATGTTCCCACAACTTCCAAGGAACCAAATGTGCTAGCTGGATAACCCTCATTTTTATTTTACTTTTAATGTAATAAACACTGTACGGCCTACATGGAAAATGTAGTAAACTACTACCACTAACTACTTTGTACAGTAAGCAGGTGGTTAGGACACAGGGCTTTATGACTCAAGTCATCTTACCACATTTCACATGCATCTCACATGCTGGATTAACAACAACGGATTGTGCTTGGTCAAGTGGTTAGTTTGAAAGTCTTGCATGTGGGAAGTCCTAGTGGTCAAAGGGAGTCACAATAGCAGTGACACTCTAACAAATAAAATGATGGTACATGTCATTGCTATATCTGATCTAAAGGGATGTGTGATTTTCAACTTTCTTTCAGCATATAAAGATGACTCCTCTCAAACTGGAAAAAATGCATCACAATTGGAGCTTGATAAGAATCAAAGTGAGTTGCTATATTTTATTTTCTGACAAAGGCCCACACACACTTATAAAAAAATATCTCCATTCATTACTGCTGGCTTTGAGTTTCATATTTCATTTTACTCCATCGCTCATGCATCATGACCAGACCACCCCAAATTATCCAGTTCTCAGAGCATTAATCAAGCATTCGGTGCAGAGTTTGAAACCACTTGTGCTTGGTTAAACCCCATTGTGTGCTCTCCATATGAATATTTTTGTTCAGTGTCAAAAGAATGTCAAACAGGATGTGGAGGTGGTTAGGGCTTTGCTGCTGTGTTTGATTGAACTTTGCAGGTGCATTCCAACCAAGAGTTTGATAGGCCTTAACCTAAATTACAGTGCTATGTTGCAAAACTATTTCACCCACTCATCAAGATCCTAAATGTTCCTGCATTCTGCACATCAATACCCATAACATTTTCTCTCTATAGTATGACCATCCATTATGTTACAAATAGACTACATATGTAATCATTCCATCCCTCCTACTCTTATACCATTGCGATTTAATTTAGTGATATCGTTTAATAGTTAGTCTTCATTCACTTAAAATGTCTCATTCACAGCTGAGCCCTATATAACTCTACAATCCAATGCATGCTCCTGGAGTCCCAGGATCCTTAGAGATGAGATATGGACTTCAGTCACATTCACTGCAGAGTCCAGAGACCAACTAGCCCATCAGATCTGTATGGAACTTGGCTGTGGTGGAGTCTACAGTCTTACTGAGACCAACGCACCACCCAACAGTACCTGCCTCACAAACTGCACCTACCATGAATATCGTCTTCAGAACTGCTTCCACGTTGTGAGGATTAATTGCGCAATGGTGTCCGATGTCATATGTGGTAAGACACGGTTTGAAAAGACAAGCATTTCATCATATGCTCTCATTTCACAAAATAAGTTTCACATTATAATAGGATATTTTATATTGTTGATCATGCAGTCTTATTTTCTACAAATGTATCATGTGCATTACATCACGTAGTTTTTCAAGCTGAACGACATGAGTGGCACACTAACCATAACTCTATGGGTTGAATAGAGCAAATCATGTTCACTGAAACTCATACAGTACTTGTGGTTGTAGAGCATCAGGCTGTGAGGCTGGCTGGAGGCGAGCACCGCTGTGCTGGACGTGTGGAGCTGTGGAGAGAGGGGCAGCAGTGGGGCACGGTGTGTGACGATGAGTGGGACGTGGGGGACGCTGATGTGGTATGTGCCCAGCTTGACTGTGGGTATGCTTTGAGTGTGACAGGGCAGGGTGGTGCCTTCCCTCAGGGCAAGGATCCCATCTACCTGGATGAGCTGAAATGTACTGGCAAAGAGGGCAATCTATGGCAGTGCCCAGCGTCAGGTGAAAGCCATGACTGTGGGCACAAGGAGGATGCTGGGGTGGTATGCTCAGGTAACTGTCACTCTGTTTCCTACACACTACAAACATTATTAAACCTATTAACAGGCCAGATTGCACCAACTTCTCTTTATTCATCTAAAGATCTTCATGGTCCCTCTTTTCTCTGCCTCCTTTACAGAGCTGAAGGCAGTGAGGCTGACCGGAGGTGTGGACCGCTGTTCTGGTAAAGTGGAGATCCACCGTAATGGATCATGGGGGACAGTGTGTGATACCTGCTGGGGGAAGGAGGAAGCCTCAATGGTGTGTTCCATGTTGGGCTGTGGGGAGCCAGTTCATTTTCTAGCTTTCATACCCCCTTTCACTCACAACAATAGTACCCTGTGGTACTACCAATGCTTTCCAAATCACACAGACCTTTGGCAGTGTAAGGAGTTTGCCAACAAGACACTATTGTGCGCTGACTCTAAAGCGGCTGGACTTATTTGTAGTGGTAAGTGAGATTATTTGTGCACTAATATAAATATTTCATTTAATGTATACAGTGAGCACAATTTAGGTTTTTCAGAGATACTGACAAACCACTTAAGGACATGTGATACTTGAAGCAGAAACAAATATTTTCTACTGTACTTTTTCTCACAGGATCACATGGACGATATCTTCCAGTTACAACAGAAACAGCTACAACAGTATTAAGCAGAACGCCAGGTGAAAAAGTTAAACCTGAGTCTGAATTTTAAGATTGGCAAAACTATTCAGACTTTTTGAGAATGTAAAACATCAAGATCAAATGTGTAAAATTGTATTTTGTTTCTGTATTTTGTTTACTTCCTAGGCCCAGTGACTACAGCCAGTGTATCAAATGATGGCTTCCCATTCTCCATGTCCCTAGAGCTGCTGGGGTGCATCTCCCTGTCCTTCCTTTTGCTCATGGCTCTGGTCACAAACACTCTGCTTTGCTGCCACTACAGGAGGAGAGATGGTTTGTCCCAACTGCCACATACATTCAGTGACTGTATTTCAAAATCTCCATGCATCATATGTCCATGTATCTGGCAGTTCATACTGTAATATAGTTTTGTAAATGGGTTATTCTACAGAAGTGGTGCAAATTGGGGATTGGAAAAAATATCTTATTTGTATCCTATTTTTCCCAAACCTTCAGCGCACATTTCTTACAACATCTGTATGATAGACATATATACAGTACTACTCACACACTCTGTTTGTATTGCATATTTGATATATGTGACCGACTGGCTCGATTCGGTCTTATGTAGCAAAATGTGATTTTTATTTTATTTTTTACATTGGATAAAAGTAGACTCAGAGCTGGAAAATTATATATCATACACTACAGTTGAGGAACAATTGGAATGTAATTCTGCTTTGAAAGTTGATTAACTTGTTACTTCACTTTTGAGAAGATGGCATTTGAATGTTTTGGTACCTACTGGAGAGCTCTTCTTTGTCTACACCCATTCAGCATTCAGCACCCTCTTAAACTTTAACCCCACCCATCTCTTTAAGGATTCACATGTGAGGCTATGTACTAAACAGCCAAATATTTCAAGACTAAAGGCTGGTTTATACTACGGGTGTGTTCGTAAATTTAATCTAGAGTGAAAGAGTGTGCTCTGGGCGTTCGTAAACTCAGAGCATTGTCAGAGCGCACACTAGACTCTTTCGCTGAGGAGTAGGGTTGATCCGAGCATTCTGACCTAACAGCAATCAAGCACCCAAGCTAACTGGGTAATGTTGGCTAGCTTGCTATCTACTTCCAGACACAAATGAGGGAACTCACTCTATTTTACTCGCCCTAGCAGAGCTGTTAGGCTGTTTTTATGTGATCCGTTGGTGACTGCAACTGTGCTGCTGGCAACAATTTAATTACGCTTTTTTTTTAACCTTTTATTTAACTAGGCAAGTCAGTTAACCTCTTACATCTAGACGTTCTGCTAGCGGAACACCGCTCCAATATCCAATGATAGGGCGTGGCGCGAAATACAAACTCCTCAAAAATCTGAACTTCCATTTTTCAAACATATGACTATTTTACACCATTTTAAAGATAAGACTCTCCTTTATCTAACCACACTGTCCGATTTCAAAAAGGCTTTACAATGAAAGCAAAACATTAGATTATGTCAGAGTACCCAGCCAGAAATAATCAGACACCCATTTTTTTCAAGCTAGCATATAAAGTCACAAAAACCAATACCACAGCTAAATGCAGCACTAACCTTTGATCTTCATCAGATGACACTCCTAGGACATTATGTTATACAATACATGCATGTTTTGTTCAATCAAGTTCATATTTATATAAAAAAACAGCTTTTTACATTAGCATGTGACGTTCAGAACTAGCATTCCCACCGAACACTTCCGGTGAATTTACTAAATTACTCACGATAAACGTTCACAAAAAACATAATTATTTTAAGAATTATAGATACATAACTCCTTTATGCAATCGCGGTGTCCGATTTTAAAATAGCTTTTCGGTGAAAGCACATTTTGCAATATTCTGAGTAGATAGCCCGGCCATCACAGGCTAGCTATTTTGACACCCACCAAGTTTGGCACTCACCAAACTCAGATTTACTATAAGAAAAATTGGATTACCTTTGCTGTTCTTCGTCAGAATGCACTCCCAGGACTTCTACTTCATCACCCAATGATGTTTTGGTTCCAAATAATCCATCGTTATATCCAAATAGCGGCGTTTTGTTTCGTGCGTTCTAGACACTATCCGAAGGGTGACGCGCCCGGCGCGTATCTTGACAAAAAAATTCTAAATATTCCATTACCGTACTTCGAAGCATGTCAAACGCTCTTTAAAATCAATTTTTATGCGATTTTTCTCGTAAAATAGCGATAATATTCCGACTGGGAAACCCTGTTTTCGTTCAAAGACTCAAAGTTGAAAATGGCGTTGTCTCGTGCACGCGCACGCCCGTCTCATTGTTCTCAGATCGACCACTATCCAAATGCGCTACTGTTTTTCAGCCTGCGACAGCAGAGTCATCATTCAACGTTCTGGCGCCTTCTGGGAGCCTATGGGAGCCTTAGAAAGTGTCACGTTACAGCAGAGATCCTCTGTTTTGGATAGAGATGCCAAAGAAGGCCAAGAAATGGTCAGACAGGGTACTTCCTGTACAGAATCTTCTCAGGTTTTGGCCTGCCATTTGAGTTCTTTTATACACAGACACCATTCAAACAGTTTTAGAAACTTTGGAGTGTTTTCTATCAAAAGCTACTAATTATATGCATATTCTAGTTTCTGGGCAGGAGTAATAATCAGATTAAATCGGGTACGTTCTTTATCCGGCCGTGAAAATACTGCCCCCTATCCATAACAAGTTAAGAACAAATTCTTATTTTCAATGACGGCCTAGGAACAGTGGGTTAACTGCCTGTTCAGGGGCAGGACGACAGATTTGTACCTTGTCAGTTCCGGGATTTGACGCTCTAACCACTAGACTACGCTGCCGCCAACCTTTAATGACACCGGCCATATTCAATGGGTGTTGAGCATTCATAGATTCGTCAGTTATTCTGCGCTCTTTTTACCAGCTACGTCTATCAATGGCTGTTGCAGTGACATCATAAACATTCTATTGAAATAGTTACTTGCATAGTGGAGTCTTTTGCTTAGACATGTAGCTAGCTAGCTAAATAATGAACCATAATCCCAACTCATAACGTTACTACCCTGCATGAATCTGCAGGTAGCTAACCAACCAGGTTCAATGTTAGCTAACTAACATTGGGCTATAACTGGCAATGCAAATGGCTCTGAGATACAAATAATATTACTACAGAGATCATACACGTAATGTTAGCTAGCTAGCCAGCCAGCTAACATTAGCTAGCTAGCTAACAGTACACTTTAACTTGAAATGAAAACAACTTTCTGACAAAATTAGAAATGTGTAATATCTGAAAATGTAGCAAGCTAGAATGTCTTACCCATATGCACGGATGGACGCTTCTCCCTCTGTCATGGATTCCATGGTTGCCCTTAGTTTGACAGATATTTTATACACCAGCCTTCTGTGTGTTCTGTTTTCGACTTTGTCTGCATATTTGCAATCAAACGCCAGAATTTTCTCCATCTTAGCTATCAATACTCTAATTCCACTGATTTCAAAACTCGGTCCTCCAGAAAGTGGAAAGCAACACTTATGCAGTTATACTATGTGATATCTTTCAAAAAGGCCATGGTAGAAAGGATTACCTACACATACTGACCAGCTCATATTATAGACAGAAGCTTGCTACATGGTAGATCAGTCCGAACTCCTCTCTTGGCATGTCCAGCCCACTAATTATCTCAGCCAATCATGGCTAGCGGGAAGGCTGCTGACCTTTTCTGGGGCTAAACCAACTAGGCTTACAATTTAACAATTGTATTCGTATTTACAGAGGCACATGAAAGTTCACATGTTCGAGAAGGCATTTCTGCCCCAAACTTTTTTTTATATATATGCACAACTACTAATTAGATCAGCATCTTTCAATATAATAATAGAACAACTCAAGATGCTCTGAAATGGTGTTAAAAAATTACAGAAATCATTAATTGCTTTTATTTTAAAACATTACATTTAGGAGTCATGGTTGAGGACAGCGACCTCTCAATAGAAATGTGTATAAACAATGACTTTGTACTATATTAATTTAACAATGTTTGTTATTGCCTTGTATTGAATTAGAGCATATCAACATGTAAATAAATGTCCTTTTTTAAATAGTTATTTTGGGGTGGGACTGCAATTTGCACCATTTCTGTAGAGTCACCTATACAATCCAATATAGATCATTTTGGATTGGATAGAAGCTGATACTCTATTAATATTACAGCATGTTTTTTACTATCCATAGCTCTCCTAGTCCAGCAGCGACATGCTAACCTGCAGACGCCAACTGAGCATCATGACAACGACTACCGGGACTCTGTGAATCTCATCAAGGTCACAACCAGCAGCCCAACAGAAAATGATGGTTAGTGAATTAGAACATGCCTCTTTGACCCTGTTTTCCTCTACAGAGCTACTACTTCATCAAGACCCACATTGCCACATATTATCAACATTTTTGGTAACTCTGTAAAGATAGAGAACGTCTCTTTTGTTTTGCCTTGCAGTCCCATCAAATCCCAGATATCAGTGGACCCAGAGTAGTGTGGACAGCACCTCAGTGGATACAGACTATGAGCAGTGTGATCTAAGCACCGAGGCAGCTGTGCATATGACCACCTTTCAGAGTAAACAGTGTTTTTTTTTCTTCTCCCAAATCACATTAAATTTGTACATACTTTAACTAAGCATTACACTTCAGAAGGGCTAATCAAGACTCCAAAATACACAATCATTTTGGACTACACTACTCATATTTGTGTAGCACAGGAGGTTGGTGGCACCTTCATTGGGGAGGACAGGCTTGTGGTAATGGCTGGAGCGGAATGAGTGGAATGGTATCGAATACATGTTTGCTATGCGTTTGATGCCATTCCATTTGCGCTCGTCCAGCCATTATCAGCCGTCATCCTTTCAGCAGCACCACTGTTGTGTAGCTAATATAGCTTAACTCTCACTTGTAATTCAGATTCTATACGATACAAACAAGATACCAGGAACCCTTTTATGAGGGCTACAGCTCTGGACAGTCTATCTGAGGAAGGTGAGTCCATATTTAGTGGTGCACTCCAATAAAGGTCTCAATGCCTTTCCTACATGACAGACACAAATGCACAACATTTGATAGAAAATATGTTTTAAAAGTTAGTTATTCACCATCAATGTGACGTCAGTAGCACATGCAGGAGACAACCATAACATTTTCATAGGAGGCATTGTTGACCAAGATCCAGGATGCAACATAGGACCCCCAAGTGGTGAGGGTCACTTTTTATGTTTTATTTGTTATGTACATTTTTTGAAAGGGGGGTTAAAGGTACATTATACCATTCAATGTATAAGTTTATAAAACATGTACAAGTAGGCTGCTAATCAAAATAACAGTAAGAAATACATAGAGTTTAAGGAATAATAAATTCAGTATAAAAATAAATAAAGTGAACCTCCCATCCTATTCCCCAAAACCCACCCAGACAACATGTCTCCATCCAATCCTCCCTCCCCACTCCAGGAAACCATGTTTCCCACCCCTTCCCCCCCCCCCCCCCCCAGCAACTAGGGTTGCTCGTCAGTCACCTCCCCAGAGGGTCACCTTTTGAACTCAAGAATGAACAATTCAGTGAAAAGCAAGAGACAATCTGATGGTTTGTGTTGACTTCTGCTGCAGTGGACTCCTTTGATTCTTCCAGCACCTCCTCTGAGGAATGCTATGAAAACACAGGCAAAGATGTAGAGGATCTACTAACATCAGGTATGTCCATGGGTACAGCACTGAGTTTTTCCTGACTTTATGGGACCTGACCTGGACAAATTCTAGTCCCTATGGATACAGTAGGAGCAGACAGCACTGCAAACAAGTCACTGTGCTAATGTTTCAATAGCTTAGTTAAATTTCTATTCATGCTGTGCATTTATTTTTCTCTCCAAGAAGGAATGGATCAATGGCAACCTCCAGTTACCCACAATGCAAATAACCACCTGACGCCTTCAAGGAACCCTGATCAAACCCATTCAAATGACCAGGGTAAACAAGCTGTTCTTTCTTATCTATTTTCCTCTCCTCTATCACTCTATTTTTGACAATAAGGGATTTGGGATGTTACTCTATTTTCTGACACACCGTATTCTGTTTATCATGGTTTGTCACCCAGGAGTGGCTGATGGGAACAGTGGTGATTATGAGGAGGAGGGCCACCTGAACTCTCCTGACCCCAACCAGTCCTCCTCAGAGGGTGACTATGATGACATCGCTAACTACCTGGACTCAAACCCAGAGCAAGGCTACTGAATGAGCTGGAAGGACCTACATTTTACAGTACATGTCAATGTTTCTGTTAATGTAAAAGAGTGGCTAGCTAATTGTTTTCAATGTTTGATATGATGTATAAATGTATAGCATACGTAGGTATATTATGTATGTTTTGTGTTTTTGGGTGTGATAATAAAAATGTAATATTTGTTTACTATGCAATTATGATATTTGTGCAGTTGATAACATACATGGAGCCTACAGAGGAAACCCTTACAGCAGGGATGATCAACTAGAAACCTTGCTTACATTTCTATACAATCACATATAACTCTGTGTGGGAGTACTTTAGGACATTTGTTCCAAAATTACGATCACAGTATTTACAGTGTTGTCTAAAAACAAATAAAACGTATAATTGTTTTCTTTAACCTCTCTAGGGTAGGGGGCAGTATTTTCACATCCGGATAAAAAAACATACCCGATTTAATCTGGTTATTACTACTGCCCAGAAACTAGAATATGCATATAATTGTTTGATTTGGATAGAAAACACCCTAAAGTTTCTAAAACTGTTTGGATGGTGTCTGTGAGTATAACAGAACTCATATGGCAGGCCAAAACCTGAGAAGATTCTGTACAGGAAGTGCCCTCTCTGACCATTTCTTGGCCTTCTATAGCCTCTTTATCGAAAATAGAGGATCTCTGCTATAACGTGACATTTTCTAAGACTCCCATAGGCTCTCACAAGGCGCCAGAACGTTGAATGATGACTCTGCAGTCCCTGGCTGAAAAACAGTAGCGCATTTGGATAGTGGTCGATCTGAGAACAATGAAACGGGCGCGCGCGGGCATATGAAGAGTCCATTTTCTTCTTTCAGTCTTTGAATGAAAACGACGTCTCCCGGTCGGAATATTATCGCTATTTTATGAGAAAAATCGCATAAATTGATTTTAAACAGCGTTTGACATGCTTCGAAGTACGGTAATGAAATTATTTGTCACGACATGCGTCCTCGCGTCACCGCTCGGATAGTGTCTTGAACACAAGAACAAAACAGAGGATATTTGAACATAACTATGGATTATTTTGAAACAAAACCAACATTTGTGGATGAAGTAGAAGTCCTGGGAGTGCATTCTGATGAAGAACAGCAAAGGTAATCAAATTTTTCTTACAGTAATTCTGAGTTTAGTGAACGCCAAACTTGGTGGGTGTCAAATTAGCTCGCCGTCACGGGCTAGCTATCTACTCAGAATATTGCAAAATGTGCTTTTGCCGAAAAGCTATTTTAAAATCTGATACCGCGATTGCATAGAGGAGTTCTGTATCTATAATTCTTAAAATAATTTATGTTTTTTGTGAACGTTTATCGTGAGTAATTTAGTAAATTCACCGGAAGTTACTAAATTGAAGTAATAGCATTTTTAAGGTTTTTGAATATCGCGCCACTGGATTCCACTGGCTGTTGACTAGGTGGGACGATTTCGTCCCACATACCCGAGAGAGGTTAACCTCTCTGGGCTAGGTGGGACGCTTGTCCCACCTACTCAACAGCCAGTGTAATCCCGTGGCGCAATATTCAAATACCTTAAATGCTATTACTTCAATTTCTCAAACATATGACTATTTTACACCATTTTAAAGACAAGACTCTCGTTAATCTAACCACACTGTCCGATTTCAAAAAGGCTTTACAACGAAAGCAAAACATTAGATTATGTCAGCAGAGTACCCAGCCAGAAATAATCAGACACCCATTTTTCAAGCTAGCATATAATGTCACAAAAACCCAGAAGACAGCTAAATGCAGCACTAACTTTTGATCTTCATCAGATGACACCCCTAGGACATTTATGTTATACAATACATGCATGTTTTGTTCAATCAAGTTCATATTTATATCAAAAACCAGCTTTTTACATTAGCATGTGACTAGCATTCCCACCGAACACTTCCGGTGAATTTACTAAATTACTCACAATAAACCTTCACAAAAAACATCATTATTTTAAGAATTATAGATTCAGAACTCCTCTATGCAATCGCGGTATCAGATTTTAAAATAGCTTTTCGGTGAAAGCACATTTTGCAAAATTCTCAGTAGATAGCCCGGTATCACAGGGCTAGCTATTTAGACACCCACCAAGTTTAGCCCTCAGCAAAGTCAGATTTACTATAAGAAAAATGTTATTACCTTTGCTCTTCTTCGTCAGAATGCACTCCCAGGACTTCTATTTCAATAAAAAAAATTGGTTTGGTCCCAAATAATCCATAGTTATATCCAAATAGCGGCGTTTTGTTAGTGCGTTCAAGACACTATCCGAATGGTAAAGAAGGGTGACGAGCGCGACGCATTTCGTGACAAAAAAATTCTAAATATTCCATTACCGTACTTCGAAGCATGTCAACCGCTGTTTAAATAAATGCATTGCGTGTAACGTTTGTTGTATTGAGTGGACCAATACGCAGCGGGAATGTGTATACTCATCTTCTTTATTAGATGGAGAAAAAAAATAAAAAATACTTATACAAAATAAACGAAGACTGTCCTGTAAGGCTAAACGCTATACACTGAACAACTACCCACAAATCCCAATGAAAAAACACTCCTATTAAATAGGACCCCAAAAAACGAAACACACTAAACAAACACCCCCTGCCACACCCTGACCAAACTACAATAACAAACAACCCTTTTTACTGGTCAGGACGTGACATTGCGCCATTCGGAGATGCGCTTTGCAGCCTACTCTGTAACTTAACCTGCGCTGTAAAGGGATTGCCATGAATTTGACAGTATACAAGCAGTGTGGTGGTAAGTAAAATTCTGTATTTCATATTAGAGTACACTTACTGTAATATAAATACAGTATCAAAGCAAGTACTGTGTAATGACAATACTGTAAAATTGACTATTATATTGTAAAAAGTAAAAAGCTGCCATAATCTGAATGAATGAATGAATGAAATTCATTGAGGGAGGGGTTTGTATCTTTACTGTAATTAAAGGGGATTGGTGCAAGCAGGTTGGCTGCTAGGAAAAGTGTTTACAAATTACAGCATATTAATTTGGGCTAGGCCCACCTGGCCAACATCCTGTGAAATTGCAGAGCGTGAAATTCAAAATACAAAATTCGTAATATTAAACATTCATGAAAATACAAGCGTCTTACATCGTTTAAAAGCTTAACTTCTTGTTAATCCAGCCGCTTTGTCAGATTTCAAAAAGGCTTTACTGCGAAAGCATACCATGCGATTATCTGAGGACAGCACCCCGCGTACAAAAGCATTACAAACATTTTCCAAACAGAGGGACACGAAAGTCAGAAATGGCGATAAAATAAATCACCTACCTTTGAAGATCTTCCTCTGTTTGCAATCACAAGGGTCCCAACTACATAACAAATGGTAATTTTGTTCGATAAAGTCCTTCTTTATATCCCAAAAAAGTAACCTCCCCAGAGGGTCACCTTTTTGAACTCAATGAACAATTCAGTGAAAAGCAAGAGACAAGAGATAGTTTGTGTTGACCTCTGTTGCAGTGGACTCCTCTGATTCTTCCAGCACCACCTCCGAGGAGTGCTATGAAAACACACGCAAAGATGTAGAGAATCTACTAACATCAAGTATGGCCATGGGTATTTTGTGTAAGTGCTGTGCTTGTTGAGTGTCCTTCTCTATATGCGTGCTGAAAGTCTGTTGTCAATTTGTTTACTGTAAAATAGCATTGTATCTGGTCAAACACAATTCTTTCCGGAAGTTTACTAAGGGTTGGTAACAAGCTGATTGTTTGGCTATTTGAGCCAGTAAAGGGGGTTTTACTATTCTTGGGTAGTGGAATGACTTTAGATTCCCTCCAGGCCTGAAGGAAAACACTTTCTAATAGGCTTAAATCGAAGATGTGGCAATATCGTTCACTATTCTCCTCAGTAATTTTCCATCCAGACTGTCAGACCCCGGTGGCTTGTCATTGTTGATAGACAAAAATAATTTTTTCACCTCTTCCACACTGACTTTCCGAAAATCAGAAGTACAATTCTTGTCTTTCATAATTTGGTCAGATATACTTGGATGTGTAGTGTCAGCGTTTGTTGCTGGTATATCATCCCTAAATTTGTATATCTTGCCAATGAAAAAGTAATTAGTTGGCAATATCAGTGGGTTTTGGGATAGATTAGCCAACTGATTCAACAGACTTATTTGCCATACCTTTTACTTCATCCCTCTCAACCATACCATTTTTCAAGTCCTCATAAATCCAAAGATTTAACATTTTTCAGTCATTTTCTCAATGGGTGCATGCTTATTAGGAACTAGAATAAGCAATTTCATAAATGTGTCAAGTGCAGCGTCTGGTTGCTCCTCATTACATACCACAGACAAGCAAATACTCTTTACATCATCAACATATGAATCACTACAAAACTTATTGTATGACCTCTTCTACACTATATTAGGCCCAGCCTTTGGAACTTTGGTTTTCCTCGATATGGCTATTATATTGTGATCACTACATCCTATGGATTTGGATACTGCTTTAAAGCAAATTTCTGCAGCATTAGTAAAGATGTGATCAATACATGTTGATGATTTCATTCCTGTGCTGTTTGTAAATACCCTGGTAGGTTGACTGATAACCTGAACCAGGTTGCAGGCACTGGTTACAGTTTGAAGTTTTTTCTTCAGTGGGCAGCTTGATGAGTGCCAGTCAATATTTAAATCACCCAGAAAATATTATTCTCTGTTGATATCACATACAGTATCAATCATTTCACACATATTATCCAGAAACTGACTGTTAGCACTTGGTGGTCTATAGCAGCTCCCACAAGAATGGGCTTTAGGTGAGGCAGATGAACCTGTAGCCATATTACTTCAACCGTATTTAACATTAGATTGTCTCTGAGCTTTACAGGAATGTGGTTCGTTGTATAGACTGCAACACTGCCCTCGTTGGCATTTGTCTTTTCGGTAAGTGTTATAAGCATGCATTGCTACCACTGTGTCATCAAAGGTATTATCTAAGTGAGTTTCGGAGATAGTCAGAATATGAATGTCATCTGTTACAAGCAAGTTGACTTCATGGACCTTGTTTCTCAGGCTGCATGTGTTAATATGGGATATTTTTTGCACTTTTCTGGGTTGCTTGATTATTTTTAATGCTTTACTGGGAAGCTTATCAGACAGACTTGATAGTGCAGGGTGAGCTGCACAAAGTGGTCTTCTTACTAGGACACACTGCCTCAGTGCTAACTGTGTAACTCTGGTTCATAGGCTCATGATTACTGCATCCAATAGCTGTAGGATTAACAAAGGTATTCAGGGAAATTAGGGGGACATACATTAAGTTACTTACATTGTCTGCCAACGCCCCTAGGATAATGTGCTTTTGATGCAGCATATGACCACTCATTGACACAATGGTAGTGATTAACTGAGCTGGTCTTGGGTCATTTACCAGTCATTGTTTCAACGCAGCCTTGAAATGCGTGGACAGAGTCCAGGAGCCAAGATGATTTGGATGGACTCCGTCATTCCTGTAGAGTATCTTCTGTTTCCAGAAGGTGTCAAAGTTATCTATAAAAGTGACTCCAGCAGAGCTACAATCTTTTAGCCCGTACACTGGGAAGCGTTGGAGTCAACATGGGCCAGCATCCCTTTGTCCATGCCCCGACAAATTGAGGCTGATCTGAGGGCAAAAGGGGGTGCAACATAATATTAGGACGGTGTTTTGTACACTCTATAGACCCTACTGGGTATTCCCTACAATGCTTTTACTGCGGCACCTAGAATAGTTTAAGCTCTACAAGCCAATATGTATTTCATATACAGTTATGTGCATTGGGGGCATTTATTTGACCTTGGAACATGTTTTAAAACCCACATTTAATGCAAATGTTACGTAAATATGAACAAATATGAATCATTGTTAATGTTTCATATATCATGAATAAATACAAGTTATTGACACTTGTACTATTACGTGGGGGACTTTTATTGTGAAATTCTTTCTAACGTCCGTGACACGGAAATATATTTATTTTACTGTTGCTCATCCAAAAAAAGGTAGCTTGCTAGTTTAACCGCCTTGTTTACAATTAATCAATCGCTGTAACGAGTTTGCGGTGTGTCTTTGGAAACGTACAAAGTTCTCCATCCCATTTTCAGGGAAAAGAACATGAGCAGAGATTCACAAATGAGGGCAGCAATAAATCAGAAATTAATTGAAATGGGGGAACGGGATCGGTAAGCAAAACACATTCACATGCGTGTGTAGTGTAACGTTACTGATGGAATGTGAAACAAAACCAGCTGGTTGAAAGCTAACAGGCAGAGATAAAAACTGCACGTATGGACATTGTTATTTTTGTACATTTGATTTGAACGTGATTGATTGCTTGACCACAGGTTGAAAGAATTGCTCAGGGCGAAGCTGGTAGAATGTGGGTGGAAGGATCAGTTGAAAGCACACTGCAAAGGTATTTCTGTCTGCCTGCCTGTCCATCTGTGTATGTGGCTTGAGGAGGGGGGGTTAGTTGTTGTCACCTATATATCACTCAGTCACCTGTGGTATTTTATTCCGGATCCCCATAACATACCTACCACTGAGTCAGTGCAAGCATCTGAACCATTTGGCCCTTGAGACATTTCCCTGTTCTTCTTCTATGCAGATGTTATCAGAGAAAAGGGCTTGGAACACATAACAGTGGAGGACCTGGTAGCAGAAATCACACCAAAAGGAAGAGGTATGCAGAGCATAAATACTCACCACACCATTTCAGCTAATATGTTATTGTAGATACCTAGTCTCTAACTACTATGAATCTGTGACTTTGCTAACAACCATGTTATGTTATTATTCTTGCAGCACTTGTACCAGAGTGTGAAGAAGGAACTATTACAGAGAATCAACTTTTTTAGCTCAACACTCTACCTTGTGAATGAGGCTGCAGATTTTTTTTTCTCAATACATATTATTTTTTGCCACTGATGTTATGTTATTTTTACTTTGTTTTTTTTATATAGATTTAGTTTGTTTTTATGCTACAATTTTAACAATAAAACCATAGTTATGTTTTGTCATTAAGAGTCCAGTAACGTCCTTATTGTAAATTCCATCTTGGACACTTTCAAAACTAAAAGGTGAATTTTTTTTGACAGTGGTCGATTTTTTGCTTACGTCCCCTCATTCAATGATAATTGATGCCACTTTACATAGCTTCTGTCTCTGACGTTTCAACCAAAAATACACCGTAATAAGTCTTACTTAACTACCATCATCCCATGACATTGTCAAAACTACCTGTGGAGATGTTTCCATGGAGGCCTCATATTACACAATACGTTTTGTTTCTTAGTGAATGAATGCATCCTCAGATTTAATCTCAAAGTACTTTGTGGTTAGGTCATTGTAACACTGCACAATAGAAAAGAGCAACCTGGCTTCTTTCACATGAGCAATGTGGGTAGATTTATTGTTTTGTCTTGACAACATCTCATGAAATACAGTAGAGTAACATAATTGCTTCCAGCCCTGTTCTGCTCTTTATGCAATACAATTCTGTTAACTTTACAATACAATCAAACTTCTGCTGCTTAGCTCAATCATTTACGTTTAAATAAATGTTTTTATTTCAAAGACGCTCTTATCCAGAGTGATTTATAGTAGTGAGTGCATACAATTTTGTCAGTTATCAGTTGCTGCCGCCATCTGCCTTTCCAGATGTTTGGGAGATGGGACTCCTGTATCTGCCTGGCCAGCCGTTGAGGACTTGTTGCTTTGTGATGGGAGTTGTCCATATTCTAGACTGGCTGCCCGTCCAGGGTTTGAGAGCCCAGGCTACCCAAAATGTTCCCGTAAACCCCTAACCGGGGGCTGTCAGCCGGAGCCAACTGAGCCTGAGACTCCCTGAGGTAGCATGCAAGGCAGAGCAAAGTGAAGCAAAGCCAGCTTTATCATAATCTACACTGAACAAAAATATAAACGCAACATGTAAAGTGTTGGTTTGCTTTGCTTTCATGAGCTGAAATAAATCGCAGAATTTTTCCATATGAACAAAAAGATTATAGAGAAATAATGTTGTGCACAAATTTGTTTATATCCCTTTTAGTGAGCATCCACATAACAGGTGTGGCATATCAATGAGCTGATTACACAGCATGATCATTACATGGTACTCCTTGTGCTGGGAACAATAAAAAGCCATTATAAAATGTGCAGTTTTGTCACACAACGCCACTAATGTCTCAAGTTTTGAGGGAGCATGCAATTGACATGCTGACTGCAGGAATGTCCACCAGAACTGTTGCCAGATAATTGAATGTTAATTTCTCTACCATAAGCCACCTCCAACTACGTTTTTAGAGAATTTGGCAGTACATCAAACCGGCCTCACAACCGAAGACCACTTGTATGTCGTCATGTGGACGAGCGGTTTGGTGATGTCAGAGTGCCCCATGGTAGCATTGGGGTTATGGTATGGGCAGGCATAAGCTACGGACAACAAACACAATTGCATTTTATCAATGGCAATTTGAATGCACAGAGATACCATGAAGAGATCCTGAGGCGCATTGTCGTGCCATTCATCTGCTTCCATCATGTTTCAGCATGATAATACACAGCCCCATGTCGTAAGGATCTGTACACAATTCCTTGAAGCTGGAAATGTCCCAGTTCCTCCATACTCAGCAGACATGTCACCTATTGAACAACTTTAGGATGCTCTGGATCTACATGTAAGTTAACGTGTTCCAGTTCTCGCCAATATCCAGAAACTCCCCACAGCCATTGAAAGGCTTTGTCGTGCTGCAAGAGGCAAATGGTGGTCACACCAGATACTGACTGGTTTTCCTGTCTACGCCCCAACTTTTTTTAAAGGTATCTGACCAACGGATGCATATCTGTATTTTATATATATATTTTGTACAGTATAGATCAAGCAATATCTGAATTAGATAATGACAAACGTCCAGTCTCGAGTTTTAAAATGTACCTTACAATATTTTACCGCAAACTCATCCATTTTACTGTGGTTTTGTTCCTTTTCCTCATTTTCTCATTTAACTGTAAGATGTAAATATTGTGTTTTTTATTGTTCCTGGATGCTGTTGTTGTCGTGATAACCAAAAGATACCCGTGTTGTTAGTAACTGTAAGTAATCTAAGCACCCAAGAACGAAATTCCCACTACAGTTTGTTACATAATGGAAAAAGGCCCGCCTGTCTCCCAAGATCCTGG
Organism: Salmo salar; assembly: GCF_965601325.2. Lineage (NCBI taxonomy): Eukaryota > Metazoa > Chordata > Actinopteri > Salmoniformes > Salmonidae > Salmo > Salmo salar. The sequence goes on along the minus strand of NC_138304.1, from coordinate 62,357,303 downwards.
TGAACTTTTACCGCTGCACGGTCGAGAGCATTCTGACTAACTGCGCCACAGTCTGGTTTGGCGGATGCTCGGTGGCCGACCGGAAGGCCCTGCAACGGATGGTGAAAACCACCCAGCACATCACTGGTGCCCAGTTCCCTTCCATCGTAGACCTCTAGCGCAAGCGGTGTCTGTGTAGGGCATCATCATCAGGGACCCTTCACATCCTTGCCATAAACTGTTTGCCCTCCTACCATCAGACAGGCGGTACAGGTCTCTACGTTCCCACACTAGCAGGCTCAAGAACAGTTTCTTTCCAGCTAACCCTGCTGAACTCTGTGACATGGCACTAGCCATATCCACCCGCCCACCACTTAGTACTGCCTCTCAGGGACCTTGTTGCATTACTCTCTTTGCACTCTTTACAGTACTACTGGACTCTGATATTGCTTTGCAAAAGACATTATTCAGTTGTACATGTCTACCTCTGTAACCTCATTGCTGCTATCCCTGTATTTCAGTTGCATGTCTCCTTGCACTTTCAATTTGCCTTCATTGCACATTTAGACTTGCCATTTGCCTTCATTGCACATTTATACATCCCACTTAATAATATACATTGTACTTAATTGTTTCTCTTGTACATTTTTTATACTCTTTTATTTGCACTTCTGGTCAGATGCTGACTGCATTTCGTTGTACTGTACATGTACTTGTTCAATGAAAATAAAGTTTAATCTAATCTAATAATGTCTGTCCATGACAGATTACTGTGTGAGTGACCATGCATTGAAGGTCACACAGCTATGGCTGAACCTGTCCCAGAAATTCTCCTTTTGTCCCTTTACTGCTTTAAATTATTATTTTCTATTTTTTTTATTTAACCTTTATTTTAACAGGGAAGACATATTGAGAACTAGGTCTCTTTCACAAATGCGTTCGAGTACCTGCTGTCCTTTCAAGTTTGACTATTGTCCAGATATATGGAGGTGATTAACCTCTTGGTGACTGTCAACATGATGTAAAAAAAATCCCACATACTTTACTTCTACACATGACTGCTCACATATAAGCAGTTAAAGTTACAATCTGTAATTCCAACAGCCTGATCCTGGCACCTGGGATGGGACTGGGGAAATGTAACCACTCAAATTTGTGGATGGAGCTATGGATGCAAGGACTGACAGTCCATGAGATTGGCATGTTTTATTTAAGTTGCGGCTTTATATAGTTAATTTTAAAACAAAAACATAAACAAAAGAGTAATATCGCTTTAGATTTAGGTTCATGATATAAGGCAGTACTACAGCAGAAAAACAGACCTTTAAGTACCTTGAAGATGTTTTTTGCAAACAATGCCAGTACATTTTAAAGCCATTTTAAGCAGGTTCCTTGTTTGACATGTAGGCTCTCATATTTTCATTTGAATTGATTTGTAACTATAATTCATAAAAGTTTTACTTTATGTTTAATGGTGTATAGAATATCAATATCTCCCTTTAATTAAATCCTGTATCTCAGTTATGTGAAGAGATCATTGGAATATCTTGATAAAATATCCTATGGCCATCAATCCTCAAGAATATCCTAGGGTGATACATTCATTTTTAGGGTAAAGAATGCTGTTTAAATGTTGTTTTACATTTAAACATAGCATGTTGCTATTTTTGGCAAGGCAAGTGTTTCATATTTTACAGGAAAATGTGTGACTTGAAAATGGAATAAAAAGCATAATTTATAAACCACTTACATACTATTGTCATAATATAACGTTAATATATTTTTCTGCAAGCCTATATGTTTGACATGCAGATACAAAAACTTTTTTAGATTAATCAATGAAATCATGAATTAATTAAAGGTCATATAGCAATAAGTTTGATTAGTAAGCCATCAGAATGCTCCCTTGAGTATAGTTATTTCCTTTATGACACTATTGAACTGTGCATGCAGGCAAGTAGGCATCATGTAACTTATAAGATATGCCTTCATATGATTTGCATATTTTAAATGATATGAAGTTAAGAGGAAGATAAGACCTCTTTCACTTCTGATCATTTTGTTGTCTGACAGTTTAATGTGTGTGTGTGTGTGTGTGTGTGTGTGTGTGCATGTGTTTGTGTCACATGAAGGTAATGAACATGTTATCGACAGAGCACACGCTTCCTGTTGGGGCAGGCGCTGTGAGCTCAAGAGGCTCTCTCTCTCTATCTGAACATTTTGCCCGACAGGTCATTTATCTCAACCAATTTCATTTTGACTTGTTTTAGTAGGCTATTTGTGTGTATGCATGTGTCTGTGCCTATATTTGTGAAGCAACACAAACATAGGCACAGACACATGCATACACACACACACAATAACATAGGCACCAAATGCACACGTACACATGGATTTTGTATTGTGTATATATGTGGTAGTGGTGGAGTAGGGGCCTGAGGGCACACAGTCTGTGATTGTATTATAATGTTTTTAAAATTGTATAAACTGCCTTAATTTTGCTGGATCCCAGGAAGAGTAGCTGCTGCCTTGGGGATCCATATTAAATACAAATATTTAGGCACATTTTTAATTTTAAGACTAATTGCAGATTTAGCAAATTTCAATAATAGCCTATTAACGAGAGTCTTGTCTTTAAAATGGTGTAAAATAGTCATATGTTTGAGAAATTGAAGTAATAGCATTTCTAAGGTATTTGAATATAGCGCCACGGGATTCCACTGGCTGTTGACTAGGGTGGGACGCAAACGTCCCACCTAGCCCAGAGAGGATAACTGTCTGAAATAAATTGGCTTTGAGGAGTATAACTGAATTGTCATCATAAATGCTTATGGTATGTATGTATGCTAATTTATTATGTAAAATGGATGGACATAGTAACAATAATTGACAGCCCAATGGAAACCAAAGGGCACATATATACAAATACTAATCAGTGGGAATAGGGGACAGGTGTGCGTAATGAAAGTTCCGGAGGAATCCGTGACAATATAGAATATTCAATAGTCCTACAAAAGCATGCAGGCATCGCAAGGATGGAATGTGCTAGACAGCATTGGCACTTGCCGCTTGCCTTTTTCCTGTGGTGTTGCTCAAGTAAGATTAACCTTCAATATTTATTGCTATTTATATTTTCTGTTATTAAAAGATTGTTTATTATATTAAATCCCTGACTATTCACATCTTTTCACTCATCAGACGCTCAAAAAATTACCAGAGTGACCCCAAGAGTTGGGAGAATAAATGGAGCTGCACAACTTATAATTGAGGGAGAAGGTAGGATGACCACTGGGGCCACGTCTCCAGCAGCTCTTTGTCTTTTCAATCGATGTAACCTTAATATGAAGATGCACTTAGTTGTGAGGTGACATTCATAATTAGGCTAAATGTTACAATTTCTTATTTTTACAGGGTTCACCCAGGGGAACCAGTTCAGTTTCAACGCAGAGAGCCAGGACTGTCGGACACCCTGACAATTTCCTGTGATGTGGAGAGAGACTCAACTCATGGCAACCAGATCATATGCTACACCGGGCAGGCTTTTGACAGGTGTTATCAGGATTTAGATGTTAAAATGACATACTGTAGGTCTATTGGTTTCCTTACCATGGAAGCAGTCTATGTACAAGGTAAGACTGCTTTAGGGTAAGGCAAGCAATATTGGGTGAAAAAAAACAACGTTTCTAACAAATGAACGGATTCAGATAATTATTGAATTTTTTTAAACCAATTCTTATGTCCTTTTACAGCAATGCCTCAAGACCAGTATGTGATCTATGTCAGTGTGGATTGGGTGCCTATTCCCAACTACAATATCCATTGTGGCTCTTACAAGCCTTTAGTCTGCAGCCTCTATGTAAGTGACGTGGGATAACACTTAGTACAGAAGGTCCTAAGCTTACGTTCTTGAAAGAGGGTTAATGGCATGTGAACCTTATAAATTAGATAAGCTCTTAATTAAAAAGGATCCAACCCTTTTTTTTACATTTTCGCCTAAAATGACATACCCAAATCTGTCACGTCCTGACCAGTATAAGGGGTTATTTGGTTATTGCAGTTTGGTCAGGACGTGGCAGGGGGTATTTGTTTTATGTGGTTTGGGGTTTAATGGGATGTGTATTTATGTAAGAGGGGTGTTTAATTAATGTGTTCCGGGGTTTTTGGGTAATGTTCTTGTTTTGTATTTCTATGGTTTTCTATGTTGTGTATTTCTTTGTGTTGGCCTGGTATGGCTCTCAATCAGGAACAGCTGTACATCGTTGTTGCTGATTGAGAGTCATACTTAGGTAGCCCTGTGTCACCTGTCCCTTTGTGGGAAGATGTTGTTGTTGTACTGCTGTGTGTTAGCCTGCAACACTGTTCGTTCGATCGTTTTCGTGTTTTGTTTAATTTTGTGTTCAATAAAAGTCACTATGAGCACTCTATCCACTGCGCCTTGGTCCACTACGTACGACGACCATTACAAAATCTAACTGCCTGTAAGTCAGGCCCTGAAGCAAGGACATGCATATTCTTGGTACCATTTGAAAGGAAACACTTTGAAGTTTGTGGAAATGTGAAAGGAATGTAGGAGAATATAACAATAGATCTGGTAAAAGATAATACAAAGAAAAAAAACAACCGTTGTTTTGTATTTTTTTGTACCATCATCTTTGAAATGCAAGAGAAAAGCTATAATGTATTATTCCAGCCCATGGCATCATGTACAACGTTTTAGACATATCCAATGTACCATTGCATTTCTGTTAAAAATGTTGTATCAAGACTGCCCAAATGTGCCTAATTTGTTACATCTAGACGTTCCGCTAGCGGAACACCTGCTCCAATATCCAATGATAGGCGTGGCGCGAATTACAAATTCCTCAAAAATACAAAAACTTCAATTTTTCAAACATATGACTATTTTACAGCATTTTAAAGACAAGACTCTCCTTTATCTAACCACACTGTCCGATTTCAAAAAGGCTTTACAGCGAAAGCAAAACATTAGATTATGTCAGCAGAGTACAGCCAGAAATAATCAGACACCCATTTTTCAAGCTAGCATATAATGTCACAAAAAACAAAACCACAGCTAAATGCAGCACTAACCTTTGATGATCTTCATCAGATGACAACCCTGGGACATTATGTTATACAATACATGCATGTTTTGTTCAATCAAGTTCATATTTATATCAAAAAACAGTTTTTACATTAGCATGTGACGTTCAGAACTAGCATACCCCCCGCAAACCTCCGGTGAATTTACTAAATTACTCACGATAAACGTTCACAAAAAAAATAACAATTATTTTAAGAATTATAGATACAGAACTCCTTTGTGCAATCGAGGTGTCCGATTTTAAAATAGCTTTTCGGTGAAAGCACATTTTGCAATATTCTGAGTACATAGCCCAGCCATCACGGCTAGCTATTTAGACACCCACCAAGTTTAGCCCTGACCAAACTCCGATTTACTATTAGAAAAGTTTGATTACCTTTGGTGTTCTTCGTCAGAATGCACTCCCAGGACTGCTACTTCAATAACAAATGTTGGTTTGGTCCAAAATAATCCATCGTTATATCCAAATAGTGGCGTTTTGTTCGTGCGTTCAAGACACTATCCGAAGTGTAAATAAGGGTCACGAGCATGGCGCAATTCGTGACAAATAAATTCTAAATATTACATTACCGTACTTCGAAGCATGTCAACCGCTGTTTAAAATCCATTTTTATGCCATTTTTCTCGTAAAAAAACGATAATATTCTGACCGGGAATCTGCGTTTAGGTAAAAAGAGGAAAGAAAACAAAGCATTTGGTCGACGCGGGCACGAGCCTGAGTCTCACAGTACTGTAACCAGCCACTACCCAAACGCGCTACTTTTTTTCAGCCAGAGCCTGCAAAGCCACGATTCAGCTTTTTGCCACCTTCTGAGAGCCCATGGGAGCCGTAAGAAGTGTCACGTAACAACAGAGATCCTTTGTAATGGATAGAGATAATCAAGAAGGGGAAGAAATTGTCAGACATGCCACTTCCTGCATGGAATCTTCTCAGGTTTTGGCCTGCCATATGAGTTCTGTTATACTCACAGACACCATTCAAACAGTTTTAGAAACTTTAGGGTGTTTTCTATCCAAAGCCAATAATTATATGCATATTCTAGTTACTGGGCAGGAGTAGTAACCAGATTAAATCGGGTACGTTTTTTATCCGGCCGTGTCAATACGGCCCCCTAGCCCTAACAGGTTAATATAACTTTTTTTTAAACTTTTTGTCTTGAAATTTTGGCCGAGCTTCCTACATTTGGAGTAGCTTACTGAACGCGCAAACAAGAAGGAAGTATTTGGACATAAATTATGGACTTTATTAAACAAAACAACATTTATTGTGGACTAGTTCGAGCAAGGGCAGTGCTCCAAGCCGAGTCAAACTACACATAGTTTCTCTATTTTGGTTAGGTCAGGGTGTGATTTGGGTCGGCATTCGAGATTTGTAGTTCTTTGTTCTATTCTATGTTTTCTATTTCTATGTTGTCAGGTTCTAGTTTGCTATTTCTATGTTGGGTTTTGTTTGGGATGATCTCCAATTAGAGGCAGCTGGTCTTCGTTGTCTCTAATTGGAGATCATACTTAACTTCTATGGGCTAGGTGGCACGTCACCGTCCCACTCTATTCAACAGCCAGTGGAAGAGCGTGGCGCGAAATACAAAACCTCAAAAATGCAATAATTTCAATTTTTCAAACATACGACTATTTTACACCATTTTAAAGACAAGACTCTCGTTAATCTAACCACATTGTTTGATTTCAAAAAGGCTTTACAGTGAAAGCAAAACATTAGATTATGTTAGGAGAGTACATAGCCACAAATAATCACACAGCCATTTTCAAAGCAAGCATATATGTCACATAAACCCAAAACAATGCTAAATGAAGCACTAACCTTTGATGATCTTCATCAGATGACACTCCTAGCACATTATGTTATACAATACATGCATGTTTTGTTCAATCAAGTTCATATTTATATCCAAAAACAGCTTTTTACATTGGCATGTGATGTTCAGAACATGCATTCCCACCCAAAACTTCCGGTGAATTTACTAAATTACTCACCATAAACGTTGACAAAATACATAACAATTATTTTAAGGATTATAGATACAGAACTCCTTTATGCAATCACTATGTCAGATTTTAAAATAGCTTTTCGGCGAAAGCACATTTTGCAATATTCTGAGTACATAGCTCGCCATCACGGCTAGCTATTTTGACACCCGCCAACTTCGGGCTCACTAAACTCAGAATTACTATTAGAAAAATTGTATTACCTTTGCTGATCTTCATCAGAATGCACTCCCAGGACTGCTACATCCACAAGAAATGTTGTTTTTGTTCCAAATAATCCATAGTTATGTCCAAATACCTCCGTTTTGTTCGTGCATTCAGGTCACTATCCAAAGAGTAACGCGCGAGCGCATTTCGAGACAATTTTTTTAAAAATGTTCCTTTACCGTACTTAGAAGCATGTCAAACGCTGTTTAAAATCAATATTCATGGTATTTTTCTCGTAAATTGCGATAATATTCCAACCGGACAATAGTGTTTTCATTCAAAGAGGAAAATAAAAAACAGCATGGTCACGGGATCGCGCATACCCAGTCTCTTAGTCACCTGGCAGACCACTGACAAACTGAGCTACCATACTCTGCCCAGAGACAGGATACGCCTCAATCCGCTTTCTGAAGGCTTTAGAGAGCCAATGGAAACCTTAGAAAGTGCAACGTAACCCCAGAGATACTTTGGTTTCGAAAGGGACTAGAAAGAAGAACTACAAATTGTCAGACAGGCCACTTCCTGCTTGGAATTTCCTCAGGTTTTTGCCTGCCATATGAGTTATGTTATACTCACAGACACCATTCAAACAGTTTTAGAAACTTCAGAGTGTTTTCTATCCAAATCTACTAATAATGTGCATATTCTCATTTCTGGGAAAGAGTGGTAACCAGTTTAAATCGGGTACGTTTTTTATCCGGCCGTGAAAATACTGCCCCCTAGCCCAGACAGGTTAAGTAGGGTTTTTTTTCACCTGGGTTTGTGGGAGATTGTTTTTGAGTAGTGTATGTTTCACCTCTGCATCACGGTTTGTTGTTTTGTTGTTTAGTTTATGTGTTGCTTTGTTTCACAGTGTAAATAAAATGTGGAACGACACACACGCTGCACTTTGGTCCGCTTCTCCTTACGACAACCGTGACAGTATCTTTCAGGGAAATCCTATAACCGCATGACTGGAGGCATGATCTCAACCCTGAACCCAGTTTAGCCATCGTCGTCTCGTAATTTTCTTAGCTATCTTACGCATTTCACCATAACGTTTTATAATAAGTAGTTGTTTATGAGAACAATCTCAACACGTCTAAGGGGAGAGCACGCTCTAAAACTTTGGGACAGTTTAGTTGGTGCAACGTAAGACAGTCTCATTTTCTAATTGTTTGTTTTAGTAGCGGGATTCGTTCCTGTTCAAACCAAAGTGAAGAGTGGAATAATTGAAGTAATGAATTCTAGCCTCACACTTATCACCTGTGGAAGGCGAGTCATCTGGATCTTTTGAAAACAGCTTTTTATTTTTACTCTGTGCAATCAATGCATGGCCCTCTGTAAATGGTCCTCTGTAAATATGACCATGTGACATCAATGCATGGTCCTCTGTAAATGGTCCTCTGAAAAATGATCATGTGACATGTTATGTAATGACATGTAATGGAAAACGGACGGACAGGTGGAATCATACGACACCAACCTTCTCCCTTCGCTTCTCCTGTCACTCCCATGCATGGAAATGACGAGATTACTGCCAAACAGTAAAGAACCATGACATGGGACAGCCATACAGAACAGAGTCATGACATTGGACAGTCATACAGAACAGAGTATTGACATGGGACAGCCATACAGAACAGAGCCATGACATGGGACAGTCATACAGAATAGCGGATTTCATTGGCCTTGTCAGGCGTCATTGTAGAGACTTCAACCAAAGTCGCGAGAGTGCGGTATGTTGTACCAAAGTTGACTGACTGAAAGGGAACACAGGGTTATTGTCCATATAATAACTTTTTTTCCCAGTAGGTGGCTTTCGACTCCAAATAGCCTAATCGGTCTGCGTCAGACTGCACAGAATAGTATGGTAGTAATTGTTTATTTGTCCCACCCTGATCTGATTCACCTGTCTTGTGCTCGTCTCCATCCCCCTCCAGGTGTTGCCCATTTATACCTTTGTTATGTTTGTCTGTTGCCAGTTTGTCTTGTCAAGCCTATCAGTGTGTTTTCCCTACTCCTGTTCTCTCTAGTCCCTGTTTTCTAGTTTTTCCAGTTTTGACCTTACTGACTCTGCCCTGGACTACTGACCTCTGCCTGCCCCTTGTTTTGTTAATAAACATTGATTTGAACTGTCTGCATCTGGGTCCTGATAATAATTATATTATCACTACGACTGAGCGGTCTAAGGCACAGCATCTCAGTAGAAGAGGCTTCACTACAGTCCCTGGTTCAAATCCAGGCTGTATCACATCCAGCCATGATTGGGAGTCCCATATGGCGGAGCACAATTGGCCCAGCGTCGTCAGGGTTTGGCCGGGGTAGGCCGTCATTGTGTTTGTGCGTCTTGTCTTCATCGCGTGCCCAAACACGAATTTCCAAGACTGTGTCCTTGTACTAAAACTCATTTCTTATTTGTTTTTGAAGTTACAAGCCTAAAACCTTGAACATAGACTGCTGACACCCTGTGGAAGCCATAGGAATTGCATAGGAATTCAGTGTGCCCCTATACTTTCCATTGCATGAGCAATGGCTCTCAGAAAAACAAAACATTCTGGTTGGTTTTTCTTTGAATTTTCTCCTACCATTTATATTGTGTTATAGTCCCCTACATTATGTTAACCTGTTAGGGCTAGGGGGCAGTATTGACACGGCTGGATAAAAAACGTACCCGATTTAATCTGGTTACTACTCCTGCCCAGTAACTAGAATAGGCATATAATTATTGGCTTTGGATAGAAAACACCCTAACGTTTCTAAAACTGTTTGAATGGTGTCTGTGAGTATAACAGAACTCTGGCTTGGTACTCTGCTGACATAATCTAAAGTTTTGCTTTCGTTGTAAAGCCTTTTTGAAATCGGACAGTGTGGTTAGATTAACGAGAATCTTGTCTTTAAATAGCTGTAAAATAGTCATATGTTTGAGAAATTGAAGTAATAGGATTTTTAAGGTTTTGAAAATCGCGCCACAGGCTTCAACTGGCTGTTACGTAGGTGGGACGAATTCGTCCCGCCTAGCCCATAGAGGTTAATCTAACCACACTGTCCGATTTCAAAAAGGCTTTACAACGAAAGCAAAACATTAGATTATGTCAGCAGAGTACCAAGCCAGAAATAATCAGACACCCATTTTTCAAGCTAGCATATAATGTCACAAAAACCCAGAAGACAGCTAAATGCAGCACTAACCTTTGATGATCTTCATCAGATGACAACCCTAGGACATTATGTTATACAATACATGCATGTTTTGTTCAATCAAGTTCATATTTATATAAAAAAACAGCTTTTTACATTAGCATGTGACGTTCAGAACTAGCATACCCCCCGCAAACTTCCGGGGAATTCGCTAACAATTTACTAAATTACTCACAATAAACGTTCACAAAAAGCATAACAATTATTTTAAGAATTATAGATACAGAACTCCTCTATGCACTCGATATGTCCGATTTTAAAATAGCTTTTTGGTGAAAGCACATTTTGCAATATTCTAAGTACATAGCCCAGGCATCACGGGCTAGCTATTTAGACACCCGGCAAGTTTAGCACTCACCAATATCAGATTTACTATTATAAAAGTTTGATTACCTTTTGTTGTCTTCGTCAGAATGCACTCCCAGGACTGCTACTTCAATAACAAATGTTGGTTTGGTCCAAAATAATCCATCGTTATATCCGAATAGCGGCGTTTTGTTCGTGCGTCCCAGACACTATCTGAAATGGTAAATCACGGTCGTGCGCATGGTGCAATTCGTGACAAAAAAATCTAAATATTCCATTACCGTACTTCGAAGCATGTCAACCGCTGTTTAAAATCCATTTTTATGCCATTTTTCTCGTAAAAAAGCAATAATATTCCGACCGGGAATGTCCATTTTGCTAAACAGAGGAAAGAAAACACAGCTTTCGGTCGACGCGGGCACGAGCCTGAGTCTCACAGTACTGTAACCAGCCACTACCCAAACGCGCTACTTTTTTTCAGCCAGAGCCTGCAAAGCCACGATTCTGCGTTTTGCCGCCTTCAGAGAGCCTATGGCAGCCGTAGGAAGTGTCACGGGACAGCTAAGATCCTCACTCTTCAATAAACAGAGACAAGAAGAACGACACCTTGTCAGACAGGCCACTTCCTGCATGAAACCTTCTCAGGTTTTTGCCTGCCAAATGAGTTCTGTTATACTCACAGACACCATTCAAACAGTTTTAGAAACTTTAGGATGTTTTCTATCCATATGTAATAAGTATATGCATATTCTAGTTACTGGGTAGGAGTGGTAACCAGATTAACATTTCTACAAACTTCAAAGTGTTTTCTTTCCAATGGTACCAATTATATGCATATCTTGGCTTCAGGGCCTGAGCAACAGGCAGTTTACTTTGGGCACGTAAGTCAGGCAGAAATGGGAAAAAAGGACTCTAGCCCTAAGAAGATTTATTAACAGTGATCAAGTTGCAAAAATTTGCCAGTGTGGCATTTCTAATATGCCAAGTTGCTCTCTCAGAATATCATAATGGACTTGCAACTTTTACTTTCTCCACTTCCGCTCTGTCTTTCTGCATTTTCTTTTTAATTTATTTGATTCCTCACTCAACCAAGGGGCTCTGTCACATATACTCCCTCTCCGGCCTCTAGGTCACCAGGCTGCTGATTATTACGCACACCTGTCCACATCGTCACGCGCACCAGCTCTTCATGACTCTCACCTGGACTCCATCCTCTCCTTGATTACCTTCCCTATATCTGTCACTCCCCTTTGTTCTTTCCTCAGGTGTTATTGACTTGTTTCTTGTTTCATGGTCTGTTTATTTATTAACCTCTTACATCTAGACGTTCCGCTAGGGGAACACCTGCTCCAATATCCAATGATAGGCGTGGCGCGAATTACAAATTCCTCAAAAATACAAAAACTTCAATTTTTCAAACATATGACTATTTCACAGCATTTTAAAGACAAGACTCTCCTTTATCTAACCACACTGTCCGATTTCAAAAAGGCTTTACAGCGAAAGCAAAACATTAGATTATGTCAGCAGAGTACCCAGCCAGAAATAATCAGACACCCATTTTTCAAGCTAGCATATAATGTCACAAAAACCCAGAAGACAGCTAAATGCAGCACTAACCTTTGATGATCTTCATCAGATGACACACCTAGGACATTATGTTATACAATACATGCATGTTTTGTTCAATCAAGTTCATATTTATATCAAAAAACAGCTTTTTACATTAGCATGTGACGTTCAGAACTAGCATACCCCCCGCAAACTTCCGGGGAATTTACTAACAATTTACTAAATTACTCACGATAAACGTTCACAAAAAGCATAACAATTATTTTAAGAATTATAGATACAGAACTCCTCTATGCACTCGATATGTCCGATTTTAAAATAGCTTTTTGGTGAAAGCACATTTTGCAATATTCTAAGTACATAGTCCAGCCATCACGGGCTAGCTATTTAGACACCCGGCAAGTTTAGCCTTCACCAAAATCAGATTTACTATAACAAAAATGTTATTACCTTTGTTGTCTTCATTAGAATGCACTCCCAGGACTGCTACTTCAATAACAAATGTTGGTTTGGTCCCAAATAATCCATCGTTATATCCGAATAGCGGCATTTTGTTCGCGCGTTCCAGAAACTATCCGAAATGGTAAATCAGGTTCGCGCGCATTGCGCAATTCGTGACCAAAAAATTCGAAATATTCCATTACCGTACTTCGAAGCATGTCAACCGCTGTTTAAAATCAATTTTTATGCAATTTATCTCGTAAAAAAGCGATAATATTCCGACCGGGAATCTCCTTTACGGCAAACAGAGGAAAAATCACAAAGACGGGGGCGGCCAGTGCACGCGCCTAAGCCCACAGTCCCTTGATCGGCCACTTGAGAAAGGCGATAATGTGTTTCAGCCTGGGGCTGGAATGACGACATTCAGGGTTATCCCGGGCTCTGAGAGCCTATGGAAGATGTTGGAAGTGTCACGTTAGAGCAGAGATCCTTTGTAATAGATAGAGATGGCAAAGAAGTTCAAGAAATGGTCAGACAGGCCACTTCCTGTAAAGGAATCTCTCAGGTTTTGACCTGCCATTTGAGTTCTGTTATACTCACAGACACCATTCAAACAGTTTTAGAAACTTTGGAGTGTTTTCTATCCAAAGCCAATAATTATATGCATATTCTAGTTACTGGGCAGGAGTAGTAACCAGTTTAAATCGGGTACGTTTTTTATCCAGCCGTGAAAATACTGCCCCCTAGCCATAACAGGTTAAACACTCACTCCCTGTACTTGCTTCGCCACTCTCAGCGCATTCATTACAGGCTCTCTGTTTGGATGTGGCCTTTTTCAACTTTACTCGAGCTATGGCATCAATGTTTGCCCTTTGTTTGCTATTAAAGTTATCAACTAAATCATCAAAAGACGAAGGCAGAATATGTGGTGGAGTATTGTTCGTACACTCAATAAAACTTGTAGCAACTTCAGAGGTAAAATAGCATTTCTTAGTAATGCGTTGAGTATTACCCTGTGCTATGGGCAACAAGGTATTAAAAACTACACAGTAGTGATCAGATAAAGCAACATCAACAATAGAGGATATGTCAATAGAAATCCCCTTTGTAATAACCAGGTCCAAAGTATGGCCGCAGTTATAGGTGGGCCCAATAACATGTTGGATAAAGTCCATAGAGCTCAAAAGATTCAGAAATTCAATGCTTTGGAGTCAGCCTCTTTGTCAGCATGAATATTAAAATTGCCTAACAACATTGTATCACAGATCTCAAGGACAATAGACAATAGTTCAGATGAATCAGTAAATAAAGTGGGGCAATGCTTTGGCGGCCTATACAACGATATGGCAAGTAATGGTAGCTGACATTTAAACAGTATAGCATGATGGTCAAAAGACCCAAAGCCGGCAAACGAAATGTCCTTACAGCTGAGAGCAATAGTAAAAATAGAGGCTGTCCCACCACCCTTTTTCCCTTTTCTGCTAGAGTATGAAAAGCTGGAGTCTGGGGGGAGGTGTCAATAAGAGTGGCACTACAGTCTGACAGCCATGTTTCAGTGAGAAACATGAATTCAACTTTGCACTCAGAAATTAGGTCATTCATCTGGGCGGCCTCCGGCTGTTGGTATACATCCAGGATCCGTGCTGTCTCCCAGGGCTGGTAGGTTCGTCTCAAGCAGGGAAAAGCTGTTTGATAGCTGGATCTGATATTCTCGGATAGATGAAGGGTGACCAGATTGCCTCGCCGATCTCCTACGCCATGCGAGTGTCCAGTCTCCCATGGGCCACGGAGTTGAGCTTAATTAACATCTGTCCAGTGGATTGGGACAGATCACGCTGCCCGACTCATTGACAGCTTTACTATAGGAAGCATTTAAAACTGAGATTCGGTTCGTCTGGGCTACAGCAAGGTCGGTATACTTAGAAAGTAGGTTATCCTTTTCTCCCACCCGAGCTAACAACCGGAGGAGCTCTTCCCTAAGCTGCTCGATGATTGTGCATTTAGGGCAGACAAACCCCTGTCCGTTTTCCAGTTCCACCTTAACTTCATCTTGTGATTGGTGGAAATCCTCTCACTCCTGACACATTTGTGCCCAACTGTGGATAAAAACACCAGTGGGCTAGTGTTAGCCTGCTCTGTTTTCACGATTGCCAGCAGCTATTTTATTTTATTTAACTAAGCAAGTCAGTCAAGAACAAATTCTTATTTACAATGCCCTGTTCACTCTGCCAATTCCGGACGACGCTGGGCCTATTGTGTGCCACCATATGGAACTCCCAATCACAGCCGCATGTGATACAGCCTGAATTCGACCCAGGTACTATAGTGACACCTCTTGCACTGAGATGCAGTGCCTTAGACCATTGCTCCACTGGGGAGTCCTTAACAGGAATCCAGGACACAAACTTGCGGTCCCATCCTTAAAGGCATACCGCTTTGCAGAATACGTAGCAATACAAACTTTAGCTATGATTAAAACTATTTAATAAAAACAACAAAGCAAGTGTTATCACGCCCTGATCTGTTTCACCTGTTTATGTGATTGTCTCCACCCCCTCCAGGTGTCACTTATTTTCCCCAGTGTATTTATCCATGTGTTTACTGTCTCTCTGTGCCAGTTCGTCTTGTATGTTTAGTCAAGTCAACCAGCGTGTTTTTCCCATACTCCTTTACTTTTTTTAGTCCTCCCGGTTCTGACCTCTGCCTGTCTCTGGACTACTTTCCTGCCTGCCTGTTCATCCTGCCTGCCCTGACCTTGATTCTGCCTGCCCTTCGGACTCTGATCTGATTTGACCTTTTTGCCTGTCCACGACCATTCACTTGCCAACCCCTTTGGATTAATAAACATTGTAAGACTCCAACCATCTGCCTCCTGTGTCTGCATCTGGTCTCTCCAACTCTCCCAACAATGCTATTTCTAGGGTCAAATTTTAGATACATTTAAATATTTTTCAGCCATTACTGAACCTGAGACCAGGTTCAGTCAAGACAATACCAAAACAAATGGTCTATTGATTCTGTATCCTCGCAACAGAATCTGCAGATCTGTGACGGTTGAATGCCCCAAATATAAAAAATGTTGTTGGTGGCAAGAATTATGTTCAATCATTTTAGCTGAAAAGCACAAAGTATTGAATCTTGTGTCGTTTTTTGCATTTTGCACATCGGTACATCAAAAATCTATTCCCAACTATTTTGCAATCTATATGACGCAGCTGTCAACATCCTGGTCCTCAAACGAAACTGGTATACTTTCCAATTTGTTGTTTTTATTCCTCTACCAGTTTTTATCCTTTATATTGCGCAGACAGACCAGTTCCTTACCTGCCTCCGATGTTGAGTACCTGACAGACTACAATCTACTAATGGAGCTTTGATTATATCAAGAAAGGCTTGCCATCAAGCCCTGGGGTTTTTCCAGACTGAAAGGTTTGAATAGACTCAACAAGTTATTACTCTGTAATTTGTCCTTCACACTAATATTTTTGTTTATTTGTACATGTTTATCTTGTTTTTTACTTGAATAGTTATTCAGAGGGTGAGGAGGAGACTGAAAAGAAAACATGCTTTAAGTATTTAGCTTTCTCTTTTAAAATATTATTCGGAGAGTCATAGATGACTCCATCTTTAGTAACACGTTTCTGCTAATTCTTTTTGGTAGTGTTCCTGTGGGAATAATTTTGTGCATTTTTCTCCATATTCCATCCAATTTGCTTTATTTTTTCAAGAAATTACATTAGATCATTTTTGGAGAAGGGTTTTTTAGTCTCCAAATATCCACTATTTCTAAGGTGTCCATAATATTGTCATATCCTTAAGGGCATGAGGATAATAGTTTGTGGAGTGATATCCATTGAGGTACGTAACACTGTGTTATAGTCTCCCACAATATTTATGTGATCATTTGTTGCCTTGTAAGTTCAATAAATTAGTATTAGTATTTTCGAAGAAGAGTGGTTTAGACCATATAGATTAATCTCTCTAGGATAGGTGGCACCAAATCGTCCCACCTACGTAACAGCCAGTGTAATCCCGTGGCGCGTTATTCAAAAACCTCAAAAATGCAAAAACTTCAATTTTTCAAACATATGACTATTTTACACCATTTTAAAGACAAGACTCTCTTTAATCTAACCACACTGTCCGATTTCAAAAAGGCTTTACAACGAAAGCAAAACATTAGATTATGTCATCAGAGTACCCAGCCAGAAATAATCAGACACCCATTTTTCAAGCTAGCATATAATGTCACATAAACCCAAACCACAGCTAAATGCAGCACTAACCTTTGATGATCTTCATCAGATGACAACCCTAGGACATTATGTTATACAATACATGCATGTTTTGTTCAATCAAGTTCATATTTATATCAAAAACCAGCTTTTTACATTAGCATGTGACTAGCATGTGACTAGCATTCCCACCGAACACTGCCGGTGAATTTATTAAATTACTCACGATAAACGTTCACAAAAAGCACAACAATTATTTCAAGAATTATAGATACAGAACTCCTCTATGCACTCGATATGTCCGATTTTAAAATAGCTTTTCGGTGAAAGCACATTTTGCAATATTCTCAGTAGATAGCCCGGCATCACAGGGCTAGCTATTTAGACACCCAGCAAGTTTAGCACTCAGAAAAGTCACATTTACTATAAGAAAAATGTTATTACCTTTGCTGTCTTCGTCAGAATGCACTACCAGGACTTCTACTTCAATAACAAATGTTGGTTTGGTTCAAAATAATCCATAGTTATATCCAAACTGCAGCGTTTTGTTCGTGCGTTCAAGATACTATCCGAAAGGGTAAATAAGGGTGATGAGCATGGCGCAATTCGTGACAAAAAAATTCTAAATATTCCATTACCGTACTTCGAAGCATGTCAACCGCTGTTTAAAATCAATTTTTATGCCATTTTTAATTTTTATGCCATAATATTCCGACCGGGAATCTGCGTTTAGGTAAACAGACAAAAGAAAATAAAGCATTCGGTCGACTCGGGCACGCGCCTAAGCCCATAGTACTCTGATCGGCCACTTGCCAAAAGCGATAATGTGTTTCAGCCAGAGCCTGCCTCGATATCGTTCAGCTTTTTCCCGGGCTCTGAGAGCCTATGGGAGCCGTAGGAAGTGTCACGTTAGAGCAAAGATCCTCAGTCTTCAATAAAAAGAGCTAAGATGAAACACCACTTGTCAGACAGGCCACTTCCTGCATGGAATCTTCTCAGGTTTTGGCCTGCCATTTGAGTTCTGTTATACTCACAGACACCATTCAAACAGTTTTCGAAACTTTAGGGTGTTTTCTATCCAAAGCCAATAATTATATGCCTATTCTAGTTACTGGGCAGGAGTAGTAACCAGATTAAATCGGGTACGTTTTTTATCCGGCCGTGTCAATACTACCCACTAGCCCTAACAGGTTAATGAGCCAAATCTGTTTTTCGTGCACTTTCATGTGCAAAATCTTTCCTGAGGGTTTCGATCAAAATTATTATTAATTAGTATCATCACCCCTTTTGAGAGAAATGACTGAAAATTATTTCAAGATGAAGTTGCATGGAACATAAATACCGAACTTGGTTTTGCATGGATTCCGCAATGCGGTAAGCTTATAACAGCTAGGACCACTATTTCTTGTCCCGGAATCCCACTTAACTTACAGGTTAATCTGCTTGAAAGAGCCATTAACCTAGCTAAGCTGCTAATGTTAGCCATCAACCTAGGGAGGTTAGTCCCAGATGAGTTTTCCAATGGAGCCCTCGGTCTGTAGAGGTAAATGAACGGTTCCAGCAATGTAGGAGTTGTATCTACTATGATTTGCTTCGGGACAAACTGGATCACTCAGAGCACAGCAAGAGGAGGATGGCAATCAACGATGGTCACATGTCACGAGCCATGGAAGCCGAAGACAGGGCCTCCCGCAAAGCAGTCTACACTCCCAACGAGAGGCCCGGAGCGGATACAAACAAATAGTTTCCCACCCTGGAACCTGATCATCCTGCACCTTCGTCGCTGGGGGTACCTGTATCTGCGGCCACTGTGCCCACTCCTACTCTTTCCCCTACGATTTCAAAGTCGACGTTGGAAACCTTCCATCCCTGCTCTGGATCGAACGGGGCTTCTCCATCTGTCAGAGGCATGCACCATCCGGTGAAGCGTGGGATTGAGCGGATTTCCTCGTCCTTTATTGGGAATTTCTCAGTACATATGTAATATCTTAGAATAAAATAAGTGCACTCTGTGTGTGTCTAGGTCATTAGACACCATTAGACATGCAACTGTCTTGGGAGTGGACATGTCTGTTTATTTTTGTACCATTGCTATGGCCCTAATGTGAAAGCAAACTAAAATTAGTGCAATGCAAAAAGATAACGGTGGCTAAATGCCAGAGGGGATGAAACATTAACATAAAGAGGAGTTACTATGTGTGTGATGTAAGGATGAAACCTGTATAAAGTGTCTGCCAAAGCTGGAAGCAGTTGCTTCATGAACCAGCTCGGCTTAAATTACTTTGTAGTAAAAGTCTATTTGAATTCACAGGCTCCGGTATTTGAGAAATATTATTGACAGAGTATTTCCACAACACCTTCTCGCCAGCTATGATTTTGGGCAGCTCCATGGTAAGAAATGTGACTGTTTTTGCACCAGGAGCAATGTCCTATCCCGGAGCTCGAGTAAAGTGCATTACTAAGCTGCTCCAAAATGTACTACAGCAGGACATGGACATCAATTCTATCGTAGTCCATGTGGGTTTTAATGACATTATGAAGGGCAGCTCTGAACAGTTGAAACTGGATTTAACTTCTCAGGGCTACGTGCGACACACTTTTCAACAGCCAGTGAAATAGCATGGAGCAAAATACAAAACAGAAAAAATCTCATAATTTCATTTTCTCAAACAATCAACTATTTTACACCATTTTAAAGATAAACTTCTTCTTAATCTAACCAGATTGTCCGATTTCAAAAAGGCTTTACAGCGAAAGCAAAACAAGTTCGGGGTCACCTAAACTCAGAATTAGTATTATAAATATTCTCTTATCTTTGCTGATTTTTGTCAGAATGCACTCCCAGGACTGCTACTTCCACAAGAAATGTTGTTTTTGTTCGAAATAATCCATATTTATGTCCAAATACCTCCGTATTGTTCGTGCGTACAGAGCACTATCCAAAGGCATAACGCGCGGGCGCGGTACCAGAGACGAAAAGTCAAAATGTTCCATTACTGTTCTTAGAGGCATGTCCAACATTGTTTAAAATCAATCTTTATGGTATTTTTAACGTAAAATTGCGATAATATTCCAACCGGACAATAGCATATTCATTCAAGAAGAAAAAGAAGGAAAGGCCCAGTCACGGGATCGCGCATATCCAATCCCTTTGTCCCCAGGCAGTCCACTCAGTGACTGAGCTCCTTCTGCCCGGATACAGAAGACGGATGAAACAACTTTCATAAGGCTGTTTACAGCCAATGGAAGCCTTAGGAAGTGCAACGTAACCCCACAGACACTGTAGTTTCGATACAGATTCAAAAGAAGAACTACAATTCTCAGACTTTCCACTTCCTGGTTGGAATTTTCTCAGGTTTTTGCCTGCCATGTGAGTTCTGTTATAGTCACAGACACCATTTAAACAGTTTTAGCAATTTCAGAGTGTTTTCTATCCAAATCTACTAATAATATGCATATTCTAACCAGTTTAATTTGGGTACGTTTTTCATCCGGCCGTGAAAATACTGCCCCCTATCCTTTAAGAAGTTAAAAGAGCTGATTGACTCTCTGCTAGACACTAATAAAAGACCCATCACATCTGGCCCTGTGACCTCTGAATCGTAGAATTGAATGCTTTAGCAGGATTCTATCTCTTCACAACTGGCTACGTGATTATTGCCGTTCAATGGGTGTAACTTTTGTTGACAATTTGGGTTCCTGGATCCTTTCAAAGCATTATAAGGCTGCGGTGAGACAATTACTAATCAATGACCCAAGCCCAGCTCAGTTAATCCCTACCATTGTGTCTCTGAAATATCATAATGCTTTAGCAAATGTACATTATACCAGAGGCATTGGTAGACAATGTAAGTAACCTAATTTATGTCCCTCTAACTGCCCTGGATGCCTCTGCTGATCCTACATCTATGCAGTAATTATGTGCCTATGAACCAGACTTATGCGGTTGTGCCCACGTAGGAAGTCCTCTGTGGGCAGCTCCCCCTGCACTAGCATAAATAATATGAAAATATCTACTTCTGCTAACCTTCCCAGTAAAGCAATGAAAACAAGCAAGCATCCCAGAAAAGTGCTCAAAATAGCCCATGTTAACATATGTAGCTTTAGAAACAAGGTTCATGAAATGAATAACATGCTACTAACAGATGACATTCATATTCTGACTATCTCAGAAACTCACACAATACCTTTAATGATACAGTGGTAGCAATACATTGTTATAACATTTACAGAAAAGACAGAAATAACGGTGGTGGAGGTGTTGCTGTTTATATTTAGAACCACTTTCCTGTAAAGATTAGAGAGGATCTCATGTTAAATATTGTTGTTTCATCTGCCTCCGCTAAAGCCCATTCTTGTGGTAAGCTGCTATAGACCCACAATTGCTTACAGTCAGTATCTGGAAAACATTTGTGAAATGTTTGACAATGTATGTGATATCAACAGAGGTATATTTTCTGGGTGATTTAAATATTGACTGGCTTTCATCAAGCTGCCCACTCAAGAAAACACTTCAAACTGTAACCAGTGCCTGCAACCTGGTTCAGGTTATCAGTCAACCTACCAGGGTAGTTACAAACAGCACAGGAATGAAATCATTAACATGTATTGATTACAAACTGCCTGATGAAGAGTGTACTTCCGGGTTTGGAGCGAGTAGTCGCACTTCGCTCCGCAGGTAATATTACATTTCATTACATTACATTACAACGGTTTGATTTGTTTGATCTGAGCAATTTTTTTTTAGCTAGCTACCTAGCCGTCTTTGTATCAAAGATAATTGCGTAGTTTAGAGTAATTATCGAGGTTAGCTAGCCAGCTATTTTAGTCATCCGCGACGCGTTCTCCAAACTTAATCAACACTGCTAGCTAGCCAACTTCTACCGACTAGCAGCACTGTAGAAACTATTACATTACAACAGAACGACTTGACTAGTGTAGTGTTAGCTAGCTACATAGTTGTCTTTGCTGTCTTTGTATCTAAGATAATTGTGTAGTTTAGAGTATTTATCGAGGTTAGCAAGCCAGCCGCGCCACGACGCGACGCCGTTCTCCAGACTCCAGACTTAGTCAACACACCTAGTCATCATCAAACCCACTGCTAGCTAGCCAACCTTTACCGACTAGCAGCACTGTAGAAACTAATACATTACAACGGAACGATTTGACTAGTGCAGTGTTAGCTAGCTACATAGTTGCCTTTGTCATAGTTTGATAATTGTGTAGTTTAGAGTAATTATTGAGGTTAGCTAGCCAGCTATTTTCGTCCCCCGCGACGCCATTTTTCCAAACCTAGCCAACTATTACCGACGAGCAGCATTGTAGAAACTAAATACATTACAAAGTAACGTCTTGATTAGTGCTATGATAGCTAGCTACATAGTTGCCTTTGTATCATGATAAGGTGTAGTACTGAAACTATCGAGGTTACCTAGCCAGCTACACTTTCAAACAAAGTCAACAACGCAGCCACTGCTAGCTAGCCTACTTCACCAGCCAGCAGTACTGTATCATTTTAGTCATTTTAGTCAATAAGATTTTTGCAACGTAAGCTTAACTTTCTGAACATTCGAGACGTGTAGTCTACTTGTCATTCCAATCTCCTTTGCATTAGCGTAGCCTCTTCTGTAGCCTGTCAACTATGTGTCTGTCTATCCCTGTTCTCTCCTCTCTGCACATGCCATACAAACGCTTCACACCGCGTGGCCGCTGCCACTCTAACCTGGTGGTCCCAGTGCGCACGACCCACGTGGAGTTCCAGGTCTCCGGCAGCCTCTGGAACTGCCGGTCTGCGGCCAACAAGGCAGAGTTCATCTCAGCCTATGCTACCCTCCAGTCCCTCGACTTCTTGGCGCTGACGGAAATATGGATTACCACAGATAACACTGCTACTCCTACTGTTCTCTCCTCGTCTGCCCACGTGTTCTCGCATACCCCGAGAGCATCTGGCCAGCGGGGTGGTGGCACTGGAATGCTCATCTCTCCCAAGTGGACATTCTCTCTTTCTCCCCTGACCCATCTGTCTATCGTCTCCTTTGAATTCCATGCTGTCACAGTTACCAGCCCTTTCAAGCTTAACATCCTTATCATTTATCGCCCTCCAGGTTCCCTTGGAGAGTTCATCAATGAGCTTGACGCCTTGATAAGTGCCTTTCCTGAGGATGGCTCACCTCTCACAGTTCTGGGTGACTTTAACCTCCCCACGTCTACCTTTGACTCATTCGTCTCTGCCTCCTTCTTTCCACTCCTCTCCTCTTTTGACCTCACCCTCTCACCTTCCCCCCCTACTCACAAGGCAGGAAATACGCTTGACCTCATTTTTACTAGATGCTGTTCTTCCACTAATCTCATTGCAACTCCCCTCCAAGTTTCCGACCATTACCTTGTATCCTTTTCCCTCTCGCTCTCCTCCAACACTTCTCACTCTGCCCCTACTCGGATGGTATTGCGCCGTCACAACCTACGCTCTCTCTCTCCTGCTACTCTCTCCTCTTCCATCCTATCATCTCTTCCCTCTGCTCAAACCTTCTCCAACCTATCTCCTGATTCTGCCTCCTCAACCCTCCTCTCCTCCCTTTCTGCATCCTTTGACTCCCTATCCTCCAGGCCGGCTTGGTCCTCCCCTCCTGCTCCGTGACTCAACGACTCATTGCGAGCTCACAGAACAGGGCTCCGGGCAGCCGAGCGGAAATGGAGGAAAACTCGCCTCCCTGCGGACCTGGCATCCTTTCACCCCCTCCTCTCTACATTTTCCTCTTCTGTTACTGCTGCTAAAGCCACTTTCTACCACTCTAAATTCCAAGCATCTGCCTCTAACCCTAGGAAGCTCTTTGCCACCTTCTCCTCCCACCTGAATCCTCCTCCCCCTCCCCCCTCTCTGCGGATGACTTCGTCAACCATTTTGAAAAGAAGGTCGACGACATCCGATCCTCGTTGGAAAAGTCAAACGACACCGCTGGTCCTGCTCACACTGCCCTACCCTGTGCTTTGACCTCTTTCTCCCCCCTCTCTCTAGATGAAATTTTGCGTCTTGTGATGGCCGGCCGCCCAACAACTTGCCCGCTTGACCCTATCCCCTCCTCTCTTCTCCAGACCATTTCCGGAGACCTTCTCCCTTACCTCACCTCGCTCATCAACTCATCCTTGACCGCTGGCTACGTCCCTTCCGTCTTCAAGAGAGCGAGAGTTGCACCCCTTCTGAAAAAACCTACACTCGATCCATCCGATGTCAACAACTACAGACCAGTATCCCTTCTTTCTTTTCTCTCCAAAACTCTTGAACGTGCCGTCCTTGGCCAGCTCTCTTGCTATCTCTCTCAGAATGACCTTCTTGATCCAAATCAGTCAGGTTTCAAGACTGGTCATTCAACTGAGACTGCTCTTCTCTGTGTCATGGAGGCTCTCCACACTGCTAAAGCTAACTCTCTCTCCTCTGCTCTCATCCTTCTAGACCTATCTGCTGCCTTTGATACTGTGAACCACCAGATCCTCCTCTCCACCCTCTCCGAGTTGGGCATCTCCGGCGCGGCCCATGCTTGGATTGCGTCCTACCTGACAGGTCGCTCCTACCAGGTGGCGTGGCGAGAATCTGTCTCCGCACCATGTGCTCTCACCACTGGTGTCCCCCAGGGCTCTGTTCTAGGCCCTCTCCTATTCTCGCTATACACCAAGTCACTTGGCTCTGTCATATCCTCACATGGTCTCTCCTATCATTGCTATGCAGACGACACTCAATTAATCTTCTCCTTTCCCCCTTCTGATAACCAGGTGGCGAATCGCATCTCTGCATGTCTGGCAGACATATCAGTGTGGATGACGGATCACCACCTCAAGCTGAACCTCGGCAAGACGGAGCTGCTTTTCCTCCTGGGGAAGGACTGCCCGTTCCATGATCTTGCCATCACGGTTGACAACTCCATTGTGTCCTCCTCCCAGAGTGCTAAGAACCTTGGCGTGACCCTGGACAACACCCTGTCGTTCTCCACTAACATCAAGGCGGTGACCCGATCCTGTAGGTTCATGCTCTACAACATTCGCAGAGTACGACCCTGCCTCACACAGGAAGCGGCGCAGGTCCTAATCCAGGCACTTGTCATCTCCCGTCTGGATTACTGCAACTCGCTGTTGGCTGGGCTCCCTGCCTGTGCCATTATACCCCTACAACTCATCCAGAACGCCGCAGCCCGTCTGGTGTTCAACCTTCCCAAGTTCTCTCACGTCACCCCGCTCCTCCGCTCTCTCCACTGGCTTCCAGTTGAATCTCGCATCCGCTACAAGACCATGGTGCTTGCCTACTGAGCCGTGAGGGGAATGGCACCTCCGTACCTTCAGGCTCTGATCAGTCCCTACACCCAAACGAGGGCACTGCGCTCATCCACCTCTGGCCTGCTCGCCTCCCTACCTCCGAGTAAGCACAGTTCCCGCTCAGCCCAGTCAAAACTGTTCGCTGCTCTGGCACCCCTATGGTGGAACAAGCTCCCTCACGACGCCAGGACAGCGGAGTCAATCACCACCTTCCGGAGACACCTGAAACCCCACTTCTTTAAGGAATACCTGGGATTGGATAAAGTAATCCTTCTAACCCCCCCTAAAAAGATTTAGACGCACTATTGTAAAGTGGTTGTTCCACTGGATACCATAAGGTGAATGCACCAATTTGTAAGTTGCTCTGGATAAGAGCGTCTGCTAAATGACTTAAATGTAAATGTACATCTTTACTAATGCTGTAGAAATGTGCTTGAAAGCAGTATCCAGATCCATCGGCTGTAGCGATCACAATAAAGTAGCCATATCCAGGAACATAGGAATCACTACAAAAATTATTGTATGTTGTTGATGTAAAGAATATTTTTTGGTCCGTAGTGTGTATTGAGGAGCAAACAGACGTTGCACTTGACACATTTATGAAATTGCTTGTCCCAGTTACTAATAAGCATGCACCCATTAAGGCAATTACTGTAAAAATGGTTAGATCCCTGTGGATTGATGAGGAATTTAAAAAGTGCATGGTTGAGAGGGATGAGGCAAAAGGAATGGCAAATAAGTCTGGCTGCACAACCAATTGGCAAACGTACGGCAAATTGAGAAATCATGTGACTAAACTGCACTATGAAAGAAAGATAAATTACATTAATTATGATAGTAAGAAAGCTTCGGAACACCAATGAATGTTGGGGAAAAAAGGCAAACTCATTCATTGAATCAGATGGCTCATTCATCACAAAACTGACTGATATTGCCAACTACTTTAAAACCTGTTGGGGCTAGGGGGCAGTATTTGCACGGCTGGATAAAAAACGTACCCAATTTAATCTGGTTACTACTCCTGCCCAGTAACTAGAATATGCATATAATTAGTAGATTTGGATAGAAAACACTCTAAAGTTTCAAAAACTGTTTGAATGGTGTCTGTGAGTATAACAGAACTCATAGGGGCAGGCAAAAACCTGAGAAGATTCCATGCAGGAAGTGGAAATCTGATTTGGGGAATCACCTTCAACACTTTGCCTATGAAACACACCGTGAGTTAGGATTCATTTAGCACTTCCTAAGGCTTCCACTAGATGTCAACAGTCTTTACAAAGTGGTTTGAGTCTTCTCCGGTAGAAACTGACCAAACGAGAGGCCTGGAAAATTGGTCATAGGGGGAGGGCCATTACTACTATGATGCGGGCGCCCATGGGTACCCTTTTGTTCCGAAATGTTTAGTAAGACAATGCAATCGTCTGCCTTGAATATTATTGAAGCTCTGATTGAAAAAGGCCCTAAAGATTTATGTTATACAGCGTTTGACATGTTTGAACGAACGTAAATATATATTTTTTGCACATTTGTGATGACAAGTCCCGTGCGCCTCGTACATTATGAGTAGCCTTCGGAACGCACTAACAAGAAGAAGCTATTGGGACATAAATTATTAACTTTTTCGAACAAAACTACATTTGTTGTGGACCTGGGATTTCTGGAAGTGCCTTCTGATGAAGATAATCAAAGGTAAGGGAATATTTACAATAGTATATTTGATTTTAGATGGTTCCAAGATGGCGCTAACCTGTATCGCCTAGCCTATTTTTCTGAGCATAGCACCTCGTTTATTGCAAAGCTTGATTTCCCAGTAAAGTTATTTTTAAATCTGGCAATGCGGTTACATTCACGAGATGTTAATCTATAATTCTTTGAATGACAATATTACATTTTAACAATGTTTTCGAATAGTAATTTAGTAAATTGTAGCGCTGATCCACCGGAAGCATTTGAGGGAAAATATTTTCTGAACGTCACGCGCCGATGTAAAATGCTGTTTTTATATATAAATATGAACTTTATCAAACAAAAAATGCATGTATTATGTAACATGATGTCCTCGGAGTGTCATCTGATGAAGATTGTCAAAGGTTAGTGCTGCATTTAGCTGTGTTTTGGGTATTTGTGATGCATGCTAGTTGCTTTGAAAATGGCAGTGTGATTATTTTTGGCAGTGAACTCTCCTAACATAATCTAATGTTTTGCTTTTGCTGTAAAGCCTTTTTGAAATCGGACAACGTGGTTCGATTCAGGAGAGGTGTATCTATAAAATGGTGTAAAATAGTCATATGTTTGAGAAATTGAAGATATAGCATTTATGAGGTATTTGTATTTCGCGCGACGCGATTCCACTGGCTGTTGACTAGGGTGGGACGCAAACGTCCCAGGTTCCCAGACAGGTTAATGATTTTGTTATTGGCAAGATTACTAAATTTAGGCATGACATGCCAGCAACAAACGCTTACACTACACATCTAAGTATATCTGAAAAAAATTATGAAAGACAAGAATTATAATTTTGAATTTGGTAAAGTGTGTCAGAGGCGTCAATGAAAGGTGACCAAAACGCAGCGGGTGTAGTGTTCATCTTCGTGTATTTATTTAGAGAGTGAACACTTAAACAAAAATAACAAACGACAATCAACAGTTCTGTAAGGTACACCAACTATACAGAAAGCAACCACCCATAAACCCAAAGGAAAAAACAGGCTGCCTAAGTATGGCTTCCAATCAGAGACAACGAAAAACACCTGCCTCTGATTGGAAACCATACTCGGCCAAACATGGAAAAAGAAACATAGAAATAGAAAACTAGAACCAAAATCTCCTAGAACCAAAAAAAACCAAAACACACAAAACAAACACCCCTTGCCACGCCCTGACCAACTACAATGACAAATTACCCCTTTTACTGGCCAGGACGTGACAAAGTGAGTGTGGAAGAGGTGAAAAAAGTATTGTCTGTCAACAATGACAAGCTACCAGGGTCTGACAACCTGGATGGAAAATTACTGAGGATAATAGCTGATGATATTGCCACTCCTATTTGCAATATCTTCAATTTAAGCCTACTAGAAGTGTGTGCCCTCAGGCCTGGAGGGAAGCAAACGTCATTCCACAACCTAAGAATGTTAAAGCCCTCTTTATTAGCTCAAATAGCCAATGAATCAGCCTGTTACCAACCCTTAGTAAAGTTTTGGAATAAATTGTGTTTGACCAGATACAATGCTATTTTACAGTAAGAAAATTGACAACATACTTATAGGGGAGGACATCCAAACACAGCACTTACACAAATGACTGATGATTGGCTGAGAAAAATGTATGATAAAAAGATTGTGGGTGCTGTTTTGTGAGACTTCAGTGCAGCTTTTGACATTATCGATCATGCGTTTTTCCAGCAGCAGACTATTTGTTTTGGCTTTACTGTGGATAGAGTTACCTGTCTAACAGAACACAGAGGGTGTTCTTTAATGGAAGCCTCTCCAAGATAATCCAGGTAGAATCAGGAATTCCACAGGGCAGCTTTCTAGGCCCCTTACTTTTTTCAATCTTATGGTGGAAATTTGTAAGATTATGTTATAACGCTATTATTCCATCAAATGGTTTTTTTTTGCAACAGAATAAGGGGTTGTTAGAATGCTCATCTGTGTGTGTTCTACTGAGGATGGATAACACTGACAGGAGATTTATGCTGTCTTTTGGGTGATAAAACCTAAAGAGACCGCATTCCAGAGCATGACTTAATGTTTCTGTTCTGTATGGTACCAGGGAGATATGACCCCATGGCCAGACCCTGGTCTGTACAACAAAAGATAACTGTTGTGAATTATAAGTATCTTTCATACAAATCTTAACCATGTAATGGGGATCCATAATAAATACAAAACATGTAGTGCACACTGTGCAGCCCCTACACATATATATTACATATGTGGTGTTCGGGTCCACTAGACTGGTAATAAAAGTGTGGGAAAAAGAAAACAAAAAGGCTTGCTGTGTGCCTTCACTCTTTGCTGTGTGCCTCATCTCTCCTCCCTTTTGTTTCAACATAGGTTCTAGGTGCTGTCTGTCTCTCTGCCTGTCTCTCACTTTTCTCGCACTCTTTACCCTTTGCAGTGTGTTAACCTCTCTTGGGTAGGGGGCAGTATTTTCACGGCCAGATGAAAAACGTACCCAAATTAAACTGCCTACTACTCGGGCCCAGAAACTAGAATATGCATATTATTAGTAGATTTGGATAGAAAACACTCTGAAGTTTCTAAAACTGTTTGAACGATGTCTGTGAGTATAACCTCTCTAGGGTAGGTGGCACCAAATCGTCCCACCTACGTAACAGCCAGTGTAATCCTGTGGCGCGTTATTCAAAACCTCAAAAATGCAAAAACTTAAATTTTTCAAACATATGACTATTTTACACCATTTTAAAGACAAGACTCTCGTTAATCTAACCACACTGTCCGATTTCAAAAAGGCTTTACAACGAAAGCAAAACATTAGATTATGTCATCAGAGTACCCAGCCAGAAATAATCAGACACCCATTTTTCAAGCTAGCATATAATGTCACATAAACCCAAACCACAGCTAAATGCAGCACTAACCTTTGATGATCTTCATCAGATGACAACCCTAGGACATTATTTTATACAATACATGCATGTTTTGTTCAATCAAGTTCATATTTATATCAAAAACCAGCTTTTTACATTAGCATGTGACTAGCATGTGACTAGCATTCCCACCGAACACTGCCGGTGAATTTACTAAATTACTCACGATAAACGTTCACAAAAAGCATAACAATTATTTTAAGAATTATAGATACAGAACTCCTCTATGCACTCGATATGTCCGATTTTAAAATAGCTTTTCGGTGAAAGCACATTTTGCAATATTCTCAGTAGATAGCCCGGCATCACAGGGCTAGCTATTTAGACACCCATCAAGTTTAGCACTCAGCAAAGTCACATTTACTATAAGAAAAATGTTATTACCTTTGCTGTCTTCGTCAGAATGCACTCCCAGGACTTCTACTTCAATAACAAATGTTGGTTTGGTTCAAAATAATCCATAGTTATATCCAAACAGCGGCGTTTTGTTCGTGCGTTCAAGACACTATCCGAAAGGGTAAATAAGGGTGACGAGCATGGCGCAATTCGTGACAAAAAAAATCTAAATATTCCATTACCGTACTTCGAAGCATGTCAACCGCTGTTTAAAATCAATTTTTATGCCATTTTTCTCATAAAAAAGCGATAATATTCCGACTGGGAATCTGCGTTTAGGTAAACAGACAAAAGAAAATAAAGCATTCGGTCGACTCGGGCACGCGCCTAAGCCCATAGTACTCTGATCGGCCACTTGCCAAAAGCGATAATGTGTTTCAGCCAGAGGCTGCCTCGATATCGTTCAGCTTTTTCCCGGGCTCTGAGAGCCTATGGGAGCCGTAGGAAGTGTCACGTTAGAGCAAAGATCCTCAGTCTTCAATAAAAAGAGCCAAGATGAAACACAACTTGTCAGACAGGCCACTTCCTGCTTGAAATCTTCTCAGGTTTTGGCCTGCCATATGAGTTCTGTTATACTCACAGACACCATTCAAACAGTTTTAGAAACTTTAGGCTGTTTTCTATCCAAAGCCAATAATTATATGCATATTCTAGTTACTGGGCAGGAGTAGTAACCAGATTAAATCGGGTACGTTTTTTATCCGACCGTGTCAATACTGCCCACTAGCCCTAACAGGTTAATAAAACTTTGTTTTTTAAAGTTCCACCAATATGATGAAGCAGCATCACAGGCAGCCCAGATCTTGATTCCATATTTTGCGGGTTTAGACGATATGTACTGCCTGAGGGGGCAGCGGCCCCTAAATGGCATAAGCTGCTCATCAGGTTTGTAAAACAGGGGAAGGCGGACAATCAACTTGTTCCACACTAACCTGATTGTCGCTAGCTTGTCTCTTTTCCACCGAGGTGGTCTGGTGTCTCAGTTATCGAAGCGGATATTGCTGGAAATAATATGGAACTTTTCCAGAGACATTGTGGCACGGAGAAGTTATCTGCCAGTTTCTGCATCCCACTAGGATTCTGTGGATTCCCCATTGATCTGAAGACACCAGCAAGGATAAGAACCCCAAAGTATGCATGTAAATGAGTTTGGTCCATCTCCTTCTAGGTTATAGATCTTCTAGGTTGATTCAGGGCTTAACATAGTTAGTGATATTAATATATACTGCTCAAAAAAATAAAGGGAACACTTAAACAACACAATGTAACTCCAAGTCAATCACACTTCTGTGAAATCAAACTGTCCACTTAGGAAGAAACACTGATTGACAATAAATTCCACATGCTGTTGTGCAAATGGAATAGACAACAGGTGGAAATTATAGGCAATTAGCAAGACACCCCCAATAAAGGAGTGGTTCTGCAGGTGGTGACCACAGACCACTTCTCAGTTACTATGCTTCCTGGCTGATGTTTTGGTCACTTTTGAATGCTGGCGGTGCTTTCACTCTAGTGGTAGCATGAGACGGAGTCTACAACCCACACAAGTGGCTCAGGTAGTGCAGCTCATCCAGGATGGCACATCAATGCGAGCTGTGGCAAGAAGGTTTGCTGTGTCTGTCAGCGTAGCGTCCAGAGCATGGAGGCGCTACCAGGAGACAGGCCAGTACATCAGGAGACTTGGAGGAAGCCGTAGGCGGGCAACAACCCAGCAGCAGGATCGCTACCTCCGCCTTTGTGCAAGGAGGAGCAGGAGGAGCACTGCCAGAGCCCTGCAAAATGACCTCCAGCAGGCCACAAATGTGCATGTGTCTGCTCAAACGGTCAGAAACAGACTCCATGATGGTGGTATGAGGGCCCGACATCCACAGGTGGGGGTTGTGCTTACAGCCCAACACCGTGCAGGACGTTTGGCATTTGCCAGAGAACACCAAGATTGGCAAATTCGCCACTGGCGCCCTGTGCTCTTCACAGAGGAAAGCAGGTTCACACTGAGCACATGTGACAGAGTCTGGAGACGCCATGGAGAACGTTCTGCTGCCTGCAACATCCTCCAGCATGACCGGTTTGGCAGTGGGTCAGTCATAGTGTGGGGTGGCATTTCTTTGGGGGGCCGCACAGCCCTCCATGTGCTCGCCAGAGGTAGCCTGACTGCCATTAGGTACCGAGATGAGATCCTCAGACCCCTTGTGAGACCATATGCTGGTGCGGTTGGCCCTGGGTTCCTCCTAATGCAAGACAATGCTAGACCTCATGTGGCTAGAGTGTGTCAGCAGTTCCTGCAAGAGGAAGGCATTGATGCTATGGACTGGCCTGCCCGTTCCCCAGACCTGAATCCAATTGAGCACATCTGGGACATCATGTCTCGCTCCATCCACCAACGCCACGTTGCACCACAGACTGTCCAGGAGTTGGTGGATGCTTTAGTCCAGGTCTGGGAGGAGATCCCTCAGAAGACCATCCGCCACCTCATCAGGAGCATGCCCAGGTGTTGTAGGGAGGTCATACAGGCATGTGGAGGCCACACACACTACTAAGCCTCATTTTGACTTGTTTTAAGGACATTACATCAAAGTTGGATCAGCCTGTAGTGTGGTTTTCCACTTTAATTTTGAGTGTGACTCCAAATCCAGACCTCCATGGGTTGATAAATTGGATTTCCTTTGATTATTTTTGTGAGATTTTGTTGTCAGCACATTCAACTATGTAAAGAAAAAAGTATTTAATAAGATTATTTCATTCATTCAGATCTAGGATGTGTTATTTTAGTATTCCCTTTATTTTTTGAGCAGTGTATATATATATATATATATATATATATATATATATTGTCGTGTCTTTGGGTACCATTAAACGGAAGACATGTTTATCAATTAACCTGTCGGGGCTAGGGGGCAGTATTTGCACGGCTGGATAAAAAAATGTACCCGATTTAATCTGGTTACTAATCCTACCCAGTAACTAGAATATGCATATACTTATTATATATGGATAGAAAACACTCTAAAGTTTCTAAAACTGTTTGAATGGTGTCTGTGAGTATAACAGAACTCATTTGGCAGGCAAAACCCTGAGACATTTTCTGACAGGAAGTGGATACCTGATGTGTTGTATTACCTTTAAACCAATGCCATTGAAAAACACAGGGGCTGAGGAATATTTTGGCACTTCCTATTGCTTCCACTAGATGTCACCAGCCTTTACAAAGTGTTTTGAGTCTTCTGGAGGGAGATCTGACCGAACAAGAGCCATGGAACGATGATGGCCCATTAGACACCTGGCGCGCGAGTTCATGTTGGGTACCCTCGTTCCAATACGTTATAAAAGAGAATGCATTCGTCCACCTTGAATATTATTCATGTTCTGGTTAAAAAAGGCCCTAATGATTTATGCTATACAACGTTTGACATGTTTGAACGAACGTAAATATATTTTTTCCCCTCGTTCATGAAGTGAAGTCCGGCGGGCTTAGATCATGAGCTAACAAGACGGAGATTTTTGGACATAAATGATGAGCTTTTTTGAACAAAACTACATTCGTTATGGACCTGTGATACCTGGAAGTGACATCTGATGAAGAGAATCAAAGGTAATGGATTATTTACATAGTATTTGCGATTTTAGATCTCCCCAACATGACGTCTAGTCTGTATCGCAACGCGTATTTTTCTGGGCGCAGTGCTCAGATTATTGCAAAGTGTGATTTCCCAGTAAGGTTATTTTTAAATCTGGCAAGTTGATTGCGTTCAAGAGATGTAAATCTATAATTCTTTAAATGACAATATAATATTTTACCAATGTTTTCTAATTTTAATTATTTAATTTGTGGTGCTGACTTGACTGCCGGTTATTGGAGGGAAACGATTTCCTTAACATCAATGCCATAGTAAAACGCTGTTTTTGGATATAAATATGAACTTGATAGAACTAAAAATGCATGCATTGTCTAACATAATGTCCTATGAGTGTCATCTGATGGAGATTGTAAAAGGTTAGTGCATCATTTTAGCTGGTTTTATGGTTTTGGTGACCCTGTCTTTGAATTGACAAAACATTACACACAACTCTTGTAAATGTACTGTCCTAACATACTCTAAATTTATGCTTTCGCCGTAAAACCTTTTTGAAATCGTAAAACGTGGTTAGATTAAGGAGATGTTTATCTTTCAAAGGGTGTAAAATAGTTGTATGTTTGAAAAATTTGAATTTTGACATTTATTTGGATTCAAATTTGCCGCTCTTGAAATGCACCTGCTGTTGATGGAGTGCACCACGGGTGGGACGCTTGCGTCCCACCTAGCCCATAGAGGTTAACTCCCTGTAATTATTATCACGCGATTAAACTGATTAATCGTTTAATTGTAATTAACTAGGAGATCAGGGCACCAAGGAGAATATTCAGATTACAGTTATAATTTTCCTAACATAACTTTCCTATATTATTATATAGGCCGATTATCTTCTGGTTTAAATGGTGTATTTTACCTCTAGTCCAGTCTCATTCCAAACGTTGTAAATTGTTGTATCTGCACGAACCCAGTCTTTACTAAAATCATCCATACATCAATTGTCTTAAAATCATTTATTTACTACACTAAGTAATTAACAGAAAAACATACAAACAGTAATTATCGTCACAAAGGATTGGTAGAGGAATGTGCCCTTGTGGGCTAAACAGGCAGGTCGGCCTGTTGAACAATGGGTCATAAACGGTCAGCTGAGAAGTTGCACAGAGTTAATTAATATTAACAATTGAAGGCTCACTCATTCGGGAACAATTGCAATCAATATATATTTACGCTCAGTGTGTCGTCGTGATCCTTGTTCGAGAGTTCTGTTCTGTTGGGGAGTTTTGTCCGCGTTCTCTCTCTCTCTCTCTCTCTCTCGGTTAGAATGGATCTTTCAGAGCGACATTCATTAATGTCGTCATAGAATGGTTGTTTCGTTGGTCTTCGCGTTCGATGATATCATTTACTTAGCTGCAGACTAATAATTAATATCAAAGACTTGTTCTTATTCTGTCGGTCTCGATAGTCTAAAAGTTAACCACGTGGTATAGTTCACTTTCAGTAGAGTACTTTGCTGGTCAACCTATTGGCCCACTTCTCGCAATGGAGTGGGGGCCTGGTCTGAAGAAATGTAAATCAGGCGGTGTTTTATAGTGCCCATAGAACAGGCTTGTCAAATGACGCCTGGTCCTGTATGGGTCCCTGGGGGCGTGCCTATGACTGAGTTAGATTTGGTTACAGAAATACAATTCTATCACATTACATCAGTACAATAGCATCTCAATGTCTTACAAAAGCTTTATCCTTATTAATACATTCCATACTCCCATATGATGCAAGTCTTAAGCTGAGTCTATTATATACACAGTTTTATGGTAATATGGCTATATTGTCTCTTCTGAGTATCACAAAATTGTACCAAGCGGATCAGTTCGTAGCTGGATTCTTCACCAATCTTCCATACCTTCTCCAGAACACAAAATGTCGCTTGGCTCTCCAATTCTATGAGTTGGAAGAATTTCCTGTGTCTCTCTATGGGCCATGTGGCCAGAGACTCTCCTGGAATTTTAGAGTTTTTACGACCCTTTACACACAGGGTGGATTGGGGGGAAGGTAGGGGGTGGTCTGTCCTCCCTGTACCAAAAGAGGCCAACGTCATGACAATATATATATATATATACAGCGGGGGGGGAAAGTATTTGATCCCCTGCTGATTTTGTACGTTTGCCCACTGATAAAAAAAGGATCAGTCTATAATTTTAATGGTAGGTTTATTTGAACAGTGAGAGACAGAATAACAACAAAAATAACCAGAAAAACTCATGTCAAAAATGTTATAAATTGATTTGCATTTTAATGAGGGAAATAAGTATTTGACCCCCTCTCAATCAGAAAGATTTCTGGCTCCCAGGTGTCTTTTATACAGGTAATGAGCTGAGATTAGGAGCACACTCTTAAAGGGAGTGCTCCTAATCTCAGCTTGTTACCTTTAAAAAGACACCTGTCCACCGAAGCAATCAATCAATCAGATTCCAAACTCTCCACCATGGCCAAGACCAAAGAGCTCTCCAAGGATGTCAGGGACAAGATTGTAGACCTACACAAGGCTGGAATGGGCTACAAGACCATAGCCAAGCAGCTTGGTGAGGAAGGTGACAACATTTGGTGCGATTATTTGCAAATGAAAGAAACACAAAAGAACTGTCAATGTCCGTCGGCCTGGGGCTCCATGCAAGATCTCACCTCGTGAGGTTGCAATGATCATGAGAACGGTGAGGAATCAGCCCAGAACTACACGGGAGGATCTTGTCAATGATCTCAAGTCAGCTGGGACGACAGTCACCAAGAAAACAATTTGTAACACACTACGCCGTGAAGGACTGAAATCCTGCAGTGCCCGCAAGGTCCCCCTGCTCAAGAATACATATACATGCCCGTCTGAAGTTTGCCAATGAACATCTGAATGATTCAGAGGACAACTGGGTGAAGGTGTTGTGGTCAGATGAGAACAAAATGGAGCTCTTTGGCATCAACTCAACTCGCCGTGTTTGGAGGAGTAGGAATGCTGCCTATGACCCCAAGAACACCATCTCCACCGTCAAACATGGAGGTGGAAACATTATGCTTTGGGGGTGTTTTTCTGCTAAGGGGACAGGACAACTTCACCGCATCAAAGGGACAATGGACGGGGCCATGTACCATCAAATCTTGGGTGAGAACATCCTTCCCTCAGCCAGGGCATTGGAAATGGGTCGTGGATGGGTATTCCAGCATGACAATGACACAAAACACATGGCCAAGGCGTCAAAGGAGAAACTCAAGAAGAAGCACATTAAGGTCCTGGAGTGGCCTAGCCAGTCTCCAGACCTTAATCCCATAGAAAATCTGTGGAGGGAGCTGAAGGTTCGAGTTACCAAACGTCAGCCTCGAAACCCTAATGACTTGGAGAAGATCTGCAAAGAGGAGTGGGAAAAAATCCCTCCTGAGATGTGTACAAACCTGGTGGCCAACTACTAGAAACGTCTGACCTCTGTGATTGCCAACAAGGATTTTGCCACCAAGTACTAAGTCATGTTTTGCAGAGGGGTCAAATACTTATTTCCCTCATTAAAATGCAAATCATTTTATAGCATTTTTGACATGCGTTTTTCTGGATTTTTTTGTTGTTATTCTGTCTCTTACTGTTCAAATTAAAATACCATTCAAATTATAGACTGATCATTTCTTTGTAAGTGGGCAAACGTACAAAATCAGCAGGGGATCAAATACTTTTCCCCCCCACTGTATCTCACTATCTCATTTGGTCAGTATATCTGCCATTTTGACATTTCTTATGCCATTTGAACATGGTTCACTGACTTTTGGGTTCGGAATCTGACTTCCTAAGATCATATATGGCAAATGGACAAAACATAACCAGCCCCAGTAAGGCCTAAGGGTCAAACTCACCCTCCAACTCACTGTTAGACTCCGAAAACTCTTCATCTTCCAAAGTGGAAGACGTTCCTTCCACACCATCTTCTCTCTCTGCAAAGATTGTTTCTATGGCCCTCAAAGCAGAGATTATTTTTGCCATACTGATTGTAGTAAGGAGCCACACATGCAAGTTATTTACTTGTGGTGTCTCTCCCCCAATTTGCACCTGGCTCGGGTAGAGTGTGGGAAAATACTATATTTTTTACAATGTATCGAAATAATGTATTGTAATAACATTGTGAAGGTTCCCACAAGACATTGTGTAGTTTAACCTGTTAGGGCTAGGGGGCAGTATTGACACGGCTGGATAAAAAACATACCCGATTTAATCTGGTTACCACTCCTACCCAGTAACTAGAATATGCATATACTTATTACATATGGATAGAAAACACCCTAAAGTTTCTAAAACTGTTTGAATGGTGTCTGTGAGTATGGCAGGTCAAAACCTGAGAGATTCCTTTACAGGAAGTGGCCTGTCTGACCATTTCTTGAACTTCTTTTCCATCTCTATCTTTTACTAAGGATCTCTGCTCTAACGTGACACTTCCCACGTCGTCCATAGGCGCTCAGAGCCCGGGAAAAAACAGAATGTCGTCATTCCAGCCCCAGGCTGAAACACATTATCGCCTTCCTCAAGTGGCCGATCAAGGGACTCTGGGCTTATGCGCGTGACCCGACCGCCCCCGCCTTTGTGATTTTTTCCTCTGTTTGCCGAAAAGGAGATTCCCTGTCGGAATATTATCGCTTTTCTACGAGAAAAATGGCGTAAAAATTGATTTTAAACAGCGGTTGACATGCTTCGAAGTACGGTAATGGAATATTTAGAATTTTATTGTCACGAATTGCGCCATGCGCGCGACACTTCTTTACCATTTCGGATAGTGTCTGGAACGCACGAACAAAACGCCGCTATTCGGATATAACGATGGATTATTTTGGACCAAACCAACATTCGTTATTGAAGTAGCAGTCCTGGGTGTGCATTCTGACGAAGACAACAAAAGGTAATCAAACTTTTATAATAGTAAATATGATTATGGTGAGTGCTAAACTTGCTGGGTGTCTAAATAGCGAGCCCGTGATGCCTGGGCTATGTACTTAGAATATTGCAAAATGTGCTTTCACCAAAAAGCTATTTTAAAATCGGACATATCGAGTGCATAGAGGAGGTCTGTATCTATAATTCTTAAAATAATTGTTATGCTTTTTGTGAACGTTTATCGTGAGTAATTTAGTAAAATGTTAGCGAATTCCCCGGAAGTTTGCGGGGGGTATGCTAGTTCTGAACGTCACATGCTAATGTAAAAAGCTGGTTTTTGATATAAATATGAACTTGATTGAACAAAACATGCATGTATTGTATAACATAATGTCCTAGGGTTGTCATCTGATGAAGATCATCAAAGGTGAGTGCTGCATTTAGCTGTCTTCTGGGTTTTGGTGACATTATATGCTGGCTTGAAAAATGGGTGTCTGATTATTTCTGGCTTGGTACTCTAATGTTTTGCTTTCGTTGTAAAGCCTTTTTGAAATCGGACAGTGTGGTTAGATTAACCTCTCTTGGGTATGTGGGACGTGACCGTCCCACCTGTGGGACACACTCCCAACAGCCAGTGAAATAGCAGGGCGGCAAATTCAAAATGACCAATAATTCAAATTTCTCAAACATACGACTATTTTACACCATTTTAAAGATACACTTCTCCTTAATGCAACCACATTGTCCGATTTCAAAAAGGCTTTACAGTGAAAGCAAAATATTAGATTATGTTAGGACACCACCTAAAGAAGAAAAGCCACACAGCCATTTTCCTAGCATGGAGAGGCGTCACAAAAACCAGAAATACCGTTAAAATTAAGCATTAACCTTTGACGATCTTCATCAGATGATACTCATAGGACATCATGTTACATAATACATGTATGTTTTGTTCGATGAAGTTCATATTTATATCCAAAAACAGCATTTTACATTGGCGCGTGATGTTCAGAAAATGTTTGCTTCCAAAACCTCCGGTGAATGTGCGCATTAATTTACAGAAATACTCATTATAAACGTTGACAAAATATATAACAATTATTTAAAGAATTATAGATATACTACTTCTTAATGCAACCGCTGTGTCAGATTTTAAAATAACTTTACGGAGAAAGCACATTGTTCAATATTCTGAGTACAGAACTCAGCCATCAAAGCAAGCTATACAGTTACCCGCCAAGTTCTGGCATCAACAAAACTCTAAGTTAGTGTTATAAAACTTTCCTTACCTTTGCTGATCCTCGGCGGAATGCATTCGCAGGACTCCCACTTCCACAAGAAATGTTCATTTGTTCGATAAAGTCCATCATTTATGTCAAAATACCTTTGTTTTGTTGGCGCGTCCAGAACACTATTCCAAAGGCACGAGGCGGGGGCGCAAATCAATAGACGAAAAGCTCAAAAGTTCCATTACCGTTTGTAGAAACATGTCAAATGATGTTTACAATCAATCCTTAGGGTGCTTTTAACATAAATAATCAATAATATTCCAACCGGACAATAGCGTATTCATTACAGAAGAAAAATAAAATGCTAGCCATGCGTGAAAGCGCATGAAGTAACTACATGACCTCAGACAGTCCACTGCTTGAACCGGCTGTTATTCCCTCACAATTCACCATAGAAGCCTCAAACAACTTTCTAAAGACTATTGACATCTAGTGGAAGCCTTAGGAAGTGCAAAATGACCCCTGTAATTTGGAAATAGAATACATTTTTTTAAAACTACAGTCTCAGATTTCCAACTTCCTGGTTGGATTTGTCTCAGGTTTTTGCCTGCCATATGAGTTCTGTTATCCTGTTAGGGCTAGGGGGCAGTATTGACACGGCCGGATAAAAAACGTACCCGATTTAATCTGGTTACTACTCCTGCCCAGTAACTAGAATATGCATATAATTATTGGCTTTGGATAGAAAACACCCTAAAGTTTCTAAAACTGTTTGAATGGTGTCTGTGAGTATAACAGAACTCAAATGGCAGGCCAAAACCTGAGAAGATTCCATGCAGGAAGTGGCCTGTCTGACAAGTGATGTTTCATCTTGGCTCTTTTTTATTGAAGACTGAGGATCTTTGCTCTAACGTGACACTTCCTACGGCTCCCATAGGCTCTCAGAGCCCGGGAAAAAGCTGAACAATATCGAGGCAGCCTCTGGCTGAAACACATTATCGCTTTTGGCAAGTGGCCGATCAGAGTACTATGGGCTTACGCGCGTGCCCGAGTCGACCGAATGCTTTATTTTCTTTCGTCTGTTTACCTAAACGCAGATTCCCGGTCGGAATATTATCGCTTTTTTATGAGAAAAATTAGTTGACATGCTTCGAAGTACGGTAATGGAATATTTAGAATTTTTTTGTCACGAATTGCGCCATGCTCGTCACCCTGATTTACCCTTTCGGATAGTGTCTTGAACGCACGAACAAAACGCCGCTGTTTGGATATAACTATGGATTATTTTGAACCAAACCAACATTTGTTATTGAAGTAGAAGTCCTGGGAGTGCGTTCTGACGAAGACAGCAAAGGTAAAAACATTTTTCTTATAGTAAATGTGACTTTGCTGAGTGCTAAACTTGCTGGGTGTCTAAATAGCTAGCCCTGTGATGCCGGGCTATCTACTGAGAATATTGCAAAATGTGCTTTCACCAAAAAGCTATTTTAAAATCGGACATATCGAGTGCATAGAGGAGTTCTGTATCTATAATTCTTAAAATAATTGTTATGCTTTTTGTGAACGTTTATCGTGAGTAATTTAGTAAATTCACCGGCAGTGTTCGGTGGGAATGCTAGTCACATGCTAGTCACATGCTATTGTAAAAAGCTGGTTTTTGATGTAAATATGAACTTGATTGAACAAAACATGCATGTATTGTATAACATAATGTCCTAGGGTTGTCATCTGATGAAGATCATCAAAGGTTAGTGCTGCATTTAGCTGTGGTTTGGGTTTATGTGACATTATATGCTAGCTTGAAAAATGGGTGTCTGATTATTTCTGGCTGGGTACTCTGCTGACATAATCTAATGTTTTGCTTTTGTTGTAAAGCCTTTTTGAAATCGGACAGTATGGTTAGATTAACGAGAGTCTTGTCTTTAAAATGGTGTAAAATAGTCATATGTTTGAAAAATTGAAGTTTTTGCATTTTTGAGGTTTTTGAATAACGCGCCACGGGATTACACTGGCTGTTACGTAGGTGGGACGATTTGGTGCCACCTACCCTAGAGAGGTTAACCCCTCCACCACCCTCTTTGGAGGAGGACAAATATCCTAGTTTTTCTACAGCTTTTTTGCTACATTGTCACGTCCTGACCAGCAGATGGAGCTAGTGTTTTAGTTTTGGTCAGGACGTGGCATGTTTGTGTTTGTTAAATGTTGGGTTGATGATTGGGACTTCCAATTGAAGGCAGGTGTGTATAGTTGCCTTTGATTGGAAGTCCTATATAGGTGTGTGTGTTTGTCTTTGGGGTTGTGGGGAATTGTTCTGTGTTGAGCCTATGCTTTGCCAGACTGTTGGTTGTTCGTTCATTCTCGTGGTTTGTTATTTTGGCATTCATTTTGAAAATAAATAAACATCAAGATGAGCCTGCCCATACCTGCTGCGTTTTGGTCCTCTTCTCTCCAGTACGACATTTTCAAGGATGAGTACGACTTATTTTATGACATACATATACACTACCGTTCAAAAGTTTGGGTAACTTAGAAATGTCCTTGTTTTTGAAAGAAAAGCACATTATTTGTCCATTAAAATAACAAAATTGATCAGGTAGACATTGTTATTGACTATTGTAGCTGGAAACAGCAGATTTTTTATGTATGTCTACATAGGCTTGCAGAGGCCCATTATCAGCATCCATCACTCCTGTGTTCCAATGGCACGTTGTGTCAGCTAATCCAATTTTTTCATTTTAAAAGGCTAATTGATCATTAGACAATCTTTTTGCAATTATGTTAGCACAGCTGAAAACTGTTGTGCTGATTAAATAAGCAATAAAACTGGCCTTCTTTAGACTAGTTGAGCATCAGCATTTGTGGGTTAGATTACAGGTTCAAATGCCCAGAAACAAAGAACATTTTTCTGAAACTCATCAATCTATTCTTGTTCTGAGAAATGAAGGCTATTCCATGCGAGAAATTGCCAAGAAACTGAAGATCTCGTACAACACTATACTTCACAGAACAGTGCAAACTGGCCCTAACCAGAATAGAAAGAGGATTGGAAGGCTCCGGTGCACAACTGATGAAGAGGACAAGTGCGTTAGTGTCCAGTTTGAGAAATAGATGCCTCACAAGTCCTCAACTGGCAGCTTCATTAAAGAGTACCCGCAAAACACCAGCCTCAACGTCAACAGTGAAGAGGCTACTCTGTGATGCTGGCCTTCTAGGCAGAGTTTCAAAGAAAAAGCCATATCTCAGACTGGCCAATAAAAAGAAACGATTAAGATCGACAAAAGAACACAGACTGGACAAAGGAACTCTGTATATGGGGAAGCCAGATGGAGGAGCCCCTGAGAAGAACCAAGGGATGCGGGTTGTCCTGGACGTGACACAGGCACTCCATGGCCACAACATCACATGCGATAACTGGGACAGGAGCTCCTGAAGAAGAAGCTGACAATGGTAGGAACAGTATGAAAAACAAGCCAGAGCTCCCACCTCAGCTGTTGAATACGCGGAACAGGCCTATCAATTCCTCTAAGTTTGTGTTCACGGCAAACACTTCTCTAGTGTCCTACCTGCCAAAGAAAGGCAAAAATGTGGTACTCATGAGTACACTGGATAGGGATGGGAGAATATGTGGTG
This sequence comes from Salmo salar, assembly GCF_965601325.2. Taxonomy (NCBI): domain Eukaryota; kingdom Metazoa; phylum Chordata; class Actinopteri; order Salmoniformes; family Salmonidae; genus Salmo; species Salmo salar. Next base: position 62,313,635 of record NC_138304.1, on the reverse strand, counting down.
AGGAACATCAAAAACAGAGAAATCATAGAGGATTACAATGCCACAAAAAGAGGGGTGGAAAATTTAGATAAGCTGGTGACTGGCTACAGCTGAAAAAGAGGAACCCTACGCTGACCACTTGTGATATTCTTGGACATCTTGGCGTACAACACATTTGTCATCTGGATGGCGTTGAACACAGACTGGAACAGAGGGAAGCTCCAGAGGAGACAACTTTCTCGAGGAGCTGGGCAAGGCAATGGTAAGACCTCAAATCCAGAGGAGGCAACATATCCCAAGGACCCCAGCTTCTGCAGCCATCTTGAGGAGGATTCAGGAGGAGGATGATGGTGCCCCATCCGCCCAACCCACAGAAACAACAATTCCAATACTGGAAGTAAGTGTGAGTGATGTTGTTGCATGTGTGTGTCTGACTCTCCTACCTTGGCCTGCTGTAACTATATATGTGAGTGAGATGTTAGTAAAATTACTGAACTACTGTAAGTGTTTTCATCATTCTAGATTGCAGCCGGTAACAACAAGAAGAAGCGTTGCGATGTGTGTGGACCCAAGAAGGACAGGAAGACACAGTACACATGCATCAAGTGCAAGAAATACATTTTCAACACACACACACAGTAAAACTCTGTCCCTCATGTGGTGTAGACTGGTTTTAATTTGTGTTCAATGAGGCTCATTTATCATTTCCATAAAATACTGTAAGAAAAATATGTCCTTCCAATTTGTTCAGGTCAAAGCAATAAACATCAATAGTGATGAAAACCTTGTTTCATTTATATTTGTTCAAAATAAACTGGATTTATTCCAACCATGTCTTTATTATAATTGATTTGTTTACAAAAATACAACAAATGGTGCTTTTATTGATAAATGTGATCTAGCAGAGGTAAATGGCAAATATTAACCATGTATGCTGTCTATATTGCTTGTAATTGATATGTCAACATCTAATTGTTAAGTATTTTTACGTAAATTGTTATAACAGTATTGTTTTAAAAACCCAATATTGTTGTGGGTCCATCAGACCAGCAAACATTGGGTGAATAACAAAAACATGAACACCACACAAGGGTTAAGTAAAGCCAGAGTGTCTATGTATGCGGATGACTCAACACTATACACGTCAGCTACTACAGCGACTGAAATGACAGTTAGATTCAATTTGTATTTCTCACATGCGCCAAATGCAACAGGTGTAGACCTTATGCTTACTTACAAGCCCTTAAGAAAAATAAGAATGGGTGGTAAGGAATAAGTAAGTCCTAAATATTTCAAAAATTAAAAGCATTGAAGTTGGCAAAAAGCATTCATTTAACCCTAAACCTCAACTACATCTTGTAATAAATAATATGGAAATTGAGAAAGTTGAGGTGACTAAACTGCCTGGAGTAACACTGGATTGTAAACTGTCATGGTCAAAACATATTGATACAACAGTAGCTAAGATGGGCAGAAGCCTGTCCATAATAAAGCGCTGCTCAACCATCTTAACAGCATTATAACCAAGGCAGGTACTACAGGCTCAAATTTCTTCCCAACTGGACTACTGTTCAGTCGTGTGGTCAGGTACCACAAAGAGGGACTTAGGAATATTACAATTAGCTCAGAACAGGGCAGCACGGCTGGCCCTTGGATGTACACAGAGAAAACATTAATAATATGATATGCATGTCAATCTCAAAGTGGAGGAGAGATTGACTTCATCACTACTTGTATTTGTGAGATGTATTGACATGTTGAAAGCACAGAGCTGTCTGTTTAAACGACTAGCACACAGCTCAGACACCCATGCATACCCCACAAGACATGCCACCAGAGGTCTCTTCACAGTCCAGAACAGACCATGGAAGGTGCAAAGTACTACATAAAGCCATGACTACAGAACTCTATTCCACATCAACTGATGCAAGCATTAGAATCAGATTTTTTTTTAAAGAAAAAAATACACCTTATGGAACAGCGGGGACTGTGAAGCAACACAACCATAGGCACAGACACAAGCATACACAAACGATAACATACGCTCTACATGTACACATAGATTTTGTGTTGAAGATATATGGTAGTGGGGTAGGGGCCTGAGGGCACACACTTAGTGTGCTTTGAAATCTATTATGAATATATGGTAATGTTTTGTATAACTGCCTTCATTTTGCCGTACCCCACCAAAACAACGACTTCGTAGAAGAAGGGGCAGACGGAGCGGTCTTCTGGTCAGGTTCCGTAGACGGGCTCATCGCGCACCGCTCCCGAGCATACTACTCGCCAATATCCAGTCTCTTGACAACAAGTTAGACAAAATCCAAGCTAGGTTAGCATTCCAGAGAGACATCCGAGACTGTAACATTCTTTGTTCCACGGAAACATGGCTCACTCGAGACACGCTATCTGAGTCGGTACAGCCACCTGGTTTCTTCACGCATCGCGCCGACAGAAACAAGCATCTCTCTGGTAAGAAGAAGGGTGGTGGTGTATGCCTTATGATTAACGAGACGTGGTATGATCATAACAACATACAGGAACTCAAGTCCTTTTGTTCACCTGACTTAGAATTCCTCACAATCAAATGCCGACCGCATTATCTACCAAGAGAATTCTCTTCGATCATAATCACAGTCGTCTATATCCCCCCCATGCAGACACATCGACGGACCTGAAATAACTTCATTGGACTTTATATAAACTGGAAACCACAAATCCTGAGGCTGCATTTATTGTAGCCGGGGATTTTAACCCTTTCACACGTACCATCACATGTGGTGTGATCGTTCTACAGTGGTCCCTGAAGCGTACGATCACACCCTGTGTGATTAGAACACTTTTTTCAGAAATTATTTACACAAACAGTCCTTACAAAGTTATGTCCAGAATGTGTGCAGTTTATTTTTGGATGCAATGTTCAGATATTTACAGAAGTATCTATAGCATAACACAATCATCCTAACTGGAAAAATGTAGGCTACATTTGTCCTAGCGCTAACTGAGGAAAGATTGACGCAACACAAGCGGTCATATTTTCTAACTCTCGGCTGACGTAAACTATACCATGAATTAGCTAATAGCAATTACTATGTATAATTAATCACATCACGAGTGAGCTCACCATTGATCGAAATAATTAGGTAAAACACTTTCTAGAAATTGAAAGTAATCCGTCGATTAGTTTAAGTGCGCTGCCATGCATTTTTTCCTCACAGAAACCGAAGATAATAAGAGAAGACAAGATGAGTTTGGTCTGTTTACAGTATGCATGTTGAAGGGGTGTGTCATCTACTGTCGTTCACATCCCACAATTCATTTGCAGAAGTCCTCAAAAAATGAGTGAACTCTTACTCACCTCATTTTGTTATAACATCTTTGGTCAAACGGATGATTACGTGAAACCCAGAATGCATTGTATGTCAACAAACATGGCTCCATACACATAGCTGGAATTAGCTTAGCTCATCATAATGAGTACAACCTTCAAAACATTATTTTACACACATACTATGCGCCCATTACAATTTCTGCAAAAATCGGAATGCATGATTTATCACGGGTAATTGAAAAACGTCAATAAAATACTAAATATATCAATAATACCACACAAAACATTTTCTGATAGTGATTTATTGATACAAATGGCGCGTGCAGGCAGTCAATCACGGTAACCTCTCACTCCCACTCTGAGCCATTCAGTGTTGTTTTTTATGTAACAATCACATCCTGGAATGGAGAGAACGTTCGAACATCACGTGCATAAAAAAACTCACGCTGAGGCGACCGTTAGAGATATTTGGAACTCACGTGTGAAAGGGTTAACAAGGCTAATCTGAAAACAAGGCTCCCCAAATTCTATCAGCATATCGATTGTGCTACCAGGGCTGGCAAAACCCTAGGCCGCTGTTATTCTAACTTCTGTGACGCATATAAGGCCCTTCCCCGCCCTCCCTTCGGAAAAGCTGACCACGACTCCATTTTGTTGCTCCCAGCCTATAGACAGAAGCTAAAACAGGAAGCTCCAGCCCTCAGGTCTGTTCAACGCTGGTCCGACCAATCGGATCCCACGCTTCAAGACTGCTTCGTTCACATGGACTGGGATATGTTCCGCATTGCGGCGAACAACAACATTGACGAATATGTGTGCAAGTTCATTAACAAGTGCATCGGTGATGTTGTACCCACAGCGTCTATTAAAACATTCCCCAACCAGAAACCGTGGATTGATGGCAGCATTCGCGCAAAACTGAACACGCGAACCACTGCTTTTAATCAGGGCAAAGTGACCGGAAACATGTCCGAATACAAACAGTGTAGCTATTCCCTCCGCAAGGCAATCAAACAAGCTAAGCATCAGTACAGAGACAAAGTGGAGTCGCAATTCAACGGCACAAACACAAGAGGTATGTGGCAGGGTCTACAGTCAATCACGGACTACAAAAGGAAAACCAGCCCCGTCGCGGATCACGATACCTTGCTCCCAGACAGACTAAACAACTTTTTAACCCTCGCAAGGCTGTAGGCCCAGACGGCATCCCCGGCCACATCCTCAGAGCATGCACAATCAAACCTTATCCCAATCTGCTGTCCCCACCATTGTTCCTGTTCCCAAGAAAGCTAAGGTAACTGAGCTAAACGACTATCGCCCTGTAGCACTCACTTCCGTCATCATGAAGTGCTCTGAGAAACTAGTCAAGGACCATATCACCTCCACCCTAGACCCACTCTAATTTGCTTACCGACCCAATAGGTCCACAGACGACGCAATCGCCATCACACTGCACACTGCCCTAACCCATCTGGACAAGAGGAATACCTATGTAAGAATGCTGTTCATTGATTACAGCTCAGCATTTAACACCATAGTACCCTTCAAACTAGTCATTAAGCTCCAGACCCTGGGTCTTGACCCCGCCCTGTGCAACTAGGTCCTGGACTTCCTGACAGGCCGCCCCCAGGTGGTGAGGGTAGGTAACAACATCTTCACCCCGCTGATCCTCAACACTGGGTCCCCACAAGGGTGCGTTCTCAGCCCTCTCCTGTACTCCCTGTTCACCCACGACTGCGTGGCCATGCACGCCTCCAACTCAATCATCAAGTTTGCAGATGACACTACAGTGGTTGGCTTGATTACCAACAATGACGAGACGGCCTACAGGGAGGAGGTGAGGGCCCTTGGAGTGTGGTGTCAGGAAAATAACCTCACACTCAATGTCAACAAAACAAAAGAGATGATCGTGGACTTCAGGAAACAGCAGAGGGAGCAACCCCCTATCTACATTGACGGGACAGTAGTGGAGAGGGTGGAGACTTTCAAGTTCTTCGGCGTACACATCACGGACAAACTGAAATGGTCCACCCACACGGACAGCGTGGTGAAGAAGGCGCAGCAGCGCCTTTTCAACCTCAGGAGGCTGAAGAAATTCGTATTGTCACCAAAAACACTCACAAACTTTTACAGATGTACAATCGGGAGCATCCTGTCGGGCTGTATCACCGCCTGGTACGGCAGCTGCTCCGCCCATAACCGGAAGGCTCTCCAGCACGTAGTGAGGTCAGCACAACGCATCACCGGGGGCAAACTACCTGCCCTCCAGGACACCTACACCACCCGATGTCACAGGAAGGCCAAAAGGATCATCAAGGACAGCAACCACCCGAGCCACTGCCTGTTCACCCCGCTAACATCCAGAAGGCGAGGTCAGTACAGGTGCATCAAAGCTGTGACCGAGAGACTGAAAAACAGCTTCTATCTCAAGGCCATCAGACTGTTAGAAAGCCATCATTAACATTGAGTGGCTGCTGACTCAACTCAAGCCACTTTAATAATGGGAAAATTGATGTAATCAATTTATCACTTGCCACTTGATATTGTTTATATTATATAATGTTTACATAACCTACATTATTCATCTCATATGTATATACTGTACGCTATACCATCTACTGCATCTTGCCATCTTGATGTAATTAGATGTATCACTAGCCACTTTAAACAATGCCACTTTATATAATGTTTTCATAACCTACATTACTCATCTCATATGCATATACTGTACTCTATACTATCTACTGCATCTTGCCATCCTGATGTAATGTATCACTAGCCACCTTAAACAATGCCGCTTTATATGTTTTCATACCCTACATTACTCATCTCGTATGTATATACTGTACTCCATACCATCTACTGCATTCTTGCCTATGCCGTTTGGCCATCACTCATTTATATATTTTTATGTACATATTCGTATTCATTCCTTTACACTTGTGTGTACAAGGTAGTTGTTGTGGAATTGTTAGGTTATATTACTTGTTAGATATTACTGCATGGTCGGAACTAAAAGCACAAGCATTTCGCTACACTTTAACACCTGCTAACCATGTGTATGTGACAAATACATTTGATTTGATTTGATTTGATTTTAGAGTAGCTGCTGCCTTGGCAGCCACTAATGGGGATCCATAACAAATACAAATGTTGACTGAGTTTCCTGTAAACAGTAGATATTATTCCTGCTCTTTTAGTCATGTAAAGACCAATTGTATTGTCTTGTAATCTGCTAAGCTGTTACAGTTATGAATGGCTATACTTATTTCACCCCTTACCATAACTAGATACTATTCTCAGTCTAAACTTACCATAATTTGAGCCTGTAAAATTACTGCAATGAAATATATTGGGAAGGTTGAAGACAGAGATTTTAAATGTCTGATGTTTAAAATTCAAGTAACAGGTTCTTGCAACTGGCTCAAAATCGGTCATATGTAGCAAGATTTGAAATTGTGTTTTTGACACTGGATAAAAGTAGAGACTCAGAGCTACAAAATGGTATATCATACACTACAATTGAGGACAATGGAAAAGTTTGCTTAGAATGTTGATAAACTTATAAACTCACTTGAGAAAATGGCCTTTGAATCTTTTGGTACTACTACTGGAGAGGTCTCCTTTGCCTACAGTCATTCAGCATCATTCACACCCTCTTCAGCTTTAGCCCCACCCATCTCATTAAGGGTTGGTTGGAGCGTTCTGTACTAAAAAACAGAAGTCAAGCACCCAAGCTAACTTGCTAGCTACTTCCAGAAAGAAATGACAGAACAGCTCACTGAACATTACTCGCCCTAGCAGAGTTGGTTAGGCTGTTATGTTATCCAGAGCATTGGTGACTGCAACTGTGCTGTCAGATTGTCCGATTGTAAATTCAAAACGTGTCGCTCTCGGAGCGTTCAGAGCACACACCAGACACTCTGGCCTATGAGTTGGGTTGATCCAAACGTTCTGACAATGGCAGTCAAGCACGCAAGTTAAATGGCTAACATTGGCTAGCTTGCCACTTTGACCATTTTACTTGCCCTAGCAGAGCTATTTTCATGTTATTCAGTGCGTTGGTGACTGTAACTGTGCTGCTGGCAACAGTTTACTGACACCGGCCATATTCAATGGGTGTTGAGCTTTTGTAAATTCATTAGTTATTCTGCGCTCTGGCACACTCAGACGAGAGTGTGCCAGACTAAATTGACAAACACACCCGAAATGGTTACTTACATAGGTGAGTTTTTTGTTAAGACATGTAGCTAGCTAGCTAGCTATGTAAACCATAATCCCAACTCATGATGTTACTACCCTGTATGAATCTGCAGGTAGCTCACCATCCAGGTTCAATGTTAGGTAGCTAACATTAGGCTATAGCTAGCCAAATAAATAGCTCTGAGATACGAATAATAAGATCATACACGTAATGTTAGCTAGCGAGCCAGCCAGCTAACGTTAGCTAGCTAGGTAAACAATGAACCATAATCCCAACTCATGACGTTACTACCCTACTTGAATCTGCAGGTAGCAAACCAAGCAAATGGCTCTTTCTGTCAAAATTAGAAACGTGTAATATCTGAAAATGTAGCCAACTAGACTATTTTACCCATATACATCATTCAAGGATGGACGCATCTCCTGTCGGATGCCATGGTTGCCCTTAGTTTGAAATTGTATTCCGGAGACAGGTGTTTTCTCCATCTCCTTAGCTATCATACTAGAATTCCACTGATTTCAAGACACGGTCCTCCAGAAAGTGGAGAGCAACACTTACACAGTGCTAATACATGATATATATTTTTAAAAGCAGAGTAAGACAGGATTACCTAGAAAGACTGACCAGCTCAAATAGACAGAAGCGTGCTATATGGCAGACAATCCAAACTCATCTCTCGCCATGTCCAGCGCACTCATTATCTCAGACAATCATGGCTAGCAGGAAGGTTAGTGTCTTTTTATGTGGCTAAACCAACTAGGCTCATAATTTAACAATTTTATTCGTATTTACAGATGGCATACAAGTTTGTTAAGGCACATGAAAGTGCACATGTTCGAGAAGGCATTTCTGTCAAAAACGAATTTCGATTTAAAAAAAGTTTACATTCAAACGGCTCTCCTGTGAAGTAGTGACCTGTGACACTCCTGAAACGGGTCACATATGCACAAAGCAATTGGTGTTTTATTTAAAAAAATAATAATTTTAAGGGGTGGATCAGCTTAATAATATTGAGGAAATAATGTTGCTTCCTTCAATGTAATTGTCTGCATCATTTCCAATCCCCCATATATTTTTGGGGTAAATGTAAATATCCATATGCATGCATACATTTACAAATATATACCTACACACTTTTTTAGAATATACCTTTATTATTCCCCGAAAACCCTACCACCCTTCCCCCATTGGAGTAAACCAATTAACACTTAGGCTTCTACCTTCAGTTTATATGCCTTATACACATTTTACAGACACAATCTATTTTACAATAGTTATATTTTGTTTGTTTTTAGTCCTTCCTCTATTTGTGATGTCCATCCAGTTTGATTTCTATGTGTAACTGTGCTATTTCACAAAAGTTCTGAACCTACATACATTTTACAGACCCCATATGTTTTACATTGGTTATCTTATAGGTCCCACCCTTCATCTCCATTCAACCCCTCCCATCTATTTCTCAACATCCTCCATTTTGGATTTCTATTTGCCACATATTTTTCAACTGTGCATTTTTCAACTTCACAAAAGTATTGAACCTTTCTATTCTCATAGCTTCTACAGATTGTAAATTAAAAATAAACATTTTTGCTAAAATAATTATTATATTAATTGATTGATTGACTACGGCTTTTCAAATCACCCAGTATTGCTATCTCCAGCGTTGGTTCTAGGCAAATGTTGCAATTCTTCAGCCATTCCTGGACCTGTGACCAAAAACGAGCTACATATGGACAATACCAAAATAAATGATCTATTGACTCTGCCTCCTCACAGCAGAATCTGCAGAGCTGGAAAGATTGTATTCCCCCATATATATAACATTCTATTGGTTGCAAGAATTTTGTATAATAATTTAATTTGAAAAATTCGAAGTTTTGAATCCGGCGTTGTTTTTGTGTATCAATTCATAAACCATAAACCTTCCCAACTATTTTGGGATTTATATGGCACAGCTGTCAGTATTTTAGTCCTTAAATGAAATTGGTATATGTTTTTATTTATGACACTTTTATTTAACCATTTATGTTCTTTAATACAGGGCCGACATACAAGTTCCTTACTTTTTTGCCCTTCTACTTGCCTCTTCCATTTTTGTGGTAATGCTGCAATTAATTGGTTGTAATTTTGGGTAGAGCAGACATTTCCATATGTCTGTGTTAGCTGTATGTGTTACATAACTCTACCAGTCCTATTTATGATATCATTCACTAAAAGTATACATTTTTTAACATTTCTTCGAAAAATACGTTTTTTTATCAATTAGTATATTTAAGTTTAACCACAATATTTGATGTATTATTTGTTCTGTCTTTTCAGGTGGATTAAACTGAAATTGCAACCAACTTTCTAAGGCTTGTTTAAAAAATAACATTATTTTGGAGATTATTTCCTTTTCAAACAACCGAAAGCGAGCAGATGTAATCTGAATAAAGGGAAAAAGGCCCTTCTTGAACATAGGATGAGACATTCTTAACAATTTACTAGAGAACCAGTTTGGATTTAAGTATAACTTTGGTATGACTGATGGCTTTAGTGAGAGGTCTAATGCTTTAATATTTAATAATTTCTGCCCTCCAAATTCATATTCTTTATATAAATAGGCCCTTTTAATTTTGTCTGGCTTGCCGTTCCAAATAAAATTGAATGTTTGTTCATATAATTTAAAAAGCAGGTCACTATGTGTAGGCAAAACCATAAACAAATAGTTAAACTGTGATATGACTAAAGAGTTAATCAGGGTGATTTTTCCACAAATAGACAGGTATTTTACTTTCCATGGTAGCAAGATTTAATCAATTTTTTCTAACTTTCTATAAAAATGTATTGGAGTGAGATCATTTTTTTCTTTTGGGATTTGTATACCAATTATGTCCACATCTCCTTCAGACCATTTAATTAGTAAACTACATTGTAATGTAAAATGTGCATTTTTTTGTGATTCAATACGTAATATCATAATTCTTATCATAATTTGGTTTTAATCCAGAAAGGATTGCAAAAATATCTAGATCCTCTATGAGGCTGTGGAGAGATTCAAATTGTGGTTTTAAAAGAAAACATGAATCATCAGCGTACAATGACACCTTAGTTTTTAAGCCACGGATTTCTAATCCCTTAATATTATTGTTGGATCTAATTTTGACAGCTAACATTTCGATGGCAATAATAAATAGATATGCCGATAGAGGACAACCTTGTTTTACTCCTCTAGCTAGTTTAAAACTTTCTGAGATGTAGCCATTTACCATTTTACACCTAGGGTTACTACACATAATTTTAACCCATTTTATAAGAGATTCCCCAAAATTAAAATATTCTAGGCATTTATATATAAACTCCAGTCATACTTTATCAAAGGCCTTTTCAAAATCAGCTATGAAAATCAGGCCTGGTGTCCCCGATATTTCATAGTATTCTATTGTTTCCCGTACTTGTCTTATATTATCTCCAATGTATCATCCATTTAAAAAACCTGTCTGATTAGGATGAATAATATCTAACAATACTTTAATTCTATGCGCCAAGCATTTTGCTAGGATTTTTGCATCACAACACTGAAGTGTAAGGGGTTGAAAGAGACTTAAACAAAAACATATTCTTAAAGTACTTTACTTCCTCTTTCAAAATATAATTTGGTGAATCATGCGTGACTCCATTATTTGTAACAAGTTTTAATACATTTTTTTGGTAGCATTTCTATATTGAAGATTGAAAAACAATTTGGTGCATTTTTCCGCATATTCCATCCAGTTCGCTTTATTTTTATAATATATTACACTGGATCTGTAACGCTTACTGTAGTGGGTGTGGAGTCAGGCGCAGGAAACAGGAGTGTTTGCTATTGGGCTTTAATGAAATGCACTGTCAAAAGAATATACACCCAAGAAACAACAACAACAGGGTGTAATCCAAAAACACAAGATCCAAAAACACGCACCACTACACGAAACACAGTGAACAACAGAAATAAGCCCACACACAGAACAGGTGGGGAAACGGGCTTAAATACCTAACTAAACACTAATGAGACACAGGTGAAACCAATAAAGACAAAACCAACAGAAAAGGAAAAAGGGATCGGTGGCAGCTAGTAGGCCGGTAACGACGACCACCGAGCGCCACCCGAACAGGGAGAGGAGTCACCCTCGGCAGGAGTCGTGACAGGATCTTTCTTGAATAAGTTCCTCCAACTTATTCTGTGCCTCTATGGTACAGTTTTTATTGCTAACTAACTGTACTGTTAGTCCTTCAATTTCCTTTATTAATATGGACTCTTTTGATCTAAATTGCTTTTGTTTATAGATGAGTACTGAATTGCATGGCATCTAAAGGCACACTTAAAAGTGTCACATACAATAAGGGGATCTGCTGTACCTATGTCCTAGTTCTAAACAATTTATCATCTAGTAGGAGTTGATTAAATTTCCAATATCCTCGCCCATGTGGAAATTCTGTAAGAGTAATATATATGCCAATTATGTGATCTGACCACATTCTGTCCCCTATCAACACTTTTTTAAGACCGTATTAAAAACTCCCACCATAATAATAGAGTCTAGTGTTGCTTGTAGAGTTGATAAATTCTTATATATATTTTCAAAGAAGCTTGGATCATCATTATTTGGACCGTATAGGTTAACCTGTTAGGGCTAGGGGGCAGTATTGACACGGCCGGATAAAAAACGTACCCGATTTAATCTGGTTACTACTCCTGCCCAGTAACTAGAATATGCATATAATTATTGGCTTTGGATAGAAAACACCCTAAAGTTTCTAAAACTGTTTGGTGTCTGTGAGTATAACAGAACTCATATGGCAGGACAAAACCTGAGAAGATTCCATGCAGGAAGTGGCCTGTCTGACAAGTTGTGTTTAATCTTGGCTCTTTTTATTGAAGACTGAGGATCTTTGCAATAACGTGACACTTCCTACGGCTCCCATAGGCTCTCAGAGCCCGGGAAAAAGCTGAACGATATCGAGGCAGCCTCTGGCTGAAACACATTATCGCTTTTGGCAAGTGGCCGATCAGAGTACTATGGGCTTAGGCGCGTGCCCGAGTCGACCGAATGCTTTATTTTCTTTCGTCTGTTTACCTAAACGCAGATTCCCGGTCGGAATATTATTGCTTTTTTATGAGAAAAATTGCATAAAAATTGATTTTAAACAGCAGTTGACATGCTTCGAAGTACGGTAATGGAATATTTAGAATTTTTTTGTCACGAATTGCGCCATGCTCGTCACCCTTATTTACCCTTTCGGATAGTGTCTTGAACGCACGAACAAAACGCCGCTGTTTGGATATAACTATGGATTATTTTGAACCAAACCAACATTTGTTATTGAAGTAGAAGTCCTGGGAGTGCATTCTGACGAAGACAGCAAAGGTAATAACATTTTTCTTATAGTAAATCTGACTTTGATGAGTGCTAAACTTGCTGGGTGTCTAAATAGCTAGCCCTGTGATGCCGGGCTATCTACTGAGAATATTGCAAAATGTGCTTTCACCGAAAAGCTATTTTAAAATCGGACATATCGAGTGCATAGAGGACTTCTGTATCTATAATTCTTAAAATAATTGTTATGCTTTTTGTGAACGTTTATCGTGAGTAATTTAGTAAATTCACCGGCAGTGTTCGGTGGGAATGCTAGTCACATGCTAGTCACATGCTAATGTAAAAAGCTGGTTTTTGATATAAATATGAACTTGATTGAACAAAACATGCATGTATTGTATAACATAATGTCCTAGGGTTGTCATCTGATGAAGATCATCAAAGGTGAGTGCTGCATTTAGCTGTCTTCTGGGTTTTGGTGACATTATATGCTGGCTTGAAAAATGGGTGTCTGATTATTTCTGGCTTGGTACTCTGCTGACATAATCTAATGTTTTGCTTTCGTTGTAAAGCCTTTTTGAAATCGGACAGTGTGGTTAGATTAACGAGAGTCTTGTCTTTAAATAGCTGTAAAATAGTCATATGTTTGAGAAATTGAAGTAATAGGATTTTTAAGGTTTTGAAAATCGCGCCACAGGCTGCAAGTGGCTGTTACGTAGGTGGGACGCAAGCGTCCCACCTAGCCCATAGAGGCTAACATAATGTCCTAGGAGTGTCATCTGATG